>NC_135948.1:1403333-2799166 GCF_964058835.1 Carex rostrata | reverse complement strand
ACATATATTTAGCATATATATTTTTTTAGTTTTTTTAAATATGTATGATTCCTAACAGGGGCGGATCTAAAACTTAGCCAAAGGTGGCTAAGCCACCCCTATAATTTTAAAATTTTAATTATACGTATAGAAATTTAATTTAATTAATTTTTTTTTTAATTTTTATATAGTCTAACCATCCTCAATAAATGACATACGTTTAGTTGTAACTAGTGGTTAAAGCTCTATTTTATAGTTGAGAGATCTTGGATTCAAATCTCACTCACTACATTTGTACATTTTAATTTTCAGCCACCTCTATTAAAATTTTCTAGTACCGCCCTGATTTCTAGTATCAGTGTCAGTGCAGAGCCAAACATACTCGAGTGATCTCATATAATATACAAAAATACCCTTGTAGTCCTATGAATTACCTTCGTGTTTCCTTGTAAAATACAAGAGGCTTAATTTGTATCTTTTCTTCATATAAGCAATATGCATATATATTTTACTAGTATCATACCGTGCGTTGCAACGGGAACATATTATAAGAAACAAATATATCAATGAAAATAATAATTATCTAAAAATTAAAACACATGTTAATAGAAAATTTATATGATTTTGTATTTTTAATTAACTTTAATCGTGATCTCTGATAACAATTTGATGATGTGATGATTTTTTTATTTTTAAATACCAATAATATCAAATAATAGCTCGATTCGAATCTAATATCACATATCATACAACAATTCAATATTAACATATAATATGATATTAAAAAATATAAATAAAAAGTGTTATCGTATGTGTATCTATAGGATACACACACACACACATATATTATAAGAAAAATATATATTCACACACACGTTCCAATTTATATTCTTCTTTGTTTTCAATTTAGAACACACACACATACACACACACACTGATGTATTCTATATCGGAAATATATTCTAAATTGCCTACACCAACATGTATAGAAACAAAGAAAGAGAAATAAGAAAATAAAAAAAAATGATTTCCATTGTGATCCGTATAGAAACAAAGAAGTAAGAAAACAATAAATAAGAAAATGGAAGGTGGAGTCTTCTCAATTGAAGATGAGAAATATGGTAACAAAAAAAATAAGAAAACAGATAAATATATCGCTAAATTTCATATTTTATTCAATTTTAATTATAACGTATCGTGTGGCAGCATATATGGTGGGTATGTTTTAAACTAAATTTAGACTTCTATACATAAAACAGATGCATTTAATCAAAAGAAGACAAATTATATAATTGGAGAGCTGAGATCAAATCCGAAGTTCCATCTCTCCATCGTAACTGTTGGCGGATCGGACACCCAACGTGCTTAATAACAGAATAGAGATGCCTTCTACGTAGTGTACAATTCGTTGCATAAATCGCCACATGGAAAGAGATACAGAAATACTGTCTTGCGGGAGGCATTTAATTGTGTTCATTGTTCAAAGAGACCCTTAAAAGATGCAGTGCTTCGGGGACGCCGTAATTTAAGGTTAAATAATTATTGGTTGAAGTTATCTATATTTAATTATTTATTGAATGTTTGGTGCTTATCTATAATTATAGTTTATCAGATTCATGTCAAACAACATAAAAAGTAAAAACCTTTTTTATGTAAGATTTAAATGACTTATAATTTTGTCGATTTAAAAATTTCGTAGTTCGTTCTACTTGATTTTGATTGAACCATAATTCCAAACTTTGGAATCATGAATTATAAAACAATTAACGGGTGTATTATTTGGGCAACAAAATTTGAACAATAATTAAGCTCACTTGTCAATTCGGTTGGATTAGCTTCAGACCAGCAATTAATTAATTATAGATTAGAAGTGCAGCATAATTAATACTTGTACTAATTACATCTTATCATTATATCCACTTGTCATAGTTTGGTCAGAGGTCTCTTCTCTAGTTCCCATCAGATTTTTCTTTTCAAGTAGTTGTTCCTTCAGTTAGATTTAATAGCAGTATTGCAATTTAGAAATAATATAATATAATAATGCACTAATATTTAAAACAATATGATATGAATATGATACCATAACACGCTATTAAAATAAAATGTCACACCTAACAACTCTAATTCTACAGCAGCATTAGCACCAAACCTTCCATCTTTTTTTGTGCAAATTCTACTATTTCCAATTAATATGTGTATCTATTGTAAAATATGTTATGATATAATTTCAGAATCTAAAGCATAATATTGCTCGTGATGATAGTAATTATCGAAATTGAGCCCAAGCAAGATAAGTTAAAGCTCAGGAAAATAAAAATTCTTAGTATTTTAGATTTTCTGTATCACTCTATTTGTGGCATTCCGTGCGGGAATGGCTGATCTGAAAAACACTCGGAACATCAGCTCACAATTAGTGGACAAAGATAATGACAGAGTTAATGTTGAGAAATAGAAACTAGGTCTCAGAAAATCGCCATTGACCATTTAGAAAAGGAATATATATATATATATATATATATATATATATATAGAGGTTGGCTAAGATCAAAGTGGTAGTTCCTGAGCTTTGGTGTTACCAATTCGTTTTTCAATTTTTAAATTTCAAAACGTCGATCCGAACCGTTCAAGTTGTTCTCCATATTAAATTGTGCTTGGAGACCAAATTTTACATTTTTCTGAATTTTTTTACTATTTATTAAGCCACTTTAAAAACAGCTGATCTAACGGTGGCTTCTGATTTTACTGTTTTGTTAAGCCACCGTTGGATCAACGATTTTCAAAGTGACTTAATAAATAGTAAAAAAATTCAGAAAAATGTAAAATTTGGTCTCCAAGCACAATTTAATATGGAGAACAACTTGAACGGTTTGGATCGACATTTTGAACTTTGAAAATTGAAAAACTAATTGGTAGCACCAAAGCTCAGGAACTACCACTTTGATCTTAGTCAACCTCTATATATATATATGTGTGTGTATATATATATATATATATATATATATATATATATATATAACTAGCATCAGAGAATAGCCATTAGGCTATTTCCTAAATATGCTGGATTTATCTAATTAATTACAAAGGAGTTTAACTAGTATAACATTAGTGTCATTTCAGCATATAACACCAACTCTAAAACCTATCAAATCGACTTCAAACGGTGAATCCAAACCGTTCAAACCGATCTACTTCATTAGTTGTGCGTTTACATGCAAAATTTATAACTTTTCGAATTTATTTAGTATTAAGTCAAGCAGTCAAATGTGTGAGTTTTTAAGTTAATTTTAATACATTAATTTTTTAATATTTTTACCGCTTGATTTGATACTAAAATAACTTGAAAATATAAAAAATTTATATGTAAACGCATCACTCATAATGTAAATCGGTTTGAATTAGTCGTTCGAAATCGATTTGATAGGTTTTAGAATTGGTGTTATATAGACTGAAATGACACTGATGTTATACTAGCCAAACTCATTATAAAGATCTTAATGCTAGATACTAAATTAAGACTATTTCCAGCATGTAATTATATATTTAGGAAATAGCCTAACAGTTATTTTCTGATGCTAATTATATTCCTTTCTTAAATGGTTAAAGATGATCTAGTTTCTATTTCTCAACAGTTAATTTAACTTCACGAAGCGTAAAATAAATAGAGACTAAATAATTAAAAAAATATATGATTGATGACATGACCGACACGTCAACCTTATGTCATTATATTGAAGTGGCGATTTTTATTTATATATGATCCTATTTTTTGTTGATTATCTACTATTTGATCGGGTCAGATTAATCATGCATGTTGATATTTATGATATATCATATATGACAGAGATCATATGGAGGTTAAAACAGTGAAGTAGCGGCAGCGACGTGTTCTTCCAAATCAATTTCATGCATTAATTCAAGTAGTCACAATTATATTGTAATAGTGCACTCAACTAAAAAAGTTTGTAATAGTGCACTTTAATTTTCCTGTTGAGAATAAGTGATGATCTCTTGAATAGTGTATGAATCGATAATCAGATTTACGTGCTTCTAATAACATAATCTTTCATCAAATAAATTAAAATTTTATTCGGAGATTTTAATAATTTAATGGTATATGAGTAATCAAATTTATATCAATAAGAATTTAAGACATCCTATATGGATAATTGAGAACACATCTATAATTTTATTATTTTATTTGCACGGTTAGAGTGATGTGTGCTACAATTATCCTTTGTAAAATGTAAAAAAAAAAAAAAAAATGCTTGTAATGCATGAAATCTATTGCAATTTTTGAATAAATTTGATTGAAAATTTTATGTTTTTCAAATAAATGAAGTATACCCGATGATAATTATATGGTTATTATTATTTTGCCCCGCTTTAAAAGATTTTTCTAACAGCATCTAGGTTTGCAATTTGGCGTGGAAACATATTGGATATCATCATCATCTTCATAAAAAAAATAGAATATCATATGTTCGGATTTGTGTTCAATTTAGAATTTTACTATACTAATATTCAAATAAAGATATTTACATATACAAATAAATGCAAGAGTAAAAATAATTTTCTTGATCTCCGTCGTTTTAATGGTCCAAAATTCATATTTATAGTTTTTGTTTCACACCAGATTTCGGTTTTCTGGTTGCCGAGCACTAGTTCAGTTTGATGGAGATTTGATTCTTTTTCTTTCTTTTTTTTCATTTGGTTGTTATTTGAGATGAAAAGGTAACAAGTTTGTGCAAATTTTTTAATGAAAAAACATAAAAATATAATAAGTTATGGGTACAGTGGAAAAAAACGTGTCGTGCCGTACCGTGATTAACACGCCGTGACTGTGGTATTGTGCCGTACCTGCCGTGATAAAGTGAACAATGACACGTGCTGTACATATAATAAGTTAAAGTGGAAAAAAAACGTGCCGTGACTAACACACTGTGACTTTGGTCTTGTGCCGTGCCTGCCGTGATCAAGTGAACAGTGACACGTGCCGTACTGTGATCAAAATGTTGAGGGGTGGTCGCGGCACACGAGTCACGTCGTGTCTAAATTTAACTGGTTACGTTTCTCACATTTAACTATTTTTTTTTCATAATTTATGTTAGTTTATTCAATTTAATTTAGTTTATTCAAGATTCACTATTTGATTAAGACCAAACGGTTCTAATTACACGTGACTCGCGTGATTACGTGTCGTGCCGTATCGTGACCAGATCTTTCACGTGACGTGACGTGATGTGTCAAAATTTCAAAAGCTAGTTACGGCATGCGAATGATCACGGCACAGAACAGTCACACATGCCATGCCGTTTTGTGCTATAACCGTGCCATTCTGTGACGGAGCCGACTCCACCGTGCCATTTTTTCCACTCTATTATGGACATTGGATGAATATCATGGTAATTTTGTTTTAATACCTGAATCATTTTATAATATATATTATGTTTATGTCCGTATATATTCGATATTCGAGATATATTCATATGTACCCGAATCTATTAATTCATATTTGTATTCAAATAAACTAGGGAACCATTAGTAATGCGAGTGGTTCACAATATGATCCAACTACTAACAGTACTAGAGAATTGTAATAAATAACGACGTGACATCACATTTATTAACATAAAATCATATGCAATTATTAACTAGCCTTATTAATGATATCATCTATAAAAATCAAATTTAATATCAATTAAAAAAAACAAATAAATTAACCTTCCATTATTTCCATTTGGCCTGAAGGATCAATCTAGTACAAAAGACAGACACTTTTCGTGAGGATAAAAAATGACTTTTTGCGACGGAGTACCGTCATAAACGTGTTTTTTCTATTCGCGACGGTACTTTCGCAACGGAGTCCCGTCATAAATGCATTTTTTCTCTCGCGAAAAGTGCCTACTTTGTTGTTGTAGAACCAAAGAACTAACCGGAGGAATATATTTGACTTGATCATGGTCGGTTCAAACGACCCAACCCAACCCTTCAATTTTTTTCTTCTAGCTTAAGCATGACGTAGTAATTTTTTTTTATAAAGTAAAAAAATATTATCCTGTATTTACTGTGACAATTACAACAAAAAAGCATCATCAACCCGAACCAACTTGGATAATTATAGACAATAATTGTTAGCATAATAATTAATAACTAATAGTAGAAAATAGTGCTTACGTTGCTTTTATAGGTAGGAATTTTTCTGTGCATATTATAAGTTCTCACTGTATATTGTATTAAATTAAGCTAACTGCATTAGAAAGGAATTATAATGCTTGACGGTAGAAATTAATCAAATTAATCAAGTTTAGAAGAGAGAACAAATAAATATAATCGAGTCAAATAAAAACGGATTGGTAGTCAAATTTCTGGACCGAAAAATTTAATTTTCGTGAGAGGAATTCAGTATCAAACTATATATATGTATAAATCTGTTATTTTCTTTTCTAGTTTATCTTTATTAACACCAAAATTTTTAAAAATAGATTGTGCAAGAAGGATAAGTGAAACTATTGTCATCAGAGTTTTACCATTATGCTGGTAAGAGAATGGAATCAGTTTTACAATACCATGATGTTTTATGTTAAAATTTATAGACCATGCAAGCATCGTCTTAGTATAGGCTTCAGTTGGTTCTTGAGCCTTTCTAAAATTGAATTAATATATGTATATTCAGAGGCGGAGAGACTAAGAGTCAATGAGGGTCAATTGATCCCCATTGTTTTTCAAAAAATTTGTATGTATACACAATTTTCTATATAATATAGAGTAAAATACTACGGATACGATAAATTGACTTCCATACACAGCATAAAATTTTTATATAATTGATCCTCATTCACGATTGACCCTTATAGTCAGAAAGTGTAGCTCTGCCCATGTGTATATTGTTCTTTTTTTTAAAGTAAACTCAGAACCATACGTTTAATTATTAAATTCATACTATTCTTTAATTGTGGCACAAATTTAAAAAACAAACTCCTTATGTTTAAATAGGTATCGAATTTCAATTGCTCAGTAGAAGTTAATATGAGCTCATTGGAGCTAGTGCAGTACCCTAGGGAATATATACACAACATAACAACTCTAACTGAATTTAATGCTAATATCGCAATCTGTTATCAAAGCAGTATTGAGTTTGAGAATCTGTGTTTTGTTACTAGCTCAACTTGAAATATTTGTTTTTAATCTCTTATATTTGGTATAAAGGAGAACTGATCTAAGAAAAAAAGATAGGGTGTTAAGTTAATTCTTAATTAATTATATTTTTAAGAATATTACACATAATTAATCTGAATTTTGAGTATATTTTATATATACTAAAGTTATATTGGGTAAATATATGAGTTATTCGATTTTTAGATGGTAAATATGTAATTATAGAAATTTGAATGATAAATACGCAATTTAACAGTTTTTGAGAGAATTAGCTTGGATTCGATGGCCATCGGACACAAAGTGGTTCCAACGGGTTCTCTAACCGTCAGATTTGCTTTAGGATTCGCGTGTACGGATTTTAAAGCAGACACGAAATTGCAGGCACAAATCCTAAAGCAGATCCGACGATGAAAAAACCTGTTAGAACCACTTTGGGTCCGATGGCCATCAGACCCAAGCTGTTTCCGTTTTTGAGTGGTATATATAAAATTCTCCCAAATATTAAAATACCTCATAAATACGCAGCACAAAAAAAAATAATAATAATAATTGGGAGAACACAGTACTACAGTGTTCCGAGCAGCGCAGCATAAAATTCGAGCCGTTACTTCCCCAGACTGCTTTTCCACAGAGAGGCACAGAGGACAGACTGTTTTTATCTCACGATAAAACAACAACCATTTAATTCTTCTCCTCTCAAGTTTGTAAAAAAATATCCCGACCAAGTTTCCTCTCTAGTTTTCTCTCTAGAGGAAACTTTAGGTTAATTAACAATCTCTCCAGTTAGTAATTAATGGAGAGCACTGTAACACGCCAGCACCGCTTTGCATGTATTAGCTATTGTACCGCTGTACAGTAGCCATTGCTGCGGAGACAACGAGCACAGTTCTGACACGCAAGTTGGGTCGAAAATTCTTTGCCTTATTTAATGCGAAATTGTACACAAAGTCAAAATTTAAGTAAATAAAAAGGATGCTACATGACAAATAATTTGTTAAGATCAACAATTATTTTCATAATTGATGAATTTTTTTATAGCAGAAGTTGAAAGACAAGTATTCCAACTATTTAATATTTTTTAATATAACAGAGAAAATTTTTTTTATTCAAATTTTGAACTCATGATCTTTCACATAGTCGTTGATTAAACTTAGACAATAGAATTTCACTCCAGTGAACATTATATCGTAAATTTTTTTCACCACGAACTGCATGTCTACTGTTGTAATATCACTGGCTATTTAGCTGTATGATCGAAATCAAACATTTCATATCAAATTAGAAAAGTTTCAATTAATTAATTATTTAAGATATAATTTAAGATAACGATGTTAGATTATGTGATATACGGATATAAAATTAATAAGTGAAAATAATATACGAAGTTACGAACGTTTGAGTGGTATTTTATAAGAAAGTACTTAACGTTTAATATAATATATTTTATTAATCTGAAGAAATCTTGAATAACTATAGTATGTAAAAATGTATTCCACTCAGGGTTCTAAATAGCTAGCTATAGCAGCGCTATAGCTACGCTATAGCTTTTCCGAACCATAAACGCTAAGTTATGAGATAAAATTGCGCTAACTCAGCTACGACCGCTATTACCGCTATATGAGACCCGCTATAGCTACCGCTATGCTACATGGTTTTTTTTTTGCAATTTATATGGACTTCTGTACTTCTATTCTTATTTCTAATGCTACATGGTCTTCTACGATAAGTATACTAAACCAAACTATATGCTTCTATTTTTATTTGTGATTTATTCTATCATTCTATATCGAGAAATATTCAAATACTAATTCTTCATTTTGATTACTCTTTTTATAGTATTCATTTGTAAAATTATTATCGTTCATTTCAATTGAAAGCTGATTTTGATTATTATTATAATTATAAAATGTTTAAATATGTATATTGACTTCATTTACCTTATAAAATTATTGCTCTTTGTCTATTATAATATGTAATACCATAAAGTATAAACTATTAAATAATGTTACTTTTTAGATTTTTTTTCCTTCTTATTTGCGTAATTGATAGAAAGTATAGACTTAGATTAGTTGTCATTTAGTTGTTACATCAATTCTCTAATATTTATTATGTTGATAATTAGTAGAAATATATAATATAAAGTTTGAAAAGGGAAAATCGCTATGTGTGATAGCTTTCGCTATAGCTACGCTATTCGCAATAGCTTTTTTTTTTGGTCTCCCCGCTATGCCGCTATAATCGCTATTTAGAACCTTGATTCCACTATATGCAACAATAATCGAAATATATGGAAATATAATTTTTAATACAGATTAGTAAGGTAATTTACTAATCAAATTATTATGAAGTAAGCAATATAACACTCAGTAATTTCAATAATTTTTCTAAAATAGTTATCTACCATATTTAAAAAAGAGGAGGGTTCAAATGCCTCCATCATGCCTCCATTTCTCTCCATCATTTTCAAAGTTCAAACAGTCGATCCGAACCGCTCAACCTAACCTCCATACTAAAATATGTTTGGAGACCAAATTTTATATTTTTAGGAATTTTTTTACTATTTTTTTAGATAGGTAAAAAAATATTGTTTTTAGATGGTTCAGATTTACTAATTTTGTACCTATCTAAGAAAATAGTAAAAAAATTCCTAAAAATATAAAATTTGGTCTCCAAACATATTTTAGTATGGAGGTTAGGTTTAGCGGTTCGGATCGACTGTTTGAACTTTGAAAATGATGGAGAGAGATGGAGGCACAAAAACATGGAGGCATTTGAACCCTCCTCTTTAAAAAATTGATGGTTCAAAATTTTGAATTTTACGGAATGCATCTTACATATTTTGGTGCGTCCATCGGTATCGCCTATTTTAAACAGCACTCGTACTCTCGCAAGATGTGATTTTAATAACGCTTGTCAGCGGTTCCATTAAAACTTACAATCGACGTCTCCTGGTTCGATTTCAAGAAGCGATGGAGAAAACCTTGAAGGGCGGAGAGGAGGGTCTTGGATCAAGGTTATTTTGGTAACTTCAATTATTATGTAAATTGTTAAATTAAAATTATACATTCATATTGTATTGGTGACATGAATCTTAATAAGTGAGATTTGGAGTGGCATTTAACAAAATCAAAACTTTGAAGTGGCATATTTCTAAATTTGAAGTTTTGGAGTGGCATGATCTAATTTTCCCTAATGTAAATCATTAATTAAAAACAATTTTGGTACAATCCAGGCGATTATGGTAAGAAAACTTGATTTGCACGCTAATGACATGGCACATTAATTGTCCCTGAAAAAAAAAATTCAACATGTGTCATTTTATAACGATATCTCACTTTATTGATTATGGTCCCTTGGGTATTTCTGGCATTAAATATGAAAGTCAAAATAAAAAAAGTAGTAAAAACAATTATGACTGCTTCTAAAAGGGGCTATGTTATCATTTTCACTGGATTTTTTTTTAAATAATCATATCTGAGATAAATTCGATTGAGCTTATAACAACGAGGATGAGGTTTTGGCAGAGAATAGAGCGAATTAGAGTTTATGTTACATTTCATATTTTAATAGCATAATTAGCACTGAATATCTTCATTACTGGAATTAAATAATACAAACAAATTGAGAAATAAAGAAACAGTTCAAGAGTGGAGGACAAAATATGATGTTTATGAGTCCATAAGCAAGGTTAAAATATTTCAATGTTGTTGTATTTCAATCATGCATTACGTTCTTATTTTAGTTTTTAAAATCTAAATAGTCAATCTGAATCGCTCAATACGGTTTTCACATTAAAATGTTCTCCGAGATCAAAGTTTGCATTAATTTTTTTATTAATTTTTCAAATATGTACAAAATCACTATTTTTTAGAAGATGTTGGACCATCCAAAAACAATGATTTTTGTGCGTATCTAGATAATTAGTGAATAAATTTTAAAAATATAAAATTTGGCCTCAAAGCACACTTTAATATGTAAAATATGTCCAACGAATCATATTGACTATTTGAACTTTAAAAATAAAAATAAGAACATGAAATGTGATTAGAGTACAAAAAACAATAAGATATTTTAATCCAACTCATGACATCATGTCTCTAATCGCTTGTGGCTGAAATTATGAGTTGTAATTAATTTTTTTAAATTACAAATATTGGATCAACTGTTCTTGTACTAAACGCCACATGTCTAACTATATATTTATAAAATTTTACTATTATGATTATTCAGAATATACATGTAACATCCTCATCGCGCATTCTGTGCAGTAATATATAAAACTGATTTAGGGATGAAACTGAAAAATAAAACAAACTTTGGTAAATTAAAACCAAATTATCATCTTGCCATCAAATAAAATCATGTGTATTATGTGGCAATTAAAGCAAGCGTGCGAATGTTGGCACACCTGTAGAGTTGGGAGCATTCCAGATCAACCTAAAATTGGGATTATTTGAGATTAGAAAGAAATTAGAAAAGGAGATTTGGGTGCAACAATGCAAGAAAAGAGATGGGGACGCTGTTTCGGGTCCACAGATTCCTCCCCCGACAGTGGCAAGTATCGTCCAATGATAGGCTGTACCACCTACCCTCCATTTCTTGAGGTCCCCAACATTGTCCACCGTGTGGGGACTTCGTTGCTCACGCCGTGCGCACAGCGCACTAGGCTTTGCACTCACTATTTTTTTGGTCCGTGGGTTGTAGGCTTGTAGCAGTACACCATAATTATTTATTTATTTAATTTAATTTTATTCTGATTGTGATCGTAACTTAAAATTTCAAAAATTTAGTGAAAAAATTATAATGGAATTTTATTTTGTAAAAGTAGTTTTCCAATAATATGTAATTATTATGTAAGGTGTTACAGAGGAAAAAATAGTGACAAATCAATTATGATATTTATTAACTACTCTGAATCGAATGCTAAATTGTCAATTCGAACTTGTAATTAGTTTTTGTATTTACAAATATTTCAAATATATTAAATAAAATAAACCAGAAAGTCATCAAATATGTAATAATTACTATTTTATTTTTGAATCTTTCATTTCATTGGATAGAAAAATAGCACACGCCTCTTTAATTAATTATTAATTAAAAATCAAAGAATATAGAAAGATGTAAATATACGAATTTGAATTTTAAAAATGATGATGGAGACTACTGAATTTTTTTCCGAAATACCACAGACACTTTCAAATCTCCTTTCCCATCACAAAAATTCTCTTACCCAATCCATCACAAGTTATCTCTAGCATTGGATGGAATTCATATCCTCTGCATTAACTCAAATTTTGAGTTAAGATGTGGACCGTCCGATTGAGATCTGTACTAATATTAAAGGGCCCCGTGCGTTATAGGCTTGGCCCGGATTGGCCCGAATTCTGATCGTACGGTTGAGAAATTAACTCAAACGGTACGTTAATGCAGAAGATACGTGTCCGCATTGGATGTGCATCCTATACTACGGTCCTACCCGTCAATGGTAGACCAAATCTATCCAAGTTTTTATTCCATAGTTAACGCAAAGTATCAAGTGGTAGCCAAGTGTCAGGAATAGAGTCAGACGGGCCAACGACTAGCGGATCCGCGTGATGCATCGATCCACTTCTTTACCGTCTGATCTCGATCGAACGGATAATATTTGGATCTCTGGTTGGGCCGCAGCCATCAGTGGTCTTAAGAGGCGACAACATAGCTACAAGCCAAGGGAGAATATAAATCGGAATTTCAGATGGAGAGAGACGAGGAAATACCAACCGACTTATCTCCTGTGCCTGTGCTCTCCATTATTTGTATAATGGAGGTGAGTACTCTGCACTTGTGATTATTTACATAATGTGATCTAAAGCAGAGTTAGATTTTTAAACTATGGTTATGTATGATTATGAAGTAAAGTTAATAATTACTTATTTTATTTTGCTCTTTATATTTTACATCTTATTTGATATTTCAAGTTATGGATTAAATTAATCTATATGAAGGAGTAAGATGTTGGAAAATTATCCCATGTTTATGACAGTGAGCTCTACAGGTGGAGTAAATTAATTCAGCTAGAGAGGTAGAGTAACTTATTGACTCATCTCTTGCTCTACCTTACTCTTTCTATTTTGTTCCTCGTTTGACTCCTTAAGCGTGGAGTAAGGGATTTACTTCACCTCTTACCCCACAACCGAACATGACCTATGAGAGTTAAATATAGAATGAGAATCAATTTTACAGTATTATAATATTTTATTCTAAATCATGCAAAAAATTAAGCATAACTTGAAAAACAACGAGGTCAATTGAATAATTTTTCCGAAAATTGGCAAGGCACAGTCTGTGGTCACACGAGTCATGCATGGTCAAGACTGTTCGATCTTGATTTAATGGTGAATTTGGAATAAACTAAATTGAATAAAAAAAGAGTCAAACATAACTAGTTACATTTAGACACGACATGTGTGGTAAAGACGTAACTAACGTGCTATGACCGCCCATTTCTATTTGATCACAACACAATGAGATACCGTCAGAAAATTTAATTTAATTTGTGTAAAAATATAACTTGATCACAACACAATGTGTGACCCGAGTCACAACACATATTTACATGCCAAGATGAAAGCGCATGGGATATTAAGATTATTACATTAAAATTCTATCCTCATCAAAATTTAATTTAATTTTTGTTTGATGAGAGTTTAAATGTTAATCGGAACTTTAACTAGATAGTAATTAAAACATGCATGTAGGGGATTGTTTAACATAAACTGATATTATGCATATATACTATAGATTGTTTATTTTACTTAATTGTGATGTTCTATGTCATTAAATGCGCGTGTTAGACACATATTTGGCATGATAACGCAATCGTAATGGGGTGTAGATTAAAGTTAGAAATGGAGAAGAAATGAGATTTAGACACGGCAAGTTCAAGTAGATCCGTTTATAAGTGGTCCTTTTATAAAAGAAACAGAGTGTCTTGAGTCTTGACGGTCGGGTCTTTTGCGAATATTTGGAAAACATGAACAGTTGTGGAGAGGTGTCAACAGTTTTCTTTCTTTTTATATAAGCGGATAAGTTAGCTGAGCTCTCCTATTCACTGATCGATCCAGGCACTGCAGATGTCCCTTTCCCAAAAAAAATTAGTAAATTATTATATGTAGTTCATAATTAATTGTTCGTTTTAATCACTCTATCTTGTGTCAATATTTTAAAATTAAGAACTCAACTAATAATTAAGTGTGAATTGATGCAATAGTCAAGTGTACATTGATATAAATATAATAGTCAAGTGTGTACATCGACACAATAAGAAGGTGCATATCGATACTATAAAAATAAATGAAGAAAAAGAAGGAAAGTCAAATCGTCTGCTTAATTAGATATTGAGTTATTGACTGTAATGAGTAGGATATGAAGTCGGTTTGTTTAGCAGTTGGCAATTTCCTGGTCCTTTAAAAAAAAAAAAAAAAAAAATTGGTAGAGATTATCGAGATAGATTAATAGAGTTGTTTACAATATCATCAGCTAAGTTATTACAAAGACTATATTGTACCAGTATTCACAAATATCGGTCTCAATACAGTCCCTGTTACCCTTCTATTTCTCTTTTCACATAACCTTTGTCACAATTTCACATCCTCTTTTGCATGGTTTGCATCTTGCCAAGGTGGCATTTTTTTGCTTCTATAAATCACCTCATTACATTGCTGCCATAAGGACCACAATACTGTCATCATAGTGATCCAAACATGCTTCAGTGTATTGAATTGCCACAGAAGGAACTGCTTGATGCCTTCCACCGTATCACAAATTTTCATGAGGTTTGTAAATTGATTCCAAACTTCCTTCGCATTTCGACAGTGAAAAAAGAGATGACTTGCCGCGTTTTCATCGCACAATCATCACACATCACACAGTGAACCTCACAATTCAAGCCCCTTGATCTGTTTAAAATCTCACGAGTTAGCACTCTTATCACTTAGTAACAATAGTCCTGGTCGTTTCTTAGGGTGAGGTTTCAACAAAATCTAGTAGACCGTGAATCATCGCTTCAAGAAAAATTTCAATTATAAACTGTGTATCACCCGGTAATAAGTTAATAAGAAGTGGATGGATCGGATGACACTTCTTTTTTGGTAATATCGGATGACACCGTGTATTTTCAAAGTCCAAACAGTCGATCTATACTGGTCAACTTGATGGATATGTTAAAATGTGTTTGCAGATCAAATTTTACATTTTTCTGAATTTTTTTACTATTTATTAAGATGGGTACAAAAATTCAACGGTCTGAATATAGCGATTTTGTTAAATACTTAATAAATAGTAAAAAAAATTCCAAAAAAATGTAAAATTTGATCTACAAGCACATTTTAACATATCCATTATATTGTACGGTTTGAATCGACTGTTTGGACTTTGAAAACTTTGAAAAAGCACGATGTTATCCGATGTCAACAAAAAGAACAATTATATTACTCCCCCCATTCCATCCCCCCACCATCCCCCATTCCAAATTATTTTTATCTCATTTCAATCTCGTTCACATATTTCACGATATATGAGAAATTTTGCGAATCTAAAATCACGAACATTTTCTACGTAATTTTCTCTTTCAAATGAGATCCATGATGACATACTTTCGGACAAGTTATTACAGAAGTATTTATCCCTCATCGTGCAAGTATTTATACCTACACAGACATATGAAAGTATTACTATCAATTATTATAAGTATTTATACTGATATATGAAAGTATTAATATCAAGTATTATAAGTATTTATACTGATATATGAAAGTATTAATATCATGTATTATAAGTATTTATACTGACATATGAAAGTATTAATATCTAGTATTATAAGTATTATATGCAAAAAAATACTTTCAAGTATAGGTATAAATACTTGCACAATGAGGGATAAATACTTCTGTAACGACTTGCTCGAAAGTATATCAACATGGATCTCATTTGAAAGATAAAATTATGTAAAAAACGTTCGTGGTTTTAGATTCGCAAAATTTCTCATAGATCGTGAGAAATATGAACAAGATTGAAATGAGATAAAAAAAACTCACCTCTAAAAATGTGCATGGTCCCCCATGTGATTTGAGATTCCCCCCACCCTCCATGAAAAAAATGTGCATGGTCCCCTAAATACTTTCGTTCTTCAAGATAAATACTTCAGTACGTAAGTATTAATACCTTATGAAAAAAAATGACAGCTGGAGTTTTTTGGCATTTTGTGCGGGGTTAATTGCGGGGTTGGTTTTGCGGGGTTAATTATCACTGTCCCAACAAAAAAGGGTGTCATCCGATCCCTCCTCTAATAATAATTGGATAAAAAATTATTGATTAAACGAATTAATTTGACAATTCCAACAAATATAAAAAAAAATCCAGAAAAATACGTGAAAGTGTGGACGGACTTTGGATTAATAACTGCTCTTACAGTGAAACTCGCATTTTTATGTCAAATTTACACATGAACAAATCCCTATTCATCTAGCTTAAAATTGGCATTATTGGAAAATTAATTTTAAAAGATTTACTGTCTAGTATGTTGCTAGGGAACTGGTACAGCCACATAGGCAGATTTAGGATTTTCGTCGAAAGAGAAGCAAAAAATAGTAAATTGGATTTAAATAACTAATTAGATTTAAATTCATTAACTATCTGGGTACTTGATAATAAATAATACTTTAAATTATATTTTTCAATGTTCAGATTTATAATTTATGATGCTTTAACTTATAATTCTAATTATCAATCGTAATTCAAATATTTTATTTTAAGTTTAATTCTAAATTTAACTCAAATTACAAATAAGAAATTTAGAGAGAAACTAAAAAAAAAAATTGAAGGAGAAAGGGGGCAAAGTCAGTTGAAGCCAATATATCTTCATTAAAACTCAAAATTCAGGAAAGAGCAACTGCTCTCCTGACCTCACGAGGGTCTGTCCCAGATTACAGATTACAGATTACAGACTTCCAGTTATGATATATAAATATTAAGTGCAATGCATGACCCAACGTGAACCCGACCAAACCTGATCAAAATTTGGATATGATAAAAAAAACTGGATGATCCAAGATCTAACCCGACCCGATCCGACCCGCGATACACATGAGACATTAATACTATGAAAATACGCAATGTTACTGAGAACTGTATATTTTCCATTCCAATGTCAAAAACATCAAATCCGAACGATTATCACGTTACATTGCATGCTCCAAATTCATCAAATGTGGAATTTATTTTATAGAAATCGAGTAGGTTTGAAAAAAAAAATTTAAGTTCAAAATTTTATTGATTTATAAATCAACTCACATACATTACTTGTGACTGTCAGATGAAGATTAGACGATGGGTTCGTCACGGCGTCGCTGGTTGTGAGGTATGTTCCTGCAGAGCTAATTTTTTTATCCGATTGTATCGCAAGTACAAATTCGTTAAACAGGAACATACCCAATGAAGTAGATGTTTATCGACCGTAGGATTGTGATCTCGTACGTATCTTGACGACGATGAACAATGCGGAGCGCATATCTGTTATCCGTAGCTTCCCCTTTCCTACTTTGAATGTTCCTGGTTTTGAAGCGCATAGAATATATCAAGGCCTTATATACAAACTAGGAGCAATACATTTGATTTTTTTTTTTTTTTTTTTTTTTTTTTGCTTGGTACATTCGTCGGTGAAAAAGAATAAAATGTGAGAGGTCAATTAATCCCATGGCCTAGTATTTTGAATTCTAAAGGAATTTTCGCTTTTAGACATTGACACGTTTTGTCATCTAATTATTTGAATTTTATTTAATAAAGTATAGTTAGCATGTCAAAGTAGGTATGAAGTGACAAATAAACTCAGTTAACAGCGACATAACATGAAAACTAAGTAACAAAACTATTATGTTGGAGGGTCATGAGAAAGTAATTAACAAAATTAATAAAGAAAATTGAGAATTTAACAAAAAAAATTCATTAGAGTACTACTAGTTCCATGGTTATTACATTCTGAGAATTTTTTATTCATAGAAAATATTATAAAATAATATAAAGAAAGAGTGTCTTCGATTTTTTATACCTAGAAAGAGCGATATTATTTTTTTGATTAAAACTTTAGATCAGAAAAAATTCCAACGATCCAATTTTTTTTTCAATAAGCTTGTTTAAGATCCGTTGTGGCCATCAAGGCAAATAATTTGAAGGTAGCGGACAAAATAAAGAGAAAATTTTATCAGGAGTATTTTTATGGGTCTAAAATTTGAACCAAATTTCTTTTTTACAGTTCCTATACATTAAAAATTGAAGTTACTCTTTATCTTTTTTCTATATTAGTTTATATTATTTTCTACGAATAAAACAATTCTCCTTTCTTCTACCAACTTGCCACGTCAATTATTCTTTTATTTTTCATGTGAACGAGAATTTTTTGTCGTGATGCTATATAAAGTACTTCTACAATTTTTACGCTTATCAAGAAAATTTAATATTGCGGGGGACTCCTGTTACTCCTGTAGCTTATTGGATGCTATATTGCTACACTTTTAACATGTTATAAACTTTTTTTCTGAGCAATAGCTTTTATTTATGTCAGCTTATATTTACGAAACTCTGAATTCTGGACTGTTTCCAAGGATAAAAGCGCCAGGTGATATGACCAAACAAACATCCCTGTGAAATGCTTAATTTTTATATCAGTCTATGTTAATAAAATATGAAACTACGTCAGAACTCAGAAGAGTATGTGTGTGTATTAGTATTATATATATATATATATATATATTAAACAAACAAATAAATAAATGCAGGCACTGAACGGCATTCTTTACGCCTCACATGAACCATAATTTTTATTTCTCTAGATACAATATTTTAACAATTAAAGGCGCTGCACTCAATACAGCAAACAAAATTATAAAAAGGGGAACAAACAATAAATACAGACAAGCCCATTTCTGATCCAATGATGAACACTATATGGGTAGATCAAGTCCGAAAGGAAAAAGGTACATTTACAGCTCTAAAGGTGAAAGCAACACATCAAAACAAAACATCACTAGTGAGTGCACACACACTCTATTAAAGCTAAAAGATATTACAGATGATGAAAATGGGAGTGGTCTAACAGCGCAGCTAGCGAAAACCTTTGACACGGTAATATTTTCTGATTTTGGTATGATTAGGCGTAGGCCCCTACCAATAGCATATTTCACAGGCTGATCTCAGCCGTTACATTCACTTTTGGGTCAAAAACTGAGACGCACCCCTAGGCGCAGCGTGCGTAGCAAAAATTCATGTACTTTCAACTGTATCAAACAATTTCATCGCATCAGTTTGCGATTCTTTTGTTTTAAACCTCCATCCGGCCGTCCGATTTGATCAATGATTGCTGAAGAAACAAGGATACGGCATGGTGGAGTCGCAACAGGATGCGAGGATTGTCTCCAATTAAATCGTGCGGAAAACATGATATGAGTCGCTACGTTCAAAAAAGAGTACAACTGCGTCCGCTGCATCAGTGAACCTTAAAAATGTAATGTTGCGGGTAATTTCGAACTTAATGTTAACCCGTTATATTATTTTTGTGTAAATATTTTGCCACAGAGAAGTAAAATGTCAAGATGGAAGAGGGGCCCTGGGAAAAGTGGTTTTTGCAAAAGTGGGTATCTTTGGATCCCTTCAAGCACCGAGGGAGAAGGCAGTAAGAATAACGTTTCTCTAGACTTGGTCTATTGGACTTTTATCTGACTGACTGGACGAACCCACAAATTGGTTCGTCCTCAATTGGTTGTGCTTATTTAAACCGCGTCTATGTTGTAAATATGCATCAGAACAGTGGGACTATCTATGTACCTAATGCAAAAATAAATATTATTAAGTTGTTCTTTCCACTTTCCTTGTGAAAGCAGCAGCTCTCCAGTGCGATTATTACTGAATAAATTTTCATACCCCAATGTTGATGTACGGGACAAAGATAAAATAGGAAATCAGGCAATTAAGGTTGGAAAAAAAAAATGCCGTGCCGTACACTGTGTTTGTGCTGTGATTAAGAGATCGTCACAGAACACGAATATCACAAATTCACAATGTGTTTAAACGTACCGTGATAAAGCGTGATTCGCGCCACTCATGTGACCATTTAATAATAATTTAGATCAATTTATTTAATATTCATCATTTGATTAAGATCTAACATGTCTAATTACACGTGACTCGCTTGACCACATGTATTATGCTGTACCAAATTTTCCAAAAACGGTCATAATATGAGACACACGAGTCGCGATATGTAACTGACACACATGACACATGCCATATTATTTTGTATTATAACCGTACTGTTTCATAATAGAATTGACTCCACCGTGCCATTTTTTCCACTCTATTAATCTTAATAAAATAATGTGAGACAACACAATAAGAAAGTCTTACGACGATATAATTATTTTTATTTGCAAAAATTCTAAGAAAAGAAAGAGACATACGAGTAGGTGGAAAACATTTATCAATAATAAATTTGAGTTCAGCAAGCACACATTGATAACAAAATGAGTTTGGAAAATTTTATTCAGCGTTTTAAAAGCATATTGTGCATGGTGGACAAATGAGATACCATCGGAAAATTAATTATTATGCGTCCAATACATCATATTTTTTTTACGGACGATTTGAATTCTTAGTAATAAATGTATAAATGTCCAAAATAAATTAAAAATGAGTTATTTTTAACTATTCTAAAATAAAATGTATATGATGATTGTATTGTTTATTGAAAATTTAACAAAATATAGGACATTAAAATTAATTGTATTATTTGCATGTAGTTTAATATGAAATTTAGATAACTATGCTAATTATGCGGATGATCTGATATTTTTTATGAGGATTGTGCGATCAATTTACTCAAAAAAACGACAAATTGGACTTTGTTGTTCAAAGCTACAATGTGACGGTGTGACCTTAAATCTGATTTGTAATTAATATATTGACTTTAATTTTGGATTCGTGATAATATTAAGATAAAAACATGATATTGCAATTATAATCAGTATCAACTCTTAAAATAATCAACTATTGAGACATATCGTCGTATAAAAATAGTTTTCATTAAATCAAAAGGATTCAGTAAAGAACTCTTTTTATTGAGAGAACAAATATTATTATATGAATCCTTCTTTATCAGTGTATCTATACAAAACAGTGAAAACAAAAGACATCACAAACAGCAATTACATCGAACATATTGACTTGCTAGCAGTTGTGTCAATCTTCATTTATTAGGGTCGTCTTTGACATTAATACAGTAATCCTCCCTCAAGTTACTAAGTGTACTGGAGATGATCTGAAGCCTCTCTCAGTCTTCACAACTTCGCTGTCGTCTTTTCTTTTTACAAAGAAAAAGCGAGTGTAAGAGAGAGAGAGCGCTGCTCAGAGAGAGAAGCAGAGCAATAACTAACCTCTTTCTCTCTCCCCGCACCGCATCATCTCCACATTCTCTCTCTTTCGCCCTCCTCTTGCTCTCTCTGCGTAATTTACCTAACTCAGATCGCAACTAAAGCGAAAATAAAGGGAAAAGGCTATCTAAGGAGAGAGCCCCACGCAGTAGAGCTCAAGCAAGGCATCTATCTATCCGAGCATTAATCTTCTCAACTTAGATCTGTTGACAATTATTAACTCAATTAACCATCCACATTTGGTATATTTTGTGGTAAGAATTTAACCCTTTTCTGAAATTTTTCTCTCATTTAATATTCTGCTATTTTTGTTAGGAAAGTTTATTGAGAATTTTCAATTTGTGGTTTTTTAAGGAGTATCACGCGAGGATTCCGATTTTCCGCAAGATGAACTTGCATTTGATTTTTGATATTTCGTGGAAAAACTTGCATTTGATTTATGTTATTTTTAAATACTTCGATATATGGTTTT
Source organism: Carex rostrata (assembly GCF_964058835.1). Classification (NCBI taxonomy): domain Eukaryota; kingdom Viridiplantae; phylum Streptophyta; class Magnoliopsida; order Poales; family Cyperaceae; genus Carex; species Carex rostrata. The sequence goes on along the minus strand of NC_135948.1, from coordinate 2,777,104 downwards.
CTGGTCCTAATGTTTCACGAGTTAAATAATAAACACATGATATATTTGTCTAGTTTTAAATACATTCTTCGCATTTCGTACTGAGTTAAATTAGATTCATGATTTCAATGTTTCTTTGGACCGTACTTTTTTGGATGTATTTGGAAAGATAGGAAGTAATGTTTGTATTTTAGCTAGGAGCTTAATGTGAAAATAAATTATTTCTGAATATATCAATCAGTAGGCGGTCTGATTCTGCAGTCCGTACTGAAATGTTCTGGTAACGGGGGATTATAGTTCAATACAACTAGACTTTAGGAGGGAATTTTGAAATTTGTGATTGGAAAATGCAAGTGAGTTTTGATGTGATTTAGTATTTGAATACAACTAGTTTACTCGTTTAGTAGTCGCATTGGAATTTTTATGGTGCGTCTAATCTTTGATCCCTGGCAAATTGAATTATTTTCTTTATTTTTTCTTGTTCTTACTTGGTTCTGGATTTTGGAAAAACGATTTCTCTTTTTGAAGTAGGATTTTGGGAAACCATTCGTCTTCTGATATCATTTCAATTTTGGATTTTATTGCCAATCCTTACCGAAGGTTAGTTAATAATTATAGTAAGTATAATTAACAGAAAGTACAGTTATAGCTAATTTGTTAACTTAGGTCTGCCATGGAATTTCCAGTAGCATGAGCTATATTATTCATAGTGCTTTTGTTTCGGATTTCCTGTAAGATGCTAAAATGCTGCATGAATTTGTTTCTCAATTACTTCTCTGAAATCTTTTTAAAAGGTACTGAATCTTTGAAGCCGGCTACGTTCTTAACCCAATTGGCCACTGAAACAAACGTTCTTAACTCTATTATTCTCTGATTTTTTTTTTTTTTTTTTTGTCCCTTTGCTTATTTGACCCACTTAGCAAGTCGTCTGATCTTGTATTTAGTTGACAACAGTAGAACATAAAAATTCTACAAGAGATTTTTCTTTATCAATTAAACTATTGGGAAAACTTGGAGTTTCTTTTGAGAATTTGTTAATAATTTGTTTATAATTATAGGTATCCTGTATTATCTTAGAAATCATGCTTTTTGTGGACCTTTTAGAAAAATGAGAATGAGGCATAATTTTAGGAGGCGCCTCTTTGATTGGGCTTTTTTTTATATTTTTGGCAACGGAGTTCAGTTCTAGCACAGATTATGGACTCATTTCATATAAAAACTTGTATAGGTCAATGGTGGTTTCTAAATAGCTTATACTTCAACTGAATATTTAAATAATAGTTAGGTTGTAAAAGTTTATCTGTCTTCTATAATGTACTGATACCATTCTTTTTTTTTTGGTTCCATGCAACTGCAGTTGCATTGCGAAGTGAACCTCCTTTCTCTATTGGATTTTGTTTTTCAGTCTTTATTATTGTAGTGGCAACTGGTTTTGTGTGTAGCTGGCACAAGCCACCTTTCGTTTTTCTTGTGTGTGAGTTACCTTTTCATATAATGTTCTGTATTAAAAATCTTTGACATTTGGCATCCTTTTTTTTTTCCTCTTTCTTTAGAGGAAATCTAACAAATGGATAGAAGGAGCTGGCCTTGGAAAAAGAAATCATCTGAGAAGGCATCTAATGTTGAAGCAATACTTAGTTCTGGAGGAAACCAATCTGAAACGGTTTGTTTCCAAATTCTCTTTATAAGAGTGTCGTGGGAATTGTTCTTTTTTTTTTGCATATTTACATGAACCAGAAAACACCAAGATTGTGATTAGGTAGAAAAGATAAAACCAAATAAAATGGAGTAATATTCATTAATTTCTTCATGAATGGTAGTTACCAGTGCAACAAATATGCTCACTTAAGTTCAGTTTCACAAATCTCACTAACTTGTAATTTTAGTGCATCTAAATATCCAAAGGGGTAGTTTGTTTTGTTTTGACAAATTAAAAGTTTGTAATGGCAAATAGAGAGATCCAAATTTAGTGTTTTGATTGACTTGTAGATAGTTGTACCTGTCAAAACTTGGGTCCTACTGGTTCACACCTAGAAAGTAAATTTTTGAAATCTCTTCATTTTACATTTTCCAGGAAAATCCAACTGTAAACTATATACAAGTTTCTCCTGAAACTTATGCTCGTCTCAACGATTTAGAAAATGAAGTAAATGTTTTAAATGAGAAGCTAACTGCTGCACAATCGGAGATAACCAACAAAGATGCTTTGGTCAAACAGCATGCCAAAGTTGCTGAAGAAGCTGTTTCAGGTACATCAGAGATAGATATTGTAATTGCAAAAAAATAAAAAATAAAAAAATAAAACTTTATTTATAAGCACAAGGTTACTAATATCCTATAAACAAGTGGCTATTCAAAATTTAGAAAAAGACTGAATACCCTTCTAATGTGAGGGCAAGCCTGAGATGACTCTTCCATCATTTACCAGCCAGGATTCTGTTCTCGCGATTAGGTTGTTGTTTGTAGCTTAATTTGGGGTTGTTGAGGAATTATGGTTTATTGAAATTCAGTGGTGTCTTTGGTGAAGTTTACCATGTTTTGGCCAAAGCATATTGATAGAGCTGAATAGATTAAACAATTTTTAATTGTGATAATCATCTTTTAATGAAATAAAAAGAAAAACGATAAAAAATATGAATCAAATAGATAGAAATGGGAAAATCTGACTAAAACTGGTCTGAACATGCAACAAAAGCTAGGCAATTCAATATTGAACTAGTGTGAACCTATCATGCGATCCATACATTTGTGTCCTGGTTTTTCTATACTTTTTGCTGCAAATTTAACATATAGAAGGCTATCCTCTTATGTTTTCAATTAAATTCATCTCTTGTACAGGTTGGGAAAAAGCTGAAGCTGAGGCATCAGCGTTAAAAATCCAGTTAGAAACTGTGACATTAAATAAGCTGTCCTCTGATGAGCGGGCTGCGCACCTTGACAGCGCCTTGAAGGAGTGCATGAAACAAATTCGGAATGTGAAAGAAGAAAGTGAACAGAAGCTTCATGATGTGGTATTTGCCAAAACCAAACAGTGGGAGAAGATCAAATCTGAGTTTGAATCCAGAATCTCAGAGTTTGAACAAGAGCTTATGAGAGCAGATGCAGAAAATACTGCATTATCTCGGTCTTTGCATGAAAGATCTAGTTTAATTATGAAAATATCAGAAGAGAAATCCCAAGCTGAGGCAGAAATTGAGTTATCGAAAAATAATATCCAATCTTGTGAGAGGGAGATCAGTTCTTTGAAATATGAATTGCATGTTGTAGCCAAGGAGTTAGAGATAAGAAATGAAGAGAAGAACATGAGTGTGCGTTCTGCTGATGTTGCTAACCGACAGCATGCGGAGGATGTTAAGAAAATTACAAAATTGGAGGCTGAGTGCCAGAGGTTGCGGGGTTTAGTTAGGAAAAAGTTACCAGGCCCTGCTGCTGTGGCCCAGATGAAAATGGAGGTTGAGAGCATGGGCCGGGAGTATGGGGAGCCAAGAATCCGTCGACCAGTTACACCCGCTATGGAAAACCATTTCCACCAAATGCAAAAGGAAAGTGAGTTTTTGACCTCTCGATTATTGGCCATGGAAGAAGAAACCAAGATGCTTAAAGAGGCTCTCTCAAAGAAAAACACAGAGTTACAGGTTACTCGAAATACTTGCGCCAAGACTGCAAGCAAATTGAGAAGCATGGAAGTGCAGTTACTTACGGTTAATCAACAAAGAGGTGTAAATGTAAATGGACGCACATCAAATGGTTCAAATATTGAGGTGCATTTTGATGGTGATAGCAATCCACCGAGCCTGACATCTATGTCAGAGGATGGTGATGATGCTAGCATGTCTGAGTCGTGGGCCACGAATCTAATGTCAGAGCTTTCAAATTTCAAAAAGAAGGAAAATGGCAGAGGTAGTATTGGAAATAGTAATAACAACAATAATGCTGTTATGGCAACCCAGTCAGAGGGATCAACCAATTTAGATATCATGGATGATTTCTTGGAGATGGAGAGGCTGGCGTGCGAATCCACTAACAAATGTGATGATAATATTTCAGAAAGCAACTCAAAAGTTGAAAACGGAGAGAAAAAGCATAATCCTAGCCCAAGCCCTAGTCCATCTTGTTCAACTGATCCTGAGTCACCAATCTCGAAGTTACGATCAAGAATTATATCCCTGTTGGACTCTCAGGTACCTGAGGGTGATATTGGCAAGGTGATCGAGAGCATTAAAACTGCTTTAAAAGAGGTGCAGATAGAGTCCCATGGATCGCCAGGTGAGAACAGTAGGCTTGGTACAAAGGAAGATCTAAAGACGGCACTCTCTCAAATTCGCGACTTCGTTACTTCACTCGGTAAAGAGGCAACTGAGATTCATGGGAGGTCATCTGAAAATTGTCAGACACTCTGCACTAGAATTGAGGAATTCTCGGTATCAGTCGATAAAGCACTTGATGCTGAGAGGGGTTTGTATGACCTAATAATTGTTTTGTCTGGTGTTTTATCAGAGACCAATAACATGAACTGCAGCACAATAACAATTGAAGGGGAGAACAATGGGTTGGATTGTGTCGATAAGGTGACTCTTTTGGAGAATAAGGTGGCCCCACTAGAGGAATCCAGCCCGGACATTGAAGAACTGAAGCTGGTGAAGAAAACTCTAGAAGAAGAGTTGGCAAGGTGTAATGAGAAACTGGAGAGCACGGAAGTCAAATTTTCTGAAATGGAGAAGAGTTTGGGTGAGGTAAGGTCAAAATTGGCAGACAGTGAGAAGGCTAATGGGTTAATGGATACCCAATTGAAGTGTATGACCGAGTCTTATAACATACTTGAGACCCGCAAATTGGAGCTTGAAGGAGAGATTTCTTCTTTGAAAGAGAAAATTGAAACATTAAATGAGGAGCTTGTGAAGGAGAGAGAATGCCACGAGGAGGATTTGTTGAAGTATAAAGAACTTCAAGAGCTATTGGAAAGGTACGTGTTGAAAATTTGAGACATATTTTGTATGTGCTTTTTTTGTCTATACTGTGGTTTTGATTAATGGAGATAGTGCCTAATACACAGAATATGAGTAAACATGGATAACATAAAATAATTCTTGTTTCTTTCTACTTTTTTGTCTTGTACAATTTTCTAGATTTAAGAAAAAAATCCTATTTGACATGAGATTTCATATTTAAGGAATGAGAAGAATTCAATGGCTGTTGATACTGAAGAGGACATCAAGGCAAAACAGGTAACTTATATTATGCTTGGCTGTTCAAAATTATTTAATCAAACAATCATTAAGATTGGCCATTATATAGAAACTGAGTTCCCTAGAATGTACATAATTTTGGTAGAGAAAAATGCAACGTGAGAGAAGAACAGACTTGTGGAAAGAAATTTCAGATCCGAAAAAAGTAAAAGGGAAAAGTTAAAACATTAGATGTATCCTTTTCCTTCTTTTTTTTCTTTCTAAATTCACAGTAACAGAACTGGTTGCATCAATAGATACTTATAGAATAGAAAAAGGTTCAAATCTTTCATACAACTAGGTCCTAAATAGCCTCTGTAAAATATTTTCATCTACATGATAAATTTAACTGATCTCTCATGCTTTTGGATGGGAGTGCTATAGGGGAAGATTAGTACTGCATTACATGATTGCTCTATTGAAAGTTCTTAACAAAATTAATCCTTTTTTTGTTAATAGGAGAAAGAAATAACTGCAGCAGCTGAAAAACTTGCTGAATGCCAAGAAACTATCCTCTTTTTGGGCCGACAGCTGCAGTCTATGCGACCACCGGTAGAACAAAAGCACCGTCAATCTACTGACAACCTTTCAGATGACGAGAGGGACCCACGTGCCAGTAATTTCATGCACACCCCAAAAACATCCGTGCAGTTAGATGGTTCTGAGTCACCTATGTTTGACGGGTTTGGATCCAACATGCACATGAGCATGTCAGAGACTGAAAATGGGAATTTTCCCAAATCACCCTTGAATAGTTCAAAGCGCCCAAAGCATAGGTCACCAAGGTCCTCTTCCACTTCTAGCTTGTCTGGAAACTTGAGTGAGAAGTCACATAGCAGGAGCGGGTTTACAAGGTTCTTCTCCAAGGGAAAAGGCGAGAGTTAGTGCAAGTGTAAGGCGGGTGATTTTCAGGAGGCTAGTGGTAAATTTGCAATGCACATTAAAGCAACGGCTGGTATAGGATTTTTCTAATAACAGGGGTGGTGCTCTGGAAAATATAGCGGGAAGAGTAAGGACTGGAGTGGTAACTTTCTGATTTTGAAGTTTCTCTTCATAAGAGTTTGCAGTTTGTTTTTAATTTGCAAGGGAAGAAAATGAAGATAAAAATAACTAAACCTCATTGTATATCAGATGTGAAGGGCTGTAGTTGCTTGTTTCTATTTTACTTTATTTTGTTTATTTGTTAAAATATTGAAAGAACTTGTGTGATGCAAATGTTTGTGTAGATGTACAGTTTAACCTTAAAAAAAGAGAAGTGTTTGGCTTGTTATTCCAACAGATATATGTATTTTTTTATTTATTTATAGCGAATGTCGTTTATACTTCCATTAATGGGGTTACATGTTTGCTGTCTCAAAATAACTGAGAGCATGCGCCTTATGAATGCACAAAAGTACATCAATTGACACAATAATTGATAGAAGAATGATGCAGTTTTTTTATATCGTTCGTTTTCTAAATTCGACCCCGCCTTAAAGGCTTAAAGCAGCTGAAAGCTCAATTTATCTACCAACCTAGTTTTGGGCCAGGCTTGGTTTTCTTGTCTCCTTGGATCTGGTCCACAATATAGTGAATAGTTTCCATTTTTTATGAATATGGAAAATTGTAAATAGTGAGCAGTTCACACAGTTGTTATATACATATACACTTTGATCAACATCTGATCGAAAACATAAGTCTTGCAACTAATTTTAGCTATGTCTGTACACCTGACCTGAAAGGGTTCATAAAGAGATAGATACCTTTCGTTTGTTTTTGTTCTAGGCTAATGACATGGTTGGTTTCATAACAACTGATGAGTATTTGTACGTATAGTATTGCAGAGAGGCGTGTATAATGCACCGCAGACGAATGGAACTAGGGAAGGTAATGTCAAATTCTGATTCTCTTTTATTTTCATTTCGTCTTTGATAAAACGTGTTTCTGAGTTTCTGACAGATAGGCTGCGCTCACAGTCAAATGGGGGACTTGATTGTGAAAGCCTGTTTGCGGCAGTCTGTCGATCTAAAACTGTACAAATTACAAAACAATAAACTAAAGACTGAAGGATTGCATTTGGTCGTTATTAATTAATGCTTTCTGTTTTTTTGGTTGAGATTGACAACTATGTTCTGTGCTGCAAATCTTTTATGCATGTGAAATAATATGAGAAAAATAAAAAACTTAATCTGAGGCCTCGTTCCATTTATTTACTATACATGTCTTCAGTCACAGTGATCAAATTATTTTGAAAGCATACAATCAATCAATGCATAGATTACATCAATTGTCAGACTTTTATTGAATCAAACTGTTTATTCCAAAACGTATCTTTTGGGCATGCTTAATTCAGAGCCGAAGCAGGCACCTAAGAGATTTGCCTTCTTTGAGCAGCTGAAAAGCTTTGTTTATCTCCACAAATGGCAGCTCATGTGTTATAAATCCCTCCAGATTTATTTTCAACTCCTACAATTATAATAAAACATAATTTTGTGTGTCAAGACTTTTTGTTTGAACCTTTCATCACATCACCTTCTCATAAAATGTAATATCGATGCATATAGACATATAATTTTGATGTACCAATTTATCACAGAAGATCTCATAATAAATACCCTAGCTACACATCATATTATCACGCCTAACACCGATGTATTCTTACGGGCTTTGTTAGTTGTTGTAATTTTTGTTGTACTGGTAGTCAAAGATCAATTGTGTCATATTAGTTAGTCTACTGCAGCTAATGATATCCTTGATCAATGAGAAGCGGCAACAAAGAAAAAGAGAAAATCTAACCCCTTTCATGTACTTGTCTATGATTTCAGGCAGCTGAGTCCTTCCCTTGAAATCCCCAAAAGTGGTACCGGTGATCTTTCGACCATCAAAGAGCTCCATTGGATGTAATGGAAGCATTTGAGGGGATAAATGGATTCCTAGAATTACAGTCATTCCCCACCCCTGCAATTAAGAGGATATAACATAAATTGCAAGTTTGAGAGTTTTCTCCATAGTAATTAATTTGTCCTTTGTTAAGTAGTATTTGAAACAAGCTATTGAGATTAATTTGAATGTGTAAGAGGCAAGAACAATTTACATCATGGGTAGAAACAAAGGCTTCTCTGAGCACATGAAGATTTCCAGTGCACTCAAAGCTGTAATCTACGCCTCCATTTGTCATCTCTTTTATCACCTATAGATATACAATCATATTTATTATTGCAAAAGAGAAACCTAAAATACTAAGAACTCAAATTATAAAACTCAAATATATGTTTTCTTCAATCAGTGCACATGTGCTTTGATTTTGTAATTTCATGTGCATTTACCAGAAAAAAAAAGAAAACCAGAATGTGGCTCGCAAATGCCATTTCAGTTACAGTTTTGTTAAAAAGATTCTTGGAAAACATTATATGTGAAATAACAAGTGACAATACCTCACTGGCAGGTTTCTCGCACTCTTTCGAGTTTATAAAATCAGTAATGCCCATCTCTTTACCTGCATTTAAAAAAGAATGCTGTATTTATGAAACAATTTTCAATTCATTATAGCTTTGTACAATTAAAAACACAAAGATCAAACTGTGTACCTATGGCAAATTTCTCAGGGTTAATATCAACTCCAATAATTTTTGACGCTCCTCTCAGTCGCGCACCTTCTGCTACCTGTACATGAATATCACTTATCATTAAAATGCAACAATTTTGGTGCCATAAAAAGAGAAAAGAAAACATGAAACTAACTGCAAGACCAAGAGAACCAAGGCCGAAAATTGCTACAGTGGAGCCTTCTTTTACATCCGCAGTATTCCATGCAGCTCCAATGCCTGTAAATTTTACAATTAACAGGGTTAAAAAGTGAAATGTTATATTGAACTCTGAAAGCAAAAAAAAAAAAATTAATAAAGGAAATTCTAATGCAATTCTGATTGAATGACCCAAGCTAATTGCAACTTATATTAATGGGCCTTCTTCTGAGGTTGAACAATACCAGAAGGCCCATGACCTACCCCATTTTTAATAACCTCACAAGTTACCTTGCAACATTTTTTTTTCTACCTTCTCTGTTTTTTATCTTTTTTTCTTTGAAGGATCATAAATATGTTACCAGTAGAGATGCCACAACCGAACAAACAAATTTTATCAAGAGGTGCCATTGGGTTGATCTTGACAGCACAAGCCGAGTCGAGCACGGTGTACTCTGCAAATGTTGAGGTGTTGAGGAAGTGATACACGGGCATACGATCCCCACCATCACGCCTTGCTTTAAAGAACCGAGTCTTTCCATCGGTTGTCATGGTACTCTTTAAGGGGTTGACACGGTACTCGGCACAGAGGTTGGTTTTGTCAGATTTGCAATATGTGCAGTTGCCGCATTCGCCATTGAATAGTGGCATCACGTGGTCCCCGGCTTTGATTCCTTCAACACCTAATCCCACGCTCTCCACCACCCTTAAAACGGTCGTAAACATAAAATGGTGAAGTCAGAACTTAAATGTTTAACTTTTAAGAAAAAAAAAAAAAAGAAACCTTTGATATAGTGGCTCAGGTAAAAGGTTTCCTATGAATATTTAAAGTAGAGACACTTAATCTCCATTTTTTATCTCAAATAAACAAAATTAGGGGAGTAAAATTGAGTTTTTGATCGTGACATGTAGGTGAATATGATGAAAATGTATATATACATAGGTATTAGATGCATTCTAAAATTCACCCAAAAAAAAAATCAGAGGCATCTAATACGTCCTAATTTGTAAATAATATAATTGTTTCTGAAAAAAATATTTTCAAGTACTCTTACCCGGCAGCCTCATGACCAAGAATACGAGGAAATGCACGTTGTTGCTCGTTCTGCAAATGTAGATTAAAAAAATGAGGTAATAATTAAACAGACGATCAAGTGTACTTGGAATAATAAAATGAAATCAAAATTGATAATTCCAAAAATCAGACATTAATACAATAACATATACTTTGACATGTAACGTACCTCGCCTTTCCAAGCGTTTAAATCACTGTGGCAGATTGAAGTGAAGAGGATTTTGATCCTAACCTCCATCCATTGTGGCGGATCGACTTCTACCTCTTCAATCACGAATGGTTCGCCGGGGGCCCACACGACAGCAGCTGTGCTCATAAGAATTAAACAAAAAAGTATTTTGATGAAACACCTATCATTTGTAAAATAATTGTTACTATCATAAACTTTTTTTTTAGGGTTGGCGGTGAAGTACCGCCAACTGATGTATTGATACTAAAAAAGAGTTTATTTACAAGGGCCTAAGATACCCAACTGTAATTAAATTACAGGACAAAGTAAACTAGGCAAAATTATCTATCATAAACTTTTAGACAAGAAGAAAAACATAGAATTGAGGTAGTGCTTTTTCATGCATTATTTGCAATTGGTACCTTTGCAAGTGATGGTTTTGCCTTCAGTGGCAAGAATTTCATGATGATCTCCCATGTTGTGTGATAGCAAACTATTGAACTGCTTGTGTTTTAACTTAATACCACAAATCCAATAATTGTTGATTTTCAAGAGTAATTTGCAGAAAATATTGTGATGAATTGAAACTTCTTGTATTCAATCTTATTTTTACAAGAGGGACTGTGTACCCCTTTTATACAAGTGAAATAACAGTTGCTTAAGAATTATAACGTTAGTATTAGGCATATTGGATAAGGCATAGCAGTTCCTATTAGTGTAATTACATTTTTCTATTTTTATATTGTACTGTTAGCTAGGCTAACTATTAGGCATAGCAATTGTAATACAACTGTTATAATATTTATTATCCTAACTACAATTGCTATGCCTAATAGTTAGCCTAGCTAACAGTACAATCTAAAAATAGTAACTCTCTTTTTCTTATTTTATCTAATGATGAGAAAACCCTAACGAGCCTGAGGCTAGTCGGTTCTCAAATCTTTTTTATTTCTCAACAATAATGACTGTATTTCAAGATTGTAGTCTACGTTTGTTAATATCTTTTCTTCATAACATGATGACTACAATAAAGACCAGAATCTTGTTGAGAGTAATACAACAAAAGTGTCAAATCAGGAAATCATTCCTTAACATGTGACATTCGTGTTAAATATGAACCAATATATCTATGTACATACTCACTCCTAAATGAATCCGGCTAGTATAACATTGGTGTTATATGACACTAACTTCAAAATCAATTAAATATACTTTAAAAGACTAATCCAAACCGTTCAAACCGATTTATTTTATGAGTGATATGTTAACAAAATTCGGTTATGTTTTTGAAAAAAATTGTAGTTTTGTATTAAGGTAGACGAAAACAGTTTTTTTTTTTATTATAGACGAAAGCAGTTACTAATTCTAATTGATATATATCTGATCAAACAATAGTAGTAGAGGTTTATTTTTAAATGGCAAGAAAGATGATTGTTACTTGACCAAGGGGAGAATGATAGTGAAACTGACGAACAATCAGTGTCGGGTTCATCACATAGGAGCTCCAGTGGCACGCCTAATTTGTTTCAGCCTTTCATGTGAAAATAGATAGCTTTGGTATTGATAAAAAATTGTTACCAAAATTACAATTTTTCCTTTTTGGTAGGAATAACATCCTTTGTTAAATTTTTTTCCTTTATTAACTTTTATATTAATTATGATATAATTAATTGTGATGGATAAGGAAGAGAGAGTACAAAGGCAAAATTGGCATTTCGAAGAGAAAAATTTCTCCCAGCTCTCAAAATATCAAATAATGTCCTCAGTATAGCACTCCTCATTCTAAATTCTATTGAATTGACTTTAAACAACGAATTTCAATTGTTGAAATCCATCTACCTTTCGAGTGTCTACATACAAAAATTTTAAACTGTCGACTTAATTTAGTGTAAAGTCAAGCATTCAAAATTAGAAAGTTTATAAATTAATTTTAATGCATTTATTAATGTTTATTATCACTACTTGATTTTATGCAAAATTAATTTGAAAATTTAATTTTTTTTTGTATACAAATGTGTCACTTATAAGACAAATAAATTTTAACAGTTTAAATTCGTTATTTAAAACTAATTCGATAAATTTTAGAACAAATAAATAAATTTAATAACTTAAGAACATTCTAGTTCTACTCAACTAAATTAATACAAAGTGTATATAATATACTAAATTAGCTAGTTGGCATATGCAACTTTTTGGTTGGTCTTGTCTGGAACAAAAATAAAAAGAAAATAGTGATTCTGATGTGGATTCTTTTGTACGAATGTGCGATGGTTGAGAATTACAATAATAATTGCAAATAAATAAAAAATGTAACAACCCAAAACGAATTTTTTTTTTCTTCTCTCTCTAGGCTGTCACCATCAATGTAAAGTCAAGCTATGTTTGCTAAGGGCCGGTTCGGTGCGCTACTGTGTACGTGAGGAAAAAAAAATTCACTCAGACTGAATTTTTTTTTTCTCACGAGCACAGTAAAAATTAGTTCAATTCTCATTCCCATTCCCATTCCCCATCCCATTTAAACGCCGAACACGCCCTAAATGCTAAGTATGGTCTATATAAACCATTTTCTTCTCGATAGATTTTATCATTAAATTTTTGCTATTATCAAGTCGAAGGCAATTGCCTAAATATTTGACAGTTTGCGCCATTGCATCTCTTAAATATTACTCGGACAAATTTTATTTTGAATTCGATATTACCAATTGTTAGCAATGTTTGCGGTTCATTATTTTGGAGAAGAAAAAAACATCATTTGATATTCTTATTCCATCCACATCATTTAAAAAGTGCATGTTTAACCTATACGTAAAAAGTGATATTTTTAGTCTTCCATTATACTAAACATGTCATGTGTTATAAAAAATTATAAAATGGAATATTTAATATGTCAATCAATGACAATAAAAATGACAAAAATAAAAAAATTGTGATTAATCTTATGTTAAAGGTTGATGCTAAAAAATGGCATGATATCACAGTATAGAGTTTGACTAGTATAACATTAGTGTCATTTCAGCCTATATAACACCAACTCTAAAACCTATCAAATCGACTTCAAACGGTGAATTCAAACCAATCTACTTCATTAGTTGTGCGTTTATATGCAAAATTTATAACTTTTCGAATTTATTTAGTATTAAGTCAAGCGGTCAAAAGTGTGAGTTTTTAAATTAATTTTTCAATATTTTTATCACTTGATTTGATACTAAAATAACTCAAAAATATAAAAAATTTGTATGTAAACACATCACTCATAATGTAAAAAAATAAAAAAAATAGTAAAAAGTTTCAAAAAATGTAAAATTTGGTCTCCAAACACATATTAATATGGAGAACAAGATGAACGGTTCGGATCAACCGTTAAAATTTGAAAACTCGAATATAGAGCCGTAACACGGTAACAACCCGTGATATGCATAGTACCATATACTCGCTCCAAAAAGTGTATATATTATACTAAATTAGCTAGTCGGCATATGCAACTTTTTGGTTGGTCTTGTCGGGAACAAAAATAAAAAGAAAATAGTGCTTCTGATGTGGATTCTTTTGTACGAATGTGCGAAGGTTGAGAATTACAATAATAATTGCAAATAAATAAAAAATCTAACAACCCAAAACGAAATTGTTTTTTTTTTTTCCTTCTCTCTCTAGGCTGTCACCGTCAATGTAAAGTCAAGCTATGTTTGCTAGGTATGGTCTATATAGACCATTTTCTTCTCGATAGATTTTATCATTAAATTTTTGCTATTATCAAGTCGAAGGCAATTGCCTAAATATTTAACAGTTTGCGCCATTGCATCTCTTAATTATTACTCGGACAAATTTTATTTTGAATTCGATATTACCAATTGTTAGCAATGTTTGCGGTTCATTATTTTGGAGAAGAAAAAAACATCATTTGATGTTCTTATTCCATTCACATCATCTAAAAAGTGCATGTTTAACCTATACGTAAAAAGTGATATATTTAGTCTTCCACTATACTAAACATGTCATGTGTTATAAAAAATTATAAAATGAAATATTTAATATGTCAATAAATGACAATAAAAATGACAAAAATAAAAAAATTGTGATTAATCTTATGTTAAAGGTTGATGCTGAAAAATGGCATGATATCTCATTATAGAGTTTTGCTAGTATAATATCAGTGTCATTTCAATCTATATAACACTGATTCTAAAACCTATCAAATCGACTTCAAACGGTGAATCCAAACCAATCTACTTCATTAGTTGTGCGTTTACATGCAAAATTTATAACTTCTCAAATTTATTTAGTATTAAGTTAAGCAGTCAAAAGTGTGAGTTTTTAAGTTAATTTTAATACATTAATTTAGCAATATTTTTATCACTTGATTTGATACTAAAATAACTCAAAAATATAAAAAAAATTGTATGTAAACGCATCACTCGTAATGTAAATCGGTTTGAACGGTTTGAATTAGTCGTTCGAAGTCGATTTAATAGATTTTAGAGTTGGTGTTATATAGACTGAAATGACACTAATGTTATACTAGCCAAATTTCACACTATAAGTAACGAGTTCATGAAGAAAGTAACTTGAGCAATTTTATGAGATATATAATGTCATACCTATGTGATTTGCATGATTCTTAGCACTTCGGCCATAATAGCCCAAATTCATATAAGCATAAAGCCAGTTAATTAAGCCGACTTAGATTGTACAGTTCAAAAATTTAACAAATTAATATATTGCACTATTTGGCATTTGGATATAATAATAACGAGTCTGGCTAGTATGATATTAGTGTTATATGACACTAACTTAAAAATTGATTGAATAGACTTCAAATGGTTAATTCAAATCGTTCAAACCGATTTACTTTATGAGTGATGTGTTTACATGTAATTTTTTTATATTTTCGAGTTATTTTAGTATCAAACCAAACGGTAAAAATGTTGAAAAATGAATGTATTAAAATTAACTTAAAAAGTCACTCGTTTGACCGCTTGACTTGATACTAAATAAATTAAAAAATTTATAAATTTGCATGTAAACACACAACTAATGAAGTAGATCGGTTTGAACGGTTTGAATTCACCGTTTGAAGTTTATTTGATAAATTTTAAAATTTGTGTTATATAGACTTAAATGACACTAATGTTATATTAGCCATACTCAGTAATAACTAGATGTTAGTTCTTATACTTGCCTTGAAATTAAATTAATCCTAAGGGAGTCCTCGTTAATTAAAATTTTCAGAAGTTCATAGAATTGACAACTATCTGCTCCTTTCAAATTGGATTTGGGAATAAAGCAAATAAAAATTATGCTTCTTTCTTTTTGATTGATGATTGCACAAAATGTTGATTTATTTGTCATTGCCATGTACGAATTAAAATAATTAAATAATCCATACTAAAATTAATATACGAATTAAATAATAATTAAAATATTTTTCAAGTCATCCACACTAAAAATCAATATACGATTGAACAATTTTTACGAATTTTTACTAACAATTAACAGAATTTCTGAATTAGATGTGAATATGCACATTTTATACTCAAAACTATCCATAAAATTTACTATTTTTTGCGTTTCTTTCTTAGAATACTAACATATTAATATATTATTTGCTTCATAAAAGTCAAATTATATCTTGTCTTGTTCATTAAAATTTTTGGATCTCACAGACTTATTTTTGTATTTTTAATTATTGATAGAAGTATAGTAAAAGATATTTGTGAAAATGATTCACATCCCAACATCATCTGATCAAAATTGGATAGTTATCTGAATAATAAATTACCAACAACTTGGTCATAAATTATTTTGACGATTTCAAAAGAAGTATTTGAAAAGCCATCTCTATTTTATCAGGAGAAAATGAGCCGAGATGTAGCAGATAATTCCATATGTCGGATTTTTCGATATCATACAACGAATTCCAAAAAAATTATTTTAGTCACCGGACAAAGTTTCTTTTTCCGGTTATTTAGTCATCGAATTTCTGCATCCAGTGACTAAATAACCGGAAAGAGAGGCTTTGTCCAGTTATTTAGTCACCGAAAGAGACAAATTTCGAAATCCAACAAAAAAAGTGGGTAGATTACGTAATTTTATAATATTTTTTAGTATTAATAAAAATTTCAGAAGTTTGGAGCTGTACTGTTTTTAGACGATGCTCCAGAACATATTATTTTTCTTTTTTTTGTGAATTGAATTTTCTCCAAGGTGTAAGGAGCTTGTTTTTAAACGATTCTGTATAACAATTTTTGTTTTTTTTAGGGATGAATTTTCTCCGAGGTGTAAGGAGCTTGTTTTTAGAAGAATCTCTACAACATATTATTATTATTTTTTATTTGTAGATTGGAATATTAAGACATGGACTGTTGCCATCGGAAAGATATTTTCAATTTTTACAGGATTTCTTGTGAAACCCTGTAAAACTTGAAAATAAAATTTATCACCATGTTAGTATGTATATATATCCAAACGTAACGTTAAAAAAATATCACCAAAAAAAAAAATCCCGTCTGTTATAATATTAGTTATCATCTTTATCATTTGTAATGTTGAAGGAATCATGTCAAGTCTAAATTATTAAAAAAATATTTTTTATATAAAAAATTACAGTTTTGCAACTTAATATTTACACTGAGAATGTCTGAAAGTCTTTTAACTTTCGCCTCGTGCTAAAAAAGATATTTTCAACGTTGATAACTATAACTTTGTTAATTAATGCTGAAATTTGGTATATTTGGTCAAATTATTATTATTTTTTTGATAGCCTGACAATTAGAGATGTATAAAAGTCATATAATAATTGTATAAGTCATGACAAAGTACAACACGTATGTCGATCACATGCTGTAATTTATGTTTATATATAAGAAAATGCTAACAGTCGATCCAACCATTCAACATGATCTCCATATGAATATGTAATTGCAAATCAAATTTTATATTTTTTATAGTTTTTTTATTATTTTTTTAGATAAGTAGAAAATCACTTGATCTAAAATTTTTGTACCATTGAGATCAAGTGATTTTTTATCTATCTAAAAAAATAGTAAAAAAATAAAATATAAAATATAGTCTGCAAGTACATATTTATATGGAGGCCATTTTGAACGGTTTAGATCAACCGTTAGAGTTTTGAAAACTCAAATATTGAACATTGCATGGAGGCTCTCTGTGCTACGCATAGCATAGAAACCAACTCCTTGTATATATTTTAATGTACAAAATAAAGTTAGAAAACTCACATTAAAAAATAAAAACAATTTCCTTCTGAATGGTGTGAATGGAATCATAGTTACTTTTTTAAAGCGTTTATTGGCGCCATCAATGCTGATTCTTGACCCCTACAAAAGAAAAAGGACAAAAAGCAGGTGAACTGGTGGAAGTTTTGCATCTTATTATGATATGTTTTTAGTGTTTTCTTAAGGTGAATGTTATTTTAAGTTTTTAACAGGGTAGCGTTACAAAATGGTCCTTGATTCCGTATGATTTTTTGTGTGAACTGTGAAGCAATGCGTTCACGAGCAGTCACATCAAACAAAGGAACGTGAGGCTCCAAGGAGGCGCGGCGACTAGACTACACCAACTTGCACACAATAATAGGACGAATAACATCCATACACGTGTCGATATTTGAGTGGAGATCTTTCTGCTTCCATTTCCTACACACGACTTGTACAAATTGGACGTTGCAACTGCCCCAGCTCTTAAAAAAGGGATAATTTTCTATTTACTCTAAAATTTTCTTTGATTTTCTATTTCCTTTAACTGTATTTATTATTTTTTATTTAGTCATACAATTAATTATTTATAATTTAAGTACATCAGAATTTGTATTTTTCAATGAGTGAGTCTATGGTAGGGGTGTAAACGGTCGGATACGGATCGGATAGTGGTCTTACCGTATCCGTATCCGTTATAATTTTTCGGATACGGATACGGATTCGGATAGTCTCGGATACGGATACGAATCGGATATTAAATGTTACGGATACGGATCGGATATCGGACGGATACGGATATTTTTCATAATTAGCTTGTTAGTTACAAAACATCTATTATATTATTAAAATATTAGTCACTAATTATGTCATAGTGTTATATTGTTCATCAAAATATATATCTATATGCAATTTAATAAATTATTCGTACAATATGCAATTTAATAAATCAATTTAAAAAACATATATCACATTTGTTGTGGTTTAAAATATAAACGGTCGGATACGGATAGTAAAATGTCTTACCGTATCCGTATCCGTTATAATTTTTCGGATACGGATTCGGATACGGATAGTCTCGGATACGGATACGGATCGGATAATTTAAGTACTTTTCCGGATTCGGATTCGGACGAAATCGGATATTATCCGATCCGTTTACACCCCTAGTCTATGGTACTATGCATATCACGGGCTGTTACCGTGCTACGGCTCTATATTTGAGTTTTGAAATCCTAACGGTCGATCCGAACCGTTCATCTTGTTCTCCATATTAATATGTGTTTGGAGACCAAATTTTACATTTTTTGAAATTTTTTTACTATTTTTTTAGATATTTAGAAAATCACTTGATCTGAAAATTCCGGACCATCCAAAAACAGTGATTTTCAATAAATCTAAAAAAATAGTAAAAAAATTTCAAAAAATGTAAAATTTGGTCTCCAAACACATATTAATATGGAGAACAAGATGAACGGTTCGGATCGACCGTTAGGATTTGAAAACTCAAATATAGAGCTGTAGCACGGTGCCAAATCGTGATATGCATATTACCATAGACTCACTCTTTTTCAATTATACCCTTCTCTTAACTCTTACATTTCTTTATTCCTTTCTCTATATCATCATCTTCTCTACGCTGAAGGAAAGAAACGACGGATTGCGCGACGCAATGACACTGATGTGGATTTTGGTGACATCGGCTTGTCTAAAAAATTGAAGCACAACATCAGATTTCTCCGAGATTTGAGGTGGAATGAGTACCTAGATGGCCGAGTTGCTTGATTGATGGAGAGGTGCATGGTTGGATGAAGTAATTTACCGCAAATTGAGAACCGGAGATAGAGATAGCAGATGGAGTGGTGTAAAGGGGAAAGAGTTTCTGCTTCCTAATAAGAACGGGTATTTTTGTCTTTTATTATTTTAATTAATGATTTAATTATATATAACTTTAAAATTATTGTATCGTGGATAAAAAGAAAAGATTTTCAAGAGTTGTAAGACAAATTAGATATATTTAAGTATTTAGAGATTTATAAAAAATTAAAGAAGTCTAAAAAATATATAAAAATCAACCCTATAAAAAATCAAAGAAAGTTGAGGAATCAACCGCCCCACGGAGAATCACTGTGGACCCTACAAGATGTGAAATCACAGAATCGACATGGAGCACGGATTTGCCCAGTGATCGTCGTTGTGGGACCCATTATCAGAGGAACATTGTAGGGAGCGGAGCGGTATCGATGATCAGATGTTTGTTAAATTTGGGCCGAAATTAGGCTTAACTGCTTAAGTATCGACAAACGAGGAGATTTTTAGAGGAAAGCAAAAGTTCACATGTAAGGACTTTTTGCCAACCCTATTTGTACCCAATAGTTTATAAGAGATGCATTATCGAAGCATGACAAAAGATCAAGAAAAAATAATAAAGAAACAGACTTCAAATACCATTTGTTTACGTATTTTTAAATAAAATAACACTTGCATGTTGAATCTCTTATTTTTTAAAAATAGCAATTTTTTAAAATTTTATTGTTCGTATGAGAAAGATAAAGTTTAATTAAATATTTTTTTGTATATTCTGAAATAAAACCTCACCTAGCTAAGTCAAGTAATAGTAACTTGTTAATAAGTATTTGTTTATTTTGAATACATATATATACACTTTTAATTCCTATCTACAAATATTATCTTAAAGTCAAATTTCAAAGAACAAAAATATTGGTTCTCCTAATTAACTTCATTTTTATTTGGACCCCTTGCTTTTGATAGGAAGAGTGAATTTTTAAGAGAAAATCCAAATATTTAGACTAATATAAAATTGCTAAAATTGCTTTTCTAATTTAATATAAACAAGAATTTTACTTAAATTAGTTATTTTTTTCAAGCAATCAGGCTCACCGCTTACCATATTGAAAAACATAAATTATATTTAAGTTTGTCGCAATTACATCATTTTGAGAAAAACAAAATTGACATAAAATGATATAAGACGTTAGGTCATATTCTATTTGTTCTCACTAAAAAAAATTTAGATGTCATGTCACTAGAGAACTTTGTGTCGAAATATTTATTTTTACCATTCGAAAAAATAAAAGTTAAACAAAAAAAATCAAAATTTGCCTTGAATTTTATTTTGCAGTTAGAAATTAAAACAATAAAATTGGTGACGCAATTTCACGTTGAAATGGTCAAAACTGGTGGAAAAACAATAAAATTGGTGATGCAATTTCACGTTGCGTCAACTCAATTTCTTATCGCAATTTCACGTTGTGGCCATGTCAATAATAAAATTTCTCAGATTTCGTAGTTTTTTTATTTACCATTTTTATTAATGGTAAAAATATAAATTTCGGGACTTTGTGCAGCAATTGTTTACCCTATTCTACTTGTTTGGAGTTATTTCGGAGACTGATTTTGGAGATCAATAACCTACAAACCATTCCAGTATATTAACCTCTGGTGCTTAGCTTAGCGTTCATCGTACGCTGTAGCTCATTAATAAAAGTTATTCATTTAATTAATGATTTTACGAGGCTTTCCGCCAATGCAAATATGCAAATAGTCACGGAATTTCTTTATGTGGGGCCCACAACCCAGTGTTTAAACTCCGGAATCGAAACCCACTATTAAATACAACTCATAAAATCTCCTCTCCTCGTAAATATAACGCGCAGGGCTCCCAACAGCCTGAACTCGTTTACACGGAAACCATAGAGAGAGAGAGAGAAGAGAGGAGGCGACGGTTTAAAACAGTAAATAAATAAAAAAGGAGGGTTTTTTGAAGTAAATTTGTCGGAGGAAATGAAGAACGTTGGTCTCGTCGCAACCTCTCTGATCTCCGTCGCCTGCGCCTCCGTTGCTATCAGTCAACAGAGTCGCTCTTCCCGCGAGGTACATGTATTCTCTGTACTCCTTTCCCATTGCGGATTGTCTCCAGTTGTTTTTTGATCCGGGATATCACGGACGTGATTATCTATTACGCAGTAATTTTGCATCTGTTCAATAGGATTTTTCCATTGTATGGTGGAAGGGGGGGAGGAAGAAACTTTTCTTTTTTGACTGGATTTTCAAAGAACCATCTTGGCGTTTTACATCGAAACCCCTCGATAATTATTTTTCTTGTACACCCCTTGAAAAGGACTACTTTGTTAATGCTATGATCATGTTCAAAGTATTTTTGAGCCGATATTGGCACAGGATCATTTGTGATAAATATAATATATTAATTCGTTTTGGAGATTTATTTGCTAATCTGATTTATATACTGAAATAGGCTTCGATGAGAAACGCAGGATCTGACCAGACAAGAAACAGCGAAGATAAATTCGCACCGCGATTTGATGGCTTGCGTTTTATTGAGACGCTTGTGACAGCCCATCGCTGATTTCTTCTCTGATTTTAGCATTATTGATGAAGCCTATTGCTGCAAGTTTTGTTAGGTTCTAATTTTTAGTATTTGCTAGATTCAGTACATCTCTAGTTGGAAGAAACAGATTGATATGTAGGCATGAAATGCATTAAACTGTAATCACGAGAAAGAAACGATCTTTGATCTGCTGTATTAATTTAAGACGCTTGATCTTGTGTCTGGTGCTTTTTTTTTTTAATTTCTTTTTCTTTTTCTTGTTGAGCAGACACCGGTGAGAGGGCTTGTTTAGCCATGTGCTGGTAAATGGACTTAATCCAAAATTCTTAGAAAGATTTCCGAGATACAAATTCACACGAGTATGTTACTAGTTTTTTTTTGTGTGAGAATTTAAAATTACAAAACCCAAATTTTTTATTATGATTATTATTGTCACTAATAGTAATAAATCATGACAACATTGGTTATGATCATCATCATAACAACAATTATGGTAATTATTATTTTTGAATATGTTACACTCAGGAAGGTTTTCATTTTTGTCCTGGCTTAGTTACGTAGCAAATCCCACAATTCAGTAAACGGAACAAGCAACGAGTTTGAAGCTGATTAAATTGTTTGGTTGGGAATTGGGATGCAAGATATCATGGATTGCCAGGAAAGCATGAGCTTTTAGCCGACCACATATCTCGGGTTCAAAGCTGGACATGTACCAGTGGCGTCAATCATTCCAGTCTGGCATTTATTATTTGAAAATCACAAATTTGAAGCCTTTCAATCCTGTCCAAATCGATCCTGCCCGGCCCGGCCTGGAAAATGAACTTGAGCACGGAAAGGGAGCTTTCGGCTGGAGATCTTATAAATTTTAAAATCGTTCTCTCAGGCAAGTCGGTGTGCAATTGTTCCAGTACATGAGATTATAGATTGGGTTTAACATTATTTCTAGGGAAAATTTCTATTGTAACCATACACAGTTTTGAAATTAGCCTATTTTTTCGTTAAAACACTGTAATATTGAAAATTCTCACAAAAATTTAACACCATCTTGTGACACAGTTTCACCGAGAAAAGTACGCCAATCATAATATTAAAAACATCAACTGCCACATCAAAATGAACGAAGTAGTTGACTGTTGAAATAAAAAAAGCATGAAAGTAAATTAAAATAAAATATTGTATCTCAGGAGAAGGCTTACATGAGAAGTTTGGTAATGCAAACATTTGGTTGCAAAATAGTCTCGCTAATGTATTTTTTTCGTAATTGTTTCTTGAAATTTGTAGGTATCTAGTCTTAACCATGCCAGGATGTGGCTAGCTCCAATTCGGTCGGTTCAATTGTTCTATGAATGCGTGGCGTAGTTTTCTCATAGAAATTGTGTCATATTCTGGTGTTATTTAACATAATTGTTGTGAATAAAGCATACCGAGAAGAAATATTGCACTATAGATCTATTTTCATTTAGATTTTGCAACTGGTTGGTGTTTTCTCTTTTGGTAATATTTCAGGTGTTGAAAGAGGAGAAGAGCACTGTGTGCAAAAGGAGAGGAAGAAAACAATCACATGAATTGGACTCCTCCATTTAAAATTAAAGAACAAATTAGTAAAGAGTTTGGCTAGAATAACATCAGTATCATTTCAATCTATATAACACCAACTCTAAAGTCTATCAAATCAATTTAAAACGGTGAATCCAAACCGTTCAAACTCATCTACTTCATTAGTTGTGCGTTTACATGCAAAATTTATAACTTTTCAAATTGATTTAGTGTCAAGTCAAGCGGTCAAATGTGTGAGTTTTTAAGTTAATTTTAATACATTAATTTTTCAATATTTTTACCGCTTAATTTGATACTAAAATAACTCAAAAATATAAAAAAAAAATTGCATGTAAACGCATCACTCATAAAAT
This sequence comes from Carex rostrata, assembly GCF_964058835.1. NCBI lineage: Eukaryota > Viridiplantae > Streptophyta > Magnoliopsida > Poales > Cyperaceae > Carex > Carex rostrata. The sequence continues at coordinate 2,753,444 of NC_135948.1, read as the reverse complement.
AAATCGGTTTGAACAGTTTGAATTAGTCGTTTGAATTCGATTTGATAGACTTTAGAGTTGGTGTTATATAGGTTGAAGTGACACTCATGTTATACTAACCAAACTCATTAGTAAATTCAAATTATAAAATTATAAAATTATTAAATAAAAGATTAAATAATTGAAAGGGGATAGAAGAATAATGTTAAGTTTTTGTGGAGAATTTGGATATTATGATGTTTTGATGGAAACATTGACTATTTGAAAAGTTTGTATGGATACACTAGAAATTTTTCCCAACTAAAATCAAGAAAGGAAGCAGAACCATGAGAACTTCTCATTTGAAAAGTTCTGCAAAACACGGTTGCCACATCCTTTTGCTAATGTTCTAATGTTTATATATTGTAAGGCCATTTCAGCAAATACAACAATTATTTGTATAACTGCTACAGATCTCTATATACCCGGTATCATTACTTCGGTTTGAATAGAACAAACTATTTTATAATCATTTTTTTCCTGAAAACTCCAATAAAGCTGAAAAGCTACTTTTGCATCTGAGCTAAAAATAAAATAAAATAAAATAAAATAAAAAAACAGAAAAAAATTACAGTCTAGAATTAATATAATCAGGACAACACAATGTGCACGCACAGAACTTACAGGACGACACAAAAATTAAAAGCCCTCATTTTTTTTAATAATTTGCTGAATTAATAAAATAGTGGAGCGAGGATCAACCTTTTAATCCCTCAATTACCTACCAAATTATTCTAACCAACATGTTGAAGCTCAATATAATAATGATAGCACACCAAAAGCACATGCACCGATTGTTCCGCCCATAACTCTCTGCCATTGCCACCTCAGCTTCATTATTTCCCCAAAAAAGAAAAGGAAGAAGAAGTTATTACCAGCGTCAACAGCACCCATCCAATGATTCAAAAGTAGCTACATTATGTGTCTGCTTAGCTATTTGGAAACATATATAGACTTTTTCTACAAACTTTTTGCTTGCTTGTTTATTTTCTCTTTTTTTTTAGCTCTTTACTTATTTTTTGTTTGGGGGCAGGGTGTTGTTAATAAAATTAGCCTACAGTAAAGTGGAACTGAAAATATGACAAGTCCAACTAACCGCAATGGCTCCTGATATGCTGTAGTATCCATCGTCTGGAGGACCTGAAGTCGAATTACCACCGTATCCAAAACCGCCACTGGTTCCACCACCATTCATACCACTAGTAGAGTTATCCGCAGGCAGTGAATATCCTAGAGGGTACACAGGCGTCCCGTCTGGCTTAAATAAACCGTAATTCCTCTCTGATGTTGGCCCATCCTTTTGATTCTCATTGAACAATGCAAAGACATATGCACGAAGGGTCACACCAGGCCGCAAGGGTGTGCCTTTGTTCTGTGCTACTAGACGCATGACATTGCTGTTGTATTTCGCGGCATTTTCGGGACTCGCACCATGTTCATTCGAGTCGCCTACTGATGGCCAGCCTGTCTCAGATATGCGTACCTCTATTTTCTTTGCTGAATCACCACCTGTACATAGGTTGGTAAAAAGGTCATGCATGTTAGGGGTCCGTAAGTGATTTTGTAGTAAATATTTCACCATATGTCGAAGGAGACAAATTTATAATTTAGTTAGTAGTGGATTCTTAAACTGTGGGATATAAAGCACACTCTAATAACCGGTACAATTTGTCATATTGTCATATTGTGCAATGGTCTCAGTAAATCGATACCAAACATAGTAGGGGCAGGATCCAATAACTCCAACTAGCACGAATTCAACTGAACTACGCGATAATTCTTGGAATTGAATACTTTCGCTCAACCACATTTAATCTATTTACTGACCTAAGAACAACACAAAATATTTTTGGGTCGAATGTATGGGTCTCCACAAGTTAGTGAATCAATAATAATATACCTGCAGCATTAATAGCATGATAAACCGCATCCACTTGTGCAAGAAGCATGTTCGGGTATGTAAGACCCGTACCGTTATCCAAAATTCCACTATAACCGGGTTCCAAAAGAACATATTCTATATCTACATGGTTCGGCTGTGCAACATATGCAAAGTAGGGGTATGCATTGATCATAAATGGTGACCCTGTTTTGGCATGGAAGTCTAGAATTGGGCAGATCACAGGTAGTAGGTCTTTGCGAAAGTAGGTGGTTGAAGGGGGGTATGACGTGGCAAGGATAGCGAGAGAGTGGGCAGTGGTGACAGCAATGTTGCCGAGGCTACATGTGGCAAGCGCATCATGTAGACATTGCATTGCCGGGAGGAGTAAACGGGAGTATGCTGTGTTGTTACCGGTAAGAACCTGGATAAAAAAATAATTATGGTTAGAAGTTAAGACATCATATCTGTGTGAGTTAAATTTGTTTAAAGGATAACGGACGTAGGCTTTTCTTTTCTTTTTTTCTTTTCCTACGTGGAAAACAAGTTTTACAATGTTTATATGGCTTGTATAATATGATTGTTTTTATGGCATGAGCAAATTTGCTCTTTATTGTTTATTATATTGTCAAAGTATTTACTCTTTAGCTGCAAAGTGGGTGGAAACTGGAACACGAGTCTCACACGTTGTGCTTAACAAATTAAAATGCCCATCCATTTTGCACGCGTCACCAACATACGCAGTAAAATAGTGTGAAAATATTATATTTTTATGTTTTAAATGCCTCGTCAAGATTTAATTTTTAAAGTAGACGCAATTTCAACGGCTATTTGATCGATACAAGTAATTTAGCAGTAACGGGTGTCTAGTCCCAACTGTTGAAACAAAAGAGGCATAAACAATGTAAATTTAAATGCATCACCAGTAGTCAAGTACACCATAAATGCAAATAAGAAAAAACCGATGCATTTGGTGAAAATGTACAATTATAGCAAATAATTCTTACTTAGCCTCACCTCATTACCAACAGTAATCATGGAAATCTTGGTCGCAGGCACATACGGTTGTATATTCCCTTTAATCCACGCCATTGCCCCGTCCGGCGTGGTTACTCCCTCCACACAGCGATCCGTCAACCCGACAACCAGCTCCACACCCGTATTCGCGAAGGCACGCAAGACGGACGGGTCGGTGTCATACAACCGAACCCGCCCGATACCGAGAGAAGCGAGCAGAGTAGGTACAGCCGAAGGGGGAGGGAGGTTGTTTCCGACTCTGCCATAGTTGATTCCAACTAGAGCCGTGGGTGTGGCGCTGCATTGTGGGACCCAGGGTGGTAGAGAAAGGAAGAGGAGGGGGAGGAGGAGAGTAGGGAGGCACTGGAGTCTCCAGTGGAGTGGCATTGTTGATTATTGAGAGGCAGAGATCGTGAGGGAGAGTGGGGGAATGAGAAGGTGAGAAATACAGCTGGGAGGTTTTGTCTGGAGGCGCTTGGGAGGAGTGAAGAGTGGAGTTGTGGTCACCGGGAGGTGAGTATGTCAGTCTTAATTTTCTCTGTTTTGTGTAAAAGCGGGTCCCAAGCTAGTTAGATATGTGCAATATTGCCAGTAGACATGGTGTAGATGCTAATGAGAGTTCCGAGCAACTAAGTTGGCAATACATAAGAAGCTCATTTTCTTGATTAATGATTAATGATATATTAAATTTTGTCAATATTATATATTCAAAAAAACGAACAAAAATTTGATCATTTAAATGTTCAATATTTTACTTTTTAAAGCTATTTATAACTTTATGGTCACATAACAAATTTGCAAATTATTTGTAATTTTATATTTAGTATGTGTTCCCATCAAAAATAAATCATCAAATATTTAAATCTTTAGTTTATATTTAAAGTAGTACGCTTGGTGCATGACATACTTGCCCAGCGAAGTTACAGGGTAACTCCGCTGTAACTTCTAACTTTCCGACCGTAACAGAGATAACGGAGAAACAGTTCCGTAAACCAGGTCTAATCCGTACGAAACCTCCAGACGTCATCAATCTCTATCCTTTGGTCAGTGAAACATCGACCCCACCTGTGGTCCGATTGCAGTCGCTTCATTACTGACGTAACGGTCCTTTGCCTTTTGTTCGAAAATTAACCCAGTCCACGTGCCATGTACTTCTACAAATGTGTGCTGAGTGCGGACGACACTAACTAGGCGCACCATCTTACGATTATCTGTGGACTCTAATTTGTAGAAGAAAGTGGTGCGCTAGGAATCATACTCGTTAAAAGTTGCATGCAACTTGACTTCACTAGGAATTGTTTTGTAGAATCCATAGAAGATCTCTGGATTGGACAATTGGAAATAAGAGGCTGACGTTTCATAATTGGATGGCTGAAGCCTGAAGCTGATATGTGGGGCCTGAGTTGTGGAACTTTTTTAATTTTTTTTGTGGAATCAAGGCGCCCATAGGACATAGGTACCTGGTTAATGGCGATAGTATCTCAACAATCGGATTGATGCATTTTAGAGTTTCATAAAGATCGATCAGCGATTTGAGATGGATGCTTCAAAAGTTGTTAATCTAAATTAATTATTTCAGGAAATATAAAGTCCGTGCAATTTATTTTTTCAGTATAATAATCTCAATTAGAGGGAGATGATATTACATTGTAAGATTTGTTACCGAGACAATACAATTCAAATTTTCATTTTAATTGATAAAATTGTCCTTAGTACCTCTTTTGCTCCTCTAATTAGTACACTTTTTAATGTCTATATATATTTTTAATATACTTTCTTAATTTGTTTATCTTCTCCACAGAGAAAGAAAAAAAACGGATTGAAGCTATAAATTATTCTATTGTTATTTATCAAGTTCTTAAAAAATCCTTTTTTGCGTCTTCTCCTCTTTCTTTTGAATCAAATTAATTTCAATAGATCACCTTCTATTATGTGAATTGAAGCATGATTTATCTAATAAAGTACAAGTAGACTGATACCCCCCCCCCCCCCCCTCTCCTGTCCACCACACCCCAAGAAACATAAAAAAAAAATTGTATATATATTTTTCTCGACAACAAAATAATTAATCCACAATTAAAAAATTTAATTATAACACAAATCTCCAAAATATTATAACATAACGCGTGAAATCTTCGTCTAAAGGATATCTTACAAGTATTTTGCATTTCAAAAAAAATCCTTTTCTTACGTGTCTAATTATATTTTTTCTTAATTTTTTGTGTAATTATACCAAATGAGTTTTATTATGTATAACGAATATAGTAATGAATATATCCAACGTAAAATAATTAAAAAGATCCAGTTTGAAAATAAATAATATTTATGAAATTTATATACAATTAGTATCGATAAATTTATATCCAACAAAAAGTATTTTGCCAAAATAATTTTTTATTTTCTTTAAGAAGATACTTGTGGAGTTGGGTAATATTAATGTATAAAATGATAGATTTTTAATAATATAATAAAATATTTTATTCTTGTTAAATATTTTTTTTAGTACGATGAATTATTAATAAGGAATATTCAGGACTGTACAAAATTGCTCGAACTCACAACTTGCTCATAACTCGCTCGTTAATGGCTCGTTTTAACTTGCTCATTTACAACTCGAGTCAGTTTCAACTCGAGCTGGCTGACTCGTTTAATAAATGAGCTGAGTTTGAGTATAACCCAGCTCGCTCATTTATAACTCGAGTTGCATAACATGAGTTTGCTGGTGCTTATGTACTAAGTTGTTGTATGAAAAATTATTGGATTCTAAGTTGTTGTTTGCTTTGAGTTGATCGATTATCTATGTGTTAGATTGTTTGTATTTAGATAAACTATTACTAGGCCATTTCAATTGTTTGTGTATAGATAAAACACACACTAATGTATAACAATACCTTAGAACTTGATTGGTTAAACGAGTTATAAACGAGTTGCGAGTCAACTCGAGTTGATAACGAGCTGAATTCGAGTTAGCTCTACAGCTCGTTATTACCATCCCAACTCGAGTTGAGTACGAGTTGGGGGTAACTCGCTCAAACTCGGCTCATTTACAGCCCTAGGAATATTATCAAATATTTATTTGATTTATAAAATTAAATTAAAAAAAATAATTATACAATAATGTAGGTGGGATGAGTAGAACTAGGGTATTCTTTTAAGCAATTCATACACCAAGTTCTTTTGTGAATTTAATTCTAAAATTTAACGGATTGGTTTTAAACTACAAATCTAAATCGTTAAAATCAGTGTTGTAAATAACGGTATACAATCATCGGGCGGACGAGGTACCGCCAAGCGATTAATCGGTATGCAGTTGATTAATCAGAATTATGCAGACAATTTAACATTTTTATTAAATTTTTGTATATATATCATAATTTATTTAAACTCAATAAACTTTTCAAATAAACTTAATTTAACTTAGTTTCATTATTATAACATTGCACTACGTTTATTTTTTCTTAACGCATAAGCATTTTACATGTGTAAGTAACACAATTATTTAATGAAAAAATAAATTCAAGAATTGAACCTTTTCAAATACTAATAACATATTATTTGAAAGAAATTAAACATTCAGACATAAAATCACTAAATTAAGTTTATGATAACAACTTAGTTTTATAAATGAATATGACGTACTAATTGAAAAAATTACATCAGTAATTAGTAAGAAAAATATACGGTATATAAATAACATAAGAATTAAGAAGAATTAATCAATTTCAAAATAAGTAAGAAGAAAAAACATATATAAAAAAAATATTAAATTTATGTCCAAGCACAAATAAAACTACAATAGATGATTTATAAAAGTTATTATCAAACACTATCACAGAAAAAAAATCAATGTGAAAAATAAATATTTACTGGAATAAATTGGAATAAACATAAATAAAAAGGAATAAACAGGAATAATTGTAAATAAACGGACGATTAAGCGGTAAAACGGCCGATTAATTGAAAAAAAAAAAGGCCAATTAATCGTTTTCATATGCAAACAAGCATCCGTTAAGTATATTCGTAATAGTTTTGCCGCCATTAACGATTAAATGGCCTTTAAGACTATTTTTTTACAACACTGGTTAAAATTAATTTACCTTACGAGTGATGTATCTACCTATCAAAATTTAAAACTTTTGAATTAATTGTGTACAGAGTTAAGTGATAAAAAAATAAATACATTAAATTAATTTATAGACTTTCTAATTTTAATCGTTTAACTTTATACTAAATTAATTTTAAAATATAAAGTTTTCGTATGCATACACATCACTTGATTCGATAAACTTAAGAACATCCTAAAAGCTCGTAACAATATTAATTCTTTTAATTGGACTATCCCTTTTAATAAAGTTACCATCAGTTTAAATTACTCGGAAATCCGCCTCATATTTTATTGATAATTCATCGTTTTCTGCAAATTTCGGCATAACATGCATATTAAAAGGTATATTTTTTTTGTATGATATATTGATATGTAGTGTTTTAAAATGCAGCTGCATGGACTGTATATGCGACTGCATATGTTTATGTAACAGTTTTCCGCATATATAATCTCATGCAATTAAGTTTGTGCGGTTTTGAATATATGGACACATATACAGTCCATGCGGACTTGAAAAAAGTGTAAAAGTTATTTTGCAATGGAGAAAATTAGAATCTATAACATTTATAATATGATAAATAACACAAATCATTAAACTAAACAAGTTTTTAGATATAAAGTAGTTTTATTTTATCTATATTTCTTTAACAAAGCATAGTAAAACCGCATATGTACTTTCACATACAAATCTGCATATGCAGCAATGACCTTCCGCATGTATGAACAAAATCACATTTTAAAACATTGATGATACGTAAGTAAAGCATCCAATTTTTTTTTACTGTAGTCTGGTAAGGTTTGAATAGAAAGCAATTCAGATCGTCTTTTTCTTTTTTTTGGCTTTCATTATGATGGTCTTTTACAAAATTGACATAGACGTACATAACATAATCGTTCATTTGACTCTTTTCTGACGAAGTCATTTTCAAAATATAAATAAACACATCAGAATTAAATAAAAATTGGGACCATTGAAAAAAAAACACCATGTTGTTTCCATTCCAATGGACCTAATGGCATCATCTTTCGCTCTCATCTTACTTCTATTTTATTGTATTATCTTCAAATCAGCAAATTCTTTGAATTAAATCTGATTTAACAAGACCGGATTCCAGTAAAACCTCAGAAAATCACATCAGTTACACAAAATTCCTCTCCGACCTCATTGATTCCGTCCCTGCAAAAATATTGTTTTTTTACAGTATTAACCTTCAAATAAACAAAAATTATGAAGGGCGAAAATCTAAACCAGGTTATCTTGTTTCTTACCAGAAATACCCAAACTCGAAATCTCCAGAAACTTCTTTGAAGAATTAATTGCTTTCTATATCATACTGATATTCTTAAAAAAAAAATAATCCGATATAACTTTTTCTTAAAACAAAAAGTTTCTGATTCATAATTATAATTGTGATTTGTGACTCCAGAGCAGGGAGTATTCCCTGAACAAGCCTGTCATGGACAAACAAAAAGAAAATTCTGTGCTTAGGAACTTATTTCTTGTTTTCATACTTCTATTGATTGATTCGGAAATTATTGTCAAAATCAGCGTTGTAAATAACGGTATGCGGTCGTCGGACGGATGGAATACTGCCAAACGATTAATCGGTATGCGACCGATTAATCGGAATTAAGCAGATAATTTAACGTTTTTATTTAATTTATGTATATATATCATAATTTATTTAACTCAACAAATTTATCAAATAAACTTAATTTAACTTAGTTTAATTATTATAACATGACACTACGTTTATTTTTTTCTTAACGCATACACACTTTAAATATTTAAGTAACATATTTATTTAATGAAAAAATAAATTCAAGAATTAGACTTTTTCAAATACTAGTAACATATTATTTAAAGAAATGAAACATTCCAACATAAAATCACTAAATTTAGTTTATGATAATAGCTTAGTTTCATAAATCATTATGTTGTACTAATTAAAAAAATTATACCAGTAATTAGTAAGAAAAATATATAGTATATAAATAATAGAAGAATTAATCAATTTCAAAGTAAGAAGAAAAAACATATATAAAAAAATATTGAATGTATATCCAAGCACAAATAAAACTACAATACATGATTTATAAAACTTATTATCACACACTATCACAGAAAGAAAAAGATCAATGTGAAAAATAAATATATACTGGAATAAACTAGAATAAACAAAAATAAACAGGAATAAACAATAAAACAACCGATTAATCGTTTTCGTCCGCAAACACGCATCCGTTAAGTTTAATCGTAACGGGTTGACCACCGTTAATGATTAAACGACCGTTAAGATCTTTTTTACAACACTGATCAAAATGACTAAATATATGCATTATTAGGAGGATTCTATATTTCTATCCCTACATATTATTCATACAATTAACTTCAATAAATATTGAATTATTTTATAAAGAGTAATGTTAAAATGTCTCGTTATTTCTGTACCCTAATTATATCCCACATTTTTATTTTCAAGTCAAAATAATTAATCCAAATCGCTAAATATGATCTTCATATAAAAATTTGCTTGGAGACTAAATTTTATAATTTTTAATATTTTTATTTATTTTTTTAAATAGATACAAAATTACTATTCTCAGAAAACTCTGAACTACAAAAAATCAGTGATTTTGTGTTTATTTGAAGTTAGTAAAAAGAATTGAAAAAAAAATATAAAATTTAGTTTCAAAACACATTTTAATATAAAAATCATATTAAACAGCTAATAAGTTAATATCAATTATTTAAATTTTAAAAACAAAAATAATAATACGGTATATTATTGAAGCACGCTAGCAATAAGATTCTTTAACCCTATTATTTTGTAAATTATTGGCGCGTTTATGTTTGTCTTTACGTGCACACACACAATAACACGCCGGTCTTGTTAAAAGACTTCTCCATTTAAAATATCCTCGTCCGTCTTTGTACCGCTGTACGAATTATGACCGCGTATTGCTAAAATGAACTCGGATCAAGATCCAAAAACGACCTTAGTTGACTTTTTTCAGGTACATTTGACCGAATTCGTATCCTCTAAGATATCTCAAACTTTTCGTGACTTTATGGAAAATCTCAACCGTTTAAATACGCTCTGCACGACTATCAAAGCACACATAATAATGACCCCTACATCTCCCCCGAATAGGCACCGGACACGTCGGTCACGCTAAAGTTGAGATATCTCAGAGGATAGGCACTCCATTTGACCCGCGTTCATCTCCTCTGCATTAACTAAAAAAAAAGGAATATTTTGAGTTAATGAATCTGAACCGTCTGATTTTAAACGGAAACAATCCGACCACTGCTTATGATACAGGAGGCCTTTAATATTAGTGTGGATTCAGTATGCACGAATCTTAAAGCAGATTGGATGGTCAGTATTCATTAACTAAAAAGATTCCCTTTTGAGTTAATGCAGAGATACGAATTCTCAAAATTTGACCAACTACGTTGCGTAGCATATTTGACCAAGTAATGCGATTTTTGTGTTTGGAACCAAAGAACAAGACGTTACCGAGAAAAAGGTCCAAAACTGGAAAGAGAAATATAATAAAAAATAATAATTAGGAGAGTGCTATTTGAATATAATTTTTTTTATTATTCAGATATCCAAGAATATTATTTCTCTTCTATATCAACTTTGTCATTAATATTTCTTTCAATTATTATTTTAAATTAAGTTACGCTAGTGATAAAGCAAATATTTCACATATTACTAATGTAGGCTGATCTTATATATTGATGAAAATTGTAAATAAAAAATGCAATTTTTTTTGGCTTTGACCCATATAGTCATTATTACAATATAAAACACAGGTTTCTTTATCTTAATTTTTTTTTTTTATATATATCAGCGTGAACAACTGAACATACAATCTCCATAAAAATGGTATTATCTATTAGAATTCTGAAATAAGAATACTTACAAAAATATAAAACGTTAATTAACTTCTTAGTCAGTCAATAAAAACACATGATTTTTGACGTAAGAGATTATGAGTTCGAAATTTAAATGAAAAAAAATCTCTATTATAACAATAAGAGTATTAAATAGTTGGGTGACCTGACATCCAATCTTCATTAACGTTGGAACTTGCAAAATTTGACCATTTTTATTGCTATGCTAATATTTTTTTTTATCAAATGGAGAAGAATTGTGTATACATAAAATAGAGTAGAACTAGGGTGTTCTTAAGCTCACCAAAGTGTTTGGTGAGCTTGTCTCCAAAATCCATCAAATTGGTTTCAAATGACGAATCCGAACCGTTAGAACCTGCCTATTTTACGTGTGATGCGTCTACATGTGTAATTTTGGAACTTTCGAATTAGTTTAGTATAAAGTCAAGCGGTCAAAACATGTTCAAAAAATGAATGCACTAAAATTAATTTATTAACCTTCTAATTTTGACAAATTGACTTTATACTAAACTAATTCGAAAGTTAAAAAATTTCACATGTAGACGCATCACGCGTAAAATAAACTGGTTCCAACGGTTCGGATTCGTCATTTGAAACCGATTTGACGGGTTTTAGAGTCAAGCTCACCAAACACTTTGGTGAGCTTAAGAACACCCTAGTTCTACTCCATAAAATATAGGTCATAACTTAAGATAGGAAAGCATTTACATATATTTCAATTACTAATTAAGAAAATTTCTATAAAACTTTTAAAAATATAGAATTTAGACGCTCAAAATAGTTGATTCATGTCATTTATAGGTAAAATAGAGTTTGGACCGCTGAAAATAGTTCAACCCTAGTACGAAGGCGGTAAAATGAACGAAAGCGTCAAGTTTCTGGTTTTGCCTCTTCGAGTGCGTATCCTCTGAGATATCTCAACTTTTGCGTGACCAACGTGTCCGGTGCCTATTCGGGGCTGATGTAGGGGGTCAGTATTATGTGTGCTTTGAGATTCGTGCAGTACGTATTTAAACGGTGGGGATTTTCCATACAGTCACGCAAAGTTTGAGATATCTCAGAGGATACGAATTCTTGCCTCTTCTAGGGTACTACGAGTCATCTAGAAGGTCCGGAACGGGTATCTAAACGTCGGGGTCCAAAAGCCGATTGATCTTTCCTCTTGATTCATCCCTTCCTTGCATCTCTGTCTATTTCCCTGAGACCACCTCCTCCGCACGCTTTCTTTCCTCTCCTCTCCTCTCCGTCAAAGCGATTCAAATCGCCGCTCTCTCTCTCGCGCGCGATCGAATCTGGTGAAATCAACATGACGATTCCTAACTCGGAGGGGTTTCTCTCCGCGGCCAGTTGCTTGCCCTGCACTCCTGAGGAGGAGAAGGAGATCGTCGTCGGCCTGATCAAGGAGGCGGATTCTAACATGAAGGATGGCGATCTGTATTACCTAATATCTCACAGGTCAATTTCTTGGATTCTTTAGATCTTTTTTATTCATTTGAGGTGCGAATCATGGTTATTAGCTCGTATCGATTAATGCCCCTGGTTTAATAACTTTTGGGCTCGTTATGTTAAATTTTGGAGGGAAAAAATTAATACTTATGGCATTTCCACTGGAAAATTCCGATTCCCGAACATATCATGAATTGTAGGTTACTGACATTATCTTTACCTGATTTTCAGTTTCTGAACCTAGGATAAATTAATCGTCACTTGACATTATGTTTAGCCGATTCATGTCTCCTTGTTCTTGTTTTATTATCTAAATCGCTGCTTGCTTCAAAATTATGGTTGAGAGATGTAAAAAACAAGATTTTGTAAAGCAGAGAGTGATTAGAAAAATCTTGAAAAATAGAAATCCTGCAAATTTCGTTAGCTGTTCACAAATGAATAAATAATGCGGGCCACACTTTTTAAGGAGGCACTTACATCTATTAATTAATTATTAGATTGCAGCTCTTTAACAGTTTAATCAACAGTCTTTATAATGAGAACAGTATACACTACCTGATATCAACCTCGGGGCCGCAATCATACAATGCGGGGTTTCCATTTTCCAAAATTTCTCAATTAGGTGTATTTCAAAGCATGGCGATTTCCTTGCATACTCATGCATTCTCTGGAATTCCTCTCTGACGGCTCTCTCTTTTAAACTAATCACATAAAACCAACTTTCTCAAGAGTTTAAATCAGTCATGTAATGGAAGTCCAAATTAGAGATTTAACCTAAGAAGAAGAAGATTAATACCAAGTATTTGGGTTAGAAAGATTGATGTTTTTTTGGCAGCCGTTCATTAGACAAGGAGTAACATGGCCTTTGTGGCATAAAATTTTTATTAGATAATTTGAATCAATTTTCCATATAGGTCAGATTAAATACTCTTCAACTGCAATGGTTGCTTAAAATCCAGCCCGTCCATTTGAAATTGGAGAGGTAAGGTCAGATTAGAACAAGGTCCTAGCAATTGCAAGTGTGAATCATACCAGGTTGTTGTAATTATACTTCTTAACTTAGTTAACCTCCTTTCCTGTACTAGACCTGATGTTCATTACCAAACCAATACTATTGTTCTTAGAACTACACCTTATTTTGGATCATGATTCTTTCCCAGCTATGGATGGAGTAAATCAACTTAATAGCCAGGTAATTAATGGGACAATACCTGAGCTGACTAGACCTGTATTATAAATCCTGTTTTATTTTAGGGTTGTATGTGTTGTTTCATTGCTTTATTATGATTTTATCCAGCCTATAGTACAAAAGTTAAAAGCGGAACTAAGCACCTCTTAAGCATTTATTTTAGAAAACTATTAACATCCTAGACTTTCTCACATGTGATTGGCTATTGCGCAGTTGGTGGATGAACTGGAAATCATACGTGGGGTTTGGTATTTCTGCTGCTATCACTGAGAACGGGACTCACAATGACCCTAGGCCGGGAGAAATTGACAACTCAAAGCTAGTTTCGGAAGGAACAAGTAATGGTCTTGAACTTCAGAGGAACTTGCAAGAAGACTTTGATTATACCTTGGTACCCCATGAAGTATGGATCAGGCTCCATGAATGGTAATTTCTTAATCAACTTCTCTGATCCATATCAACAAAAAAAAATACAGGCTTCTAAGGTATTTAAAAAGCGTGCATTGTCTTTATTTAATAGAATGTTGTGGTTGTTTGTAATCCTGGGCACTTGTTTTTCTATGGTTGTGAAATTCCGCAACAAATTAGGAAATCATTTAACTTTATGGGTTCTAAGTTTTTTGTCTTTGGTACACCTAGGCACTTATGCTACATATTCTAAAGCAATTTATATAAGCATTGTTGGTTAGTGCTGTAGGGAAATTAGTCTTCTTAAAATAAATTTGTTGAACTTTGTTGTAGGTATAAAGGCGGTCCAGAGATAGCAAGAAGGGTTATTTCTGATGGTGAAAGTAGAAAGTTTAAAGTAGTGGAGGTTTATCCACTTTCGCTTCGAGTAACTGATGAACAAGGCAGTTTAGGAACAACTGTTCAAATTAGTCGAAAGGTTTTTAAAGTTTTTCACTTCATTAAATTTTTAATAATTTGTTGCATTGTAAGCTTAAGATGATACACGGACATTTTGATTAACGCGGACAAAGTGTTTTTCATAATTCAGGCAACAGTAGGTGAGCTTTACAGGACAGTGTGCTCTGTTCTTGGTGTAGATCAGGAAAAGGTACTTTAATGATTTATAAAATATTAAAATTGCAATATTAATGTATCTTGCAGGTTCTTTTTTTAATTGGCCCTTTTCTACTAGTTAAATTTAATATTATTAATTTTTTAAATATGGTGAAAACTAGATGTATTGATAGCACGTGGATACTGTAAATTTTAGGTTGAACTTTATGATAACTACCTAAGTTGTGGAAATAAGCTCGAGAACCTTGATGTAACTTTAGAACATGCTGGTCTTCAAATGGATCAGGAGGTAACTTCTCTTATTGATATCATACTATATTATTGACTACCATTAGCCCTTTTCTTTGTTGCAAAGATACACCATTTTTTGTATTTTTCAAGAAGCACCGCAATGTACGTATAATAATTGTTCCAAACAGATTTGTCAAATTGTCTTAGATTTCGGGGAATGTAGAAAGTTTTCCTTATTGACAAGAATATAGGGCTAGAATTTTCAGAGACGAAACAACAGTAAAATAGAAGGGCGGGCTTGAAAAGGAAATAATTTGGATTACAGAGTTGAATAGATACTTCTAGTTTTGATTTTGGAGTGTAAACATTAAATAGGTCTCTTGAGTATAATAGATTTATGAGTATAATAGACTTTAAGGCAAATTAGTCCTTTACATCATTTATTCAACAACTCGGTATCAGTAAAGGTCAGTGGTGGGTTTCATTCTTCCTAATATTATTATTTACTGCATGTTTGTGCAAATGAAATAACTGAGTGGTGGGTTTCATTCTTCCAAACGCCTTTCTTTTACAATGTAACAACTTGTTTTTAATGTTATTTCTTATTTTTGCTTTCAGATTCGTTTGGCGCAAAAGAAACTTGAATTGAGCCCGTGGCCTTCTTCCAGTTCAGGCATGGACTCCACTGGTAACAGCATGGCTGTCATTGCACTAGAACCCCCGACATCACCTCTCTCTATAGCTGGTGGCCCCTCGCTGTCAAATGGATTTTCAGCTGGTGGGTTTGGGTCGAAATATTTGCAACCAACAAGCTTCAGTTCTCCAAACCGGGAACATGACCTTGAGGATGCTTACAGTTGTGGTCTTGGATCAAGTAATGGAGGTGGAAAGACAGATGGTCGAGGTTTAATGGGGTTGCACAACTTGGGCAACACATGCTTTATGAACAGTGCCTTACAGTGTCTTGTGCACACACCTCAGCTGGTCGATTATTTCTTGAAGGATTATACCGAGGAAATAAATAAGGATAATCCTTTGGGGATGCAGGTATTTTCAAATTTTGTTTTCTTTCTATTTTTACCATTAACCTTTCATTGTTGGTAGAATGATGGCAGTTGGTGCTACCGTGCTATTGTTTTCCTCTTCACATTCCAAGATTCTTCATATAACTCTGTTCCTCCCCTTTTCGATTGTTGACCTATAACTGTCTCAAATTCTAAATGGGAAAAAAATATATAACTGTCCAATTAGAAAAAAAGAGAGATTAAAACAGTTTCTAAAACAGGGTGAGTTAGCAGTGGCATTTGGAGAGTTGCTAAGGAAACTTTGGTCGGCAGGCCATGCCCCTGTAGCCCCACGCAATTTCAAGGGCAAGCTTGCTCGATTTGCTCCTCAGTTCAGTGGCTACAACCAGCATGACTCTCAGGTTTTTGTTTTTCCATTATCATAGTTTTTTATATTCAATTTTTATTCATCATGATGACAACCTGGGTGCTCTTACAATTAACAAGGTATTACATTGCACTATTATTAGGAGCTACTTGCTTTTTTGTTGGATGGGCTGCATGAAGATCTAAATCGTGTGAAAAAGAAACCCTACATTGAAATAGGAGATTCAGATGGCCGTCCAGATGAGTTGTTTGCTGAAGAGTGCTGGAGGAACCATAAGGCTCGCAATGACTCCATTATTGTAGATGTTTGTCAGGTAATGTTTTTTTTCCTCTCAGAAATGTCTTATTCCAAATGGAAAACTGAAAGTTACCATTTTTTGTGAAGTAATCTGAGTTTGTAGCCATGAATTGTTCACTATTTACAGGGACAATACAAGTCAACTTTGGTGTGTCCATTGTGCAGCAAAGTGTCTGTTACATTTGACCCGTTCATGTACTTATCTCTTCCTCTGCCGTCAACCGTGACTTGTTCCATAACAGTCACCATCTTCAGTGGCTCTGGCGATGCTCTCCCAATGCCCTTCACCGTAACCGTTCCCAAGGCTGGTTACATTAAGGACATCTCTATTGCTCTAGCCGCTGCATGCGGCTTAAAGAATTCTGAGTCCCTTCTCCTAGCAGAGGTATGTACACCTTCCTTCTCCTTTTTTTCTTTTCCTGTTGTGTATCGATGTATGTTGCATATCTGATTAATATTACTTGGTAGTTTGCAATAGCGGAGTTACTTTTAAAGATCGAAGGCCAACTCAATCGCTCATTCAGAAATTTTTCCATTAGTACATAGTCATAGATGTCGAGTTTACGTTCCTGGCGGGTTTTCCATTGCTGTTCATTTTTGGTTAATTATATTTGTCTAATCGCAGGTCTATGATCATAAAATCTTCCGCTACATTGAGAATTCATTCGAGTCACTTTTGGGCATAAAAGATGAGGATTTAATTGTAGCTTACAGGCTTCCTGCAGGCCATGAGAAACTACTCAGACTGGAGATAGTGCACCAAAGAGCTGATCGGTGGGCTAAAAAATCACATTTTATTGTATCACTTACATTAAACTTGGGACCATGGTCATGATGTCATGTAATGAGTTTCATAACCTTTTTGTCTTGTGCAGATTGGAATCAGAACAGTATAATCACTTCTCACGTAAACTTATGGGATCACCATTGGTGACCTGTATCTCTCCTGACCAAACATCCCTTGCTGATGTACATGCTGCTGTAGATGCTGTTCTTAAACCTTTTGTTCGCACAAAAGTGTATCCAACTAATGGTAACTGCAGCGACCAGAAAAATCCTTCTGACAGTGGACCCAGCCTAGACTCGATTGTGCTGAATGATTGGGAGAGGGGGGCATCTACATCCGACAGCATGGAGGTTGATCAAGACCAGGTAGTAGTAGATATAAACTTAGAGGAAGAAGTCATAGAACCATCTGATCAAGAGGAAGAAGAAGAAAAAGGAGAGGTGTCAGAGTTGAAGTATCCATTCATCCTTTCCTTAACAGATGACAAGGGCGTGGGAAGGAAACCCTTAAACCCAGATGAAAATGAAAAGAATCTATTTGACCGGAGCTCAGGATGTGTGAGGCTGATGATGGACTGGACAGAAAGAGAAATGGATAAATATGATGTGAGCTATATGGAGAAACTCCCTGAGGCATTCAAGACTGGGTACATGTCGAAGAAAACTCGTCAAGAGGCGGTCACTCTTTTCTCATGTCTGGATGCCTTCCTCAAGGAGGAGCCACTTGGCCCAGATGATATGTGGTAAGTATTGATATCCTTTTATAGAAGCAAGCTACTAGCTTGTCTGCATTATTGTCACTGCTATGGAAATTTCAAAGCTAGCTTTTCCTTTCATTATGTTTCTGCATCCCCCACTGTTAGATGATCTCTGAACCTTCATTTATTTGCTAATTAATTTTAGTTAATTATCTCCATTAAGTTTCCTGTATCTTTGTGTATGCAAATCCTAATATGATGTGCATTTAAGAAACTGACAGGTAAAGTCTTGATTTGAAGTGTCTGTTACATACTTTTTATTTATTTTTCTTTCTAGCAATCAACTTTTAGTATCAACTGCATGCTCAGTATTGACTTCTAGTATTTTCTGTCTCTATGGTTATGTGATGGATGATGTATATTGTCAGGTACTGCCCCAAGTGCAAGGAGCACAGACAGGCAACAAAGAAGCTTGATTTGTGGAGGCTTCCAGAGATCTTAGTTGTGCACCTAAAACGTTTCTCATACAGCCGCTATATGAAAAACAAGCTGGACACCTTCGTCAACTTCCCAATACGAAATCTTGACCTAAGCAAGTATGTAAATCCCGCAGTTGCAGACCCCACTCAGTTGTATACATATGAGCTGTATGCAGTGATAAACCATTATGGGGGACTAGGTGGTGGCCACTACTCTGCCTATGCTAAGGTACAAGTGAATCACAGTGTGCTTGATTTTGTACTTGGCTTTTAGGTCCTTGTGAATTAATATATTACTGTCAGTTTTAATTTGAAAAAGATTAATTGTGCTATCCTTAGAGTGATATATGGTCATCTATACACCTTAAATTAAAAGAAATCTTTCTTGGCTCTTAAGTAACTGAACTGTCCTGCCTAGTTCTACCGAATGTATCACAGCACACCCCCTTTTATTTGGCCTGTGGTATTTTGATATCTTGCAGGGGTGCCCATGATTATTTCCTCCATGGGAATAATCAATAATACTTAATTGTACCTTTTTTCATTGGGATTTTTACAGCCTTTGGGCTAAGGACTTGCAAAATTGACTAATGTTTACTCTTGTTCTTTTTCTTTTGGCATCTTTTAGATGGTGGAAGACGATATCTGGTACCATTTTGATGACAGCCATGTCTCAATAGTATCGAGTGAGGAAGATATTCGTACATCAGCTGCATATGTCTTGTTTTACAGACGTGTCCCATCAGGAAATTCTGAGACTACATATAGTAGCGACTCCTCATCGCCTTCCACTTGGATTCCCATTTCCTGAAAAGGTTTAGGTTTTGAAAAGTTGTTGGGTTCACCATTATGGATAATATGAGGGCCTGAGGTGGAATATTATTGAGTAGTTTTGAGGGGCATTCTTTCTTTTTCGCTATTTTTTTTTGTTCCTTTTTCTATAATGTGGGGGGAATTGGTTTTTGGGTAGATAACGAGTAATTGGTTAAATGTTTTTTGATGTGTTCATCCTTTGCAAAGATCATGCTGCGGTGAATGCTTGTTTTGGTATCATGTGAAACTTTATTGCAGGTTAATACTAATGGAGGAATCTTGGTATTGTTACTGTGATGTGTAGACCGGCTTCTCACTGTTATGTTTTTCTTTAGAGATTGGAGCCTTTATTGACATTTCTAACTCTTCGGTATAAGATCCTTAAATCAAATTTTCTATGAATTGCAATGATTTAGACCGCATGGATTATATTTTACCACTGTTGTGTAAGCGTATTTGCAGTTAGGAATGATTTAGACCAAGTGCAATGATTTAGATCTAGTGCAATGATTCAGACCGCATGAAAATAATAACTGCCATGTTAATAAAACGTCATTCGCTTTGTGCATATGAAAATTATTGCATGGAGAATACATGTACACCAACAGTAGGAGGTATACTAGAATTATTCTGTCCAATTCTTTTTTACCTTGTACTTGGAAAAAATCATGAAATAAACGTGTAAACGAATTAAGGACAGAAAAATAAAATAGCGGTTAAAGACATCAGGTGTGAGTTTTTTTTAGCACAATTTAAACTTTATGTACATGTATATCAGTATAGAGATAGATGTACATGTACACACATATATGTACGTGTATGTACATATAATGCGCTTGGAGATCACAATCTACATTTGTTGGAAATTTTTTACTACCTTTTTAGAATGTTTGAAAAATCACTTTATTTTATTAAATAAAAATAATAATTTTTTTTAAAAACAATGGTTTTAAAAAATTCTAAAAAGTAGTAAATAATAAAAAAAATGATCTCCAAAAATATTTTAAAATGGAGATAATGTTAAGTCCTAAGGAAGCTTAAGGAACCGGTGTTCGGTAAGCTAAAGGAAGGGTCAACGGATTAAGGAAGCTAAAGGAAGCTAAAGGAGGGGGAAAGGTGCCTTAAGGAATGGGCAGCGGATTAAGATCTGGACAAAAGGAGGCTAAAGGAGGTAAGCTTAATCCGTACTAAGGAACCGGTGTTCGGCAGGATTAAGCGGCTAAGAAAGCTAAAGGAGGCTTAATCCTGTCCAACCGAACAGCCCTGGATCCATGAATAAATTACGGGCTTTTATACCCATTAAATTTTTAAACCCGAGAAAGAGAACAAAAAATGTGGATCAATATCTTCTCAAGCACATGAAGATACAATTATGAAACAATGATCTGGATTTAATCGCAATCGGATTAAAAAAAATCAGTGACATCTATTCTATAAACATAAGAGTCCATTTTGAGATTCGTGTCCAAATTAAATAACAGTTTGAATTTAGTCTACTCTCATGTAATATGAGATGATACAAATTAAAAAAAAAATGGAACCTGTTAAGTCAAATCTGACTACTCGAACTGAATCAGTACTAAGGACAAATATGAACCTGGCCATATTTAACGATATCTTATGCTTGTATAATTTTGGTAAACCAACCACACACCGCCTCAAAATTAATTTGCTAAAGTTTTGATAGTTGAATTTTATATATTGCTTAGTTAATAATTATTTTTCTTATTAGAAAATCCATTAAAAAGTGCAAGTTCGACAAAATATGACTACCGTTGGTATTCAATTACGAATCCCATACAAAATTTTAATTTTAAATTTTTAAATAAGTAGACAAATATGAAAAACTTTTCAAATTATATTTATATTTGTATTTAATTCTAAAATTTTAAATAAGTCAACAAATATTGAAAGATTTTTTTCCAATTATATTTATAGTTGTATTTAATTGTACGAGATAACTTTTTTAATAGTTTTATAAATGTATCTTTAATATTTTTAAGACGAAAGATGGGAGTCAAGTTCTTATGTTCCATTACAGGTATTTTTAATACTTATTTTTAAATAAAGATTTTTTTAATAGTTATTTGCAATATAATATAATTATTGATTTTCTCTAGTTTCTCATTATGAAAGTTAGAAATATGTATAAAATTATATATATAATTATGAGAAATATATTTTTATCAAGTTCGTTTATTAGAATAAAATGGACTTATTTAATAACAAATATTAACGTTTTGTAATATATAATAAGTTACTGTCAACATCATTTATATAGCTGAATAAGGAACTATATAAATAAGAAATAAATAACATTTGCATGACAACATGCAAAACCTCTTCCCCCCACCCCCGCTCTTTCTGTCACCAACATGCAAAATTTCTCAAAAATACTAATTGAAAAATAAAGATTAGTCAATGTCTCTTGATATTAAATTTGAAATGCACATATGTCAGATCTTACCATGAAAATATGATATGCTTTAGACCATGAAAAATAAAAATAATAATGATGACGGTAACAATAAGTTGGAGATCTAAGTTTTTGAAAACAAGTACTACAGAATTTCAATTTTTTTTACTTAAATTTTATAATCTCCATCCATTTTAATTTAATGAAAGAAAAAAATTTGAGAATTAAGCTTTTACAATACTTATAACACATTAATTGGAAATAATAAAAATTCAGACATAAGATCACTAAAATTTATTTACAATGAAAATTTAATTTTTAGTTTGAATGTTTTATACTTGTGCAAATAACAATAATAATAATAATAATAAGTAAAAAAATGGAAAATGAAATATACAAGAATTAATCTCCTTTCAAGTTAACAAAAAGACAAAAATACATACAAAAAATATTAAATACATCAAACTAACAAAAATTATAATATATGATTTATTATAATTATTATCACATACATGCGTGTGTTTTCGCGAGTGAGGCCATCACAAGAGAGGCAAACACGCAATTTCTAAGAGGAAGTTTGCATTTCAAAACAAGAATATACATAGTACATGGCATTTGAAGTATCAGAATGAAGGTCTTACAAGAGCCTGCATAGTTTGTGTGTTTGGATGAAACAAAGAATAGCTCGGAATAGCTCGCTAACTCTAAATTTGGAATAGTCGCTAATCCAACATTTCATAGGAATAGCGGAATAGCAGCTAACCCGAGCTATTCCTTGTGTTGAGAATAACGTTTTTTTTCACCCAAACATGAAATAGTGAGAATAGCTTGCTAGGAATAGCAGCTATTTCTGAGTTAGCGCTATTCCTATGTTATCCAAACGTACCCGCAAGCCAAACAAAATGATTGAGTAATTAGAGAAGGATTATTCATCATTAATTGTAATTTCAAAGAGATTTGGAAAATTATTGGAATGTTTTTGCTTTGTCGCATTTTTAGGATATATAAAACATTTATATTTTGAGGGATGAAAGATGTTTACTAGTCTATCCACAATATTCGCTTGAATATATATATATATATATATTTTAAGTAAAGTTGAAGATCAAGTAATCCAATTATTTAATATTTTTGTTTTAGAACAAATGATTTATCCCATCTGAATTTCTAATCCATAACTTCTTACACAGAGACCATATACATTTGTCACTATACCAAAGACTAGTTCTTGAATATACGATATTTTAGAAGTCAACCTAAAATATGCTTGCCACCTGAGCTATTAGTTGTTCCGTAAAATGTTGAAATATTGAAAAACAACTTTCTAATTGACAAAAAGCATTTACATTTTTTGAATCGTTATTTTTTTTTAATGATTTTTATGTTGTGATTACTTGACATACTCAGTTTCTCACAGACAAGTTTAGAAAGTTTTTTCATTAATGCAAGAAATAATTAAGGATGTCTGATATATATTGCATCCGATTTGACGTATCATATTCAAGAAGACTATAAAACAAAAAAAAATATAAAAGAATTTCCTTGAAAAAGAGAATTGGGCCTCATGCACAATTTCCTCGCTGTAAATAATTTCCTAATAAAATTTCTTCGGCCATCCGGATGTTGGGTTTCATGCTAGAATAACAAGGGTGTATAATTTACTGGAAAATATGCCCATGGATCAAATGTAGTTGGAATGAATTTTGTGAAATTACAGAAATCGGATAGGAATATATATGCAACATTGAGGCTATTTATTAGTTTCTTTATTTTCAAAATTTAAATAGTTGATCTGAACTATTTAACATAATCTTCATATGAAAATGTACTTACATAGTTGATTTTACAAATTTTTTTTAGAATTTTGTTACTATTTTCTTAGATAGCTACAAAATTATTTTATCTAAATCTTTTGAATGGTCTAGAATGTTTAATTAGATTAAGTGAATTTCTATCTATATAAATAAATAGTAACAATTTTTTTAAAAAGATAAAATTTGATCTACAAGTACATTTTCATATGTAAATCATGTTGAACGGTTCAAATCGAATGTTTAGATTTTGATAACAGAAATATTAATTCATATTACAGACCTATGTATTGCACGCCTCACTCTATATATGCAATATGTCCCTTTTGTTTTGCAAATAAAAAATAATATGGACACCATCAAAATCTATAAATTCTAACAATTGAAAATTGGTTCTTTGAAACATGTTGTTCCTTGATTGTTTTCACAAATGTGGTGCTTTTCAGCAAAATTTTTTGTTAAAATTTAAGTGTTTAACGACATGCTGGTCATGCATGTGAGATTACGCGCGCCTTATGAATCTTTTTGTGGAACTAAAGATTTAAATTTGCTTAAAAAAAGGGTTTGAGATATTGCGCTCTCTTAAAATTATATGAATTATTCTTACGTTAACGGGATAACCAAATAGTATTATGGGTCCATTTACTGGTAAATTATTGGCACGAAGTAGCGAATAAATGTTCTATATACAAACAATGCTCTTAAAAAGTCAGACAATTGTTTTACCTTTTCTTTTGCACCCAACAACTTCCTTTGACCGTGCTACCGAAAGTGGAACCTTTGATTTATGTCAGAAATCATCATACAGATACAGAGAGAGAAGAGGTAGTTGGTAGTTTGGTACGAATCCGTCTCACCCCAGGTACCTGAGGTGTAAATGGTGAATCTAGACTGTTCATTCACTTGACACGAATCTTAAAGCAAGCCCCCTACAGCCTCAACAGCCACCGGATTGAGTTTGGCCTGAATAAAATTAATATGGACCGTCCATTTGTTTCAATTGCACCTCAGGTACCTGGGGGACACCCGGACACGGACTCGTTTGGTACTATATTAATATTAGTATATTACTGCTCTTCAATCTAGGACAGTTTCCCTTGACCCTTGCACCTTAATTAACTATTGTTTTTTTTTTTTTTTTTTCTGATTCCTAATTAATATGATGGGATTCTTTTCCTAAAATTTCAAGTGCAGGATACAATTATACAAACAATGATTAAAAATTTAGACTGTCAATTATGAAAGTCGTATGTGCGCGTCTGTCCATTATTTAACAACACGTATAAAGATGCATATGATTAATACAAAATTAATTATTTTACCTTTTCTGCCCCTATTTTCTAATTAATTGACTGGATATTTTCCGTAGTCCATTTTTGAAAAAGTAGTTAACATATTATTAATTCCTCGTGCCAAAGACCTGGTGTAGAGTACAAATTTTTTGTGATTATCCGTTGAAAATTCGCAATTGCATTTTTTTGTTTGTTAATATTTAATCTGAACAGCACTGTATAGGTGTAGGTGCGTTTGGATGCACTAGAGAATAGCTAGAATAGCTACTGTTGAGAATAGTAGCTTAAGAATAGCTAGAATAGTTACTATTTAAGAATAGCGTTACTCGGAGCTATTCGGAATGTTGTTTGGATTGAACATTTAGAATAGCGAGAACAGTGATTGAACATTTGAGAGAGTACGTTTGCTATTCCAACTTTTTGTAGGAATAACGAGAACAACGCTATTCTCGCTGTTCTTGAGTATGTTTGGATGGATCGAAACAGCACTATTCTCGCTGTTCTCGCTATTCTTGCTACATCCAAATCGTAATAATTTTATTTATATCCAAATCATGAAAGAAAGAAGGTCCTATTTAATAGCAAATTTGTGTGAAGGATAAAAATTAAATTAAAGCAGTACTGTGTGAAGGATAAAAAGTATTATTTCCAATAATATTTTGTCCTTGGCAAGACTTTGTCTTATATTACAAAATAGCACTATTCATAATAAAGTGTTAAAAATAAGAGTTGCCATGGTCCCCTAATAAATATTGCTTGACTTGTTATATATATCCTGTATATATTGATACCCTGCATCAATTAAATGTGAAAGTAATTAGCAAATCATTTGATTAATTCTTGAAAACTGACAAAAAAATATTCAAACATTAAAAAAATGGATGAAGAATCCAACATTCTCAAATTGTCTTAATATATATGATATATATACAATTGATTAATTGAGGACATTTATTTTGCATTTCAACCACACATTTTTTTTTCTCTATCACTTGGGTATCAACTTAATTATCTTATCCGCTAAATATAATTTTATCTTTTGGAGTTTTACCCTCCAGCAAGTTTGTAAGCAAGAGCAGGAAATGCAACCCAACAACATGATTGCAAACAAATAAGCCAACAAGACAACAACGCCAAATAAAGCTGCTCCCAAGTCCCAACCATATGATATTCCCTAGCTCAGCATGCAAAGGCAGCTTCATCTGCAAATCATGCATGTGTTTTGCTTTCTTGTTTTAAATGTTGAATATATTTGTTGTTGCAAGTAATTAGAGATAGTTATTTTTTATTTTATTTTTTTTGCTTTTCATTATATTTTTTGATAAATCGTAAAATTAATGTGCTGAAATTGCATACCTCAGTATTCTTTTTGAAAAAAAAAATAATTAGTATAAAACTACAAATTAATTACTATGCCAACACTTCATAATTAGTTCTCTCCCATATATATATATACTTCATTCATATGTCTTTTACAAAGAAATTTATTTTGTCACGCTCATGTATGTGTGCATATATATTGTCATCTCTTTTGCGTTGAGAATATATATATATATATAATAGGTGGAATGACAAATTAAACTAGAAAAAAGGTTTACAGAACCCAGGGGAAGGAAGCGAGATCGAGAGAGGCGTGCAACGTTAACCTTGCTCTAATTCTAAAGCCAACTCATAAGAAAATAATAATATGAAAAAGGAAAAAATGTGCCTTCACGTAGGATATTTTAATTTGAGAAAAGATAGCATAGGCCAGCCATGCATTCATCAGAGCTCCAGCCCTGCCCAACCCCATCGATCTCAACTGTTCTTAATTGTTATATATCCACACTAAGCTCTTCCACCCTCCTCTTTATAAGTTTTTTTAACAGATCCTCCCAATATATTTGCCTTTCACCTCCTATATATATATTCATCCGACATAAACATATTTGCGAACTTCTTTTAAAGATATGTCTTGAATTCTATCAAAATATTATTACATATACAAAAAGTAGTGCATTTTACTATAAAGAAACTAAAATGTTAATTTATCTTTAAATATTTATTTTGCTAAATTGTGTACTATTGATGATCTAAGAACAACGTGATAAATAACTGTTAACGGAATTACCTACTTAATTTCCTACTCAATTAGGGATCTATCTCTTTCCATTCCCTAAATTATTTTAGTCTCCAAAGCTCACTTTCTTAAGTTCTCTTTCCAAAGAATTGATAATATATTATTGAATACAATTTTTTTTTGGTTGAAAATCCGTAGGCAGTTTTATTGATAGAGAGTTACAAAATAGTTGTCACATAAGATTAGACAATCAATGTCTGTGAAAAACATACAGCTAACAAAACAAAAAACGCACAGGGGTATATGCATCTTGTGGACGCAAATTGATCATCCTTGCTTGATTAGATTGATAGGAACCTAGTGATGGTTTCCACTGTACGTATAACACAGTCGAGAAGGCACTGAATCCAAACCAGATCGGGAAATAAATCGACCGGACCAGGACAGTCACCCATCAGCTGAGAAGGCACTGAATCAAACCAGACCGGGATCAACCGGTTCAGGACAATCACCTCTAAACAGAGCGAGAAGAAGAAAGGCAGGAAGAGACGAGAAGCAACAGAAAACAACACACAACAACATCATCACAAAAACTGAACATTTATTTCATAATTTACATAAAGTAAATAAGGAGAAAGTAGTGCTACAGTAGCGCCATCGCTTCAAGAGACCAAGTGGCATTGAGGCGGCAGGGCAAGCGGCAAGGAGGCTGAGATGGGGGCGAGTATTGGTGACGGCGAGCTGGCAGTGGTGGTGGGGGGAATGATGGAGGGTGGGGAACGGGATTAGAAGCAGTGGAGGCAGAGGGGCGAGTAGAGACAACGGAGAGTAGGAGAGTAGGAGGTGGCGGTGGAGGAAAGCGAGGGGGGAGAGGGAAGGGCGACGATCTACTAGGGTTTTCGGTAGACTCTCAAAACAACGAACTTTTTTCTCAAATAGTTAACCTATTACAAAAACTGACATCTGGTTTCACTTATTGAATACAAAAATTAAAATAAGTCAATTTTTCCTAGAATTGCATTCAACAATTTTGGACACAAATATATATTTTTTTGAAATACTAAAGACACAAAAGAGTTGAATTAATAATTTAATATTTAAGATTTCTTTTTTACATCTTAGACATATCAAACAAAATTTCTTTAAATGAGGAGAAATGTGAAATCATATATGAATTGTTTGATTCAGTTAAATGATAAAGAAAAATAAAAACAAGACATATGGCAATATATTTAAGTTATGTGGCATTACAGAGAAAATTATGTAATTTCAAATAAAGAGATTGCATGATATACGATATTAAATAAAAGGAGGGGTCTTACCCGAAGTTTACAAATTATAATTAAAAGCAGCTATACTATAGACCAACTTGAGCCAGCTCTTAGGCCAGTCCTTCGTCTCTACGACTAGTCGTGGGCTCCATCTTCCCTTTTCCCTCCTTCCCACTCCTCTCTCTCTCTCTCTCTCTCTCTCTCTGATCCATCCTCGCATGAACCCAAGGGCAAAGCTGGATTGTGATTTGTGAATATTCTCATTGGTTAGATGAAGAGAGAGAAAGAGTGACACCATTAAAGAAAAGAAAATTATATATATACCAACCCTAAGTCATCATCTCGCTTTCTTCTCTAGCCCTAACTAATTCAAAGTCACTTAATTTGTGCATCTCTTGTTTGCATGGCTGCACAGCCTCGGCTAACCCTAATGGGAGGCGGTGCCGGTGGCAGCAGCAGCAATGGAGGTGACACAACCTACACCAAAATTTTCGTAGGCGGCCTTGCATGGGAGACTCAACGCGACACGATGCGCCGTTATTTTGAACAGTTCGGGGAAATTTTGGAGGCTGTTGTCATTACTGACAAGAATACCGGTCGCTCCAAGGGCTATGGCTTTGTATGTTTACTTTCTCAGCAGATATTTTCTGTGTTGAATTTATGTCTGCAGTCATGCTTCCTGCAGTCTAGTTATGTAAATTATGGCCATGGAGATTGTTCTCAACAGTTTTGTACTTGATCTAATTAGTTACGGTTAGAGTTAGTTTTTTTTATATTAAATATTAACTAGGGTTAGTTACTGACAGATTAGTGCTTTTGATGATATTTGCAGAGAACAAAAGTAGCTTTTGAGTTAGATCTCAATATTATAAACATAAACATCACTTAAACAAAATAAAAATGACATAACATACATCATATATAATTATATACCGTTATTTTTCAATATTTCTTGTTCGTTCTCATTTTTTTCTTCTCAATTTGAACATTTAACTAAAGTTAATTTTATTTATAACTTATTAGGTGACATTTAGGGATGCCGAATCAGCCATAAGGGCATTGCAGGATCCAACACCTGTAATTGACGGCAGGAGAGCCAATTGCAACCTAGCCGCTTTCGGAGCTGCTCAATCACAGGTTCCATTTGCGCCTCAAATCGGTAACTAATTAGCATTACAAATCATGTCTCTCTTCTTTTCTTTTCTGTTTTTTTTTTAGTCTTTTCGTATAATTAAGAAATATCATCCATGTTACTTTTTTTTATTTTTTTATTTTGGGTTAATTTGGGGTTAATTTGTTTCATTTCAGGCATGATGAGGTACAGGCCAATTGCATCAGGCATCCAGTCTTCGATGTACCCCAATTCCGCTGCCATGGGATCCTATTTGCAGCAGCCTGGTCAATTCCCATATCCCTACTACTCCTATGGGTATAGCCAAATTAATTTCATTCTGATCTTTTGGAAGAACAACTGCAAATTAATGTTTGAAGTTTCATATATATCTCACAGTTTCATTCTTAGTCATCTCCCTTTGCGTATTTTGTTAGGTACTCCGGGGGTGCCTACTCGCAGGAAAACATGTACCCTATGGTAATACCTCTAATTGTCTATATTTCAATACTTCAATTGTACCATTTATTGTTCCAACTTTATCTAATTTGCTACAAATTAAGTTCATCTATATATGGTCCACATTTTAATCAATAAAATACATTTCGAATATATTATCCTTGTCTTTCTTTTTTGTTGGGAGAGATGAAATTATATATATTGGTTAGCGAGAAGAGACATAAATTGATCACAGTTAATATATATACAAAGGGGCTGTTCGGCAACAAGGGATTAAGCCTCCTTAAGGTTTAATCCGCTTTCTTTAGCTTCCTTAATCGCTTAATCTTGCCGAACACCGATTCCTTAGCGCAGATTAAGAACATCTCCTTTAGCCTCATTTTGTCCGGATCTTAATCCTCTGTCCGGATCTTAAGGCTGTACCCCTTCCTTTAGCTTCCTTAGCTCTCATTCACGGATTAAGACAACCAAACATCAATTCCTTAGTGTTCCTTAAGCTCTTAATCCTTTGTTGCCATGGGGCAAGGAGCCTAACTACTGTACCAATATTTTGTAGAGCTACTATGGAGCCTTATACAGTGGCAGTGGAGGGCAGCAACAGGCTCAGGTTCCAGCATATTATGCAGCTGCCGGACCGGGTGTTTACCAAAATGTCAACCCCGCGTACTACTCGCAACTTTTACAAAGTAACCAAGCACAAAGCGGGTACGGGCTCCCATATGCTGCTACTCAGATGGTGTACCCGTATTTGCCTCAGCAACAGCAGTTCGGTTCGGGCTCCCTCCCATCTCCAATACCATCTTCCACAACAGGTTAGTTGAGCATAATTCTATGCGCCAACATGATATTGGCCTGATGTATTAGCAATCAAGCATTACATTACTCTTGTTTGATTTGAAGAAAAACAATTATATATTTATATTTGAATGAACCGCAACATAATTGATGCACTAGCAATCAAGCATTGTGTCACTCTTGTATGATTTCATGATGCACCTTTGTGTGTATAGTTTTGCAATGTTTGAAAAACGTGGCAACCTTTCTGGTAAATAAAGGTACTTGTTTGGTGCATACAGGTCTTCTAAGCAATACGGGTGCAGGCGGGATTGGATCGAGCTCAGCACACATGAACACCGATAAAAGGACATAATCTTGATTTAATTTTTCATTTGATTCATTAATTAATTCGCTTATTGGTTCACCGAGACAATTGAATGCATCCTTTTTTATTTTTTTTTACTTTGATCCTTTTGGTTTCTTTACTAACAGAAATAGTAACAATATGCGCATTGCTAATTTTTTCGGACTTTTAATTAACTTTGGAGCAATATTTATTAAATAACAGTTCATGTCATTGGTGTCAAATGTCATCTTGACATGAATTTCTTGGTGCATACAGAGGTCACCAAGGTGTGACTTGAGAAAAGCTCTCTTTTGGTGCTAATTAACTTATATTTTTCTTCCTTCAATGCCCTTTATATTTTTTTTCTTATACCTCATTTTATTGAGTGAGGAAGAGGAACTGAGGATAGAAGTAGATTTGTTACCTAATTAACTTGTAATAATGCTACATTTCATAATTTTTACATTTTATGATTTTGATCTGTTAATTTTCTGACCTGCATGCCAGTTAATATATAAGATGAACATATCACGATTCTTCCCCTTAGCTCTGCTTTATTCTTCCGCTAAGATAATTAAATCTCTTTCGTTGAAGGTCTTAGACTCTTAGTACTGTATTGGGCCACTGTTCTTTAATTTTGTGGCCCTTTTTTGTTACTGTTTGTGCAACAAGTGGTAATTTTTTTTTGTGCACTGTAACATAGATGATACATTATCACAATCACAATCTACCATATATCCATATTATAGAAATATTTAACATGTGCCATTGTCGTGCATGATACTTCACAAATGGTACCAACATTTTATAAGAATTACACACAGGACCGCCATAAAAGAACCTGTTTCCACAATGAGAACACCCAGTAGGTGGTTGTGCAACTGTAAATGCACTTGCACTTGCAGATTTGCTAGGCTAGCCTTGTAAAGTAACGCTTTTCTTTATGTGCATTGATGTATTTTTATTGTGCGGACAGTTTGGCATGCTAAAAGAAGTATACTAAAGGGGAAGGCCATGTGAGGGAACATGGGGCTGATGCCTTGCCATTGACCATGATTTGACCAGTTTTTGTGTTGATTAAAATTCCCCACATGGCACCTGCAATTTACTGAATTACATCTTACCAAGTTACTTCTCTTTTCTGGGTTTATTCCGAAAGGGTCGAATTTCAGCTTGAATGAAGAGAGAAGACTTCACAAATTTATAGTTCCTTACAAAACTGATGCAATAGTCAGGTTTGTGTTAATAACTTGCAACAATTACATTCACATATGAGTAAGCCTTAGGTGCTATGGATAGCATAAGGTCATTCGTGCTACTAGGGGTGTTCATCGGTTCGGTTCGGTTAAAACCGAATCGAACTTGGCAAACCAAAGTTATAATTCGGTTTTAAAAATAGAATCGAACCGAACCGAATTAGCATTGCAACTGAACCGAACCGAAGTTTTATTTTGGTTTGTTCGGTTCAAACTGAAATATATTAATTTTTTTTATTTAAAACAATTGATTTATAAACCGAAGTATATTAAGAAATAAACCGGAGTATTAAGAAATAAACTAAGATATTTAGAAATAAACCAAGTATTTAAAGCAATTGATTAATAAATAAATCGGAGTATTAAAAAATAAACCGGAGTATTAAAAAATAAACCGGGATGGTTCCGATCAAATTCATATTATATGAAAGTTCAGTCGGTTCGGTTATTTCAGTTTTAAAATTTTTCAAATCGAACTGAACCGAAGTTATAATTCGGTTTTGAAAAGCCAACCTAACCGATCCAATAAACCGAAATAACCGAACCGTTTAAACTGAACTAATTCGGTTCGGTCCAAAACTGATTAAACCGAACCGTTTGAACACCACTACGTGCTACGGTCTCAAAAACCTACAATATAAACCTCAAATTTCGATTTAAGTAGCTCAATAAATTTGTTATGTAATGAACTTGTAAAATACTAATTTTTACTATTTTTGAAATTCTTTTACTATTTTTATGATTTATGAAAGATGACAAAAAATGGCCTAAAAATAATAATTTTCTTTTATTTTTAGGCCACTTTTGGCCATCTTTCATAATCATACAAAATAGTAAATTTTTTTCAAAAATAGTAAAAATTAGTATTTTACAAATTTATTATATAACAATTTTATTGAGATACTAAAATCAAAATTTGAGATTTATATGACAGGTTTTTAAGGCCGTAGTACGGATGATCTTATGCTATCCATAGCACCAAAGTCTTACTCTTCATATATATATAGAATGACTAAGCTTAAGATGTTTTTTCCAAGCCCCTGGAACAAATTAATGACTCGGTTTTTCAATTTTCAAAGTCTAAACAGTCGATCCAAACCGTTAGATGTTCAATCTATATTAAAATATTCATGGAGATCAATTTTATATTTTTTAGAATTTTTTTTTACTATTTATTAAGATGGTTTAAAAATCCTTGTTTTATTAAAATTCCGTACCATTGAAAAACAACGATTTTCAAACCATCTTAAAAAATAGTAAAAAAATTTTTCAAAAAAATGTAAAATTTGATCTCCAAGAACATTTTAATATAGATTGAATATCTAACGGTTTGGATCGACTGTTTGGACTTTGAAAATTGAAAAACCGAGTCGTTTGTTCCGAAAACTAGAAAAAAATATTTTGAGCTTAGTCATTCTCTCTCTCTACACACACTCACACACACACACACACACACACACAATGATATTTCCATATGAGTTACTCGGCCATTTTTTTCCTTTTTTTTTGACAACGGAATTTACCTTGTGCTGGAACTAAATCTGCTGTGATCCGTAGGAATTGCAGGGATCTGCTATTCCAAATCTAACCTTTCATATTTTAGGAATGCACGAAACCCAATAAAATTTGTTTATATGCACAGATCTCAAAACAAATAAAAAGTTAGATTTGGAATAACAGGATCCTGCAATTCCTACGGATCACAGCAGATTTATTTCCCCTTGTGCTACCATAGGTGTTTTTTCTTTATAAGCCCTGAAAATATTGGGCCTGAAACTTTAATAGTTTTTGTGAGCTTAGCTCTAACACCTTTGGGCTTGGGTTAAGCTAATATTTGACAAGGCCTAACTTTTACTTTTTTTTGACTGATATCATTTTTAATACTAATAGGCCTTCTACTTCCTTCTTATAAAATAGAAAGGGTTAAGATTATGCTTCTTTTTACACGGTATAATTAACGCGTTTTCACACATTATATCTTCTGGGTAAGTTTTTGAAGGTGGTTTGGCAATTATTTCATGCAGCTTCAATTAATCATCCTCAAAGTGATGATTCAAGATTAAGCTAAAACTGGATCATTAGTGGTCGTTGGCTAATTATAATTAGATATCATTTGGCAATTATAATAATAATAAATTAGGAAGAGGGTACTAATGGGAGAATTATTTGGATAATGACCAGCAAATAAGATGAAGGTTTAGATTATGTAATGCAATTATTGAGGTATATATATTATTATGTTTAATACTTCCTGATGCATGATTGAAGTCATGGACGGAAGCGTATCCTCTGCGGAGTTTTTCCGTGCGGAGTTGTGCGGAGGTTTTAATCTGGTCCGTTCGTTTCGGATTGGACGGACCAGATAAAATCTTGCCCGAATTGAAAAAAAAAATCAAAATTTGCGGAACTTTTAATCTGGTCCGTCCGATCCGAAACGAACAGACCAGATTAAAACTTCTGTATAACTCCGCACAGAAAAACTCCACAGAGGATACGCTTCCGTCATGGACCTCCTTAATTGCATTAAAAATTGAGATTACTTGGTCAACTCCTCACTAGTACAAAAAAAAAATATATATATAATGACAACTAGAAGAATCATATAGCTAGGGTTATATTCAATTGTACTACCATATATAAAATGGCCTAATTCTTGCCAAAATTGGTTTCAACTAGTTGTTAGGTCGCACTCTCTATAATGAATAGAAGTATGATCCAAAATAAAGTACAAAAACCGCCAAAATTTATCTCCAAAAGATTGATTTGAATTAATCAGGTGTTAAGCCGTACTTTCTATTAATCAATCGATACTGGTTAATAGTAATTAGCGGTTAGATGGATCAGATTTGAATCGAATTAATTTTAGCATGCTTCCAAATCCATTAAGATACATGACTAAGATATGAATTCATCTTAAAAAAAAAATTTGTTTAAATATAGACAGTTCCTTTTCTATTATTTTACTGTAGTTCAGAGTATATTCGGACTAGATTTGAAATAATTTAGTTAATTTATTTTAAATGACATAATATGTGAGGTGCCTGATGCAAATATAACATGATAATTATGTTATCATGCTATATTACAAAAGAATAAAAACAACAACATTAATTAAACCAACACACTCACAAATGTTTAATTACAATTTTTTAAGCATATATGATATGAGTTCGACTATTGTACTTCAGGAAGTAAATTTAGTGTTTTACTTCACACTCATATCTTCAATTGTGAAGTCCAAAAAAATAATTAAGACCGTACAATATGATCTCCATTTTAAAATGTGCCTGGAGACAAAACTTTACAATTTTTGGATTTTTTTTTCTTACTATTTTATGAGTAGAACTAGGGTGCTCTTAAGCTCACCAAAGTTTTGGTGAGCTTAACTCTAAAACTCATTAAATCAATTTCAAATGACGAATCCGAACCGTTGAAACCTGCATACCTTACGTGTGATGCATCTACATGTGAAATTTTTAAACATTCGAATTAATTTAGTATAAAGTCAAGCGGTCAAAAAACGTTCAAAAAATGAATGCACTAAAATTAATTTATTAACCTTCTAATTTTGACCGCTTGACTTTCTACTAAATTAATTCGAATGTTTAAAAATTTCACATGTAGATGCATCACACGTAAGGTAGGCGGGTTTCAACGGTTCGGATTCGTCATTTGAAATTGATTTGATGAGTTTTAGAGTTAAGCTCACCAAAACTTTGATGAGCTTAAGAGCACCCTAGTTCTACTCCTATTTTATTATAATTTTGGAAATTAGTTCTTCAAAAAACTGTGGAATATAAAATATCAGTGATTGTCAAAATTAAATTAAAAAAATAGTAGTAAAAAGTTTAAAAAAAATTGATCTCCAAACAAAATTTAATATGAAAATCAGGTTGAGGATTTGAATTAATTTTTTGGACTTCAAAATAAAACACTCTCTTTACTTCAAGGTCACTTTCAATTATCTCGTCAATTGTGCGCTGGAGAAAGAAACTAAAAAAGCAGTTCAAATTGAAAGCCCAATCAGAAGAATTTATATATTCTTTGATTTTCTTTATTGAAAGAAAAGAACACGCATAATCTATTTCTGTTGAGTTGTTTTTTTAATGTTGTTACGTTACAAATTTGTCATCAACTTTTTTGTAGCATTATTTCTATTACAAATTTACAATAAAACCTCAAATCTTGATTTTTTTTACCATTAATCATTTGACATTGTCTGTCACATGAAACACTACAAAATTTCTGTTATATATATTTTTTGGGGTAAAAAAAAAATAATCTTAGTCGTTTGATTGATATGATGCGTGTGTCTTGAAACATATTGAATGACATATAGGATAAGGGCGTGTTCGGCTGCACATTTCCATCTGGGAATTACGTGGGTTTGGAATTGATGGGTTGAAATTTCTAACTGGGCGTTCGGCGACCCATTTTAGTCCCCGGAAATTCCGAATGGAACACCCCACTCGTTCCCTTCTCTTTGTAAAATTCTGGGATAAAAAACGCGAACTCCAACTTCATTTTTTTTTTCCCAATCTCTCTCTCTCCTGCTGGGACCCACGTCACCCAATTTTTATTTCATTTCCTGCCTCACCTCACCCACGTGGCTCTCTCATGTCTCTTCCATTTAACAGATCCATTTTCATGTATATATAAGACGAGAGGGGACCAATTCATTTCAATTGTGGGACTAATGAAATTGTCCGGACCGGCCTTGTCTATTTTTTTAATTACATATTTTAAATTATTGGTTGTTTATAAACATTTAATTTTTTAAAATGTTTCTAATTGTTGTTTTCTTATTTTTTAATAAATATTTTACAGATTTATTTGTTTTCTAATTTTTGTAATTACATATTTTTAAATATTTGTTTGTTTATAAATTTTTTTTTTAAATGTTTTTAAAAGTTTATTTTTTTGTAAATGTTTTTAATTACATATTTTAAATATTTGTTTTTTTTCTAATTTTTGTAATTACATAATTTAAATGTTTATTTTTTGTAAATGTTTTTAATTACATATTTTAAATGTTTGTTTGTTTTCTAATTTTTGTAATTACATAATTTAAATGTTTATTTTTTTGTGAAAGTTTTTTTTGTAAATGTTTTTAATTACATATTTTAAATATTTTTTGTAAAAGTTTTTTGTACCATTCTAGTAATATTTTTATTAGAAATGGTTCATTTTTTTAATATTATTATTTAATCAATTTTATTTAATTTCATTAATATAATTTAAAAAAAAATTATGTTTACCATTGGTTAACATCAATACAAAACAGAACGCTATACTATTCAAAAACAATAATTAAATAAAAAATTATTTATAACTAAATTAAACTAAACCAATTAAATAAATATACATATTTTAAAATAAATAGAACTTTCCCACAATTAATCCCATGATACAAACGAACACTCATTTTCTCATATTCCCATAATTAATCCCGTGCATTCCGTACCCGTGGGTTCCCACTTTTTCAAAAGTGAATTCCTATTCCCATTCCCATTCCCATTCCGTAATCCCGTGACATCCGAACACGCCCTAATTGTACGAGGACATTGAGTATTGCAGAAGCTTTAATTCTTTATCACTAATTTTATAGAGTATAGATTATTATTTAAACTCTTATATTAATTATTATTTAGCAATTAATGATGCGTTTATGATGGAATATTAAAGCCACTCTTTATTGGAGATATCCATGTAAACACACACACATATATATAGAGGAGGGTTCAAATGCACCCAAATGCACCATATCTTTCAAATCCTTTTTCTCCGTTTTCAAAGTCCGAATAGCCAATCCGAACCGTTAGATGCGATCTATATATTAAGATGTGTTTGAAGACCAAATTTTACATTTTTTAGAATTTTTTTACTATTTATTAAGCCACTTTGAAAATCGCTGATTTTACATTTTCTGGACCATTAGATCAGCGACTTTTCAAAGTGGCTTAATAAATAGTAAAAAAATTCCAAAAAATGTAAAATTTGGTCTCCAAGCACATCTTAATATATAGATCGCATCTAACGGTTCGGATTGACTATTCGGACTTTGAAAACGGAGAAAAAGGATAGGGTGCATTTGGGTGCATTTGAACCCTCCTCATATATATATATATATATATATAGAGTTAGGCTGGGGTGCTATGGATAGCATAGTGGCCTCTATGCTACGGCTCAATATTTGAGTTTTCAAAATCCAAACGGTCGATCCGAACCGTTCATCTTATTCTCCATATTAATATCTGCTTGGAGACCAAATTTTACATTTTTCTGAATTTTTTTACTATTTATTAAGTATTTTACAAAATTGTTGATCCAACGGTGGCTGCACAAAACAGTAAAACCGTTGGATTAGCGATTTTCAAAGTAGCTTAATAAATAGTAAAAAAAGAAAATTATAAAATTTGGTCTCCAAGCAGTTATTAATATGGAGATAAAGATGAACGGTTCGGATCGACCGTTTGGATTTTGAAAACTCGAATATTGAGCCGTAGCATAGAGGCCACTATGCTATCCATAGCACCCCAGCCTAACTCTCTCTCTCTATATATATATATATATAAGGAGGGTTCAAATGCACCCAAATTTTTGTGCACCCAAATGCACCCTATCTTTCAAATCCTTTTTCTCCGTTTTCAAAGTCCGAATAGTCAATCCGAACCATTAGATGCGATATATATATATTAAGATGTGCTTGGAGACCAAATTTTACATTTTTTGAAATTTTTTTACTATTTATTAAGCCACTTTGAAAATCACTGATTTTACATTTTCTGGATCATTGGATCAGCGATTTTTCAAAGTGGCTTAATAAATAGTAAAAAAATTCCAAAAAATGTAAAATTTGGTCTCCAAGCACATCTTAATATATAGATCACATTTAACGGATCGAATTGACTATTCAGACTTTGAAAACAGAGAAAAAGAATAAGGTGCATTTGGACCCTCCTCTCTCTCTCTCTCTATATATATATATATAGAGGTGGGCTACGGTGAGTTGCGAAGTAAAGCGACTATTTTACTTCACGCTCATATTTTACGATTTTAAAGTTCAAAATGTCGATCCGAACCGTTCATCTTGTTCTCCATATTAAAATGTGCTTGGAAACCAAATTTTATATTTTTTGGAATTTTTTTTTACTATTTATTAACCAATTTTGAAAGTCGCTGATCTGATGGTTCAGAAAATTTTACTGTTTTTTTACTGTTCACAGCAAAACAGCAATTTTCAAAAATGCTTAATAAATAGTAAAAAAATTCCAAAAAATGTAAAATTTGGTCTCCAAGCACATTTCAATATGGATTAAATATCTAACGGTTCGGATCGGTCGTTTGGACTTTCAAAATAAAAATACGGCATGAAGTAGAAACGCGTTTTACTTCGCAACTCACCGTAGCCCATCTCATATATATATATATATATATTGAATGTGAACATTTTTAAGTCTTTTGTAAATAGATAGTTAGGGGTGTGAACCAGATTAAGTGGAAATATTTTTATATCCTTATCCATTACATTAACGGAAAAAAAAAACTTTATCTTTATCGTATTTGATAAGCTTAATGAAAAAAAATCTTATCCGAATATGTAATGTTAAGAAATTTGCTGCTCTTAAAGTATATGTGTGTGTGTGTGGACATACTCTCTTATTTTGTATCTCTGAAAGAGCTTTTAGGAAATTCTATAGAAAAATCACATACACAATATATTTGAGAGTGTAAATAAATAAATAAATAAATATGTACGAAAGAAATCTAATGGAACGATCTCTGATGAGGAGAAACACTTCAATTGTGAAACAATGAAATTAATTTTGATATTTGAGTTTCTATATTTTGGAGAACTTTCGAACTAGGATGTAAATTGGTACAAAACGGATTAAATGCATGGAAACATTTTCATATTCATATTCATTATTATGTTAATAAAAAGATTTTTTTGTATATTTATACCTGATAAATTAAATAAAAATCTTTATTTATATTTATATTTATCTTATCAAATAAAATACAAATCGAGTAAATAAATTCTATTGACACTCCTAATCCGAACACATCGATTGAGAAAAGACAAAAGGAAACAAAAAATGCACGTCTCCCCACGATCGGTGACAATTATACTAATGAGTGACAATTATACTAATGAATGTGTTGCGTATTTCGAATATTTTCAACGTTGCTTTCTTTTTAATTTATGATATCCTTAATGATGAATTGACTCGAGAATTAATCAATGAAAATGCCTTTAGCAGCCGTTTGACTTTATATATCTATATTTTATATGAGTAAGGCTGGGGTGCTATGGATAGCATAGAGGGCTACGGTGCTACAACTCAATATTCAAGTTTTCAAAATCCTAACGGTCGATCCGAACCGTTCATCTTGTTCTCCATATTAATATGTGTTCGGAGACCAAGTTTTAAATTTTTTGAAAATTTTTTACTATTTTTTTAGATAGGTAGAAAATCAAATATCTGAATGGTGCAGAATTTTTTAGATCAAAAATAGTAAAAAAATTCCAAAAAATTTAAAATTTGGTCTCCAAACACATATTAATATGGAGAACAAGATGAACGGTTCGGATCGACCGTTAGAATTTTGAAAACTCGAATATTGAGCCGTAGCACCGTAGCCCTCTATACTATCCATAGCACCCAAGCCTTGTTCATTTTATACTAGTATCATACCCGTGCGTTGCAACGGAGACATATTATAAGAAACAAATATATCAATGAAAATAATAATTATCTAAAAATTAAAACACATGTTAATAGAAAATTTATATGATTATGTATTTTTAATTAACTTTAATCGTGATCTTTGATAACAATTTGATGATGTGATTATTTTTTTATTTTTAAGTACCAATGATATCAAATAATAGCTCGATTCAAATCTAATATCAAATATCATATAACAATTCAATATCAACATATAATATGATATCAAAAAACATAAATAAAAAGTGTTATCGTGTGTATGTATAGGATACACACACACACACACACATATTATAAGAAAAATATATATTTACACACACGTTCCAATTTATATTCTTCTTTGTTTCCAATTTAGAACACACACACACACATTGATATATTATATATCGGAAATATATTCTAAATTGCCCACACCAATATGTATAGAAACAAAGAAAGAGAAATAAGGAAATAAAAAAAAATGATTTCCATTGTGATCCGTATAGAAACGAAGAAGTAAGGAAATAATAAATAAGAAAATGGAAGGTGGAGTCTTCTCAATTGAAGAGGAGAAATATGGAAACAAAAAAAATAAGGAAATGGATAAATATATTGCTAAATTTCAGAATTTATTCAATTTTAATTGTAACATATCGTGTGACAATATATGTGGTGAGTATGTTTTTAACTAAATGTAGACTTCTATACATAAAACAGATGCATTTAATCAAAAGAAGACAAAATATGTAATTGGAGAGCTGAGATCAAATCCGAAGTTTCATCTCTCAATCGTAGCCGTTGGCGGATCGGACACCTAACGTGCTTAATAATAGAATAGAGATAATATAACTAGAGTGAGTCTATGGTACTATGCATATTACGATTTGGCACCGTGCTACGGCTCTATATTTGAGTTTTCAAATCCTAATGGTCGATCCGAACCGTTCATCTTGTTCTCCATATTAATATGTGTTTGGAGACCAAATTTTGCATTTTTTGAAATTTTTTTACTATTTTTTTAGATTTATTGAAAATCACTGTTTTTGGATGGTCCAGAATTTTCAGATCAAGTGATTTTCTAAATATCTAAGAAAATAGTAAAAAAATTTCAAAAAATTTAAAATTTGGTCTCCAAACACATATTAATATGGAGAACAAGATAAACGGTTTGGATCGACCGTTAGGATTTGAAAACTCAAATATAAAGCCGTAACACGATAACAAACCCGTGATATGCATAATACCATAGACTCACTCATATAACTATATAAGGTCATGCACGGGCCCAGATAATGTAATTAATTTCTTTCTTTTGTTTTTGATGTCAGGCTCAGAATTATAACTCTGTGGATATTTTGTCATGTGGCCTGTGACACCTGTCGTCTCTCAGATTTTACCAAGGATAAATAGTGAAAATGACAGACTAAGACCCGTTAAAACAGTTGACTTCAAATGATATATATATGAGATGAACTTGTTGTTCGTACAATAATCTTTTACGTCTATTTGACTAATTTGCAAAAACATACAATTATTGAATTTTACGATTTCTTCTATTTTTGAGAATATGTAGGTCCAAGAAGAGTAAGAACTGCTGTATAATATGCTTGGACTGAAGAAATCACGAAGATTTTTATCAAGAATACTAATTGTAAAATCAAAAGCTTGGTAAAGTATATATGAGGTTGATTAAATTGAGATAAAACGTTATGAACGTTTTCAAAACGTTGGTAACGTTTTATAATGATCAGAAGCTTCAAAAGAATCAAGTTATAACGTTATAACGATTATACAACCGTTGTAACGTTTTACAAACGTTATAACGGTTCACAAACGTTGTAACGTTTAACAGATACAGAACAACTGAAGAACTGCTGTTCAGTTCAAGTTATAACGTTATAACGATTATACAACCGTTGTAACGTTTTACAAACGTTATAACGGTTCACAAACGTTGTAACGTTTAACAGATACAGAACAACTGAAGAACTGCTGTTCAGTACAAACTATAAACGTTGTAACGTTTATAAATCGTTATAACGGTTTGGAAACGTTGTAACGGTTATAAAACGTTATGTAACGTTTTACTAAGCCGTCAGAGAATTAAAACCCTAAAACGCATTTGAATAAAACGTTAGTAACGTTTTACAAAACGTTGGTAACGTTTTATATCAAACAGCTCATTTTTGAGCTGCCACTATAAATAGACTGAGAGGATCACTTTTCAATATATCTCAGCCGACCCTAATTAATTCAAAAGTGATTTTCTGAGAGCTTAGCCTACTCCATTGTTGTGAGAGCTTAAAACTTCAAAATCTCTCAAGCAACCTCAAACCTACTTCACTAATCTTGTTATAGATTAGGTTAGAGTGATCTATTGAGTGTTTCTCTTGTGTTCCTAGACAATCGAGACCTTGTTCTCATCTCTTTGAGTTGGCCGTTTGACCTCCCGCTTGGTGTGTAAGGGCTCAACGGTTCACAAGTTGTAATCCTTTCGTATTGGGTAATAGGAAGGCGCATCTCACAAGGTTGCGAAGCCCCGGAGACGTAGGCCTTTGTTTTGCCGAACTCCGTTATCACCCCGCGTGTCAAATTTCTCTAAACTCATATCTTTACTTTCAATTGCAATTTAATTTCAGTTTTTGAGCAATTAGAGGTGCCCCTAAGGGCAACAGAACTGAGTTGTGAACTAAGAATTTTGTTTTACTTTATGTTTATATTTTTGTTTTTAAATATTAAATAGTCGTTTCGAACTGCTTAATATGACATCTATATTGAAAGTGCTTGAAGACTAAATTTTATATATTTTGAAAAACTTTTACTATTTTTTTTAAGGGATCGACTAACTATCTCCCAATCAATTTTCTCCATTCATCTCCAGTCAATAACTACATATGGGGACCGCTCATTAAGATACATATGCACGCAAGTGTTAATATATAATATATCAAGTATTCATATATAAGATACTAAGTATTTCAAAAAAAAATCTGAACACAT
Source organism: Carex rostrata (assembly GCF_964058835.1). Taxonomy (NCBI): domain Eukaryota; kingdom Viridiplantae; phylum Streptophyta; class Magnoliopsida; order Poales; family Cyperaceae; genus Carex; species Carex rostrata. Next base: position 2,709,634 of record NC_135948.1, on the reverse strand, counting down.
CACACACTCATCTTTTACATGTTTTTAGAGGTGGATTTATTTTTCTCCGTTCAATCTCGCCAATATATCAGACGATCTGTGAGGAAATTTGTGAATCTAAAACTACGAACATCTTTTATGCAATTATCTCTTTCAAATGAGATCCATGATGATATACTTTTGAGTTGTTCGTCGCGCAAGTATTCATATCTCATAATGCAAGTATTCATACCTTGTTTAAATACCTTGTCGTGTAAGTATTCATATCTCGTCGAGCAAGTATTCATGCCTCATTGTGCAAGTATTCATGCCTCATTGTGCAAGTATTCATACCTCGTAATACAAGTGTAAATAATTCATGTCTGAAGTGTTTGTACATAACATATTTTATCATTTTTTTTTTCAATATGCCACTGGATGAAGTCTGAAAATATTAATACCAAGTATTGTAAGTATTCATACCTCGTCATAAAAGTATTTATACCTCGTAATGCGAGTGTAAATAATTTGTCTAAAGTGTTTGTACCTAACATATTTTATCAAAAAAAAAATTTATATGTTACTGGATGATGTATGAAAATATTAATATCAAGTATTGTACATCGTCATGCAAATGTAAATAATTCATATGTCAAGTGTTGTACCTAATATATTATATGAAATTTTAATTTTGTTTCAATATGTCACAAGTATTCATACCTCGTCGTGCGAGTAATAATAACTCGTAATCCAAGTGTAAATATTCTATGCGATTCGGAATTTTAATTCCAGGCCGCAAATATTCCGTACGGTTTGGACATTTTTATAAATTTTTGTAAAACCTGGTTATTTTTAATAAAATATTTATTTAAATGGGTAAAAATAAAAATCACGGTAATAAGCTGGTCTGATGCGACTCAAATCCGATATTTATCTGAATTCTGAACCAAAAAATAATCCGAATCTGACTAAATCCGATTCAAATATAACCCCACCTTACCATTTTTCAAGTCTACCAAACATGTTCTAACGCTAGCTGCAATGAACTAGAAATAGAAAAATTATATATAATTTTACAAATGAATTGTAACCCGCTACAAAGACCGCCACAATGTGGGAACTAAATCCTTGGCTGTCTTAGTTTATTTAATTTTCATGATTCTTGGATGTACCATATTAGCCATATTACAGATATTGAGAAAATTCCAGCTTAAACCACCAAGGAACCAATACGAAGAAAACTTGCAGGAAATGAGGCTAAATTGGGGTAAACACATCAAGTGGCCTGAGCTTTCTGGCCTCATATTTCAGGCATGATGTGTTATCTTATTTATTTTTAGAAATATTTGCAGCACAGTTCATACACTGATCAGTCCCTGCATTTTTTTTTTTTTTTTGAGAAATTGAAAGCCTTCCTACCGACAGTCAATATTGAACAAATTAAGGTAATAGTGTTTGTTTATACTTGTAGTAACAGTCAGCTATTGTTTAAAAGTTTTGATATTATAAAAAAATAAATATCCATTCAAAAGGTTTTTGACTTTAGGTGGTTCTTCAATATCTAAAAAGTGAAGCAAAAATCACAGGAGCGTTATTCTCAGTGCTTCAAATTTCACAAGGACTAGCTTCTTTTATTTTTTTTTTCCTCAAAGGATGATCATATGAGACAAGCCATAAATTTTATAAGATGAGGTAAAATTAAACTTATGATTACACGCATTTTTTTTTTAAAAGCTATACAATAAAAAAATTATAAATTTTTTTTGAATCAGCGTGGCAAGTGCCTTCCCTGTTACGATATGACTTCGCCCAACCTAATAATCTATTATATTGTCATTATTTTGGGGTTCACAAATCTAAAAAATATTATCATATAGCTAGAAAGCAATCATACCTAGAGTGTCATGAAAAAAATAATTAAAGTCGTATAAAATTTATTATTATAGTTACTTAGTCTCTTTCCTGTATTATTATTATTTATTTCTTTTGCGTATTTAATTTGGAATATTTTAGTAAGAATCCTACTAACACAGAATATAAAAAATACATGTTCTAATCCCACAAGGCTCTCATCCAATACTAAACTAAAGCCCAGAGTAGGCTGAATTGACGAATAAAACAAAACCTTTCCAGTCCATTTTCAAAGTCTCCTTCAATAAACTAAGGCCCATGTGATCACCCTCTTCTGTTATGTTATTATCCTGTTGCAACCAATTAATGTTACGTGGGAGAAATACAGAGGCTAAAAATATTAAAACATATCAAAGATATAAAATTTGTTTTGTTCACCGACTGCCAAGAGCAAGTTGCTCAGTGACACGGTAAGTCTCTGTTACCTAGATTTTTTTTTTTGTTGAGATTTGTTGACTAGAAATCAAGTAACAAATATGATAAGTTGGAGCTCCAATAATATATTTCTTTTTTTAGGAGAAAACTCCCTTAGGCTTGCCATTAATTAAACTAAAAGTTTCACATCCAATTACAAATCGAGCCTGTCTCATATTTGTGGTAAACACATGTACTAGAAAAAATCCCCTGATCTAAAATGTAAGCTATAACTTAACATCTCCAAACAAAGGGTAAGTACTCCTCATTAAGATCTCTTGAAAAATGGCAGCAGACGAAACTCGGATTCTTCTTAACAAGAGTTCAGCATTTGAAAGTTTCATCAAAGGCCTTCCAATCAGTTCCTAGTGTAGCCTGATACTCCATGCATGCCCTTGCCAGTGACTGATTAGCGGTAAGGAAGGTACATGAAATGATTTCGGATTTCAGCACATAGGACATACCTGCGAGCAGCGCCTTGTGCCTCCACCTGAAACGCATAACACGCTTCTGATTTGGCAGAACCATAAACCACCAATTCCATCACCTTTGAAAAAACGAAACCGGTTCGGCCCTGCTCTGCGCATGTATTCTGTGGCCCCGCTCTGCGCATTTAAAACCCCATCCTGCATCCCTTTTCCAGGGAGCGCATTTGCCAGTAAAGTTTCAGTCTTGATGGAGCTCCAGTAATTCTTTCTGGTAAAAGAAGAAAAATGATTTTATATAAGAATACGGTTACGGTACTATACACAGTGAATTAATTTGTATTATGGATTGAAACAATCGATTTGAACTGTTCAAATGATATTTATATTAAAATGTACTTATAAATCAAAATTTACAGTTTTTATAATTTCTTTTATTATCTTTTTAGATAAGTAGAAAATTATTTATGGAAATCATTCAAAAGTTCTATACCTATATAAAAAAAAATAGTAAAAGAATTCAAAAATATATAAAAATTAGTATGCAAGTACAGTTTTATATGAAAATTATGTTGAATGATTCATAATATCAACTATTTGAATTTTGACAACGAAAATAGTGATCTATAGTACAGATTAATTCGCACTATGCATAGTACCATAGCCCCACTCTTAACATTATATAAATTAATTATATCTTTTTTAGCCCTGCAGTCTCTTATACAAAGGATAACATTTTAACTGTCAATAACATTAGTCGGGGTTCTATAAACTAATTAGTTGTATTACGACATAGAAGATCCAAGACACTAGATATTTGGAAGGATTGATCAGAAAAGATCTCATATCTGGGCGCTATTAATTTTTATGGCTCTACCAGGCATATACCTACTAATGATTTGATTCTCCTATTTTCTTCCTTTTCTGGTCCTTGTTTCTTTCTTTCAAGATTATTACCAAATAGTGTATAGGCTGTAGTTTTTCTATTCTTAGCTCTCTGTGATCTATATATAGCTAGCAAAGCATGGATGTAAAATATAAGTTTCAAATGAAATAAAATAAGAAAGAGAGGATTGAGGGAGTGTGGTGTTAAATTTCTGTGATTGCTTGATTTCAACAAGTTGTTTAGCACAAGTAATTGTCAATCAATATAGCAATAGTAATATGAGAAGGGTTCAAATGCACCCAAATTTTTGTGCACCTAAATGCATCCCATCTTTCAAATCATTTTTCTCCGTTTTCAAAGTCTGAATAGTCAATCCGAACCGTTAGATGCGATCTATATATTAAGATGTGTTTGGAGACCAAATTTTATATTTTTTGGAATTTTTTTACTATTTATTAAACCACTTTGAAAATCGCTGATCCAATGGTCCAGAAAATGTAAAATCAGCGATTTTCAAAGTGGCTTAATAAATAGTAAAAAAATTCAAAAAATGTAAAATTTGGTCTCCAAGCACATCTTAATATATAGATCGCATCTAATGGTTCGGATTGACAAGATGTTGACAAGAGTTGAACAATTCCCCATAAATACAAGATGTTCACAAGAGTTGAGCAATTTGATGTTATGTCTCTCACATAATTATTTTCTATTCCAAAACATTTATTGCGACTGTGATAGTTTCTACTAATAATAATAGTAATACTAATAATAACAACTTATTTCTAAAATAAATAAATATAGAAAACGATCTCACCGTATTATTGGAGTTAAGAATAAGTCTAGGTCTATTATAGTATATCAGAAAAGTAGTATATTTAGATAGAATTACAGGTGTGCAAGGACTTCTAAAGAAGGATGCGATGGTATATATATAACCACGCCTTTTTTATTTTTATTATTATTTACTAGCGCATATAGGACTAGAAGGCTGTATTATATTTTAAACTTGGCTCAAAACCTTATTTTAAAAAAGAGGTGACTTTACAGAGTTAATTAAAGTCCATGCTCATATACAGTTACTATATTGAAAACATAGATTGTACGGAACATAGATTGTACCCAAAATCTGATCAGAATCTGAGCATGAATATTAAAGAATCCGTATATTCTATCTCGAACCGGATTGATCTGGATTTGATCGGATGGCCATGATTCAAACTCAAATTTTGGGTTACTTTATGGATCCGGCTCAATTGACCCCATTTTTGTGTATAATTTGATCATTATATTTATGTGAACCCAATTCGTGCTCGTTATTACCTCAAACGGCGATGCGGGTGCAAGTTGGGTTCACCTAACAGAACTAATTATAAAAAGAACACTTCTCTACCGCCTTGTTTTCCTCTTTCATTCTTTTCTCCTGTCCCAAGAAAAAGAAAACAGAGTTGACTCACCTCTGTTATCTCTACAAATACTTAAAACAACATCTCTTATAATCCTATACCATCAACTTATTGACTTCTATCCCTCCTTTATTCCCTTCTTATTCCCTTGCCATGGCATCCAACGGCTCTGTCACCACCGGCCATCCCATCACATGCAAAGGTAATACTATGAATGCTTCTCAATTCTCACCAATCTAAACCAAATTTAACACTCGAGTTTCTTCAATTTGAGCTCTTTCATTTCATTTTTGCATGTTTAGCGGCTATCGTATGGGGACCGAGCGAGCCGCTTGTTATACAAGAGGTACAGGTGGACCCGCCACGCCGAATGGAGGTTCGGCTGAAGGTTTTGTACACATCCATTTGCCACACGGATCTCAGTGCTTGGAAAGGAGAGGTTTGTTTTTGTGCTTTCTGATGATAAACATGTGTAATTCATTAAGGCACCAACTACTAATTTCTTTAAAGTCTGATTTTGTTTTATTATCTGTAGAATGAATTGCAACGTGCATATCCCCGGATTCTTGGCCATGAGGCTGCTGGGTATATCTCTCTCTTTAATCTCTTTGCTTATCTGTTTTTGTATGGAATGATGCTTTACTAGATTTTTTTTTTTTCTTCTGAATTTAAGGGAACTATTGATTCAAAATTTCAAATGAATAAAGAGAAATTTAGATATATACCCATCATAACTTCATTAATTAGATATTTACCCATCAAAACTTTAAATTTAGTTATTTCCCCATTCAAACTCATTTATTTTATTTATATACCCATTTTGTGATTTAACTAATTAAAAACACTACTTAACACTGATAATCAAATTAAATGACATTTTTGTCCTTATCCGACATTTGCTAATAACCGGCTCTCCTCTTTTCTCCATTACTCATTTCTTTTTGCAAAAGAAAAATGTCCTGAGTCACAATCAAATTCGAGACCCAATTAGCAACGTCAGTGTTGCTGATCGTGCTTGCATTTATCCAAAAGAGAAAGCTTCCCATTTTAAAAGAGTTCAATCAAGGTATAAAACAAAGAACCAAACAATGCCTATTTGAGTTCCATTTTATCTCCGATAACCCAATGCATGCCAAGTAGAAGAAATAGTGTGCTGACAAGTAGAATTTAAGATAAAGAAAAGGCTAAACTAGGATTTGGGTATTACTTGAAGCAAGGCGATATAATCCTAGTATCCATCAAAATGAGGTTATCCCTGTGGAAATAGCGACTGAGATAAAATCTTAGCATCTGTTCGATTTCAATCCAATAGGTCAAATCAAAATGGAGTTGCTCCTTGAAATAATTTCCTCCATTTCCATTGATGACCTGTGCCCTTCAGCTTATCATATATCAGTTTATCATGACATTGAAAGGGATGTGAGGATTCCAACCATGTGTTGATGTGTGACATTTTGAGGAGAACCGTTGATTAAATATTTTGGGCACATAGGCAAATATCATTCTCTCTTAGCTCTATAATTTAGCCACATTTTTTTATCCACTTCTGAAGTTCTTTTGCAAAAAAGAAATCAAAGAAATAACTAATGGAGAAGAAGAGGACCGGTTATAAGCAAAGGGAATGAAGAGATAAGGGCAAAATTGTAATTTTATTTTTCTATCAATATTAATTAGTGTTTTTGATTGATTAAATCACTGAATGGGGATATAAATAAATTAAATAGGTTTGAATGGGAAAATAACTAAATTTAAAATTTTAATGGGTAAATATCTAATTGATGAAGTTATGATGGGCATATATCTAAATTTCTCATGAATAAAAGTCCTTTTAGTTGTCAACGTACAAAGCGAAATCTTGAAAACAACTTCTAGTTTTATTATTTTAGTCAACGTACAAAGCGAAATCTTGAAAACAACTTCTAGTTTTATTATTTTAGTGAAAAGTTTGTTAAAAAAATTTGCACTAATATTATTTATAGGTCACACTGGTAGCTTTCTTTCCAGATTTCGGATACTATTCCAATTTTTGCTTTTCAAATAAAGATATAAGTATCTGAAAGTAAACAAGAGTGCCTCGTAACTTACAGTATATAATATTCTCATATATTGAGCTATACAAATTTAAGTTTTTCTTTTTTAGGTAATGTAAAATTAAGCTTTTTTTTTTTCATAAATTCATGATAATTGACACTCCGTCCTCACCAGATCCATTTAAAATCTTGTTGTAGACTGCTACAGTGATTGCCATATATTAAAATATCAATATTATAATTATTGATTGACAATACATGCATTGGTGTGCATGGCTTGGCTGGCCATCTTGTTTGTTATATCGTTTATTTATCTGTGACAATTATTTGTGCCTAATTGTGTGTAGAGTGGTAGAGAGTGTCGGAGAAGGCGTCGAAGACCTCAAAGCCGGTGATCATGTGGTGCCGATATTCACCGGCGAGTGTGGTAGTTGCAATAACTGCCAGTCTGACAAGACCAATCTCTGCGGGGAGTTCCGGGTCAACGCGTTCAAGAGCACCATGGTGGGCGACGGGAAGACCCGGTTCTCTGCAGTGGGACGTGCCGGCGGTGACCGTGTACCGGTGTACCACTTCCTCAACACGTCCACCTTTTCAGAGTACACCGTGCTTGACTCTGCTTGTGTGGTCAAGATCAACTCAGAGGCTCCTCTTGATAGAATGTGCTTGCTTAGTTGTGGGATCTCAACAGGTATTTATTTTTGCACTTTACCCATAATTAAGTTTCATTTTTTCAGAGTTATATTTTTCAATTCATAGATTTATCATCCAATATTGCGATTACAAATGCTAAATTATGAAAAACAAAAAACTTTAGCACTTAATAAGTACTTTAGAAGGGCTTAAACGTGAACTTTCCTATTTTTCTAGATTCTTGCTGATGCAAATATCTTTACTTTAGTAGAAAGCTATCATAATTATACGGATAATCATCTCCATTAACAAACACACTAGAATAACAAAGTCAATGGCGTCTCTGATTTCTGTGCAAAAGCTCGTCTGTCAACAATCAAGAGGTATTCAATTTGAAATAATAAAATGGTGATAATGATGGTACACGCATGTGCAACAATATATTAGACTGATTATAGGAATGGTAATAATGTTAGGTCCTTGTCAGGAAAATATTAACAGAAAAGGGATGAATTTGTAAAGAAAAATAACCTTTACAGTAAGTACCAGGAAATTTTAAAACACTGGTATAGCTAGTTACAAACTAAAATCATTGACAATCACTTGATTTAAATAATTTTGGTGATAATAAAGTGTAAAGTTTCTATTTGATATCTAATACTTTAGGTATATGAGCTCTATATAAGTATCCTATTTCTAATAAAATATTAAACCGATAGGAGCAGTTCCTGGTACAAATTAACAAGAGTCAAAAACCTGAATGAATAGAAATGATATTTTGGTTTTTATAATATCCCACGCTAAAATAATCTCTTCCCGGAAGCACGGTGATGCAAAAGAGCATCTCTGTTCCAAACTTCCAATGCAATTTGTCGGTTAGCTTATGTATTAGTTTATAATTTTCTCCTCCAGCTAATGAGGTCGTTTTCATATTATTGAGCGAATGATAGGAAATTAAACGCGATGCTAGCTGATCTTCTATAGCCTTACTTGTGTGTTAATCGGTATTGAACTGTTCTCTCTACCCCGTGATTAAATAAAGGAGCGACAACCAGTAATATTTCTTTGTTACTTAAGATTGCTAGGAAACCTTTCGTGAATTTTTAAATTTGTTTTCAATTTCTTTCCCGTAATTTCGACAAAACAAAAGAATGCCTAAGATATCTCATGAACAATTAAATCCTCTTTAAAGAAAATTTCTAGTGTACTTATTCAAACTTCCGAAATAGCCAGTTTTCTCATCAAAACGTTGAAATTTCTTATTTTTCCATTCTAAATTGAAATCTTTTCTAATATCCCATGTGTTGATTAAAGCTGAAAGTTTAAGATAAATTTTTAATTTAATTATGTTTTCAAGTTTAAATACCTATTTTACCCCTCTTCTAGTTCTAGAGATCTCATTTCTTCTTCTCCACCTCTATTTTGCTCCTTGGTTGCCATTAGCATGGAAATGATAAGATGTCAAACTAAAGGCAATACTGCAGCCCAAACTGCACAATAGGTCCATGGAGAAGCGGAGGAAGAACCTCCTAGTACTGTTTTTAATAAGATAATTAAAAATAGATTTTTTTTTCTTGAAAAACTACAGGAATTGGACAACCTCCTAATTTTTCCTGAAAATTTTTGAAAGTAGCGCAACTTCCAATAGACCAATCCATGTTTTGAATGGGTACACTAGAAATTTTCCCTATCTAGTAAATGTGAACTTTCTAGACAAATTTCTTTGTTTGTTGACCAGAGAAGACTAAGCATGGCACTATTCTCGTGTCTCACAATTCCCTGACTTGAAGACTGGACTCAAAAGTCATTCAACTGTACCTTCTCTTTCGCTGCAGTATTGCCATTAGCAATGGAGTGGGAAAGAAAGAAAGAAAATCTCAGTTTTAAAAAGGGCAAAATAGACATTTAAACTTAAAAACATAATTAAATTATAAATTTATCTTAAATTTTCAGCTTTAATCAACATATGGATATTAGAAAAGATTTCAATTTAGAATTGAGAAATAAGAAATTTCAATGTTTTGATGAAAAAATTAGCTATTTTAAAAGTTTGAATGGATACACTATAAATTTTCTCTTTTCTTTAAGAGCACCATTGTTGTGGACAATAAATGTTGCCCATACCATCGATGCTTCCTTGGTTTGGGGCCATTCGGGTCATGCAGTCTCTTGTCAGTCTTATAATGGAACTGTCAGTTGGACATAAGCTATCTGTTAATTTATTGCTACAAGAAATCATGGCATCCTTATTAGTCGATGCTCATACATCATGATATTAAATATTAGAAATTTCATGTATACTCCTAAAAAATCTTGAAATTTCGTATCCTCTTCTATAATTTCTAATATCATATTTATCCCTCTAAATTTCAAACACCCACAGTTTTACTCAATTTATTGCATTTTCTGTTAGAACTCATTTTAAAGTTATATATATAAAGTATCCATTTTACTCTTTATTTAAAAAGTTAGTATTATGTTTAAAAGAAATATTTAATCTTCTAATTACCGATTGTGATTGCAAATGATCAATTTTCTTATTCGATGGGCACATAAATGTATGCTTAAATGTAACTGTGTATACATTATAAGCTGAGAAATGAACCATGTGTTCTTGGAAATTGATAACTAGAAAAATGGACATTTTTCTTGAACAATTTTTTTTTTCAATAAAAGATAAAATTGGAACTTTATAAATTTAAAATAAGTTAAAAGAAAAAAACAATAAATTGGATAAACTTGTATTTTTATTAAATTTAGAGGGATAAATATGATATATGAATTTTAGAGGGGACGCACGTAATTTTGATATTTTTGAGAGGTAAAAACAAGAGGCAAGGAGAAAGAAGAGGCATTAAATAAGCATCATTTTGATTTCTAAAATTGTAAGAAGAAGAAACAAGAGAATTTCTAATAAGCAAATGAAGACAAGATTAACCAGCCCAAAATGTGACCTCAGCTATCATTAATCAATGAACCTCTGTGGATCCAAAATAGGCCACAGCGACATTGCATGGAAGTGTCTTTTGTGTTTGATTAATGTTTTATTGTCTTTTCTATAGATGTGGGTCCAATTGATCAGATATTTTTTTTTAATGCTTTTTGGGGGAAATCGTGAGTTCTATCATTAGTTTTATATTTAAATGAAAAAAAATCCTAACTCTTTACTCAAATCAGAAACACAATGCTTCTGTGATAATAAAAATGTTTCATAAATTAAGGGAAAGTTCATGTAATTGACCATTTAAAGTCTGGTCATGGCACTGCACTGCCAAGATTTTCAAAACAAAAAAAATTCTGGTCATGATTCATAGGGGAATTTTCAAATTTTACAGAGTATTTTGCAATTCAGACTGCATTTTCTATTTCAGGATGTCAAATAATAATGCATCATAAATTGCTGACTTTTCATACAGTGTGATTGAAAAGTTGAATTTTGAATTTTTTTGAATGTAAACATAGGTGTTGGAGCAGCATGGAATACAGCAAATGTGAAAGAAGGTTCAACTGTTGCAGTATTTGGACTTGGCGCTGTTGGCCTTGCGGTGAGAGCAATCCCCTCTTTTTGTAACATAAAATGAATGAAAAAAAGAAGAAGAAATAGAGCAAGAAATAAATGATAGAAAGGAAGAAAAATAAATAAATTGAAAATATAAAAAAATATTTTTTGGTCATAATTTTTAAAAAAATAAAAAATATGCTTATGTTAAAATAATTATACAATTAAGCCCCATCCTGATTGAAAACGAGCTTCGGTTGCAAGACTAATGGTTTTTTAGTTTAGTTATTTCATGTGTTTATTCGAGGATTTAGAGAAATTATGATTACAGTTACTATAAGAATATGTGAATATTCGCAAAATTAAAAGTGCTTAATAGGAATGGTATTTTCGCCATTAATAACGACACCTTCGAAAATAGCAATTTATATCATCTTGTACTCGACAGTAGTCATTTTTTATCCTCGGAAATACTCATATATTCTTTTAGATTAATTAATTGAATGAGTTGTGTGTGATCATTCAATTATTGCAGTAAATTGACCAATATACAAAAATGCAGGTAGCCGAGGGGTCCCGATTGAGAGGAGCTTCAAAAATTATTGGCGTTGATATTAATTCAGAAAAGTTTATTAAGGGTATATTATTTTTTTAATATATATTTTTTTTCTGTGTAAGAGATACATAGGCTCTTACACCTTGTGCGTGTTAAATTTTCTTTCAATTGGAAAAACATAAAAAAGAAAGACAATTGAAACAGCTTTCAGGTTAAAGATTACCTACCTTGCAATTCCCTAAAGAAATGAAAAGACCAAAAAAGTGTCAAATAAAATATCAGGGCTGATGCATGATTTGCCGGACTTCATAAATTAACTACTATTGGTAAAATGGTTGCAACTTGTTTCTGAAATTTGTTTTTCTAGATATTATTTATGCTCATGGTTTTAAATGAGGGTCCTACATAGATCCCAATTTGTAATTTTAAACCATCTACCCATATTGGTCATTTTTACTTGTTCATCTACTAAATTGACTAAAATGTAGGTGAGGAAATGGGAATTACATACTTCATCAATCCCAAGGAGTGTGGCAGACCAGTAAATGAGGTACATTTTCTTTAATTATATTAATTATTTTACCCTTTATGGTCATATTTGGTTGTGGAGTAAAGTTAAACCGGATTAAATTTCTTACTCCAAGCTAAACCGGAGTAAGTTAATCATGTTTGGTGAAGTAAGCTAAACCACTTCTTTAGGTGGTGTAATTACTCCGGTTTAGCTCAAATCTTACTCCATCTTAAACCTCCTATGTTGCTCCTTGTTTGGCTCCTTAAACGTGGAGTAAGGGATTTACTCCACCTCTTACTCCACAACCAAACATGGCCTATATTTTTACTGCTTAACAGACTATAAAAGAAGCCAGCGACTGAGTTGACTCTGATTTATTTGCATGCGGAGTAGCACTTGTGGTCCCATCTCATTGATAGAGATTTTTACATATTAAGTTGTTAACCCTGCTAATATTTACAATTTAACTATTCTAAGCTGATTCTTAACCAGCATTCAACTTGGAAGAATTAAAGACAAACAAAATTATTTTTTTCCTGGCCCAGCTACAGAACTACTGTTTATTTATTGAAAAGGGGTTTGATGGTTCTCTCTGTTTTTTTTTTTCTTTTCTTTATGATCCTTTTTAAAATCCTTATGTTGGGAACATATATCTATGGTTCGGTTGTGCTAAGTGCTTCAATACCCCAATATTTCATATTTGGATATTCTTTTCTGCAAATTGGTATGATTGTTATTTGGATTTAGAGTTTAGGGTTGTGCTGGTATGATTGTGACAGCCACCCACAATAACTACTTAGCTTAGCACAACCAATAATACCTATGGTTTAGTGTTGCGCAGCTTGTGCTAACTGAAACCACAATTCTGACAAAACTTTTGATACTGATACTAACTGGTATGATTGTGATTTGGATAAAAATAACCAATCAGGGCAGTAACTCATAGACACTATACTACCAAAATTATTATGGTCAGTTTAACATATTTTATATATCAATCAAGATTTGAGACCTTGTTGGTGAGACAGTAGCTGATAACATCATATCTCAGTTATATAACAATAGTTGATAACATATTTTATACATCATTCCAAATTTGAAATCTTGATGGTGGTGTTGCTTGCAGCTGATAAAAGAGATGACAAATGGAGGGGTAGATTACAGCTTTGAATGCTCTGGAAATTTAGATGTACTGAGAGAAGCCTTCATTTCAACTCATGATGTATGCATTTTCTTGTATAATTTTTTCAATACCTTTCTACTAATTATAATTGAGGACTACGAAGAAAAAGAAAAATGAAATTTGGTAAATACTGATGCTTGATAAAATAAATTTTGCATTTAGGGATGGGGATTGACTGTTGTTTTAGGCATCCATTCCACACCAAGACTGCTTCCCTTACACCCAATGGAGCTATTTGATGGCCGGCGCATCACTGGGTGCATTTTTGGGGACTTCAAGGGAAAGTCTCAATTGCCTGAAATTGTTGAAAAATGCATGAAAGGGGTTTGTTCTTTCTCTATCAGAAAAACCAAAATTCTGAATCAATATTTGTATATTACCCAATAAATCTTTAATAAGGTTTATCTTTAATTTTTCCAATTTTTGCATGCAGGAAATAAAAATCAATTTCGATGGATTTATAACACATGAATTACCATTTGAGGAGATAAACCAGGCCTTCAAGCTGCTGGTGGAAGGAAAATCCCTTAGATGCTTGCTTCACCTTTAAATGCTCTGTACAATTTATAAACTCAGAAACCAAATAATCTTGTTATATTTCACATCTCATTGCTATTGTAAAGATCAGACTGGTTATAATATAAACTTAAATCGATCTGTTCTTTAATTAATTCATGCTGCTTTTGTGTTGTATAATTAATGAATATTTTTTGGGTGTTTCATATATCTGTTGGAGAAAACTAAGCATTTTAACATGTATATACATTTGCAACACTGCAGTAGTTACAACTGACAGTGCTGTGCTGGGTATGTACCACATCTGTTATGATACATGAACATGTTGTACCTGTTTATATGATTTCTGCAGACATAAAAAAAAATGATAAACATATATAAAGTATAATTTTGCTCATGATCAATGCTGGCGTTTAAGATTTGTACAAATGCCTCAACCAGTGTTGTAAAAAACATCTGCATCCGTTTAGGCTGATTAATTGGCCAATTAGCTGTTGGCGGTGACCAAACTGTCACAGATTTTTCAGACTAATCGGCCGATTATCCCCCCACCCCCCACCCAAAAAAAAAAAAAAACCCTGAATTTAAAATAAAATGGGATTACAATTTGCTTAAAGAAGCCCGAGTAAAACAAACTTATTGTGTAGGCCCAAAATTCCCATTTTAGTATTTAGACCCGAAAATCACGTTAATGAAGCCCAGTTTAAGATTTGACCCATGCCATCGGTCGAATTAAGCCCATATCTCCCACGATCTAGTACTTTCCTGAAAATCACAGAAAGCACCGGATACCAATCCTCCTCCCTGAAGCTCCGAGCACTTTCTGTCCTTATCAAAACCGACACGTGTCACTCCGAAAACGGTCATGAACCTTCTTGATCCTTCTCTTCCAGCTCTATATAAAGTTCAGGTACTCACCTGTGCTCCATTGAAGAAGAAATTAAAAGAACGCTGAAGCAGTACTTCGACCACACTCAATCTTTAGTAACCAACTTAGTTTCCTTGCACAAAGATGGCAGTGGCATCTCCATGCGCCCTTGCAAGTCGTCTCACCTCACGTCTCATGGCACGGCCGATGGTAACACTTCCGAGAAGTTTTGGGAGTCGAGTTCGTGTCAGGCCTATGTCTGCAATTGCGGAGAAGCGTGAGGACTCGGCTTTGAATGTGCATGTCGATGAAAAAGCGGTTGAGAAAAAGGGTGGCAAGCAGGCCGTGCAGAGGCGGCCTCGCCGTGCTTCGCCTCTTGACATCTCTCCATTTGGTATGCAATTTTCCACCCTTCAATTGCTTTTACTTAATTCTATGAATGGTGTCATGGATAATAGTAATATTTAAGAAACACATACTGTAACTGACATTTTGCCACATTGTCTTACTGACAGTTCGTATTCTAATTTCTGAAATTTTGAAAAATCTTGCAGGGTTGATAGATCCATTTTCACCAATGAAGACGATGAGGCAAATGCTAAGTACAATGGACCGCCTATTTGAGGACACCATGACTAGGTCTCCAAGTGATGGAGGTCTTGAAGTCCGGGCACCATGGGACATCATGGAAGATGAAAAGGAGGTGAAAATGCGGTTTGACATGCCAGGTTTGTCCAAGGAAGAGGTGAAGGTATCAGTGGAAGACAATACCTTGGTCATAAAGGGAGAGCATACAAAGGAGGAAGGCAGTGAAGAGAAGGGTGAATGGTGGAAAGAGAGAAGCGCCAGTTCGTATGACATGCAATTGCTTTTGCCCGATGAATGTGACAAGAGTAACATTGTAGCCGAGTTCAAGAACGGGGTTTTGCTCGTGACAATTCCTAAGAGGCCAGTCGAGCGCAAGGTTGTTGATGTGGAGATCAAGTGAGGTTTTAATAGGTTAGACAATGTACATGTGCTGGTGTGTGTTGCCGAGGTTTTAGTTCAAAGTATATATATGGTTTTGGTTTGCCATGTAATATGTAGTTAATGAATAATAAGATCAGCTGGAGAAATGAAATGGAAATTTATCTGATTTTATTGAGCCATCTGTGCGTCTGGTCCAGTTTGTAAACATTTGCATTAGGATTTGTAATATACTTTTGTGATAGGGTTTTTCCTTAAATAAAATGCTTGGGCCCAGAACAAGTGAAGATTTAGACTGGTGTTGATTATTCTTCTTTTTTTTCTTTAGCTTTCTTAGTTATATATTAAGTCAATTAAATATCAGTTTCTTAGGTCTCCTTACAATTTAATCACAATGCGGGTTAAGAGATGTTGTCTAACAGACCCAAAGTGTCATAGCTAATACAATTGATCAGGTTGCATACGGGCTTTGGTTATTGCAAAAATAAAAATAAAAATACAATTGATCAAGTCGTGCTTCAGAGGTCGGGCTTCTGACTTATGTGGGCCTGTAACTTGGACCCACCATCAATTATCCTGCTCGGACTGTAAAACCCAAAATTTCAGTCTTGTTCGATCAATGAAACGCATTTATTTAAAATCAACCGATTATGATGCCATCTCAAACTATGGCAGCAGATTGGATTCGTTTAAATGGATCCGTCGTGTTGCATTGATGCATATCTATAGGGAAAATGGATAAAAAAAAAAAAAAAAAATTCTTTCCCGGTTCACTAACGCCAAACCGCTTGTAATTGCTAACGATTTGATTATTAGAAGGTACCTATATCCTAATCATCAATGTTTAACATAAAATTATACAAAAGAATCTGTTTAGGAGATGAGTTATTTTGTAAATGTAGAAATAGTTACAAGGATCATTTGATCCGAGTGACAAACATGTACATATTTTCTTATATCAATATATCTTAGTGGAAACTTTTCACTAACTTTCAAAAAAAAAAATTATACAAAAGAAAATTAAATTAACAATATTAACGGTTGATACGTTAAAAAACGATCTGACTATAATTGCTAATGAGTAATGATGCCTTTTAAAGCGGATATATAGTAATTTTTTTTTTGTTAGTTTATCCATGGACATGGATAAAGATAAGAATATAGGTAAATGTTATTTTATACCCGTTAATCTATAGAATAATTATATAAAATAAAACTATATGGTAGTGTTTAAGCAATAAATATAAAATAAAACTATATAATAGTGTTTGAGCAATAATTAGTGATGGTAAAAATTTATTTGTGTGATATTTCATATGATAATGTTTTAAACAATATTAGTAATATATCTTTGTTATTCAATGTATATTTTTTGCTATAAAAATGTTAAATATATTACTTTTATTTACATATTTTGTTATTTAATTAAATAATTGAATTTGTCTGCAGAGATTTTCGTATTTGAATTCTATTGCTTTTAAAAAAAATTAGTTGAATCGATTGCACCTTTATTTTTTTTTTCTTAGTAATGTATATGTGTAAAATGAATGAGTTTTGATATTCTATTTGTATAATATAATATAGTTAATTATTAAATTAGATTTATTCGTTATTCACCCCTTATTACGTTATCCGATAATTTTAACGTATAAAAGAAAAGTAAGATAAAGTTAATTCTTAATAAGTAAAGATAAAGTATGAATAAGGTAAATTCTTAGTCGGTATGCATATGAAAATGTTTCCATCCTATATGTATCATATTGATTGACACCCCTAGAATTGGATGAGCTTCAAATCCATTTTAGCTTGATTGGCAATCTGATTCTGCATCCTCTAAGGTAATTTAATATTTATTAAGTTTGAAGTCGGACTGTTTAATTAGAATTCGAACTAATCTGATCCAACTATGTACAAGGTCCTCTTAAGATCTGCGCTAGTATATAATGAGTGCATCAGATTCAAAAAAAAAAAAAAAAATGTTACCTCCGGTGATATGAATTCTTGCTCAATCTGAATTGTTCTATTTACGTTAAGATTCACACATTTGACATAAATTTACAAATTATTTATAATTTTAATTTTCAGCACAAATTTTGACTCGAATCAAACATACTAATAAATTTTTTGGTCCGATTAATCTTCTGTTTTATTATATAAATAAGTAAATAACCAACCACAATAAAACCGCTATTGACGAGTCGGTTCAGGACAAATACGCTGTGAGGTAACAAAATATTGAATCTGTACCGTATTTTTACAATTAGAAATAAACGGTATGTATTTAGTTCCAACTGAATTAAAAGAATCGGTACCTATTGTAGAAACAGAGTGAACGATCTGAATTTAAATAATTGAGATTACTTTTAGTTCGACTGAGACTGCTTTAATATTCGTCAAATTCGTATGAATTTGTCCTCCATCGATGAATTTCTTTTTAATAACTGTAATTAAAAAAAAATGAAATTTATTGAATCAATATGATTGTTTGATTTTTTACAGAAATTATACATACCGAGTAGCCTATTGGGTGTATAAAAAGAGACCTAATAATTTATTCGGTACAATTCATGTCACAATTTTTCTATAATATTATGCAGTGTTCTAAATAACGCGCTATAGCGTTTTTAGACTTTAAACGCTAAGCTATGGAATAAAAGTATGTTATTTCAGTTACGACCGCTATAGCGGTAATAGCAGTCTGCTATTTGGGCTACACACTATACTACATCGGCTTTATTTAAAGGTTCAAACAGAAATTTTATTTCAATGATCAATATTTTTCAAAATCGAGATTGCTTTTGTTTTTAAATGTTAAAAGATAAATAGTTTATGCTATGATACTTAGTATTTTTTTTAATATAAAATGATATAATTTATGTTATGATGCTTAGATCATTTTGAATAGAAAAAAATAGATAGTTTATGATATTATTAGAAATATTTCGAATAAATATTCTATTTTCTTAATCAATTTTGTATTACTTATTGCTCTATGACTTTAGATAACGTTGATAATTACTAAAAATATAAAATATATATTTTTAAATAAAAAAAATACTATGTAGGATAGCTTTTGTTATACCTATGCTATTCATGATAGCTTTTCTTTTTTTAGCCTTTTCGCGATGACGCGATAATCACTATTTAGAACCTTAGTATTATTTCAATAAAAGTTTGTTGGGCACTTAAAATTTTGATGAGTTTTCATGAGAAATTTTATTTCAAGAATCAATGTTTTTCAAGATCCAGATTGCTTTTGTTTTTAAATAGAAAAAGATAGATAGTTTATGCTATGATGCTTATTTTTTTTTAATAGAAATTGATATAGTTTATACCAAGGTTCTAAATAGCATTTATCGCGTCATAGCGGGAAGCATACAAAAAAAAACTATAGCGAAAGCTATGCTACATAGCATTTTTTTAATTTTTATAAAAATTATATCATATATTTGTACTAAATACCAGCATTATTTAAGTCTCATAGAACAATAAATAATATCAAATTAATTAAAAAATTGTAATATTCATATTGAACCAATACAAAGTCCAAATTGCGACTCAAAATATCCATAGTAATACTAATATCATAAACTATTGATCTTTTTCTATTCAAAATATATTCAGCATCATGACATAATCTATCTTTTTTCTATTTAAATTTCAAAATAATTTAGACATCATGGCATAATTAACTATCTTAATCTATTCAAAATATTCAAACTACTATATAGTAAGTATCATTTTGTTACTTCAAGAAATATCTTAATATATTCAATCTAAGCCTTTATTTAAAGTCCATAAAAATTGAAAAGAAAAGAAAAAACAGCTCATGTTGCATAGCTCGCTGTAGTTTCATTATTTTGATTTTGTTTGATGGATCTCTCATTAAATATTTAATAGTTTAATATAAAACTTAGTACGTCAATTGCAAAAAAAAAATCATGGATAAAATTCAATCTGAGTCTTTATTTAAAGCCCATATAAATTGAAAAGAAAAACAAAAACAGCTCATGTTGCATAGCGGGCACTATTTGCGCTACACACTAAGCGCTATAGCAGACTGCTATTACCGCTATAGCGTTCATAGCTCAAATAGCGCGTTATTATGTCATAGCTTAGCGTTTATGATCCAAAAACACCATCGCGCCGCTATAGTGCACTATTTAGAACATTGGTTTATACTATGATGCTTAGGTTATTTTGAATAGAAAAATATAGATAGTTTATGATATTATATATTAGGAATAGTTCGAATAGCAATTTGAACTTTGTACTGATTCAATATGAATATTCTAATTTCTTGTTCAATTTTGTATTACTTATTGCTATATGAGATTTTAAATAATGTTGATAATTACTAAAAAAAGTAAAAAGTAAAAATATAATTTTTTAAATAAAAAATACTATGTAGAATAGTTTTTGTTAAAGCTATGCTATTCACAATAGTTTTTTTTTTTTTTTTTAGTATTTTTGCGATGATGCGATAATCGCTATTTAAAACCTTAATATTATTTCAATAAAAATATGTTCGGTACTTCAATATTAAAATAAAAGTCTGTTCGGCACTTCAAATTTTGATGGGTTTTCATGAGAAATTTTTTTATGGGCACCTTCTTTTGATTCTCGTTCAGCAGTTAGTTTTCTTCCCATTTAAATTTCCAAGAATGATGCCACTAACATTTAAAAATAAAAATCCCAAAAATGTGTAGCTTTTCCTTTCCACCGGTCAACTTTTTTTTTATGAAAAATCAAATTCAATCCGAGCCTGGTTGAGCTCGCTAGAAGACAAAAAATTATCACTAAATTGAATATTTTTTTCATACTGTGGTGTGAAACACAGACATTTTTATTTTTACTCAAATTTTAAAATATTTTAATAAAAATAATAAAGTTTTTGAAAAAAATTTAAAAATTCGGGAGTGCAGAAAAATTCCGCACCCCGGAATAAAATTGTTTAGACCTTTGGATTAAATCCAGCACAGATCTTGAAGCACCCAATTAATCCTCTCTCCCTTCTCTCTTTCTCTCCTCTCCCTCCCTGTCCGTGATTTTCCCGACTCGATCGAATTGCTCGAACCGCCTCTAGATGACCTCCGTTATGATATTGGTAAAGGCACAAAATTTAAATAGAGGGATTATTGGTAAACTTAGATAATAAGGAGAGGTGTAATGCAAATAAACTTGAATTGTGTAAATTAATTAAGTAGAGGGGCCTCTATGCAAATCTGAAAATTTTGAGTTATTTGTTATATACTGAAATTTTAAATAAATATTAATCGTGCTAATTTAAAATTTTCACTCAAATTAAAATCTTACTAATTAAATCAAATGATCGTTTAGAAATTTTATTATCAATTTAAATGAATCTAAATTTTTTGAAATATAAATAAACTATGAAATTATGTATATTAAAATTTGAGATTTAAAAAAAATAAAAAAATAAAGTATAGTACCTATAATAATTTATAATTATCCACGAGATTCATAAATCGAAAATTTGTTACAAGTTCGTAAAATTTAATTTTATCAACTGAATTTTTATTCCGGGGTGTGGAATTTTTCCGCACTCCCGAATTTTTATTCCAGAGTGCGGAATTTTTTCGCACTTTGGGTATTTTTAAATTTTTTTCAAAAACTTGGTTATTTTTATTAAAATATTTTAAAATTTGAGTAAAAATAAAAATGTCGGTGTGAAACATACAAAAATTGAGCGGTTGTTGAATTAATTCATAAGATAACTTTTAATTTTGTTTTTCAATTAAATTTCTGATAGTGTTAAAATTTAATACATGAGAAAATTTATTTAAATAAATGAAATAAATTTACCGCACATTATTAGTCTGATTATTATTTTACAATTGGTTTTTTATTTTATATAGATAAGAAAATTTAAATAAATATAGATATTTTAAAATAAATTAAAAAAAATCACAACTATTCGCACGATACAACTAAACATTCAATTTCAACAATTTTCATATTTCATATGTACCCATATCCATAGATTTCTGTAAATGTAATAGTGAATTTTTATTTCCGTTTAATCTTATTCTGTTTAATTTTATGACAAACAAACGAATTTTTAAAATAATAAAATTAAAATATATCCAATAAAATTCTGTATCTACCATATAGACTACTCGCTACTAACAATTTTTATAAAAAAAATTCAAACAATCATGTTGCTCCAGTAAAATTCATTTTTCTTTTAATTAAGATTTGAGCTCTTTATTAATTATTTTGTTTTGGAAGTAGAGCCCTTTCTTTACGGATAAGATAAGGAGTAAGTTCCTATTCAATTTAGATGTCGAGCTCACAGCATGCCATCTGTCACACCATCCGTTCTATGAATTCGTATCCTCTGCATTATCTCCAAAAGGAATCTTTTGGGTCAATAAATCTTGATCATCCGATCTGTTTAACGATTCGTGTAAACTAGATCCGCAATAATATTAAAGGATCCTTATATCATAAGCAGGGACCGGATTGGCTCCGTTTAAAATCATTGACATTTATTAACTTAAAAGATTCCTTTTTGAGTTAATGCCAGAGGATATGCATTCCCGTTCTATCGCGTTCGTCGTCTTCGCAAAATAAGACAATTGCAATACACCATATTACACTTAAGCGTGGGACCCGCTTATTGTCTATTCTAACAAAATTTGTTTCGTCACTTCAGACTTCAGAGCTCCAACTTAGAAGAAACAGACAAAAATAGAGCCTCTTGTTCATCAACCGAAGAATAATCGTAGATCGAGAGTAGGGTTTTGAACCACGATTCATCCATTAATGGGGGAGATTTTCGAGCTCACCAATGGCATAATTACAGTCAAGGTCTGCAATTGGGGTGCCACCATCACTTCTCTCCTCGTGCCTGATTCGAAGGGTTTGTGTTTTGACTGCTTTCTCATTTTACAAACCTTGGGATTTAGAGTTGCAGAATTGGAATGCCGTAGCTCTAAGTTTGTTGATTGTTCATAAATTGGTGCGGTGATGAGTGATTTCTTTTGATGTAATAGGAAATGTGGCGGACGTTGTTCTTGGATTTGACACTATCGATCCATACATGGTAATATCTAGTATCAGTAGAATTTTG
Source organism: Carex rostrata (assembly GCF_964058835.1). Classification (NCBI taxonomy): domain Eukaryota; kingdom Viridiplantae; phylum Streptophyta; class Magnoliopsida; order Poales; family Cyperaceae; genus Carex; species Carex rostrata. The sequence goes on along the minus strand of NC_135948.1, from coordinate 2,686,779 downwards.
TATTAGTAATTTTTAAATTTAAAATATTTTTATTATATAATTGTATTTGTTATTGCCTATTGGTTTCGTTGTCAAATTAACCTGAAATTTAGATTTTTCTTCTGATGTTAGGCATAATGATTTTAAGTTTACTATAGAATGTTTTACCTGACCTTTACAGCTGTACATGCTGCATAGATTCTATAGGATTTTTGGTGTTAAATTCCTTAGCCATCACAAGTGCATGTATATTATTGTGGTTATAATTTGTTATTAGTAATTACTGATGAGTTTATTTGCATTTTGTTCAGCAAGGGGAGGCTCCATACTTTGGATGCATTGTTGGTCGGGTAGCAAATAGAATTAGAGACGGCAAATTTACACTTGATGCAGTTGAATACTCATTACCAATCAATAACCCACCCAATAGTCTCCATGGTTAAATTTATTTCCTAATCCGAATTAATACATTGATGAACTGCAAAATTGAATCAGCATAAGACTTCATCTTTTAACTGTCCTCTTTTTCCATTTCCTTATCTGTCTTTTTTGTTTTTACGTATAGGTGGAATTAAGGGATATGATAAAGTTCTGTGGGAAGTAGCTGAACAAAACAAAGGGGAAAAACCATCAATTACCTTCAAGTACCTTAGCAAGGATGGAGAGCAAGGTAAGAATTTGTTCCACCTTTTACTATTTACTTTCAAGTCCTTGCTATTTTCTTCTTTTGTGTTGCCTTTTCTTTCTTTTGTCCATCACCCAACAATATAACACCATTAATTTCTACCTAATTGATTTGCATGTAGGTTATCCAGGTGATGTCAGCATTACTGCAACATACTCCCTCCCTTCACCCAAAACCCTTCAACTTGAAATGGAGGCTGTACCAGAAAACAAACCCACCCCAATAAGCTTAGCTCAGCACACCTACTGGAACTTGGCAGGCCACAACTCAGGAACCATTCTAGACCATACTGCCCAAATATGGGCGCAACACATGACCCCTGTGGACCCCACCACCATACCGACCGGTGAAATAACCCCTGTCAAAGACACTCCATTTGACTTCACTACCGAGTACAAAATAGGGGCCCGTATTAACGAGGTTCCAGGAGGGTATGACCACAACTATGTGCTAGATTGTGGCGAGGAAAAAGATGGATTGAAAATGGCAGTTAAGTTGAAGGACCCGTTATCGGGTCGGGTTTTGAATCTATTCACCAATGCACCTGGGATGCAGTTTTACACTGGAAATTATGTGAATGGAGTTACAGGTAAGTCTGGAGCTGTTTATCAGAAACAGTCTGGGGTCTGTTTAGAAACTCAAGGTTTTCCAAATGCAATAAATGAACCCAAATTTCCTTCGATTGTGGTCCGACCTGGTGAGAAGTATAACCACACAATGTTGTTTGAGTTCTCAAAGGAGTAATAGAACATCTTCTGAGTAGAAACTGGGAATTGATTAAGGGTGACATTTGATTTTTGAATTTTTTTTTCTTGGTGTCTGTTGTGCAAATAAAGTACTGTTTTAATGTGAATTATATAACTAAAGTTTTTAGTATCAGCTCCTTTATATTTTCAGAACTTCAACTAAATTTATTTAAAGCTGGAAGTTGTTGGCTTTTTGCCGTAATTATGTATATGAATTCCCTTTACTTACTATAGGCCCAGTCTTGATCTGTCCTTGTAATTTGGTAGATTTTAATTCACCAAATCTAACATCAGTAATTGTACACCTGAGCACCAATTTAATACAAGAGGTTCATACATCCAGTCTCAATTAATTAAAACTGAGAGCACATAGCCTAATGCGACTGATTGAGTAATAGCTTTTTTACCACTACCAATTTATTTCTCATAATCCTTAGCATTCTTTCTTGTACCAATTGAATGAGCAACTCTATATTCTTGTAAGAAGAGCCCCCTTCTTCCATGGCCTTCTTTGCCTTGTTGCCAAGCTCTCTAGCTCTAACCCTTCTCACCATTCCTTCCTTCTCTTCATCCATCAACTCTAACACCTTTCTCTCCACATCATCTTTCCTAACCATAACCTCATCACTCTTCTCACTCCCCCAAACAATAGACTTGTCAACACCGATTCTGATGCCTATTTTCAAAACATCCACTATAAGTATCTCATTTAGAAATTGATCTCCAAAGTGAGGCCATGTTATCATAGGCACACCGTTACATATGCTTTCTATGGTTGAGTTCCATCCACTATGTGTCAAGAATCCGCCAATAGCTCTGTGAGATAGGATCATGAGTTGTGGGGCCCATCCTTTTATAATGAGACCTCTATCTTTTACTCTTTCTTCAAATTTCTCTTCGATCAGCCATGGCTCGATTTCCGGCAATTTATCCTCTGCTTTTATTACCCATATGAAGGGTATTTTTGAGGCCTCTAAACCTAATCCTATCTCCATGAGCTGTAAAGGAACACTTCTGGCTAGACTACCAAAATTCACAAACAAAACGGATGCATTTTGCATTGAATCAAGCCACTTTAGGCACCTCTCTTCATCTATGGATGCTCTGTTACCTCTTGAGGTCATTTGTTTCACCTTTGTTGTACAAACACATTGGCCCAATTGCCCATACTTTCTTTTCTAAAAACTTCTCGTAAAAATCTATGTAAAGAGATTCTAGCTCTTGGAAGGAACTCACTATTACTCCGACGGATTTTGAATTTTCTTCTATCATCTTTGCACCAATCTTTTCAAAACCTGGTGCAGAGAAGCTCAGAATAGACTTGTTCTTTGGTACTTCAAGTGGGTGGGGAAACCCAGGAACCGGTACAGGTTCATTTTCATCTGGGACATTATCATACATCTTATGGAGGTTTGTTATATCCCTGATATTGCAAAACCAACATGTGAGGAAACAACAGAAATAGATAATTACTCGATGGCTACTTATAGGGAGACTACAATTTTCTTATGTTGGGGCTAAGCCACTATAATATTATTCAAATTGAAGAGAAGTATGATATATAGGTACTAAGATTTAATTTTGAAGTTTATCATCATTAGAGAATAAGGGATATGTTAATCTAGATTTGCTAATCCATGACAGTATGCTGCAACGGTACTAAATAAGAATCATCATGATAGCTAAATGGATTTTTCATTCTGAAATCTTTGAATGGGAGTAGGGCAATTTGGTTGGAAAAATTCACTTTGTCGCATTTAGATTTGAAGTGTTGAATTTGGCTTCAAACTGCTCAATATACAATATGCATGTTGATTACTTTAATAGGTACTAATGCGGTACAAACTAATAGTAATAATTCCATTTATTTTATATGAATATTAAGCAAATATTTATTTGATAGGAATAAGCAAATATAAAGATGCAGAATCCTATATATCTAATGCTAAAACACAAAATATGCACCAATTGAACAGTACCCACAAAGAGAAGCAAATGCCGATACAGGCATAAAAAAAAGCCTCGGTATCCCGAACTCTCTTGCTACTTCACCCGTCCATGGTAGAGTCACGTCAGATATCACACAACTCGGTGGCGTTTCGTGCTCACTGAGATATGAAATAAGAGGATCCTTATTCAAGAAGCACACTTCCATGAAGGCTGTAAATTCTTGCAAGCCGGTACGTAGGGTGTCTAAATTTTCGGATCCTTCGGGCAAACCGGCCTTGGCACAGTTGAAGGGCAGAGACAGAAACTGGATTGGGAGCTGTGAATCCTTGGCATGTTGTATGATGGATTCGATGCGGGAGGCGTTTAGAGGGGTTGTGATGAATGTGACGAGCACCCCGTAGCTAGCTAGGAGGTGGGCCATGTCTATCATGGGTATGGTGTGGCCTTGTGCCATGAGTGGGACCAGCACAAAGTGTGGTTGCTTTGATTGAGAACCATGGCTGAAGCTATTCATGGCTGATCGACTGTTGGAAGTTATTCATTGGGTTGGGTGGTAGAGAGGCTTGATAAGAGGAAACAATTACAAGAGAGTAGCAAAATCAGGGGCGGAGGGAGATAGAGGGCAAGGGAGACTTAAGTCCCCTCGAATTTTATATTTTTTCTTTTAAAATTTCTAAGCAAAATAATTAATACCCATTAATCACCGCCCTTGCCATCCATGCTGCTTTCTGGGGGCAATGTTGTAGATAGGGTTTGGCAAAGCAAGAGGTGGTTTGGAGGGAATTCGGATCACTCCAGGTGGAGTGGTAAAAACGAGCCGTGTCGTGCCGTGATTAAGTTAATTTTTCACATGTTGTGCCGTACCGTGATCAAAATATTAAGAGGTGGTTACGGCACGCGAATGGTCACATCGTGCTCAAACGTGCTATGTCTAAACGTGACTCGAGTGACCATTTGATTATAATTTATGATTAGTTTATTTAAGATTCACCATTTGATCAAATAACAGTTCTAATTACACGTCTCGCGTGACTATATGTCGTGTTGTGACTAGATCTTTCGCGTGCCGTGCCAAATATTTCTAAAGATGATCACGGCACGTAACTGACACGCATGCTGTGTCGTTTTGTACTGTTCCGTGAAAGAGTCGACTCCGCCTTGTCATTTTTCCCACTCTAACCCTAGGTACCTGACCGAAGCAAATTACAAACGGACAATTCTTCTTTTAACTTGCACGAATCTCAAAACGTACTAGGTACTAGATTGATTTTGGCCCGAGTGGGATTAATATGGACTGTCCGTTTGTAATGTAATTTGCTTCAGTCAGAGATCCAGTGGCTTAGTCCGCACGGATCTTAAAGCGGATGGACGGTCCAAATGTATTAATCCAAAAGATTTTTTTTGAGTTAATGTAGAAGATACGAATTCCTGGTGGATACCAATACCATTCTCTAAAAGCAAAAAGCTTAACCCAGCACACCTACTGGAACTTGGAAGAATGGAAGGCCACAACTCGGGTACCATTCTAGACCATACTGCCCAAATCTGGGCGCAGGCGCAGCACATGACCCCTGCAGACTCCACCACTGTACCAACTACCAACCGGTGAAATAATCCAAGATACTCCATTTGATTCACTATGAAGTACAAAATAGGGTCCCGCATTAACGAGGTTCAAAGAGGTTATGACCAGAACTCCTTGCTAGATTGTGGTGAGGAAAAAAAAATGGCAGTTAAGTTGAAGGACCTGTTATCGGGTCGGGTTTTGAATCTGTTCACCAACGCACCTGGTATGCAGTTTTACACTGGAAATTATATGTGAATGGAGTTACAGGTAAATCGGGAGCTGTTTATCAGAAACAGAAACAGTCATGGGTCTGTTTGGAAACTCAAATTATGTTTTCCAAATGCAATGAATGAACCCAAATTTCCTTCGATTGTGGCTCGACCTGGTGAGAAGTATATCCGCACAATACTGTTTAGAGTTCACAAATGAGTAATAGATACGTCTTCTGAGTAGAATTTGGGAACTTGGTTAAATAAGGCTGGCATTTGATTTTTCAATTTTTTTTTCTTGGTGCCTGTTGTGCGAATAAAGGACTGTTTTGATGTGAATTATATAAATAAATAATTTAGAGTAAGGCATGGGTGCTATGGATAACATAAGACCGTCCGTGCTACGGCCTCAAAAATTTATCGTATAAATTTCAAACTTCGATTTAAATAGCTCAATAAATTGATTATATAATAAACTTGTAGAATACTAATTTTTTTTTTTTTAATTTTTTTTACTATTTTTTATAATTTATGAAAGATGATCAAAAATGATTTTAAAATAAAAAAATAGTCAACTTTTTATGTTATTTCTTGTCATCTTTCATAAATCATAAAAAATAGTAAAAAAAATTCAAAAATAGTAAAAATTAATATTCTTCAAGTTTATTATATAACCAATAGATTGAGCTACTTAAATCAAAGTTTGAAGTTTATATAGTAGTTTTTTGATACTGCAGCATGGATGACCTTATGCTATTTATAGCACCCAAGCCTTACTCAATAATTTAATATCAGATCCTTTATATTTTCAGAATTTTTGCTTCAATTAAATTTATTTTAAGATGGTATTTGTTGGTTTTGTTGCTGTAACGTTGTATTTGAATTTCCTTTGATCTGTCCTTGTAAATTGAGTTTCAAAATTCCCCAAATCTATATCAGTAGTCGTACACCTGAGCAATAATTTAGGGTAAATTTCGCTGGAGGTCACTAAACTTTGTTATTTGTCACGAATTGGTCACGAATTGGTCACTGAAGTTTGATTTGTCACTTTTGAGTCACTCAAATTTGTTATTTGTCCCAATCAAGTCCTTTTATACTTTTTCATCCAAAAATTTAACGGAATATTCCTATTCCGTCCAAAAAATTAACAGAATATATTCATTCCCTCCAAAATACTAACGGAATTAGCATATTCCGTTAAATTTTTGGATGGAAAAAATAGAGGGACTTGATTGGGACAAATAACAAAATTGAGTGACTCAAAAGGGACAAATCAAACTTGAGTGACCAATTCGTGACAAATAACAAAATTTAGTGACCTAGAGCGAAATTTACCCAATAATTTAATACAAGAGGTTCATACATCCAATATCAATTAACTAAAACTGAAAGCACTTACCCTGATGCTGCGGCTGATTGAGTTTTACCACTACCAATTTATTTCTCATAATCCAAGTAAGAGGCGGAGCTAGGATTTTCGACACGGGAGGCAAAAAAATATCAAATTGGGTTTAAATAGCTTATCGGATTTAAAACTCATTAACTAATTGGGTACTCGACAAAAAAACAATGTTTTGACTTATATTTTCTAATGCTCTGACTTGTAATTTCTAATGTTTTAACTTAAAATTATAATTACCAATCATAATTCAAAAAATTTATTTTGATTTTAACACTAAATTTAACTTGAATTACAAATCAAACATTCAGGGGGGGGCAAAAAAATTTCCAAAGAAGAGCAAAGTCGATCAGTATCGATAGATCACCACTAAAACTCAAAATCCGGAAGGAGAGCGGCTGCCTCCCCCGGTCTATGCTGGGTCCGCCCGTGCTTACTTGAGCATTCTTTCTTGTACCACTTGAATGAGCAATTCTATCTTCTTGTAAGAAGAGCCCCCTTCTTCCATGGCCTTCTTTGCCTTGTCACCAAGCTCTCTAGCTCTAACCTTTCTCTCCATTCCTTCCTTCTCTTCATCCATCAACTCTAGCACCTTTCTCTCCACATCATCTCTTCTAACCATGATCTCATCACTCTTCTCACTCCCCCAAACAATAGACTTGTCAACACCGATTCTGATGCCTATTTTCAAAACATCCACTACAAATATCTCATTTAGAAATTGATCTCCAAAGTGAGGCCATGTTATCATAGGCACACCGTTACATATGCTTTCTATGGTTGAGTTCCATCCACTGTGTGTCAAGAATCCGCCAATAGCTCTGTGAGATAGGATCATGACTTGTGGGGCCCATCCTTTTATAATGAGACCTCTATCTTTTACTCTTTCTTCAAATTTCTCTTCAATCAGCCATTGTTCGATCTCCGGCATTTTCTCCCCTGCTTTTATAACCCATATGAAGTGTTTTCTTGAGGCCTCTAATCCTAATCCTATTTCTATGAGTTGTAAAGGAGCACTTCTGGTGATACTGCCGAAATTCACAAACAAAACCGACCCATCTTGCATTGAATCAAGCCAATTTAGGCACCTCTCTTCATCAATGGATGCTCTGTTACCTCTAAAAGCCATTTGTTTCAAAGTTTTGTTGTACAAACACATTGGCCCAATTGCCCATACTTTCTTTCCGAAAAGCTTCTTGTAAGAATCTATGTAAGGAGATTCTAGCTCTTGGAAGGTGTTTGTTATTAGTCCGACAGATTTTGAATCTTCTTCCTTCATCTTTTCACGAATATTTTCCAAACCTGGTGGAGAGAAGCTCAGAACAGACCGGTTTTTTGGTACTTCAAGTGGGTGGGGAAACCCAGGAACCGGTACAGGTTCATTTTCATCTGTGACATTATCATATATCTTATGGACAACGGTTATTTCCCTGATATTTCAAAAACCAACATGTGAGGAAACAATAGAAACAGAGACTTATAGGATTACTATTTATAGAAAGACTACTATTTTCTTATGTTGGGGCTAAGTAAGAATATTAAATTCAAGAGAAGTATGATATATAGTTACACTGATTTAATTGGAAGTGTAACAGCATGAGAGAAACTGGTATAGTTAATCCATGGGACCATGGCATTATATATACTGCAACAGTACTAAATAAATTAATTGTCAGAAATTACTGTGAAACATTCTAGCGATCATAAATAAGAATCATCATACCTTCTTATGATAATAATAATTTATATTGATATTGAAAATTGAATACTTTGTTATATCTTACAATGAGCTTTACTGGTTCTATTTATAACCTTTCAATCAATGGTATAATTTCTAATGGTAAAAAACATGGAACCAACTCTGTTGCTCTCCAAATAGGAGAGCAGGACCCTGTTATTCAAAATCTAACCGTTCATCTGTGTTGAGAGTCGTGCATGAAAAAATTCAACGGTTAGATTTTGAATAACACAATAGGAGAGCAGCGGAGTCGGATCCAAAAAATATGACGGCTAGTTTGTTTGTTTTCCCATCTGGATCTTCTGTGACTTAAATTCTTCTCAACATAGCTCAATGGATTTTTCATTCTGAAATATTTGAATGGAAGTAGGGCATTTTGGTTTGAAAATTTCATATTATCATATTTAGATTTGGAGTGTTGATTTGGCTTCAAACTGCTAAATTCACAATATTCATTTGGATTACTTAAATAGGTACTAATGCGGTACAAACTAAAAGGAACAATTCCATTAAATTGATACCAAAAAGCTAATGCTAAAACTTCAAAAGAAAATGCATCCACTGAGCAGTACCTGCAAAGAGAAGCAAATGCCGAGAAACCTATAAAACAAAGCCTTGGTATCCCGAACTCCCTCGCTACTTCACCCGTCCATGGTTGAGTCGTGTCAGATATGACACAACTCGGCGGCGTTTTGTGCTCCCTGAGATATGAAATAAGAGGATCCTTATTCAAGAAACATGCTTCCAAGAAGGCTTTGAATTCGTGCAAACCGGTACGTAGGGTGTCTAAGTTTTCGGATCCTTCGGGTAAACCGGCCTTGGCACAGTTGAAGGGTAGAGGGAGAAACTGGATTGGGAGCTGTGAATCCTTGGCATGTTGTATAATGGATTCGATGCGGGAGGCATTTAGAGGGGTCGTGACGAATGTGACGAGAGCACCGTGGCTCGCTAGGAGGTGAGCCATGTCGATCATGGGTATGGTGTGGCCTTGTGCCATGAGTGGGACAAGCACAAAGTGTGGTTGCTTTGATTGGGAACCATGGTTGAAGCCATTCATGACTGTTGGAGGTCCTTGATATTTGCGTGGAAGAGAGCGAATATAGGAAAGTTGGAGAGGAAATTCTATGGAGGCGAAGAGAGTACTCTGTTGTGGTGATTTCTTTAATTTTTTCTTTTTTGTAGGATGTAATACAATTTTATATATAGTGGAAACAATTACAAGAGAGGAGCAAATCTGCAAAACGATACAGAAAAGAAAATAAAGGGAAAGAAAGAAATTAAGGTAGAGAATACAAATACAAATTGTAGAAATGTGAAATGAACACGGGCCAACCAAGGGAAAGAAACAAAATGAAAATAAAGCTGAATTAATTCTGGCTGCCACCAGTGACAAAACTGAATGCAGGCTCTGTGTTGTCAGATTTTATGGAAATTCAAAGTTTTAAATATTTTACGTCACCGAGGAATTTCAGTGCCACCGAGGATACTGGTAAATAGGATAGTAGAGGAGTGCAATCTATGGGAAAAGTTCTGTTAACGGGAGTGTTTTTTGAGGCGGGGGGTTATTTGCAAATTTACATTTCATTCAGTTGAGGGGCTCGTAATGGCCACCTGATTGTACACGACTTTGACTTCATCAGTCAAATTTTCAAAAAAAAAAAAAATATTTTACGTCGATTTTTTTTTTCTATGCACCGCAGAAGTTGATTTACTTCCATCTTTTACGTAAATTCACTGCATCAATGCTGAATAAATTCACTGGATCATTATTATTGAATAAAATATTGATATGCATATGATATAGATAACTATTAAATAATCTAAAATGATTTGAATATATAGATATAGATACATGTTGTTAAGTAGAGATACTATATTGAAACTAGTTTTATTACTCATTTAAACTGTTTTTACACCAATTTTTCTCCTACTCAATATTTTTTACATCTCTACTAAATATTTTCTACACCTCCAATTTACTATTACTCTTAGTTAGAAGAGTAATTTCTTAATTTGCTTGAATACAAAATAGAGAATAAGAGTTTCTATTTGTACTAGCTAATGGAGTATTATAGATACTAGATATTTATTTATTTTATCTATATTTTAATTGAACCGATTGCATATGGCTAAAGGTAAAAATGAAAGAAAAAATGTCCTCATTATGAGAGAAAAAAAAAAGTATCTTGTCATTTTGCGTGTTATGGTAAAAATGTATAAATTTACAGCTGAATGTTTTTTTTTACCCTCTTTAAAAAAAACCCAATATATACCTTTTTGAGAAAATTTCATTATTATCAAGTCCACAAATATAATATAAGCAACCATAAGGTATATCTGCAGCCCATATAATTAAGAAATTTTTCTAAAAAAAATAGTTATTTGATTTATTATTTTTAAAAGATGGTAAATACGGAATATTCTTGTCAATTTACTATTTTGCGTGTCCTCAATCCGTATATTTCTCATAAAAATAATCTTCTCAAAATTAAAAAAAAAAAAATGTTCTCAATCCGTACCCTTCCTCTCATAAAAAGTAGTGTGACGGATTAACATTATCAGAGCGGATTTATGTGGAGAGGAAGACCAAATTGAATTTTTCTTAATTTTGTCTTTTAAATTTTTTAACTTTTATTAAAAAACATACTATTAATTTCTCATAAATTAAAATTATAATTATACTCTCCTAAAATAAATTACAGAATACATATGTATCCAGATTTTTTATCTCAATTTTCTGATTCCCAAACAATAGCCCCCATAGATTGTTCACGTGGCTCTCATTTGAACCATAAGTTGGTCCTGAACTTCTGATTGAATATGCAATTTTGCGTGGGGAGTGGAATCACTCTTTATCAGAGAATTGAATCGGGGAATATTATTTCAGGAAATAGAAGAATTTTAGAGAAAATAATGTTAGAGAATGTTATTCTAAAGAATGTGTTATTATCATGTTTGACTTGTGCATTGCTTTAGCATTTCCAAAAATGCGTTATTACCATGTTTGAAAAATTCTCCGCAACACTAGTGATTTCCTGTTTAATTATTTGTCAATCAAAATTGGGCTGGCCTTGCTTTTGGCGGTGTTGATTTCAACAATACAGATAATTAATACTTGCTTAAGAAATGTGAATATTTTATTTGCAATTGATGTATGGCTATTTCTAATGGGAATATATATCTGTACATTTATTATCTATATATTACAGTGTTCTAAATAGCGCACTATAGCGTTTTTGGACTCTAAACGCTAAGCTATGGTATCAAAAGCACGCTATTTGAGCTACGGACGTTATAGCGCATAGCGTGTAGCGCAAATAGCGCGCAATATGCAACATGAGCTGTTTTTTTTCTTTCTTTTCAATTTATATGGGCTTTAAATAAAGACTCATATTAGATTTTAACCGTTTTTTTTTTTTTTTTGCAATTGACGTATTAAGCTTTATATTAAACTATTAATTATTAAATGAGAGATCCATCAAACGAAATCAAATAAGGAAGTTATAGCGCGCTATGTAACATGAGTTTTTTTTTTCAATTTATATGAGTTTTAAATAAAGGCTCAGATTGAATATATTTTGATATTTCTTGAAGTAACAAAATGATACTTACTATATGGTAGTTTGAATATTTTGAATAGATTAAGATAGTTAATTATGCCATGATGTCTAGGTTATTTTGAAATTTAAATAGATAAAATAGATTATGTCATGATGTTGAATATATTTTGAATATAAAAAGATCGATAGTTTATAATAATAGTTACTATGGATATTTTGAGTGTCAATTTGGACTTTGTATTGGTTTAATATGAATATTATAATTTTTTAATCAATTTGATGTTATGTATTGTTCTATGAGACTTAGATAATATTGATATTTAGTACAAATATATGATATAATTTTTATAAAAATAAAAAAAACGCTATGTAGCATAGCGACGCTATTCACTATAGTTTTTTTTGTAGGCTTTCCGCTTAGAGGTGCTACTTTTACCCGATTACCCGGATCCGATCCGGAACCGACCCAGATCTGATTAATTTGGATAGGGTATGGTTTAAAAAATATAACCGATTAAATTATGGATATGGGTACAAAATTAATAATTTAATATCCGACCCGGATCCGAACCGGAACCGATACTGTAATGGGTAGGATATGGGTATCATTTAATTATCCGACCCATAACCGGACCCGACCCGATACCCGTATAAATACCCGATAAAATATATATTAATAACTCTGGATCAAGTTTTTGTGTTAGATAATATATTTCAGCTGAGTTATAATTTGATAAAACTTAACCAAATTTATGCTACTGTTTTACACTACCCTTTAATTGCATCCTTAACTAGCCCTTTAATTACGCCCTTTAATTTTTGTTCTATATTATACACATGTGACACATGACACATGATTGTCAAATTTATTCTTCCATAACCAGCTTATTTTATACATTTTTTCTTCTATTACATTCAATTCATAGATTTTTTTGAATTATAGAAAAAGAAATCATCATCTCTAATATTTTACTTTCTAAAAATTATATCTCCTCCATCCTCCTGAATTCAAAAGCTATTAACAAAAAACTGAATTCAATATTTTTTGTTACACCATGAGTACTCCAAACAACCAACAACCAACTAATAATTTAGAGTTATTATTTTTATTTTGCTATGTAGCATGATATATTTTATTATTTATAAACATGATTAATAGTATAATTTTTATTTTGCAGTAGTTTTTAATTTATATTGTAATGATTTATTATATGAGATGTTTAAGAAATTATAATTATATTTAAATGTAAATAATTTCTCGAATACTTTGGAGTTGTGACCTATACCCGCTCTGGATCCGGAACCGCCCCGTATCCGAATCGGACCCGATAATCCACAAACAAGTTACGGGTATCTATCTACCCGGAACCGAAAGACTGGACCCGAAATATCTATGGGTAGATAGGTATCCGGATCCGGACCCGACCCGATTTGAAACAAATAAGTATATGGATCGAAATTTGGACCCGAACACTTTTAGGGTCCGGGTCCAAATATAATAGTACCCGGACCCGACCCGACCCGATAGCACCTCTACCGCTATGACGTGATAAACGCTATTCAGAACCTTGATATATTACTAATATAGTATATGCACGTATGTTATTTGTTTTGTAATTTTAAAATTTAATATTATTTGTTGTAAAATGTTTTTTTTTAATTCCTACTAAGTACTATCTGACAATTTTTTTTATATGTATTAATATTCAAATTTGTATTCATTTTTTTACATGAAGACCATGTTGAATGGTTCAGATCAATTGCTCAAGTACCGATTAATGTGTGCATTGCAAAGTACCATAACCTTGTTCAAAATTAAAGAGTGAATCTATGGTACTTTGCAATGTGCAAATTAAATCGCACTAAACAATAGATTCAAACTACTCAACATATTCTCCATATGAAAATACACTTGGAGATAGGGGTGCAAACGGATCGGATACGGATCGGATAGTGGTAAAACCATATCCATATCCGTTTTTATTTTCCGGATATGGATACAAATCGGATATTAGACAGATACGGATACAAATCGGATATTAACCAGATACGGATACGGATATCCGCTTTTTATAATAGTGAATGACATATTTTTTTTCAAAATGCATATTAAATTATATAATATATATCTACTATTCGGATACGGATAATTAAAATTCAAAACCATATCCGTATCCGTATCCGCACGGATATTCGGATATCGGATATCCGTATTAAATTTTTGGATACGGAGTCGAATACGGTTGGGTAACATCCAACCCGTTTGCACCCCTACTTGGAGACCATATTTTTTTTCTTAAATTTATTATGTTTTTGAGATAGGTAGAAAATTACTACTTTGGATGGTTCAAGATTTTTATATAAGGTGGTTTTCTACTTATTTTAGAAAATAGTAAAAAAAAATTTTAAAGATGTAAATTTTGATCTCGTAATACGTTTTTATATGAAGATTATATTGAACTGTTAAAATTAATTGTTTAGACTTTAAAAATAAAAATATGAATTCATATTATCAATTGGCGTGTGCATTGCAAAGTAACATAGCAGTATTCGTTAAGTATAAGTTTCAGAAATTGAAGTTGTATCTGTCAATTGTCAATTTCGTATTAAGTTTCGACAATATTTATATAAATATTAATTTATATCTAATGAAGATATCAATGAATATACCAAAAATTAAATATACGTTAGACTTATATTATTCATATTTTGTAAAGAAAATTCTACTAATTTTTACTATTAGAAAAATGATAACGACCAGTTTATATTGTTTGTATTCGTAATAAATAACAAAAATATATAAAATATGTGAGTATTTTAATAAAAAGAAATATAATAATAGAAGACATTCAACATACAAATACAAATGTTGGTGATTCAAATGTCCAAAATTTTCAAAAATTATAAACTATATGAAACTAAGAATACAAGATACAAATAATATAATTAAGATATGTAATTTTCTTACAATAATTGTGCGAATATGGACAGTACTACAGTAGGGAACAGGTACATTTTTGTTCAGTTTACTCCATTGTTAGCCGAGTCTGCATCGTCTGCATTAACTCAAAAAAGTATCTTTTGAGTTAATACATATCGGCCGTCTGATTATAAACAAAGTTCATTCAATCCCCACCTAAAATATAGGGAGTCTTTATTATTAGTACGGAACTAATTTGCACGAATTTTGAAACTCCAAATGCATTAAAGATTCATTTTTGAGTTAATGCAGAGGATACGAATTCCTGTTAGCCTACTGATCAATATACATTATCTCGCTGATCTCACGAGGGATATCACATCCAACACAATCAGAGTTATTTTATCTTAGTTAAAACAAAAGGTGAAAAGAAAGAATTTTTTTGGAAGCGACTAATTTTACCTAACGAGTTGTACTTAGTTTTTACTCAAAAAAGCTGTCATTTCACTTGCGCGAATACTGTAACACTCCATATTCTATACTGTATATCTAAATAACAAATCATATATAATACGTAATTAAAAATTCTAATAACCAGCGACCCTTGCAAGTAGTCCAGAGTTTGTTGCTAACTGTTTGCAACTTGCATAGCTTGTTAAACTGCCTGTACTTTCTTCAAAACCACTTGTTGTACTTTCAGAGGGACATCTTCTAGAAGATTTCAAAACCGGACCACTTCTCAAACTTGCAGTTATTTTCAAATAACACCTAAAAATTATGTAAAATTATTTTTTTCGATTTTTTTAATTTGTTTTATTTTTTATTTTTAAAAGAATTAATTTTTTCATACTTTTATTTTCTTCAATTATTCATATTTATATACACATATATATTATGTAAAATAATACTATATATATATTGTAAAACAAATCTATGTATATTATAATCAGAAAATAGATATTCAAAAGTGAAATATATCATGAATACTGTAAAATTAACACCCGAAACTATAAAACTAAGATATACAAACTATAAAACTTCAATACTGTAAAACTGACATATGTAAACTATAAAACAAATCTATGTATACTATAACCAGAAAATGGATATTGAAAAATGAAATAAAACACAAAAACTCTAATACTAATATATACAAACTATAAAACTCCCATACTGTAAAGCTGACAGATGTAAACTATAAAACCAACATATGCAAACTATAAAACAACAATACTATAAAGCACATAGTTCAACATAAATAACTGTTCACAAGTATAAAATGTCACAAGTCACAACCATAATGTTCAACAGTAGTACACAAACAACACTCATGCAAATGAGACACTATCAAAGAAGAAAAATACGTAAGTATATAAGTAATAGGGCTAGATAAGGAAAAGAGTAGAGAATTACCATGTGTAGGAAGAATTTTCTGGAAGAAGGTGCTAATTCCATAACTTGGAAACTTCTCATACATGATAATTGGCAAAGGACCTCTCGGCATTTCCATTACTACATCCTCAGTACGTAGAAGCAAGCCAGGCATACCTCACATTTTAATTTCCACGCGAGTTCTTGACCTTCTCCACTTTCTATTCAAAAATCTCACTCAACACACAAACACATCTGTTCCAAACAAGCCAACATACAAAGTTTTTATTACTTCATAACCCTTTGGTGAAAATTATTTGGATGAGTGAGAAACTTCATAACTAGAACAACACGTTCTTTTGAAATAATATCCTGCAAAAAAATAAAATAAACAAGGTTATAAATTATGTCATATATACTATAAACTGTGTCATATATCATGTAAAACAATGACATATATCATGTAGAATAATCTACATAACATTTAAACCTGATTCATATATCATGTAAAATATTGTATGAAACTTGTAAACTTGTTTTACATACTGTAAATCAATGGCATATATACTGTAAACTGTGTCATATATCATGTAAAACAATGACATATATCTTGTAGAATAATCTACATAACATTTAAATCTAATTCATATATCATGTAAAATACTGTATGGAACATGTAAACTTGTTTTACATACTATAAATCAATAACATATATATTGTAAACGATGTCATATATCATGTAGAATACTCTATATAATATTTAAACCTGATTAATACATGACATATATCCTATATGGAACATGTAAATTTGTTAGATAAATACTAGAAATTTAAATCAGTAGATATGTACAAACATACAATGTAATATTGCATATATCCTGTAAACTATTACATATATATTCTGTAAAACTGTTAAACAAATCCTGCAAAAAAAAAATACAATGCATAGATCATGTACAAATATTTGGTATATCATGTAAAAGGTTACCTAACTGAAACTTTTAACCTAACTGATAAATCCTGAAAAATACTGTATAGAACCTGTAAACTTATTAGATAAATACTATAAATTTAAATCAGTAAATATGTGACAACATACCCTGTCAATGTTGCATATATTTTGTAAACTGTTAAATATATATATCGTGTAAAACAATTATATATGTATTACAAAATTGTTACATGAACAGAGATTGATAAAATATCATCAAAGTTCATCGGAGAATACAAATTCTGATGAACTTACAACAAACAATTGAAATCGAATATTGTAAAACAAATAACGAATCCTGTTATTACTTACATCAGACAATTCAAAACAACGACATTAAAAATGACATATGTAATTTTGATTTCACAAATCAAATTGTAAATACAAATTCAAATCAGACATTCAAATAATGAGAGATCCATCATTGAACATTAAACAAAACAATTAAAATTCAAATCAAAGTTCAAATAATGCTAGATCCGTTAATGCATCAGTTAAAAAAAATCAATATAAATCAGTAAATAACTCACTCGATTTTAATTTTGTTGTGCTCTTCAATGCTATCTCTTTGATCAAAAACGAGATAAGTAAATAAGCAACAATGACCACTTCTCTTCTATCGTAAGCCACACCTAAAACTTCTGCTGAGCTCCTGTATAAAAAACGAGATCATGTCAGTAATATAAAGGAAATCGTGAAGGAAAAAAAAAAAGGAAAGAGAGACTAGAAATACAAAATCGGAAGGAAATCGCCAAAAAATCGCCTCAGGAAGGAAAGAAATAGATCGCTTTTAAAATCAAGTTCAAAAAAGAAAATATGTGTGCGGAAAGAAGGTTTTAAAGGCAAAGATGCGTGGCGGTTAATTAGTGGGGACCGTCGGTAATTGACCAGGAAGTTAATGATAGTTAAATTCGAGGCCCTGTTCGACTGTCAGGCGGAAACAGAAATGAAAACGGAAACAGAAATGAAAACGAAAACATATCTAATTTGAATGGCCGAAATAATGTGTGCTTGGAGTAAAAAATTCACTCAACAGAAATAGTGAATGGCCGAAAGGTAGGGGTGTAAACGGATCGGATAATATTCGATTTCGTCCGAATTCGAATCCGGAAAAGTACTTAAATTATCCGATCCATATCCGTATCCAAAAAATTATAACGGATACGGATATGGTAAGGCATTTTACTATCCGTATCCGACCGTTTATATTTTAAACCACAACAAATGTGATATATGTTTTTAAATTGATTTATTAAATTGTATATTGTACGGATAATTTATTAAATTGCATATAAATATATATTTTGATGAACAATATAATACTATGACATAATTAGTGACTAATATTTTAATAATATAATAGATGTTTTGTAACTAACAAGTTAATTATGAAAAATATCTGTATCTGTCTGATATCCGATCCGTATCCGTAACATTTAATATCCGATCCGTATCCGTATCCCAGACTATCCGTATCCATATCCGTATCCAAAAAATTATAACGGATACGAATACGGTAAGACCACTGTCCGATTCATATCCGACCGTTTACACTCCTACCGAAAGGGGCTGAAGGAATTAGCTTTTTATTAAATTGTATATTGTACGGATAATTTATTAAATTGCATATAAATATATATTTTGATGAACAATATAATACTATGACATAATTAGTGACTAATATTTTAATAATATAATAGATGTTTTGTAACTAATAAGTTAATTATGAAAAATATCTGTATCTGTCTGATATCCGATCCGTATCCGTAACATTTAATATCCGATCCGTATCCGTATCCCAGACTATCCGTATCCATATCCGTATCCAAAAAATTATAACGGATACGAATACGGTAAGACCACTGTCCGATTCATATCCGACCGTTTACACTCCTACCGAAAGGGGCTGAAGGAATTAGCGCTGGCTAAAAAGCGGGAACAACTAGCTGGGTAAGGTCTTGGTAGTCACTACCAAGTTTTCAAAAAAAAACTAGCTGGGTAAGGAAACTTTTTTTTTAAAGAAAATAAAAGAAAGAAAATTGGTTGGATATACATGTACATTATTGTTTAAAAAAAAGAAAGTTGGTTGGATGTACATGTACATTATTGTTTTTATCCGATTGCCATAGGTTGCCTACTTTCCCTAGAAAAAAAAATGACGTGAGCACATGCCTCAGCCTTTTTGTCCACCGCATGTGACTCCGAAATTTTTATTAATAAAAAATTAATAAAATAAATATCAATAATGAAAAATGAATCTGAGTTTTTTTGAGAAATAAAAAAAATGTAATAGTTTATAATATTTTCTGAACGTTATAGAATATCATGATCTGATTAGTGATAAATTAATTATCGCACTTACTAATTAATTTTTAAAAAAAAATTATTGGACGTGATAGAGTATCACGTTCAGACACTTTCATGAAATTTCCAATTGGGGCCACTTATTTGTTTGATCCCTATGTAGTTGCAGGGTCTGGAATGCATTTCTCTGGACGTGATTAACCATCACGTCCATTTTTTTAATTAATTAATAAGTGTGGTAATTAGTTTATCGCTAATCAGGCTGTGATAGTCTATAACGTTCAGAGGACGTTATATCTTATTACATTTTCCTATATCTCGAAAAAACTCATATTCGTTATCCATTATCGATATTTATTTAATTAATTTCCTATTAATAAAAATTTCGGCATGTGACTGGTCAGATTTTCTAACGTAATTTAGATTTTGAGTTTGAATCTTAATTGCCCGATCACAATTCGAACTCGGATTAATCCGTTATCCATTTTTTTTTTTTTTAATAATCGTGTGGATTCTAACCGCACAGTTCAAATTCAAACTCAAAAGTTTGAGTTAGCTTAAAGGATCCGAATTGTGTAACTGCCTTGATTTTTGTCTTTTTAAATTATTTTAACATCATTCTCTTTCAAGAAAACGAGGGGACTGTATCTTTTATCAGTTCATCGCCAAAACAATATTTTTTAGGAAAATTCGTTTTGAACAATGGTTTAAATAGCGTTTATCGCGAAATAGCGTACGGGTTAAAAAAATCGCGCTATGCTCAAATAGCGGCGCTATAGCGCGGAATAGCGCGCTATAGCGGCGCTATTTGGGCATAGCGCCATAGCTTTTTTGGTTGGAAAACGCTATAGCGGCGCTATAGCGCGCTATTTAAAACACTGGTTTTGAATGAAACGTCGTACGGAAGGTTTAAGAGCAAGCATTTCCATCATACGAGATTAACGAAAAAAAGAAAGAATAAAAAAAATATATTTCAAAGAAGCTACGATCGAGAGATCACAAAAATTACTATTTTGCAATACACAAATTACTCTTCTGTCGAGATTTTGAATTTATTATCTCTCACATAAAAAATATTGCACTCAATATGTTACTAGACCAAAAACTGTTTCTCCTACACAAACAATTTTATTTAAAATAATAAAAATATTTTTTTAAAGCATGCTAAATAACAAGTCTATTACATTATAATAAATGATGGAGGTTTGAAGTTTTTTCTCTATGCAAAAAAAGGGGTCAGAATTTATTGGCAAAATATTAGTTTAACAATCTTGACAATGTTAAAACAATTTATAATTTTTACAATGAAAAAATTTAATGTTAGTATTTTTTTTCATCAAAAGACATAAGTTTTACAACAATTCTTATATTTATAACGAAATTTCATGAAACATTAAAATATTAAATAATATTGAAATTGCTGATACACAACTAATCTACAAGTAAAAAAAAAGATGTTTATGATTTTTTGTATAATTTAATTTTTGTTGATGCTATTTCAATAAGTTGTCAAGGTTGTTAAGATAATTTTTTTTATGTCATGCATGTTCATAATTAATATGTTCTCATGAGAACTCTTAATTTATTTAAGAACAGTTGAAGATCAAGTCTTGTTCTCTAAGATAGTGATTCGTACATTGCCACTCAATTAATTTTAATGAATAAAATGAAATTAAGTTTTTCATCTTTAAATATTTATAAAGAATTTTCATTCCAATTTTAAATCTACAATTTTTTACATAAAAGAGATTATTTTAATCATTAGATTAAAGACTGATTCTTAAAATATGAAAGAGCTAACTTTAAAATTAGAATGAAACTTCTTTTTATCAATATATAAAATTTGTAGGTTGAATATGTAAGAAAAAAAAAGAGAGATAAATTCTAACATACAAGAAAAAAGGAAAAAAGGAAAAAAAAGGAAAAAAGGAAAAAAAAAGGAAAAGAAAAAAAGAAAGAAAAAAGAAAAAAAAAAAAAAAAAAAAAAAAAAGGAAAAAAGAAAAGAAAAAAGAAAACAGAATCTTCAAATTTGCGTGGAAGAAAGTGAGAAATTCCACTCATATTCCAACAAAAATATCAGAATAATGAGATGCGTGTTCGAGCGTTCTTTGTGATAGAATTCCGTCGCCATCTTTGACCCAGATGCTACTATGTCTCTTATGCAACGCCTTTGAAACACACGGCGGTGTCACTGAACTTATTTGTTTTACTAGCAACCGAATATATTCGTTTTGCAAGTTTAATTTTCTTTAGTTTGATATATTTCATAATTTCTATTTTCTAACTTAATCTTGTATGACTCTAATTTGCTTACCTTACCTGTACCAATTGATCCATGTTTAAATTATCGCTTGGAAACTAACAAACAATAAAAATCTAATACGACCTGATTTGTCATTATAATCAACGGAGGACCTTTCAGGGACGTCTTTCGGTGATGTCAAGCATAAAAGGAGCCTAAATAAATACTGATTGGAAATGATTCAATTCTAATTTATAGTAGTGCAAATGTGCAATGAATGAGAAATTGACAAGAAGCGACTAGTCATAGAAGCTTACTAAAATATTTTTATGATACACTTTCTGTCACATATATATTGAAGTAATATACACTTCTATGACTTTTATGATACACTTTTTGTATTATATTGAAGTAATAAAAATTGAAACTATTGCAATTTTCTTTGCTCTGTTTTTTTTTTTTTTTTTTTTTTTTTTTTGCAGTACAATTAAATTAGAGTAAGAGTTGAGTGCTATGGATAGCATAAGGTAATCCGTACAACAACTTTAAAAATTATCGTATAAATTTCAAACTTCGATTAATTCAGTAAATTGGTTATATGAACTCGTAGAATGCTAATTTTTACTATTTTTGAAACTTTTTTACTATACAGTTTTTTCATTAAACTTATTAGATTAGTTGATGTCAAACCAAAAAAAAAATTAACCATACTTAAGCCATCAAAATCTAATCAAACAAGAAATTGTTTAAAATATGACATAATTTTAAACCTCAATCAAACAAGCTGACCTAAGTGAGAATAATCAATTTAGTTCTCAACTTTAGGTCTCAACCAAACACCACCATAGACAATAAAAAAAATGAGAAGTACCTAAAAAGCTATGAAATTTTTATTGATGGAAAGACAATAATTTAAGATAAATATCTGTCAAAATAAATAAAAAATAGTTCCGGACAGCATTTCAGATGGAAAACCGGATAAAAATAGAAATAAATAAATAAATAATACACCAGATGCCACCTGAAATGGCATCCAAGTGATTTGCATATTTATCATTCAATCTTTTGTCTTGACAATTGAATTGTTTTTACGAATTAGGCTCAACTTTAAATGCAAAGTTGTAAGCATGGTAACAAGATTTATAAATTATTAGCAAGTTAAATTGGAATAATTTGTTTGTTTAGTGATGTTAAACTGAATGTCAAATTATTTAGTTGACTTAATTTTAACTGAATTAAACCCGAATAATTTATGAATTTTACAAATTTTATGATTTTTTTCCGAATTTTTTCCAGAACATTTTTTTTTCCTCTTTTGCAGGACTGAGATCTCTGGACCGGATAATTCTAAATTATTTTGAATTATACCCGAATTATTCTCGAATTACAAATTTTTGACCTGGCAGAACCGAACCCAAATAATTCATTTATCACTATGGTTGTAAGTACCCATCTGTACGAATTTATGTTGGCAATTTGTTTTTCAATTGAAGAATTTCAACTTGATGTAAATTTGTAAAAAAAATATTTTGCTAACATGTTTACCCCGGGTCCGCACAGTTTTGTCTCGGTTTTGGGGTCGATCCAGCATGAGTTCATACGTTTTGGCCTGGTTTCTATGGTTTTGGTTCGGGTCCTCACAGTTTTGGTCCGGTTGATACGGTTTTGGTCTGGTTTACATGATTTTTAGTCCGAGTTGCTACGGTTTTGCCCAGTCCGATCTGATCCGGTTTTGCTACAGTACAGGTTACCACGGTCCACGGATCTACTGGAAAAAACCGTACAAGATCTGGATTTAACAACAGTCCAGTTCACCACGAATTTGAACCCTGATTCGAACTGGTCCGGATCCGACCCATGATTCATCCAATCCGAACCTGAACCATCCGATTTTATTTTTAATAAAGATGAAACTTTACGGGCTATTGCAATTTGCACCCAACAAGCTGCAGATCATGTAAATTAATTACATTAATATTTCTTTTCTCATGAACGCCATTCCACTCCATTTTAGATGGTGTCTTATATATTTTGTTTCCGTTATTTATTCGGACCTCCGTCTAACAGCATCTACATCTCTAAAACTATTAGAATTTCTAATTTAATGTAGATGTGAGAGAGTTTTTTTTTATTTAAGAAACTATTTTATCAACTCTATACTAGTCAAATGATTAGCTGAAATTGTTTCTCCTTTTTAATTTGTTGCTGACGTGACTTAATATAGAAATTCTAAAATTAATTTCAGAGATGTGAGAAGAGTTAGAAATTTTAAATACCTTAATTTCTAAAAAGTAAACAGTTATTTAGAAACTCATTTAAGTTGCTAGGACGATATCCAAGTCTATTTTTTTATATATATTTTTTAGGAGAGACCATCTTTAATAACGTTCAAACGTCATTTCAGATGGTTGTCTTCCTATTTTTTAAATTTCTCGAAATAATTTCTCCTTTTTTATATTTTATTTTTTTATTTACCATCAGTAAAAGACTGGTACCCGTCTACTCCGATTTTTTTATTAATAGAAAATAAATAAATAAAATATTAAAATAAGAGATTGTTTCTGAATTTTTTCGAGATATAAGTAGACCGGGACCAATTATCCCGTCCAAGGGACGAGACTAAATATCCCGTCCGGTTTATCCATTGCTAATTCTCCACCAAATAAACCTTAATCAAGTTAGCGGTGGAAAAAAAAAAGCGGACAGTACAATCAAACCTGTGCGGATAAAAAAAAAAATTGCGGACAGATTTCTTTATCCCGTCCAGTTCCTTCATTGAAAGCAGTCCATTGCCACATGGACGCTTTTAATAAATTTGCAAAAGAAAGGGGCCTGCCTCCCATAAATGAAGGAAATACATAGTGCTGTGATTCTAAAGAATCGCAGGCTCCTACAATTCCAGATCTTACAATTCATTTTTTGGAATCTACGAATCTCAAGAGAAGTTATTTTCTGTACACGAATCTCAAAGCAAATGAAAGGGTAGATGTAGAATTGCAGGATCCCTGTGATTCTTTGAAATCGCAGCAGATTTGGTTCCATAAAAGAAGATTGGTTTTTTTTTCTAAGCCGCGGACGGGATTATTCTTACCGTCCCGCGTTTTTTTTTTTTTTTTGGGTTTGTGTCGGACAGGATGTTTCCTACCATCCCGTTTAATTAACGTCGCCGTAAAATTAGTAAATCGGACGGGATAAGTAGTCCCGTCCTTTGGGATAGTTATTTTTAATCTACCTATATCTCAAAAAAATCCAGAAACAATCTCCTATTTCAATATTTTATTTATTTATTTTCTATTATTAAAAAAATCGGCCCGTCTACCATCAACTTGATGTTGAGTAAATCTGCCGTTTTATTTTTATGTACCACCGTGATAAATCAGAATTAAATCAATACCACCCGTTAATTCCGAATTCAGATTCCGCCACGTTCGCACAGTAGATCTGCGAACGGGTCGCTACCCGTTCGCGTAATGGATAAGCGGACTGACCCGTTCCCGACGACCGGTGCGCGTAACGGATCTGCGGACGGACCCGTGCGCGACCTGACCCGTTCCCGACGACCCGTTCGCACTATAGATATGCGTACGTGGTGGATCCGGATATAAGCCCCTCCGCAGTGGTTTAAACCGCCTGTCCCTGTCTCCGCACTGTCGCGTCCAGCACAGTAAAAAGGTAAATTTTTTTTTTATTAGTTTAATTTTGTTAAATAATTTAATTTAATTTAGTTATTAAGTAGTTTAGTTTTATTAGATAGTATATATTAGTTAGGTACCAAAATAGTTGTATATTATAAATTAGATTAATTTTTTTTCTAGTTTTAGGTAGTTTATTTTTGTTAGGTACCATCCAAATAAGCCAACCAAGCAGGATTTCGCCTCCCGATTGCATCAAGTCCTTCTTGCAATCTTCTTGTCTTCTTCTTTTTAACCATAACCTTGAAAAAAGTGGAAGCCACCTTATCCTTAGTGTGCTTTCCAAAATTCTCAAACACATGTTGAGAGCAGTAGCGGTGAGCACACTCTCCTTTCTCCTCACACCAACCCAAATCATCTTGAATAAACACCTTTTTTATGCTCTTGTGTCGGTCAGATACCACACACATGTATCTATTTCGCCCAATTACAAACTCCCGCACCCACTTTATGAACCATCCCCAATTCTCAAAATCCTCGTTCTCTACCAGTCCAAATGCTAACGGGATTAACTGATTCTCTGCATCATATCCGGTTACAATTAACAGCTTACCCTTGTATCTGCCAGACAAGAAACAAACATCGATACTGATGACGGGTCTGAGGTGACCGACTGCGGCAATACATGGTCCCCATGCCCATGCTGCTCTCATGAAAAAATGATACCCTGGCTTAGTCGTTGGCTTTGAAACAATTTTATATTGGGTTCCCGGATTTGACCTTTTTATTGCCTCCAACAAAGGGACAATCAGCCCGTAAGACCCCTCCCAACTACCAAAGGCCCGAGCAATTGCTAACTCTCTACCACGCCATAATTTGTTGTACTTTGGAACGATGCCCTCGTACCTTTCAGCGCATAAGTCAGCGACTGCCCGGATAGAAATATCAGCATTTTTTTCCAATGACAATTTTATACAGTTGGCGACCATAGCGGACGTCAACTGTGCATGATCTAACCTGGATGCCGATGCGTGACATGTGTTCTTAGCCACATTCTTCGTGATGGCCCAAGTATTACCAAAGCCTGTAGCCCTCGCAACCAACGCCCACCTGCACCGGGCGCTAACACACTTGTACCTCAACCTAGTGGTATCGCTGTGTGTATTTTTAATCTCCCTATTTTGTTTGATGTGCCAGTGGTTAATTGTATCTTTCATCTTATCCTTGTTGTCATATGTCATCCCCTCAGACAATTCATGTCTTTCTCCCTTTTATTGTACAAAAGAAACAACAAAAATTAAACAACATCAATTTAATAACAACATTTTAATAATTAAATTAAAATTAAATATAAATTAACAAACATACCTCACAAGTCGCAAAAAAGAGCTATCGGCCTCTCCAAACCCTGATGTGTCATGAAATTGCTCAAACGGATGTCTTTCCCCACGATCCACTATAGGCCACTTTCGTCTACCAAGCACAGGAATACCAGTATCCTCATCACTGTGATCTGATACCCCACCGTCTCCATTATCATCCCAATTAGCCTCTGCCTCCATTTCTTCAGGATCATCGTCCGTATTGTCAGCATAATAAAGCCGTTCAGGGGTTTCAGATCGCTCCCTCTCAGATTGGACTCGGCTAGAGGACGAGGATGGAATCTGAGATCGACCCTTGTCAGATTGGACCCTACTAGGGCCCGCTACACATGGGGCCCGACTAGGACCCACTACAGATGGGGCCCGGCTAGGACCCGTTACAGATTACTCGAGCCCCAAATCCTGAGTCAACTGCAACAATTGCCTAGAATTCTGTCTGGAGTTATTGTTACGTTATGAAATTTTTACAATTAAATTCGAATGATTTAAAAGAAAGAATCGATAAATCATGTTAATAAAATGGAAGTTTAAACCTTAATTAAGGTTCCCCTAAATAAGTAAGTTAATTGTGAATTGAAACCGCGTCGAAATTTCGAGATTTCGGAATTTTATAGCCCCAGTGCGGATTAGGTTGACCGCAGTGCGGGTGGAAGCCATCCGCAGTGGCTCAGGCTTTTTCTGGAATTTTGCCAAAAAAATGACTAAGTAGTGAGTGCGGGTGAGGGATCCGCAGTGCGGATGAGTTTAGCCGCACTCATGAATTTCTGTATTGCACTGAATTTTCCTGAAATCGGCTAAGTAGTGAGTGCGGATGAGGGTGAACCGCAGTGCGGATCAGGTTCATCCGCAGTAGGCTCGGACTTTTCCTGGATTCGGCTGACAACCGACTAAGTCTCGAGTGCGGATTAGGTAACCCGCAGTGCGGATTGGCTAATCCGCATTCAGGGTAATTTTAACCCTAAAACCCAAATTAAACCTTCTCTCTCTCTCACTTCACCATTTTCCCCATTTTCAAGTGAATTTCGGTTAAGAGAGAAGGAAAAGATCCCGTGAGTTTCCGTTTCGTTCAGACTCCCGATTGTTGCGAGAAATCGAGTCTGGAACCGAGAAAGCAGCCGAGGATCTCTCCGAACCCTTCTAATTGGTATTTCTTTCTCTCCTTGTTACTTTCGAAACCTCGAATTTTCTCGATTTCTCGGATTCTCGTTTTAAACCCGAGATTTTTGTTCGAATTGCTCAAGGACTAGTTCCTCTACACTTCTTACTAGTTTGTTTGTCAATCTTTTTCCCGATTTCTCCCGATTTATGAAATCTGATTTCTAGGGTTTCGTGCCAAAATTGAAAGTTGGCATAATCGTGATTTGATTTGTTTAACCCGACCAATTAGACTTGTAATCGGTAGGGTTGCCTCCTGATCGTGAATTTTTAGAACATTTAACGGCTGATTTGAGGTTTTGACCAAATTAGGGTTAACCAAACGGTGGATTGAATTGAACCGAGAACCAAAGTAGTGAAACGGTGATTGATGGTTACCAAATGGAGAGTTTGTATGGTCCAGAGGACCTAGATGAGATCTTGTGTGGTTTTAGAGGATTTTGGTAAGAAATAAGGAACCGAACGAATTGATACCAAAAACATAGGAATTGATTAGAGAAGGTATAAGCCCTAGAGGTAACTCGAGTAAACCTCTCGATCCTGAACCAATGTTAAACCAAGTATACGTATAATATAGGTGTAGGCTCGGTCGAGCAAGAACTTGCGAGACAATACGAGACGTCCGATCCTTAAATTAAGCGGTACGCTCGGCATACTAAGGTGCGGGATTCTTGGACTTGTTTGATACTTTATTTTCAGGAATTAAACTGTGTTTTCGTTTGTCATGTTGAATATCATTGATTTCATCACTGAATTGCGTAGAGCATTTGCATAGCCCAATCAAATTAAACTCGAATTGATCTGAATTGAATGATTTGCATACTGGTATGGTTATAGGTTATGTCGATCTATTGTGATCTGATTTTGATTTAAAGTCACCACGAGTGGAATTGATATGTGTGTGAATGGATTTACGAAGTTAAGCACTTGGATCCAATTAATTTGCCAAGTCGGGCTGTATGCTGACTTGGATTCCCAGGATCCTAAATGGCCTTAGGTGAACGGCCCTCGATATTCCCAGTACCGGTTGGGACGAGGGAGGGTGATTATGTTATGAGATGTGTGATTGGAAATCGTGGTTGACTTGTGTAACGTCTATGGCTCGGTAGCATTTTCCTACGTGTTAATGCATTTGAACGGTCGATTGAATATGACGAATATTGGAAACGATTCTAAAGTGGATTTTCTTTACATGATTTGAACCAGACCTTAATAAACTGTTAAGCCAAGCGGTTGCAGATGGGTGTCAGATAAAGGGTCCAGCGGTTGGCCATCTGTAGGTGTCAGTAACCCTACAGATGTGGGTTTGATAAAGGTTCAGCTCGAAAGAACATCTGTAATTGCTACAAGCCCTACTGATCTGAGTTAGGAATCGAGTTAAGCCGAAATATATGTTGTGTTTGAGATTCATCTTGGAAATTTCGTAAACTGTGTTTCAGGTTGATTAACTGTTGTCGAGTAGTGGCATTCTGTTATTTATGTTTTCTTATATAACTGTTTGCATTGTTGTTGTTTGGGTTTCATTATTGAATATAGAGTTTGATTGCAAGTCCAATAATCTAAACTGTGGCAAATTCGCACTGAGAATTTATTCTCACCCCCACCTTCCCCGTTATTTTACAGGTATTGGTGCGACTGATTCCGGAGAGGCACGAGAGTAGTAGGCCTTAGTAGCTTACCAGTATATGACCCTAGATATCTTTTGTTGTATAGATTTAGGGTAGGCCTCGTGGTTGGTATCCGGATGAGATACTTTTGTTGTATTATATGCTGACCAGACTGTGTACTCTGATATATATATTAGAAACTTGTTTGAATTGCTTGTTGTTTGGTTTGAAATGTGAGTAGCCTTGTAAGCATACACGGCGTTGTATGCTTACGGCGGGGGACTGTTACGACCCGTGGCCGCGGGGTGTGACAGCTCTCTTCGGTGGTATCAGAGCTCAAGGTTTAAACCCTAACCAGACTGATAGGATACGTGAGTGGGGTACGTTATACTTCGGGTCGTCACGGCTAATGACTTGTTCGTTCTATGAGATAAGTATATGCAAATCTAATGACTATTTTCTTCTTATTTAAGAATTATGGAAGGACGTCGAGGTAGGGGACGACCTAGAACCAGGAACCCACTGAACGAACCGATCATTAATGCGAGCGAGGCCGGATCTGCAGGGCCTGAGGTCCAGAGAGTTGATCTTGGACCTGGAGGTGCGCAGAACCGGGACCGAGATCTAGACGATAGGTTGATCGCGGCTTACGAGAGAGGTCGCCAAGCAGAAAGACGTGAGGTGGCACCGGAGGCTCCCCGAGGAGGTCCGGAAGATTTTAGGAGGTTATACGACTCCTTTATGCGCCTTAATCCACCTCGGTTTAATGGCACTGGTGAGTATGCCGCTGCTGAAGAATGGCTCGCGAGCGTGAGTGCGAAGCTAGTTCTATGTAGAGCACCAGAACAAGATATGGTGGAGCTGGCAGAGCAGCAGTTAGAGGAGGGTGCGAGGTTCTGGTGGGATGGAGCCCGACGTAGTTATGTCGGGGAGGAGGCCAAGATTCCGTGGGAGTGGTTTGAACTGCAGTTCACTCGACGGTTTTTTAGTAACATCCAGCGAGAGGCGCTGCGGAGGAAGTTCCTAGACTTAAAGCAGAGTGGGCGAGCAGTGGCGGAGTATAACAATGAGTTCCTTGCCTTGTCCAGGTACGCGATTGATGTGCAGACTGATGTGGTGAGATACCATAGGCAGTACCTGGATGGACTGGATGGAGGGATATCGATGATTGTGGATACCCCTATGGCTACTGAGTTGCAGGCCATGATGGATCACGCTGAGCAAGTGGAGTTGCACAGCAAGAGAAGGAGGTCGGAGATGACAGAGAGGAATGTCAAGCAGAGGGAGGACCAAAACCGACGGTTTAGGTCAAGGGGAGGACCGTCGACAGCTAGACCACCCCCGAGACAGTTTATGGCACCTAGACCCCCTCCGAGGCAGATAGCAGCACCGGTACTCCGGCCGGGCTTCGTTTCTGTGTGGTGCCGTTCATGCAACCAAGCACACTCTGAGATCGATTGCAGACGCCGCAACCAAGCGTGTTACACCTGCGGCAGCATGGAGCATTGGGCAAGAGAGTGCCCGAATGCGGCACTAGGGTTCCAGAGGAACGGCGGTGGCAGAGGGCCCATGGGACGTGGATCTGGTAGACCACCATTCCGTGGTCGAGGTGCGTCACAGACCAGCGGAGGCAGGATTGGAGGTCGAGTGGCTGCCCACGCACTCGGCATAGCAGATGTTGCATATGACGCAACGAGGGCTCTGGAGGAAGGTGAAGGCTCGCAACCATCTGATTCTCGAGCTGATGTGATGACAGGTATACTTTCTATCTCGGATGAGAGTGCCTATTGTTTGATAGATACTGGGTGTAGCCATTCCATTGTATCGAAGGCTTGGGTAGAAAAGTATAACTGGTCAACTGAAACCAATAACCAAGTCCTGAGTGTCCAAACCCCTTTCGGTTCGACTGACCGAAAAATAACCATATGCCGAAACCAAAAAGTCAGAGTTGATGGAAGGGATCTCGAGATAGACCTGTTGGTTATGGAGATCACGGGTTACGATGTTCTATTGGGGATGGATTGGTTAACAAGACATGCCGCAACGATCGACTGTCCGCACCGCAGGATTTGTTTTGTGACCGCAAAAGGTGGTATGTCGTGCATGCTGAACTGTAGGAAGGTTGGAGGGTTGATACCGTGCATCTCGGCTGTGGAAGTTAGGCACCTGATCGATTCAGGGTGCACTGCATATCTGGCAGCAATAGTGTACACTGATACGGAAGTTCCTGAGATGAATACGATTCCAGTGGTGTCGGAGTTCGTGGATGTGTTTCCGGAAGAAATAGTCGGATTACCACCGGAACGAGAAGTGGAGTTTGGCATAGAAGTGGTACCAGGTACGACACCAATTTCAAAGAGTCCGTATCGTATGGCTCCTGCAGAATTGAAGGAACTCAAGGCCCAATTAGAAGAGATGCTGGAAAGCGGGTTTATTAGACCGAGCACATCTCCATGGGGTGCTCCGGTGCTGTTTGTGAAGAAGAAGGATGGTACCTTGCGGTTATGTATCGACTACCGTGAATTGAACAAGGTGACCGTCAAGAATAGATACCCGTTACCCCGAATCGATGACTTGTTTGATCAGCTGCAAGGATCTTCGATCTACTCCAAGATAGACTTGAGAACGGGGTACCACCAGCTGAGAATACGTCCGACTGATGTGGAAAAGACAGCCTTCCGAACGCGCTATGGGCATTACGAATATATGGTGATGCCGTTCGGGCTAACGAACGCTCCGGCTGCATTTATGGACATGATGCAGCGAGTGTTTCACGACCTATTGGATTCAACTGTGGTGGTGTTCATCGATGACATCCTGATATATTCAAGGTCACGTGAGGAGCATGAGGTACATCTGCGGATAGTGTTACAGAGATTGAGGGATCATCAACTATTCGCAAAGTTTTCGAAGTGTGAGTTCTGGCTTGAGAAAGTGGCCTTCCTTGGGCACGTGATATCAGGTGAAGGGTTGGCCGTGGATTCAGAAAAGATTCGGGCGGTGACCGATTGGAAGAGGCCAGAAACAGTTACGGAGATTCGCAGTTTTCTGGGGCTAGTCGGATATTATAGAAGGTTCGTACTTGGATTCTCACAGTTAGTTGCTCCCCTTACGAAGCTTTTGCATAAAGGTGTGAAGTTTGAGTGGGGTGCCACTCAAGATCAAAGTTTTGAGGAGTTGAAGAGTCGGTTGGTAACTGCACCGGTTCTTGCCATGCCCATCACCGACGAGGAGTATACCGTCTACACCGACGCATCCGGATCTGGTTTGGGATGTGTATTGATGCAGAAGGACCATGTTATAGCATATGCTTCTCGGCAGTTACGATCACACGAACAGAATTATCCGACCCATGATCTGGAGCTAGCTGCAGTGATCTTCGCTTTAAAGATTTGGCGGCATTACCTGTATGGAGTGAAGTGCCGTATCTTCACGGATCACCAAAGCTTGAAGTATATCTTCACTCAAAGGGAGTTGAATTTGAGGCAGAGGAGATGGTTGGAGCTGATGAAGGACTACGATCTGGATATCCAGTATCATGCCGGAAAGGCAAACGTGGTAGCAGATGCGCTAAGCAGGAAGAGTCAGATCAATCTGGCATCGATTATCACCAGCGAGACACACCTCCTCGAAGAAATGAGAAGAATGAATCTGCACGTGGGTGCATCCCGTGAGTTTGCATTGGAAACCTCATCTCGATTGATTGGAGCGAGCAATAGTGCAGGTACAGCTACAGTTGCCTCGATTATCTTGGCTGCGGTCGAGGTTCGACCAGAGTTACACGAGCAGATTCGAGCAGCACAACAAGAGGACCTAAAGTGCCAGAAATTTCGACAACATTTCGAGTCAAAGGCAGACTCGCCATTTCAACTCCACGAAGATGGTATTCTGCGGTTCCATAACCGCATATGCGTTCCGAATGACTCAGAACTGAAGAATCTGATTCTGTCAGAAGCACATGACTCGGGGTATACCATTCACCCTGGTGAAGTCAAGATGTATCAAGATCTAAAGCGATATTTCTGGTGGCCAAAGATGAAAAGGAACGTACAAGGCTATGTTGAGAAATGTCAGATCTGTCAGCAAGTCAAAGCGGATAGACGAAAGAGGGCGGGACTGCTAAGACCTTTGGAGATACCCATGCGGAAATTCGAGTCTATCACTATGGACTTCGTGACTGGATTTCCGAGAACCGTTGGACGATATGATGCCATATGGGTGATAGTGGATCGGCTGACGAAGATTGCACACTTCATTCCACTCCGGATCGAGACATCCGGAAGAGAGTTGGCTGACCTGTTCTTGCAATACCAATTTAAATACCATGGATGTTCACGGCACATTGTCTCTGACCGAGACACTCGATTTACGTCTCACTTTTGGGGAAGCTTTCAAGAAGCCATGGGCACGAAACTGAGATTCAGTACAGCCCATCATCCGCAAACCGACGGTCAATCCGAACGAACAATCCAAACATTGGAGGACATGCTTCGATCCCGTGCTTTAAGTTTCCGAGAATCTTGGATCAACCACTTGTACTTGGTAGAGTTTGCGTACAACAATAGCTACCATTCAAGTATCAGAATGTCACCACAAGAGGCACTTACAGGACAGCAGTGTCGCACACCGCTGTGGTGGGGACCCGCAGGTACGTATTCACCTACCGGGCCTCAGATGTTAGAAGAGATTGCTGAAACGACGAAAGTCGTTTTGAGTCGGCTTAAGTCGGCCCAAGAGCGACAAAAGAAATATGCGGATGTGCATAGAAGACCGTTGGAGTTTCAAGAAGGGGATCACGTGTGGCTTCGAGTTTCACCCGTCAGGGGTGTACACCGATTTGGCGTATCAGGCAAGTTAAGTCCTAGATATATTGGACCGTTTCAGATTTTGAGGCGAATGGGACCGGTGGCATATGAGCTTGCATTGCCACCAGCATTGGACCGGGTTCATCCGGTGTTTCATGTGTCACAATTGCGCCGATACGTACGAGATCCATCTCATTGCATTGATCACTCGGACCTGCATGTCCAAGGTGACTTGTCCTATCAAGAAGAGCCAATGCAGATATTGGACCGAAAAGAACAGCAACTTCGGAGCAAAACGATTAAGCTTGTCCTGGTCAAATGGGGACGCCATTCGACTAAGGAAGCAACGTGGGAACATGAGGAAACCATTCGTGAGAAGTACCCGGAACTATTCAACGACCAAGGTACGCAATTTAGTTCAGAGGACTGAACTCTATTTTAAGGGGGGGAGAAATGTTACGTTATGAAATTTTTACAATTAAATTCGAATGATTTAAAAGAAAGAATCGATAAATCATGTTAATAAAATGGAAGTTTAAACCTTAATTAAGGTTCCCCTAAATAAGTAAGTTAATTGTGAATTGAAACCGCGTCGAAATTTCGAGATTTCGGAATTTTATAGCCCCAGTGCGGATTAGGTTGACCGCAGTGCGGGTGGAAGCCATCCGCAGTGGCTCAGGCTTTTTCTGGAATTTTGCCAAAAAAATGACTAAGTAGTGAGTGCGGGTGAGGGATCCGCAGTGCGGATGAGTTTAGCCGCACTCATGAATTTCTGTATTGCACTGAATTTTCCTGAAATCGGCTAAGTAGTGAGTGCGGATGAGGGTGAACCGCAGTGCGGATCAGGTTCATCCGCAGTAGGCTCGGACTTTTCCTGGATTCGGCTGACAACCGACTAAGTCTCGAGTGCGGATTAGGTAACCCGCAGTGCGGATTGGCTAATCCGCATTCAGGGTAATTTTAACCCTAAAACCCAAATTAAACCTTCTCTCTCTCTCACTTCACCATTTTCCCCATTTTCAAGTGAATTTCGGTTAAGAGAGAAGGAAAAGATCCCGTGAGTTTCCGTTTCGTTCAGACTCCCGATTGTTGCGAGAAATCGAGTCTGGAACCGAGAAAGCAGCCGAGGATCTCTCCGAACCCTTCTAATTGGTATTTCTTTCTCTCCTTGTTACTTTCGAAACCTCGAATTTTCTCGATTTCTCGGATTCTCGTTTTAAACCCGAGATTTTTGTTCGAATTGCTCAAGGACTAGTTCCTCTACACTTCTTACTAGTTTGTTTGTCAATCTTTTTCCCGATTTCTCCCGATTTATGAAATCTGATTTCTAGGGTTTCGTGCCAAAATTGAAAGTTGGCATAATCGTGATTTGATTTGTTTAACCCGACCAATTAGACTTGTAATCGGTAGGGTTGCCTCCTGATCGTGAATTTTTAGAACATTTAACGGCTGATTTGAGGTTTTGACCAAATTAGGGTTAACCAAACGGTGGATTGAATTGAACCGAGAACCAAAGTAGTGAAACGGTGATTGATGGTTACCAAATGGAGAGTTTGTATGGTCCAGAGGACCTAGATGAGATCTTGTGTGGTTTTAGAGGATTTTGGTAAGAAATAAGGAACCGAACGAATTGATACCAAAAACATAGGAATTGATTAGAGAAGGTATAAGCCCTAGAGGTAACTCGAGTAAACCTCTCGATCCTGAACCAATGTTAAACCAAGTATACGTATAATATAGGTGTAGGCTCGGTCGAGCAAGAACTTGCGAGACAATACGAGACGTCCGATCCTTAAATTAAGCGGTACGCTCGGCATACTAAGGTGCGGGATTCTTGGACTTGTTTGATACTTTATTTTCAGGAATTAAACTGTGTTTTCGTTTGTCATGTTGAATATCATTGATTTCATCACTGAATTGCGTAGAGCATTTGCATAGCCCAATCAAATTAAACTCGAATTGATCTGAATTGAATGATTTGCATACTGGTATGGTTATAGGTTATGTCGATCTATTGTGATCTGATTTTGATTTAAAGTCACCACGAGTGGAATTGATATGTGTGTGAATGGATTTACGAAGTTAAGCACTTGGATCCAATTAATTTGCCAAGTCGGGCTGTATGCTGACTTGGATTCCCAGGATCCTAAATGGCCTTAGGTGAACGGCCCTCGATATTCCCAGTACCGGTTGGGACGAGGGAGGGTGATTATGTTATGAGATGTGTGATTGGAAATCGTGGTTGACTTGTGTAACGTCTATGGCTCGGTAGCATTTTCCTACGTGTTAATGCATTTGAACGGTCGATTGAATATGACGAATATTGGAAACGATTCTAAAGTGGATTTTCTTTACATGATTTGAACCAGACCTTAATAAACTGTTAAGCCAAGCGGTTGCAGATGGGTGTCAGATAAAGGGTCCAGCGGTTGGCCATCTGTAGGTGTCAGTAACCCTACAGATGTGGGTTTGATAAAGGTTCAGCTCGAAAGAACATCTGTAATTGCTACAAGCCCTACTGATCTGAGTTAGGAATCGAGTTAAGCCGAAATATATGTTGTGTTTGAGATTCATCTTGGAAATTTCGTAAACTGTGTTTCAGGTTGATTAACTGTTGTCGAGTAGTGGCATTCTGTTATTTATGTTTTCTTATATAACTGTTTGCATTGTTGTTGTTTGGGTTTCATTATTGAATATAGAGTTTGATTGCAAGTCCAATAATCTAAACTGTGGCAAATTCGCACTGAGAATTTATTCTCACCCCCACCTTCCCCGTTATTTTACAGGTATTGGTGCGACTGATTCCGGAGAGGCACGAGAGTAGTAGGCCTTAGTAGCTTACCAGTATATGACCCTAGATATCTTTTGTTGTATAGATTTAGGGTAGGCCTCGTGGTTGGTATCCGGATGAGATACTTTTGTTGTATTATATGCTGACCAGACTGTGTACTCTGATATATATATTAGAAACTTGTTTGAATTGCTTGTTGTTTGGTTTGAAATGTGAGTAGCCTTGTAAGCATACACGGCGTTGTATGCTTACGGCGGGGGACTGTTACGACCCGTGGCCGCGGGGTGTGACAGTTATGTCTAGAGTTTTGTCTGGGGTTGGCTACAACATATAACTCCAGGAACTTGAAAGTCATATTCATTGTCATTTGGACATATAACTCCCAACTGCTATCGTCTTGTACCGGTAGCTGTTGGAACCATGTTTGATTGCCTTGGCCAATATTGATTCTTGCGGTAATTATCAGTTCATAATTACGGTGGTCAATACCGAGTTGTTGGTACACTTCCCTATTTAAACCTCTAAAATCCAAACCAAGCCGGATATTGAACATTTTCGACACTTGATGGCTATAATAAGCACCATTTGGTCCTTGTAATACTTCACCATCAAAATAACAAGCAATTTCAATCATAATTGGTTGAATAAACCTAATAATAAAAAATAACTAAATTAAAAAAACTACAAAAAATAATTTTTTTTAAAAAAAGGATGAAAAAGAAAAAAAACGTACCTATGCAGCAGCACCTTCGGTGAAAATGAGGGTGTAAAATGCTCTGCGAATATCTATATAGGGAGAAGGTGCCACGTGCGCAGATCAACAATGCGAACGGGTCTGTCCGCAGATCTGTAACGCGCACGGGTCATCCGTCCGCAGATCTGTTTTGCGCACGGGTCGTCGGGAACGGGTCGTCAGGAACGGGTCATCGGGAACGGGTCAGTCCGCATATCCATTGCGCGAACGGGTAGCGACCCGTTCGCAGATCCAGTGTGCGAACGTGGCGGAATCTGAATTCGGAATTAACGGGTGGTATTGATTTAATTCTTATTTATTAGGGTGGTACATAAAAAAAAAACGGGTAAATCTGAAACAGAACTTGGCTGCGAAAATGAAATAAAAAGTCGCTTATGCTTTGTACCTACTCCGCAGTCGCGCACATGTTAGATTCGTTAGTGTGATTTAAGAGTGAAATCCCTTCTCTTCTCTGTGTCAAACTCCAAAATTCAAACTAAAAAATTCGGCCGTGCAATAATTTGTTGTATGTGTTCGTGACAAGAAGAAGATAAAGTTGTTTTAAATTTTTTTTTTTTTTTTGTACTACTCTTTGTGTTTATCATAAGATGATGTAACTCATTGTACAAAGAAATGGAATTCTTTTCCAGCTCGTGGTGCACGACTGGCGACATGAACGGATTAACAAGTTGGTTCGACTAAATTCAGATTTGATTCGACTTGTTCTGACATAAATCAAATTTAAACTTTATCTAGCTCGACACGCAAAGCCGCGCACACTAATGGAGTGGCTAGTTTTTATTATACTGCAATTTACTTAATCTCACTTTGTTCCCTTAAAATACTGCATTTACTTTTCTAATATCAGCGTTGTACATTTAAGCTTTGATAGGAAAAGGTGAGGATGAAATAATGAAGCTCAGAGTTCATTTTGGGTCTGCAAAATTGTAAAAATTCTAAACCAAACAAACAGATTACACAACGCGATTGTATAGGGAGTCTTTCTTCAATAGCTAGCAAATTCTTGGAAGAAACATGAAGTACTAAACATTCAAAATTCAAAAACTTAATCATCAATTCGAAAAATTCTTTCAGGTAATCAAATTTTGAACAAGCAATTTATAATATTAACAAAGCTCAAGTGCTAAATAAAAAATAAACTCTTTCATGTGTACACCTTGTCTCTGCTCCCATGCATTCTCTCTTTTATCTCATGAATTAACAATTTGATATTATTGTACGATGATCCACCTTCTTCCATTGACATTTTAGCCATTTTACCAAGTTCTCTTGCCCTGAGCCTTCTCTCCATCCCTTTTTTTTCTTCACTCAACAATTCCAATACCTTTTTCTCTACTTCATTTCTCTTTACCATAATCTCATCACTCTTCTCACTACCCCAAGTTATAGAACTCACAACACCGATTCTTATACCAATTTCTAAAACATCTACTGCGAATACTTCATTCAAGAACTGCTCTGCAAAGTGGGGCCATGTTAACATAGAAACACCAGCACATATCCCTTCTATAGTCGAGTTCCATCCACAATGTGTGAGAAATCCACCAATAGCTTTATGAGATAAGATCATGACTTGTGGGGCCCATCCTCTTATAATGAGGCCCCTGTCTTTTACCCTCTCTTCAAAATTCTCTTCTAACAGCCATTGTTCAATCTCAGACATCTTTTCTCCTGCTTTTATCACCCATATAAAAGGTTTATTTGAGGCTTCCAACCCTAACCCTATTTCTATGAGTTGCAAAGGCAAACTACGTACAAGGCTACCAAAACTGACATAGATAACTGACCCATTTTGCATGGAATCAAGCCAGCATAAGCATCTATCTACATCTATTGATGCCTTCTCACCTCTTGAAACTACTGGTTCCATATCTTTGTTAAATAAGCACACAGGCCCAATCGACCATACCTTTTTTTCCATAGCACTCTCATAGGATTTTATGTAGAGAGGCTCTAGGTCTTGAAATGTGTTTACTATGACACCAATGTTCTTTGATTCCTCCTCTTTTACCATGTTGACGATCTTCTCTCCTGAAGCGTAGAAGCTCAAGGTTGATCGAGTCTTTGGTATCTCAAGAGGGTGTGGGAAACCCGGTATGGAAACAGGCTCATGATCGTCCATTACATTGTCGTATACCTTGTGGCGGTTGATTAGGTATCTGCCATTCAAAATCAACATTTCAGAAAGCACAAAATTAGTTGTGTTAAAAAAAATTAAAAGTATCATCGATATAAATGTTTAAAGTTAAGACAATTGCCTGAGTGCCCAAATGACAGAAATATGTATCTGTTGAAACAATTTACAAATAGCACAATGTGATGTCTTTTTCTAAAGAGGAGGGTTCAAATGCCTCTATTTTTTAAACATTAATAACTTAAATTTAAAACTCAAATGTCAAAATAAAACTGTAAGATTTGATCATTTTCTTTATGACATATAAAATACGACATTTCGACTTTGTTTTCATTGATATTAAGAGCTTGCAAAAATACATTGATATGATTAAATTTTGGACGTTAATTTTTCAACTTATTGATTCATATAAAAACAAATTTGAAAAGTGATAATTTTTTGTATAAATGTAGAGAAATAATATAGATGACATCTAACGGTTTTATTTTGACATATAAGTTTAAAAAAAAATTGTTATTAGAAAATTGCAAAGTGGAGGATTGATGGAGGCACAAAAAATGGAGGCATTTGAACCCTCTTCTTTTCTAAAATAGATAACTCCAAAACTCACTTGGAACCAAACAGATCCTTAACTCTTTAAATCTGAAAGTTTGACACCTGGAAAGGGAAGAGAAGGCAGAAAATCCGATGAAACTAAGCCTCGGTATTCCAAACTCTCTTGCAACTGCACCTGTCCACGGATGGGTCATGTCGGATATCACGCAACTTGGTGGTGGATCATTTTCTCGGAGATAAGATATCAGTGGGTCCCGCAATTGTAGAGATGCCTCCACAAAGGCATTTAACTGTTTCAATCCCAATGGGAGGGAATCTACACTTTCGCATCCTTCAGGCAAACCAACCTCAGCTCCTTTGAAAAGCAACGGCACAAACCGGATTGGTAACTGGGAATCCCTAGCATGTTGAATGATGGATTCGATGCGTGCTGCGTTCCGAGGGGTTGTGACAAAGGTGACCACTGCGCCATGATTGGCTAGGATGTGAGCCATGTCTATCATGGGGATGGTATGGCCTTGTGCCATTTGTGGGACCAGTACGAAGTGGGGTTGCTGTGTCAAAGGAACATGACCGTCCATGTTGCTTTCTGGGGCAATGTTGTGTAGAGTTTGGCAATGATGCAAGAGGAGGTTGGAGGTGGGTGTAAGATCTGCATTTTATTATTCAAATCTGAAGAGGATTAAACAAATCTGCAAAAAGTCAGAACTTTGTAATACTTCCAAATACAAGAAAGCACAGATTCTCTGTGGCGCTGATTGCATAAAGATCCATGCAGCTGTTATATTGAATCAAGGACCTAAATTCAAAAAATGAATGGGAGAAAATGTCTGTCAAATAATCGTCCATGTTTTAATTGCACAGGTGTGCACTCATAATTTGAATTCATGAGGCTCAAAAATACTTCTGGTTTGTACCAATTTGTTCTCACACCATACTTATCATTCACAATCATATTCAACGCTCATTTGATCCCCAGATTTTATCCCCAGGTGTTATCTCCAAATTTTAACCCTGCAAATTGCTGGTAATAAGGTTATCCACTTGTCTTATCTTATTTACTAGACTAATACCCATCCTTTACTGCCAAGGTCTCACATCTCACCTATTTTTTTATTATTAATGTCTCTCTCCAGGGCCAATGAGTTGCATTCTCTCTTCCTCTCACCACCTCTCTTGCTTTTCACTCAACAAATTAATACAAAATCAAAATATCATGAATTTTGATGCTATAAGTTGACTTGTGAAATTCCCATCTTTAAATCAAATTTTCTTTTCTTCTCTTTTTTCGGGTTGTTTAGAACACTAACTTGCCTTGTGCAGTTCCATCCAATTAAAGTTTTTTTTACTAGATATTTGATTTATATTAAATATTAGCAACCATACTTAGTGGCATGATATAAAAAATAACATTGAAATATTCAATTTAGATAAGACCGGATTAGCACAACTGACAGAAAAACAGAAGCAAAAAATAGAAATAAGGTCCCTCTAATTATTCAATAATCAATTTTTGGAAAGCTCATCTTCCTTCATCAGTAATAGAATTTTGTCATACGGCAAGCTAATTTGGGTCTCGTAGAAAATTTAGGATAATGGTCTAATGGACCAAGAATTCCACCATGGATCTTCCAACATAATAATTCATGCTTTGCAAGTAGCAGTATTTAATAAATACTTTATTATATTTTCCCTATTTTAATTTACAATATGATAATTACTTCATAGTATTTCTATTTAGAATTTGATTGTTCTTGTAATGACTAAAAAAGCTAAATTGTTGTTTGTAATTTATTTATGTAGTGTAGAAGCAATACATGTTGTCAAGGCAATACAACATTTTAATCAGCGTCATT
The DNA here is from genome assembly GCF_964058835.1 of Carex rostrata. Lineage (NCBI taxonomy): Eukaryota > Viridiplantae > Streptophyta > Magnoliopsida > Poales > Cyperaceae > Carex > Carex rostrata. The sequence goes on along the minus strand of NC_135948.1, from coordinate 2,644,446 downwards.
TTCATCTTTTTAAGAATAATTCTATTTTATTCAAAACTATCTCCAAGTTTGTTGTGAAACATCTATCTTTAGGGATTAAGAGGGATAGTACTTATATCATTGCCCAAAAGGGGCTAAGAGAAATTATGTATGTACCTTTAAGTCTGCAAATGTCATATTTACACTTCAAAAGACAAAAGCTCTTCTATTTCCAGTGCATTATTTTTATCTTTTGATTTTTGTTACAAGCTGATCCTGTTGCACAAGTTGAGTCTATTTTATATTGCCTAAAAAGTCAATTATTGGGAAAAGTTTCAATCCTTCAATTGATTATTTGTAATTCAGGATCAGCATCTGTCAACACTAAAATACAAGTTCAATTTACCTCACTGGTGCAATGTTTGTTGAAGTTTATTCCATCTTGGAGGCAGTAGAAGATCTTAAAGGGGATATATACAGCTCCAAGAAGTACGCAGTTTAGGATAGCTTGAACATTGTCTCATGAGGTCACATTTGTCGAACTGGTTTCCAGATTGTCAGCCAAGATGTCCACATTTTTCTTTTGCCTATTTCAATCATCCCATCAAATCATGGAGAAATTACAATTGCCCTTTTTAATGCTCCTCCTCATGTAGCTACAGATGCCTAGCATTGGCACACCTGTACATATTCGAGACTGTTTTCATGTTTATGCGTTATGTGCCGGTCCTAATATTTACCAGCCTGTACCATAGCCATACCAACTAGTGATTTCATTTTTCTAATTAATGGTTTTTTTAATTAAACCACAACTTATATTCAGTTCACACAAAAAAAGACTTGCTTTCAGAAGTAATACATTGTTTAAGACAACAAAGACATTCTAGTCTGTACCAGTATTGGCACCAAACTTTCCTTGTCTCGCCGTCGCAAGAACTCCAGCCTGTTGATACATCTCTTGCCCCAAAATTTCACCATTTCGGTCATGATAACCTTGCAAAAAAAAAGATAGAAATAAAAATACATATCACCAAAATTTATCCATCTTCAGACCACACCTGCATTCTCAGGTGCTACGGAAATGGCTGAGTGCAATTGATCCTATTGGGTCACAATATTCTCCCTGATGTAATTCCCGGTAAGAACAAATACATATATAACCACTGTTCTGCAACATTACTGATCCTGTCCCAAAAAAGGGGTGACACTGGTTGTTGTTCGGATTCACTAGTTCAGTACCAGCCTTGGTACAAGTAAATTATACATATGTTCACTCGTTTGCTACAGAACTACAACACCTATGTTGCTTACCTTTATTTTTCTCATACTAGAGCCAAACGTACTGGCATCACCTGTCACACTAATACCAGACCCATTCAGAATATTGCCAAAATTTGAAATTTGCCATTGGAAATCAACAAATATACTGTTCTACCAATAAACTGGCACTCGTACAGGTACGCAGTGAAGAATGCTGGTTACTCCAGAGTCCAGACCAATAAAATGGGTCAGCTCATCATCTGGAATTAATGCGTACTGGCTGAGTTCGATAAAGGCGTGCAATAATGGGTATAGGGTTAGGATATGGAGCAGGAGGTGCTTTGTGAGTTGGTGAGAACGGAAGTACTAGATTAGAAGGTGACTTGGGAGTAGGAGGGGATGCAGCGGTGCTTCCACCAAATCGAAATCATTAACGGCGGCGATAACGGATAAACAAATTTTTGTGGCTTAATATCTTCAGAGTGAAATCATTAACGGCGGTGGTTACGGATTGACAATTTTTCTTAGGGTGTCAATGGCACCCTTTTATCCGTTTACTCGACCAGTACCGTATTCGATAAGATTAGTATGATTAAAAAAAAAAAAAATTCATAAACTTATTAGGTACGGATACGGATAAATTTTTTTTAAGGGTACAGATAAAGCCTATTTCGTACCTGTTACTCGTAATTATATAAAAAAAAATTATATATATTATATGAGATGAGCTAAGATGAGTTGTGAAGTAAAGCGACTATTTTACTTCACGCTCATATTTAAATGTGCTTGGAGACCAAATTTTACATATTTTAGAATTTTTTTACTATTTATTAAGCAATTTTGAAAGTCGCTGATCTAATAATTCAGAAAATTTTTACTGTTTTTTACTATTTACAGCAAAACAGCAATTTTAAAAAATACTTAATAAATAGTAAAAAAATTCCAAAAAATGTAAAATTTGGTCTCCAAGCACATTTCAATATGTATTAAACATCTAACAGTTCAGATCGGTCGTTTGGACTTTCAAAATAAAAATACGGCATGAAGTAGAAACACGTTTTACTTCGCAACTCACCGTAACCCATCTCATATTATATATCTTAATGAGCATTGAATTATTATCTATCTCCAACAATCCAACTAGCAACTACTCTTGATTTTGAAAAATAAAATTTATTAAATTTTCTAACTTTAATAATTGATCATTTATGTAACTGTGTTAAACATAATTCACCATTAAAGTACTTGAACAATTAACCATCTTCCTTTTATTTGCATGCCTTATTTTTTTTTTAATTAAAGAACAGAGATATTTTTATTTTTTAATTTGTGTTTTGATAAAAAAAAAAAAAAAATTAGTTGGAATTAATTTTTATATTAGTAATGTGATTATATATGCGACAAATAAATATGTCTTAGTATTTTATTTAATAAATAATAAAAATAATTATTATACAAGTATTAACCGTTATTTAACCACTACTGTTTCGTTATCCGACAATTACAACGGATAAGGATAAGGTACAGGTAATGCAATTTGTAACAGACAATGGTAGAATATGAGTAAGAATAATTTATAACGGATACGGATATGAAAATGCTTTCACCTCCAACCCTTACCGTACCAGTTGACACCCCTAATTTTTCTGTTGGCTCATATCATATCTACTGTGAGGTTCGAATTGGAAACTTCTAGCAGCGGAGCAGCCGAGCACAGCAAGAGCTGCTACTATTTTTTTTTTGGGATAAATTTGTGTTTCATAATTTTTATTTTTTAGATGTAATTATTGTGATACTCATCAATAAAATTCTAAATATTCAATTTTTGTACTCGAATCTGAAAATTTTGCTTATTTCATTACTAAAAAACAAACAACATTTCTCATCTCCCTTGTCTTTAATCTAATTTTAAAAATTGTATGTAAGTTTATTATTAATCTTTTAATTTAAGATGAAATAACTAATTTATCATTCTCATCATACAAACACATTCTTATTGTTCAACTACAATCATTATTTTTTATTTGTATTTTAATCGATCAAAAATTGAGTGCTAATGTGTAAGTTTTTTTTTTTTTTTTTTTTTGTATTTTAATCGATCAAAAATTGAGTGCTAATGTATAAGTTTAGTTACTAAATTTGTATTGATAGAAAACTAAGTTTGTTTCGGTGGAAGTGACAAACTGACAATTGTTTTCTTCCTTGCTAAGTTTTATTTTGCAAAATAAATGATGTCAAATTGGTTACAAGATTTTATCTAATCTGTAAATTAATTTTTGTGAAATAAAAAATTTGAGTGCGTTTGGATTGTCAAGAATAGTATGGAGTTAGCTCTGTTTTTAGTTGGTGACTATTTTTTTCACTATTCCACATTTGGATCACTCTGAAAATAGAGTCATTCATCGGATTAACGTTGTTTTTACTAACCCATTCAAATGATGGAGCGCTAACCTAAGTTAGTGCTATTTTTGTTATTTTTGAAATTGTATCCAAACACACTCTTTGTTGAGTTTTTGGTAGAGAGCAACTGAAAATTGAAATTCAACAAAGAGCGATATTGGATCTAAAGGAAGCCGTTGTAGTAAGGCTGTAAATGAGTCGAGTTTGAGTGAGTTACCCCCAACTCGAACTCAGCTCATTTAATAAACGAGCGAGTCAACTCGAGTTGGGATGGTAATAACGAGTTGTAGAGCCAACTCGAACTCAGCTCGTTATCAACTCGAGTTAACTCGCAACTCGTTTATAACTTCTTTTAACCAATCAAGTTCTTAGGTATTGTTATACACTAATATGTGTTTATCTATACAAACAATTGAAATGGTATAGTAATAGTTTATCTAAATACAAATAATCTAACACAGAGATAATAGGTCAACTCAAAGCAAACAACAACTTAGAATTCAACAATTTTTTATACAACTTAGTACATAAGTTGAGTTATAAATGAGCGAGTTATGTAATTTGAGTTATAAATGAGCGAGTTGGGCTCAACTCAAACTCAGCTCATTTATTAAATGAGTCAGCCAATTCGAGTTGAAACTAACTCGAGTTATAAATGAGCGAGTTAAAGCGAGTCATTAACGTGCGAGTTGCGAATTCGAGTAATTTTGTACAATCCTACGTTGTAGTATGTAACAGTTTTGAAGCCCTTGTAGGCGTAAACATAAAAATTTTGATGTTATAACTTATAAGTTTAATTTTTTTTTTTTTTAATGTAATCGAAAAGAACTAAATTTTTGAGAGTTGTTAATAAAATACATAAGGCAGTTTCTGTCTTATTTTTTTTTTTATTAAAGTGATAGTATTTATTGTTTTATATTTACCGTTTTATTTTGTTTACTTTCGTTACAAATGCACTCTACACAGTTAAAAATTATTGTAAAAATTTGATGTTTCTCCATTAAAAAAATTACATTTTTTTCTTCTAAAATTCATGATAATGTATATTCTTCTAAATTTAAAAAGAGTGAGGCTATATATGGTACATTGCAATACGCTGGTTGGTTCATGCATTGAATTTATATCTTCATTCTCTAAATTCAAATAATCAATCTGAACCGTTTAACATTATTATCATATGAGAATATACTTAAAAGATCAAATTTTATATTTCTTTAAAATTCATTTTACTATTTTTTAGACAATTAGTAAATCACTTGATCTAAAAATTCTGGACCATTGAAGAGTAGTGATTTGGGTAAGTTCCGCATTTACCTAATCTATGAAAGGTTAAATAGGATAGGATGAGAATTGCGAAGGATGAAAACAGACCCAAGATTTCAAAACCGACCTGAGATAAATGAAATCACAAATCTAAAAAGCTTGGACTTCGAATTTTGGGGTTGCTAAGTCTATTAAATTATTTTGAATTTATGATTAAGAAAAGCTGCGATCTTAGAAAATATACAGAGTATGATATAGCTAATGAGAACCTTTTTCGAGAAGGGCATTAGTCTATTATAATTTTATTAACCAATCAGAAAGAGCTTATGTACCAGAAAGCTAATATTAACTTAAAGAGGAACTTTTGTTGCTTCTCTAAGAGATAATCTAACGTGATAGCAATCAGGTCACATGGATAGAGAACTTGTTCAAAGCAATTAAAGAAAAAACATGCACACAAATAATATCAATACATTATACACTACAACTAAGAAATGAACTACACACTTTTATTAAATTGACAGGTAATTATCATCAAATTCAAGAAACTTCATAAGCATTATGAGATCTCCAATTTACATATAAAGTTTATTAGCAGGTGCTATATGTTGTCGATTGTATCAAACTTTAGGAAACTGGAAAGCATTAATTACTTATAAACGGCCTTCATTGCATACTACCAAGTAATTGCTAGACATAGTTTTGTTAAACAGCAATACATGATTCTTACATTCAGGAACATATTTTGATAATTAGATCTTACAAAAATGTCTAGTAGTCTGGTGTAATATCAAAGAACCTTAATCAAACATTAAACTCAATTCAATTGTGCATGTGTTAGAGATACTAAACCATTTTCTCTTTCTACCTCTACCACAGGCATTTGTTGTTTTACCTCATGAATCAGCAACTCTATATTCTGGTAAGAAGACCCCCCTTCTTCCATTGCCACTTCGGCCATTCTACCAAGCTTTCTAGCCTTTAACCTTCTTTCCATCCCTTCTCCCTCTTCATTTATCAATTCCAAAACCTTTCTCTCAACATCATCTCTTTTCACCATCACTTCATCACTCTTTTCACTCCCCCAAGTAATTGAACTCATAACACCAATCCTTACACCAATTTTCAAGATATCCACCACCAATATTTCATTCAAAAACTGCTCTGCAAAATGGGGCCAGGTTATCATAGGCAATCCAGAAGATATACCTTCTATGACCGAGTTCCATCCGCAATGCGTCATAAACCCGCCAATTGCATTATGAGACAAGATTGCCATTTGTGGGGCCCACCCTCTGATTATAAGACCCCTGCCCACTATCCTCTCTTCAAATTTCTCTGCTAACATCCATTGCTCAAATTCTGAAATCTTATCTCCGGCCTTTATCACCCATATAAACGGTTTCTTGGAGGCCTCTAGCCCAAGTCCTATCTCAATAAGCTGTAAAGGCATGCTACGCGCAAGACTGCCAAAGCTCACATAAAGCACCGACTTGTCTTGCATTTTATTAAGCCAATGTATGCATCCCTCTATGTCTATTGATGTTTTGTCACCCCTAGAGTTCAGTTTATTCATATCTCTGTTGTATAAGCCCATCGGCCCAAGTGGCCATACCTTCTTTTGTATAGCTTTCTCAAAAGATTCTACATAGAGAGGTTCTAGTTCTTGAAATGTGTTCACAATAACACCTCTGACCTTTGGTTCTTCCTCTCTGATCATTTCTTGGGCCTTTCCACCTGATACCGAGAAGTTCAAAGGCGATTGGTTCTTGGAGATTGCAAGTGGGTGGGGAAACCCAGGAAGAGGAACGGGTTCATTTTCATCCGTCACTTTGTCATAGATGTTCTTGCTGATGATTATCTGCCTGGTACAAAAAAATAGATGGGTGAGCAGTACCATATGCCGGTCATTACTTTGTTGGTAGTTGGTACCGGGTCAAGTGACCTCTTCCAAAATTGGAAGGCTGTAACATAGGAAATTAAGTATATTAAGTCCAATCAGGTGATTGTTTCTCAACCTTCTAGTAATGAGGACAAATAAACTACAAGCAAAACAGAAATCTGATCAATTGATTTTAGGAGGGAAAAAAAAAACTAAATCTTAATCAGCTGCATCAAGTAATAACTAATGTTTAAATGTTAAAACTCTTTAGATATACAATCATAAGTACAAGTTAAAGAAACATGTCTCACACAGATCCAGTTTTTCTTAAAAAATACATCTATTCTTGTAAAAGAATGTCACTCTCAGAGATCTCAGTCTTCAAGCGAACAAATCCTCTGGCAATAAAAAGAGATGTTATGCATCACTTTCACTAGAAAGACCGATCCACTAATAATAAAGTTTAGAAGGAACAGCTGAAAACTTGCCAAGTTGTACCTGCAAATGTGAGAAAATGCAGAAAAACCTACAAAACTAAACCTCGGTACCCCAAATGTTCTCGCCACATCACCTGTCCATGGGTGGCACATGTCAGATATGATGCAATTCGGTGGTGGACCATGCTCCTTGAGGTATGAGATAAGTGGATCTCGCAGTTGCAAACATGCATCCAAAAATGCTCTAAATTGCTTTAGTCCATCCGAAAGGGTGTCGAGATTTTCAGATCCTTCAGGCAGACCCTCCTCGCCACAGCTGAAAGGCAGCGTCACAAACCGGATCGAGAGTTTTAATTCTTTTGCACGCTCAATGACATGTCTGAGGCGTGATGCATTGAGGGGTGTAGTGACAAAGGTAACGAGCGAACCGTGACTTGCTATAAGGTGAGCTAAGTCTACAATGGGGATAATGTGGCCTTGTGCCAAGAAAGGGACCAATACAAAGTGAGGTTGTGGGGTTGTAGGAGAGCCATGGTGGTGAGTCATTTTTCCTTTAGTTTTGTCTCAGGGAATAAGGTATGTTTACAGCACGAACAAAAAAAAAATGCAAGTGCAAGATGAGGTGATGAAAGGCTCATGGCAACTTATGGATTGACTTAAAAAAGTAAACGAGAATAGACAGGATAATAATTACCCAATATTGCGGTGTGTTTGACTTTGAGGCGTTGAAATATAGCAGTTTTACTTTTTGAGCCTGAATTTTACTAAATTTAGTATTTCGTATATCTTCATCATATTCTTAGTTTGCTGTGGGTTTCTCCCGTTAGTTGCAATCGATGAAAGTGCTGTTGAATAGCCATTAGCAAGCCTTCTCCGTATCGATTGCTAATCAATGAAATTCAAAGATTTGAGATGTATTCGTTTGTTTCTTACAATTTACTGTAAACTGACGGCCACAGGGCAGACCGAGATTTTCTTCAGGAGGCCAAAAAAAATATTAAATCGGGTTTAAATAACTTATCGGATTTAAACCATTAACTAATTGGATACTCGATAAAAAAAATATTTTGACTTATATTTTCTAATGTTCTGACTTATAATTTCTAATTCTTTAACTTATAATTCTTTTTACCAATCATAATTCAAGAAATTTATTTTGATTTTAACACTAAATTTAACCCGATTTGCAAATCAAACATTCAGGAGGCAAAAGAAATTTCTAGGTCATTTATAAAAATAAAAAAAAAGAAATTCAAAGATTTATGTTTATTTCTTCTATATTAACTACTATTATATGACCCAAAAAAGTTTGTCAATATTAAATTAAAAAGTGCACAACCTCAAATTTGTCTTCTTTTTTTTTTTTTTGAGAAACTTGGTAGATTCTATCAAGATTGCAACCTCAAATTTGTCATGTAGTAAAATAACAATCTGTACTACACAACTAATTTAATCACAATAATTAACTGCAATTAATTATTGTGCCAAATCGAAAATGTTATGCCATAAAAATTATAAACCTATAAAGTACAACTCAATGACTTGGAAAATGAGCCTTCAATATTTGAGGATGACTATAATTTAATAAGTAAATAATCCAGAGCAGCATACTTTAAAAATTGCAATTTAGTGATCCAATATGGGCCAGTTTTATATTCTATTAATTGCAATTTGTGATGCAGTTGTTACTATATAAGTATATATCATAAAGACAATCTTAGTGGTGCAAGTGGTTGTCACGAACTGGGAGCTAAAACCAATCCAGTCAGGCACAGTCGTAGCATTTGATACAGTATATTGCAACTAAATCTAAAAAGATAATTTTAAACTACTGCTCATGTGAACAAACCTCGAAAGCATAACAAACATAAATTGCACAGAAATCAGAACCAGATCATCTTCAAATAACCTAATACCAAATATTAGGCTGTTTCCTTACCCTAGCAGCTTGGTCAAAGGCAAATGCAATTAATCTTAATTAACCCAGGTTCAAAACCCTCCAATACACCAAAGCATAAGTCCAATTATCCATTATCACTATCGCATCAAGCTGCGACCCTCCAATACACCAAACCCTTCATTAATTTTTCAAGCCCTTCTTTCACATAATCGTTTCAAATTGGAGATTGCTCGATTTTATTTGAAGCCGATACCGTTTGTTTGTTGAGATTCAATCAAGTTAGTTTGGTTGAATTTGTCCATCTTTTCCTGTTTCAAATTTTTTTTTTATTACAATATTTATGACAATATAATCTGAACCAATCTTCGGTACAAGTTGGGTTTCAACTGATAATAGTAACAACCAATTACAATTTGGGGCTCATCTTTCAACCAAGAAAACTAATTTCATTTACCTCAATTGGATTGTTATTGCTGTAAACTATCACATCCTGGAGAAATCTAACAGCGGGGGTGAGCCGGGGGGTACGGGACAAAACAGACAGTTCTGACAAGTATGCCTTTGAGGAGAGCTTCAACTTAGTTTGCATGAGTACCCATATGCCACTCTGGTTTGAGTTTCTGATTATATTTACCTTAGCTATCTCCAGATCGTCCACCAACACAGCACCTATTTCCCTTCATTTTAACTAATTTTATATATCAGGAAGAGATAAGAAACACACATTCAAAGCATAAACAATGCTATGGAAATACTTTCAAAGAGCTAACTAAAAGAAATTTAAACACAGAGTAACAAAAAGTAAATAAAAGGTAAAATAATATAGATCTGACTCTTACAACATGATATTGAAGTGTTATTCAAATACTTGCTCTTTTAAAGATCCTTCGAAAATAAAACTGATAAAGCCCATGCATAAAATCCCAAGTCTTTTGCCTCTAAGTCCTTAATTTTCTTTTCTTTTTAAATTGTTTCTATCCACCTTCTGGAACATACACCGAAGAACTAATAGTTGCCTCCGCATCAAGTGGATCAATCCTGACTATTGCTTCCTGAGCAATAAATATTGTTAACTAACTAATATGAATGGTCAATGTGTAATATTATAAGCTTAAATGATATTTATCAATATTTCAGTATTTTGATCTCTATAATTTATTTGGTTTCCAATTATCAAAACCAAACAGAACATGGACCAAGCTATAATAATTTTTAACAGCAGCAAGCGAAGGAAACAGGAAAACTAAATCATTTAAACCAAAATAAATTCAGTTCGGTACAATAACAATCTCAAACCCAAACATGCCTGAGTTTGTCAACAGGTACATTCTAAACATGACTAGAACGGCCGAGTGCATGGTTTTGAGCCTAATTTGGGATAAAAACCAAAAAAAAGGAAAGAAAAGAAAACAAATGAAGCCCTCTTAGAATCTTACTCAGTGGTGTCCATGCAAGGTGAGATGATCATGAGTTCATGACACCAGTCCGGCTAGTGAGGTCAATAGTTGGCTTGATACAAGGATATTAAATAGTTGAGTAGCTTGACCTCCAACCTTTACTCAAAAAAATACTCGGCTTGATACCTACAACTGAATTAAAGCTTGAGGGACAAATAATGGATCTGTCAGTCCCTGTCCAAGCATAACTGTCATTATGTTAGCCACTGCAGCTATTGCTGTACCACTTCTTGATGTGCAAGGTGTAGCAGATAGTACATAAGGATTCTACTCAACAACATAAACTAAATAAGTTGCTAAATATAAAAAGTAGAAGAGCTAAATTCAATTGATATTGGTCTTAAATTGATCATAAATAGTCGAGAGTGAATTTGGATTCCAAATACAACACTTTTAGTGTGATCCGTACAATGTATGAATTCATATGAAAAATAATGACACAAATTTATTATTCATCAAACAATTTGAAGTTTTCAACAGTCTTGTCCACCTGGCATTGATGCATATCAAATGATACTCGAATTGCATAGTTATCTATTTGTCAAATATAAATATTTTTGCCTATCAAAACTTGCCTCTTGCTTCTGGACTAGTTTGCTTTATTTGGATATATTGCTAAAATTGGATTCAGATGTTTCTCGGAGATTCGAACCAAATAAATTCGCGAATCTATTTGAATTGAATCTGATCAAATTCGAATTTGAAATTGAATTAATTTCGAATCGAACTGGTTTGAATTAATTTCAAACCGAATCTATTTTGAATCAAATTTTTTTTGAACTTTTTCGAATCAAACTCAAATCGAATTACAAACTACGAATTTTTTGTGCACCCCTAATGGACATTGTGGTTAAAAATAAATAAACTTTGTTTTCAACATACATTTATACCTTATTTGCGGTCTATTGGATCTAAGATTTTCATTGACTATTTTTTGGTGTACTACTCTTAATAGTGATTTATTACCTTCTCTACGTACCCTAATCATGCCAATGGATGTTATTTCTATACCTAGTCAGGCTTTGAGTATTCGAGGGACAAATTTGAGCCATATAGGGGTAGATTTGCGCCTTAAAGAGAAAGTACTTGACCAAGAGGAAGGAGAGTCAACACAGGAAGATGAAATGTTTGGTATCGACCTATTAATGGCTCTGGCATGATTTGATTAGTGTGCTTTGTTTTAACTATGTGCTGTTGCATTTGTTGCTCTGTGATGCTCGATATATATGTGAGCTTGTTTTTGTTGTTAATACTTCTATGTTGTTTTTGTTGCTCTGAGATCATGCTTTTCATTTTAGTACTTAAGATGTTGTGGTGCATACCATTGTTGTATGTTTTTTTGTAAGTTATTACTTGCTCCTTTTTGGAGTTGGTATGAACAAAATTTATATTTGTTTCAATGAAAACAAGTGGGATTTCCCCCTTTATCAAAAAATAATAATAATAATAATTAAAGAAATGTGTCGAAGGAAACTTGAATCTTAGTATACATAATGAACTTGGATGGGGCTCCGGACGTCAAGTGACAAGTGCTTATGTGACCGTATGGAATACTTACAGCTGAGTCAAAATTAATTTGGTGTCTGTTTGAAATATATGAGAGCCGTTTAACAGGAATGACACTGAAATATAGTTTGTTACTTTGTTTCCAGTAAGCCCGTGGGCCACCACCTGAGAAATATTAAAGTAGCTTAAAAGTATATTTAAAGCCTACGTACTGACTTCTAAAAAAAAAAAAAAATTTGAAAATCTTTTGGTTCTGGATTAAAATGGGAAATTTCAAGACACAACTTTGATTTAGTATTACAACTGACCAGGACGAAACAAGCTTGGACCCTATAATAAATTGCATTCCCACCCCCCACCAAATAATGCTTAGATATACGGTATTCCCCGTTAATCCTTCTAATTATACCACCTACTTCCTTCACATTATCACATGAAAACAAAAGCAACAAAAACCAACTAATCCCTTAAAACATGTATACGCCGCCGTCTCCATTCACCTTATACCCCATGAAAGCAACTGCAACAAAGAAAGCACTAAAGTATGAAAACAAACAAAACCCCAAGGATTAAACCAACGTTCACCTCTGCCCAATATTTTGCCTTGTAACAACCACTATCATAGGGGGTGTTATCCACCAATGGCTGGCTATTGAACCCAAATGCTTGACCCACACCGGCACCGGCAGCCTCACTGTTTGGCTGGTGAAATTGTGTCTGACCAGAATCACCCAAATTAATTGGGTCAGCTGCCTGGGGCAACTGTTGTGACTGCCCGAATGGAAGATTCTTGTCTTGACCAATCGGCTCGGCGAAAGGTGGCAATGCCGGTGCCAGGCCTGGTGATCCTGGCATGCCGCAATGCTGATCAACTCGTGGCTGATCACTAGCCTTCCATGCAAGTTCCCCATCCTTGTCATGTATACGCATGTCACCTTGGTCTACCAACTCGAGACTAAGTAGGAAGTTGTTGTCGGCTGATGCAGCATTGGTGTTCCATACCGAGTTGCTTCCATCAAAGATTTCTAAGCCATTCCAAGTGAAGAGGAGTGTACATGTATTGACATTACTCGCAGGTGCGCATTCGGACTCCCACATGCTTTTACCTGATGCAGTTTCCTGGACCTGATGGGCAAATTTTTCAAATTCCAAATTCAGTTTAGGCTTACCTATAATTTAAATTCACATCAATATTTTTTCATAGACTGCTTGCATGGTAACTAAACCTGAACAAAACAGAAGTCGTTTCCGAAGCCACCAGCTCCAGGTGCTGTCTCATGTCTGATAAGGCATGCAGTGTATGTCCCGGATGCTGAGGTGAGGAATGGAACAATGTTCGCTTCAGAGTTCGGTGGAATAGCAGCGAGGATTTGCTGCTTCGTGGCCCTTCGAATTGTGCCTGCTGGCACATTAGTAGATGCATCAGTTGTGGCTCTTAGTGGTGGTGAGAGGAGAAAACAAAGAGTGAGAGAGAGGAAGAGAGCAAAGGGATGCATTGTAAATTTGGTTTGTTGAGTACTGGTGAGGTTATGAGTGGAATTGGATGGCTTTAAATGATGGTGCATTGAAGAGGTTACATACAGGGAGGAATTAACGCTGGGGTTGGAAGAGGTGGGGTTAGGCGGAATAACTGTTCCAATAAAAAGGGGATTAGTTGATTCTATCTGGAACTTATATGACTTTTTCGGTCAAGCTTGTAGTTTTCCTCTGGGTTTTAAACTAGTCGTTGGCAGTTGCCAAGTTGTAGTATACAATCTTAATTATCTGAACATATTAATCTCTTGTTTTAAACTTTTTTTTAAAGTACCGGTTAAACAAGTACATTCGACTCAATTAATTAAAAAGGGTTGGACCAATGATAATTCTCTGTTTTTTTTTTTTCGGGAAAAAGGTAGCTTAGCCATCATCGTACATTTATGCTATGAACTTCAAATTGCTTTAGTAACGATAATATATTTAAAGTCTGGAAACTTCGCCCGTTGCTGTAAATGAATCCGATTTAAAATTTATTTCTTACATTGGTTTTATATGAATAATATAAAAGCTATGGTAATATGCATATTACGGATTGGTATGTAATATTGATCAAAAAATTTATTTTTAAAATCTTAACGGTCGATCCGAGCTGTTCAACATAATCTCTATATGAATATGTACTTGCGAATCAATTTTAATATTTTCTCAGTATTATTTTCGGAACGTTATGCTATAGAATAAAAGTGTACTATATCAGCTACGACCGCTATCGCGGTAATAGTGGTCCGCTATTTGCGCTACACGCTACGCTCTATAGCGTACGCTATGCTACATAGACTTTTATTTAAAGGCCCAACTGAAAATTTATTTTAAAGATCATTTTTTTTCAAGATTCAAATTAATTTTGTTCTTAAATAGAAAAAAGATAGTTTATTCCATGATGCTTAGATTTATTTTTTTAATAAAAAAAATTATAATTTATGTTATGTGTTTAAATTTTTTTGAATAAAAAAAGATAGATAATTTATAATATTATTAGAAATATCTTTTTAATAACAATTTGGACTCTGTACTGATTCAATATAAATAAATATTTTATTCCTTAATTAATTTTGTGTTACTTATTGCTCTATGAAACTTTAAATAATGTTGTTAATTACTAAAAATATAAAATATTTTTTTTAAATAAAAAACGCTATGTATAATAGTTTTCACTATAGCTACGCTATTCACAATAGCTTTTTTTGCCTTTCCGCTATGAGGCGATAATCACTATTTAGAACTTATATTTTCTAGAATGTGTTTACTATTTTTTAAAATAGGTAGAAAATCACTTGATCTGAAAATTCTGGACCATTCAAAAATAATGATTTTCTATCTATCTTTAAAAATAGTAAAAGAAAATTGAAAAAATATAAAATTTGTTTGCAAGTACATATTCATATGAAAATCATATTGAACGATTTGGACCGACCGTTAGAATTTTAAAAATGAAATAATAATATGTATTATGGACCAAATCATGTTATGCATAGTAACATAGACTCAGCTCATAATATAATATGATGCATATTCGAAGTAGAACTAGGATTAATGAGGTTAACTTTAAAATTTAAAATGTCATTGTTTCTTTTTCCCTTTCCTTCCGTCACAGTACTGTTCTGGTTTGATGTCCGGTCCAGTTCTGATAACATTGATTAAAAGGATTAAATTTACAATTTACTACATCACATGAGATCTCCCTTGTACAATAATTCTGGGTAAAGTAGAGCTACTATCTGATTCAATGACCTGCGGTATGCCATAAAATCCTTGTGATGCTCAATGGCTGCAAGAAAAAATTGGAAGACAGAATTAAACCCACATAGCATATAAATAGGTTTCAGCAAATACCAGCAACTAAAGGAGTCGTACAAAGTTCATATTGTTACATACCGTGCATCATGGGCTTAATCTCCCTGGAGAAATCTTCAACGCGACCTAAGACAGGACGGACCCCACACAAGTAGGAGACACAGAGCTCCAAGTAAAGGGACCTATCCAGTATCTCTACCAATAAGACGCACACCCTCCCTACCTCCATATCCAGAGATTTTGATTTATTTGCATCTGACAACACTTCTGTTACAACAGCAAGTGCTTGATCCTACAAAGGACAATAACCATGTTATTAGTCATGCAACTTTTGTACATAGGCTCACAATATAATTTAGGGAAAATTTCCAATGTACCCATACAAATATTTGAAATAGCCAATTTCCCCATCAAAACATCAAAATATCCAATATCCCCACAAAAATTTAACATAATCTCTTCTATCCCCTTTTAATTATTTAACCTTTTAATTTAATTGCTTTAAAAGTCATATTGACTAATATATCCTTCAATATGAAATAGAGATGTACAGTTCTTCTAATTGTCTTTCTCCCCACTGTACTGGACACCTAATATTTTCTCTTGCTTTTATTCAAAATAAAAAACAGTACCACTGTCATTTGTTCAAATAACTTGAATGAATCCAAACAATTGCAATAAGCTCTCTAGCTAACTTTTAATTTTTCTCAAATTATTTTTCTTTTTTCTACCCGAATCGGCCTCACTATTGAACCCTCATCCCATCTACCTAATTCCCACTTTATCTCTCTTTGTTAATTTCCTTCGCTACTTGATCGAAGCCATCGATTTTATCTTTATTCAAGTCAACATCGAATCTTGCATGCACGTTCTCTCTTTCACTTCTTGTTCTTCCTTCTCTCTCGCTAGCCCAAGCCCATCTTCGTCTCCCCTATCTTGTTTAGTCTTTAACTCCACAAATATGCTCTTTTCTCTTATTCTCTTTCCTTTCCTCCTCCATTTCTCTTATTCCCCACAAAATAGCAACGAGCTTCAAGTATTTCAATCAATTCATGTTTCAACTGTTCAGTAGGCCTTGACCTTGAGTTATACCTTGTTATACCTTGAAATAGTAGTTTAGTAGTCTTAAATTGCAAGACTTACATCATGATCAGCACAATTTATAGAACAAATTGTGGAGCAATCATGCACTCTTGAGGATAAAATATAAGGAGAAAAGGAATATAGAGCATTCTTTCTCTGAGACCAAATCAAACATATTATAAGAGGTAAAAGAGCAAAAAAGAAAATTAAAGAGCAAAGAAAATTCCAAATTATTTTCTGAGACAGGGATCTGTTACACCCTCCTAAATCAATCAGTAGTGTGTTATTAAACTTATTATTATACAATACACTATGCTAATTCAACTGTAGTTCAATGAATAAAAGGAGTTACGGGGAAGGAGACGATTAGGAGAAAACATTAGGCGTGAGGTACAAGAAGGAGACGATTAGTAAAAAACACAGTACAGGTTATCTCCAGTTCAAATTGAAGGGCAATATGGTCAATATAATATTTAAAATAATTAAAAGGGGATAGAAGAGATTATGCTAAATTTTTGTGGGGATATTGAATATTTTGATGTTTTGATGGGGAAATTGGCTATTTCAAATATTTGTATGGGTACACTGGAAATTTTCCCTATAATTTACTACCAACAAAAAGCAATTCAAAACAGCAAACTGTTTTTCCAATGTTATTAGAAATGCCCGCACAACAATTTATTAATAGAAAAGCAATACCAGATAAGACGAAATACTCACCTGCAAAGCATGAAGAATTTCAGGCATAGGTAGCTCAGGAAGATTGACTGGGTCAACAAAACCAACCTCTTCAGCCCTCTTAACTGCTGCCTCAGTTTGTACACACAAAATACTCAAAACAAGAAGAGAGATTTTGTAAATTTTCACAGCAACTCTCTCTGTGAATCGAGTTGGCTCTGCAGAGAGCCCGAACCACCCGCATTTGGTCTTAATAACTGCAGTGCATTTATCAAGCCTAACCTCCTCTTTGCAGCTCGGAGGACAAAATGGTAATTTTGTACTTCTCTTACTTATAAAGGCCAATAGATGGATAACATTCTCCATTAGACCAGAACTTATAGAAAGTGGCACTTTGTACCTTGAAAGGGTGTATACAAAGAATAGGCACTGCTCGGTTAAGGTTAGCGCATCCAGGGTAATTCGTGAATTATTTGGCCGTGGCCTCTTATTGTCATTTATAGGTAATTCAGGAGCAGAAAGGTAATATGACATGACCTCAGCCTTCTCTGTGAGAAACAGAACAGCTTCCTCCACTATATCAGAATAACAACTCTCACTGCTTGCAAAATGGATCACAGAGGTTATAATTGCTACACCAAGACTCCACAAGTGAACACTTTTGGTTAAAAAGGGATCACCTTCGCCTAAAAAGGCATTCAGAAAAGAAAGAACATGGGATGAATGAAGTAACTGGACCCCTCCTTTTGTTTTTGAAAGTGTCAGAAAGAAGCTAAATGCCACAGAAGCCGAAACAGAAACAGAATCAGAAATAGTTTCATTTCTGATCTTTTGTAAAATATCACGAACAGGGAAGTGATTTTGCACAATAGGCACTGAAATACTTGGACTCACCAAATTGTGCTTCATTATGAGGTCCATGCAAACCAACGCCAGGTTGGAGAGCTCAGGATTCTTCGAGTACTTGCATAGAGGAGATAATAAGCCACTAATGCTGGCCAATTCAGTTAAGGTAGCTTCACTAGCATCACCTCTGTCGGTACTTGTACCAAGCAAGTCCAGTTGCAAGATGAGGAAAAGCTCGATTGTTTTGTTGAGTGCAGGGCCAGGTGATCTGATGTCAGCTAATACCTTGATGCCTGAGATGACGACTTTTGTAAGAATGGGAATTCCATGCAAGTGCACCTTCCCAGTTTTGACAAGAGTCAGAAGAAACTCTGTTTGAGTAGAAAGAAGGCCAAACATATAGCTCTCTTCCTCTGCGTTGATTATTGTAGTACTAATTATAGAATCCAAGGTTGCCTGGATAGACTTGCAAACACATTTGATGCCCAACATGACAAATGCCTCAGAAACCAAGCCGCCGCCCTAACAATAAACGAATAAAGCTAATGTCAGTTGAAAAACAAATCAAGCATCCAAGATTATATATTGTAATATAAATACAAAGGAATAACATACCGCTTAATACCAGTTTACCAGTCTTTAACACACTTAGTAAGGTGGTGCAGCAATAAATGTAACCAATTTTCTATTCCGCTTCTTTTTAGAAACTTTTAACAGGACACACAGAATCACCCACCATATCATAACTGTTAATTCAGCATTTGAACTAAACTTCACATAAGTCAAAGGGGCTTACATTTTCCTTGTAGACAGTCAAGGCCATAATAAATGCCCTCAAAGCACGGAGTCTGGAGCCTTCAACCAAAACCAAAGAATTAACATTGTGCATAAAAACAAACATATCTTCTGCTATGTCCACCAACCCCTTCCAGTCTGACAAGTGGGTCCAAAGGTCGAATCCCAACTCTCCCACAGATTGTGACACATCATAGATACAGGCGTCGTTACTGTCTTTGCGACCTGTTTTGCACCTAAAAAGATTGGCATCCAATAGACAAGTACAGAGGTCGAGAAATGGACCAGAAGGGATGTCATGTCCTTTAAGCTTTCCTTGTAGGTAGTCGGCTATTTTGCTAAAAGCAGCAGTTTGATTTCCTTCCCTGCATAAAGATAAAGAAGTGGATTTTAGCATTTATCTTTTATCTTTGTATGAGAGCTTTTTTTTTTCAAGCCTGGGGAGAAGGAATGTTTACAGTTGTCACTGAACATTTTTTGAGGTACTGGCATGAAGATATGCTGAGAAAAAAGGAAAGAAAAACAACACTCATTGAAAATAATATGAAATAATACCTTACCTTGTCAGAACTTCAGAAAATGTAGGGTGGTCTGATAATGAATGTACAATCTCTTCAATTCTCTTCACCAGTGAAACTGACAAGCTTCCTGTATAGCCCCCTGATATTTTTTCAATAAGTTGCACAATGCACAGAGAAACCGCTGCCTATAATGATTATAACAAAAAATAAATTAAAAAGAAAGTAAAAAATAAATATTCCAAATAATATAAGAAAAAGAGAGACGTCTTATCAATTCAAAAAAATCTGTCACCTTAGCTCGATGGAGAAGTTCAATGTTGTATCCACAAGCAGTGTAGTGTTTTACCAACTCCTCTGTATTATGACTACTAAAGAACTTCCTCAGCACATTCTTGATGCTCTGGTCACTTGATTTTTCAGATTTTTCACCTTGTAAAATTCTCTCCTCAAGAAACAACTCGTTAGCCATGATCTCCAAAACTGCACTCTGACAAGAAAACCTACCAAAAAGTACAATAAAATGCCAATCAGGCAAAAAAGAAAAAGAATAATAAAAAAATATAATAAAAGATAATAACAACAGATATTACAGAAGAGATACTCTTTAAAATAATACCTAGAAGATAATTCACAGCTACCATCTTTATTTGAATTTTCATCTGGAATAGGACTTTTATCGCAGCTTGGAGATAAACAAGACAACAAATTCTCCCAAAAATTTGTCGAGGTTTTGAGAATGTCGAGAATTTCGATATACTGGGTCCCACCATCCCATAATGCTTTGAGGAGCCCGAGTATACTCGACAGAAGATGAGGCTTGCCATTAATTAGGTACTTCGACCTATCCAAGAATTTCAAAAGCATGTCTACAACTTTACTTCCCTTCTTCTCATTTTCTTTGGGCTTTATTTCCAGTGGTTCGCTCTCCAGTGCAAGAGAAGAAAAGAGAGCCGGCTAAAATCACAAAAACATGCAGAAAAGCTGTTCATTTGGAGTTTTGGATTTTTGCACACCAAAATGCAAAAACTATACCGTTGGGACATGGGAGTTGTAGCCAAGATATTCAAGAGCCATTTGTTTCCTTTTGAGAGGGAATCTCAAATAAAGGAATTTCAAAAAAGGCATTTTTCTTTGGTATTGGTGAAAAAAGACCCTAAATTGTTGAAGACATTCATATCAAAATTGTCCTTTCAAACCATTTTTGTTATGTATTAACATAGTGATTGAGAATAATTCAGTGAAAACTAAGACAACTTTAATAATTTATCATCAATATCTTCTAAATGAATTCTTAAGAATATATGTCATGCATCATTATTCACTAAAATTTTAAATAGTACATCAATGAATCTTCCTATCAAAGCTAGTTATTTTTAAGTATTCATCTCAGCAAGATAGGACCATAGAGACCATCTTTAAACTTCATCTACAAGATAGGACCACTTATACAAACACACAAATGCAAGAGTCCGTATCCTCCCCGGTACCGCATGAGTACCAATAAACGTGGCACGATTTCAGCTGAGCGATTGGAATTCAGTGCCTATTATTTATGACTATAGGGGGTCTGTTTTGAGATTCATGCCTGGTTAATGAACGGTCTGGATTTGAAAATTCTATCGTCCGGTACCGAACTGGATCCGAATTCCAAATGCAAGAGTTTTCCAACAATATTCTTTAAAAAAAAAGGCTATACCTGATAAGAGGCAACATTAGTAAGAAAATCCAGTACAACAATTTTAGAACTATCATCTTGGTCGACACCTTCATTAAGAGCTTCACAGATACTTGTTTTTATTTTTTTCATCTGACAAAGAGAAAAAGAAATCCTAAATGAGTTATGAAGATCAGTATACCTAATTTCTCTCGCAGAAATAAAAAAAAATAGAACAAGATGAAGAAAGAACCTGGGTAGCATCAAAAACAAGGTTGGCATACTCAAAGAGTTGGGACTGGAATTTTGACGCAACAACGCATAATGAGGAAAGCATTCTAGCTGAAGCTATTTGTATTACCTAGGAGAGAATTCATGAGAATTAGGTTTTATATACAGAAAAATGGGTTACTTATACTTTATGGAAATGGCAGCATAATGAAAATATCAGGCTTCAAAAAAAAAAAAAAAAAAAGATAGCAGACTTACAGGATTGTGAGAAAAGGAAAATAATGAAATCGCCAACGAAGAGAAAGGCATTGGCTTTGTAGCAGGTGAGAGAAGCAAACTAAACAATGGAGGAAGGCTTGAAAATGTTTCCTAAATACATTAACCAAATTTTAGGACACAATAATTGCTTGTTCAACACAACAATATCAATATTTCACTTGTACCCACAAAATGCATAAAAAAGATTAATATCATTTATAACCCAATAAAAATCACGAGTACATCACACAATCCCTTTAACCTAACTGATAATATTTATATACCCCTCATCACCTTTTGGTACCAAATTACCCCTTTATGTTCACCCTAAAGAAAACCTATTAGGGACCAAGGGGGTTAAGGGGAATATTTCAGTAGTAAATGTGGAAGGAAAGGCCAGAGCTTATCCCGCTTATTTAGTAAGCCTAATGCTTTTATAGGGGTACTCTTGATATTTCTAGTTCAAGGTGGTGTTTGGTACCTTTCAGTTGAGGCCTAGACCATGGAATAAGGGATATAGGCCTCGGTTATTCCATTCCACCAAACACGGATTAATTAGGCCGGCCTAACTCTAAAATTAGGCTTCTAGAGTTAAACCACCTCTCCAGGTGGTTTAAGAGTTAGTCCCCCTACGGCCCCACTGTCAACGACTATCCAATGGCTGGCCTAAATTGGAATAACCAACTTAGGCCTCCAAAACTTTAGGCCTCAACCAAACACAACCCTTGAAGGGTATCAAATTTGACTTGTTGCAATGGCTCCTGTAAATTGATCTTACAACATTTGAAAATATAATACCATTATAGCATTTTATTTTGGTGGTTATCAACTTTGTGACCAATGAATTAGATGGTAAAATGGTATAACTGCATACCTCCGGTAATTCGTTAAGGATATAGTGGATGACATCAAGTGCACCGACCAAAACAAGTGGCACAACTTCAATGTCCTGTAGCTCACTACTATGCCCCGAGTATGACATCTGTGGCTTTTTTTGGTACAAGCCAAAAACAATTAAAAAAAAACTCATTTATACGAAGCTATGAACAATAAAGGATAAAATGGCTTAAATAGAACATAACTTACATCTAAAGCTTCGGTTGATAGTATCATAATTCTCCAAATCACATTAAGAGCAGCAGAATCAAAGAGAAGAATGTCACGAACCATGCGGCCTAGGCTATGTGATGAAGGGAGGACTCTAAAACAACATTTCATCAATTCAAAAACCTACAAGAGTGGAAAATGCCAGCCCTCACTAAATATTGGTACATCTAATTTACGAACAGTATGAAGAGTACCCAAGAAAGGCACTAAATAAAAATATGAATAATTTTACTGAAATGTAACACGTACAGCTTGTACTTATCCTTGCCACTAGTATAGTTTAGTACTCTTAATTCTTGGAACAACTATTCTAGGTGTGGATAACGTGAGTTTTGAGTAAGAATCCAAAATTACCCATCATTTCCAGAATTTAGGTCAGGTATGGCAGTAATATCACCTAGTCCAAACCTCATGTCTACCAACTCCACAACCAACCCTACCAATGGACACGATATCATACCTTGAGTGTAGTTCTCCAGCGAGAGTGCTTCTTGTACTTCCAGTTGATATGATTAACCAACATGTATTGGAGAGAAAACATGATAAGCGGCGCGATAATTCTATACTCTGTTAGTCCTTTCTCCACTAACTGAGATACGAAGTCAAGCACTGGAGAAGGTAGAATTTCTTTTATCAGAATTTGGTTTCTTCATCTCAAGGTCAGTTCAGGTTAGGTTTTGAATATACAAAACAAAAGAAGAGCAACCAAAATTTGAATTAGTATGATTATCTCTATATGTAAAATAATTGCCTGAGATAGTCAACGAGGAGCAGTCCCCGTCTGATTCTTCACATGCCGCAAAGAATAACCTTACGAGCCCAGTTGAAAGAATCCAACTTCCACTGAGACATACAAAAGCAAACAAATGTAAAATGGTAATTTGCACATTACACCAACAAACTTGTACAAGAAAATTTATAAAAATGAATAATCAATAGAACTCCCTCACTTTGGGTGGCCAGTAATTTCAGTTGAGAAGATATTTGAACTCAGCGCCGCATCAAGCACACGAGAAGGCATACTGCACCAAAAAAAAAAATTTGAGTTTCAAGTTACCATAGTATCTGTTTGCATAACAAAGCAGGTATTTTTTGTACCATTTCAACATCTCAGCTAAGATGCCAAAAGAATTTGCTATTATTCCAATATTACCACCCTGTTGAACTAGATTCAGCACTGACGTGCACACCAATTTTACAATATCAATCCTGAAATATTGAAGAAAAGAGAAATATCATTATAGCTCTCAGTACAACAAAATGGCTGAGAAGCACCACGGCACTGCATCTATCAATAGCATAAAACTAATAGATTGGTTGTTTCTACTTCAGAACATCTGCAGTATGTTAATTTGGTGCTAAAACCCAGTGCACTAATTCGTGTTTGTACATTTCTACCAACTGGCACCATAATGCTCGCAATACCAAATTTTTACTAGTCAAAAGCATGCTTCGCAAAATAAGGGAAAATATCAAAATGTGATAAAAAGTCAAACCTAAAATCATTCTTTAATTGGCTCGCCAAATTGTAGGCTTCAGCTTTGCTCGATATCAGCAGTGAGTCGGTACTGAGCAAAGAAAAGCATATTGCCTGAAACAAAAGATCATATACAAGTCATGAAAATAAAGAAAAGAATTGGGATTCTTAAATCCAAAAGAATATAATCATAATGGGGTCGTTCGGCAACAAAGGATTAAGAGCTTAAGGAGCGCTAAGGAACCGATGTTCGGTTGTCTTAATCCGTGGGTAAAAGCTAAGGAAGCTAAAGGGGTATGGGTGCCTTAAAGTCCAGGCAGAGGATTAAGATCCGGGCAAAAGAAAGCTAAAGGGGGTGCTCTTAATCCGCACTAAGGAACCGGTGTTCAGTAGGATTAAGCGGCTAAGGAAGCTAAAGGAAGCGGATTAAGCCTCCTTGAGGCTTAATCCTTTGTTGCCGAACGGCCCCAATAAGATCACGATGAAAAAAAATTACCTTATTAGCAGAGACCATCCGATATATAAGGTCCATTATGTGAGAAGATTCCTCATGACAGTTCAAATGGAGGTCTTGTGCCAAATTCAGAAGCAAAAGAAACACTCCTGAATGAGGAAACTACAAAATAACATTACTTGTTAGGAATACTATACCCCCAATTACCGCCAATTGTTTTCGGCCATGTTTCCAAGAAGAAAGTGATAGATATCGTGTATTACATAATAAGTAGGTGTGTATTATGCATGTGTGCATTTTAGAGTGTCCAGTCAACAAGTATGGAAGTTCAAAACATCTAGTGTGCATCATGCAATACTCTTAAGTGTGTATTGTGCAATAGCTCAGTGTTCATTATGAAATAGCTTGTGCATTTTTGGAGGTTCAAAAATGCACAATCAACCAGTATTTCATACTAAAATGAACAAGAGCACATTATACAATAGGCAAGTGTGCATTCAACAATAGCCGACCATACACAAATCCAAGCTTGTATTATAAGGTGGATGGAAAACTATGTGGGGGTGTTTAGGGGGTGAGTCCTGGGAAGTAGTTATCATACCCGCAATTATTATTAGAAAAACTAACTCAATAAGGAAATAAGGTTCGAAGTTTGAGAATGCTGATGCCTCATCTGTTTAATGCATACACTATGTAGAACTGTAGATAGCCTTAATTAGTATTGATGTTTATGCAATACATTTTAAAATACAGTGCACTGTCAAGTGCTAATCAACAGTCTAATGCTGCAGTACTATCAGATTTGACATTATTTTTTTATTGTTGTTTTCCTCTTTTGCTTGATAGGTAATTTTGCAAAAATAACAGTTAAGCAAGACAGGCACGAAATTAGATGGATGGCAAATATTGACACAGAAATTGCATGCAATGAGCAAATAGTTGGCTCAACATAGGATTAATAGCAAATGCTGGTCTCAGTACAATAAAAGGTTTGCTACAAAAAAAGATGGTTTATTACTTGGAAATGACTTGTGGTAATTGCAAAAGAGACCAAACTGACCACTGATTGTTACAGGAACGAAAGAGAGACCATCCTAATCCTGATTCAAGAATCGACTACAATTGAATCATTTAGACCTCATGTTGGATCCAGTCATTGTGATTGGCCCCTTTAAATCAAATTCATATCCTTGTAATTCCTTTTCTTCTTACTATTGATGTTTATGTTCTTCCTCTCAAATCTAATCTTAACAAGTAGTAACCAATTTAATGTGACAGAAATTTAAACAAACAATTTCTGTCCAAAGACTAACAATAGGAACAAGTTCATCTAAGAAGAAAATAAATCTGTAATCAAAATATTAAATACTGTTAAATTATACTTTCTCCATTCAAAATTGGTGATTTTGTTAGCCAACAGTACTGTAGGTCCATTAAGCATATATGACAAATATGGAGTGATTTTAGAAAGAAAGAAAAAATTAAGAGAACCTGTCATATTACTTGCCAATGACATACCAGTAAAGGCTGATATATACTACAGCACAGGGACCAACTGATTGTAAACTATCTAATGGTAAAGAAGCTCCATCCCATCACTGTTTTGATCATAATCCTAAAATAGTAAAATCTACTCCACACAACAAAGAAAAGTACCTCCCAATGTACCAGCACTAGGCTTTCATCAACAGCTCTAAGAAAATAACCACGGGTTCCACTTGGAATGACTATGCTCTCTACACCTGGTACACCTATTGGGGAGCTCAGTCGCACCATATCCTTATTCCTCGCATCACCAGTTCCAGAAGGCATCTGATACAGTGTGGTAATGCCCCTCATCTTTTGAAGATAGTTGTACCTGTATTAACTTTACATGTTATAACCAAGGAATATATATATTAGATTTCTCTAAGACAAAAAGAAATAAGTCCAGGTGACCTAGAGAGGTATTTCCCTATATTATGTTTTGAACATTTTCAGTTTAATTTCTGCCAATGAGTTTAAGATAGATGTTAAGGTATAATTGAGTCCCAATACTGTATGGGTCAAAGGCTGTTATCAGTCATGCATGGTTCAGTCATGTTCAGTTCCGGTGCATAGCATACATCATTTTACCTGTTAGGGCTAATACAATTTAGGGTTCCCTTGCAAATTAAGCCAACAGGTTTCATGTATTTGCACAATACAAGAAACATCTCTTCTAGCAAAGGAAGGAAACCAACTTTTGGGTCGTCCGCAATTAACATAATTATTAATAAAAGAGTTGACTTTTGATGACTTCATTGTCGGTTGTCATCTCAACAAAACCCATCAACTTATATCCTAGTGTAGGCAAAAGTCGACTACTTACATTAAAAACTTATCCACTTCCTTAGATACATACAAACTCATCAACTCAGATTCAAAAAGGAATCTAGATATGACATATTAGTAGCTGGGTCACGTTGGTCAGCATTCAATCAAATATAGTTCTTCCATCAGGTTGATCTAGTGTCGCAAAGTTTATCCAAAAATATCTCAGAGAAGGTGGACTTGCAAATATGTGAAACGACAAATATCATTAATGAAATGTGTGTTTAGTTAGAGGGGGCTGCCTACAATTTATAACTAATTCCACAAACTATTGAGAGAGACGTCGGAAGAATAACCTACACACACTGAGCAGGCCAAGCCCCTTCACAAACGGCGGAGAGGAAACGAATGAAGTCAAGCTTTTGAAAAGGGTATTCTTTCTCGAGCATATAAAGGACAGACCTGATAGGTCCATCAACATAGTTATCCTTGTCCCAAAATTGCATACAAAGTGATTCCTGAGAAATTAAACATTGCACTCACATTTATTATTCAAAGCATAAGGTCCAGGGACATATAAACAAAGATATATTCAGAAAGATAAATTTGCAAAAAGTAATGGCACAAATTAAAATAAAATATATAAGACATACCTCTCCATGGTAAATGTGGCATAGAATACTTAAAATTGAACTCACATAGCCATCACTCATCTGGTGGAGGGAAAAGAAACAAAACAGGAAGAAAAACAACTGAGGATTCAATTGCTTGAGTATATTAATTCAAAGGTCTAGGATACAAGAACGTCATCTACAAAAGGCTGTCTAATAACTAAGCAGCTTTTGCTTGTACTGACATGTACCAGTTTGTACGTGTAAGAGTTCTATTGCTCTTTCAAGTAAATTAAACATGAGTTACTATTTTATTTCAGTGAAACTGCTTAGGCCATGCAAGACAACCGGTAGAACAGCGTACCTGTTCAGAACAATCCCAGGATGGTTGTACCATAAAACTATGAAGTTACTAAACATATATCTTGGGCATGAAAGGTATAACTTACCGATTCAGAAAGCTCATATGATGCGATGAAAGCTGAGATTAGTGTCCTCACAATACTAAGAAAACCAGAAATGGGGCCCTGAAAAGATGAAACAATCACCGATAAACAGTGCAATTCTTAAAATATGCTGATTAACCAAAGAAAAGACAGGAGAAAAGAAAGAAAAGACTGACATCTGACTCTTTGAATGTGTTGCTGCCAATAATCTCAAGCAAATAGTCAAAAGGGGCACGACCAAATGCTTGCCGCACATAGCTTATATGGTCCAGATCCTAATAAAAGGAAAACAAACTTTTCAGTGTGATTTGCTAAGAGTTGGAATCATTATGATAGGGAAAAATTGTGAAGTACATCAAGGTACACATGTAAATGGTCTAAACACAAGAATTCATAGGAATTTGTTCCTATGAATGCGGTTTGCTATTATTTTATCAGAGGAAAAATCCACTGGGAATTGCGACATTCCTCAGGCAAGGCGACATCAGTTCTTTATGTATCCATTCTTAAAATATATTCTCATTCCATGGTGGCAGAAACAAAATGCCATTAGCATTCTACAAATTTTCCTAACACTAATATTTTTTTCCATTAGCAGAAACAGGCCTTTGTCATTACCAGTTTTTTTAAAAGGGATCTCTGGCTGAAATAACCAAATTGCCAGTGTCAGAACCTAAATCTTATTAAGACATACAAAGGCATAACTAAACAATATCCCAATGCAGGAGACACGGTGATAAGAAAAAAGAAAAACAGGTAAACAAGGAAATACCATTAGTGTGTCGGTACCCCTTTCTAGCAGAGATGAGACAAGACAAAGATGCACTGCCCAAGCGAGAATCAATGGCCCAGATTCTCTCTCTAATTCCTCAGAAAAATTAGAGATCTCAGCATCAATCTCTTGGATATCAGCGAGAGAAAATGCACACGAAGCTTCACTACATTTAATGAAAATAACTAGATAATTAGTGTGCAAGAGGAATTTCAAAAAGAAAAAAATCCTACATCACATACACTTGAGAGATTGATACCTAAAAGGTACTTCATCATGAACCTTTCGAATAAGATTCTCCAAATCTAGTGTTTCTATAAGAACAAATAACAGCTGAGCCTTCAAATGATAAAATGAGGTCATTGCTTCTACAGAAACCGCCATTTTACTGGCATCATAAGGTCCACCCAACATTCCCTGAAATATAAAAGCATGATAATTGCAATAATTCCAGCAAAGCTGAAATAGTGGGTAAACTATAAAATTAGAAACTTACCCTGAAAAGGTTCGAAAGGGATTTCCACTGGTCAAGAGTGCAAGGAGAGAAATTATCATAGAAGGAAAGGAACAAGATGTCAAATATTAAATTAGCCTCAATTAGCATTTCTTCAACCCAGAGAATAGTAAATTCCATGTCCTGCATTGTTTCAAACAATGCTAGTAAAATAAATAGGGATAGAAAAACACTAATAATAAAGAAAAAGGAAGAATTTGATGTGCAACTCCCAAAAATCAGATATCATTTTGTACACCCCTTCAAAATGTTGGTAGGTCCCCTTCAAAACCACTAAATATCAGACCCCCCTGCTAACACCATCAAAACCACAGTATATATGTAATTCGTTTAAATAAATATCCAAAACTGTCCCCGCTTTAGCACCCCCCACCCAATTATGAATGCGCATCCTCTGCATTAACTCAAAAGGGAATCTTTTGAGTTAATGAATCTCCACTATCTGATTTTAAACAGAGCCAATCTGGCTCTTGCTTATAACATAGGGGCCCTTTATATTAGTGCGGATCTAGTCTGCACGAATCTTAAAACATATCGGATGGTCGAGATGCATTAACTCAAAAGATTCCCTTTTGAGTTAATGCAGAGGATACGAATTCCCCAATTATACCCTCCCTCCCCCTTCTCTGTGAAAAGGAACAAATAAATGTGTCAAACACACATGAAAAGTTATTAGCTCGGTTGTTAGCAAATGCAAAATAGCAAGTACCCTAACCGAGGTATTGATCAATGATGTTGATATGGGTAAACTAATGGATTTTAACTGCAGAAAAACAGAATTACAGGTTTTGAAAGTATAAAAAACACTCCTAAAAGTGAAGAACTGCATTAAAAGAAGGCATACAGTTTTAACGGAGAAAGCAGAAGCAAGCAGATCTTGAACAAGAGATATAAGCTTGTTTTGCAAATCCGCTTTAATCAACGCCATGGCCTCTCCCCCCATTGCATCGATGCAATACAACGCATGCACAAAAATCCTTCTGATGCATTTCAACAAGCATTGCCTCTCTAAGTAATACTTTAGTAACACCTACACATGTTATGGTAGATAACAATACTCAAGAGAAAGAAAAGAAAAAATATAGGAATGGCAGAAAGAGCTTTAGCTAAGTACACTGAGAAAGTTACATATTAGCAACAATAGCCAACATTTCTCACATTTTCTACGAGTCCCAACACATTTTGCGTTATAAGCAAACAACAATAACCTGTTTGTTTGGAAGGCAACAACACCAAACTGTTAAACAAAAGTAATGTTCATAAAAACTAACTAATAGACCACGAACTTTTAATCTTGATTCTTGGCTTAACCATATTGCTTTCTGACAAGTTCATGTAAACTTCGATTCCACAGTATAAATCCTTAACTTTTGATATTTTTTAGGATATAAGAAAAATTGAGCTATTAGTAGTGCCAAAATTGTAACCACTAAATCTTTTTTCCCATGGTAATCTAAACCTGGATTGGAAAATCTCTCTTACTGAAATGGCCTAAACCCAGTTTATTTGATGTAATTGCTTGTATACATAAATCTTAAGGAGCATTTTTACGAAGTGACAGAATCTTCATCTCTAGACTAAGCTTTTGAGTATATGCCTTGCCTAAGCAAGTACTGCACATATTTCAAGTGAAACATTGGGTGTCAATCACAGCATGTTGGTATATATCGAAAAAAAGGAAATTTAATTAAATTAGCATAATGAGATACTTACTGAATGTACTAGCTCTTTGTATTCCACATTTTCTGTGCGGCCCACAGATCTATCAACTAGTATGTAAGACTGCACCTCATCTAAGTCCTACACAAATTAAAACGAATTATTATTTGAGGAGGGTTCAAATGCCCATTTTTCTGCGCCTCCATCATGCCTCCACTTTTTAATTTCTATTAACAAAAAAAAATTCTATAACTAATATGTAAAAATGGAGGCATTTGAACCCTCCTCTAAATATTTATTAGTAGAAACTCGAATAAATATTTAAATCATTACAGTTGACACAGTGCAATATTTATAGATACACCAAATACTTCTCATATATGCAGCCAAAATCCAACTTCATGAAACATTTGCAAATAACACCCGACCCTAGAGTTACTGGGGATGTAGCTGACAATGTCAAGATTTGAGAACTTTGCCCCCAATTCAAATAGGTGCCAGCCTTTTCATAAATTCAAAGTAAGCGGCTAAAACCAAAAAGATGGACCAATGTTGGGATCTGACATTGCATGAATTGGTTGTATATAGTTTGGTTAGTCAAGATAAAATATTCAGCTAAATTAGTCAATTCATTTCCTTAACTTCTATACCAGTGGTTGGTTTTGTTTGGAGATGACCAATGAAAATTTTCAGTTGCAGATATGAGAAATGTTAAATTTATTTTTTTGTAAATACAATAAGAGTATTGGGTTTAGTTTGCACAAGACCCAGCAACTGGCAAAACACCGAAGATCTAGAAAAAGTACCGCCAATTGGCTGACTTTAAGAGCAGTCTCTCTGAGCTCCGCCTTTACTGACAGATGTGGCCCTAGGAGTAGCTCTTTAGACCCTAGAAGTTTCTTTGACGCCTCGTTTGGGGGCTTGAAGCCAGAAATTGACACAACAAACCATGTATGGTTTCTCTTTATCTTCTCCACCTAAAATTCAATTCCATGTTTGATTTATCTAATCCAATTTGAACTAATAAACTAGTCAGCCTTGGTTCTGAGACTTACTGGTACCTAATGGTCAGTCCAGAAATATTTACTCCTATCAATTTTTTGCTCGTGTATCAGATTTTTCCTTAAAAGTATTTGATCTGTAACAGTCCAAAGAAGCTACTAAAATTCAAATACTTGCATCAAGAGTACAAGTCACATGAGACAGCTTACAAAGCAGACCAAAACTTGTATAATGTGAGTGAGTGTGTGTCTGTGGATTCGTGTGTGTGGCCGGGAGGGAGGTTCGAGTGAAAGAGAGACTGACAAGATTATCTGGGAGATCGTCAGAGAGCGGAGCGCGATCGAGCTCTTCGAAGAGGTCAACAAATGGGTCCCACCACAGGGATTCCGACACCTTCGCCATGGAAGTGGGGTTGAAGCGACGGATCAAACCCTAGGAAATGAGAGAGGGAAACTGGAGTGATGAATCCCGCGCGAGGGAAGAAGGGTTTAGGGCTTTTCTTGGATTTTTGGGTGGTTACCTTTTTTTATTTTTCTGTTGAACCGGTCTCAACCCATAAAGGCGTAAACTTTGTGGATAAGATGAGTAGCCGCTGTTGAACCGGGTTTTAACCCGTAAACTTTGTAGATGAGTACACTACGGTTGGGCTAAAATTGGGCTTCCGGCCCAGTTTGCAAAACGGAAAACTCCTGTTGTTGAATGCTGAGTTCCGCACTTCCTCTGCTCTTTTCCAAAAAAATCAAATTAGTTTGAACTGTTGATTTAAAACGAACGGAGTATTCGTTTTAACCTGATCAGTTGATTTTTTTGCGTAATCAAATTTAGAATAATATGACTGTTTTTTTAATACAAAAATTAATGATATCAATCTGCTATTGTGCTGGCAAATGCGTTCCAGCATCCTTTTGGTGGGATTGAGTGAGGGTTCCATTGTCCAATTTTTTATTTAGAAAATAAAATCATCAGAAAAGGAATTGATTTTTTCATTTGAAAAATAGATTTAAGTATTGAACAGCACTGTTAACTGCATCAGTACGGTCAGTGTTGCAAAATGCGGTATGCAGAAGATATGCGGAAAGGCACCACATACCACATATACGGTATGCGGCCGCATATGCGGATTTTTATGCGGACTAATATATGCGGATTTTAAAATAAGAATTCATATATAATTTGTATCATTATATGCATAATCTCACAACAAAAATAAAAATACAAACATAAATGTGAAATAGTGAATAGTTATAGCTAACATATCAGTTATCACAGCAAACATAAATGCCACAGCTCACAAGTCAGTTATCACAGCATAATATAAATATAAATTTCATAGCATACAAACAACATAATACAAACATATCAAAGAACATAAAATAACATAATACAAACATATCACAAGTCAGTTATCACAACATAATACATAAATTTCATAGCATACAAACATCATAATACAGACATAATGCGGTTCTATGCGGCCGAATATGCGGAACCGCATATAAGACCGCATATGCGGAACCGCATATTAGACCGCATATGTTTTTTCCTATGCGGTTTCCAACCGCATACGCATATGCGCCGCATAGAACCGCATTTTGCAACACTGAGTACGGTTTTACCAATTTTCTGAACTACGTCCCCACGGCCACAAAAATTCCTCAATTTTCATTTTTTTTTCTATTCGGCAGTTTTTTTAATATTATTATTCGTTTATTTTTTCTCATTTATTATGGAGAAATGTTCTCGTCCTCCAAGCCATCATTCCCCATCCCCCAACTAGTTCAACTAATATATTTCTATTTTCAGAAACCAGTTCAATTGATATATATTTTTAATTTCGAATTATTTGTTATTATTCGTTTACTTTTCTCATTTATTATAAAGAAATGTTCTTGTCCCCCAAGCCATCATCTCCCGTCGAGTCTCCCAACTAGTTCAACTAATATATTTCTATTTTCAAAAACTAGTTCAACTGATATATATTTCTAATTTTGAATTATTCGTTATTAATAACAGAAGCAGTTAGTCAACAGAAGTGGTCAACTATAACTAATTGTACTTAGAGTTAGTTACTGTACTTACTGTTGTATAGAGTTAGTTCATAACTGAATTAGTTTAGACAGTTGCTAATGGAAGGATAGCAGCTATTGTAATTCCCTTTATAAGGGCTGTACTGTACTATTACGATGTTTTGCCTTTTCCCTTTTCCCTTTCTTCTTCTTTTGTTTCTTCTCCTTTAGAGGTTATTCACTCGGATTTATGGGGTCCATCTCCCATTGTGTCAAAAAATGGTTATAGATACTATGTGCATTTTATTGACGAGTTTTCTAGATTTTTTTGGATTTATTTTCTTCACTCTAAGGATGAAGTTGTGCCTATTTTTACTAAGTTTAATGTGCTTGTGGAGAATTTGTTTAGCACCAAAATCAAGATGCTCCAAACCGATGGAGGTACTGAGTTCAAGCCGATTACTAGGCTCTTTCCTCAAATTGTGCATCAAACATCATGCCCCCACACGCCGCAACAAAATGGCATTGCCGAACGCAAGCATCGCCGCGTGGTTGAACTAAGCCTAGCTATCATCTCACATGCCTCCTTGCCTCTTGACTTGTGGGATCATGTTTTTCAAAGTGTGGTCTTTTTAGTCAACCGCCTACCACCTTCAAATTCATCACTTAGTTCTCCTTATCACATTCTCTTTAACCGTCATCCCGATTATAAATTTCTACGGGTCATTGGTTGTTTATGTTTTCCCCTAATTCGGCCTTACAATGCTCACAAGTTACAATTTCGATCTCTTCCTTGTGTCTTTTTGGGTATTGCCAAACCCAAAAAGGATTCAGACCATTGAATTTTGTACCCATCTTAATAAATAGTAAAAAGATTCAGAAAAATGTAAAATTTGGTCTCCAAGTACATATTAATATAGAGAACAAGATGTACGGTTCGGATCGATTGTTTGAACTTTGAAAATAAAAATATGTTCATTTTACAAATAGGTCCTTATGTCCATAGAAACCTTTGCCTTATATATATATATATTATTTGATACTCTTTTATAATATTTAAAACACAAGGGTCTCCATGTAAACAATGCAAGGATCTCTTGTTGACATAATGACATGTATTCACTCCTAGTAACCTCTTGACAGTACAAACATGTGAGTCATTCAAAAAGTAAGAACATGTGATACTCTCTCTCTTTCTCGTTATGTGTGAAAAAAAAAACAGAGTATGCTTTAACTGGGTTTTTTTCTTAGATTAGTTCGCGGTTTTTTGAATAAAACCGGTTAATTAATTCAGTTTTTCGGTTCAACTGCCGAAGTGATCTTTTAAAGGAACCAAACCGGACAGGTATCCGGTTCCGGTTTTTTCTGGTCCAACCGTCCGGTCCGGTCCGGTTCTGATAACACTGCACTAAATCATATTAGATGAGGGATTTATATAGTAATCCTAAGCATGTAGACATGGAGAGCATGGAGGCCAATTTTAGCCTCTCATGCCATATTTGGAGATCCAATTATAGATTTCTTCTCGCATTTTATATTCGTAATATGAAGATTGATTGATTGCTCCGAGTGACTGAGTCGTGTTAAACTGAATTTCTAGTGATGATGCGTTGCCCAAAAAAAAAAGGCAATTCATAAGGTTACAACTCTAGAATTTTTCATTCATATAAATTGTTACAAATAAGAGAGAAAAACAGAACGAATACTTTAGTTTTTCATATTATAAAAAGATTGAATGAATTTTTTTAGTCCAAATTTTTGAGAAAAAAAATTCTATCAAAAGATCCTTCAACATTTTTATTGGGACCGTAAAAGATTTTCAATTGAAAATCTTCTATAATTTGCGTCTTGATTCCCGCTTCAAACAATCACGGAATATCCTTTAGTAGTTTTATTAGAACCGCATAAGATTCTCGATTAAAAGGAAAAATATATATTTGGACCAAAGGTTTAAATAGCGTTTATCGCGTCATAGCGGACTAGCTAGAAAAACGGCGCTATGCTCAAATAGCACCATAGCTTTTATGGTCCGAAAACGCTATTGCAACGCTATAACACGCTATTTAGAACCTTGATTTGGACCGAAAATTTCCTCCAGTCTTTCTATAGTTCGAAAAAACTATGATTTTCTTTCTCTTTTCTTCTTTTATTTTACATTAATTGCTATGAATAAAAAAAAAAGTTGTTACAACCCTTAGTCGTCGATAATAAGTCAGACAAATTGCGGGAGGTGGGGTTACAGTTGCACCACAAATTTAGCCTAAAAGGGACAACGCTAATCTTATCCAAATAGGTGTATTATAAGCTGATTGGGACTCGTGTTTTATTTATATTTTATTAATTAGATATATTTCCTTCTTACCTCTTTGGATTTATCGGATTGGTGCTCTTCCAACCTCCTATAGCCACTTAGAGAGAATAGAAGCTTCTATTCTTGCTTTTCCTTCAAAATATCATCAAGTTCTTGTGGTTTTAATGTCTTATCAAAACAGGAGAGGATAGCCACAGATTTGATGTTGCCTTTTGTTTGCTTGTAGCAATAAATTAGTAACAAACAAGTCGAGACTTTCGGCGGGAAAAAAACAACAAACATCTTGAAAAAATGCATTTAAGTGGAGGCTGTTAGAGGCGGAAAAGGAAAATATCATAAAATAAAGCAAAAAAAATTATAATGAAATATATCTTATAATTATCGATCGTTATTACAGCATATTTGTTACAAGTGTTTTAAAATATTACGGCAAAAGTGAACACATTTAACATTTTTTAGCCAATGACAGAGCCTTAAAAAAAAAAAAAGTAAAAAGAGG
Organism: Carex rostrata; assembly: GCF_964058835.1. Classification (NCBI taxonomy): domain Eukaryota; kingdom Viridiplantae; phylum Streptophyta; class Magnoliopsida; order Poales; family Cyperaceae; genus Carex; species Carex rostrata. The sequence goes on along the minus strand of NC_135948.1, from coordinate 2,607,837 downwards.
GCTGCAGGGGAGTTCAATGTAATTCAAAATTCAAAATCATATAAATTATCTTCAGGATTATGTTTCTCAATTTTTAATAAATTATTATTTTTATTGAATGGTTTTTTTTAATAAAAATATGTTTTTTTTTTCTTATAATATGTTCCGTTGCATTGCACAGGCACCATACTAGTCTAGTATATATTATCTACACAAAAATTAATGAGTGAGATTGTACTGATATTGACAAAAAGATAGTTAAAAATTTAAAATGTATTTATTCTAGTCTCTAGTCTGCCTTAAAATATAAATTGTACATTAACCATTTTAACTGAAGTTTAGATTAATTTTTTTCACAGTCCACTTCTCCGAATTTGCTCTTCGTTCTGTTCAGTACCTTTTTTTTTGTCATCTTTTCACGGTGTTCCGCAGATCCATATTTTTATAGTTAGAGAAATTATGTTTAGTCTCACAATTCGGATGTATTCAGATGTTTTATTTTATTTTTTATAAGAGATTGTAGAAATTTTTTAGGGATTTATACATCGAAGCGTGTTTGATGGTCTTTCAATAATAAAAAAAATTGCTTACGAAGAAAATGTATGGAAATCAAATTTGTACGCAAATACATAAGAAAAAACACGAAGTTGAGCTTCAATTTTTTTTCTTTCATGCCATCTCTTGCTCATTCACCATTTGTATATTATCAATTTTATATATTATTTACACAACAAATTTATATTGGTTGATTTCATTATTTATTTATTTATAAATTATTTTTTCACAAATACAACTATTTTGTACAATTGAATATTCATTTCCACATATTTTATAAAGTGCGATCATTCTGAACTTACTAATAGTATGTGTTCTCATAAATTAATTTGAGAGTTTTCACATTCGAAAAGTCTCATTCCATACAATTATGTGACAATCAAACAATCATAATAGAAAAAACAAAATCGCTCTGGAGAACCAGCCTCTGGTCTAGTGGCTAAGGTAATGCCTCCATGTGGAAGATCGCATATTCCAGGAGTGGATCTACATTCACTCGTATAGGTGCTAAGTCATCTTATGATTTTAAAATTTAGTTATATATATTGAAAAATTGAATTTTAACATTTAAGAGCTTTTTATATAGTCTAACCTCCTCATTAAATAACACATGTCCACTTGTAGCTAAGTAATTAGAACTTATTTTGTAATTGTGGAGAACTTGAATTAAATTTCCACCAACAACATATTGTGCATTTTAAATTGTAGCACCATCTATTATAATTTTCTAGTTCCGTCAATAACAAATTCAAAATGAAAAAAAAAATCTGACACTTACCCACTTTTCTCCTCTCTTCGTCTCATTGAAAAACTGGACAACTCTCTCTCTCTGTTTTTTTTTAAAAAAAATATTAGCACGGGCGGCCAAGGTTGTTGGGCTTTTGACGATTCAAACCCATTGATTTAGCTTAAGGTGCGGAAAGAGTAAAACAAAAAAAATTTCATCTACCTTAAACTACGGATTAAATGAATCAGGAAGATCCATTTAATCCTATTTACAGATCTACTCCATAATTGATTTTCTAAAGCTTTAAATCTATTTATCAATTAAATAGATTAATATAACATGTTTATACCTTGTTTCAAAATCACAGTTGGAATGTAGACCGAGCGAAAAGAGCTACACCAGGGAAGGAATCGACTCGGAGTATCACACGTGTGATACCTCTATCGGTTATCCACCAGGACTAACCGGAGAGCAGTTTATTTCTTCTTCCAGAAATACCGTAAACTGCGGAATTCTGTAGAAACACTATTCACCGAAAAGGGACAGATTAAATATATTTAAGACTCCAAGTTATTCCGTTTCACTTAAAAGCAAAACAAGAAATACGGCAGAGTTTGCAAAAATATATTTTTCCGAATCTCGTAATAAACGAAACTGGGGAAGAGAGAAAAACCGATTAACGAAGTAATTAGATTAACATGTGAATTAGTAAGTTTTCTCTCTACCCTCACCCCTCTATTTATAGTGTTTTGAGGAGGTTCGCAAAAGACCGAAATACCACTCAAAACAAATCTATTTACCAAAATACCTTGACACCTCATGCTTTAATATGTGAAATGACCAAAATACCCCTTCCACACTCTTCTCCATGCTTCTACACCCTAAGGTGTCATGCAAGGTGGCATAGGTGTGAAATGACCATTTTGCCCTTGGCCCATTAAGGCATGAATAGTAAAAGGCTTTGATTTTGGGCTTTTAATTTTAATTAAGGCTTTGATTATTTTTGGGCTTTTAAACCCATAATTCAAATCCATAATTAACAAATTAAAATCCAAATCAAATATATATAATTGTCATATACAATTATATTTCTTTTCGGTTGTTGTTCGGTAACTTTTATACAACGTAACGTGTACGTTCATAAATTAACTGTTGTTTCTGCTTGTCATTCTAAATGACATTTATAATTTAATTATATCATGTATAATTAATTATAACCAACTTAATATTAATTATAATCAATTTATAATTAATCAGTAAGATTCTCCGAGTAGCTCCTATATGGTGTGACCCAATAGGATATGTGTTATGTTGGTAAACAGAGTTAAAACTGTTTTAACTTCTATAATCACGAGTGGTATCTGGCAACACATCATGACCATCCAATTACACAGATGATGATGTACTGTACAATATCACGATCCAGTAAACTATTTACTTGTGTCTGTTCTTCTGTCTCATAGTTATCAGATCAGTTTCAAGGTAGATGTGTGTCATCCTTGCTTACTGAATCTTTTCTTGATCTTAAGTAGATTATCAAATATAATTACTCTTGTAATTATACTGCATGCAGATAATCTAACTCTACCAAGGGGCCCAGTGATGCTATAGCTCGTATAGAGATACGAGGGACAAATAGTATTTTTGGCAGACTATCACTTCCTCAGCTAAGCTATACATATGAAAATGCTACCGTTATGACTGCTTTTTACGGACAGCGGTAGATAGCAATCACACATACATTTTCTCAGTGGGAACGATAAATACCTCATACTTTAGAACGTGACACTGAATGAAAACATAAATGACACGAACACAATTCTATTTAATGTCTCATTCGGGGTCTGTCAAATACCATGTTCCTAGAACATGTATCTATGTGATTAAAATGACATCTCGTGTCAAGTAGTTTGTAAAACTTAATCATCTTTTAATCCACATACTAAGCTTATAGCGGTAATTAGTGTTCCTGCTAATTACCTTGGTCAGTGACCTTTTAAGAGTATATATCATCTATATTATGGAGTTTCACAATTTCAGTCATGAACTCGAAATGATCCATAAATGCAATAATACTCAAGGCAACAAAATGATATAAACATTCAATTCATGAACAAAGCTTTATGATAATTTATCGTATTATTGACTTCTAGATTATTACACTAACAAAGGTCTCCATACATAATTTCTACGTTTGGATCGAGCAAGGATTAGTGTAAGAATAGTGATTTTTGGGTTAGTGGTTGAGAATAGTGCTAATCCAAATGGTTTGAGAATAGCACTAACTTTGGACTATTCGGGTTAGTAAAAATGTCGTTTGGATTGTATGTTTGGAATAGCGATGGAGAGAATAAATAAAATAGTGATTAATCTAATCTAATATTTAAACTAATATTATATTACATTTAATATCTAAACTAATATTTTATTTCATTTAATATTTAGACTAATATTATATTACATTTAAACTAATATTTTTTAATACTAATCGAATATTTTATTTAATACTAATCTATTTAAATATTATATTATATTTATTTATTGCTAATTTAATATTTTATTTAATAATAATCTAATATTTGAACTAATATTATATTACATTTATCATTTAAATTAATATTATATTATATTTAATCTAATATTTTATTTAATAATAAACTAAAATTTAAAGTAATATTATATTAAATTAAAATTTAAAGTAATATTATATTTTATATTTTATTTAATACTAATCTAATATTTAAAGTAACATTATATTACATTTAATATTTAAATTAATATTATATTACATTTAATCTAACATTTTATTTAATATTAATCTAATTTAATATTATATTATATTTAATACTAATCTATATTTTAAAATAATATTATATTTAATTTAATATTTAAACCAATAGTTTATTTAATACTAATCTAATATAATATAATATTATATTTAATACTAATCAAATATTTTATTTAATACTAATTTAATATTTAAACTAACTCTAATTGAGATGAATCAAATATTTTATTAATATCACTAACCCCACAAGCTCTATTCTTGCTAACCCAACATTTTTATGGGTTAGTAGAATAGACCTATTCTTGAGCTAACCCAAATTGCTAATTTATGTTTGAATCAACAAGAATTGAGAATAGTGGAGCTAACTCAAAATTAGCTCTATTCTTGGTTGATCCAAACGCAATCCTAGGTTATTTCAAATTCAATAGATACTAATTAATGTCTTGAGATTGCATGCTATAAAAAGACTTCGTTATTGTGTTCTGCATATATATTGTTTTGGATATTAGGCCTAGCGGCGCCACTTGCAATGTAGCGTTGAGCTTATGCTTTTGTTTTAGGTCATGGCCGTTAGAATCTAAAATACTAACTTCATAAAAAAAATGTTATATGTATATATATACATATAAAATGCTAACTGCATTCTCACCTCTCTTCTTTATCCTTTGTAAGTTGCAATTTGCAACTCTATCGATTGGTTTAAAAAAATATTTGTATTTTCGACTACGACTTTGCAACCTTTGAGGCAAGAAATATAATATAACGAGGCCATGACAAATTCACATGCTTTCGCGAAAGACCCGGATTAACTTGAGCTCCTGATAATTTATTTTGTTCCAACTGTGTTTGTTTGTTGATTTTAGTAAAGGAAGCAGCTAACAGTCCCTGGTCCTCAGTTCCCTGAAAATCTCTGGACTTTTTACACTAATCCTATAAACAAGTTCATTAGATCCTATAATACTATGAAAACAATCCTATAAACAAGTTCAATGGATGTTCTGCAGATGAAACCGCGTGGTCCCAGATGAAAACGCGTGAAAGCTGTTAAAAACGGGTGACAACTGTTGAAAACGCGTGACAGCTGTTGGGAACCACCTTCTGTGAACATACATATAGTATCATGTGAATATACACATATTATCCTGTGAACATACACATATTATCCTGTAAACATACATATTGTACTTGAAATTATGGCAGTTAAAAGCGCGTCGGAACTAAACTAAAAAGGGAAGACTTTTATACGCGGGGATTTTCAGAGGACTGTAGTCCGGGGGACGTTACCTTTTCTCTTTAGTAAAATAATATTATTATTTTTTTTATTACGTAACAAACTATTATTATTATTTTATTTTTACTTTTTGCCGATTGATCGGTTAGAGCGTACTAAATTTAGTCATTTCATAAATTTTATGAAAAATGCATTGGGACTACAAAAAATTGGATAAACAGCCCGGCGCATCAACATTTGTGTTAACGAACCACGAGCACAGTCAATAACGAAAAAAATAAAAATAAATCATTTTTCAAAATAAAATTTGTTTCTTCAACGAGTCCACCATAAGTCCACTAATAAAATGCTTTGTTTTTTTTTGCTCTTAATTGATCACAGCCAACAGCTATGAGCTATCTATCTCGATCCTCTAATAAATATAAAAAAGTAATAATAGTATAGATCACAAAAACAAACTATTTTCAGTAGTCATATAACACACGGCCATTTTTATTAATACCTTAAAAAAAAGATTTTTTTTAAAACTGCCCTCATGTTTGAATTTTTTTTTTTTTAAAATGCCTCGACCGCCAGGCACACGGGCGGCCCATCCCTCATAGCAGACTGTCTGGGCCAGGGGTGGTTCATTAGGGACCAGATTGCTTGGGATCCGGGCGGTACATTTTTTTAAAGAGATCTTAATATTTTGATTTAAATAATTTTGTGAAGAAATTTTTTTCTTGTTTAGAGTGTATGTCAAAAAATAAGACATTTGATATATTTATGAAGTGATGTCGTAACTCTTTATAACTTTGATTTGATTTGTTAGCTGGATATCACAAGTCTAACGATAACACTAAGGACATGGCCTTGATTCTTGTTAACATATATCATTTGCTTATTGTCAACACATACCATTTTTTAAGAAAATAATTGGATTATTTGATTATTGTCAACATATACCATTTACTCGGAGATAGGCAAACGAACACAATAAATAGTAAATGCATTTTAAAATAATTATATAGATCATTCTTAAATAATCCCTTAGGCTATTGACTAAACAAAATACCGATCATTGAACGAAAATTTAAACTGAATTTTTGAGTCACTAAACGACGTTTTTTTAAAATTCTAATGCTGTAGATACCCAGAGGCGATCCCCGAGTGATATTTGGATCCATCTCGTCCCCCCCTTTCCGAAAAGTGGTCATACGTGCAAATCCGACTTTTCTAACCAAAGTTATGACTGTTTAAAGTTTTTTCGAAAGACGAACTTTGGAAATTCATAACTAATTGTATAAAAATCTAAATAAATTGAAATTTGTGTCAATTCTGTGTATTTTGAATGTTCTACATGCTGGTGTAATTACTTTTGCAGTTTGATTCCTATATCAGTCCAGACTTGCTGATTTACCATAAGATGTCAAATTTGATGTTTTTAGTGCATTGTAATATACTAGTGGCATTTGCTTAGTGCTTGGCTACTGAGTTTGGATTTGGTACTATACCATATGCCAGTCTATGGTGCATTGTGCATGGACAGAGATCTAATTTGAGATTTTAATATATTTTGGTAACTCTAAACTACTGTTTTAGTATTAGAAATAAAGAGAAGAAGATCAACAAACTGTTAGAAGCCACGTCCTTAATTAGTGTTATCTTTTAAACTTGTGATATCTAACTAATAAACCAAATCAAAGTTATAAAGAGTTACGGCATCACTTCATAAATATATCAAATGTCTTATTTTTTGGCATACACTCTAAACAAGAAAAAAAATTCTTTACAAAATTATTTAAATCAAAATATTAAGATTTCTCTAAAAAACAAAAAAAAAGGACCGCCCGGACCGCAGACAGTCTGGTCCCTAATGGACTGCCCCTGGCCCTAGCGGTCTGCTAGGAGGGATGAGCCGTCCGTGGACCTGGCGATCAGGACATTTATAAAAAAAAAAAAATGAAAACAGTTTTAAAAAAAAAAAAATCTGTTTTTTAGGATATTAATAAAAATGGCCGTATAACACAGCTAACAGCCAACTAAATTGTACCTTCCCCAAAACACGAATAGATCCGGGAAAATAACACAGCCAACTAAATTGTACCATCCCCAAAACACGAATAGATCCGGGAAAATAACACAGCCAACAGCCAACTAAATTGTACCATCCCCAAAACACGAATAGATCCGGGAAAATGACCCTTTACTTATCGAAACAGCTTGTATTAATTAATCATGGTAAATTGTCAACAACCGAAAATTTCTTACTTCCATTTTACAAAGTATTTTTATCAAACAACTGGGTACAAATGGGAAAATAAGAATTTTTCTATGATTTTTCAACTTGGTGCTAATCTTCTACAGTAGCAATTAGCGAATTGTGCGACCCAATCTAATGGGTCAATTTTTCCATGTTAATTTTTTCTTTTTTTATTAATGGCCATTGGAATTGGTCCCTTGTGAGATGTGCCCGTCACATATTGTTTAGTCTTCTTTCTTTAATATTTAATCGAATCTTTTACGACTTTCCATCAAGTACCAATAATATGGGTCCGGATCCCCTGAATTAAAGGTTTGGAATTGGGATTGTCCGATTCCAATCTGTCATTTGAAATTGCTTCGCGATTCGAATTCATCTTTCGGAATGCGCTCTCCATTTCAGATAAATTATACGGATTCGAATCGGACGGTCCGATTTAGAACCTAAATATTAGGTTACTCACTGTCACTGGATCTGAATTCTGTATGACCACACTGAGAAATATACACCGTAAGGCCACTGAAAAGCGGACCTTTCAGTCGGCAAAAAGCTAAGAGAAGTACGCTCTAACCGATACAAAATCTCTCCCGGTCTACCTGTAGATATTTAAACCTGGTCTACTCATTTTTCCTTCCACAGACAATAAGTCTCGGCTTTTTATTTATAAAACCACCGTAGATTCACGGAATACTGCCATTGATCAAGTCTCGAAACATCCACTGGCTGATAGAGACGGAAACACAGAAAAGAAGGAAATAAAATGATCTCTCCTCGATTTTTCGGCCGCCACATCCCCTCCCCTCCCCCTTCTCCGACCACCTCCTCCGCATCTCTGCGCTCCTTCTCCACCACCGTCTCCGCCACAGCCACGGCGACGGCGACGGCCACCACAACCTCACTCTCCACCCCCTCATCTCTCTATGATATCCTGGACCTTCCTGTCACTGCCACCTTCCCTGAAATAAAATCGGCATACCGCCACCTCGCACGCACGTGTCACCCCGACACGCTGCCAAATAATTCGTCCGACCGATTCTTGCGCCTTCACACCGCCTATGCCACGCTATCGGACCCTGATCAACGAGCCGTGTACGACCGCCGCCTCCAGTTACATTGCAGACAGTCGTCCCCACCACGTCAGCAGACAAACCAAGCAACGCAAAGGAGGTACTCGAATTTTTCACGCTCACCGAGTTTCCCTAGCTTTTATGGCAGAAGGAAGCGAACTTGGGAAACAGATCAATGCTGGTAGCGGGTCGATCAGCGGCTTGGTTGAAATGGCACGAAGAACCTTGATGTTCGATCAAATTGCATGAGGGGTTGGTGATGCTATGCGCAGTCTACTTCAAAAGATTGATAATGATATGAATCAGTCGCGTTTGATCTAATTTAGGATGCCTGATATCACTTAATGCGCGGTGCAAATCTATTTACATTTAGTTGGTATATTCAGTCCGGACATGTACCAACTGTAAATTTGAAAGCAATTAGTTGCTTAAGATGCTCGGATCTGAAGTTAGTATGATTTTGATTGATCGAAGACAATTAGCAAGTTGCGATAGTAGTAGACCCTTTTGCTTCTTTTCCTCTTTTTGTAGATTTATATCTAGATATATATCTGTATTAAAATTGAACTAAAAAAAAGGAACTAAAAAATATTTCCCTCTGCATGTGTTTATTTTTGCCTTCTATAAACATTTTGTTTTGAATACTATCAGTGATATTATAAATCTTAAAAAAAGAGAGGAGAAAATAAAGACTAGAAAAGAATTAACATGGACAGTTGACATTCGACAACTACTTTTAATGGCACATAAAAAATGAGTACTTCCCCAGCTGCCTAATTAAAGTTTCTTCTATAGATTTCTTTAGCAGATGAGGATAGGAAGAGCTCAACTACCAGAAATGAATGGAGACGTTATCCGAGCCAACTGGCGCCATTACAAAATACGAATATCATGATATCAATGGAATGGATGTGAATAGTAAAATCACCGTTATTGTTTTCCTATTCCATAATTAATAACGGTGCTAATTAATTAGAAATTTAGAATAGGAAAAATATAATGGTGTTAACTTGGGATCCTCTGACCTGGTTACTGAAAGAAAACGGAAATTATTAGAACTTCTAGAATGCACGGTTAGTCGGTTACTTCAAAATAAGAAGTTACAGAAAATATATAGAAATACAATTGAAAAACATAAAAACCTGAAGAAAGAAACAAATTAAAAGGAAAAGCAAAGGACGTGATATATTTTATTTCTTGAAATTGAGGTTTTTTTATTAATTAATTAATTACAAATTGTTAAATTGTTTTTAATTGTAACTTTTAATAAAGATTCGTGTTAGTATTTTATTTTCATATTAAATTGTTGGTATTATATTTTTCTATTCGCAATGTCTTTCATAAAAAAATAAGTTATGTTAAAAATTATTTGTGTATGGAATTATTGAAGGTTTATCTAACTTTTTGTGTTATATAGATTTTAATTTTTATTTAAATATTTTTTAAATATATGGTGTTAAGTCAGTTAGCTCCTCTTATATTCAAATATGAGTTTCGCTCCTGAATATGTTGCAATGAGCACTACCTATGAATTTTGCTTACTTCTCTTCTCCGTGTCAAGCGAATCGCCGCTTGTCGTCACCATTTACTTGGCCGCTGTACCAATTTTGTTTTTTCAACTCTGTGAGGAGTAATAAAAAGAATTATTGAGGGGAGAACTGGTGAGAAAGAAGAAATTAGCTAATAAAGTCGTTTTAGAAAGAAGAGTTGAAAAGAAATTGCTTGATTTAAGCAGGGTAGAAGAAGTTCAAAGGAACAACCAAAAGAAGAAGAAATTTGAAAGTAAGCTGAAAGGAAGCAACCATAGACGGTTAAGTAGCCGGATACTCGTTGATTGGATATAGTATTTGTTCCTTTTCATGATTTTTAATCATTTAAAAACGCCAGAAATTAAACCATAAGATAGCAATATACAAAAGATCATAAGCGAGGCCTTGTTGACTTCATTCGTAATATCCCCTATTGATCCAAATTTTCAAGAGAAAGCAAACCTCAACTCGAATTATAGAGGAAAAGACGAAGGAATCAAACAGATGAAAAAGAAAAAAATAAAGCATTTTTGCTGTTATAGGCATTAATTACAGCATTTTTGTTCCGGAGCCGATAGGGGTGAAAACAGAGCAGATACGGAGCTAGTGGTAAAATCATATTTATATTATTTTTTAATTTTTTGAATATGAATACGGATCAAATATTAGACGAATATGAATACAGACAAAGATTGGATCAGATATTTATTAAAATAGTATAAAAATATTATTAAAATATTAAAATTCATAATATACATCCAATTATAATGATGAATAACAAACTATATATCACTATTTGGATACAAATTATTGAAATGTAAAACCATATGAGTATCCATATCCACATGGATATTCAGATATATGATATCCACATCTAGTTTATCAAATACAGATCGAATACGGATCATATATTATCCATACCGTTTTCATCTCTAGAAGCCAGCCAAAAGATTTTTTTTATGAAATTAGAAATAAAAAATATGGATAATAGTTATACTGTTAGTATTTTTTTGTTGTATATAAAGTATTGACAAAAAAAGGATAGAATGCACTTGTATAGCATTTGTGTTTACCTTTTTTTCTTCTCATTTTTAAAATAAATTTGAACAATATCTATGATTCTAAAATAATATTCATTACTTGTGAATAATATATTATTGTTAAATCAAACAGACACGTCCAATATAATTCATAAAATTGGGCTACAATGTAATTACATAATGTTTATGAATGTATGTTCACAATCATAATAATCAGTTTTTTTTTGTTTTTGAAAGTTTGGTAGCGGCTACCAAATGATTACCGCATATATGAAACAGCTCCTAAACCCAACTTAGAAATACAAACTTCTTTGACCTCAACTTGTTCCCTAGCCTATTCCTTCTCTAATTCTTGCTCCTGTACAATAATTCAACCAAAGTTGCTCCTCCTCTATGATCTGATGTACCAGAATGATAGCAGGCTTGCACTTATCAGAGAATATCTTGTTATTTCTCTGCTTCCACAAGTTCCATAGCGTGCACATAAACAAAGCTGCCCATTCCTTCCTTTCCACAGCTGCTCCCCGACTGAATTTTTCCCATGATTTGTCCCATGTTTGCTACACTGAGTTGCCAACAGTGAGCATCTCTGTTCCCTTAGAACTTGATATTCCTCTCCAAACCATCATTGCATATCTACATCTGAAAAAAAGATGATGTGCTGTCTCTTGGCTTCAAGTGACACACATAACACATCTCGCCTCACAATGCATGCATCTTCTCGCCATAATGTCATGTGTAAGGAGTCTCTTCTTTAGGAGCAGTACTGTGAACACCTTGACCTTTGGTGGTGTGTTGGTCTTCCAAATGAATGCAAATCTCCATTTGATCAAGCCCCCAGCTGAGATAACTTTGTAATAAGAAGAGGCCGAGTAGGACCCCTGAGCAGTCCATCTCCATTCTATCTCATCATCTCCTTGTCCGAACTGCACAACAGAATTCTCTGCCACTTGGGGTTCTAGTTCTTGAACTATTGGCCATGCATCTTTAAGAGATATGCGCTGCAGTTGAGGCCTTGGCATTCTATCTTTGATTGATCTTAACGGACAACCATTCCAAGGATCATATCAAAAGGAGATTGCATTGCCTTGACCCACTATCACCTTTATACACCAGTAGTAGCGCTGCTGCAATTTTACCAGTTGCCCCCAAAAATTAGAGCCTTTGACTGCCCATACCTTAGGTCCATCCGGTTGTAATTGTATTCCTCTTAACGTGTTGATAATTGATGACCATAGACAGTCCGGATCGGTTTGAGCTTTCCACCACCATCTCAAGACCAGAGATATGTTTCTTAACTCCAAATTTGACGCCCCTAGCCCCCCCCCCCCACTGCTTCGGAGTACAAACCAAATCCCAGTTCATCAATGAGATTACTTTCCCTTGCCCCTTAGATTTTCCCCAAAGGAACCTCCTTCTTATCGAGTCTATTCTTCTAATAACCCATTTTGGCAATACAAAACAGGTCATATAGTAAATTGGAATGGAGGCTAGTACATAATTTTGCAATAGTAGTCTCCCCCCTCGAGAAATCAATTTACTCTGCCACCCCTCCAATCTTTTCTCGAGTTTCTCTATTAGAGGCAGGAAGTCACCTCTTCTAGGTCTTTTAAAGGTCAATGGCATGCCTAAATAAGTGATTGGCAAATCAGTCTGCTCACAAGCAAAGATGATCTTAACTAGCTCTTGTTGACTTTGATCAAGGTTTAGAGAAAGGAAGACACTTTTGGAGTAATTAATTTGCAAACCTGAGATGCTTGAAAAGAGCCTTAGTATCAGTTTCAAAGAAACCATAGTGGTTAGGTCCGCCCTTGCGATAATAGCCGTGTCATCTGCGTATTGGAGTGCTATGATTGGTGAAGTTTTTAGTAATAGCCGTGTCAAAAATTGGAGCAGTAGATGTTTTACAAAGACTAATTGGAGCAGCCAATGACACTTTGAAGCGTCGTTTACATTCACATGTATTTAGCTAAAATAGATATATAAACATCACATATTATGCATAAAATGCTACAATCACTCCGTCAAACAGATACATCATATATAATTTATAAAATTTGGCGAAAATCAACAAAATTCATAGAATAAAAAGAAAGAGGAAAGAAAAGACGTCACCGAACCGAAGAATTTTTTTGAGAAAGATTTCAATATACAACAGCCTGCATGATTTCTCCATACACTAATCTGCCAAAGCTTAGATCCTCTGAATGTATTAATTAATTTGCACTGCTGTCTTTGGATTCTTCAAATTATTTTTCTTGACATTCAGAGGTGTCAACGGGTTGGGTCGGCATTAGTTTATTATTTTTCTTGACCCGACCCGACCCATGTAACTTGATTAGTAATTTCTTAATTACTTTTTAATTATTTATGCAACTTATCTTTAATTTTTAAAAAAATATTAATTATTCATTTTCTGTTTCTGTTTAATTTTTTTTCTAAATAGTGGGATTGTTTGGTCTTCATCTTGTTGAATTGATGACATTGCCGTATCTTCAGTGTCCTTTTATGTGAGAAAAGTTGCTATTCTGACAGGTTAATAGAATACATTGCCGAATTTGACTCATTGAATATGGATATTTAATCGGGAAAAAGTAGTACTTTTTTTAATGGATAAATTTCTGGATTTCACTAAATTTTGTCATTTGTTACAAATTAATTACTCAAATTTGATTTGTACATTTTTAATCACTTAATTTTTTTATTTGTTTCAATCAAATTACTCTATACTTTTCTGTCCAAAATACTAACGGAATATATATGTCCATTCCGTCCAAAATATTGATAGAAAATGCTCATTCCGTCTAAAATACTAACGGAATGAACATACTTCGTTAATATTTTTGACAGAAAAATATAGAGTGACTTGATTGAAACAAATAATAAAGTTGAGTGACTAAAAAGAAACAAATTAAATTTATAATATGACAAATGAAACTCAAGCAAAATTTACCCCTTTTTAATATTTAATCAAATTTTTTGTTGGGCCTATTGTATTGTACTTGAGTGTTATATTGACAAATGGCTATCACGTAAATTGCATTTGGATTACTTGTAGTTTCCATAGATGGGCCCAGTCAGGCCTAACAACAAAGAAACGGATCCAACTCATCTTAAATTCGACCATATTTCAACCTGTTAATGCCTGTACGGTACACAGGAAGTGTATGCAGTAGCGGTAAGAAATAAGATTGAGATCAGATATTTAACTCCAAAGCTAAAATTCGGAGATTCAGAAAGCGAAGAAGCTATCTTCGTTACAACAACATGCCATAGTAGCTTGTCGCAGTTACCAGGTGTTCACGAGGCCGGAGAAGCCTCGTCTGTACCGCAAAAGAAGACCTGGCGATGTTGTACGAGCAGTTGCGACGGAAAATCTCGAAAAATCTTTTAAAATAGTTCTTCTACTGCTTCTTTTCCAATACTGGTAAGACTTTTATATTATTTTGTCAACAAAAATTCAACAAACACTTGGCACATGTGGCTGCACGCTGATCCTCGCTTGTTTGATGAAAAGCTTCATGTTTCTGTTATGGTATACGGGCACTGGAATATTTCCTCACTGTTCCAATCAGATGGTGAGGGAGCTTAATTAATATTAAAGAAAGAAAGTTATATTTATCCGTGTGTGCACAACACCTGATTGATGAAATGCCACTTAGTTTGCTGCACGGGTTATTTATTGTATATATTATTTTCTCTACATTTACATCCAATAACATCTCTGTATAAATTTGTTTAATATTGAATGCATAAAAAATCTTACTATTTCGGTGCTTGTAATTCCAGCTATTAGGTGAATGGTTGCACTGGTAATATGGGAAGGTCCATGGCAGAATCAATAATTTCTACTGGGCTGACATACATCAGTCATCAAATCAGTTCCCTCAGGTTATTGTTGTAGACTACACAGTTCCTGATGCAGTCAATGGTAAGCTTCTTTAATGTTCAGTGTAGTACCTACTTGAGCCGGATACTTTTGTCACTGTTTAGACTACATGGTTTCTGGTCCTGTCGTCGTACACTGGTAAGCTGGTTGGGAGCAACTATTTTTTATGAGTTTTTTTATACGAAGATGCTCGGAATATACCCCTTCTTTAAGCTTAGCCCCTAATTGCTGCCATCCCAAGCTCCATCTGATAAGAAGGCGGATGTGGTGCAGAGATAGAAAAATGGTCCATTTCCTGTAGCGATCTAGTTCTTGTGTTGCAAAAGGGAGAAGTCGTTGCTTAGAAGATTCAAAATATTTCATCACAGAAGAAATGGGCCGCAAAACTAAAGAGAGAGCGAATCTTGGAAATCCGGCGCTGAGATCATCTTGATATTCCGAGCAGAAGTTGGCCCAAGAGCGAAAAACAATTTCTTGATGGGCATATATATATATATACTACTATCGTGCTGTACGTTGCAACGGAAATATATTATAAGATTGAATAGAATATAAAGAGACCTTTTTATTTGACATTAACACAAAATTAAGAAAATATATATTTAAATGAAAATAAAAGATACAAATGAGAAAAAATAGATATCCAAATAATAAATAAAAATAAAGAAACAACAACAAATAAAAAAAAAGATCAAATATAATATAAAAAAAATCTTGAAGTATCATTACAATTTAATATCTAATTTTCTCCATAAGTAAGACATGTTATTAAATGACTTAGATAAGAAATAATATGTACATAAACAAAATTGAAAAATATATGATTAAATGATTCAAAAAAGGATTTTCTCTACATATATATTCAGATAAAAAAGATATGATTGTTTCCATCAGTACAAGATCTATTATTCATCTATTCACAAAGATACAGTAGTCCTAAATAAAATCCAAAATGATATGATAGTTTTCATTTTCATTGTCGAAACTATGGAGGAAAATGAGAAATGAAATGAAAAAACAGAGAAATAAGGAAATAATTTAATTGTAGAAATTGGAGATAGTTGTAAAGAGAAATAAGGAAACAGATTACTAGAAATTTATTCAATTTTAATTGTGACAAACCATGTAGCAGTTCTTGTGGCGAGTTTATTTTTAACTAAATTTAGACTTCTACACATAAAATAGATGTATTTAATCAAAAGAAGATAGATTATGTGATTGAAAGACTAATATTCAATTTGAAAGTTCATCTTTCAATCTCAGCCGTTAGTGGATCAGGACAACTAAGTGCATAATATAAGAATTGAGATTTACAAAGATACAGTAGCCCTAGACAAAATCCAAAAAGATATGATAGTTTCCATTTTCATTGTCGAAATTATGGAGGAAGAGGAGAAATGAAATGGAGAAAAAAGAGAAATAAAGAAATAATTTAATTGTAGGAATTTGATATAGTTTTAAGGAGAAATAAGGAAACAGATTGCTAGGGATTCATTCAGTTTTAATTTTGACAAACTATATAGCAATTCTTGTGGCGAGTTTGTTTTAACTAAATTTATACTTCTACATATAAAATAGATGTATTTAATCAAAATAAGACAGATTATGTGATTGAAGGGTCGATATTTAATTTGAAATTTCATCTTTCAATCTCAGTCGTTGACGGATCAGGACAACTACGTGCATAATATAAGAATAGAGATATAAAATTCTCTAAATTAAATTGCATGATTGTAGCTTAATTGCATCGCATTTAAAATTTTGGGGGAATTTCATGTATACCCCTCAAAAACTTTAAAATTACAGATTACCCCTCTAAATTTTGAAATTATGTATTTCTCCCTCTAAACTTTAAAAACTCACATACCCATTTTATTGTCTTTCATATTAAAACACATTCTAAATTTATAAAATACATATTTTACCCTTTTATCAAAAAGTATAAAACTTCCATTTGACTCCAATTTAAATCTGAAGGTTCCTCTGCTATCTAAATTGCTTCAAGATCTGTGCACGCTAGATCAACACGAATCTTAAAGCGGACACACAAATATTGAAGCAACGTGCACAGATCTTAATGTGATGCATGCACATCAAAATCGGTTATCCGTGCGCACTAGATTAGCGCGAATATTGAAGCGAACATGCAAATTTGAATTCAGACGGTAAAGGAACACTTCAGATTCAAATTTGAGTTTGATAGGGCGTTTTATACTTTAAATGAAGGATAAAATATGTATTTTATAAATTTAGAATGAGTTTTAATATAAAAGACAATAAAATGGGTTAATATGTGAGTTTTTGAAGTTTGGAAGGGGACATGCGTAATTTCAAATTTTAGAGGGGGAAATACGTAATTTTCAATTTTTTGAGGGGTATACGTAAAATCCCCCCTAAAATTTTAAAAAGGAATCCTAATCTATAAATTTCTATAAAATTTTAAAATACATCGCCCCGCTCTTACTGGGTCCGCCCTTGCTTCCGAGAAACTTGTAAACGTTAAAGCTGGAAAAGATTATGCATTTGGTCTGGTGTGAAGCTTTGTGGTAGTGCCGTAAATATCTCAAAACTTAAAATACTTCCGAGAATCTCATAACTTCGAAGTATATTTTTCAGTATTTTCCATTTACAGTTGGCTACAATCTTTACTTGGAACGCTTATTGGTCTCTTCGTTTCTATTTTGTACTCTCTAATTCTTGTATTGTCCTTGAACTAAAAAAATAATATTCTATTGTACATGTGAGGTCTTCGACGAGACCGAATCGTCTGCCCCCCGGGAGGCAGAAAAGAGTCTCTGTGGGGTGGGACCGATTACTGTTTAAGGGTTTAACTATTGTTACTGTTTTTAAATGAGGCCCCACCCGCAGAGACTCTGGGAGCAGGAATTTCCTGCCCCCCGGGGAGCAGACGATTCGGTCTCGTGGGTTTAACTATTGTTACTGTTTTTAAATGGGGCCCCACCCGCAGAGACTCTGGGAGCAGGAATTTCCTGCCCCCGGGGAGCAGACGATTCGGTCTCGTCTTCGACAGAATTTCATAAAGAGCAAGTTGCTCTGTTAATGCCAGTACCTTTCAATTTTAATTGTAATATTTATTATTATTCCCCAGATAAATTCAAAAATTGCTGTTATTTAATTGACACCATTTATGTTATTTAAAAGAACCTGTTCGGCTGCACATTTTCAGTGGGAATTATATGGGTTTTGGGTTTGATGGGATGATAATCCATTGGAGGCGTTCGGCAGCCCAATTTCACCGTCTAAAAATCCCGCGAGTTATTCCCAACTCTTTTAGTACAACTTTCACCCAACCTCTCTCTCTCTCTCTCTCCACTATGCATATAACTGATTTTTTTACATCTCACTGACACATTCTCTCTCTTCCTGACTCTCTCCAACACGTAAGACGGGGTGCACATATATATACAGAGCTGTTGATTTTTCACATTACCAATTGTGGGACTAAGATGAAAGTATGATCCGGATTGCCTTTTTTTTTTTTTAAAAAAAATTTAGACGTGCTTGCTACGTGTCTCATAACTCCAACTCCCTACCTTTTATTAATTAGTTCTTTTCAAGATGAGTAAATATATAAATGACTCAATTTTATATATCGGTTTTCTAACTGAATCAAACATTAAAAAATCTTTTTTTCACATCACATTTTAAATATTTTGTTTATAAATGTATATAAAAAATTATTATTTTTTTATAAATTTTTATTAAATGTTTTTGTTTTCTTAATTTTTTTATTTGTTTATAAATATTTCTTATTTTATTTATTCCATTCCATTTCATTAAATACTTCGTATTTAATTACTTTTTTATATTAAGCTAACTTAATTGGTTAAAATCAATACAGAACAGAACACTATACTATTCAAAAACAATAATTAAATAAAAAATCATTTATAACTGAACTAAACTAAAACAATTAAATAAATATACATATTTTAAATTAAATAAATATTTCTCACAATTAATTTCATGATACAAACGAACACTCATTTTCTCATATTCCTATAATTAATCCCGTGCATTCTATACCCGTGGGTTCCCACTTTTTCAAAAGTGAATTTTCATTTTCATTCCCATTCCGTAATCCCGTGACATCCGAACACGCCCTAAGACTACATCTGATTGATTTGTTTTCTATATTTTAACCGTCCAATATTTGGAAGAAATTATATATAATAAAATAAAAACTAGCACAATAAGATTGCTTTTTTTCCAGAATCCAACAAATAATCTCTGATTGTTTTTAACTCAACTTCAAAATAGATGAACCATAGAAAAATTACAAATACAAATTGCAATATACAACAAGCCCAAATACACGATCTATATATATAAAAACCTTATCTCACAAATAAGTAATAACACCTTCAACTGCATATCAGTCCATAATATATAGAAGCCCTTAAGTAGGACCCTTCAAAAGCAATTAGTTATCAAATCTGCAATTCCATGCATCCTTTTTGGATAGTCTAAAGAACACATTTAATTGCATTTTTTGATAACCTCGATTTAGTTCTTAGTATCAGCAGGAGGGAAAAAAGGCTTCTTGTGGAAATACTTCGTCCATGGATGTGGCTTCTTGTAAATAGGAGGGAAACCAAATTTCGGGTGGGGTTGGAACCATGGATGCACTGGCTCAGGAGTTGGCTTAGGTGGCTTAGGTGGATGATTGTGCGGTGGCTTAGGTGGATGATTGTGCACTGGAGTAGGTGGCTTATACTCTGGTACAGGTACAGGTGTAGGTGGCTTATACTCTGGTACAGGTACAGGTGTAGGTGGCTTATACTCTGGTACAGGTACAGGTGTAGGTGGCTTATACTCTGGTACAGGTACAGGTGTAGGTGGCTTATGCTCTGGTACAGGTACAGGTGTAGGTGGCTTATGCTCTGGTACAGGTACAGGTGTAGGTGGCTTATACTCTGGTACAGGTACAGGTACAGGTACAGGTACAGGTGTAGGTTGTACAGGTACAGGTACAGGTACAGGTACAGGTGTAGGTGGCTTATCCTCTGGTACAGGTGGTGTGTACGTAGGTACTGGATAAGACTTCTTAAAGAAAGGATGGGAAAAGAAAGGTTTCTTGTGGAATGGATCCCACTTGGGTGGCCAGAAGGTCTCAGAATTGCAAATGCTGGAGAGGATTTGCAATTTTCCATCTTGACCCACGGTGAATGTGTGCTGGTCTTTCTCTTTTGATGCTAAAGTTATGGTTAACGGGTCGGGTTTGGGACACGCCTTGTTGGATTGGTCCCTTAGCTCAGCTAGGCATGCCGGTTTGAGAGTAGTGATGCCTTCGGATTCTTCGTGGAGGAGGTCGATGGGAAGGTTTACGTGGAAGTTGCCTGATTTACCAAGCTGGCTCACTCCCTTGGTCTCATATTGGCCGTTGGCTGATTTGCACTTGATTGCAATTCTAAGACCTACATTATTAAATAATTAATAGAAAACATATAAGGTTGGATTTATAAGTGATCATCAGTGTTGAAATTGATAATGGGAGAATTAAAGATTTTGGTTAATTAAGTTCAAAGTTTAAAAAATGCAGGCGGAAAGGAGGGTGTATTTCACATTCCAATGGGTACGTGCATGTACAGAGTAATTCTTTCCAAAGTGGATTACACTTGACTTTCCTTTTTAACAAAAGAAGTGATCAAGAGAAGATTTATTTTTCTCAAATGATATTGTTTATCAAGGGTACATATAAATAAAAGGCGTCAACCTAGGTTAACATGCACGAGAAAATCAACTTCTATCATACATTATTTGATCTCCTTTTTTTTATGAAAAAAAGGTCTGAGCACATGTTTATTCTTGTCAGACATATGCTTGTGCATGAGAAATTTACTATATCTACCTTTGAAAGCTTGTTCAACTTTGATGTTCTTCTCAACGCAATCCGCACATTCGGTTGAGCCGACCACCGTCACGGTCTTTTCTGCCCTGACAATTCCAAAAGCCAATGTCACCAAACAAAGCCCAAATAATAGGCATTGTTTCATCCTCTGTGTCCCCATCAAAGCAGCTTAATTAATGAAGCAAGAAGCTAGCACAGGAAGGAGTACTGAGATGAAGAGCTATTGAGTGCATATGGATTAGTTTATATAGTAGTGATGGTATGCTAGTGCAGTGGTCAGTGGTGGTACAGTAGTGTGTTTAAGGGCTCACATGGAGGTGCACTGAGAAAGACTAGCTAGCAGAGACAAATGATAGGCGCCGCCTTTATGGTTTAAAGCATTTAATTAGTTTGATTTTTTTGGCAACCGGGTCCGTATGTGTAACCATATATAGTTTGCTACTATGTCATGTGATGAAAACCGTCCGATTTGAACTGAATGCGTCAGATCATGCTGTTAGGAAGGATATTTAATTTAACGGACGTGATATTTTAACTGGATGGCATAATGCAGGTAGTGCCATTACTGTACCATGTTATTACAACAACCATGCATAGACGAAATGTGAGTCATTATTAAGCAGTATAGCACATTAAGGTGATGCAGCGTGAATCAGTGAATGCCTTAGCTGTAAGCTGATCATCCGATCAAATAAACAGTCCAAATAATATTTGATACCAGAATCTTTTAATCAGATCGGCACCGTCTGATTTTGAACTGTGTGGCCCTGTCGTAACTTCTACTTCTAGGAAGCAGATGTTTCAATTATCAATAAATAATATCCCATGTTTTATACCATATGGTTATTTTGGCGCCACCTATTTTTTCTTCCAATCAGTGCGATATAGACACTTTTAATTAATATATATATGAAAACTTTGAAAAATAGACAAGTATGCTGTTTTAATTTTGGCGTTGTCTCAATAGTACATGTTTATATATCTAACTAGGTGCCTTTTGGAAAAAGTTTTCTATAGCTATCATCTGAAGTAGGGAAGATTCTCTAAAAATATATGTAAAATTATGTCTGGACCAAATACATAATTATTTTCTTGAGCAAAAACAGTTACAAATCCAGAACAATAAGTACAAAATTAAGAAGCATCATCAATAATTGCCCACAGGAAATTACACAAACTTAATTAATTAATTAGGACTTGCATGGAAAGAAAACTGCTTAACTTGGAGATTGTTAGGCCAGATGGTCAATGCATGCAACATGTTATACAACCTCAAAATAATAATGGCTGCAATCACCATGATATTAATATATATATATATATATATATATTTTTTTTTAACTCTGAGGATTATGTTCAACGATGTGTAAGTGTACTGTACTTTTGAAACTGGTGATCTCTTTCATCATACAAAATTATTTTATGGAAAATAAATATAATTTAATTATTGATGGTTATACTAAGCAAAATCTTCAATTCAAATCAAATATTTTATCAAGTAAATTCATCATAATTTTGATGGCCTAAAAGGAAATGCAGCAAATACATATATAGTATGGCTAATATGCTTTTGTAATTAAACACTTGGGTCGAAATGTTTACGGATCAAATTTCAAAATTTTACATTCGAAACGTCGGATTATGTAGCTCATTAAATTGGTTATATATTAAACTTGTAGAATATTAATTTTTATTATTTTTTATAATTTTTGAAAGATGATCTTTTTTGACATACTAACAACGCATGCATCAATATGCGCACAAATCTTATTTAGATGCATATGGATTTTAAATTGGAAACATATGGACTGAAATGCTACTAAAAACATATTATTCGGATATATATATATGAGATAGGCTAATGTGCTTTCGGTAGCATATGGGCCGAAATACACACGGTCCAAATTTTAATTTTTCAAAATTCAAAAAGTCGATTTGAACCGTTCATCTTGTTCTCCATATTAATATGTGCTTGGAGACCAAATTTTACATTTTTCTGAATTTTTTTACTATTTATTAAGCCACTTTGAAAATCGCTAATCCAACGGTTTTACTGTTTTGTTAAGCCATCGTTGGATCGGTAATTTTCCAAGTGGCTTAATAAATAGTAAAAAAATTCAGAAAAATATAAAATTTGGTCTCCAAGCACATATTAATATGGAGAACAAGATGAACGGTTCAGATCAACTTTTTGAATTTTAAAATTTCAAATTTGGACCGTGTGTATTTCGACCCATATCCTACCGAAAGCACATTAGCCTATCTCTCTCTCTCTATATATATATATATATATATATGAGTAAGACTACTATAGATTGCAATACATAGACATTTTTGTACATTGAATTATAAATCACCGAATTCAAAGTCCAAATAACCGATCCAAACCGCAAGGGGTTATATGTAAAAATGGTTGGGAGATCTGTTCCCAGATTGTAAATTTTTGTTTATTATTTATTTGCGGAAAAATGCCCTTAGGCTAATGGTAAATGTTTTAACCAGAGGCAATAGTTATATATGTATCCGTACTAAAGACTGGACCTGAACCTTAGTACTTGAAATATCCACTACTGACGACAATTTTATCACAAAGACTGCCAAAACGGTCTTGTACAATTCAGGGGTATCACAGTAAATATCTATCTGTTTAGAAATATTAAAGCATCTACAACAATTATTTTTTGGACAATGATAACAATTCCCGCATGTTTATCCCCGCAGATACTGCCAAAAAAAACATGGGAGGACCGCTCAATCATTAATGAGCGTTTAAAAAACTGTTAGTATTTAACTTGAAACATCAAAGTATTTAACTTGAATTTATCAGGTATTAAACCCTATGCAATGATCTCTATTTATGAAAGAATAAATCAATCCATTAATTGTTCCCGCACAAAATTTCTTTTTTTTTTTTAATCGTCCCCGCACAACTGGAGACCATTAAATAAACAATCCTCTCACCCAATGATAAATACTCTGAAACATAATGATAAATACTTTATGTTACATGGGTAAATACTTGACATTATATGGATAAATACTTTATGTTACATGGATAAATATTTCTCAGGCATACTTGCAACTTTCAGTAAAACATCAATGATAAATACTCTCATGCATAATGATAAATACTTTATGTTACATGGATAAATACTTTGTATTGCATAGATAAATACTTCTCATACATAATTGCAACTTACAGTAAAACATCAATGATAAATACTTTCAGACATAATGATAAATACTCTATGTTACATGGATAAATACTCTATGTTACAAAGGTAAATACTTCTCAGAAATAATGATAAATACTTTTTTGAACATCAATTAACAGATAAATATTTATTAACAGTGATTGTTATTAGATAACAGTATAATTAATGCGCAGATTGTTTTTAAAGCAATAATTAATGCGGGAATTGTTATTAGAGGAATGCATAATTAATGCGGGGATGGGAGTGGGGGGGGGTGGTTCTTATAATTAGTGGGGGGATAAAAGTAAACTTTTAGGAAAATTAGTGGGGAGGTATATGGCAGTTAAGGAAGAGAGAGAGTACGGGAAAAATGGGGGGATGGGAGTGGGGGGTTTGTTATAATTATTCTTATTTTTTTAGATTGCTAATTTGATAGGTTAATTAATTGCTAATATAATTGCTGGTATGTATCCCATTTTCTAAATTAGCAAATTTTTTTTAAAAGAAAACATTTTGTTTTGGACACCTGGGAAAATGTTTTATTTTTATTGGCTCTGTTTGTTTTGTCCGCTCTCTTCGCCACTAACGTGGATGAAAAAGAGAATTAAAGAGATGCAGAATGCTATCTAATTAATTTCTTTGATGACTTGTCAGCGGTAGTTAATATTTTTTTATTCCACCACTGTGGATGCTCTTATATGTAACCCTCAACTTTTCATACCTACACAATTGCCAACTATTTTTGTCGGCATTTTCTTCTAAAAAGAAAATTGATAAACACTTGCATTAATATAATAAAATTATGCACAAGCTTATTTAGTCTAAATTGCAAGGTACTTACCTAAATGTTCTAACTGTATTAATACAATATTTTAATGTGTATTGAACAATAATCAAGTGTGTACTTTATATGGTTCGAAAAATGAATTTGAAAGATCAAGATAACTGTTGACAATTGTCAAAACACGTTTTAACTTGATCAAAACTACATGATAATTGTCAACAATTGTGTCTAATTAACTAAGATTAAAAAAATGTGGGTTGGGACAAAAATTAACATATATGTATTGATATAATATAGAAGTAAGCATTTTAATGTGAGTGAAAAGTTTTTATAACATATTTAGAAGGTGGGTTTATGATCATTTGTTAAAAAAAAAAAAAGGAAATAGAAAAAAGAAAAGAAAAGGGTGGGTTTATAACATGAGGAGGGTTCAAATGCCTCCATTTTTTGTACCTCCATCATGCCTCCATTTTTAAAAACTTTAATATTTGAAATTCAAAATAAAACCGTTGGATATGAACTATATCATTTTATCTATGCACATGTAAAAAATTATGGCATTTCAACTTTGTTTTAATTGTCATCTTGAGCTTGTAAAAATGTATACAAATGTAAATAATTTCTAGACATTAATTTTTCAACTTATTGATTCATATAAAAACAAAATCAAAATGTGATAATTTTTTATGGGCACATAGAGAAAATAACATAGATTGCATCTAATGGTTTTATTTTGACGTTTAAGTTTTAAACTTTGAATTATTTAAGTTTTTAAAAATGAAAATATAATGGAGACACCAAAAATGAAGGCATTTGAAACATCCTCTTATAACATATGGTTATCTGTTGATAAGAAACCCACCAATCAATCATCCAACTGTATTTTTTTGTATCTATATGGGGGCTTACCTGGCAGTCGCTCATTCATTTAGTGGTTCGTGCTCATCAATGCATACACACACACACAAAAGGCTAGAGGGACCCATTTTCTTTGGACAAAAATTTAGTGGGTTTCGGTTTAAGAAATTAAAGAAACATTAATTAATAGAACAGTTTGGTGTATAAGTTACTCTTAATTTTGCGTTAATGATCCAAATAAGGAAGAGGTATATATGCACATAAAAACGCACTGTTATTCATTGCGGTTTATTTGATTTGTTAATTCTTTTCAGACTTCTGATTTTTTAGTAGTGAACTTCAATATAAGTTTCTATTATTGATGCATTATAAGTTTCAATACAAATATCTTCAATATATAATAAGGTTAATTGATCCTCATTTTTTTTTTATATATATATGTATGGTATTTTATATAATTTAAAGTAAAATTCACGATACTATAAAATTAACCTCCATTCTCAGCAAAAAAAAATCTATCATGGTACTATAAAATTTTATACGATTGGCACACTAGTGTTTGATGAACTAGATACTGATTTTTGAGGGGAAACTTTGTTAAAAAGAAAAAGAAAAAGAAAAATTATAAGTATTATTTTTTAGATAAGTTGGATGGTTAAATGTGGTGCTTAAAAAAAGTTGTAGCTAAGGCTCAGTTTACTTAAACCAAGAATGGCAAGAAAGATGCAATATTTTCATATTCAACATCTAACGAGATTTCACTTTCATAATGGAACATTAATTAATTAATTAAAATGATAGAGACCCCTTTTGAGTCTCCTGTGGCACTGCATACATAACGGGTCGCTTGAATCATATTCACAAATTACTAATCATACAACTTCTACACCGGATTGATATATGAGGATCTCAGATTCGTTCTCTTAATTTGTGGCTTCCTTTCGGTTGTTGCAGTTGCGTATAGTCATCTTCCCAGCTAAAGAGAGCATGAATTTTGCTATGCTGGGAAATAGATCCTAGAAAATTGTAGCGACATTTTTTTTGGATATTAAATATTGAAAACTACCAGCACAGCTTTGTCTCATCAAAGAAAAAGCCTTGAAAAAAAAGAAAGAAAGTGTGTGACAATCAGTGACAAACATCCTGCCGACAATTAATTATTGTGTAATGCTCAATTTTTATATATTATGAAAACATCCTCCTGACAATCATTTGTCGAAAGTTATCATTTAAAAAAAAAATGTAGACACTTGATTAGATATTCATAATATAGAACATATTTGCTATTTTTTTTTTTTTTTTGGTTTCGCTTGTGTATGCTTTATTTAATTTTTATAGACAAGATATCATTTCATAATTATAATAAGTAACTAAATTTGATAAAACTATTTGTACTTAAAAATCTGGGAGCTTACAAAAAAAAAAAAAAAAATATAGGAGTTTTAAAGATTACAAAACTGCGCCAGTTACAAATTAAGTCAAGCATGAATCTAGTTAGATGTGTAAACACGTCTTTTATTTTTATTTTTTTTAATTGATTTTCTGGTAAACTAAACTCTATATTATCCCAATCGAATTATCTATTCATGAGGGATTTATTTCAATTAGCTATTTTGTTAGCTGAAGAGACGATATTTATCTAGAGCAGTGTAATGATACATGATATGCATGTACATAGAACAGCCAATGTGATGGAGACTTGAAACCACATCGCTGCCTCAAAAGTATAGCACATTTATCTCCATGCAACTAACTAACCGGCTTAATTGCATTGCATTAATTTCACAACAAAAACTTGCATTACATTACCTTATACTTTCTCTGTTAATTTTGATAATATGTTCTTTTTGTAGTTAAAAAAAAAGCGCGCACACACACAAATAACACAACTTTTGATCTAGTTTTAAAGATAATACTATTTGTATGCAAGTGGCGTAGCTAGAATTTTTATCAGAGTAGACAAAAAACAAATTATTAAAAAATAGTTAGTTATTATTTTTTATTTTTTAATAAAATTTTAAAATTGTTAATGCACCTTTTTTAAAATTAATTTTTTTCTAAGCAATTTGATAAAATGAATAAGGTTAAAAATTATTATTTTTTACTATAGTTTGTGATTGATATAATTTTTGTGATAGTTTAAAAATAAATGAATTCATTGTATGTTAAAATTGTTAAATAGCAAGGTATAATGGTCTTAAAATGTGAAATTGAATGTTAAGGCTCAAACAATGTTGTAAATAACGGTATGCGGTCGTCGGACGGACAGGTTATCGCCAAGCGATTAATCGGGAATAATCGGCCGATTAATCGGAAAAATATTTAATTCACGGTCCAATAAAAGAAAATTACACATAAAAGAAAATCAACGCAAACTGATTCGCGTAAAAAAAGAAAGAAAGACGTAGTATGATTCGCTACTCCACTTAAAAGAATCGTTGATTTGTTAGGAGAAAAAAAATGTCTGCTACTAAGGATATATATATGTATTGTGTCGTGACTAGTCACACCGTAGCTTGGATCACATGTCGTATCGTGATCAAATTTGAAATGATAGTCATGGCATGTAAACGGTCACAACACATTAATCACGCTATGACCACACGTGACATGTCCAAACGTGACCAGTCACATTTATCACAATTAACTATTTTTTTCATGATTTAGGTTACTTTATTTAAGATTCACCATTCGATTAAGATCTAATGATCCTAATTATACGTGACGATGTGTCGTGTTGTGACCAAATCTTTTGTGTGACGTGCCTTGTCGTGACAAATTTTTGAAAGATGGTCACGACACGTAACCGGCACACATGCCGTGACAGAACCGTATCATGCCGTGACATCACTACAGCAGATCAGACTTTATGCGACCAGTTTTTCGGTTGTAGAAAGTATTGTCGCCGGTCACTGAAGGCATTGTCGCAGATACTCTTCCGATGACGTCACCAGCCACTGAATGACATCATCCGGTTGCTGATAATTTATCTGTGACCAAATATTTTTGGTTGCTATTGTTTTTTTTGCTGACGTCATGAAGTTTTTGTTGACAGTTATCGTGATCAAATTTATCTACGACCAAATTTTGTATCTACCCCTGATCAAAATCCTAGATCTACGTCTGATTGTACGAATCTCTATAGAAGTTTTTTATGCACAAATCTCAAAACAAATGAGAAGTTGGATTTGACATTGTAGGAACCCTACCATCCCAAGGGATCGTAGCAAATTTATTTCCTTCCCATGAGAAGATTTTCCATTGGAGAATTTACTATATTCGCTCTACGACACAAAATCTTGGGCTATAACTTCTTTATTGGACGAGATCACTGGTGGGGCCCACGCAACCGGTACTTGCCAGCTCACGCGTGCGAATCACCCAGTCCCTCTCCTCTTCTGCGGGCTTGTCTACGGACTATTTCTAGCAATTATGAAAACTCGAGTCAGTTCTGTACCCGTCAGTTCTCGATGGTTAACCCATTACACTGTTCAATACATAACTGTCAACAGAAGATCTAAATTATTCACCAATTTACATCTCCAATTCAATACCATCCTGTTCACACTGCAACCACAATCTAAACTGAGATTATGAAAAACAAATTGGATGAAACGACCAAGAGGACAGGGTTGGTTTTGGTAGAACCGATGGGTACGAGGATCATTTCGTTTGAGCATACCATCACATATCTTGCCCCATATAATAATACAAAAATCAAGGACTTATTTGCTTTTGAAGACATTAAATCTCGTTCCACTAAAGCTTGCTGGTTTAGGTCACACCGACTGCACTGGTATACCATTCGTACTATAATCCTATTGTCATATCAACATCATGCCCAACAAATTTAGCACAGATACATAAAGCTTATTCTCTAACAACACAGATATATAAAGATATATAAAGTTGTTTCTGTCTGATATATTGTACAGGTATGGGATCTATAACAACAATAGTTCAATTATGATAATATATATTTTTTAACAACATAGTTCAATTATGATGATATATTTTTAAATTGAAATAAAAGTATATAAGAAAAGATATTTTTGTACTAATATTGTAAATCCTAGGGTTAGTTATATATTAAATTTATATGATTTAAGTGTAATTTTGCTAAGCCTTTTATTAAAATTAAATATAGACCGTTGCAAGTTTGAAGTTATCTAATAAACGTTAAATTTACATTCAAAGTCTATCTATTTTTATATGCACTACATAAATATTACGTAGATCATGTTCTTAAATTTGAATTTTAGTAATGCGAATTAATTTTTGACATCGTAAAAAAAAATATCAACTTAATCCATTGTTAATCGATCCCAATACTATTCTAAATAAAACAACTTGTTTGCTTGAACAAGATAAAAATACTGCAGGTAGGTCACTGGCTCACTGCTAGGTGGATGATAAAAAGCCGAAATTTTTTAAAAATACCATAACCCAAAAAATAATAAACCAAATAACCATGATTTTGTAGAATTTCAAATTTTGACACGGCCGCATCTAGACAGAGAGACCCGCATCTAAGGGAAGCGGCCCCCCAATAGTTTTTTTTTTTTTTTTTTTTTTTTTCAGAATTAACAGATTTTTTGTTTTGAAAATAGTTATAGTTGTGATATATCAGAGCAATTGTAAATTCATATAAGATGCAATAATTTTTTTTTGACAATTGATTTTTAGTGGTTCGTATAAAATATATACAGATTCAATTAAATTTATGTATAAATATTTTCTGATAATTTTTTTTTGACGAAAATTTTAAAGAAGAATTTTTATTCTCTATTATGTATGCACATATATGTTGATTAATGGATATTGGAGATGCAATGTTGTTGGAGACCTTTAACCAAGAGACATAATGTTATGGATCACATGAGAACTCCTTTTTAATATGTTGGATAATACAACTAGTTTGTATGAAATTGTGGTCAAAACTAGATCATGACTAAGAGTTTTGGTAACATGAGCCCAAGGCTATGTGTATATATATGTTACACGAATTGTAATTTGTTAGTATTCTCAAACGAACGACATTTCGAACATAATATTTCTTTCGACGCACGTAAAATCTTTTCAAAATAACATACATTGAAAAACAACACAATTATAACTATTTTGAAAACAAAAAACAACAAATAAATCAAAACAAACAAAAAAAATATAACATTCTGAAAAAAAAAAATAAACTGGGTGGCCGCATCTCCTAGAAGTGGACCCCAATTCGGGGCTGCTTTGCCTAGATTCGGCCACCACAAAAGTGGCCGCTCCGCGTAGATGCGGCCGTGTCAAAAATCGAATTTCCACGAAATCGTGGTTATTTGGTTTATCTTTTTTTTATTATGATATTTTTAAAAATTTCGGAATAAAAACTGAGTAAACTATTGTCTATTGACATTTCTTTTTCTAAATAAATTTCTAATGTAGGGAGGTACATACTGAGCTGCAAAATCTGAGTCCATTTGAGAAAACTCAGTTAAATATCTCACTTGGGCCTAAACAGAAAATTTTCGATTATTGCGGATTTTAATAAAAGATGAAATCGGACCGGGCCGAATCCAGCTGGAATTAATCGAATTCAATAATGTACAATCAAAACCCAATCCAACCGAAGATGAGTTCATGAGAGTACTAACCTGCGTTGGAAATTTCCAGCAGAGTTTTTCAGTGTTTTAAAATGTGGCCGCATAGACCGTATATGTGACCATATATGCTTATGCAGTAGACAGCCGTACTCAGAATGTCATGTAGTTTTGAGCATGCGGCCGCATATACGGTATGAATATGTGGATATGCGGATTAAAAACGTAATATGCAGGGCATTTAATTAAAAGTTCATATGCATTATGCGGAGTTTAATTTTATCATCCCATCCCAAATTATTGTATTTTTTATATACAATAAGGCACACTTCATGTTGGTTATGTGGAAATAAATTTAACTATATGAATATGAATATATATATACATGAATTTTTATTTTAAAATTCGCATATGCGTCGGCATACCGCTTATGCGGTATGCAGTGGCCTTTTGCATACAAGAACAAAACCGCATTTTAAAACATTGGAGATTTCACACTTCTAGGAAGCAGGTTTTGAAAGAAAAGAAAAAAATCTTAACTATTTTTTTTTTTTTATAAAAATCATAAGAACCGAAATATCATTTCGGTCCCGAATTTTTTTTGGACCGAAATGGTCCCAGGTATTTTTACACTTTTTCAACGTACTCTCAAAATATGTGAAAACGGCTGGGACCGAAATGGTATTTCAGTTCTTATAGTTTTTGTAAAAAAAAAAAGTAATGTTTCATAAAAATCTTTTTTCTAATTATGGTTTATAAAAAAAAAATTCAAGTATCTCGTGAAAAAGGATTGCTTTAGAAATATATTGTAAAAGTACGTGATATTGGGTCAAGATAATACAAAAATATTAAAGAATTAAAGTCTAGCTAAACCAGGTTCTGCGTTAAATTAAGGGAAGTGCTATAATAAGAGCATCTTTTGTGATTTTGAGAGCTAAGAGATTTTTTTTTCTTCAAATACTAATTTTGTCCTTCTACTTTTATCTCTCACTCATTTAATGAAATAACTAATAAAGGAAATAACTCCAAAGAAAAGTCCCCTTCCTTAGATGAGAGAGAAAAGTGGTGAGAGAGAAAATGGATTATATTGTTTATCAAAAGTCTAAGTCCTTGATTATATTGTTGTCATATTACTTCTTATAATGATTATGCTGAATATATGTGTATTAATGTAAAGATGGAAAGAAATTGAATTCATGAAAAAGAAAACTATACTACAAAAATTAGATGCTTGGATGCTTATGCATATTCATTTTATCTATTAGATTCATTATTTTAAATTTATAGCATGATTAATAACATCTTAGTATTGTTAAGAATGCAATCGGATGCAAAAGAAAGAAAGAGGAGAAAATTACATAGTGCTTAAAGGATAAGGATTCTATTCATTTCGATGTATGAAATATCAAAGCACTCATTTCAAGTATTTTTCAAATAAAATCCTTAAACGCCAAGCATATATTAACAATAAGATGTGTCAAATGCCTTTGAATTTTTGAGATGCAGTTTTTCTCTTCCATGAAAATTTTTTTGTGGTAAGATTTTTCTCATGGTAGGAAACTCTCCTTTCTTCTATCCTTTATTAGTTCTTTCCTTTATTTTTTTATTAATTGATTTTATTATTAATTAGTGAGAGAGAAAAGTAGAAGGACAAAATTGGTATTTAGAGAAAAAAAATTCTCTTAGCTCTCAAAATCACAAAAAAGACCTCAGTATAGCACTCCCATAAATTAATCAAACCCAAACTCCACATAAATTAGATTACCCAGAAGACGTCTCAATCAAACTAAGTCGGATATTTGTTTACAAATCCCCCAACTAAATTGATGTAATAAATCCAATCCAAATTCAATGGTCCGAGGAAAACATGATGCTAGTACAATAACATATTGTTTTTAGTCTTGCCAATTGAAATCCAACAGAAGTAATGCAATATATAAATTGATAATGAGCAAAGTAGTATGATCTTTCATAAAAAAAGATTTGTGGATATGATCTAAAAATAATCCGATTGATATTGATCTATAAATATTCCATCTTTTAATACATGTTTATTATAAGCTTACAAGGTCAAAAATTAGGATTGAACATCACTACTAGAATTCCTAGTAACAACAACGGGACTAAGTGGTATCAAGCGTAGTTAGACCCTTGCAATAGAAATAAAGCTTCTAATTTTTCCTGATTAAATTAATATAGTAGCAACGAGAGGAGCTTGCAAAAATTCATGCTTGCTAATAGGGCATTTGCAACCCCAATACAACACTCCAATTGATAGTGTTTGGAGCACTCTAGTAGTGTCTCTATATGAAAAGATAATATGGCATTTACAACCCTAATACAACACTCCAATTGAAGGTGTTTGGAGCACTCTAGTAGTGTCTCCAGATTGCAAGATAATAGGACATTTACAACCCCAATACAACACTCTAATTGATGGTTTTTGGAGCACTCTAGTGATGTCTCTATATAGCAAGATAATAGGGCATTTACAATCCTAATACAACACTCCAATTGAAGATATTTGGAGCAATCTAATAGTGTCTTCAGATTGCAAGATAATAGAGCATTCACAACCCGAATACAACACTCCAATTGAAGGTGTTTGGAGCACTCTAGTAGTGTCTCTATATGGCAAGATAATAGGGCATTTGCAACCCTAATACAACACTCCAATTCAAAGTGTTTGGGGCACTCTGTAGTGTCTCTATATGGCAAGATAATAGAATATTTACAACACCAATACAACACTCAATTTGAAGGTGTTTGGAGCAATCTAGTAATGTGTATGGCAAAAGAAGATGAAAGTTGCAACTATAATACAACACTCTAATTTAAAGTTTTTGCAGCACTCTAGTAGTGTCTCTAGATGACAACATAAGAGGAGTTGTAACCCTAATAAAACACTCTAATTAAAGGTGTTTAGAGCACTCTAGTAGTGTCTCCAGATGGAAAGATAATATGACATTTACAACACTAATAAAACACTCTAGTTGAAGGTATTTTGGCACACCAGTAGTGTCTGCAGATGGCAAAATTATAGGGCATTTACAACCCTAATACAACACTCCAATTCAGGTGTTTGGGGCACTCTAGTAATGTCTCTATATGGCAAGATAATAGGACATTTACAATCGTAATAAAACACCTCAATTGAAGGTGTTTGGAGCACTCTTGTAGTGTCTCCTGATGGCAGGACAATGGGGTATTTACAATCCTAATACGACACTCCAATTGAATGTTCTTGAAGCACTCTAGTAGTGTCTTCATTTGGCAAGATAATAGGGCATTTACATCCCTAATACAACACTCCAATCGATGGTGTTTGGAGCACTCTAGTAGTGTCTCCAGATTGCAAGATAATAGGGCATTTACAACCCTAATACAACACTCTAATTGATGGTGTTTGGAGCACTCTAGTAATGTCTCTATATAGCAAGATAATAGGGCATTTACAATCCTAATACAACACTCCAATTGAAGGTGTTTAGAGCACTCTTGTAGTGTCTCTATATGGCAAAATAATAGGGCATTTACAACCCTAATACAACACTCCAATTGAAGGTGTTCGGAGCACTCTAGTAGTGTGTCTCTATATGGCAAGACAATATGACATTTACAACCCTAATACAACATTCCAAAGGAAAGTCTTTGCAGGACTATAGTAATGTCTCCAGATGGCAACATAAGAGGGTAGTCGTAACCCTGATAAAATACTCCAATTGAAGGTGTTTCGAGCACTTTAGTAGTGGATCCAGATGGCGAGATATTGGGGCATGTACCATCCAAATAAAACACTTCAATTGAATGTGTTTGGAGCAGTCTAGTAGTGTCTCCAGATTACAAGATAATAGGACATTTCCAACCCCAATACAACACTCGAATTGAAGGTGTTTCAAGCACCCTAGTAGTGTTCCTATATGGCAAGATAAAAGAGCATTTACAACACTAATACAACACTCTAATTGAAGTTGTTTGGAGCACTCCAGTAGTGTCTCTATATGTCAAGGTAATAGGACATTTACAACCCTAATACAACACTCTAATTGAAGGTGTTTGGAGCACTCTAGTAGTGTCTCTATATGGCAATATAAAAGGGCAATTACAACACTAATACAACACTCCAATTGAAGGTGTTTAGAGCACACTAGTAGTGTCTACAGATTGCATGATAATAGGGCATTGACAACCCTAATATAATACTCCAATTGGAGATGTTTGGAGGACTCTTGTAGTGTCTCTATATTTCAAGATAATAGGACATTCACAACCCCAATACAACACTTCAATTGAAGGTGTTTAGAGCACTCTAGTAATGTCTCTATATGATAAGAGAAGAGGGTAGTTGCAACCCTAATACAATACTCAACTTAAAAGTGTTTGCAGCACTCTAGTATTGTCTCCAAATGTCAAGATAGTTGGGCATTCACAACCCGAATACAACACCCCAATTCATGGTGTTTGGAGCACTATGGTATGGCGCCGGTCGCAGATGACCCCTTCAGCGATCGACTAGATCCGTCACGGATGCAACACGCTGACGTGGCTTAGAGACCTATCAGAGACCGACTGGTCGGTCGCAAAAGGTTAATTTTATTTTTTTTTGGTATTTTTTGGTTATTTTTCTTTTCCCCAACTGGTACAAAATGTACCAAACAAATATAACATTAAACCCATTATGTTCATATATTTTTCTCTAGCCCCAATTGGTACGAAACGTAATTCACAAGTATTTAACATCAAATATCAAACAATTCACAAGCAATTTAATTGGTACGTACCAAGCAATTAACATCAAATATAAAAAAAATTCAAAAGGTAATGTAAAATACAAGTGATTTGTACCCAACTAAATCACCATTGTCTAATTACAAAATTCACATATTTATGAAACAATAAATGTAAAAAGAGAAATAAAAGAGTAAAAAGACAGTAATAAGAGAATATGTGTTGATCGATTTTCCTTAGGGTTCGTCGAGAGAGACCGAGACCACTACAACTCCATTGAAATCTACCCAACAAATAATATAACTATTAAACTACTATAATTCATGTATGGTTCTTAAAATATCAAGGAGCAGTTGTAAATGATGTACCTATCTCTGCTTTGAACCTGAAAAAAACAGGACCAATGACCTCACTCTTCCAATCATACAGAGTCTACAACCTTTATTAAGACAATGAGAAGTTTTAGCATATCGATAGCTCTTGTTTTGTTAAGACAGATGGTAAAACAACAGTAACAAGAGAGTACCTGTTGGTCGATTTGCCTAGGGCTTTGTCAAGAGAGACCGGAACCATCCTCCAAGAAACCTAATAGGAATTTTGAAAGAGTCTAAAAATATCTGAGCAAAGAAAGGAAGAGCCAAAACATTAAAAACAAGAATTACCCAGTTAAGTTCTACAAAAGAAAAACTGTAATAAACATAGAAACATGTATAAAAATTGAAATTATAAATGTTTCTCTCTGATTTAAGGCCATTGATAAAATATAGTGCAATTTAAAAATCTACTGCTCATACACTAGAATTACAAAAATATAACAATTTAGGATGCATTCAACACCATTTTAATTTTTAATATATTTGTTTTTTTAAATTTCTATTATTATTTCTAAAATAATGTTTGACTCCAGCAATACTTGATAACCAAATCTTATATATGGGTTATGCAAGAAAGGTGAAATTGAGAAGGCATCAGATTTTCTATGTGAAATGATGTCTAAAAGGCATGAGCCTCATGTCGTGACCTATAAAACTCTGTTAGATGGGCTGTGCAAGAATAGTGAAATTGAGAAGGTAATGAATTTTCTACACAACATGAAATTTAAAGGGCTTGAGCCTAATGTCGTGACCTATTGCACTCTTATAGATGGAATATACAAGAAAAGTCAAATTGATAAGCCTTGAGTTTTCTACATGACATGATTTGTAAAGGGTTTGAGCCTAATGTCATAAACCTAACTCTTATAAATGAGCTGATCTGTTGTTGCCTGTTCATCTCAAGATTGATAAAATACAAAATAAACCACTATTAAAATGTATGCATTTTCATACACAAAAGCTGAAGTTCTATGCAAGAATACAGAGAATATTCTACAAAATTGAGGAAAATTGAAGAAAAATCGAGCTCTTACCAAATCTAATTGAAGAAAAATTGGGATCAGAGAGATCGAGTAGGATCGTGGACTAGCGGTGGGTCGGACGGCAGGTGGCGGGGATCAGAGAGATCGGGGGCAGCGTGGATTTCTTTTTCTTTGGCTAACCCTAGAACGAGACAGAGAGAAACGCGAGAGACAGAGATTTTCGTGGATTTTATAAGGGGGCACCCTTCAGCGATCGAGCCAAATGGGTCGCAGAAGGCCAAGGCGCCGGTCGCAGAAGAGTTCGTCTCCGCTGCCTTTTTTTTCTTTTTTTTTTAGGTTTTTTGGAGGAACTTCTGCGACCGGCGATCGGACCGGTCCCAAAAACCGGTCGTAGATGGGTCGTTTTGCTGTAGTGATAATAGGGCATTGACAACCCTAATACTCCAATTGGAGGTGTTTGGAGCACACTTGTAGTGTCTCTATATGTCAAGATAATAGGGCATTTACAATCCTAATACAATACTCCAATTGTTGGTGTTTGGAGCACTGTAGTTGTGTCTCCAGATGGCAAGATAATATGACATTCCAACCAAAAAAATGACACTCCAATTGATGGTGTTTGCAACACTCTAGTAGCGTCTCTATACGTTAAGATAATATGGCTTTTACAACGCTAATAAAATACTCCAATTGAAGGTGTTTGGAGCACTCTTGAAGTGTCTCCAGATGGCAATATATTGGGGCATTTACAATCCAAATACAACACTTCAATTGAATGTGTTTGGAGCACTCTAGTAGTGTCTCTATATGACAAGATAATAGGGCATTTAAAACCCTAATAAACCACTCCAATTGAAGGTGTTCGGAGTACTCTAGTAGTATCCCCATATGGTAAGATAGGACATTTACAACCCTAGTACAACACTCCAATTGAAGGTGTTTGGAGCTCTGTTGTAGTGTCTCCAGATCGCAAGATAATGAGGTATGTACCATCGAAATACAACACTTCAATTGAATGTGTTTGGAGCACTCTAGTAGTGTTGGAAGATAATAGGGCATTTACAACCCTAATACAACACTCCAATTGAAGCTGTTTGGAGCACTCTACTTGTGTCTACAGATTGCATGATAATAGGGCGTTGATAACCCTAATGTAACACGCCAATTGAAGTTGTTTGGAGCACTCTTGTAGTGTCTCTATATGTCATGATAATATGGCATTCACAACCCGAATACAACACCCCAATTGAAGCAGTTTTAGGCACTCTAGTAATGTTTCTATATGGTAAGAGAAGAGGGTAGTTGCTACCCTAATACAACACTCCACTAGAAAGAATTTGCAGCACTCTAGTAGTGTCTCCAGATAACAACATAAGATGGTAGTTGTAAGCCTAATAAAACACTCCAATTGAATGTGTTTGGAGCACTCTAGTAATGTCTCTAGATGGCAAGATAATTGGACATTTACAACCCTAATACAACACTCCAATTGATGGTGTTTGGAGCACTCTATTAGTTCCTCTATATGGTAATATAATGGGGCATTTACAACCCTAATACAACACTCCAATTGAAGGTGTTTGGAGCACTCCATTAGTGTCTCTATATATCAAGATAATAGGGCATTTACAACCCAAATACAACACCAGTGGAATGTCTTTGCAGCACTCTATTAGTGTCTCTATATGGCAAGATAATAGGGCATTTAAAACCTTAATACAACACTCCAATTGAAGGTGTTTGGAGCACTCTAATAGTGCCTCTAGCTGGCGCGACAATTGGGCCTTTACAAGCCTAATACAATACTCCAATTAATGGTGTTGGGAGCACTCTAATAGAGTCTCTATATGGCAATATAAAATGGCATTTACAACCCTAATACAACACTCCAATTGAAGGAGTTTGGAGCACTCTAGTAGTGTCCCCATATGGCAAGATAATATGACATTTACAACCCTAGTACAACACTCCAATGGAAATTCTTTGCAGTACTCTAGTAATGTCACTAGATGGTAACATAGGAGAGTAGTTGTAACCTTAATAAAACACTCTAATTGAAAGTGTTTCGAGCACTCTAGTAGTGTATCCAGATGGAAAAATAATAGAGCATTTACCACCCTAATTAAACACTCCAATTGAAGGTGTTTGGAGTACTGTTGTAGTGTCTCAAGATGGCAACATAAGAGGGTAGTTTTAACCCTGATAAAACACTCCAATTGAAGGTGTTTCGAGCACTCTAGTAGTGCTTCCAGATGGCAAGATAAGCATTTACCACCCTAATACAACACTCTAATTGAGGGTGTTTGGATCACTCTTGTAGTGTCTCCAGATGGCAAGATAATGGGGTATTTACAATACAAATACAACACTTCAATTGAATATGTTTGGAGCACTCTAATAGTGTTCATATATTTCAAGATAATAGGGCATTTGCAACCCTAATACAATACTCCAATTGAAGGTGTTTGCAGCAATCTAGTAGTTTCCCCATATGGCATGATAATAGGGCATTTCCAACCCAAGTACAACACTCCAATTGAAGTTGTTTGGAGCACTCTAGTTGTGTCTCCAGATGGCAAGATAATAGGGCATTTCCAACCCTAAAGCAACACTCTAATTGATGGTATTTGGAGCACTCTTGTAGCGTCTCATATGACAACATAATAGGGCATTTACAACCTTAATAAAACACTAGCAGTCTAGTAGTGTCTCCAGATTACAGGATAATGGAGCATTTACAATCCAAATACGATATTCCAATTGAATGTGCTTGGAGCACTCTAGTAGTGTCTATATATGGCAATATAGGACATTTACCACCTTAATACAACACTCCAATTGAAGGTGTTTGGAGCACTCTAGTAGTGTCTCTATATAACAAGATAATTGGATATTTTCAACCCTAATACGACACTCCAATTGTAGGTGTTAGGAGCACACTTGTAGTGTCTCTATATTTCAAGATAATATGGCATTTACAACCCAAAAACAACACTCTAATTGAAGGTATTTGGAGTACTCTAGTAGTGTCTTTATATGGCAAGATAACGGGGGCACTTACAACCATAATACAACACTCTAATGGAAAGTCTTTGCAGCACTCTAATAATGTCTCTAGAAGGCAACATAAGAGGGTAGTTGTAACTCTCATAAAGCACTCAAATGGAAGGTGTTTGGAGCACTCTAGTAATGTCTCCGGATGGTAAGATAATATGGCATTTACAACCTTAATACAATACACCGATTGAAGGTGTTTGGATTACTCTAGTAGTGTCCTTATATGACAAGAAATAGGGCATTTCCAACCCGAAAACAACACTCCAATTGATTGTGTTTGGAGCACTCTAGTAGCGTCTTTATATGACAAGATAATAGGGCATTTAGAACCCTAATAAAACACTCATATTGGAGGTGTTTGGAGAACTCTCGCAGTGTCTCGATATGGAAAGGTAATAGGGCATTTACAACCCTAACACAACACTCCAATTGAAGGTGTTTGGCAAACTCTAGTAGTGCCTCCAGATGGCAAGATAATGGGGCATGTACCATCCAAATACTACACTTCAATTGAATGTGTTTGGAGCAGTCTAGTAGTGTCTCCAGATTGCAAGATAATAGAGCATTTCCAACCCCAATACAACACTTCAATTAAAGGTGTTTGGAGCACCGTAGTAGTGTCCCTCTATGGAAACATAAAAGAGCATTTACAACACTAATGCAACACTCCAATTGAAGCAGTTCGGAGCACTCTAGTAGTGTCTCTATATGGCAAGGTAATAGGACATTTACAACCCTAATACAACACTCCAATTGAAGATATCTGGAGCACTCTAGTAGTGTCTCTATATGGCAATATAAAAGAGCAATTACAACACTAATACAACACTCCAATTGAAGCTGTTTGGAGCACTCTAGTAGTGTCTACAGATTACATGATAATAGGGCATTGACAACCCTAATACAACACTCAAATTGGTGGTGTTTAGAGCACACTTGTAGTGTCTCTATATTTCAAGAGAGTAGGGCATTCACAACCCCAATACGACACTCCAATTGAAGGTTTTTGGACACTCTAGTAATGTCTCTATATGATAATAGAAGAGGGTAGTTGCAACCCTAATACAACACTCCACTTGAAAGTGTTTGCAGCACTCTAGTA
This sequence comes from Carex rostrata, assembly GCF_964058835.1. Taxonomy (NCBI): domain Eukaryota; kingdom Viridiplantae; phylum Streptophyta; class Magnoliopsida; order Poales; family Cyperaceae; genus Carex; species Carex rostrata. Next base: position 2,566,253 of record NC_135948.1, on the reverse strand, counting down.
GTGTCTCCAGATGACAATAAAAGAGGGTAGTTGTATCCCTAATAAAATACTCCAATTGAATGTGTTTGGAGCACTCTAGTAGTGTCTCCAGATGGCAAGATAGTTGGCAACAACACTCCAATTGATGGTGTTTGGAGCTCTTTAGTAGTTTCTGTATATGGTAATATAATATGGCATTTACAACCCTAATACGAGACTCCGATAGAATGTCTCTGCAGCACTCTATTAGTGTCTATATATGGCAAGATAATAGGGCATTTAAAACCCTAATACAACATTCCAGTTGAAGTTGTTTGGAGCACTTTAGTAGTGTCTCCAGATGGCATGATAATTGGGCCTTTACAACCCAAAAACAACACTCTAATTGAAGGTATTTGGAGTACTCTAGTAGTGTCTTTATATGGCAAGATAATGGGGGCAGTTACAACCATAATACAACACTCTAATGGGAAGTCTTTGCGGCACTCTAATAATGTCTCTAGATGGCAACATAAGAGGGTAGTTGTAACTCTCATAAAGCACTCAAATTGAAGGTGTTTGGAGTACTCTAGTAATATCTCCAGAAGGTAAGATAATAGGACATTTACAACCTTAATACAACACACTGATTGAAGGTGTTTGGATTACTCTAGTAGTGTCCTTATATGACAAGAAATAGGGCATTTCCAACCCGAAAAAAAACATTCCAATTGATTGTGTTTGGAGCACTCTAGTAGCGTCTTTATATGGCAATATAATAGGGCATTTAGAACCCTAATAAAACACTCATATTGGAGGTGTTTGGAGAACTCTCGCAGTGTCTCGATATGGCAAGGTAATATGGCATTTACAACCCTAATACAACACTCCAATTGAAGGTGTTTGGAGCACTCTAGTAGTGCCTCCAGATGGCAAGATAATGGGGGCATGTACCATCCAAATACTACACTTCAATTGAATGTGTTTGGAGCAGTCTAGTAGTGTCTCCAGATTGCAAGATAATAGGGCATTTCCAACCCCAATACAACACTCCAATTGAAGGTGTTTGGAGCACCGTAGTAGTGTCCCTCTATGGCAAGATAAAAGAGCATTTACAACACTAATGCAACACTCCAATTGAAGCAGTTTGGAGCACTCTAGTAGTGTCTCTATATGGCAAGGTAATAGGACATTTACAACCCTAATACAACACTCCAATTGAAGATATCTGGAGCACTCTAGTAGTGTCTCTATATGGCAATATAAAAGGGCAATTACAACATTAATACAACACTCCAATTGAAGCTGTTTGGAGTACTCTAGTAGTGTCTACGGATTACATGATAATTGGGCATTGACAACCCTAATATAACACTCGAATTGATGGTGTTTGGAGCACTCTAGTAGTGTCTCTATATGGCAATATAAAAGGGCAATTACAACACTAATACAACACTCCAATTGAAGCTGTTTGGAGCACTCTAGTAGTGTCTCTATATTTCAAGAGAGTAAGGCATTCACAACCCCAATACGACACTCCAATTGAAGGTGTTTGGAAACTCTAGTGTTTGGCATTCACAACCCCAATACAACACTCCAATTGAAGGTGTTTGGACACTCTAGTATAACACTCAAATTGGTGGTGTTTGGAGCACTCTTGTAGTAAATGTCTCTATATGATAATAGAAGAGGGTAGTCACAACCCCAATATGACACTCCACTTGAATGTCTTTGGAGCACTCTAGTAGTGTCTCCAGATGGCAATATAGTTGGACATTTACAACCCTAATACAACACTCCAATTGATGGTGTTTGGAGCACTCTAGTAGTTTCTCTATATGGTACTATAATATGGCATCTACAACCCTAATACAATACTCCAATTGAAGGTGTTTGGAGCACTCCCCAAGTGTCTCTATATAGCAAGATAATAGGGCATTTACAACCCTAATACAACACTCCAATGGAATGACTTTGCAGCACTCTATTAGTGTCTCTATATGGCAATATAATAGGGCATTTAAAACCCCAATACAACACTCCAGTTGAAGGTGTTTAGAGCACTCTAGTAGTGTCTCCAGATGGCACGATAATTGGGCCTTTACAACCCTAATACAACTCTCCAATTGATGGTGTTTGGAGCACTCTAGTAGTGTCTCTATATGGCAACATAAAAGGGCATTTACTCCACTAATATAACACTCCAATTGAAGGTGTTTGGAGCACTCTAGTAGTGTCTCTATATGACAAGATAATTGGGCATTTACAACCCTAATACAACACCCCAATTGTACGTGTTTTGAGCATACTTGTAGTGTCTCTATATGGCAAGATAATAGGGCATTTACATCCCTAATACAACACTCCAATTGATGGTGTTTGAAGCACTCTAGTTGTGTCTCTATATGACAAGATAATAGGGAATTTGCAACCCGAATACAACACTCCAATTGAAGATGTTTGGAGCGTTTTAGTAGTGTCTCTATATGGCAAGATAATATGACATTTACATCCCTAGTACAACACTCCTATGGAAAGTCTTTGCAACACCCTAGTAATGTCTCCAGATGACAACATATGAGGGTAGTTGTAACCTAGATAAAACACTCCAATGGAAGGTGTTTCAAGCACTCTAATAGTGTCTCCAGATGGCAAGATAATAGGGCATTTACAACCTTAATACAACACTCTAATTGAAGGTGCTTGGAGCACTCTAGTAATGTCCCTATATGCCAAGATAGTAGAGCATTTGCGACCCCAATATATCACTCCAATTGAAGGTACTAAGAGCATTCTAGTAGTGTCTCCAGATTGCAAGATAGTAGGGCATTTAGAACCCCAATACAATACTCCAATTGAAGGTGTTTGGAGCACCCTAGTAGTGTCCCTATATGGTAAGATAATAGCACATTTACAACCCGAATACAAAACTCCAATTGAAGCTGTTTGGAGCACTCTAGTAGTGTCTCTATAAGTCAAGACAATAGGGCATTCACAACTCCAATACAACACTCCAATTGAAGGTGTTTGGAGCACTCTAGTAATGTCTTTATATGATAAGAGAAGAGCGTGGTTGAAACCCTAATAAAACACTCTAATTGAAGGAGTTTAGAGCACTCTAGTAGTGTCTCCCGATGGAAAGATAACAGGGCATTTACAACATTAATACAACACTCCAATAGATGGTGTTTGGGGCACTTTATTAGTGTCTTTATATGGCAAGATAATAGAGCATTTGCAGCCCCAATATATCACTCAATTGAAGGTACTAAGAGCATTGTAGTAGTGTCTCCAGATTGCAAGATAGTAGGACATTTAGAACCCCAATACAACACTCCAATTGAAGGTGTTTGAAGCACCCTAGTAGTGTCCCTATATGGCAAGATAATAGCGAATTTACAACCCTAATAAAAAAACTCCAATTGAAGCTGTTTGGAGCACTCTAGTAGTGTCTATATAAGTCAAGATAATAGGGCATTCGCAACTCCAATACAACACACCAATTGAAGGTGTTTGGAGCACCCTAGTAGTGTCCCTATATGGCAAGATAATAGCGAATTAACAACCCTAATACAAAACTCCAATTGAAGCTGTTTGGAGCACTCTAGTAGTGTCTATATAAGTCTAGATAATAGGGCATTTGCAACATTAATACAACACTCTAATAGATGGTGTTTGGGGCACTTTATTAGTGTCTTTATATGGCAAGATAATAGAGCATTTGCAGCCCCAATATATCACTCAATTGAAGGTACTAAGAGCATTGTAGTAGTGTCTCCAGATTGCAAAATAGTAGGGCATTTAGAACCCCAACACAACACTCCAATTAAATGTGTTTGGAGCACCCTAGTAGTGTCCCTATATGGCAAGATAATAGCGAATTTACAACCCTAATACAAAACTCCAATTGAAGCTGTTTGAAGCACTCTAGTAGTGTCTAATAAGTCAAGATAATAGGGCATTCGCAACTCCAATACAACACACCAATTGAAGGTGTTAAGAGCACTCTAGTAATGTCTCTATTTGATTAGAGAAGAGCGTGGTTGCAACCCTAATACAACACTTCACTTGAAAGTGTTTGCAGCACTCTAGTAGTGTCTCCATATGACAATATCAGAGGGTAGTTGTAACCTTAATAAAACACGCCAATTCAATGTGTTTGTAGCACTCTAGTAGTGTCTCCAGATGGCAAGATAATTGGGCATTTACAACCCTAATACAACACACCGATTGAAGGTGTTTGGAGCACTATAGTAGTGATATGGCAAGATAATAGGGCATTTACAACCCTAACACAACACTCCAATTGAAGAAGTTTGCAGCACTATACTAGTGTCTCCAGATGGCAAGGTAATAGGAGATTTACAACCCTAATACAACACTCCATTTGAAGGTGTTTGGAGCACTCTAGTAGTGCCTCTATATGGCAATCTAAAAGGGCATTTAGAACCCTAGTAAAACACTCCAATTGAAGGTGTTTGGAGAACTCTTGTAGTGTCTCGATATGGTAAGATAATAGGGCATATACAATCGTAATACAACACTCCAATGGAAGGTGTTTGGAGCGCTGTATTAGTGTCTCTAGATGGCAAGATAATTGAGCCTTTACAACCCTAGTACAACACTCCAATGGAAGGTGCTTGCAGCACTCTAGTAGTGTCTATATGGCAAGGTAATAGGACATTTTCAACCCTAATACAACACTCCAATTGAAGGTGTTTGGAGCCCTCTAGTTGTGTCTCCAGATGATAAGATAATAGGGCATTTCCAACCCTAAAACAACACTCCAATTGATGGTGTTTGGAGCACTCTTATAGCGTCTCTATATGGCAGGATAATAGGGCATTTACAACCCAAATAACACACTAGCACTCTAGTAGTGTACTCCAGATTGCAAGATAATGGGGCATTTACAATCCAAACACGACACTCCAATTGAATGTGCTTGGAGCACTCTAGTAGTGTCTATATATGGCAATATAATAGGGCATTTACATCACTGATGTAATACTCCAAATGATGGTGTTTGGAGCACTGTTGTAGTGTCCCTATATGGCAAGATAAAAGGACCTTTATCACCTTAATACAACACTCCAATTGAAGGTGTTTGGAGCACTCTAGGAGTGTCTCTATATGACAAGATAATTGGGTATTTACAACCCTAATACAACACTCCAATTGTAGGTGTTTGGAGCACTCTTGTAATGTCTCTATATGGCAAGATAATATGCCATTTACAACCCAAAAACTACACTCTAATTGAAGGTATTTGGAGCAATCTAGTAGTGTCTCTACATGGCAAGATAATGGGGCATTCAAAACAGTAATACAACACTCTAATGGAAAGTCTTTGCAGCACTCTAATAATGTCTCCAGATGGCAACATAAGAGGGTAGTTGTACTCTCATAAAGCACTCCAATTGAAGGTGTTTGGAGCACTCTAGTAATGTCTCCAGATGGCAAGATAATATGACATTTACAACCTTAATACAACACACCGATTGAAGGTGTTTAGAGCACTCTAGTAGTGTCCTCATATGGCAAGATAATAGGGCATTTAGAACCCTAATAAAACACTCCAATTGAAAATGTTTGGAGAACTCTTATAGTGTCTCGATATGGCAAGATAATAGGGCATTTGCAACGCAAATACTATACCCCAATTGAAGGTGTTCGGTGCACTCTAGTAGTGTCTCTAGATGGCAAGATAATGGGGCATGTACCATCCAAATACTACACTTCAATTGAATGTATTTGGAGAAGTCTAGTAGTGTCTCCAGATTGCAAGACAATATGGTATTTCCAAGCCCAATACAAGACTCCAATTGAAGGTATTTGGAGCACCCTAGTAGTGTCCATATATGGAAAGATAAAAGAGCATTTACAACACTAATACAACACTCTAATTGAAGCTGATTGGAGAACTCCAGTAGTGTCTCTTTATGGTAAGGTAATAGGACATTTACAACTCTAATACAACACTCCAATTGAAGATGTCTGGATCACTCTAGTAGTGTCTCTATATGACAATATAAAAGGACAATTACAACACTAATACAACACTCCAATTGAAGCTCTTTGGAGCACTCTAGTAGTGTCTACATATTGCATGATAATTGGACATTGACAACCCTAATATAACACTCCAATTGGAGGTGTTTAGAGCACTCTTGTAGTGTCTCTATATTTCAAGATAGTAAGGCATCCACAACCCTAATACAACACTCCAATTGAAAGTGTTTTGAGCCCTCTAGTAATGTCTCTATATGTTAATAGAAGAGGGTAGTTGCAATCCTAAAACAACACTCCACTTGAAAGTGTTTGCAGCACTCTAGTAGTGTCTCCAGATGACAATATAAGAGGGTAGTTGTAACCCTAATAAAACACTCCAATTGAATGTGTTTGGAGCACTCTAATAGTGTCTCCAGATGGCAAGATAGTTGGCAACAACACTCCAATTGATGGTGTTTGGAGCTCTCTAGTAGTTTCTGTATATGGTAATATAATATGGCATTTACAACCCTAATACAACACTCCAATTGAAGGTGTTTGGAGCACTCCACTAGTGTCTCTATATAGCAAGATAATAGGGCATTTAAAACCCTAATACGACACTCCGATAGAATGTCTCTGCAGCACTCTATTAGTGTCTCTATATGACAAGATAATAAGGCATTTAAAACCCTAATACAACATTCCAGTTGAAGTTGTTTGGAGCACTTTAATAGTGTCTCCAGATGACATGATAATTGGGCCTTTACAACCCTAATGCAACTCTCCAATTGATGATGTTTGAAGCACTCTATTAGTTTCTCTATATGGCAAAGTAATAGGACATTTACAACCCTAATACAACTCTCCAATTGATGGTGTTTGGAGCACTCTAGTAGTGTCTCTATATGGCAACATAAAAGGGCATTTACAACACAAATACAACACTCCAATTGAAGTTGTTTGGAGCACTCTAGTAGTGTCTCTATATGACAAGATAATTAGGCATTTACAACCCTAATACAACACCCCAATTGTAGGTGTTTTGAGCATACTTGTAGTGTCTCTATATGGCAAGATAATAGGGCATTTACAACCCTACTATAATACACCAATTGAAGGTGTTTGGAGCACTCTAGTAGTGTCTCTATATGGCAAGATAATAGGGCATTAACAACCCTAACACAACACTCCAATGGAATATCTTTGCAGGCACTCTAGTAATGTCCCTAGATGGTAACATAAGATGGTAGTTGCAACCCAGATAAAAACACTCCAATTGAAGGTGTTTTGAGCACTCTAGTAGTGTGCCTAGATAACAAGATAATAAAGTATTTACCACCCTAATACAACACTCTAATTAAAGGTGTTTGGAGCACTTCAATTGAATATGTTTGCAGCACTCTAATAGTGTTTCTATATTTCAAGATAATAAGGCATTTACAACTCTAATACAACACTCCAATTGAAGGTGTTTGGAGCAATCTAGTAGTTTCCCCATATGGCATGATAATAGGGTATTTACAACCCTAGTACAACATTGCAATTGAAGTTGTTTGGAGCACTCTAGTTGTGTCTCCAGATGGAAAGACAATAGGGCATTTCCAACCCTAAAACAACACTCCAATTGATGGTGTGTGGAGCACTCTTGTCGTGTCTGTAGATTGCAAGATAATGGAGCATATATAATCCAAATACGACACTCCAATTGAATGTGCTTGGAGGACACTAGTAGTGTATATGACAAAATAATAGGGCATTTATATCCCAAATACAACACTCCAATTGATGGTGTTTGGAGCACTCCAGTAGTGTCTCTATATGTTAAGGTAATAGGACATTTACAACCCAAATACAACACTCCAATTTAAGGTGTCTGGAGCAGTAATACAACACTCTAGTAGTGTCTCTATATGGCAATATAATATGGCATTTGCTACCCTAATACACAACTCAAAGTGAAGGTGTTTGGAGTATTCTAGTTGTATCCACATATGGCAAGATAATGGGGCATTTAAAACCCTAGTACAACACTCCAATTGAAGGTGTTTGAAGCACTATTATGGTGTCTCTAGATCACAAGATAATGGGGCATGTACCATCCAAATACAAAACTTCAATTGAATGTGTTTGGAGCACTCTAGTAGTGTCTCCATATTGCAAGATAATAAGGGATTTCCAACCCCAATAGAATACTCCAATTGAACGTGTTTGGAGCACCCTAGTAGTGTCCCTATATGGGATGATAAAAGAACATTTACAACCCTAATACAACACTTCAATTGAAGCTGTTTGGAGCACTCTAGTAGTGTCTAAAGATTGCATGATAATAAGGCATTAACAACCCAAATATAACACTCCTATTGAAGGTCATTGGAGCACTCTTGTAGTGTCTATATATGTCAAGAAAATAGGGCATTCACAACCCCAATACAACACTCCAATTAAAGGTGTTTGGGGCACTCTAGTAGTGTCTCTATATGATAACAGAAGAGGGTAGTTGCAACCCTAATACAACACTCCACTTGAAAGTGTTTGCAGCACTCAGGTAGTGTCTCCAGATGACAATATCAGAGGGTAGTTGTAACCCTAATAAAACACGCCAATTCAATGTGTTTGTAGCACTCTAGTAGTGTCTCCAGATGGCAAGATAATTGGGCATTTACAACCCTAATACAATACTCCAATGGAATGTCTTTGCAACACTCTATTAGTGTCTATATGGCAAGATAATAGAGCATTTAAAACCCTAATATAACACTCCAATTATAGGTGTTTGGAGCAGTCTAATATTGTCACCAGCTGGCACGATAATTGGGCCTTTACAACCCTAAGACAACACTCGAATTGATGGCGTTTGGAGCACTCTAGTAGTGTCTCTATATGGCATGGAAGACATTTACAACCCTAATACAACACCCCAATTGTAGGTGTTTGGAGCACTATAGTATTGTCTCTATATGACAAGATAATTGTGCATTTACAACCCTAATACAACACCCCAATTGTAGGTGTTTGGAGCACTATAGTATTGTCTCTATATGACAAGATAATTGTGCATTTACAACCCTAATACAACACCCCAATTGTAGGTGTTTTGAGCATACTTGTAGTGTCTCTATATGGCAAGATAATAGGGCATTTACAACTCTAATACAACACTCCAATTGAAGGTGTTTGGAGCACTCTAGTAGTGTCCCTATATGGCAAGATAATAGGGCATTTATAACTCTTGTACAATACACCAATTGAATGTGTTTGAAGTACTCTAATTGTGTCTCCATATGGCAAGATAATAGGGCATTTCAAATCCAAAAAACAACACTCCAATTGATGGTCTTTGCAGCACTCAAGTAGTTTCTCTATATGGCAAGATAATAGGGCATTTACAACCCTAATAAAACACTCCAATTGAAGGTGTTTGGAGCACTCTTGTAGTGTCTCCAGATGGCAATATAATGGGGTATTTGCAATCCAAATACAACACTTCAATTGAATGTGTTTGGAGCACTCCAGTAGTGTCTCCAAATTGCAAGATAATAGAGCATTTTCATCGCCAATACAACACCCCAATTGAAGGTGTTTGGAGCATCCTAGTAGTGTCCCTATATGGCAAGAAAAAAGAGCATTTACAACCCTAATACAACACTCCAATTGAAGTTGTTTGGAGCACTCTAGTAGTGTCTACATATTACATGATAATAGGGCATTTACAACCCTAATATAACAGTCCAATTGAAGGTTTTTCGGTCACTCTTCTAGTGTCTCTATATGTCAAGATAATAGGGCATTCACAACCCCAATGCAACACTCCAAATGATGGTTTTTGGGGAACTCTGGTAATGTCTCTATATGATAAGAGAAGAGGATAGTTGCAACCCTAATACAACACTCCACTTGAAAGTGTTTGCAGCACTCCAGTGGTGTCCCCGGATGACAACATAATAGGGTAGTTGTAACCCTAACAAAACACTCCAATTGAAGGTGTTTGGGGCACTCTGGTAGTGTCTCCAGATGGCAAGATAATTATGCATTTGCAACCCAAATACAACACTCCAATTGATGGTGTTTGGAGCACTCTAGTAGTTTCTCTATATGGTAATATAATAGGACATTTACAACCCTAATACAACACTCCAATTGAAGGTGCTGGGAGCACTCCACTAGTGTCTCTTTATAGCAAGATAATAGGGCATTTACATCCCCAATACAACACTCCAATTGATGGTGTTTGGAGCACTCTAGTAGTGTCTCTATATTGCTAGATAATAGGGCATTTACAATCCTAATACAACACTTCGAATTGCACCACAAGTTGTAGAAGGAAATGAGAAAAGCGCGCACACAGATAAACAGTTTCAATTTCAAGGTTCATCCAGAGAAAATTTAAGCCCTAGTGATATGAGCAAGGTTCTAAATAGCGTTTATCGCGTCATAGCGGGAAGCCTACAAAAAAATGTATAACAAATAGTGTCGCTATAGCGAAAGCTATGCCACATAGCGTTTTTTTTTATAAAAATTATATCATATATTTGTACTGAATATCAACATTATCTAAGTCTCATATAACAATAAATAATATCAAATTGATTAAAAAATTATAATATTTATATTGAACCAATACAAAGTACAAATTGCGACTTAAAATATCCATAGTAATACTTGAAGGGATTTCATGTGTATGCCTATATGGTGAGAATTTAAAATTTTTATTATCACCACTTGGCTCAATACACAACAGATCTCTTTTGTATGACAATTGCAAGCAATATTATGTTAAAAAATTCTTCTAGCATCTCATGTGCTTCAAATAAAATTAAATAAATTTATTTCTCACATAAGATGAGATAAGAATTCATACCTAATGAGATTGTCAAGAAAATATGTTAGAGGGAAGTCAATTTCCCTTCTAGATCTCTTGGAACCGCCGTTCTTTTGAAAGCACCTCTTGGTTCACCTTGAACCTAAACAACGAACTACCACACCTCTTAGATAGATGGATGTGGAGTTCAAGGCTTAGATACAACCACCTCTTGATCTTTAAATCAACAAACTATTTGATTTCTTGGTAGCTAAACCTAACAAGAGAAGATGAGAGAGCAAGCTTCTCAACTTTCGGCCAAGGAGAAAGGAAAAACGTGTCTGCTCAAAGGGGCTGATATTGGCAAGGGTTATAGGCAGAAAATTTGCATATTTTTCTCCCAAATGAGCCCCCTTAAATAGGCAAGGGTTAGGGCAACCCTTTGTGTAAGGTTTCAATCAATTACACAAATGTCACTAGCCTTGTTTAGCCATCTCATGCTCTCTTTAATCTCATCTTATGGTTGGTTTAATAAATTAATTTATGAACAAATAATATTAGTCATATTATTATATTATACAATGTCTCTATTATTCTTATAATGCATTTAAACATTATACCAAATAATATTTGCATAATTTTACAAATTTATTTATGATCTAAGCATGTCATATTATGACATTTTATTTTAGCATTTCATCTCATGTATTTTATCTTATACATCACTATGAAATGTAAAATACTTGTTGTTTCTCTTCAGTTGGTGTGACCGTATAGAGGATCTATGTCATCTTGGCAATAATATAAAACTTTATATTATTGACTATAAGAGGTTCTATCATTACATTATAGTTATCCAAACGACATAGAAATCATTTACTCAATCCACTAATTTCGTGTCTATCCTTGTCACATGATATTATGAATAATATGCAAAATAGGATCGTGTCATTTTTGCAGTATATTCATTTTGTTGGTCTCTCAAGTGGATTATAATTATAACTACATCAGTTATATTGCATGCGATATAATTCCATTTTACCAAGGGGCCCAGTAATATCATAACTCAAATTGAGGGACAATGATAATATTAACATATAGATTTCTCCCACACAAGTTGTACACAACGAACTACTATTTTATTCCTATCATAAGATAGTATTTAAATAGTAATCACATTATATACTTCTCATGTGAAAAACCTACACATCTCATATCTAAGATTCTAAAGACACAATGAAAATATTAATGACACAAAACACAATCCATATAATGTTACATTCATTTAGGTCATGTTCAATATATAAATTCAATATATAAAATACACATTTTTATATATTCATGTAATTAAATGATAATCCTTTATTAACATTTATAGAACTTCAATGTACTTTAATCTACATGACAATCTTCCTTGGTAATTAATGTTCCTTTTTAATTACCACGATTGTGAACATATTTTTAGGATTATATGTTTCTCATTTTTAAGAGTTCTATGGTTCAAGACTAAGTGCATATTCTTGAACAGTTCTAAAATATAACATATTAATCTCAAGGAACATGAATATATAATAATAATATTCAAAATCATGAACAATACATAAATCATTACAAAAAATGATAACTTTTAAAACACATATCTTTCAATACTAATATCATAAACTATCAATTTTTTTATATTCAAAATATATTCAGCATCATGACATAATCCATCTTTTTTCTATTTAAATTTCAAAATAACCTAGACATCGTGGCATAATTAACTATCTTAATCTATTCAAAATATTCAAACTACTATATAGTAAGTATCAGCTTGTTACTTCAAAAAATATCTTAATATATTCAATCTAAGTCTTTATTTAAAACTCATATAAATTGAAAAAAAAAAACTCATGTTGCATAGCGCACTGTAGCTTCCTTATTTTGATTTCGTTTGATAGATCTCTCATTAAATATTTAATAATTTAATATAAAGCTTAGTACGTGAATTGCAAAAAAAAAATTACAGTTAAAATTTAATCCGAGCCTTTATTTAAAACCCATATAAATTGAAAAAGAAAAAAAAAACAGCTCATGAGAAGAAAGTTTTCCAAGCAAGCGGTCGGTGAAATAATTTAAAAGTAGAATATATAAGAGGATAAAGATGAGTTTAATAAACAAATATCACATCTCTATTTTATTAAATTGAGCTGTTAATTTTTCTTTAAGGCCGTAGGCCCAAATTTTACATAAAAATACAATTAGATACTTTGTATTATATTTTTATTTATTAATTTCATGTGTGCATTTGGCATAATGTTACAATAATTAAATACGTACAATTAAGGAAGCGCATTATATTTTAAGTCCTTAAATCATATTAACCTAATAACCTAGCTCGTACGTGTTATGAGTTGCCAGGTTGGCACTTGCGCCTACTATAGGTTGCTGCTTTCTCTTTTTGCAGATCTAGTCCTCATGCGCTATGTTACAGATTCTTCTAAACAGAAATTGGATCAGGAATCAATTAACAGCCTGGTTTGACGATCGTTTGTTGGTCTGTATATGTATTGTTAGGATATAAACTAATTCATGATGTGCCGTATTATGCCTAGTTGCCGTGATTTAGTTCATGGGCGGTTTTTATATCACATGTTGTGTTGTGCTGTGTATTTCAAATTATGAGAATAATCATGATAAGTTAGTCATGTCGTGTGTATAATGTAATTATGTTTGATTATATTTTACTATTCTTTTGAACTTTAATTAGTTAAAGTAAGAACAAAATTAGAAAAAAAAATGTAAATAATTATAAACTAAATAAACAATTTTGTAAAAAACATTATATTGTTCAAAATGTGATTTGATATTTGAGATGAACAATGACATAACTTTATCTTATTTTGCTCATATATAGTCACGTATGTTTGATCATATTATGTGCCGTGTTGTGTAGCGTGATACACCACAATTATATAATTAGTTCATATGCTACGCTTTACTTAGTTTATTACTTTTTTTTATGAAAAAATTTGGAAGTCTAGCTTCCAGATTTTGCTTTATTGACACAAGTAGTGTCGAGAGAATATAAAATTTACAAGCAGGGATCATAGATCCGAAATACTAAAAAAATAAAAATAAAAAACTGCAGAAACTAAGATAGTAAAGACCAGTAAAAAACCTAAAAGAAAAAAAAAACCAGTAAAAAAAGGACTACACAGTAAAAACAGTAAAAAAAAGAGGACTAAAAATGGTTTTTCGAAGCACAATCCAGTAATCTCCTATGCTCTTCTATTTTTGCAGGTACCAACTGCCGTATTCCACCATGATTTCTGAGGTGAGTAACGTCACTGACTTGTATTTTCCTTGAAAAATCCTCTGGCATCTTTCCCTCCATATGACGAAGCAAAAAATCAGTTGTAGCCTTCTAACCGTCATTTTTTTAGAATTTAGCAGAGCTTTCCTGAATTTTCCATTTGAGAAGAACGAACACTGACTCGCTTCAGTGTTTTGTACCAGTATCTACAATCTGATTTGGTGGGCTGTTTGACAATCTCCGAACAGATGCTTTACTGTTTCACTGTCTTTTTTGCACATTATACACATATTCACCATTGCCCATCCTCTTGCCACTAGGTTATCCACCGTGAGTATTTCGTTGCTAAGCATCAACCAACCGAAATTCATAACTCGCAGTGGCCCTTTTATTTTCCATATATCTGATACTTCTTCTCTGACTAAAGGCCTTCTTTCTAGAGCTCTATAGAAAGATTTTACTGAAAAACAACCACTTTTTTCCCATCTCCAATTTAGAGTATCTTGTTCATCTTGACTTTCTGGTAAGGAATTCAATTTTGCCAGTAATTTCATTTTCTCCTCCTGTGTCGTGTGGTCCATGATTGTGGTTAATTTGATATCCCAGTTACCATTGATGTATGCTTGGTGCACTGCCATTTCCTTCATTTCTGCATATTCATACAAGCATGGGTATTTTTGTCTAATCGGCCCCTGCTCTAGCCAGTGATCCGACCAAAACTTGATATGTATACCATCACCTTTGGTGAATTTGACGGATATACTCATGAATGGTGCAATTTGCTTGATTGCTGCCCAAAACCTTGTTGTACCGTCCAACTCCCAAGGTCTTGTAACTTGGTGGTTTAGCTGCACAATACTCATCCATGAAGGCCTATTAATTTGCAACCACTTATACATAATTTTTTCCATGAGTGCCTTATTCATGGTATCCATATTCATAACTCCCAATCCCCCCAAACTTCTTGATTTTATGACAATTTTCCAAGCGATTAAACTCATGTATCTCTTGTCATGCTGCTTATTTCCACTCCATAGAAATTTTTTCCTTGATCAATCCTCTTAACTACCCATTTAGGAAGCATAAAGGTTTGCATCATGTAAATTGGAATTGCCGACATGACCGCATTCACTAAAGTCAACCTTCCCTCCAAAGATAACATTGTTGCCTTCTATTTTAGCAATCTATTTTCAATCTTCTGAATGAGAGGCATGAAATGTGGTTCATTGAGCTTCTTATTTGACAGTGGCATGCCCAAATAAGTAATCGAAAATTCTGTCGGTTTACATCCCATTGTTTGAGCCAGATTTTGCACAATCTGTTGATTTGACGATGTCACTAAGAATTCTGATTTTTCGAGGTTTACTGCAAGCCCCGACAAATCATGGAAGATGTACAATATGATTTTTAGGAACTGAAGCTGCTAAGGTTGCGGTTGTAAGATGAACAACGTATCATCTGCAAACAATATGCATTGCTTGCATCCCGGGAAAGGGGGTTTGAGCATGTTAAGATTAACCAATTTTTCAGTCCAAATCGCCAAAAAATTCATTGCCAGTATAAAAAGATATGGAGACAGTGGGTTTCCTTGCCTCAACCCTCTCCTAAGTAGTATCTTTTTTGATACCAAAGCTATAAATGAGTCATTCAAGGTTGAGCATTGACCTTGAATTAGGCTGTTACACACCCTTAGCAGATCAGGTATCATGAAGCGCACGAATCATAAAAAAAAAAACGCTATTTGGATTATTTGTGTAGTCTTTGTGCTGGCTGAAACCAAAACTCAGTTAAAATATTTACCCAGATTTTGCCAATATATTTTAAAATGAAACTAGTATATAAAATTACATAATATTTTTATGTAAAACTAAATGACTGCTTATTACATTTATATTATTTAATAAATGAGCGGCACGTCTATTTTGTGAGCTCAAAGGTTTATATATGGTAATCGGCAGTTTATTTTATGATAAATTGATGGAACCGAATCCTCTCCCTTTCTATGGACAGGAAAAACCTGCTTACCATATAATTTAGCCAATCTCTATTTGACACGTGATATCTATCTTCCATCTCATTAATAATGATTAAAAAAATAACTTTCCAAACTAATTAATTAATAAAAATATTTTCTCTTATCTCTTCACCTTTCATTTTAAAACTAATTAAAAATAATTTTCTAAACTTTTTCTTCTTCACTGTACCTCTCAAACGGTGATAATTTTTTCAAAGGCTTCAGCAATCTCTTGCCACATGAAAATTTCTTGAGTTAAATCTAGTAGCAAAATATTTTGCTTATAAGTCATTGTTTATATTTTTTTTATGTTTTCCTGTTGCATATCAAATTAATTTCAAAGTCTTATTTACCATGAAGATTTCAACCTCTCAACAGTACAGTACCAGATACTCAATGCCGTGTAGTTAGAAATGAATTAAAGTGTGAACTCTCTATGATTTTCTTTTTTCTCAAATGTATACTCTGTAAATTTGAAAGTTTGGTATATCAGGGAAGTGCAATTCTGAGGCATATCCTCTTCTTAAATCTGCCTGGAACCTTGGTTTCTACCAAGATTTATATTGCTTATTCTTACTGAATTTTAATCCATGTGGTATGCTCTGATACTCTCTATTAATCTGACTCTGGATAATTTTTCATAGTTTGGTTGCAGTCTTTAATATGATGCTTTGGCTGTAAATTTTAGCTAGTAGTCTCCATGTAATTATTGGTTAGAAGGGCCTCATTTATATTTTATATATGGTTAGTTTAGTTTGCGTTGGTGTGTTGGGAGTACAAGGTTTTTGCAGTAGTACAGTAGATTCTAATACAAACTGTCTACGGGCTTCACTGGCAAAAAAAAAAATTAAAGGGGGAAAGTGTTAAAAGCAACCCACCGAATCAATATTGGTGTAATTTTTGCATTATTATCTTAATGTAATCTAAAATTGCAACCATGAGATGAGCTGCTCTCAAGGTCTGCATTATTTCAGCTCTCCTTGATAATCTAATAATCTCACAGGAAAAAGAATTACAAAGAGCAATTTCATGGTTATGTTTTGTTTATTGACGATTTTAGATCAGTCTAACTATATTTTATTTATTTGACATGCATGAGTATTTAATGGGTCTCATTATTGGAGGTCTCCAATGGTGTTCAAGAGATTGCTTAAGCTTTGAAAAAAAAAAAAAAAAATGTCACCCTACGTTGGTAAATTGAAGAGAAGGGGGCAGATCCAAATTTGGAAGGTGAAAAGACAAGAAAAAGATGAAAGACAATTAATATTCTAGTTTAGAAAATTATTTTTTTAATTCATTTGTAATCAATCAATTACTTAAACAGATACTCATTAATAGAATGAAAGATAGATATATAACACGTGTCAAATAAAAATAAAAGCTGGTTAACCTCTATGGGGACAGAGTATGCATCATTTATTTATTTTTTGGTTACTAGTATGCATTTTTATCTGTTTTAGATGCAACTATGGAAGCTCTTCATTTTTGCATTTAATGCCCAATAATAGTGGGTCCGGCTGTTTCTTAATTATTTGAAAGATCAAATTAAGGTGAGCTCATCAGCACAAACTATTAACTATCCCAATAAAAAAATTAAATTGCTCATGATGAAAAAAGTTTCAAATTCACCTCAAAGCATTACAAGATAGTTTTACGTTAATGGTTCACTAGTAAAATTAATTAATAAAATAGTTGTGCCAGATTTACACTTCTTGTGACATAAATGTTTGTACAGCTGGCAGGGTAGATCCAGTAAGAAAAAAAATGTATTTATATTAGAGTAAGCTTAGGTGCTATAGATAGCATAGAGGGCTATGGTGCTACGGCTCAATATTCGAGTTTTCAAAATTCTAACGGTCAATCCGAACTGTTCATCTTGTTCTCCATATTAATATGTGTTTGAAAACCAAATTTTTTACTATTTTTTTAGCTAGGTAGAAAATTACTTGATCTAAAAAATTCTGCACCATTCGGATATTTGATTTTCTACCTATCTAAAAAAATAGTAAAAAATTTTCAAAAAATGTCAAATTTGGTCTCCAAACACATATTAATATGGAAAACAAGGTGAACGGTTCAGATCGACTGTTAGAATTTTGAAAACTCGAATATTGAGCTGTAGCACCGTAGCTCTCTATGTTATCCATAGCACTCAAGCCTTACTCTTTATATTAATGGATCAGATTACTTTTCCGTCCTCTTTTCTTTATAAAATTTAGATAAAATATTAGGAATATTATAAAACTGACTTTCATATTTATATAATTGATTTTCAATAAGTACTTAAGCCCCCCCCCCCCCCCCCCCCCCCCCCCCAACCATAGCTTGAATGTATGGTTTTCCCCATTTTTTTACATGATTTACATTTAATTTTGTCAATTGTAAATCGAATTTGTTGCAGGAAATATGAATCCTTTAAAAATTTATACATGTTTTATGTTTAATTAATTTCTAAAGCATAAACACCACAAAAAAGTAGAGTTAATTTAAGAATAACACAATTCTTTTGAGCTAGTTCTCATTTGAATCAAGAGCTACCAATTATTTTACTAATTCAATTAAAAGTTGAGTTACCTATTATTGTTAATTTTGAATTAGCTCTATTAATTCTTTGACTATTTTTTGTTTCATTCAAACGTTAATGTCTTTGCAAAGTGCAAACTTCTGTTAAGAATTGTGAACCTTAAATGAAACCATATTTTTTGAGCAAGTGTCGAAATAATATAATTATGATACTAACGAATAGTTATTTATAAAGAGGTTAACTATATTTTGCATAAACCACAAATCACATACAAAAAATCAATAACCAATTATTAGCAATGTCAGGTTTTAGAAAAGTGTCAGCCAACCGCGCGCTAGTAATACTAGAGGTTAATTATTTTATTTTGTAATATGTTTTTTTTATACTTTTATGTTAGATGGTTACGTGGCATCATATTATTGGTAGATAAAACCAAAGTAATTATTACAACTTACAAGACCTAAATCACTTTTTTTCTAAATAAAAATATTATTCCGAGTGCAAACCGAAATTTTTATTTATAGCATAAAAGAACAAATTACCCCATTTGATCAGAGTTTGACAAATACTCAGATCGCGGGGGCATTTGACGGCTTCAAAGCCTGGGGTCCGCCAAAAAAAAAAAATTGGCGGCCCCAACTTTTTTTATAGACAAAAAGTTTATTAATTAAAATGCAAAAAAAAAAAAAATTTATGTGCATAGCTTAGCAGAGAGATCCATTAAAAAATTAGCAAGGGATGGCTGGGCTTCTTTTTTATTTTCTAGCTAATAATTTTTTTGTAAAAGAAAAAAAAATAGTTGGGGCCGTCAAACGATTTGGTGGACCTCAGGCTGGGGCTGCAGGGACATTTAATTGGCGGCTCTCAGTCTTTGGGGCCACCAAATGCCCCTACTGCATGAGTATTTGTCGAATTTTGATTAAATGGAGATGTTTTGAATTTTTTTTTTTTTAATATGGTATAAATAAAAATTTCGGGAGTGCAAACAATGAGACTTTATTGACGAAGTCAATTTATCCATATATACAGCTATAAAAAAAAACATCACTAAGCAAACTAATTAATTGATTTACAGAAAAAAAAAAAAAAAAAACTGAGATAACTACTGAAGAAATTAAGTCGCCACTTGCTCGTTTCTTTATAAAATCCTTCTGATCTGTTAACCTGCTATTATTGAACTTAATTTTTAAAAAAATATGTGAACGCACAATTTTGGAATGATATATACCAGAAACAACTGAGAGCTAAAAAAAATATCCCAGTGAAATTATAGTGGTAGAATAAATAACACTGAAATGAAAGAATATAATCTAATGTCTATATTTCTTTAACATTGCCTTATATATAAACTAAATTTTTTTTTTTGCTTTCATGCTTAATACTTTTGGATATTTTTTTTTAAATTAAAAAAAAATCATCATAGGCGTAATTAAATAATTTGGATAAAAAAAAATTATTGACACCTGATATTTCTACTGAAAATTAATTGGGTGGATTTCTGACCTAATTAATTGTCCTATTTACGTTTATAAACGTTCATGACTGACATTTAATTTGATTAATTTACTAATTAATTGCCAACATTTATAGCGTGGTGTTAGTTAGGCTTTCGTGCATTAATCCCTACATCGTACTAGAAAATGACTACTATAAATAGATGCACAGTTCGTTTTAGGAAAAATTCCCAGTGTGCCCATTCAAACTTTTAAAATAGCTAATATCTCCATAAATATATCATAATATTCAATATTCTCATATAAATTTAACTTTCTATATTCCATCTTCTTTCTTCTAGGTCATTTTTTATATATATTTTAACTAGCTAATCTCATTATTCGAATTTGAATCCTTCTATAAAAAAAAAAAAAAAAAAAAAGTATTTTATCCAATTGTAGTAAACGAGTTTGTTAGTATATCATTTTCCTCAATAATATCCAGAAAAGAAGAAAACAAACAAGGTCGTCACTGCAGCTTAATAGAAGTTGAGTGATTGTGAAGGTTCATAAACAGTTGGTAGTATTCGTATTTAAATGAGTAGTCGACGACCTCCCTAATCCCTATTTAGATTTTTTTTATCTAAATATATAGCGGGTGTAGATTTTAATAACAAAGTTTTATAAAGAAACTATTTTGAATCTTTCAACTTAGAAAAGTTACGTGCAAATCACCGAATATTAATCTGCACCTCATTAGTTGACTCTTACAGCTGAGTACAAATAAAATATTATTTGGTACTTCTCGTGTCTCTTTATTATCTCTTCTTCAACACATAGTCAAAGATTATTGAAAATTTCCAAATCTCTACGTACTCAACAACAAAAAAGGTAATTGTAAATATTAAATCAGCAATATTCTTCAAACGTTTTCAAAAAGTTTCCCTCTCATTATTTCTGTACGTATGAAAGTTCTAAACTAATTAGTAAATTTTTTTTAAGGAAAATTTGTTTAATTAAGTTTTTTTCCTTGACAATCTAGCGATATAGTATAATCCGACCAAAAATAATTTATTTGACTATACTTCACAATAAGATACATAATTACATATATTGACAAAAGTGTACTTTGCAAGACTAAAAAATTATAATATTAGTATTTTTGACAATATTTTTTTTTCAAATAAATAATTTTAATTATCTTTTTTAAATTATATTAACTAGACTAAATGAAGTTAATTTTCTACAGTATTCCCTTGGATTATAGGGGTCCGCTTTGAGATTTGTGCCAGGTTAAAGCGGACAATGCAAGTATCATTCTACACGGTAGGATATCTGAACCCCCTTTTTTGTAAAGATACAACAATTTTCGTTTCAGAGAGAAATTAGAGGAAAAATTGGAATAATCATTGTAAATTCTTACCGGGATTCAACAGAGAACACAATTTTTTTGTTTCCAGATTCATTAGCTTTTTTCAACAATAAAATTATTCGTCATCTTTTACTCACATATTTTATTTGTTACCTAATTTTTTTTACATTATTTTTTCAAAAAAATTAAAATAAATTTAGCTATTTGATAATAAAAATAAAGTATGACATGAACAATATGAATTTGACTCATCCATAGTAGAGAATTGATAGAATTCTCATGTATGCTCCACTAACTCAAGTGATTATGATGATGATAAAATGATGAGTTTACTTAATAAATTTTAGTAAAAAAAACATCAGCAATTGGCTCTTCACAAAAAGAAAGTTGTTAAATAACTAAATTTCAAATTTATGTCTGATTTCAAGATGATGCATGAACCAAAAGTTATACGCAACAAGTGCAAACTTCGAAAGCCAAAAAAATTAAAATCGGGGATACAAACAACAGGCTAACAAACGATCCACTCAAATCAATGAAGCGGCAAATGCAAATGAAGACCTTAATATACTCTTTAAAAATGAAGTTACTACTATGCTCAATTTAAATAAAATTTATAATTTTTAAAATATCTAGTTATATTATTAGCATTATAATAAAGTATTCATTACTAACCTATTTCAATTTTTGTTGTAATATAAAATTGGTGGGAGTAATAACTTCTCTTTTTAGTAGTATGGTTTTCTCTTTATTTTTACTTTTATTACGATACAAAAAAAGGCAAGTTCATAAAAAATGGATTTGGATTTTTGGTTTCAAATTTACATGAACCAGGTAATTAACTACATAATTAATGTTCGGTGATATCATTGTGTATATTATTATAAAACAAAACAAAATAAAAACTGGGGAGAGGCTAAATCTTATTTCTATATTATATCTCAATCTCAATGTTCACATTCAACCACTTTGAAAACTTATATTTATAGGCTAGAGAGCAAATAAAAAGCCATACAATTAACATGAGAGTAAATACATAAATTAAATTTAATTGATAGTGGAGGAGGTGGAGAAGGTGAAATGTCTACTGTTATTATTTCATAACACTCCCCCTTAGATATTTTACTTTATATTATACACTATTAATATTGTACTGCATGACAAATATTAATTTGATACTTCAGGACCAATTTGAATTAACTGATATTTTCGATCAGTTATGCTACCTCATTAAAAACCTTACTAAGAAAACCCAGTGGGACAAAACTTAGTGAAGGGAAAAAGAGTGCAGCGTGTATAATACTCCCCCTCATTTTAATGTATATCTTTTAAGCGACGGATGCCGATCTTCTGTGAAAGTTGCTCAAAAACTTTTCTTGGCAATGATTTTGTGAATAGGTTTGTCAAATTGTCACTTGATCTGATTTGACAAACATCTATCAAGCCATCCTTTTGTAGATCATGAGTTGAAAAGAATTTTGGCGAGATGTGGTTGGTTCTGTCACCTTTAATATATCCTTCTTTAATTTGAGCAATACATGCTGCATTATCTTCATATAGTATTGTCGGGCTTCCTTTGATTGACTTGAGCCCGCATTCCTCCTAGATGTGTTGGATCATTGATCTTAACCAGACACATTCTCGACCAGCATCGTATAGAGCAATTAATTCGGCATGATTTGATGATGTTGTCGTCAATGTCTGTTTTGTCGATCACCATGAAATTGCAGTACCGCCATATGTAAACACATATCCGTATTGTGATCGGGCTTTTTCGTAGATTTTTATCTTTGGAACCAGTTGGTCTTCCACGTTTTCTCTGTATAGTAACCTTTGCTGGGATTACATCAATTCGAGCGGTTGCATTTAAAGCTGGTACATGTGATTTAGTCACTCTTTTTATATCTGTAAATGCATTTGGTAACTCATTTGCTATTATTTGCAAATGTATAATATTTTGAATTTCCGATTCACATTGACCACTTCGAGAATCAAGATAAGATATTAATGATGCATTCCAAGTTACTTCTTGTTTTACCAGCTTTTCTTTTTCTCCTCCAAAGATTGGAAATATTGTCTCATCAAATTGACAGTCAGAAAAACGTGCTGTAAAAACATCTCCAGTTAATGTTTCTAAATATTTAATAATTGATGGAGAGTTAAAACCAACATAAATTCCCAATCTTCTTTGTAGTCCCATTTGTGTACGTTGTGGTGGAGAAATTGGAACATACATAGCACAACCAAAAATTTTAAGATGTAACAAGTTTGGTTCTCTTCCAGAGACCAATTGTAATGGAGAAAATTTATGATATCCAGTTGGTCTTAATCTAAGAAGTGCAGCAGCATGTAAAATGGCATGTCCCCATGCAGAAGATGGTAGATTATATTTCATAACTAATGGTCTAGCAATCAGTTGCAATCTTTTAATTAATGATTCAGCTAAACCATTTTGTGTATGTACATGAGCCACTGGATGTTCTACCTTAATCTCAATTGACATACAATAATCATTAAATGATTGGGATGTAAATTCTCTCTCATTATCAAGCCGGGTTCTCTTAATTTGATAATCCGGAAAATTTGCTCTCAATTGGATTATCTGTGCTAATAGCCTAGCAGATGCAACATTTCTTGTGGCTAATAGGCAAACATGTGACCATCGAGTTGATGCATCAATTAAAACCATAAAATATCTAAATGATCCACATGGAGGAGAAATAGGCCCACAAATATCTCCTTGAATTCAATCTTAAAATGTAGGAGATTCATTTTCAATTTTATTTTTAGATGGCCAAATTATCAGTTTTCCAAGAGAATATGCTGCAATGATAAATCTTTTGATAATATTATTTTCAGGACCTTTAGGGGATGTTCATTTGCACTTTCAATTATTTTCCTCATCATAATGCTTCCTGGATGACCTAATCTGTCATGCCACAGAGTAAACATCTTTGTGTCAAGTAACTTCTGGTTACTTACCATATTTGATTCTATTGGGTTTATGTTCGTACAATATAATCCAGAGGATAAAGCTTTCAGCTTTTCCAATATGATCTTCTGGCCATATTCAATAGATGTAATTTGGAGATACTCAATATTATTTTTAGTCATGGTTTCAAGATGATAACCATTACGTCGAATATCTTTAAAACTTAGTAAATTTCTTTTGGATTTACTAGAGTTTAATGCATCATTTATAATTAATTTTGTTTCTTCAAGTAACAAGATACAAGCTCTTCCGGAGCCCTCAATTAAATTACTAATGCTAGAAATTGTATTAACATGTGTCTTTGAAGGAGACAATAGAGAAAAATATTTCTTGCTTTTTAGTATTGTGTTTGTTGTTCTACTATCTACGAGACATTCATCTCTAATATTTACCCTAGCTCTTCTGGAGTCTCCAATCATATTCTTTTTCCTTTGAACATAAAAGAAAATGTATAAGATAAAAGAAAACTAATTTTATTTCATGATAAACATCGACTTACAACATCAGGTTATTACTACCATAACTTCGAGTTATGATAATTGAAAAAAATGAGATAAATTCAAACTTTGTGAGATTCGCCATATGTATTACGAAAATAGATACAAATTAACTTCAGTTTATTAATGTCATAACTTTAGGTTATTAATATCATAACTTCAGATTATGAAAAAGGAGATAAATAAATATAAATAAAAGAATACGTAAATTGCATGAATAAATAAATAAAGTTAAATATAACTTCAGTTTAATATTATATAACTTCAGGTTATAATAAAATATTTATTTAATAACTTCCGGTTATTAAATTACTTGACTGTGCAATTGTAGAATTTAATTTGAAATAACTTCAGGTTATATTTTCATCTAATGATCTATAATAACTTCTGGTTATTATATTGATTTTATTTGAGAATTTATAATAAAACTTCAGGTTTTTAATTGAGAATAATTTCAGGTTATTATTCATCCAGTGGCCTATAATAACTGCTGGTTATTATATTAATTATATACTAAAATTTCTAATAGAACTTCAAGTTCTAAACAGAAACAGTTACTGGCCAAAACAGATAATGTTGAAAAACAGTAAATTCGGCCAAGGCTAAAATTGAGGCCGAAACAGATGCACAAAAATATTTCTAACAATAACTTCAAGTTATTATTTTATCTGGGTAATACAAACTTTGGGTTCTTGAGATATAGGTTATACTATCAAAAGGATACAAAAAAAATGCTACTATTATTAACTAATTTAATTAAATATGCATTTGTGCTTGATAAATAAAAAAAATAAAAAGATTGAAGAAAAAGAATCTTAATAACTTCAGGTTATTAAGAGAATTAACTAATTTAATTAAATATACATTTGTGCTTGATAAATTAAAAAAAAAACGATTGAAGAAAAAGAATCTTAATAACTTCATGTTACTAATAGAATTAAGTATTGGAGACATTTTATTTATTTGATAACTTCCGGTTATCATAAATATCAATAACTTCTAGTTGTTAGGTAAAATAAAAACATTCAGTGGCATACAATAACTTCCGGTTATTATATTTTATATGAGAATTTCTGGTTCTTTTTTTTATATATAAAAGCTTTTGGCTAAGAACTTCAGGTTCTCTTGTATAAAAAAATTATGATTAAGAACTTCAGGTTTTTTTAGAAAAAGCTTATTGCTAAAGTATGTACAAAAGCTTCTAGTTATTATCATGTACTTACTTTATTATTCTCTTCAGGGAATGAAAATATTACTCTCATTCAAATAAGAAAATTTCATCCAAGAAATAAAAATTATTACTAACAGTAAGCAGTATAAAATAAGAAAATTTCATTCAAGAAATAAAAATTATTGCTAACAGTAAAGTTATGAAATGTAATCTAAAGAGTATCTTCTTCTTGAGAAAATCACGTCGCAACTTGACTAGAGCAAACTCGTGCTGATAACGTATTATAAAACAAAACAAAATAAAAACTGAGGAGAGGCTAAATCTTATTTCTATATTATATCTCAATATTTTTTTTTTTGAAACCTTGGCAGTGGCTGCCAAGTATAATTTTCATTAATTAAAGCATAAATTACATCAATTGTTCTACATCAAGAACATTATCGAACTTCATCAACATCAACATCAACATCCGAATATTAACATCTAAACCTCAACATCTAACAACTAAAATAAAAAAATAAAATAAACATTCTCCATCGGTAGTAGACATCGACGACCTTTAGCATCGACAGGTCAGTGACCGGAGGAAGGGGGGCATCATATTTTTTCTTTTTTCCGCTAGGTTTGCAGGTGGGAGAGGCCGATGCGGCCTCGATCTCCCCTTCCCAAACAAGAGTTTTGTATAGCGGGAGTGTTGGTGGGAGGGTTGGAGGCGCTAGGAGACAGGAGGGATAGCGACTAGGGCTATTGTCACCAAGTCTTTCTGAAACTCCCGACGAATGTTGAAGAGGACAGGAAGGTGTCCGATGACGAGAGAGCTAGTGACTAGGGCTATCGTCGCCGACTCTCGTTTCTTCCGAAAAGTGTAAAGGACAACGAGGAGGTACAAAAGTTGCGGTGAAACCGTTGGATTGAGAAAAGGTGGTGACTTGTTGGTGGGAAAGCAGTGGAGCGAGGGGAGTTTGCTGCCAGTCTCCGTCCTCCGTCCCTTTTGGACGGAGGTGGTAGAGCGGAGGCGAAGAGATAGAAGAAACAAACTGAAAAGAGATGAAACAAGGAGGAAGAAGGTTGGATGTTATATTATATCTCAATCTCAATGTTCACATTCAACTACTTACAAAATTTATATTTATAGGTTAGAGAAAGCAAATAAAAAGCTATACAATTAACATGAGAGTTAATACATAAATTAAATCCAATAGATAGTGGAGGAGGTGGAGAAGGTGAAATATCTACCGTTATTATTTTATTATATATATATATATATATATATATATATATATATTTAATTGAAAAGATGAACAAATATCTCTTTATTAGTTTTGTTTTTAAAACAAGGATAATATGGTCTAATTAAAAAAATTATCTCACCTCTCAACGCTGCTTTAGCCAAAACTCTGCTGTTAAAATCTGCACCCTAAATAGCTGAGTCAATAATTAATTAATTATTTACCTATTCTCGTGTAAATTCTTTTCCGGGGAAGCGTAGCCGTTAATACTTAATAATGCTTATTGTGATGTAGAAGTGAAAAAGTCAAATAATATTCTTTTATGGTAACATATAATAATTTGAAAGGATGACGCCGATACTTTCTTTAAATATTTAAAAAAAAAAACGAATAATAGGTGGAGTTGCAAATCCTAATTCCGAAGATAACAATGATGTTATTTTCAAGCACGGATCTTCTGAGGTTAATTTACGTTCGATTAATCTAGTCTAAACTGATAACAAATGAGATTTCTTTAAATTTCGTGCTAATATACAAAAATTGAACTGGATTTGAACTAAAAATATAAAATACCTTATGAATTCGTTATTTTCTACGCCCAAATGAGCAGTTTTTAGTAGACTTCTCTTATTTTGGGCAAAAATAAGAGAAAAATGTCAGTCTACGTGAACCAGGTGCAGCTAGAAAAGAATTGACCATGACCCAGTAATTTAGTTCTTTTATTATTTCCTCCCACTGTCCTGTCGAATTCAAATCCTCTCCAATACCTGATAAGGGAATCTTTTACAATTACTAGATCTGAACAGTTCTTTTTAACTTGGCACGAATCTCAAAGTACAAAAATACTGCCCCCTATTGCAGCCCGAATACCAAACCGGTTGAAATTGAATCTGAAACCGTAAAGTGAGGGTGATCCTCTGCAATACCTGAGAGGATATGGATTCCTGTCCAGTGCCCACTAGGAATTTTCTGAGGAAAGCAAAAACAACTCTCTCTCTCTCTCAAGCACACACGCAGTCACAGGCGACCGACCAGACCAGACCAGACCTCTATACAACTCATCTGGGAGAACAGTACTTAATTCTGTTCTTCCAAGCCTTGCTTCCTATTCTGTACTGTTATCATAATTTTCTCTCTCTTAAATCCCCTACAATTATCATCTAATTTCTCCCAACACCTTGTTAATTTAATTATGCTAACACCAAAGTAGGAGAAGTTGCCGATCGAATCCGATTTCGCTTGTGCAGCGACCTACTACACCAGACAGCAACCTAGAGAGAAACGAGCTGATCTCTCATCGGATTGAACTCACCAAACCACTAGTCTAGAGTTTTCGATTCACGCTTAGTGAGTTGAACCTACCGGTTTCATCCAATTCACGCACAATCGGAACATAATTTAAGGAAAAAGGAAAAGGGGAGAAAGAAAGAAGCCAATTTAAGGAAAGGAAAGCAAGGATGAGTGAGGCAGTGAAATCAATGCTAGCAAAACCGATCCATCTGGCCGACCAGGTGGCGAAAGCTGCTGGTGACGCCCAATCGTACCGGCCAGAGTGTACTGAGATCAAAACCAAGGCCGAGCATCTAGCCTCCTTGCTGAGGCAAGCTGCTAGGTCTGAATTGTATGAACGACCCGCCGCACGTGTGACAGAAGAAACAGCTCAAGCCCTCTCAAAGGCTCTGTTATTGGTTTCTAAATGCCGCGACAATGGTGGGATTTTGCGGAGGTACTTATGGTTTTCAGTTTTTGTATAAATCATGTAATGGATGACTGTACAGTGGTAAGGATGACTGTACAGTGGTACTGGGTAGTTTATGTTTTTGTCAATCATGGGTTGCATGTTCCATTTGGAGAGTTCTAGATGTATTAAAGCATACATGACATACTAATCACTCTTTCAGATTTAGTAAGGTGAATAAATAAACAGAGGCATTTTTTGGGTAATACCTGGAAGTAGCAACTATTGATGGGTACCAACATAGTGACAAATGAATTATTCGGGTTCAGTTCGGTGAGATCAAAAATTCGTGATTCGGGTATAATTCGGGAATGATTCGGAGTTATCCGGATCAGAAATCTCAGTCCTGCAAAGGAGCAAAAAAATAAAAAACCAAAAAAATAATTGTTCTTAGAAAAATTCAGGAAAAATTCGTGAATAATTCATAAAATTCGGGAAAAGTTCGTAAAATTCGGGAATTATTCGGGTTTAATTCGGTCAAAGTTCGGTCAACCGAATAATTCGGTGTTTGGTTTGGCATCACCCCAAAAAAGAATTAAACGGGTATAATTCGGGTATAATTCGGGTACCTTGTCACTATGGGTACCAATACAAGTACCAGTAACTTGTACATTTGATCATTGAGGGTAGAATTAGTTCATTGCACATTTTCAACCTAAATTAGATCGCTGATCTGTTATTGACTGACAATACCGAAGCACTTTCTTGGTTGTATCACTAGCTGCTATATGAAGAATTAAAAGTACTATACATAGACATTGTTAAAATGGTATCCCAGTACATAACTATACAATTGCATTAAATTGCGAAAACCTGATAAAATCTCATGCGATAGATAGTACATACGCAGATGTTGAGTTTATCAATTTGTGGATTTTATTTTGAATTCAGATCCAGGGCAATACCTGACTGAATACAATGAGATCTGAGTCATCAGTTTAATCTCAAACGGACCCCTATATCTAAATAGGCACCGAATTCCAATCGCTTGGCTGGGAGCTCATTGTACTCAGTCAGGTACCTGGGAGGATACGGATTCTTTTATTTTAGCCTGGAAATTCTGGTTGATTTATCACATCATTGGTTATATACCAGTGTATGCCACTAGTGCATATACATATCAGCCAGCATGGAAAATAGTTCTTTTAGTGTTGAATTGGACGCAACATGAGCTTCGTGCTGTTTATTGTAATACATGAAACACAAGTTGAGTGATGATTCTGTACTCAACCATCAATACCACAAGTTTTTCAAGGTTTAAAAAAATATATTCAACTAGCAATTAATAAAGAGTTAATAAGTATAATACAAACACATTTTTAAATGCATAACCCAGTACACATTACATAACCAACACATCTGTAAAACTTTATGATGTCCTTTATGTTGTTACTCAGGTTGGTTAACATCATACCGGCTGGTTCGTTCCCGCGGGTGGCAGCACAGCTTGACAGTTCAATAGAGAACGTGTCATGGCTGATTAGGATATCTTCTCCAGATAATGATCCAGATGGAGAATCGGATTTGCATGGATTGCCAAACATAGCCCAAAATGAACCGATATTGTTTCTGATATGGGATCATGTTGCCAAGCTTCACACTGGATTGCCAGAAGCACGTGCTGACTCTGCCAGTAAGTAGTCATGTTATTTTTAATTTATTACATGTCAGGTAAACCAATAGTTATTTTGTGGACCTGCACCAGTGTGACTGTGCGCCGACTTGTATTTCTGATTCTGCCATTTCCAAGGCTTCTAGGAGTATCAGCAAATAAATTAAAAGGAAATGGACTTTGTACTTCATCCACTGGTGTTTTGTATGAAATAAGCCATTTTGAAGTTAAAAAATAGGGCTTCCTTATTACGTTATCTCTAATTTCCATTTACTTAAATAGTTAAATACATGATTAGCTGGCATTGTCTATCATACATAGTAGTACTATATAGGTTCCTTTTAAATAATCCGCCTCTTGGTTGGCACTGAAGTGTTATCAACTATTAACAGATCTTTACCAGTACATCTACACAATAACAGCACTTCCGTTAAAATATTAGGAAGTTTAATTTCAAGCTGCAGCTATCTAATTCATGACTGTTCGGTTATTTCAACACAGGTACCTTGGCCTCCTTGGCACGTGACAACGACCACTTTGCAAGGAAAATAATTGAGGAGGATGGTGTGGTCCCTCTCCTCCGCCTCCTCAAAGATGGCCGGGATGAAGGACGCGAAGCTGCAGCTCGTGCCCTGGGTTTTCTGGCACGCGACAGGGAATCGGTTGAATGCCTGGCCAAGGCTGGCATCTGCTCTGCTCTGGCCAAATCTCTCAAGGAACCACCCATGAAGGTGCAGGCCACTGTGGCGTGGGCCATTGGCGAGCTATGCGAAAAGAATCCTGACTTCCAGGATTCCTTTGCACAGAACCACGTGGTTCGACTGCTTGTTGGCCACGTGGCTTTTGAGACTATACAAGAGCATAGCAAGTATTCCGTCCAGGCTGTTCCTTCTGAGGCCTTGTCACTACACTCTGTTGTTCTTGCACATACTGATGCTCAAAATTTCACTCCTGGTAGTAATAATATTAATTATAATAACAATAATGGTACTAGTAATGGGTTTCCAAAATCGAATGCCCCGAAAAGTCACATCCATTCAGTAGTGCAGTCGGCAATAGTGAACAATGGCTCTTTTGGGGTGACACGAGGCCGCTTGTCAGAAGATGCTGAGACGAAAGCGCATTTAAAAGCAATGGCAGCTAAAGCATTGTGGTTACTTGCGAAAGGAAATGACAGCATATGTAAAAGCATCACAGAGTCACGAGCTTTGCTTTGTTTCGCAACTTTGTTGGAGAAAGGAACTGGAGATGTCCAGTATTTCTCGGCCATGGCTGTAATGGAGATATCCAAGGTAGCTGAGCATAATCTTGCTCTAAGGCAGTCAGCATTTAAACCTAGTTCACCTGCTGCTAAAGCAGTGGTTGAACAGTTATTACGCATTGTGCGAAACGGGGTGTATGACGAATTGTTGTTGCCATGCATCACTTCTCTAGGGTGCCTTTCCCGTACTTTTCAGGCAAGCGAAACCCGAATAGTGGGCCCGCTTGTGCAGTTGCTTGATGATAGAGAACCACCAGTTTCCAAAGAAGCAGTAATTGCACTTACCAAGTTCGCGTGTACTGAAAACCACTTGCATGCAACTCATTGCAAGGCAATTATAGAGGAAGGTGGAGCCCGACATTTAGTGCAGCTGGTGTATTTGGGAGATCAGATACAGATTGAGGCACTGATACTGTTGTGTTATGTAGCATTGCATGTGCCAGATAGCGAGGAATTGGCACAAGCGGGTGTCCTTACGGTGCTTCTTTGGGCCTCCAAACAAGCAAACATGGCTCAAGATCATAGGGTTGATAATTTATTGCCAGA
Organism: Carex rostrata; assembly: GCF_964058835.1. NCBI lineage: Eukaryota > Viridiplantae > Streptophyta > Magnoliopsida > Poales > Cyperaceae > Carex > Carex rostrata. The sequence goes on along the minus strand of NC_135948.1, from coordinate 2,533,819 downwards.
GGCCAAAGCTAGGGTTGAATTATTTCAGTCAAGGGGCACGAGGTAATTTTACTGTTGCAGTGTAATCTGAATCGTAAGTTATTCGTTTTCCATTTTGTATCAGAAAATTGAATTTTAGTGTATATACTGTTTAGGATTTCATGTGTTGAAGTAATGATTTTGCAGAGGTATGTATTTGGGATTTGGCTAATATGCTATGGGTAGCTAAGAGGCCTCCCATGCTACGGCTCAATATTCGACTTTTAAAAATCCTAACGGTCGATCCGAACCGTTCATCTTGTTCTCCATATTAATATGTGTTTGTAGACCAAATTTTACATTTTTTGGAAATTGTTTACTATTTTTTTAGATTTATTGAATATCGCTGTTTTTTATGGTCCAGATTTGTCTGAAAAACCGCGATTTTCAATAAATCTAAAAAAATAGTAAAAAATTTCCAAAAAATGTAAAATTTGGTCTCCAAGCACATATTAATATGGAGAACAAGATGAACGGTTCAGATCGACCGTTAGAATTTTGAAAAGTCGAATATTGAGCCGTAGGACGGGAGGCCTCTTAGCTACCCATAGCACCGTAGCCAAGTCCATGTATTTGCATGGTTTTACAGTGATACTTGGGTATTTACTAGTAAAATGAAACTAGGGAGTGATGTTTATTTTGAGAATAATACCAACTAAATTATTCACAAATTATTTCACACACACACAAAAATTCAAGTTTCAATTTTCTAGATATGAAATTTTCAATTTGATCTATAAATTAAAATTGTCGTAAATAATTTTTTTTATTACTTTTGAACAAAAAGAAAACCGTTACTATCAAATGATTTGAAATTTTTAAATAAATGAACTTTGTATCACTTATTAAGATTCGGAAGAAATCAATTAATTAATTAATAATAGATGAATTTACCATTAATTAATTAATAATAGATGCCTTCTTCACAATGAAATCAATTCTTCTTTCGTAGAGAATCAACAAACTAGAGATCGGTGAAACCTCTTAAGCTCTCGCAGCCTTTTTTTTTCCATGGATGCATTATGTAACAAGTACTCTGTAGAAATGTATTGCAAATTATAAATTAAGGCACAAGTTTATTAATAGTTATGCGCTTAAGTCACTTGCTAATCTAATACCAGTGTTAATATCTAAGTATTTGCGTAGGTTTTAATTGATCTGAATTAGAAAGTTTATTTTTAAAATATGGATCAAACCGTAAAATAAAGATCTCTTAACAAAATTTGAAGGTTCTGTCTAGAAAATTTATATGGGTAGATTTTGCAGTCCAAGTATGAATCATACCTTTCATATGCTCATAAATGCTTCTAATATAGTTCACATTTCCTGTGTGGTTGCATAAACTAAACTAAAATAAGATTTTGTGTGTTGACTTTAGGTCAAGATGCAGTATTTGGGTCTCTGACTTTCTTAACCCAACGGTCACCTAATTTTTTTTCTACGTATATATGGCGAAAATAAATCTGCTGTAATTCTTGGGGAATTTGAGGACCTGTAATCTCGATTCCAGCCATTGGTCTTTCTCAAGATGTGTGCATGAAAATTTACTTTTTTTATAATATTTTTGAGATCTGTGCACTAAAAAAATAGATGGTTGATATTGGAATTTCAGGACCTGTAATTCCTCCCGGAATTACAGCAGATTTGGACTCATATATGGCAGCTAATTTTTTCGCCATGTTTTCAATATGTCTTTGCTAATTAAATTTGTTATTTGGTAAATATTTCCTACGAGATCAGTAAATATCAATAATATTTGAGTGAGGCAAAATATACAAGCATATTATATAGTGGCGGAGTGGCCCATCTAATGGACTTATATTTTCGTTTTTAAATCTAAATAATTAATCTAAACTGCTTAACATAATTCTCACGTAAATATGCTTGCAAATCAAATTTTATTTTGTTTTAGGTTTTTACTATTTTTTAAATAGATTAAAAAAATCACTGCTTTAAAGTTTTTGGACCATCCAAAACTATTGATTTTTTACTAGTAAAAAATAGTAAAAAAAATATAACAAAAAATATAAAATTTGATTTTAAAGTACTTTTTGTTATATATAAATCATATTTAATTGTTGAGATCGATTATAGCACAGATCAATCCGTAATACGCATATTACCATAGTCTCACTCCAATTATATTACTGCTAATGAAAATGAAAAGAAAATGATATCTCATGAAAAGAAAAATGTTAAAACAAAAATACACAAAACTTGAGGAACAAGCACTTGAATTTTCCAACAGTAAAAAAAAATGAAACAAAGACAATTACATACTGACAAAATGGAACAAACTGGGATTTACAATGCTTCTTTATTTTTTTATATCGTAAGTCAATTTCCTGAAAGCTGAAACTTGTAATCAAGATGCTGACTAAGTCAATGATCTGAGCACATGGTATGTCGCCGTAAATTAGATATTTTCAATGATAGTGATATTAAAATGAACGTTATATACTATGATAGAAAATAATCCCCAACTTTTTTCACTATTCTAACAGTAAAATTTTGACTAAACCATTTAATATAATTCCTGATTAAAGATGATTAAGAGGAATAATTTTTTTATGACCGTTTACTTCGCTTTAGCTCTGGTACTCCTCTTCTTACGTACAGACATGAATGTTTCACTTTTAAATTTATTAATGATTCATTTTGTCGGTACAGATATTTTGTTCTAGAAATCGACTTTAAAATCCAGTGAAAACAGTGCCTTCATTTTGAGTAGTGAATATTCAACTTTTTACGTATTTTGGGTATCTCAAGTATAATTAAATACCTGTGGAGGCATTAATTCGGAATTTAGTAAATTGTTTCGATTTTGGTAAGCTACTCCTTTAGCAGGTATAAGAATTTTCTTTGACAGATATAATTCATCCATTCGTTAGGTAGATATACTTTCAATTCAGAGATATTAAATAAGTTATTTTCTTAAAATGTAGACTAGCCCATAAAAATGTACATTTGATCTGAATATTTTTTGAAGGATTTCAATAGTTAATTTATATTGATATATTATTATCTTCTCTGCTATAAAATTTATACAGTTTAATTATTTTCCCTGTATGGCTGCTTAAAAAGACCGGGTTCCGTTGACTATAGGTCAAGAGGCACGCATTTCATTTTCAAGTTTGCTAGGTAAATATTTTCAAATTCCAATTGAAGTTCTTGATAACTTGTCTGGTTCGTTTTTCAAAAAAAAAAAAAAAAGTCTGGTTAGTTTATCTCCATTCTTATATTAAGCACGTTGATGTCCTGATCAGCCCTTCAATCACATAATCTGTCATCTTTTGATTAAATGAATCTCTTGTATGTGTAGAAGTTTAAATTTCGTTAAAAGAAGACTCGCCACACGTGCAACTATACTATATGTTACAATTAAATTTGAGCTGATTCAGCTTTTTAGTGATATATATTTGCGTGAAATATGTTTCCTTATTTCTCCTACACCGAATTGTACAGACAATAGAGATATGTTTCCATATTATGTTTCTTCAATTGAGCATAATGAAAATTAATATTTTTTTTCCTTAAATAAAGATATCTCCTTATTTCATTCCCCAACAGGTTTGCTCTCTCTCTTCCTCTCCTCTCCTCTCCTCTCCTCTCCTTCCTGTTTTCGTGATCCTTCCCTCCTCAGTGAAATTGTGATGTATAATGTCTAAAAGATACTTGTGAAATTTAGATGCAATTACCTTCTGGACTATATTTTTATTGAAATTTAGAGTGGAAAGAAGAATGATGAAAATATTGTTTTATTGATTTCTGTTTTTTTACATGGTCTATACATGAGTATATATAGGCTAAAATTCTAACTAGCCGTTGGACTATTTCCTAAATTACCTATGCTGTAATCCACACCCTAATTGTGTCTTAATTACAAAGATTCACTAGCCGTTACATGAATCAAGCTATGTATCAAAAATAGTTGAACAATTGTACAATTGGAGGGTATTTTATTTGTTGCCTAAAATTGCCAATGATGAATATTCTGAGGCTAATGATCTTTATTCTTCAATAATTTTCTCATTCATTTGGATTTGGGCTTCGAAGGAAATTCCTAAGGTTTGATAAATAAATTTCATCTTTTTCGATTGCTACCAATTTCCTTATTATATGACCTTATTTGTCCTTGTACGTAATTGTTTATTTTATTTCTATTACAGGGATTCGAGGTCCAAAAAACTGCATCATTCCAATTGAATCTGTTTAATTCAAAGGTTAGTCAAAACTAATTGAATGAAAAGACAGACCTGTTAAAATAATATTTCTGTTAAATATATGTTTTCGAGCATACAAATTGATAATTAAAGTTGTAACTGCTATAATTAAGAATTAAGTTGAAGAGGGTTATATGTTGAATAAAGTGGTATGCATATTGAAGGCCTTATTATCTTATTTATTTGTTTGTGTTTTGTCCCGAAATCTCAGCAGCTTTTATCAATATGAGTTTTGTTGCCTCAATTTTCATTTAGCTCAAATATAAACCTCAAGTAATCTAAATTGTCTCAAACAAGCTGAAGGATAGAAAAAGAGCAATTTGTGGGCGTAAATGATCAAACATGATTGAAACAACATTGGTTAAGATTTCAAATATTGCCTTGTGATACATGAAATTCTGGTGCTATATCAGCAATTATTCAATGCTTTTACAAAAGTCAACTCTACGTTCCTTCTAACCAAAGCTTTAAAATATTTTTTTTTTCTAGGTTGCTAAATTGTGAGGATCCATTAGTAAATCGAGAGCCATGGACTAGATAGGAAGAGAAAAAACATCTATTAATTTTACAAAACGGAGGCCAGGGTTACAACTGGATCACCATGAGGTCTTCGTTTTAAAAAGATAGGGAAGCAGTAGATCCCTCACAATCAGGGTTAAATGAGGAACAGAGGCTGCTGGTAAGAACCGGGAACATTCGACATCACGGGTGCATTCCCCAACTTACTGGTAAATGAGATGGGATGTCAGAGAATTAGAAGGAAAGTTGCAAGTAGATCCCTCACCTTTTCATATTTCTGTAATTTGAATGGGCGGGTAGTTAGATGATTTCATATCTTTATATTTATTTTCAGGACTTTACAGTATAAGTTAGTATCAATTTTTTTGTTCGCTTATAATACGTCTCCGTTGTAACCCACGGGTACAATACTAATTTTATTAAGGCAGCTAAGGCTACCACATTAGACGAGTTCCACTTCCATCCGAGTTGATTTAAACATATACTTAGTTGACTTGAAAAATATAATTTGTTTTCCATTTTTTATTTTCACGGAGGATACCATGCTCCTGCAAGATGACTAAGAGTCTTCTTAAGAATTTAAACAATAAAGTTGGTTAAATCTTGATTCTACATTTTTATCTCCAGATGTAAATAGAGGACAATTAAGGAAAAATCATTTTATTAATTTATTTTAACATTTGTCCTCTCTATATTTTGAGAGGTAACAAATTTAACTGTCTTCTCATTTTTTTTCTTTTTCCTTTCATATTTTTTTTTCTCAAACTCCAGAGCAAGTCTAATTGTTTTCATTACACGTTACTGTACTCGTATAATTTTATATTTCACCAGTTATACTAGACATATTAAAAGACATTTAATATTTATTAGATTACTTTTTTTATGAAGCAGCAAGAGTGGGGTTATGATAATATGCATGTTACGGATCGACTATGGAGCTATCTCTATATTTTTGAAGTTTAAACAATCGAACTAAATCATTAAACATGATCTCTATATAAAAATATAATTAACAATCAACTTTTATATATATATGAGGAGGGATCAAGTTACAATAAATTTTGAGTTACAACAAGTTACCACAACAATTTTCTACATTTTCAAAGTCCAAATCGTCGATCTAAACCGTTAGATGTGATTTCTACAATAAAATGTGCTTGGAGACCAAATTTTACATTTTTTGGAAAATTTTTACTATTTATTAAGATGGGTACAAAATTCAATGGTTTGAATTTGACTAGTTTTTGTACCCATCTTAATAAATAGTAAAAAAATTCCAAAAAATGTAAAATTTGGTCTCCAAGCACATTTTATTGTAGAGATTACATCTAACGGTTTGGATTGACAATTTGGACTTTGAAAATGTAGAAAATGGTTGTAGTAATTTCTTGTAACTTGATCCCTCCTATATATATATATATATATATATATATATATATATATAGAGAGAGAGAGAGAGAGAGATGGACTATGGTGCATTGCAATGCATAGGCCATGGTGTGCATTGGACCATAAATCACCGATTCAAAGTCCAAATGACCGATCCAAACCGTTCATCTTGTTCTCCATATTAATATGTGCTTGGAGACCAAATTTTATATTTTTTGGAATTGTTTTACTATTTATTAAGCCACTTTGAAAATCGTTGATCCAACGGTGGCTTCTATTTTACTGTTCCAAACAGTCACCGTTGGATCAGCGATTTTCAAAGTGACATAATAAATAGTAAAAAAATTCCAAAAAATATAAAATTTGGTCTCCAAGCACATATTAATATGGAGAACAAGATGAACGGTTTGGATCGGTCATTTGGACTTTGAATCAGTGATTTATGGTCCAATGCACACCATGGCCTATGCATTGCAATGCACCATAGTCCATCTCTCTCAATCCCTTTCTCTCAATCTCCCCCTACATCACTTTCTCTCAATCTCTCTCTAACTCATCTCATTCTCTCCATCTCTCTCTACAACTCTCTCTCTCTCTCTCTCTCTCTCTCTACAAAAGCCACACCGATCAGCCGCCGCCTCTCCACCACGCGTATTGCGGCCCGCAACACCGGCTTTTGCGGCCCGCAACCAAGCTGTCAGGAAGCCTCCCTCTTCACCTTTCACGCAGACCCATTGCGGTCCGCAATTTCATTTATTGCGGTCCGCAACGAAGAAGACAGAGCCAATTTCTGTAATCTCCACGGCCTTATTGCGGCCCGTAACCAGGTTTATTGCGGCCCGCAATTAAGCTCACAGAGGGCATTTCCTTGCTGATTTTTCTGGAATTTGGAGCATCGACTCGGCGTTTGGACTTCTCGGTTGCTCTACTCGACTCCATCACTTCACATTGGTTTGATTGCACGCATTCGGTTGTATCTCTAACTCTCTTTAATTTCAATTGAATCAATCAAGGTAAATCAAATTGCGAATTGTGCTTGAATTGAACCGTACGGTACCAAAAATGCCACCAAAAACAAGGGGAAAGGATAAAGTAACCACGGAAGAGGATTTCCTACAACGAAAACGGTCCAAACAGTATAGAGGAGCCAGTACCACTAGTGGGTCTGGTGATATCGAAATGTCTGACCAGCCTGACTGGACCACTTTACCTCAAAATCAGTGGCCTGAAAACCGTGACCCTGACTATGGTCTTAGGTTTGTGCATCCAAAAGCACGTGAAAATTTCCAAATTCTTAAAACCAAAAAGGTTGTCCAGCCCAAGTATGTTCACATACCTACCCTTCAGCAGTTGGGCATTTTAGATGAGGTTCATTCCCTCATGTCTTCTCTTGGTATTTGGGACTACTGTACCAGACCATTTCCTGCGTACCGCACTTTGACTTATGAGTTTCTATCTTCTCTTCACATGGAGGATGATGTTTTATTGCAGTACTATTTGGACGGTGCAGAGTACCAGATTACAATTGAGGAACTCAGCAACCTCCTGGGGTTCCCTCACCAGCCTGAGGCAGTGACGATGCCAAATTGGGAGCCGGATTCCAGTTTTTATGACTTCTCCTGCCAGCTGATCGGTGGTCCTCGACGGACTTACAAGGCCAGTCAGATCAGCCACCCAGTGTTTCGCTACATCCAGCATGCGCTCGCCTTCACTATCTTTGCACGCGGTGAGACGGTGGGTACCTTGGGCGAGTGCGAGACATACTTCATCTATGCCATGATCCATGCTCTGACCAGTCCCGAGAAATTACCCCACGTTGGCAGCTTCTTCATTGACAATCTCTTGAACGTGCGGACAAATGCCACTCCGGGCGGTATGATCTCTTGCGGTGGGTTTGTGACCCGTCTTGCCATCTACCATGGGGTCATTCCTGCAGACGGGCCAGTTTACAAAGTCCCTGCTCATCGCCTCCAAAAGCAAACCGAGTTCATTGACATGACATATCTTCAGTCGGCTGGCATTTTCTCTCGTATCAGAAACTCCTTCTTCTTCATCTCCAACGGTCGGCAGATTCCTGTGCCTTTGCCGATACCGGTCGATAGGGCAGATCCCTCCACTTGGATTCTGCCCCTTAATGTGGCACAACCACACCAGCCTGCCGCACAAGCCGCTGTTGATCCATTTGGGATCCCTCCACCTGAGCAGCCTCAGCCTCCTCCTCCATTCTGGGCTCCCGGTCCTGACCAAGTGACCCCGCAGCAAATGTACGAGTTGATGCAGACTATGAACACCAACATCACAAAATTGCGCGATTATGTGGATGAGCGGTTCAACTCTGTAGATCGACAGATTGCCGACCTCCGTACTCACATAGGAGGGCAGTTTACTGAGCATCGGGCCTACATGACGGGTCAGTTCGGCACTTCTCATTCCGACATGACTCAGCTCACCGCACAGATGGGGCGTATGCATGTCCAGTACACGGACCTTGCAGGGACGGTGGATGAGATAGCTGAGCAGCAGCATGGTACTTACCATCGGACGGATCGCATCTACGGGCATATGTCTGACTCCGGCTTTGTTTCTGCTGACCCGATACCGCGGCGCCGCCGACCTACGCGTCCATCACCACCAGCGACAGGTACATCTTCTCAGGGGACTGCTCCACCACTTCCACCAGCCTGATTCTCATTGTGAGTTTCTTCCATCTCCTCTTTTTACCTTTCATCAGCTTGTTTATTGCACCGAGGCGGTGCTAATGTTTAGGCTTGGGGGGGGGGGGTAAAAATTGGAATTGTATCTTAGGGTTAGGTTATTTATTTTGTTTGTTTATTCGCATAAAAATGGTAAGTTCTGTGCTATTTAGGGGAAAAACAATTAAATTTGAAGCCTTGAGAGAATATAAAAATCTAAGTGGGGATTTCAATGGTATAACCACATGGCGCAAGTTGGCATAATAGTTGGTAAATTTATGTTTTATGACACCTTAGTACCTGTGGTCTTAAATTAGAACTTCTCTACATGTTGAAAATCAAGTCTCAGATGCGCAATGCCAAGAGTTTCCGAAAGGCTTGGTGCCCGTAGGAGACTTTGCGCGAGACTCAGAAATCCTTTTCAAATTGAACTTAATTGAACAAAGGTGTAGGCTGAAAAAAGTGAGCTATGTTGGATTGAAGTCCTTAGGACAGATACTTCCGCATAATAATAAAAAAAAATAAAAAATAAAAAAATAGAAAAAAAAAATAAAAAATAAAAAAAATGAGTGAAAAAATGAGTGAGCCAAAAACAGACGGATGCACAAGTAAAAAAAAGTCAAAGCATCAGGCACAGTCTACGCCCCTAACAAAAATTTAATTTTTCGAAGGATTTTCTGGAATTGGTTGTCACTTGTAGAACGGGGAGAAAAATTTAAGATTTACTAATTCTGAAGTGTCATATAGATATGAACTTGCTTAATTAAAATCAAAACGTGCGTCTGTGAGGTGAAGAAGATCATTGAAAGAAACCCGCATAATTGTTTGACACACTCATGCTTTGAATTACATTGTTTGAACCCTAATTTGCCTTGACTGACCAATTTTTTTTTTTTTTTAAGTCTTTGTTATTAGGATAGTTTAGATAACTTGGTTTAAAATACATTAACAAAACCCGGGGATTCCCGTGAGGGTTTAGACTTGCTTGGGACAAGCAAAGACTAGGCTTGGGGGAATTTGATAGGTCAAAATGATATATGTTGAAACCTAGTGTTTGTTGTGTAAATTAAGCCGAGTTTTGTTGAAATTAGAATTTAATTAGGTTAGAAATGTTTAAAAGTTCAAGTTACTGCCCTAGTTGTGTTTATTTTGTAGGCAATCAAGTGCTTGGAGCTTAACGGAGGAAGACGAATTATCTGGAGCAAGACAGCACGAAGTCTGGCGAATTTTCTCTTTTATTGCGGGCCGCAACCAACCCAGACAGAACAGCTTCCAGCCTGAATTTCCTGCGCATTTATTGCGGCCCGCAACCAAGCTTATTGCGGCCCGCAATGGATCACTCAGCCCTCATTCCAGGTGATTTTATAATTTATTGCGGCCCGCAATAACAGTTCCAGAGCGATATTTTTACTATTATTAGTTGTTTTTATTTCTGGAAGGGAGATAACTGTTTTTTAAGGACGAATTTTAGACATTGGAAAGGGAGGAAAGCAGAGGGGAATAGAAAAAAAAAATAGAGACAAAAGGAAGGAGAAGAAGATAGCGAATTCTTCAAGCGGTTATATTGATTTCTTTCTTTTAGAACTCTCTTACTTGTTTATTCTCTTTTGTGCTTTAGCCATGGTCGGCTAAGGTCATTTCTAGGGTTGATTAGGGTTATGCTTGAAACTTGTGTCATGAATTAGTTGATTTTATATTATATTTACTTGTTCCTTGGTATGATCTATTCTTTATATTATTTGATTGTGATGACTTAATCGAAATTGCATGAAACCCTAGGATTTGATATTTGCAATCGAGAGATTGAATATTTAGTCCTGACCATAAAGAATAGGGTATTTGATAGGCTAAGTACCGAGAGGCGACGCTTGTCTTATATGGGCTTTACCCGATAGGTTAGAAAATTGTACTAAGTACCGAGAGGTGATGAATAGCTTTCTACATCAATTGGGACAGTTAAGGACTTAATGACTTTGGATTAGTGTAACCAAGTACCGAGAGGTGACATTTATACTAATTTAAAGATGGTATTAATATAGAGATATCACTTTATACCTATAACACTCGACTGTGCCTTCATAATTATACGAACAACTCTAATAAATCAATTAATCGTGACATTAGTGGATATGAACCCTAAGAAACCCTAATTTCTCATTCTTGCTTAAAAACCACATTTCGACCTTAGAATTTAGTTAATTCAGTTTGATCACCTACAAACAAACATCCTAAAAACAACAAATTCCTTTTATTTCCTGTTACTAAATTAAATTGATTAGGTAGGGTTTAATATTCTGAATTGTCCCTGTGGAGACGATCCTTAAATACTACTTGATAAGGTTGTACACTTGCAACCGGATTGAGTGCCATTTAGGATTTATTACTTGTGTAGTAAAGACCACATCAAACGGTTCAGATCGACCATTTGATTTTTGAAAAGTCAAATTTGAACCATATGTATTTCGGCCCATATACATTCGAAGAGTTAGGCTACAGTGAGTTGCGAAGTAAAACGCGTTTCTACTTCACGCTGTATTTTTATTTTGAAAGTCCAAATTACAGATCCAAACCGTTAGATATTTAATCCATATTGAAATGTGCTTGGAGACCAAATTTTACATTTTTTGGATTTTTTTTTTTTACTATTTATTAAGCATTTTTTAAAATTGTTGTTTTGCTGTGAACAGTAAAAAACAGGTAAATTTTCTGGACCATCAGATCATTGACTTTCAAAATTGCTTAATAAATAGTAAAAAAATTCCAAAAAATGTAAAATTTGGTCTCCAAGCACATTTCAATATGAAGAACAAGATGAACGGTTCGGATCGACGTTTTGAACTTTAAAATCGCAAAATATGAGCGTGAAGTAAAATAGTCGCTTTACTTCGCAACTCACCGTAGCCTAGCTCTACATTCGAATGCACATTAGCTATCGTTGGATCAACAATTTTGTAAAATACTTAATAAATAGTAAAAAAATTTAGAAAAATGTAAAATTTGGTCTCCAAGCACATATTAATATGGAGAACAAGATCAACGGTTCGGATCGATCGTTTGGATTTTGAAAAGTCGTATTTCGACCGTATGTATTTCGGCCCATATACATTCGAATGCACATTAGTCTCTCTCTCTCTATATATATATGTGTATATATATATATATATATAGAGGTTGGCTAAGATCAAAGTGGTAGTTCCTGAGCTTTGGTGCTACCAATTCGTTTTTCAATTTTCAAAGTTCAAAACGTCAATCCGAACCGTTCAAGTTGATCTCTAGATTAAAATATGCTTGGAGACCAAATTTTACATTTTTCTAATTTTTTTTACTATTTATTAATCCACTTTGAAAATCGCTGATCCAACGGTGGCTTCTGATTTTACTGTTTTGTTAAGCTACTGTTGAATCAGCGATTTTCAAAGTGGCTTAATAAATAGTAAAAAAATTCAGAAAAATGTAAAATTTGGTCTCCAAGTATATTTTAATATAGAGATTAACTTGAATGGTTTGGATCGACGTTTTGAACTTTGAAAATTGAAAAACGAATTGCTAGCACCAAAGCTCGAGAACTACCACTTTGATCTTAGCCAACCTCTCTCTCTATATATATATATATATATAGAGGAGGGATCGGATGACACCCTTTTTTGGTGACATCGAATAACATCGTGCATTTTCAAAGTTTTCAAAGTTCAAACAGTAGATCCAAACCGTTCAACTTGATGGATATGTTAAAATGTGCTTGCAGATCAAATTTTACATTTTTCTGAATTTTTTACTATTTATTAAGTATTTAACAAAATCACTATATTCAGGAATTTTTGTACCCATCTTAATAAATAGTAAAAAAATTCAAAAAAATAAAAAAATTGATCTGCAAGCACATTTTAACATACCCATCAAGTTGAACGGTTTAGATCGACTGTTTAGACTTTGAAAATGCACGGTGTCATCCGATGTCACTAAAAAAGGGTGTCATCCGATCCCTCCTCTATATATATATATGTATATTTTTAAAAAATCTACTATCTTTTAGACTGGTAGATAATTACTACTTTGATATGATTCAAATTATTAGATCAATTGATTTACTAACAAAATAGTAAAATTACTTAAAAAAAATGTAAAATTTAGTCTTCAAAGTACGTACATGCATATTTTATGATTCGGTAGTATATATAAAAGCTTGAAAAATAGGCCCATAAACCATATTAATAAAACAAGAGTGAGTCTATGGTACTATGCATATTACGATTTGTTACCGTGTTACGGCTCTATATTTGAGTTTTCAAATCCTAACGGTCGATCCGAACCGTTCATCTTGTTCTCCATATTAATATGTGTTTGGAGACCAAATTTTACATTTTTTGAAAAAAATTTTACTATTTTTTTAGATTTATTGAAAATCACTGTTTTTGGATGGTCCAGAATTTTCAGATCAAGTGATTTTCTAAATATCTAAAAAAATAGTCAAAAAATTTCAAAAAATGTAAAATTTGGTCTCCAAACACATATTAATATGAAGAACAATATGAACGGTTCGAATCGACCGTTAGAATTTGAAAACTCGAATATAGAGCCGTAGCACGGTAACAATCCGTGATATGCATACTACCATAGACTCACTCATAAAACAATATCGATAATTGATAACAGTACGGCCGAAGGCGAAATAGAACAAACTAGAAGCTTGAAGTGCTTCTCCTTTTTATCTTGTCATGGGTGACGTGTCCTTTTCCAGTAAGAAACTTCGATTCACTCGAAAGTAGATTTCATATAATATAAGAGGTTGGCTAAGTCAGTCAACGCTTTGAGCAGATGGTTTGGAATTTTTTTTATAAATCATAATTAATTAATTTAATTTTACTAAATCAGCATGCTTAATTTTTTTTTTCAAAAACCATAAAGACCGAATTGGCAATTCGGTCTTCCTATTTTGCTTTTCTCAAGACCGAATTGGCAATTCGGTCTAGCCTCTTTTTTTCAGTTTTTTCAACTTTTGGCGTGTGGTCGATGGTGTAACAACTTTTCACTCAAGGCCGAAATGGCCATTTGGGCTGGGGGATTTTTTTTTTCTCCAGACCGAAATGGTCATTCGGTCTGGATTTTTTTTTTTTAATATAAATATTTTTTTCTCCAGACGTCCAACAGAAACTCAGAAACTTCTTCTCAAATTCTTCTTCCATTTTCAGCTGAAAATCAAGCTCAAACGAAATATTGTGTTTTTAGAGATCGGCCTCTTAATTGTGTTGGTTGCTTTCATTTAAATATTGTAGTAAATTTTTTTTTCAATTACGGTCATATTTTAAGTTGTAAAATTAAAAATGATATCAACAATTAATTGTAATTGAGAGCTCAAAAAAAAAAAAATTAGAAGATGGAAGTTCGGTTTTGAGAGAAGGAAGAGAAGAGAAAGGAAGAAGGTAGCCAGAGAAGAGAGGGGCCTCTGTGCTAAAAATCAAATCAAATCAAATGCTCAGACTGAACTGGCATTTCGCACTAGTAAAAAAAAACAATTCTCAAGCCATTCGCTTGATCTTCTGTGGCACAGCTACGGTAAAAGGTGAAAATCTGGTGAGACCGAATGGCCATTTCGGTCTGGTGGAATGCCCAATTTTCAGACCGAATGCACATTTCGGTCTTTATGGTTTTTGAAAAAAAAAAGTAATCACGCTGGTTTAGTAAAATTGATTTAATTAATTATGATTTATAAAAAAAATTCCATGGTTTGTCGTCATAAATTTAAACTTTTCCATGATGGTGATATTGAAAGGAGTATATTTTGGCAAATGGTAAGTTACCTACCAAATAATCCTCAACTGTTTCCACTATTCTATCAATTAAATTTCATTAATCATTTGGTACAACTCTTGATTAAAAATGATTAAGAGATACAATTTTCTGGGGATTGTTGTTACATTAGAATTGTATTTCAACTGTTGTATAGTTTTAGTTTTTTTTTTGTTTAAATTCTTTTGCAAACAAAAGTTGCATATAATAATTCCTCAGCCGATCTTTCATTCAGGATTTCAGTCACATCTGTTTAGAAGAGAAAAATTTACTTGTGTAGGGTTGTTTCTGTGTCCATGATATATTTATTTATTTTAAAATATTTTCTCCTATTTTGTTTTGAATATTACGCCCTTGTAAAAATTCTTTTCTGCCTTTTCCTTTGGATAATTAAAATTAGTATACTATCGCCTACAAAATGAAACATAAATGAAACATAAATCTTATTGGGCTTCAGAGAATTTAAGAAGCTATAGCGTGATATACGATTAGGCCCAAACTTTATTTCTTCCCATGGACTTAAAAATGCTCAAAGAGGCGCAAAAAGAAATTCACGGGCCGTATTGGTCTGGTCTGGACTAATTTTAAAATTTTCGGGGTTAATTTTTAGTGTAGGGTTAAAAGAGTAAAGCTAGGGTGTGATGTGCTCATCAAGAGAATTTGATAAGCACAACTTCAAAAATATATCGGATCGACTTCAAATGCCGAATTCAAACCGTTGCAATCCATGTGTCACTCATGTACATGCAAAATTTTGGAAGTTTCGAGTTTATTTGCTATAAGGTCAAACGGTCAAATAAATGATAAAAATTGTATATATATATATATATATATATATATATAGAGTTGGGCTATGGTGCATTGCAATGCATGGAGGGGTTTGTGCATTGGACCATAAATCTAAAATTCAAAATTCAAATGGCCGATCCAAACCGTTCATCTTGTTCTCCATATTAATATGTGCTTGGAGACCAAATTTTACATTTTTCTGAATTATTTTACTATTTATTAAGTATTTTACAAAATTGTTGATCCAACGGTGGCTTAACAAAACAGTAAAATCAGCAGCCACCATTGGATCAACAATTTTGTAAAATACTTAATAAATAGTAAAAAAATTCAGAAAAATGTAAAATTTGGTCTCCAAGCACATATTAATATGGAGAACAAGATGAACGGTTTGGATCGGCCATTTGAATTTTGAATTTTAGATTTATGGTCCAATGCACAAACCCCTCCATACATTGCAATGCACCATAGCCCAACTCTATATATATATATATATATATATATATATATATATATATATATATATAGAGTACGGCTAACGCGCTTCCTCTAGCATATGGGCCGAAATGCTTCCGGTGGAAATTTGAAATTTCACAATCCAAAAAGTCGATCTGAACCGTTCATCTCCTTCTCCATATTAATATCGGCTTGGAGACCAAATTTTACATTTTTCTGAAATTTTTTACTATTTATTAAGCCACTTTGAAAATCGCTGATCCAATGGTTTTACTGTTTTGTTAAGCCACCGTTGGATCAGCGATTTTCAAAGTGGCTTAATAAATAGTAAAAAATTTCAGAAAAATGTAAAATTTGGTCTCCAAGCAGATATTAATATGGAGAAGGAGATGAACGGTTCAGATCGACTTTTTGGATTTTGAAATTTCAAATTTCCACCGGAAGCATTTCGGCCCATATGCTAGAGGAAGCGCGTTAGCCGTACTCTATATATATATATATATATATATATATATATATATATATATATATATATAACAACTTATAAATTAACTTATAAAAAGTTCATTTCTTTGACCGCTTGATCTTGTAGCAAATAAACTCGAAACTTTTAAAATTTTGCATGTAAATGCATCATTCATGAAGTACATGGATTTAACGGTTTGGATTCGGCGTTTGAAGTCGATCTAATATACTTTTGGAGTTGTGCTCACCAAACCCTCTTGGTGAGCACATCACACCCTAGCTTTGCTCAGGTTAAAATGTATTTTTTTGCTCCAACTATATCTCACATTTCTATCTTTGTTTTTCAAAGTTCAAACAACTAATTTGAACAACTTAACATGATATTTATATTAAAATGTGCTTAGAGAACAAATTTTGTATTTTTTAATTATTTTTTTTACTATTGTTTTAGATAGGTACAAAATCATTTTTAGATGGTAAAAAAGCAGTGATTTTGTACATATCTAAAAATTAGTAAAAAAAAATATAAAATTTGGTCTTTAAGCATATTTCAATATGGAGATCATGTAAAACTGTTTGGGTTGATTATTTGAATTTTGAGAACAAAGATAAAAATGTGGAGACTAGGGCATAAAACCAATGTTGTGTTTTAATCTAACTCTAATTTTTATAAATTACAGTTTTAAATTTTGTGGCAAACGGTTCAATTTTTTTCTAAATCTGATCAACATGTTAACTTTAGGAGTGTTATGAATAAATTTAAATGTGAATGTTTATTTATTTTGTAAGTCTCTACATTATTCATCTCAATTCATTTAGAATTAACTTCCCCTATTTATTTTTGGATTAATTTAGATGGATTTTTATTTATAATTTGTGACATATAAATAGAAACATCTTGTATTGTATACATATAAAACACATAAGAAATATATGAATAAAAGATAGTCATCTTTTGAAACTTATATCAAGTATATTTTTACATGTTTTTGACATGTATTTTCGTTGTTTTACCTAAGTTCCATTTAAACATTCTCTAATGATATTTTACTTCAAGAGATGGTTCCTTCAGACAAACCCAATGCAACTTGGCAAGTTTTCAATGAGATTTACAAATGAAAGTTCTCCAAAAGCACATCTTATTTTGTTTGCTTCCTGTCTAATTAGATAGCAATAGCATTAATATATTAAGGTCACGGGAAGGCAGTTAACATGGGATTCCCTTTCTATTCTTCTCCTGTATTATGTAATTTCCAACATCCAAAGCAAAGGACGATTTCTAGATGTGTTGTCCCTTACATTTTTGAGTAATGACAAACTCAGCCAGATTGGTGCTTTTTCATGTTTGTTAGCTAGAATATTTGGTAGAAGGTACTCAATCTTAAAATATAAGATTCTGTTTCTCCCACTATAGTTTTTTAATAACCGCGCCTTTCAATTAGTTGTCACTTGTTGTTTGATCTAAAAAGATATATTGCTTTTCATGGATGATTTAATATTGTACTCGACTTTATGGGTGGCAATATTTTACTTAGTGTCGACAATTTATTATGACTATGATACAGCTGAAATACATCAGAAAGATCTCTCTTTTTTTTCTTTTTTTTTACAGAGTAAATTATCAATTTAGTGTGCAAAGTATGCAAAACAAGCTTCCAATTAATATAATTTATCAAATACTTTTGGATGTGACATCTGTAAAATTTATTAATCGTCAAAAAATCAATATAAATGATTTTAAAATGAATATACTCAGTTTCATATTTTAGATCAAGTTTAGTCTATTTTAAATCTTTAGTCTCAATTTTAAGAAAAGAGAATTCACGACTATATATCTTATAATACTTTATATTTTAAGATTTAACCTATATAATATTGTATGATATAAAAGATCCAATTACACACAATTTTATGGTGACACATTTTGGTACCATATTTGTACAAGTTATTTTTCCAATTTTAAAATTCAAACAGACGATCTGAACTGTTCAACGTGATGTCCATATTAAAATGTTCTTGGAAACCAAATTTTATATTTTTTTGGAAATTTATTACTATTATTTTAAAATTACTATTTTTCAATGGTCCAAAATTACCTAAAAAAAAAAATTTGTACACATCTTAATAAATACTAAAAAATTTCAAAAAAATGTAAAATTTGGTCTCCAAGCACATTTTAATATGGAGATTATGTTGAACGGTTCGGATCGTCTATTTGGATTTTAAAATCACAAAAAGTGACTTGTACAAATATGGTGTCAAGATGTGCCACCATAAGAGATCCAATTACACTATTTTATGGTGACACATCTTGATACCATATTTGTATTTTGAATTTTATGAAAATGTATTATTATAACTTCTTTATTCAACACGAGATACTGTTTTCAAGACGAAATCTGAAAAAACTACTCTAATTATGTGAAAATTAATACATAACCAATAATCTAGAATAAAAACATGTCTGTGAACTTTTATTTTCATACTGAGAAAATTATAATTTGATTCGAAAAATATTTCCATGATTATCATTTATTAAACATTAAACTATTGTCAATAATATCAATCTTTAACAGAAACAAAAAAGTACAAATTGTTCAATTATTTTATGAGTAAATTTTGTAATAATTAATTAAATCATAACAGATCGTGGACTGCCCATTTGTTTTCTCTTGGTATCAGAGCGTTATTTTAAAATGTATCATATATATATGTCTTACATCAAAACAAAATAACAAGGTTTTTGGAATAATAATTGAAATTTTTTTTTCAACGTGTTTTCCGATGATTTGTCCAATTGTCCCGATACACGTATATATATATATATATAGGCTGTGGCTAATTTGCTGCCGGCAGCATTTCTGCCGGCAGTGCTGCCGCTGTTTTTTTTATTTTGTGATGTCCAAACAATAAATTCAAACCGTTAGATGTTTAATCTATATTATAATCTACTTGGAGACCAAATTTTACATTTTTTGGAATTCTTTTACTATATATTAAGCTGGTTTGAAAACTGCTGATTTCAATGCTGCAGAAATTTACTGAAATCAGCGGTTTTCAAACCAGCTTAATATATAGTAAAAAAATTCCAAAAAATGTAAAATTTGGTCTCCAAGTAGATTATAATATAGATTAAACATCTAACGGTTTGGATTTGTTGTTTGGACATCACACAGCTAAATATAGCCCCGGCAGCACCTCTGCTGAAATGCTGCCAGCAGCAATTTAGACAGACCATATATATATATATATATATATTTTTTTTTTTTTATTATTATTTTTTTTTGAGAAAAGGGGTTTGCCCATTTCATTAAAGAAACCTCCAGTCCCTTACAAAAGTACTCACAGTCCCATCATATGCAATACGAAGTGCTAATACTAAACTGGTACCAAAAGTTCAAATACTAAACTGCCAAATATAACAAAACAGACAATCAAATACACGTATTATTTGTAGATTTTACAAATCTAATAATACTCAATAATTCCGACGATGGTGTAAATATAAAATGCTGGAATCTCACTAGTGCATGTCTGATGGATGTACAGTGCACTCGCATGTGTCTAGCTAGAAACTAGCAAGGGCGGACCCAGGATTTTCGTCAGGAGGCAAAAAATTATCGAATTGGGTTTAAATAGCTTATCAAATTTAAACCCATTAACTAATTGAGTACTTGATAAAAAAAAAACAATGTTTTGTCTTATATTTTTCAATATCCTGACTTATAATTAATATTACCAATCATAATTCAAGAAATTTATTTTGATTTTAACACTAAATTTAACCCGAATTACAAATCAAACATTCAGAGGGAGGCAAAAAAATTTCCAGGGAGGGGCAATTAAAGTCAATCGGTACCAATAGATCACCACTAAAACTCGAAATCCAGGGGGGCGGCTGCCCCCCCCCCCCCCCATGCGCTACACTAGATCCGCCCTTGAAAACTAGTATAGGATGCGGGTGTGTGGACAGTTTGTAATTAACATTTTGAGATTTTATAGTATTGTAGTTGGATTTTGGTTGGATTTTTTTTTTTTTAAGTATTGTAGTTTGTAATGAACAGTTTGAGATAATGAAAATACTTTTTTTCGGCCTTTTTTATTAATAGTTGGTTTTTTTGGCCTTTTTTCAAAAGAAAATATTTTTTTTATTAAAAGGCCGAAGCCCATTTCATTTAAGAAACAGAATTAACTTACAACCAAACCAAATGAGTTCACACCTGCATCTCAACAAAATACTCTTCCTAAAGAATAGCCACATCAGGTGAACTGTCATACCAAAAGAAATAGAAACTGCATAAAATAGTCTATCAGCTACTACAGTCTGTCTCAAACAAGCATCATAGAAAGTCCAAGCAAACTGATATCTAAGTCACTCATTGGGGTTGGGGATAGTATATCTAACTACAAAATTTGGCTTAGCAGCCATCTACCATCTTCTATTCTTGTGCTTCAAAAAGAACCAATTGTGTTCCTGGTGCCTCCTGTTCATTTGGATCTGTTGCTGCAACCAACTAGCCAAAGGAAGAACATCCAGATCCACTGGCATCCACAGAGCTGTGAACTCAGTCACCTACTTTTTCACTTTTAATGTCCAATAATGCACAAGGGATATAATAAGCAAAATGATTTGTCTAATTGTTTTCATTTTACCTTTTTTTTAAAACAAAGTTCATTTCTATATTTCCATATTGTCCAGCACACTGCACTAAAAACTAAAGGAAAGCAGTTATATGAGTATTTGGTAATTGATTGGAAAATTAAATAATATCAACAAATTTGGACCACTGCAAATTGATATTTTGGCAAGAACCCATATAGAACCATATTTGTTTTGTAAAAACACATGTGACAAATAGATGGTTTATGGACTCAGATTGTTGGCAAAACTGACAAGTAGCATAACTTTTCCATCATTTCTTTAGTAAATTATCAGTTGTTCAAATCTTGTTTTTGCGAGTAAGCTACATAACAATTCTGATCTTAATAGGTATTGGAATCTTCCACCATAGTATGGCATTTTTAGGTTTAATGCATCTAAAATTGAGTAACTTAATTATACAAGGATCTAACGGTAAATTTCCCATTAGGTTCTCATCTCTAGCTTAGTCTATCTTCTAAGTGGATATAAGACAAATAACTAATTATTTTTAATATGGCATCAAAAGATCTTCTAAAAGTAAGGGTTTCCCCTTGTGTATTAATGGATGTTTGCAACAAAACTTTAGTGTTGGAACATATGTCAAATAAAAATGAAAATCTAGATGCCATGGAGCAATTCTGATACCAGATGTCAGTCTAAAATAACACTGATGTGTTGGATCCTGATTAATAAGAAATACTTATTTGACCTAAGGATTGAAGAGATGATATGCAAGTCCAGACTTCAGATTTTTATAAATTATTGGAGAAGTATTTGTGTATGATCATGTTTTTCGATGCACTAACATAGGTGGGGTCTTTGAATTTCCACAACCACTTCAGCAATAAAGATATATTCATTTGCTTAAGATCTAGTATTCCTAAACCTCCAAACTCTTTGGCAAAACAAGCTCATTGCTAAGTTATCAAAGAGTATTTTTTTTCTTCTTCCTTGTAATAGTCCCTTGCAATAATAATCTACGTCACAATTGATTCATTTTGTGTATCACATGATCTGGTATTTTATATAACAATAAGAAATACAAAGCAACTGAGGACAAGACTAATGAATTCAGTAGTGTTAACCTCCCACCTATTGATAGTAAGCTACCCTTTCAATTTTGAAGTTTATTTTCAATTTTATCAATGAGAAAAGTCCACTCAGTGTAGAAAATATGTCTAAGTAATGCATAGGGAAAGAAGCTGGATTACATCTAATATATTGAGAAAATCTATCTATATCAAGGATATTTATGAGGTACATTGAAGTTTTAGCATAGTTAACTTTTATACCTGAGATGGCTTCAAAAGCAATTAAAGCCCACCAAACATGTTTAATATTAGCTTCATCAACTTTTAGGAAGATGATGGTGTTATTTGCATAGTGACAATTGGTGTGGGCATGATTGTCTAAAACAAGGGGACCTTAACCAACTAAAATATTGAATTGTCTATCTTTAAGGAAAATTTTACTAAGGATATCAGCTGCAAGGATGTACAAGCAAGGAGATAATAGATCTCTTTGCTTAACTTCTCTCTTACAGAAGAAGTAGTTAGTGAGTTCACCATTTATGTTTATGCAAGATTGTAAACTGCAGTAACCATTCTTTGATCCATTTAATCCATTTGTCTTCAAATCCCCTACTATATCTAAAAGGATTGCCAGTCAAAAGAAAATACTCAGAACTACTCGCGAGAACGTATGAATTATTTTTGTTAATTACTTTCTAACATTATTTGTGCACTGTATACTAATTATGCTATAAATAGTAGAATAATTCTCAAAACATACTTGCATCCGAATTATAAATTTCAAACTTCTTGAAATTAGTGTTGTAAAAAACGTCTATTTAGACCGATTAATCAACTGATTAGTCGTTGGCGGTAACTAAACCGTCATGGATTTTTCCGATTAATCGGCCGATTATTTCCGATTATAATTGGTTATTCCCGATTAATCGCTTGGCGGTATACTATCCGTCCAATGACTGCATATCGTTATTTACAACACTGTTTGAAATATTTCGAGTTATGAATTTGTTGCTATGCGCTTATGCTTAAGCTTCATGTGGAAGAAGGTTTTTAGTCCCAGGGGGTAGTGGATATACCATTTGGAACTAAAATGGAGAAGGCCCAATTTATTATTCGTTGTGAAACCGAAAGCACTCTGGTTATATATAGAAGAATGAAGCTTTTACAATAACCAAGAAATGCCCCAGATACAAAAGAACCAGATCAGTAAATGCATTTGTAGTGGAACATCAACGAGGAGGAATAAATTAATATAAAAAAAGGTTCCTCTACTGTAATTTAACTTTTGTTTCATTAACATGAAACGGGCTTTTCAGCCTTTTTTCCAAAAAGAAAATATATAAAAGAAGGTTGCAAGACAATAAGATGACAAAGTAGGAACCACCTGCAGAACTATCATGCATCATAGTTTCTCTTTCTCATACTGTCAGACACCACCCATTAGTTTCTCAAACCCTTAATACATCATTACATCAACATCTTTGCACCAAAGTGAAACCGGGCACAATAGCCCCGACCCTCACTTTTAGTTTAAACAAAACGAACTAAACAAAAAAATAATAGGAAGAAGAACAACAAGAGGAAAAGAAGAACAATTGCCTAAGCAAAAGTGCTAACAAGACCTAGATCAATTCTAAGGATTTTCAGACTTGGCAACTAAGAGATTCCATTCCGATTTGCTGACCGGCTTCACAGTCTGTGATGGTGGTGGTGATGACGTAGAAAAAATGACACAGGTGAAGGAGCGGGTGCTGGGGAAGGCGAAATAAAGAAAGGGCTTGTCAAGTTATGCACACTGCTTGGAAGGGGCAGTGGTGAGTTCGCCAAAGCCGGGGAAGGTGGTGGCGGGCATTGGTAGCACTTTGTGAAGAGACCAAACGTGTCGATTTGATGGACAAAGTTGGTCATGCTGGCCCAGCCACCGAACCCGAACCCAACCACCAGGACCCAGCCAACCACAAATGCGTTAATTACGAATGAACCAACCCACCGGCCGACAAATTTCGGGGGCACCTCCACGGCATTCTGCAATTTAATAGCACAAGTTTTTTATAAAGAGATTTTTGTAAGTTGATATGGATAAAAAGGAGGGTTAGTCTCAGGAACTACAATACATGCGAAGTTCATACTAAGCTTTGAGGGGGCAATATATTGACCTTGTTTGATTATTTAGTATTTGTCATTTCAACTGCCATACTGTCAATTGCGTGTGCACTTTTGTTAATAATTTTCAAGGCATATTAGCACGGTCTAATGCATACATGCACTACCAGTCTTGCTGGTGCTCTTAACTAGGGAATATCAACAGAACCAATAAAGGCTTTCATTGGGTTTCTCATGTTTACTACTTTTGTAGACCAAATTATTAAGTTTTACTACCAGATGTAAATTTTGGATTAATGGTACAGTAGTGAAATTGAGAATCAAAGTTCACCAATTTCAGAACACTGTGAAGGGTAATTAAAAATTATCATTGAAGCTCTCACACTTGCATATTTACATGGAGCCTTCAATAAAAAAATAAAAAAAATACATGGAGCCTTGGATGCCTATTGCTTTGATCAATTTGAGCAGTGCGCTTCTTTGATTAAGTAAATTACAATTCTTTTTTTTTTTTTACAGTATTTGACCATGTTGACTGAACGAATATATTCTGTAGTAGTGTAGTACTACCAATTTCTCAGTGCCCTTTGCATAAAAAGAATTCCATTTTATTCTCTTGGAATAAGTGCCTTATTTCTAACATAGAATCACCCAATTTCTGACTACTTTTTCTTACACCTTGTAGTGACAATTAACTCAAAAATCAAGTGTTAAATCAGGTTTTCGGTGCAAATTTATGTTCCTTTCCTTCAATTATCTTTTTTTTTTCCTCTGAAAAAATGTAAGTTCATTTAGCTTTCTCTGTACTTCCAAAGACACAGACAGATAATAGTACAACATGTCACCTTACCTTTAAGCTTTCATAGCCCCACATAGGACTACATATAACTACTTTTAGACTGGTTGAGTTTGTCTTATTTGCTAATAAAGCTAACAGCTTAACTACCCACTTAACTATTATACTTATGTAGGTCGTTAATTAACAAGCAATTTATTTCTTAATTAGTATACTAATTCCTCAAGGACAGACTCAATACTTTTGCTAAATTAAGAGGTGTGTGACTAACATATTTATTAAAAGAATTAACCAGGTACATTATAGATTATTATATTACGTATATAGATAAATAAAGTAATACAGTAAAAAGTAAAAAGTTATTACCTCACGCGCTTGAGCGGAGCGAAAAGTGACCATATGAGCCAATGAGGGGATGATATAGACAGTAAAACTCACTAACAGCGATCCAACGGCTGAATTAATTGGCCCAAAAAAAGGAAAAATAATTGCCAAGAACCATATTGGAATAACCACGGGCAGACGAGCAGCTGCCCGTTTGCATAAGCTACGGCAGTCATGCAGTCCAATAAGCTGTTTCAGTGATATAACACAAGTTATTTTCTGTGAACTCACTGTTAATTATGGTAATAAGTTGCCTAAGAAAATAATTTAATTTTCGTATACAAGTGTATATTTTGAAATTACGAAAACTAAATAATCAATTTCATAATATTGAAGATTGATGCTATGTATATGGGACAATCTAGCTGCTTATAAACATGAACATATATATATATATATACCTTCTCCCAAACAAAGTAGAGTGGTGTACAAGCGAAACCGAATGTGATGAATTGATGGATAAGCATCAGCACTATGGCGGAGTCGCGAAATGGTGTGCGTGGGAGTAGAGCAAATGCGTTGGAGTGCGTCAGAAGTGCATCGCCAAATGCCCAGTAGACGCTGACTGCCGACGGGAGGGTTAAGGTGATAACATAGAGCGTAGCTAGTAGGTAGATTGCCTTGAACTTCTGCGGCCTCCACATCGCGTGCATGATCTCTCTGCATAAAAAAATTATATATATATACACTTATTAGTTCCATTTATTAACACTAATTTGCAACTGCATAAAGATGCAATGCAACATTTTATCTCACTAAATTTCTAATAGTTTGGTAGATCACTAGATTATTAGTAATAGTAAGTCCAATGTCATCCAGAATATGAAAAGGGGCCTGGGTTCCTATTTGGTGCCTCATAACAAAACCCTTCAGAAAAAGATATCACATGAAAGTATGAAACTATAGCAGACACATGTAAAAAGAGTCATGTTGCAGTGCCTCAGTGGCAGGAAACAATCAGGGCCCTCAAATTGGGCCTTTCATGCAAGCTTAATAGCTTATGTTTTATTTCTCGTTTTCGTTTTGGGTAACAACTTGTCAGAGATTACTACTTTCTCCTTCGTTTCCCTCTCTCTTTTTCTTCTTTCCTTACTCTCTTTAATTTGGAGTGTTGTTGAAAATAGGGATGATATGTCCCACTCGGTGTAAGTGGAACAGAGTGATGCAGTAAGCAAGGGTCGTAATCTGGGAGATTGGTATCAAATCAGAAATTTACAGAAAACAGTGGATGGCATAGTTTTACAAATGCATAACAAGTTAAAAGATGGTGGTGGTTTTGAGCTGTATACTTGTTTGACTGCATAATTAATAATGAATGAAGGCGATAGTGGGAACTGTGAAGTGCTGTCTGTACAATTTCGTCAGAGGCCAGGTGGGACATTATCAGACCAGAGAAAGAGAGAGAAAAGTGAAAATTAGAAGGGGTAAGTTGAACATAAAACACAGAGGATCAAGGAAGCATTCCTAACCTTAGGACTTTAAAGCAATCTGAAATAATTGCTCTTAATTTCTTTATTGGGAACATGGGATGTTTATTAGCAAAATGAGAAAGGCATTTTTATACAGAGGGAACACAAAAACTACGTAGAGAAACCGTCATGTGTGACTCCTCTATATTTCTAAGAGACAAAACGACCATTGTCTCTGCTCAACGAATAGTTGAATTTAAAAACTCACTAATAAGTTAGTCCATTTGTTCAAGGTAATTATTTTTATAGTGCGCTCTCTGTTTGTACTGGTCAATGTTGCATTAGGAGAAAAAAGGCAAACATGAAAGAGCAAAAGAACAAAAAAAAGCACCCAAAAAATTTAGTGGGCTCAGGTCAGGTGTTGGGATTGTTTGTTACATTATTTGAATTTTCTGTGTTATGAAATCCCTGATTTTCCAGTCAAACGAACTTTAATTATCCAATATACCCAGTTGGTCCCTAACTTCCACTTTCCAGTAGTCCTATATCAGCTACTCTAATAGAGGAATGTAACAGAGAATCTCATTCCGTAATATCAGATCACGCTTACATGAGGGTTTTTTTTTTTTATATTCTTTAGTATTTTAGAGATATGTTATGGTTCATATAATTTTTTTTGTTTGGTGCATGTAAGCAAGTTCATTGATAGAAACTAATTAAGAGAGTGCTTACACAGTGACAGCATGGCCACCAAATGTGTAGAGAATGTTAGTAGCTCCAGTGAAATATAGAACCATCTTTGCTGGGCCTGTGTGCTTCACTCCTTCAATCTACAAATTTTCAAGAAAATAGAAATACATATCATTAACATAAGAACCCAAGACAAGCTAATAACAGAAAAAAAAAACTGAAAGAAATAATACAAAATAAGAGTGTGTGTACCTGGCCATGGAGTAGTGAGGCAACTGTGAGGTACCAGGCAGTGTATGTGGTCATAATAAGGCCAAGAAAAGACCAGATTCTGTAGTTGTGAAATGAAGGGATGAAGACTGTAGTGGCACAGCATGCGCCAAAGATATATGTCCATGTTCTCTTATCCAACTTGTCATTTATGTAGTATATATTGCTACACATTTACATTTAAAACGACACACAATAAGACACATTAGTTTTCAGACAAAAAGGAAAGACATGAACAATAACAATAGATTGAACCCTTTATTAGGAGAGAGATTAAAGGTACCTAGCGCAAGCGATTAGTTGTATAACAGATCCAAATAGAAGAAAAGTGCAATTAAATGCTAGTCCAACATTTCTCCAGTGCTTGCCTAGCAACCCATCTAGCACCTCAAACCACTGTTTTATTTTACGCGCACAAAAATAAGTTTGAAAAAAAGTGAATAAAAAGTTGTGTGTAAACTCTTAAAGCCAAGTATATTCAAGTGCTTACAAGTTATTACTTACCTGAATGACATGGTTTCTGAAATCAACCTTCTCTCTTTCCTTCCTTGTTCTATACTCGATGTATAGAATACTAATGAGATAAGCAGTCCAGCTACCCAATAATCCATAAAACAGTTGAAATAAAATCCCACTAGTCATTCCTAGTTGAGAGAAGGAATATGGCAATGTAAGAAGCACTTGTGCCACCTATAAAATCCCAAAAGGGAAGAAAGAACAAAAACATATAAGGGTTCTATGGAAAAACAAACTTTTAGTTGAGTTGAATGAAGTGGAAAGAAAATAAGTTCTTATAGAGAGAAGAGAAGAAATGTGTACTTGGTTAGAGGCACAGCTGAACCAGGCGTCATAGGCCGAGCCGCCATGCCATAAGAAACCCGAGAGGCGGGACTTCACAGTCTTTGCGTCCCCATCCTCCCCCATTTCCAAGTACCTACCTCCTACAAGTGACTCGACTGGCTTATCTTCACTTCCATTTGTGTTAGAAGCCATGACTAGGTTTAGTTGAGATCTCTTGATTCTCTTCCTCACACACAAAAGATCAAACTAGTGTTAATTGAACTAAGGGTCGAAGGGGAGAGGAGCGCCTATATATAACGAGGCAACTGGGAAGTGATCATTAAAGAGAAGTCTATATCTAGTTGTTCTCTCTCCTTAATTTGTTTAACGTTTTTGTTCTTTTGTTCGAAGTTAATAAAGGAGAGAACATTAGAAGAAAAATGAATAAAATAAATTATAAAGAGAACGAAAACCAGATCCTTGAGAAGTTTGGGCCAGAGAGGAGACGATTTAATTTGTACCGTTGGATTGTTTCTACTCCTGAAAAATAATATGTTAATTGCCAGCAGACCTTCGAAAATGTAAGAAATTAGTTTAAATGGAGTTAGTTATACAAATAGTTTTCGAAGTATCATTTGTATTCCATTATAATTTTTCGAATTTTGGGAAATTTTCATGTATACCCCGCAAAAACCTCAAAATCACGTAGTTGCCCCTCTAAAATTCATGATATCATATTTGTCCTTTAAACTTTCAAAAACTACAAAAACTCACAAATTTAACCAATTTATTGAGTTATATATTATAACTCATTTAATTTATAATAAGTACCTGTTTTATAATTTATTAAAAAAAACTATGTAGTCAGTGTAAAAAAATGTATTATTTTCAAAATGATCGGTTTTGAAGATCAAATCACTAGTGTAAAAACTGGAATCAGGATCGGCCTATTTGGATCGGTTATATGAGCCAACCGATCCTAAAAGGTATTTGAATCGGTTTTCTTAAAAAAACCGATCTTAAAAACTATTCATATCGGGTTTTATTGTCAACCGACCCTGATTTATGAACTATCAGGATCGGTTTTTTGTTAGAACTGATCCTGATATTATTAGGATCAGTTATTCTAAATAACCGATCTTAATAATTCAACTATCAGGGTCGGTTGTTTATAAAACCCGATCCTGATAGTATCAGGATCGGTTCTAACAAAACATGATAGTATCAGGATCGGTTCTAACAAAACACCGATCCTGATAATTGAAATATCTCAAATAAATCTTATATATTATTTTTATCTCAAATAAATCTTATTAATTGAAATATATCAGAAAATAGCATCTGGATCGGGTCTATACATAATAACCGATCCAGATAACTTAAATACATCTAACAAATTAAAATATATCAGAAAATAGCATCTGGATCGGTTCTGTACATAATAACCGATCCAGATAACTATCTGGATCGGTTCTCTGTTACAAACCGATCCAGATACCTTTTTTCCTTTCAATTATTATTTATAAAATTATAAAAGTAAATTACAAACATAACCATTAGAATAAATAACCTTATAATTATATAATAAATTATTTCATAAAATATACCTTCAAATTTTTATACATAATCGTGATATATTATATTAGAAATTAACTTACATATAATTAACAAAACCAGATTAATAATTTTCCAATTAAATGAAAAAACTATCTGGATCGGTTTTATTGCTAAAAACCGATCCTGATAGTATCTGGATCGGTTTTATTGATAAAAACCGATCCTGATAGTATCTGGATCGATTTTATTGCCAAAAACCGATTCTGGTACCTTTTTTTTTTTGCAGAACCAACTTTGAAAAAAAAAATAATATTAGAATCAGTTATTTCAAATAACCAATCCTAATACTATTTTTTTTTTTGCAGAACCAACTTTGTGTGGTGCACTGTATGTAGTCTAAAATGCTCTGTTCGGATTAAAAGCAAATTGGCACAGTGACAGCTTCAAAATTGAGATAGCAAATTTCATTTTATAATTAGTTTTTTTTCAATATTTTAAAATATTTATGTTTGTAATTTTAATATTGAGAAGTATATGTAATTAGGCATTTGTGTTATATGTAATTAGTGTGGTGATTAATAGAATATATATATGGCTGTTGTATATGGCATATGGTTCAATTATAAAAAAATTTTTGATGAAAATTAATGTAATTTATATTATTAAAATTTATGTGATAATATAATTAATTATTTGACATTGATATTTCATTTTGAAGTCATTTTGACTATTGAATTTCTTTATACAATCATGCATGATGCATCAATGACTTGTGCCATATAATAATATACATAGGACTTGAACCCTTGTTGTGTGGGGTTGTGAAGGAACAAATACGAACATTAGCATTTGGTCGATCGGAACCGTTAAAATGAAAGAATCTCATATTAATTTCACCATTATAAAATTTGATACAATTCGGGATTCGTGTACTAGTTCATCAAAGCAAAACAATATAGCAACATCGCACGGCCGTAAATAATTTACGTTGGATCAAAACTTACAGTTGTCTGGCCTTCGGCACTTTTACGTTATTAATGTTCCATGTTATATCTTGATCATTTTAAAAATTATTACATGTCATTTAATTACAGACCCACCGTTGGATGATCATGCAGAAATGAATGATCTGCATTCCATTTAACAATTTGATGCCATTAATAATAATAAAATTATACAAAATTGATCATAGTATAGTTGATTTGGCCATACAAACACAAATAAATAATTTTTATATTTTTCACATTTTTCTTAATATTTATCCGTGTAGATGCATTACCAAACAGAAAAGAAAATAAATGGTAGCCGTTTGATGGTTGATAGACCATCAATATGAGTGGGGTTTACCTCAGTGATTTTTCTTATATATAGTATCAAGATCGGTTTTTTATAAAAAACCTATCTTGATACTATTAGGATCGGTTTTTTATAAACAACCGATCATAATACTATTTTTTTTCAAAGTTGGTAAAAAAAAAATAGTATCAGGATCGGTTTTTTATAAACAACCGATCCTAATGATAACTCCCTGTATAACCTGCTTAGGGTTCTTCTTATTTTCATTTCGCGCCTCTCATTTTCAACTTAGCGTCTCTCTCTCTGTCTCCGTATCTCCCTCTCAAATCCTCAGTACTCTTTGTGTCTCTCTCTCTGTCTCCGTCTCTCCCTCTCCTCCGTGTCTCTCTCTCTCTTTCTCTCCGTCTCTTCCTCTCAAAGCCGAGCCTCTCGCACCTCCGGCTCAATTGTGTCAGTTTTTAATTTTTTTTTATTGTTTCAAAAATTAATTAATGGTGTTTGTATATTGTTTTACAGTCTTGAGGACATCTCGCTCAAGTTACTTAATCATCCGGCCGATCAACTATCACGGTATTAGCTTTATCTAATTTTCTCATTATTATACTTTAAAAACACATTTTTTTTGTATTTTTTATTGTAAAATATTTTTCCATCTAATTGTTACCTTTGTTTTTGTTTTTAGGGTCTTTTTTAATCTCAAGTGATGTGATTGCAAAAGAGGTAATTATTAATTTTTTTATTGTTGTGTTTTACATTAATTGCATAAATGTGTGTTAATTGAAGAAATAGCTCAATTAGTCACTTGTATGTTTGTTAATTAAATTTTTTTGGATTTAAATTTCTTGTTATAATATGTAATGCTTCACAAAACTTTGTATGAACATGAATTTTTTGTAATAATTTAAGATGTGTATGATATTTAATTTAGGATGTGTATATGATATTTGATTATTGCTTCTTACTGTGCAAAAAAAAAAAATTTAGGATGCTGGCCAGCAAAATATATATGGAAGCTGGTCAAATAAATAAAAATATTTTTTTTAGCTTCAATAAAACATCAGGATCGGTTATTTTAAACAACCGATCCAGATTACTACTATTAGGATCGGTTGTTTAAAATAACTGATCCTCAGTCTAAAAAAAAGAAAAAAAAAACTTTTAGGATCGGTTATTTTTTAATAACCGATCCTAAAAGTTTTTTTTTTCAGATCCTAATTCCAAAAAAAAAAAAATAGTATCAGGATCGGTTTTTTATACAAAACCAATCCTGATACTATTAGGATCGGTTTTTTATAAACAACCGATCCTAATACTATTTTTTTTCAAAGTTGGTAAAAAAAATAGTATCGGTTAACCTAAGGAACCGATCCTAATAGGTATTAATTTGGATCGGTTATTTTAAATAACCGATCCAGAATATAACTATTAGGATCGGTTCGTTAAGAAAAATCGATCCAGATAACTGCTATTAAGATCGGTTATAATAAACAACCGATCCTAATAGTTGCTATTTGGATCGGTTCTTTAAAAAATAAAAAACCAATCCTGATAGTATCAGTATCGCCTTCATCAGGATCGGTTGTATTCCGATACTGATATGCGTATATAACCGATCCTGATTCCATATTTTCCACTAGTGAATGGCTGGTTTTTCTACTTATGATATATACATAGTGGTATTTAGGCATATGCTTGTGTGTGACCACAAGTAAGCAAATGAATCATTTGCTCTTAAAATGGACCAATTAGAAAACTAAATATTTCCTTTAAACAGGTTATATAACTTTTTTTCAATAAAGAGTAAAATGAGTATACTTTTATAAAGTTAAAATTAGTTTTAATAGAAAAAGTCACTGAAATTATAAATGGGTACTTTACAAATGATTGGATAAATTTGTGAGGATATTTGATATTTAGAAGAGTAAATATGATATTAAAATTATTAAAGGAAGGAATATGTAATTTTGAGGTTTTAGAGGGATATACATAAAATTCCTCCTAAAATGTTAACAGTACTATATTGATCCGTAAACATTTCATTTTATATAACATAAATTCTACTTTGAATAATACTAATTTTTTGGCAAAAAAAGGAAGAAAATTATTTTATTATTAATATTAGTGTCGTTTGGACATTGCACAAACTATTGATATAGTCACACTGGCGATTTTTTTTTCTTTTTAAATAGAAATCCTTTCAAATGTTTCAATAGAACTAGCACAGTTTGTTTGGATTTTAGAAAATTAGCCTCCACCGAGCAAGAAAATCAAAACCTACACCAATCCTAGGGATCGATGGAGCCAATTTTGCACCCGACCATAGCATACTGCACAGATGGCTACACCAAATAGCTCCACCAGTTCTATGCATTGGTGAAGCCTAAAAAAATGTCTCCACTGGTTCTGTGGATCGGTGTAGCTCTAAAAATTCCCTCCACCGTTCCTAAGGATCGATGTAGATTTTAAAAATACTACCTCAACCGAGCCATTCTTCTTCTCTCTTCTTTCTTATTTTTTCTTCTCTTCCCAACCTCCATTCTTCTTTCTTCTTTCTTCTTGCTTCTATTTTTCATTATTTTTTTTTTTTCAAATTCAATAGAGGAGTTTCCATATAAACATATCGCCACCACCATTGTACTCAGCATCGTTTTATGATTATTATTGTGAGTTTTTTTTTACTCATATGTTTATATTTAGTGTTGTAAAATTTAAAAATATTTGGAGTTAATTTAGTGTTTTATTATTGTGAGTTGCCATATGAATAGATCGCCACCACTATTGTACTCAGCATCGTCTTCTGATTATTATTGTGAGTTTTTTTTAGTCATGTGTTTATATTTAGTGTTGTAAAATTGAAAAATATTTGGAGTTAATTTAGTGTTTTATTTTTGTTCAGCAAAATGTCACTGCTATTGATCAATGTGTATTATGGTGGTAACCTCCAAAGCACTTCAACATGTGTTGGTTATGACATAGGGGCTGCATTTACCTTTACCATTTCTGATTCTACCAGTTTTGCTATTGTAAGACGGCAAATATACGTTGGACTTAAATTGCTTCCGAGTCGAGTCAAATTGACAATCAGGGTACGTATGAACACAGGACAACCCGGATCATACCATTTCTCACTATTTCGAATAGAAAATGAGAAAACTTGGGATATCATTAAACAAACTAGAGCTCAAGCGGCTGGATTTAAGGTCATAGAATTGGTAGCTGAGGCGCACCAAGGTACAAACCAAATTAGTTATGATCCGTGTCCATATAGTTTGCCTAAAGGTAGTAAACACACGGTTGGTTCAGATCGACTTTGATCCTAACTCGGGCAGTGTACCTGTACCCACCTACACACCTCTGGTTCATGCCGGTGATGACCCTTGTGAGAAATCAGATCAAGACACAGAATCTGATACAAGTTCTTTTGATGATGATGATTCGGTTGAAGGTTAAGACGTAGATATGGACGAATATAAGACTGAAATGAACGCCCGATAAATATTGAAGGATTAGCACAAGTCGATCTCATTCCTCAATCGAGGGCTTAGACATCCATGTTCATCATTCCACGATCAATTGCCAATGCCATACAAGGATCGTGCATTTCTTGAGACCCCCCCCCCCCCCCCGAGGTTAGATGAAAAATTTGCTGAGGGTCAAATGTTTGAATCCAAAACCAAACTAAAATTAGAACTTGCTAATTTTCACCTACCCAAAAACACAAAGTTAGTCGTGCTAAACAGCAGCACAACTAAGTATAAAGTTAGATGTAAATCTTCTAAATGCCAATGGAAATTGTATGCAAAAGTAGTAGCAATAGGTGCATGGACAATTTCCACCAACCCGTTTGTTCACACATGTTTTGGAAGTGTTGAAAGGTTGGATAGTCATCAAATGACTGCCAGAGTAATTGCTGATGTTATTAAACCGGCTTTGAAAGATGATATGGAGTTAAGCATTAAAGGGGTCAAGCATCTGGTTAAAGTTAAATTTGGACAATAGTGCCCTCGTATAACAAGTTATGGACAGGTAGGGAACTTGCAATTGTAGACTTGTTTAGGAGCTGGAAGAAGTCTTACGAGCTGCTGCCATCATTTTTGGGTGTCATCAAAGCATCTAATCCAGGTACACAGTTCCTAGTAGAACATGAACCATTAAACAAGTTTAATATCAGTATTTTCAATTGGGTTGCATGGGCATCTGGGTCATGCATTGAAGCATGGCCTCATCTTCGACCCGTTATCAATGTTGATGCCGGGCTCTTATCCGGAAGATACAAGGGTAAACTTTTTATGGCTTATGCTTATGATGCAGACCAACAACTCTTGTCACTTGCATTTCCAATTTGTGAAAAAGAGTATATAGAAAATTAGGGTTAGTTTATGAATTTGTTGCGTATCAATGTTGTCGGGCCAGGAAAAATATGTGTTATTAAGATGGTACAAAATTCAATGGTCTCAATTTGACTAGTTTTTGTAAAATATTTAATAAATAGTAAAAAAATTAAAAAATATATATAAAATTTCATCTGCAAACACATTTTATTGTGGAGATCATGTTAAATGGTTTGGATCAACGATTTGGACTTTGAAAATGTAGAAAACAGTTGTGGTAACTTTGTAGTAACTCAAAATTGTGATAATCAAATCCCTCATCATATATATATATAGAGAGAGATTGAGAGAGAGAGAGTGAGTGACTAATGTGCATTCGAATGTATATGGGCCAAAATACATACGGTCCAAATTCAACTTTTCAAAATTCAAACGGTCGATCCGAACCAGTCATCTTGTTCTCCATATTAATATGTGCTTGGAGACCAAATTTTACATTTTTCTGAATTACAAAATTGTTGATCCAACGGTGGCCGCTGATTTTACTGTTTTGTTAAGCCACCGTTGGATCAACAATTTTGTAAAATACTTAATAAATAGTAAAAAATTCAAAAAAAATATAAAATTTGGTCTCCAAGCACATATTAATATGGAGAACAAGATGAACGGCTCGGATCGACCGTTTGAATTTTGAAAAGTCGAATTTGGACCATATATATTTCGGCTCATATACATTCAAACGCACATTAGTCACTCTATATATATATATTGATCCGGATGAGAGACGCGGATTCTAAAATCCGAATTAAGTTTTGCTGTAGACATTAAATTTTGAAAGATCAAATCTCCTTCTTTCGTTCAAAAAACATAAATAAAAAAAATATTTGTGCGCCTACTTATATGAAGGACGAAAAATGAATCCTAAATCTGAAAACTAATTAAGAATTTAGTGAAAAAAGAAAGCTGAGTAAATAGAAGCATACAATCAATCACCTTTCTTTCAAATTGATCAATTACTGATTTTAAAAGTTTCCATCATTTGATTCATAGTAATAATAGATCTCATCATATCAGACACTAATAACGGCTTGAAAGCTTGCAATCTCCGGAAAGACCGGCTGTTAATGCAAATTATCAAAACTTGAAAACCTCGGTGAGTTGCTAATATAAAAAAGTGGTCAATATAAAGGAAAAAAAAATTATCAGCTCAACATAATTTTCATATAAATGTGTTCTTATTGATAAAATTTTAAGTTTTTAAGATTTTTTTTAACTATTTTTTAGGTAGGAAGAAAATCACTTGATCGATCATTTAAAAGTACTGATTTTCTATCTACTTAGAAAAAATAAAAATTTAGTTTGTAAGTATATTCTTATATGAAATTTATGTTGAACAATCACTTTGAATATAAAAATACTGATTCGTAATACAATTTAATCCGCGCTATATATATATCCACAGCACCGTAGTCTCATTCATGAAAAAATATATCAGAATTTAAGTTGGAATATATGAGCGCCGTGGTTTAATTAATTTGTACATTCGTACAAAAGAAACAATAACAAAACATTAAGATGAAAGCAGACAAAATAAAACTTGAAAATAAATATATATGTGGCGTGATTTACAGGGTAACACGAGTGGGTTAGCAGTATATGCAGCACAGTTGCCGAGCTAATTCCTTAGTCAAATTTTAGTTCCTTACATGGACCGCTAGTTTTCGTAAGTTGCGCAATATTTTTTTCTTTTTTATGTTCGCATTACATAGTTAATCTTTTTTTAATTACTCTCACTTGGCCTAGATTACCGTTATTATCAGCGCTTGGATATTCCTGTCTTATTCTCGTTACATAGTTAATCCTTTTTAATTACTAGATCTCACTATTCTATTGTTGGCTTGGTGACTTAATTAAAGTCCCTGTTATATGTTATTCCATGCACTTCGGGTTTAGCGTAGAACTTTTAGTTTATCATTTTCTTTTT
Organism: Carex rostrata; assembly: GCF_964058835.1. NCBI lineage: Eukaryota > Viridiplantae > Streptophyta > Magnoliopsida > Poales > Cyperaceae > Carex > Carex rostrata. Next base: position 2,496,207 of record NC_135948.1, on the reverse strand, counting down.
TGAAATGGATGAAAGTTGCCTCTTTTATAGGTTCAAAATTTATGGATCAAATGTTCCTAAATTAATTTTATCAATTAATGGAAGTGTTGCTTATTATTAATTTTTTATCTTATCCGAAACCGCTTAAGCCTTAATATATATGAGGAAGAATATATATGAAGAATTAAATATATATAAAAGCAGTGGTCGTTTAATTATTTTTGATGTAGATTTTTTAGGTTAATTTTGTTGACTACCGATTTTTGCAAATACTAAAACTAGGAGTGTGAAAAGGTGAGGTGGTGAAGTTTTATTATGTTCATTAATATAATTTTTTCTTCTCCTCGTTTTTTTAAATTCTACTAAAAAAGAATTATAAAAATTTCAATTCAAAACTAATTAATTAGGATAAAAATCATTCAATTTGAATAGTCGGATTTTGCAAAATCGACATAATTTATATATAAATATTATTTCTTAAGAAGAATAATGTCCCACTATTGGTCGGATTTTATTCGATTTTTTTTACAAATTTCATATCGAAATTTTATTGGAGGGTTCAAATGCCTTCATTTTTGTGTTTCCATGTCTTCATTTTAAAATTTTAATGACTTATAATTTAAAACATAAATATCGTAATAAAAGTGTCAGATATAATCCATATTATTTTGTCTATATGCACAAAAGATCATGACATTTGAACTTTATTTTGATTATTATAATGAGCTTTCATAAAACATACTAATATTGAGAATTTCTAAATGTTGATTTTTCAACATACTTATTCATACGAAAACAAAATTACAAAGTGATATTTATGGACATGTATTGAAAATAATATATATCAACATATCCAATGGTACTATTTTAACTTATAAGTTTTTAAAATTTAAAAAAAAGTTATTACAAAAATAAAAGATAGAGATTTGATAGGAGGCACAAAAAGTGGAGGCATTTGAACCTCCTCATTTATTTGTTAGATTAATCAAAATTTAATCTATGTCTAACCAGTTCAAACTAATTTTATAATTATCCGAATTTGATTGGTCAGTAGGATCACTAAGATTAGACATACGCCTTAACTTGAGCATATTAAACGATGAAATTCTGATAATTGCAGATTATGTTATTTAATATAGTTGTGCAAGGGAAAAATTTATAATAAGTTACATTAATTGTCGACTTGTGTTGAAATTTATATAAATAAATTATGAAAACTGTTCATCTTATATAAAGTTCTAAATAAAATTATAAGTCTAGTATATATGGCGATAATGGAATAAATTTTTTTTACTATTTCTTTAGATTTATTGAAAATCTCTATTTTCAGCAAATCTGAACCATAAAAAAACAGGAATTTTCAATAAATCTTTCAATAAATCTAAAGAAATAGTAAAAAAATTCCAAAAAATGTAAAATTTGGTCTCCAAACACATATTAATATGGAGAACAAGATGAACGGTTCGGATTGACCGTTAGGATTTTGAAAACTCGAAATCTGAGCCGTTGCACGAAGGGGCTCTATGCTATGCATAGCATGCTAGCATATTCCTATATATATATATATATATATCCATTTCTCCATTCTATTATTAAGCACGTTGGGTGTCCGATCCGCCAACAGCTATGATTGAAAGATGAAACTTCGAATTTGATCTCAGCATTTCTCCATTCTTTTGATTAAATGCATATGTTTTATATATAGAAGTCTAAATTTAGTTAAAAACATACTCACTACATGTGCTGCCACACGATACGTTACAATTAAAATTAAACAAATTGTGAAATTTAGCGATATATTTATCTGTTTCCTTATTTCTTTGTTTCCATATATCTCTTCTTCAATTGAGAAGACTCCACCTTCCATTTTCTTATTTCTTTGTTTCCTTACTTCTTCTTCGTTTTTATACGGATCACAATGGAAATCAATTTTTTTTTTATTTCCTTATTTCTCTTTCTTTGTTTCTATCAGGCTTCTAAATAGCTAGCTATAGCGGCGCTATAGCTACGCTATAGCTTTTTCGGACCATAAACGCTAAGCTATGAGATGAAATTGCGCTAACTCAGCTACGACCGCTATAGCTATAATAGCTGACCGCTATTACCGCTATATGAGACCCGCTATAGCTACCGCTATGCTACATGGTTTTTTTTTTTTGCAATTTATATAGACTTCTGTACTTTTATTCTTATTTCTAATGCTACATGGTCTTTTACGATAAGTATACTAAACCAAACTATATGCTTCTATTTTTATTTGTGATTTATTCTATCATTCTATATCGAGAAATATTCAAATACTAATTATTCATTTTGATTACTCTTTTTATAGTATTCATTTGTAAAATTATTATCGTTCGTTTCAATTGAAAGCTGATTTTGATTATTATTATAATTATAAAATGTTTAAATATGTATATTGACTTCATTTACCTTATAAAATTAATTGCTCTTTGTCTATTATAATATGTAATACCATGAAGTATAAACTATTAAATAATGTTACTTTTTAGATTTTTTTCATTCTTATTTGCGTAATTGATAAAAATGATAGACTTAGATTAGTTGTCATTTAGTTGTTACTTGTTACATCAATTCTCTAATATTGATTATGTTGATAATTAGTAGAAATATAGAATATAAAGTTTGAAAAGGAAAAATCGCTATATGTGATAGCTTCCGCTATAGCTACGCTATTCGCAATAGCTTTTTTTTTTGGTCTCCCCGCTATGCCGCTATAATCGCTATTTAGAACCTTGGTTTCTATACATATTGGTGTGGACAATTTAGAATATATTTTCAATATAAAATATATCAATGTGTGTGTGTGTGTGTTCTAAATTGGAAACAAAGAAAAATAATAATATAAATTGAAACGTGTGTGTGAATATATATTTCTCTTATAATATGTGTGTGTGTGTATATATCATATACATACACACAATAACATTTTTATGTATGTTTTTTAATATCATCTTATATGTCGATATTGAATTGTTTGTATGATATTTGATATTAGATTCGAATCGAGCTATTATTTGATATCATTGGTACTTAAAAATAAAGAATCATCACATCATCAAATTGTTATCAGATATCACGATTAAAGTTAATTAAAAATACAAAATCATATAAATTTTTTATTAACATGTGTCTTGATTTTTAGTAATTATTATTTTTATTGATATATTTGTTTCTTATAATATGTCTCCGTTGCAACGCACGGGTATGATACTAGTATATATATATATATATATATATATATATATATATATATATATAGAGGTTGGCTAAGATCAAAGTGGTAGTTCCTGAGCTTTGGTGCTACCAATTCGTTTTTCAATTTTCAAAGTTCAAAACGTCGATCTGAACCGTTCAAGTCAATCTCTATATTAAAATATGCTTGGAGACCAAATTTTACATTTTTCTGAATTTTTTTACTATTTATGAAGTCACTTTGAAAATCGCTGATCCAACGGTGGCTTAACAAAATAGTAAAATCAGAAGCCACCGTTGGATCAGCGATTTTCAAAGTGGCTTAATAAATAGTAAAAAAAATTCAGAAAAATGTAAAATTTGGTCTCCAAGCATATTTTAATATAAAGATTGACTTGAACGGTTCAGATCGACGTTTTGAACTTTGAAAATTGAAAAACGAATTGGTAGCACAAAAGCTTAAGAACTACCACTTTGATCTTAGCCAACCTCTATATATATATATATAACTTCAGCCCTGATTTCAAAGTTAACAAGTTCCATTCATTCAGATAAATATATGTGAGTTGTCTATTAAAAGATAGATTCAAAGTATAAATATTAAAAACAGTGACAACTGAAACAAATTTTAGAAAACATGCATGTTGTAAAGCATATTCATCACATCACCTGTCAAGTCAAAAAGAATGATCAAATTTGATTATCCAAATTAATTGAAGATCTTAAATAAAACTCTAGACAATTTGGGATAACTACGATTTTTCTCTTAGTTACAGCCAAGTTTGTTTTGTTTATAACCCCTACTGTACTTCCCAATGATAGGAAGATTCAAGGAATGATAACTGGCGCACTTATACCGGTTTAAGTGCGAAAAAATAAATTTAAGAAATAGCAGAGGGCAAAAAGTTTCTTTTTTGAATTAAAAGAAGCACGAAAAGATGGGATGGGATGGGATGGGATTAGAATTAGATGCACAATTTTGAGCTCTGATCCTCTGTAACTAATTTCAAATGGCTTACATGGTGTTGCAAGACATTGGCAGTCTTGCATTATGGCATTCGCATTATAATAGTAAAAATATTCCTCATTAATATTCGTGTTATTGCTGAATTATCTTTCAAATTTGACAAATTGTAATAACAATACAATATTTATTCCATATTATTCATAAATTTTATGGAATTCTTATTAATTATGTAATATATCAATATTTTGATATATACATTATAGATTGACGCTATGGGACTGCATAATACATATTGGTTCGTACTGTGATCAATATTTTAGTTTTTGAATTTCAAACAATTGATCTGAAACCATTCAACATGATCTCTACTTGCATACTAAATTTTACATATTGGAAACTTCTTTTACTATTTTTTTAGATAGGTAAAAAATCACTACTTTTGTAAAATTTGAAATACAATTACATTATCATATGGAGATCATGTTTAATGGTTATAACTGTTTGATCTTAAGTCACTGATCTATAGTACAAACCAATATGCACTAGGCATACCATAACCTCACTCTCAGGGGCGGACCCATGTGGAACCAGAGGGGGGCAGGCGCCCCTCCCCTGGATTTTGAGTTTTAGTAGTGATTTGTCGATTTCGATCGACTCTGCCCCTCCCTGAAAATTTTTTTGTCCCTCTCTGGATGTTTAATTTCTAATTCGAGTTAAATTTAGGGTTAAAATCAAAATAATTTTCTTAAATTATGATTGGTAATTAGAATTATAAGTTAGACAATCATAAATTACAAGTCAAATTATTAGAAAATATAAGTCAAAGTATTATTTTTTATCAAGTACCTAATTAGTTAATGGATTTAAACCCGATTCGATAATTTTTTGCTCCCTCTTGACGAAAATCCTGGATCCGCCCCTGCTCACTCTATATTATATGTATGACAAAACGATAAACTATTTCTGAATTATATCTAAACTATGAATTTTTAAATCTTACCAAATTATTCATGAACGACAAACTTGTTACTAACGTTGTGCATTATCAAATACAAAAACACGTGATGAGTCTGCACAAGCTTGTCATAGGAAATATAGAGTAGAAAGACATAAGGTGATAGAAGCCGCATAATTATACTCGAGAGGGTGTTACCTTTTCCATTGAAGGATGTAATAGATTGGATGGGATTATTTTTAGTTTTAGTTTATTCATGTTACCCATTAGTGACTAGGCACCCCACAGTGTGCACATAGCCCGGCCGCAAAGGTACTTTATTCATCTCATGCGGAGGCAACGAGGCATGCATATATCTACGGTAAAAAATAATAATTAACCAACTGGCATGGCCGCGTGGTCCAGGATCTTCAGCGGCGGTTTTAATGTACACTTTTATAATCCGAGTCACTATGACAGAGTTCTTTGTTTTTCTCTTCTAAGATAAAAAATAATTATTTTAGCGTTGGTGTAGAAAACAGTGTCAACATTTATTATCCGAGTCACTATTCCAGAGTTTTCTTTTTTTCTTTCTAAGATACATTTACTGATTTGCTATGTGTTTTGGTCTTGTGAAGTAGCTAGGTTGTGTGTTGTGTTCAAGGAGCGGAGTTCAACCATTTGGTAATGAATCAAAGGTGGCATGACAGAGGCTGTACTGCATCAATAGCTGCACAAGAGAGGAAGCACTATTCAAAAGGTAAGGGATTTTTTTTGCAAATGTATCCAAGCAAGTTTAAGAATTGTGTATTTCTTATAAAAGATAAGAGGGGAGAACTTATAAATCAAATTTAATGATCTAAAGGAAAGGAACAAGAACAATATAATAAAAACTAAGAAAAGAATGAATCTGAATAATAATTATATTATCCAATTTATCAAGAAAGAATTATATACATCAAAAACCATAAAAATGCTAAATAGTAGCTTAACACATGTTTAATCAGAGGTAATATTTTTACAAACTACTGATCTCGATTAAAATATTTTCACTGAAACATAATGAATTATTAAAAAATCTGATTTATTTGAAGTTTACCGCACATAAAATTAGAGCCAAATATAACTTCTTTTTCAATATGCAGTGTCCTTCAATGTACCTCATGAAAAGTGCAACATGCAACACATTTTAACATAACTATAGAGTACAATAAAATGAAATTGTGCAAATATAATCAATAAGTTTTACCCAACACGATGAATGTGAAAAATAATTAAAAGTCAATGTAACTAAAATTTAAATTGAACTAAAGAATATAATGGAGTAACAATAAAAATAAATCTGAATAAGATTATATTATTCCATTCCATTTTTGTAATATATATATTCCTTCAATATTCTTCTTAAAAAAAAAATAGTTCTTTATAATTGAACCAAAGAAGATAATGGAATAAAATTAAGTATGAACATACATACGATAATAAATAATTATAGGGATATATACGACAATTTGCATAAATAATAAGAGTTTTTGTGGGTCCAATAGAACGAGGTGGGGTCCAATGGGATTCGAGTGTTCGGGGCATGTGCCCTGGTGAGAAGGCAACCTACTGTGAAACATTCCCTCTTTCCACTCGCACTGTTGTCTCCCTTTTTTAGCTTAAAATTTTCCTTTTCTCTAATATTTTGAAAAGATTATATATATAATTTTGCTATTCCAATGCATAGTGTCTCACGTCTCGCTATTATAGCTAACATGCATACCATACTTAGTCTGAGAGTGAATATTTGCCATGCTCTGTGGAAACCAATGAATAAGTTCATTCATGTTTTTTATTGTTGCTGTTTCTGGAATCATCTCAAAAATTGGAAAAATAATATTTAGAATAATAAAGTGGTACATTTAGTATGTACTTAAGACTTATTAGAGAGGTTTGTGAGTCTCTTACCTCTAAAACATATTAGATCGACTTTAAATGACGATTCAAATTATAAAAACCGATATATTTGATAAGTGTGGTGTTTCTACATACTATTTAGTATACTGATTAAAAGAATAAATGAATTAAAATGATATGTTAAGTCTTTATTTTTCTAATGCGTTAATTACTAGTTGACTTCATCTTAAATGAGTTATTGTGATTAACAGTCCCTGCATTTGAGAAGTTTTCAATATCTAAATTTGCAAACAATGTTAAAGAATTACAACTTTTATTGGACTTAATTCCCTGTTCCGATCAGAATGCATTGCCTGAGTGTTGGAAACACAAATTAGTATACAACATCCCTTTAGTTACATTTTTACAAATATATATCTGGATTGTAAAACAATTTAGCAGAGTAATAATATGTTTTGACCAGTCTTATTACTTTTAATTTATGGACCCCTACTTAACAAGTATAACATGCCATGTCTTATGCTAGAGCTATATTAGCTCATGCGTGCATGCTTAATGAGATAACTTTATCAACAATATTGTCACTTTAAGCTCATAAAATAATAAATTTTGTATCAGGCCCAGGTTATGCTCCCTCTAAAATGAAAATAAGGTCTCAATCACATGGTCCATAGATATTAAACAAACACCACTAGCTATGATGAAAGCTCTGTTTTGTTCCCTCTTTGTTTAGGGGTAAAGACAAACTTTTCATCTGCTTGGGTTGCAACTTTGTACAATAAATCTATTACATATATATTTAAATTTTGGAACAGAGTTAGGTATGGAGCTTGGCATTATTAATTGCTTCTGAGAATTATGTGGAATATTCTTGATCTGTGTAAATTTGGGTGTTATTTGTCAGTGAATTAAAAAAAGGTACATTTAATTTCCACCTTGTCTATTTCACATGAGTACAATTTTAGAGATGGTAATATTACTGTTCTACTTTTAACTCTACTTATATTTTTTCATCAAGAGCAATCACCCATCTGATCTAACTTTAATTTAATTCAAATCATATGGTTGATCCTGCAGTTTATCTGAATTGATGTCCCAAATCATTGATCAGAACTGGAACAGAAAAAAAAAATTTGTCAGGGAATTATACCGTGGTCCATTAAAAAGAAAATTTTAAGAAAAGATGCATCAAAATTAAAGCTGTGTTAAAAGATTAAGAAAAGATGTATCATGACTTATTAGTACATGAAACATAACTTTAAACGTAGTTGGATTGCTGGAAGTAGAAAGGGGTTCAACTTTAATTCATGTAGAAAAAACACAGAATAGAAATTGCAATTTCTCTCTTTCTAAGCATCGGGCCAGTAATAACCCAAAGCCCCTTTTATTTTCTTCTCTCTCTGCTCTTTTTCTCTGAGATGGCAATCAATAGCATGAGAGCACGAGCCATTCCCATGTGCTAATGGATCCGGGATCCGCTCATGTCAATTAAAGATTTTTGCATACCCGATTAATTATTTTAGTTTATTTAACAAGAGAAAGGCACCAATAATAGTTGTTATGATATAAATTTGAATTGAGCCTAAACTTTTGTGTCATACAAAATATTGATCCAATTTGACTACCTTAAGCTGCTGGAATTTTACACAAATCCTGTCAAAATGCTCAATTAAGTGGTAAGAACTTTGGGTCATTTGATGTCGAATAATATGAATATCGAATCCTATATTAAAGTTGGGTATGAATATGAAATCAAATCCGATCCAATAACATTTTCTCTTTATAGGTTGAAGCTCTTGGCTCAATGATGGTCCCAAACTCCATATAAAGCACACAAGCTTTGGCTTTAAAGAAATAAAGAGGCCTTTGCCTCATATCGTATGAAGCAATATCATTTCATTCCTTCGTCATCCCTCTATACAACTGCATCATTTTGCCTCCTCCATTAGTCTCTTTTCATTCCCTTTGCCCCCCTTATATTTTCATTTTTATTCTCTCTCCTTCTTTTCTTTCTTTCTTTATTATTTTTTCTAAAACCAAGAATCTAGCTTTTGTTTTATGTACCATGAGATACAGGATCTTCTATCTCTATGGTTGTAAAATTATGGAGGTATGTGTGTGGTAGTAATGGTCGATCTTCGGTTCAACTTCAACAGATAAGGGCTAAAAGTCGAAGTTATTGTAACATATGACATAATTTATTTTAATGCATTCTATATGAGGGCTGAATTATGAATACTAATGCTATATAATTTATATATTATGTGAGATATTTAGTTATGGGGGTTTGTACCCAACTACCCACACACAAAAAAAAAAATTTCTCTGATCGGTCCTTCTGAAGTGCAAATATAGAGAATTTGAGAGGTTAATTAATATATATATAACTGCTTATTGTATACAAGTATTATGATAAATTAATGGCTGTAACTGAACACATATTTAACATCTAATATTTACAATTAATGTGATATATAGCATATATTATCAACAAGGGTCTTCCATACGGACAAGATGTGGTAAAAAAAATATTATTCTTTATATTTTTTGGAATATAAAGGGTTTTTTTCAAATCGAATCAAATTTATTGAGTAATCTGTCTACATGAATATTCATATAATAGAATTACAAGTATGCAACAATAAATCTCTTTTTTATTTTTTCCTTTCCCAAGAAGATTGCCAAGTTTATCACAATAGAGTCATGAATGCATAACTAAAGAAGATCGGATGCAGCTGTAACCCATTTTTTATCAACCAATTTAAAATGTAATCCGATTGTAAACAGCTCCTGTATTAATGACCTCACTACGCATTGTCAAAAAAGAAGAGAGGCTATCCATTTTTTCGCTTTAAAAGCCAGCGTTTTGTTGACTTGCGCTTGATAAGCTTACATCACTACTGGGAACATCTGGCAAAGCATCAACGAAGGGTTTTTTACTGTCTCCATTCCAATGATAAAATGGAGATAAAGTTAAGTGTTTACTATGATTTAATCTTTTATGCTCCGAAAGAAATTTCATTGACCTCATACACATGTAATCATAATTTGAAAACCACCATCTTCTTCCGTAACTAACATATATGAGAGTAATGTATAAAAAAATGGATATCTCCATTAGGGAGAAAATGGAGAAGAGGGTGATTTCATGGAAAGTGAGTGGGACAAATGTGATGCAAGCTGATCATGAGCTTTAATCACCCATGGAGGAATCTAATGGAGAAAAGGAGATGAAAAAAGGAGAAGAGAAACGGCATGCATTGACATATTGACAGTTTTTCTCTTTAATTCTATTGTATGTATCCTTTAATCATTGCTTACCATATGTTTGGCCAACAGCATGAGAATTCCATGTGAGTGCTTCAGTTCATGTTCAAAGAGTGTGCTATCTATGATTCTATGCCATGCCTCATTGTATTCCTTACATTTTTTTTAAAATTGAGAATATTGTAAGCTGGTATTTTATCATGATGATATTTATTTACAATTAAAATTTTGATTCAGATGTCGTGCAGAGAAAAAAAAATACAGGAGGAATGTTTTGAATTGGTGTCAGGTAAAAATCAGAGAATGTTAGGAGAATGTTTACTGAACAGAAGGCATGAAGGAGAAAGTGGCATGATTGGCAGCACCAGCATACCAGTTCATCAGACACGATGTACATTTTTCTTAAAATATTAGCCTCGTATATAACTCAGATAGATACGATTTGTATTGTCTTTTAGGCATCTGTGAAAATTCTACTTGATCATATCATTTCAAACTGGCATATATATTCTCTCTGTTTCAATAAAGACCTCAATCTTTTCCCAGTCAGTACTATTAACTAATGCATTAATTTCAACCAATCTCCATATTTATTTTCAAACCCATTGTGATGTTGGATATTTGTTCAATAAGCTCTGAATTAATCAGACTAACGAAAGCCCAACTAAGTAAATGCATTTAATTTCCTAGCCTTGAAAGAAGCCTGTGAAGTTCACAGAGTAATTTCTCTTTTGTTTTGGAAAGCTAGTGGCCTGAGTCTAAGGAGTACACAGTAGTAACGGAACCCAAAAAGAAAAAGAAAAGGCTAAAGAAGAGGCCCAATTAAGATGGCGCATGAATCAAATGCTATTGGCTGCTAATACGGATCGTAATTTCCGATTGAAAACCAAGAAATATCACGTTTAAGCTCGCCAACCAGTTAATTATCTCATTGCGAATTTATAAAGTTTCTCATATGCTGAAGAAAGAATTAAATATAGAGCTGTAGTTTAAATACCATAGTTCTGTTGCATGAGGTGGAAATTGTTTTTCAAATTCTGGTTAATTAGCTCTCGCTCTCCGTTTCTCCAGTTAATGTGCATTTTCCTGGGAAGGAGACGAAGAGAGATTGTGCAGCTCAGAAAAGAGATCATGCTCCTGCCACCTGCAGGTCTCTCATCCTTTTTTTCTTTTTCTGAATTCAAAAATATGAATTTCAAAATTTGTCCGTGCCTTGTTCCCAAAAAGCTTCACACAGTAAATGCGACATAAATGATTTTCATAATATATTACATCAGTCATTCATAGCTTTATACAAAAAAATATTTAAATTTTCGACCCAGTCAATCGAATTTGGTGCAAATTGCAAGCATAACAGATGCTTTTGACTCATTTTGGAATCATTTCAAGTGATCAAGTCACCAAAATTGATAGTTATACCTCAAATATAATTTAATACTCAGAACCTTTGACTGGATTCTTGCACTTACTCCAAAAATAAATACTAAGAACCTTTGTCATACTCTTTGTATAAAATGTGGCAGGTTCAAAACCAAAAAAGACATTTTTTTATGAATATTAAATAGTTAGGTTACTTAAACTCCAACCTTTTTTAAAAATAATATATTATTTAATATTTGTGCAAATAATTTATAGAACAGTATCAAAAGAATACATCTTTTTGCACAAATAAAAATAGAATGCATTTGAATTTTGGACTAAATTGCATGCACGTCATATGCTTTCCATTGATTCTGGACACATTTCAAGTGGTTAAACCACCAAAATTGACAATTATGCTCATACATTTTTATTATAATAATTTTGAAAGAATATATCAATTATTACAGCAAAAAAAGGGTCTAGTGGACCTTTTACTACAAATATCATGCAGAATATATATTTTATTATTTTTGGAGGCGTTTCTAGTGATTAAACCATAAAAATGTCAATTATACCTAAATTATTATCTAATATTTTCACAAATAATTATCAAATCAATTTTGTAAGAATACATTATTTTTTTTTTTGGCAAATAAAATATCTCACAATGCACTTCAGCAATTGCATTTACATTAGATATCTTCAATTATTCACAACAAATTTAAAATTGATTAAATCACCAAGACTGACTATTATACTCCAAATAACATTTAGAACTTATAAAAAAATTAATATATATCAATTTTAACATAAAAAATAGCATATTACTCATTTCTTTTTACTTGAGATAATAGGCATAGTATAGCGTTTACAGTAAATTTCTTACATAGCACCGTAGCCTTACCCTTATATATTTTTTAGAAAAAAAAAATCTAATGTCTTTTTAAATGATTAAGTCTCAGAAATTGACAATTATACCTCAAGTATTATACTCGTACAAATATAATTATTAATTAGAACAATTCTAAAACATACATTTATTTTTCTGTGAACATAAGCTATACTAATGCATGCAGTTGGAGAAAATTTCATACATATATATTAGATGAATTGTTTTTGTTCTGAAAGTATATCAAGTTATTAAATCACCAAAACTGGTTTTTATACCTCAGATAATAGCCCTTCTACCAGAGATTAGAGCTTATAAAATTATGCTTCATTATAAAAATATCCTAAATTACGCTTTCATTTATGTACTTTTTTCAGCAAAAATTATAAAAATATACTTAATATTTAAAATATTATAAAATTATATCTTACCCAAAAAGTTTGTCCTACAGCTCTCTACACATTTTGGCTCCGGTCTTTGATGTTTATGATAAATTATCATCCAAGTCCTTGAATTCAAAATTTTCCATTTATTGTGAGTTGTGAATTGTGACCTTTGGTACTACATTAATTGGTTGTGTTTTGATGAAATTTAAAATGTTAATCTCATAATAAATGGGTAAAACCATCACTGTCAAGTTTCCTGACTAGCTATGACAGACACTTCACGGGCTTCACAAAGAGTCGTTCCTTCTATGGTGATCCATAGACCATAGCAGAATGATCCTGTACTCCCTGTACAAAACGTGAGCCGGGGAGGTATAGCTTCCCTTTTATGGTCACATTTGGTACGGTTTTATTTTAATTCATATATAATTTTTCAGCAAAAATTATAGAGGAATAAAAAAATATCGTTTGCAGAGTAACGACTGATGCTTGCTTGGGTGTTCACATGAAAATTAAGCTGCATTGTAGATTTTACGCATATCAATTTCAATACATTGCAAATGACTAAATTTACATATGGTTGGTTAACTATTTCCGGTATATTAAAATTTTGTACATAATTCACACTATTTATGCATTGAAAATAGATTCTCTTGTACAAACTTTTGCGTTTGAAAAGATAACCATGTACAAATTTGAAATCATACATGGTTCAAATTTTGCAGTACATCAAAATTCATGCACACAAATGGACCTGCGTGCATGATTATCAGATATATAATTTGTACCGCTTTGTTTTTTTAAAAAAAATTAATGTCAAATTGTCAATATACATATGTATAAGGTCACTTTTCCACGACTTCTATTGGGAATCTGCCAATTTATCAATCATAGTTGTTTATATTTTTATCACCAAGCACCTATCATTGCCTTTGGTAAAGTTTAACAATCAATAATTAACACCTAATACAACAAATAATCCTTTCATCATGCTTATATACATGCATGATCACGAGTTATATATTCTCAGTTTAGGTAGCATGAGATTGAATAAAACAAATGAATAATGCAATTAACTCCTTGGATGGTTGCTGAAATATCTTCATCAATCATAACAAGTCATTTTTCACTAAAAAGTTGTGTATCATGACATGCCATTATCAATGATATTAATATGTTTACGGTATTTATTATATAATTAATAATCACACAACTAATTTGGTTAGATGTTATTATTTCTAATAAACATGATCATCTTTCTTATGCAATTTAGCATTAAAATAATTATGGCTTCTTCTATTAAGTGGGCCGTTATCTAGTCAGGAGTCAGTCTAGTCACAATTACAATAGCGGTCATTATCCAGCCTTGTAGCCTTGTAGGCCTCGTAGCCCAAGGAAACATGTGCGCTTATTTTAAAACCGTAGGTTCGTACGTAGCACAAATCAATTTTCATACTGAAGGCAACTTTGTCTGCCATTAAAAAAATTTGCTTTTGTTTAATATGATATGTCTAGACAGGGGAGGACTCGGGGACTAGCCGGGAGGCAGGAGATTATCGAATCGGGTTTAAATAACTTATCGGATTTAAAAATCTATTAACTAATCGGGCAGCCCCCCCTCCCCTGTCCACCCCTGTGTCTAGAGTGAGGTTCTGGTAATATGCATATTACAGAGAAATCCGTGTTATGAACTCAAATCTCTATGGTTTAAATTTTAAGTAGTTGATCTTAATTATTCAATATTATTTTCATATAAAAATATTTTTGCAGATCAGATTTTATATATTTTAATTTTTTAACAATTTCTTAAATAGGTAGAAAAACACCTTATTTTAAAATTCTAGACCATCCGAAAATAATGATTTTTCTATCTAACAAAATAGTAAGATAATTTTGATAAACGTAAAATTTGATATTCAAATATATTTTCATGTGAAGATCATGTTTAATCATTTGAATTTTACAAATAGATATATGAATCCACAACCGATTTGTAATATGAATATTATAGTAGCCTCACTCATATTATCGTAATATATATACATATCATCAATTAAAAAGTAAGATAATTAATTGTTCAATTATTGAAGAGGAATGACAAAGTTAATTTATGTCTCAAAACTAGCTAGTTAATGATAATAAGGTCGGCAACGCGGATATAGGGTTGTTAATAGATAAGATTCGGATCCGAATCTAATTCATGATCCGAATAAAAATCATGAAAAATATACATGATCCATATACAAATTTGTAAGTCAATAAAAATTTGAAATTTTAAAAGCGAATTCTTATTTATGTTAAACTGTCAAAGTTCCATCAGTTTGAAATTAAAATGATATTGTGAAAAAACATAGAAGAGACCTTTGTCATTAGGCGTTAATTAACAATCATCCAAACCTGCCATTTGAAAATATTTTATCCTTCCTATAACGGGATAAGACAGCAAGATATGACCATTATATATCATATCTAGAGAAAAGGTGAGAATTTGTTTTTGACTTTGTAGCAACAAACCAGTAAATAAACACCAATAGGTTTCCAAGAATTCCTTCCCTCTACAAGGAGGGAAAGAATCTCTTTCATTACAAGTTCTCTTTGTTATCTTTCTTTTTCTTATCTTTAGCAAATGAAGTAAAAGAACTAAAAGGTTTTTTATTTGCCTACGTACACTACTACAAAAATGGTCATTCTACACTAAACATTGTGCATGGATTTGACAATTTTATATAAAAATCGTGTAGAAATTTTAATTATTTGAAAGCCCAAAATATCTATGGCCCCGTTCGGCTAGGGCCTCCTTAAGCCTCCTTAAGGCTAAAGGAGCCTCCTTTAGCTTCCTTAGCCACTTAATCTTGCCGAACACCGGTTCCTTAGCGCGGATTAAGACAACCTCCTTTAGCCTCCTTTTGCCCGGATCTTAATCCCTTGCCCGTTCCTTAAGGCACCTCCCCCCCTTCCTTTAGCTTCCTTTAGCCATCTTAATCCTTCGCCCCTTCCTTTAGCTTACCGAACAACCCCTCCTTAGCACGGATTATTATTTAATCCACCATGTGTTGCCGAACGGGACCATAAATGGGATCTCTACATGAATATTTATTAAAAAATCAGTGTAGAAAGCCTTGAGAGAGCTACACGGACGTTTATTAGGAATTGTACACGGATTATTGTTTAAATAACAGTGTAGAAAGCCTTGAGAGAGCTACATAGATATTTATTAAAGAACCGTGTAGAAAGGTAGGAATTGTACACGGATGTTTTTTTAAATAACAGTGTAGAAAACTTCATAGAGCTACACGGACCTTTATATAAAGAGCCGTGTAAAAATGTAAAAATTGTACACGGTTTTATGTTTAAATAACAGTGTAGAAAGCCTTGAGAGAGCCACACGGACGTTTAATAAAGAGCCATGTAGAAATGTTATTTTAGGGTTTTGGTTATATAAAAGGCCTTCTCCTTTCAGCGCCATTTTGATCAATTAATACTCTCTCTCTCTCTGTATTGAATGTTGGTCTGATTTCTGCACATAAGGAGGCCGGATCTGAGATCTTTGAAAGTGAGAAGTAAAGAAAACGCCTAAGGTCTCCATCATCAGATCTGAGGAAAACCATTGAAGATCAGTACTAACGCTTCTGCCTAAAGATGTTTGCACTTCAGAACTGTAAGATTTAAATTACTTTGCTATTTTATTTTGGATTTACGGATTCTGGATTGCTTGTATTTTTTAATTACAAAACACGTCATGAATTATTAAGACTATTATTTGATATCAGAGCAATCATAAATTCATATAATATGCAATAATTTTTTTTTTACGAAATTGATTTCCAGTGGTTCGTATAAAAGCTATACATATTCAATTAATTTTATGTATAAATATTTTCTTATAATTTTGAACGAAAATTTTAACTGAGAATTTTTATTCTCTATTATGTATGCACATATATGTTGATGAATGTCATTTGGAGATGCAATATGTTGAAGATCTTTAACCAAGAAACATCATGTCATGGATCACATGCATACTCTTTTTTGATATGTTGGATCTAATACGCCTTAGTTTGTATGAAATTTCGGTCCAAACTAGATCATAACCAAGCGTTTTGGCAATTTGAGCCCAAGTGGTAAGGATATAACTTTTATACAAACATTGTATTGGATCGTGAGGAGTATATGTTATGTTTTATCACATGAGATTGCATGTACAAAAGGCTTTGTATATATATATGTTGCATGAATTGTAATCTTCTACTTTTTCTTGTTACTAACTAATACCAAATTATAATTGTAGTATGGACCAAAGCAAAAGTGTTACACCAAGGAGCAGATCGACGATGACAGATGTATGGGGGCAAGGTGGTTTCAATTTAAATTTTGTAATGCTCAATATGAATTTGTATAATTTTGTATAATTTAGTGTACATAAATTATTTATACTGTTGTATAGTTTTGGAATTCTTAGTTTAAAAGGCCTCTGTTTAATGTTTCTCTGTTTTGGAATTCTAATTTTAAATGGCTAGCAAAATTGGAGGCTAGCCACACAAAAAAAGGACAATTCTACACGGACATTTAACTAAAGTCCGTATATAAAGGTATTTAAACATTAAAAAAAAATTGGAAAAGAAAATAATTCTACACGGACATTTAACTAAAGTCCATGTAGAAAGGTATTTAAACATAAAAAAAAAATAAGAGAGCTACATGGATATTTAGCTAAATATCCGTGTAGAAAGAGTAATCGTACACGGATATTTAGCTAAATATCCGTGTAGAAAGAGTAATCGTACACGGACATTTAGCTAAATGTCCGTGTAGAAAGAGTAATCATACACGGCTATTTATGTAATAATCCGTGTAGTTCGGTTATTTTGAGAGCGACACTGGCAAGCGTTTGTATACGGTTGTTTATGTAATAATCCGTGTAGCTCTCGATAATTGCACACGGATAAATATTCGTGTGTAAATATTCAGGGATTTTTACACCCTCGTATTCCACACGGCAGAAAATTCATGTAACTCTTATATTTATGTCTGTGTATAATCACTTATTCTGTAGTAGTGGTAGCTGCCAAAAGTAGTATAAAATTAGCTATACCTACAAGCAAATAAAAGACCCTTTGTTGTATTTTACAGGTGTACCTTCAACGTGGGGCTCATAGTTAGAAGGAAAATGAAATTGAAAGGGATAGGACATGACCAATCATTTGCCTTCATACAACGAATTCAAGCAAAATGATTTCTCTGAAATTATTCTTGATAGAGATTGGATAATTCCTATTACCCGTTGCCTTCCGTCGAGGGGAACAAAAAACAGGAAAATTAAATAGATAAAAGGCGCAGATTACACAATAGCGCAGTGTCTGAGCATTGCTATTAAATATTAATGTAATTATGAGGATGAATCCACATCATTATTTCTATTTTCAAAGTCTAAACAATCAATTCAAACTACTTAATATGATCAACATACTAAAATATTGTTGGTGACCAAATTTTATATTTTACTATCATAATATAAGCGGAAATCTTGATGCAGTGAAGATTAAAATATCTCCGAGTAAAATTACATTTTTTTAGAAAAATCTTGATGCAGTGAAGATGTAAATATTTCCGAGTACTTTCTTTTTTTTAGTATGAGTTAGAGGGTCAAATTTCTTTACCTTACATCTAGTATAAGCGTTGAGTTTCAAACGTGAGTCTTTTGATAAAGAGAAGAATAGCATTACGACTGAGTAATTACAATTTATCAAATATTTTATTGATATGTAAATCTTATTCTTCACTGGAATATGTTTATTCGATATGAATATGTTATTGCTATTGCAAGATGTGCAGTGTACCAATTCAATGCAAATTTATTCTGGATAGTATTTTGTATACACTACTGCACTTACATTTATTTATTTTTATTTTTCTTAAAAAAGGCTGAAGTCTCTTTCATTTCTAAAATATAATAATTACAAAAACCAGTTAGCCAGAATATTCTGCATTTACATATATCATGTATATATGATTTAAAATAGAAGTTAGCTATGTTCCAACTTCCAAGCAACCATCGTAGCTACAAAGCATTGCACAAAAAATATAGTTAACCAATAAATAATTACGATTGGACCTTCAGATAAGTGAGAATCACAAAATTATATTTGTAGGCCAGGCCCATTCTAAGCCCATTATATCCCCTTCGGTCCTGTTAGTATTTGCTTTAAAATTCTAACGGTCGATCCGAACCGTTCATCTTGTACTCCAATTAATATGTGCTTCAAGATCAAATTTTATATTTTTCTAAATTTATTTATTATTTATTAAATTACTTTAAAAATTATTAATCTAACATTGACTTAATAAAACAGTAAAATTAACCTACAATGTCAGTTTGACTTATGTAACTTCGAAAGTCTGACAGCCTCTGAACTATTGATGCCTACGCAAAATAGTGTGATTGATAGCTGGACAGCGGGACTGCTGGAGGTGTGATAGCGGAGCGCACACAAATACACAATCTTTTGATTCTTTTTTTTTGATGAAATCTTTTGATTTTTTTCCTCCTCTTTAACGATATTTGTTGCTTTTGTTTACTTGTTTAGTTTGTTTCTTTTTGCCGAAGGAGATAGAAGACAAAATCAGGTCCCAATCAAGCTCGGTGTAGAGCTGCGTAGGATGACAGCAAACGAGATGAAGGATACACGCAGCACCATGTCATTTTTGACTGATGACATGCATGCTACAAGTCAAAAAATGTGTTCTCATTTCCCTTTAATCAAATGTGACTGTGACTCCGTATCGGCGTATATAAAACAAGTTCATGATGTCAGTTTAGATTTTACAAGCCCGTAGATGTTTTTAACTTTTGTTCATCGGAAGCAAAATCGTCAGTTTTGATGAAATCAATTAAACCGCAACTTGTGCAACAACAAAGGATATATTAATATTAGTAAGAATACAGTACTATGCCTCAATATTCGAGTTTTCAAAATTCTAACGGTCGATCCGAACCGTGTATCTTGTTCTCCATATTAATATGTGTCTGAAGACCAAATTTTATACTTTTTGAAAAAAAATTACTATTTTTTTAGATAGGTAAAAAATCACTTGATCTAAAAAATTCTGCACTATTCAGATATTTGATTTTCTACCTATATAAAAAAATAGTAAATTTTTTTCAAAAAATATAAAATTTAGTCTCCAAACACATATGTCAGAGCTAGATTTTCTACCTATCTAAAAATACCGTCAGAGCTAGATTTTCAAATTATGTGATCAAAATTCATATTAAAAATCAATCATATAATTTTTTTAATGTGAAATATGAATATCAATTTTATCAATACATTTGACATTTTACTATTAAACTATATAGAACATTATGTACAAACAGATAAATTTGAAACTAAATAAAAATTAATTGAGTCTGATTAACTCAATTAATGTAGATTCGTCCTTGATTAAATATATACTAATTTTTTTTTTTTTAAATGCTTAGTATATTGAAAAATTCAAAAGACATCAAAGGTTTGTGTAGGAGCGGAGTTTCGTGTAGGCCAAAATAAAAATTAATTCTCTCCTCTCATTTTAACAACATCACAGTACATGAGAACAGGGGCGGAACCAAGGGGGTGAGAGGGGGGGGGGGCAGACATCCCCCATAAAATCAGGATATTGCTTATATATATAGTCTAAGCGCACATTTTCATATGATTTTTTACATATGCATACCAATTGGCACCTTCCAAATTCAAATCCTAGGTTGTTCTTTCGTCTTTCGATGGCTTGGCCCCTCCCAAATTCAATTTCTAGTTCCGCCCCTGCATGAGAAGTCAAATATAGTATAATATACATAACCTCTGAAAGTCATTAATTTTTACAAGATGATTACAATACTTGACCGTCTTGACCTACTTTAATTATTTCAAGCTCCGCCGCTATCATGGTTGATGGTACATAAATCAAGTATCATTATTAAAGAAAATAAAAGGTAACATATTACTTGACCAGATTACTTTGTCGGGAGCACGGATTGAAAAGTTGGAATCTGGCAGCAAGAATGAAACGGGCTGAGTGTCAACAAAGGAATAAAAAATTTCACAATGCGAGAAAAATATTGCAGGTAGCGTTCAATAAAAATGTTTCCCGTATAAGTGTGAGTGTTGTGTTGTATTTTCACTAATTGAGGCTTAGATATCTGGTGTCAGGGACGGATCTATGAAGGTTCAAAGGTAAGCAAGTATTTACTTCTAAATTTTTTTTTTTTTTTAAATTAGTACTATTTTTTTTTATATACCTACTTCTAAATGGATGAAGTGTCTATCCCTGGTTCAAAAATGCATTTACTTTGACTTAGTCATTATTTTGAGAAAAAAAATCTGATTTAAAATAAATAAATACATTTGCTTTGGCCGAAATCGGTTGTAGAACAGAAATTATAAAGAGAAAAGCAAAGAAGATAATTCTGAATATAGGAGTATAGGACCCATTAATTCATTGAGGAGGGTTCAAATGCACCCAAATTTTTGTGCACCCAAATGCACTATATATTTCAAATTCTTTTTCTTCATTTTTAAAGTCCAAATAGTCAATTCGAACCGTTGGATGCGATCTATATATTAAGATGTGATTGGAGACCAAATTTTACATTTTTTGGAATTTGTTTACTATTTATTAAACCACTTTGAAAATCGCTGATCCAAAGGTCCGAAAAATGTAAAATAAGCGATTTTCAAAGTGGCTTAATAAATAGTAAACAAATTCCAAAAAATGTAAAATTTGGTCTCCAAGCACATCTTAATATATAGATCACATCTAACGGTTCGGATTGACTATTCGGACTTTGAAAACAGAGAAAAATAATTTGAAAGATAGGGTGCATTTGGGTGCAAAAAAATTTGGGTGCATTTGAACCCTCCTCTAATTCATTAGATATGTCATTTAACTTTTTAAATAATTTCAGACATATCGTGTTCAAATATTTACTGTGCCACTATAAAATGGGATATTATCTATATTTTGATTTGGTTCTCATCATTGATAAAAAAATTTCCTTCTTAATTGTTATTTTATTTTGTCTCGTATGTAACATTATTTGTTGTGTAATATTAAAATTTACAATTTAACTCTATTTTGCAATTTAATTTAATTTTTATATGCTTTTATTGTATAATAAAAGTGAGACATATGAGTATAGTATTGTACCGTAGTACGGATTGGTCAGTGCTAAAATTAATAATTTTATTTTCAAAATTATACATAACTTTTATATGAAAATTATACATTTATATGAAATTATACATGCAGACTAAATTTTATATCTCTTATAAATTATTTTACTATTTTTATAAATAGATAAGAAAATCACTATTTTTAATGTTCTATAATTTTTAGATCAAGTGAATTTTCAACTATCTAAAAAAAATAGTAAAAATAATTTTAAAAATAGTATAATCGCCTCACTCATGAAAAATAATCATACTTGTTTCTTTCTCTCCCTTTCAAATGGTATTTTTTTTTTCTTCTCCTTGCTAATGTCTGGAGGCAGGCATTCAACGTTAATTTCAAACATTAATTATATAAACAACGATGTACACTTTTGATGAAAATGACAGTAGTATTATCTTGACTGTGTTCAACTGTTTGGCGCTTTATGTAGTAAATACAATTAGTCACAGGTCAATAAACGGATACAGAATTTGAAAGTAATTTTTCGTATGTGCTTTTAAAGCAGACTGATTAACTGAAGCAAATTAATACATCATCCATCATCATAATTTAATTTCTTTAACTACTCATATCAAAGATAATAGAAAGATGGATATGGATACACATAAAAGTTGAACGCAACCAAGATAATATCTCATTAATCTGTAATATGAAAAATTCAGCTTGCTTTCTACTCAAAATATCTCCCTCAGCTAAACTATTCCCGCTATATTAATTATAACTGCACCCGGACCGTACCCCAATAAAATAAATGAATTTAATCACCGATATGGCAATATAAAATTAAAGAAATAAAAAAAATATATAATATATAATACATTAAAAGAAGATACTGGTGGCATTGATATCTGTCCGTTTATCTGTCAGAGTATTTGGTCCCCAACCCACTCCCCGATGTTTCTTTTACAAAAGGACAGAGGACTGACAAAGACAAGACCAGACTGGCCCCACTTCAGACGAAGACGCGTCACCGCCTCAACGGCTATCATCTGTCTCGGACCGTTTCGCGCGTAAGCCTGGAGACGCGAATCAGGGCTCAGAAGAAGGGGAGTAAGAAGAAAGCGGCAAGAGGAAGAACCCAGGAAAGAGATTTGGGGAAGGAAACGGGAGATGCGAAGCTGATCTGGTCTCCGCCTAGATATACCATCGTATTGGTGTTGTTTGTCAATGGAACTCCAGCTGCTTGTGGGTTTTCTCCTGAAGCTGCTTTCTGGCTGTCAATGAGTAAAAACACAACCACATAAATTATCCATGAAAAAAATCATGCATTTTACAGGCAAAAAAAATAGACGGTTTACACTGTATTATGCATTTGTGCTTGAAGTATCCGGCATTAATTGATCGTGGATTGATAGTACTATAGAAAATTTTGTCATGTTGTCTGGGTGGTGTAGTTGGTTATCACGCTAGTCTCACACACTAGAGGTCCCCGGTTCGAACCCGGGCTCAGACACACTACGCGTAGAGTTAGGCAACATTGTAGGCCCATTAAAAATTCTATTTTTGATTTCTTAAGCAGCAGAAAATCAAGCAACTTTTAAGAGATTTGGAATTCACCTTTTGCCCTAATGCAAATCTAATTCCTCAGCTACCGATTAATTAATTTACCGACCCTATCATTTTGACTTGATATGATATAATGGGAAACCAAAATAACTAGATTTACACGCTGCAATACAAATGTAACAAATCGCTATCAAGTATCAAGATCCAACAGATATACCCACACCAAACAACGGTCAAAACTATTATATCATGCTCCTAATTTTCCTACTTTTCTACACTTGCCAAACGGCCAAACCTAAACGCAACAAATTCTTCTATGTACAGCTCTCCTACGTTCCTACTACAAACCACCAACAACACAGAGAAAAATAAACAAACACAAGAAAAGTTGCTATATAGTAATATACACATACCTGGTTGTGCTGGGGCAAAATGTGATGATGTAATTTGCCGATGCACAAGTAAATGTCGAAGTGGCATCGTCATAGGCGTAGCTGTACGCTCTCGGGCATGCATTCTTGAAGAATTGCGAGTATGCCGACGGCTTACACGTGTTAGGATTTCCATATTCGCCACTGCAGCAGTACTGAGCGGAGCCGAATGCTTCGCACGCACTCTTGCACGCCACATTCTCGCTACCGCCGCCTTCTGTTTGTAAAACCACCTGAAAGTGGAGTTAACATATGTAAAATTTAGTTGCACAATTACAATAAGAACTAAATTCAGTGAACATGAAAAAGAATTGATGTATTTACTTTAAGGTCCATCGGGCATGCCGAATTAAGATCGACCAAGCAACCTGTAGTGGTACAATTGCCCCCTCCCGATCCGCTTTGAGGTACGACAAGCATTGGTACATTGTAACCATCCACCAAGCTCACATCATAGAAATCCATCCCACCAGAACCGTCGAGGGTGAACTCAGCCAGTGTGGCCGGTGGTGCAGCACCTCCGCCTAAGCATTCCATCTTACCAGACCCACAATCCCCAGTACCACAAGTGAATTTACCGGTAGAATCGGTAGTACAGAGCGTGCGTCCCCACATGCGACCCGACCAATTGGTAGGTGCATCGAGGGTTTTGCTCTCGCCTTGTGAGAGAGAGAAGCCAGTTGTGCCAAGAGCAGCCGTACCAGCACCGGAGAGAACACCAGGCCATACCGTGTATCCACAATTGTTTGTCATGGTGAATGAAGCAGATAATACAACTGTTAACAGAACTAGAAGTTAGAAACAGAGGACATAGAAACAGGGGAATAAGGATGGAAACAGAGGCATGGAAGGCTTGTACATTATATTTTCTTTCATCGGTGCAAGATTTTCACACACATATATATTCAGAGAGATAATATCACTCGTGTTCTTACAGTATACTAAAAATGGGTGATTGTACTTGCAATTGTAATTGCAAGAAATGTAATTTTACTTGCCTGGTGCAAATAGCAATAGAAGCACGCCTTGTAGAGTGAAAATATCAAGAGATGAGGCCATCACAATTCCCAAAAAAGAAACCGCCTTAGTTTTTGACGTAAGAAGTTCGAGTAGCTGATGGGAGAGTTTACAATGGAATGGGAGGATGGCCGTATATTTATAGATAGAGGAAGTGTTCAGCAATGGCTTTTTCTGTTCGTCTTCTAGTTATTACGGGACCTACTGGTCAGATATTTTCCCATTAGAAATTTAATGTCGGCAACGGCTCTCTATTTCTCACTCGGTACTCGGTACCCGGTAGAGCCGTAGAGGCTTGGGTTTTGTGCAGGCATGCTCTGTGACAACTGACAACAGAGGAAAACAGAGTATCTATTTAATTTTTTACTATATTTTTTGTCCCTATTAGTTTATTAATATTTTTGTACAAGTAAAAGGTCGTGTAAATTGAAGTTTACATGTGAGTTCCAAACCTCCAATGTATTATATTTATTAAGACCAGGGTTCTAAATAGCTAACTATAGCTACGTTATAGTTTTTTTGAACCATAAACGCTAAGTTATGAGATAAAATTGTGCTAACTCAATTACGACCGCTATTACCGCTATATGAGACCCGCTATAACTACCGCTATATTACATAGTTTTTTTTTAGCAATTTATATGAACTTATGTACTTCTATTTTTATTTCTAATACTACATGGTTTTCTACGATAAGTATACTAAACCAAAGTATATGCTTCTATTTTTATTTGTGATTTATTCTATCATTCTATATCGAGAAATATTCAAATACTAATTCTTCATTTTGATTACTCTTTTTATAGTATTCATTTGTAAAATTATTATTGTTCATTTCAATTGAAAGCTGGTTTTAATTATTATTATAATTATAAAATGTTTAAATATGTATATTGACTTCATTTACCTTATAAAATTAATTGCTCTTTATCTATTATAATATGTAATACCATGAAGTATAAACTATTAAATAATGTTACTTTTTAGATTTTTTTTTCCTTCTTATTTGCGTAATTCATAAAAAGTATAGATTTAGATTAGTTGTCATTTAGTTGTTACATCAATTCTCTAATATTGATTATGTTGATAATTAGTAGAAATATAGAATATAAAGTTTGAAAAGGGAAAATCGCTATTTGTGATAACTTCCGCTATAGCTACGCTATTCGCAATAGTTTTATTTTTTTGGTCTCCCCGCTATGCCGCTATAATCGCTATTTAGAACCTTGATTGAGACAAAAGATCATTTATTAATTTGGATTTTTGTGATTGCCGTGTCCAACTTCGGTTTTTTTGGTAATTTGCCAAATTTTTCAGCATATTTAAGAGGTGAATTGTAAACTTGTTTTGGTGACATTTCCCGTGAGTATGATTGAAGGCTTGAAATTTATTTATTTACTTTCTCATATCTCGACCAATTGTTTTAGAAAACAATAGTTGACTGTTTGTGAGGGAAGGCGTAAAACAAGGGTATGAGGTCAAAAGGGTATCAGCCTATCAGGGAATATTTAGCCACTTGAGTCAAAATAAGAAAGAAATTTTAAATTGAGAACAAAGTTATTTTAGGATATTTACATGGTTTTAGGAAAAAAACAGAATTTTTTTTTTTTACCTCTGCAGAGGTGGGTGGAAGGAAGGTAAGATAGTGGCGGGGTCAAGAGAGAATCAATAAAACCAAATAAAAGACGGAACAAAGAAAGATCTTTTTGCTCGCGAACATAGATATTAATTTCAGAAAAGAGTAATAACAATTAATATTTTTTTAGTTCCAAAAAATAGATCATAATAACATAATGTGTTATATTCCTGATACAAATGATCAAATATTTGAAGAAAAGACTTCCTCGTAGCAAACGAGTTGGATATTATATGTTCGTATTTAAATTCATAAATTAGATACATATACTTGATATATGGATATGATATCCAAATATCTATACGGATACATATACATATACATATATAATTTTAAGTTAATCGTATGTTTTTAAATAGTAGATATATACCATATAGTTTAATATATATTATAAAAAAAATTTATGTTATTCACAGTTACTCATATCCGTTCATTATCCGATCTGTATTCGTATATGTTTAATATTCAATACGTATCTGTATTGAAAAAATAAAAATAGATACAGCTACAGTTTTAGCATTGTCACACCCCGGGACAGGGGGTCGCGCAGTTTCGTTTTAAAATGCGGTTTTGTTCATGCAGATATATATATATATATATATATTGATATATGTTTATGTGGGTGGGCCTGATTCTATTAGTATGCGGGGGGTGGCAGGGGGGCGGCAGCCCCCTGCGAGCGTTGTCTGAGGTTACGAAGCACCGCTCAATAGAGCCCGGAAAATTTGATTTCAAAGAAGTCAAATGGCATCAAAATCCTTTAACCGACGGCCCAGATTAGTCAAATTATCATATGATTTGATTTAAAACAAGTTTGGTTCAAAACTGATTTAATTTGGCTAAGTTATACCCAAAACAGTATTTTTGGGAACCCATTGCGGCCCGCAATAGGGCTGTTGCGGCCCGCAACCCTTCCCAAAATTTCCAGCCTCTGCAAACTGCCTCTGACTCCATTCATTGCGGCCCGCAATGACCTGGTTGGAAGTCAGCCTGCGAACTTCCCTCTGTCTGCTCTCATTGCGGCCCGCAATAGGGTTATTGCGGCCTGCAATAAGAGTACTGTTTTTCATTCCTTTGCCCATTTTCGTGGAATTTCACCCCGTTTTCAAACCCGATCAAATCCCCGTATACTTAAACAATTACTCCCCATTCACTGGACCTTTTAATGACATTAAAAATGCAATTTCAACATTTAAATCATAACAACTATTTAAAACATACCGTTAGGGTTTTATAACATAATACGGTTCGATAATAACCTATACATCAAAATAACCGACTACGGGTTCAACTACACATTCAAAATGGACATAAAAGGGTTTGGCATAACCTATTAGCCCGGCCTAAACTCACGTGTCGAGCCCGAGTCCCACTTCACTCGCGTTTACCTGCACATATCAATTCAAAGGGAAAAATTCCCCGAGGGGAGGGGGTGAGAAAACCTGTCATCCGTTTTCTCAGTGCGGAATTTAAAGGGCTACTGGATTTGTGCGAAATCCATCACCAGAACTAAATACACTAGCAATAGGGCATCTATTTATTCATTTACCAGTAATAATAAATGCACATGTACCGGGAATAGATTCAAACGGATTTCAATTCACATCTCATCAACATCAATCAACGAATTTTCCAGAAAGATTTGGTTTCACAGATATAATATATATAAGTCTGGTTATGAGGTACAGATATCAACTATCGATCACCTCCGGCTTAACAGTTCTATTTTCTGGTTTCAAGTCATACAATCTCATCAATTCATCACTTAAAATAAACACGGGCATATTCCGCGAATATGCAACAGAATATCACTTTTCTCAAAAAGAAATTACTGACACTTTCCCTGGATCACTGAACCACAGTTCTACCTAAAATTACACTGCACTTCCCTTACCCAACCGGTACTGGGTTCACTAGGGCCATTCTCCAGATGCGCATAAGGGTCCTGGATGAAAGTCTAGTAGCTAGCTAGACTTTCCACTATGATACACTGTTCACTTCACACAATCAATCCAAGTCATACTGTGGTTCCACTCACTTGTTCAAAACGACAGATCAACAATCGATAAACCGTACCAACATGAGAATCAAAACAGTTATACAATTCAATTACACTAATATCACAATTAATGCAATGCGGCAACAAATGCTTTCAATCAGAGATGCAACATGCTATGCACAGTTTATTTAAATCAAGCAAACAACGTAAATATAATAATATGCACCGTTATTTAGTTCTACGAATAAACCCCAAAACAGATCCCGTGAACCCTCGCACCTGGTTACGTAGGGCACGTAGAGGGTCCGCGATCTCGCGAATCGGTAAGCTCGTCAATCCCGCTAGCCGTGCTCGTTAGGATCTATACATAGGTCAATTTATTAAATTCCGGCATTTTTTACAATTTAAACCCTCAAATCAATTTTTTTGGGAAAAATCCGTAAATTGGAATTTGGTTGCACTTTGGAACACGGAATCAGTCAATTTACACTATATAAACAACAAAGGCACGGAATAATCAATTTGGTACGATTCTACGGGTTTTCACCGAAACCCTAAAAACACGGAATCGAGAAATGAGAGAGAAATAGAAACGGGAATTACCAATGGAACGGATGGATGTGCGAGATTTGAGCTCCTCTTCTTAAATCTCGGTTTTCGGGCAAAACGGTCACCGGGGTGTCTCTCTCTCACTCTCTCTCTCTCTCGTTCTTTCTCTCTTGGCGGAAACGAAGGAAAAGAAGAAGAGAGATGGGGGCAGGAAAGGAAAGGAAGGAGGGGAAGAGGAGGGAATGACAAGGGGCCCCCACTTGTAAGTGGTATTTTTGCAAAATAAACCCTCCACTTGTTCGATATTGTTTAAATGATTTATATAACCCCAATTGCTCCTCTCTCTTAACACAAATAATCGTATAATTATTTTTCACCATCCACGTCACTAATTTCGTATATACGTATATATATATTATTTGATTTAACCACTTATTATTTTAATTCAATCTGAATTTTAAAAGTTCACGGTGTTACAAGCATTGTGTGATCCGTATCTAGTGGTTTGCTAATGGGTTATCCGTGACCCGTTCCGGGTAACCCGTTAGGGGTAACGGGTAGGGCGGGTAGACGGGTAGGACGGGTACGGGTACAACCCGCAACGGGTAGACGGGTAGTTTTCCCAAAACCACTACCCTACCCGTTTATTACCCGTTGCGGGTTGACGGGTACGGGAGGGTTTTTTTTTTTTTTTTTTTTTTCTGTTTTTTTTTCTGAATTTTTATGCTTTGAGATTCGTGCCAAATTAAAGGACATCCCGGATGGAGTTTAGATATAGGGATCCGTTTTGAGATTCATGCCAAATTAAAATTGATGACTCAGATCTCATTCTACAAAGTGAGGTATTGCACTGGATTTGAATTCTATAGGGTGCCGCCAAAAAAATTTTGAAATTCAAATTTTGTAACGGGTCAGGTACGGATACGGGTAGACGGGTACGGGTAGGCGGGTACGGGTTGGCGGGTAGACGGGTACGGGTACAACGGGTTTTTTTCAAAATTATGTTGTCCGGTCCGTTTATTACCCGTACCCGTCTACCCGTTTGTACCCGGACAACGGGTACGGGTACCACGGGTAACGGGTACGGGCCGGGCAAAACGGGTTCAACCCCTAACGGGTTTAGCAAACCACTATCCGTATCTGATCCATTTGCACTCCTTGCATCTACTTAATTTTATACTCGCTCCATAATTTTGAACTCCGTGGTATAGTTTTACCACTGTGTGATCCGTATCCAACCCGTTTGCACTTCTTACCCCAACTTCCTCAATTCCAGACTGCTACATAATTTTGAACTCCGTAATGCACAAAAACAGACCAGTTAGAATTGAGTTTGTTGTCCTCACTCCTCAGATCCAAACTCGCTACATAGTTTAGAACTCGGTATCAGCCACAAATGTATATATGAAGAAAGGACGTTCGTGTCGAACCTCCGTTACAACTTACAACTAACAGGCTGTAAGTAGTTCCATACTCTCTCTCAAGTTTATACTCGGTTAGAAGATGTCCGTTCATACAATTACGTAGTTTCTTTTTAAAATGGATATCTCCGTTTTGTGTGCAATGTTGAGAATATGACGAGTCTCGTCACGACTGACAGCGCCTTAAATTCGGGGGGACACGTATCGGTTGTAGTTTGGTTTATAAGGAACAATAAAACGTTTTGGAATAGCGATCAAGTAACCGTTGAAGAACCGGTCTACCGTTAGAGAAACTAGGAAACCTATAGTAGTTTAGAAAAGAGTATAGATATAAGCTGGAAAAAATTGCCATTTCTACGTTATAATTTTTGTACCAAAAAATAATGAGCAGTCAAAATCCGGCATGAATATTTTCTCTTTTTAGTCAATGTAACAGAGAATCGAGACATAAAACAAATGATGCAAAGGGGAGCATATTTATTGAAAATTATGAAAGGTGAGAATAAGCTTTAATGGCCCTTCTTATCATGCGCAGGCAGCGCAGCCCGTTTTTGTTCCAAGATAATTGGTAATTGACAGGAGAAGTTTCGCTCAGGATAGGAGCCGTTTATTTAAAGGGCATGTATTTGGACATTAAGCTTGCGCATGATGACCATTTTGTCACTATAATAGCCCACGAGTATTTAATTGGTCAATTTGAGCATAATCCAATTTGGATGATGTTTTTTGTTTTGTAAAATTAGGTCAAATATGGTGCGCAGTGGTAAAAAGCGGAGCTACATTTCGTTGAGCATTCATAGCTTTTGTGTTTGTGCAAACCACCAGAGCAATCCGAGGTTGATTAATTTGACGAATCATGGAAGTCTAAAAGGTCGCATTAATTTTCAAAGTTATATGGAATATAAAAATATTTTGCGATTATAGGACTTCATTTTCCCTCAAACACCTAATTATTTTAGATATTATTTCGATTGATCATTTCAAATCTAAAAAGAGTGTTAATTTCCTAAAAAATTACATCCGCGTTGATCAAACTGTTGTCCAGTGTAGTCAAGTAAAGATAAAAATTTACTCAAACTCGTAACTCGCTCATAAGTTAGTCGTTAATGCTCATTTTAACTCGTTCATTTACAATTTAAGTCAGTTCCAATTCAAGTAGTTAACTCATTTAATTAAGGAGGCAGCTGCCCTCAGTTTCCCGAAAATTCTTGGACTTTTTACACTAATCCTATAAATAAATTCATTAGATCCGGTAATATTATGAAAACAATCCTATAAATAAGTTCAATGGATGTTATGTAGATGAAACCGCGTGGTCCCAGATGAAAACGCGTAGTCAACAAACAAAATATAATTGAAGTACATTCGGCAGTTAAACTGGGGACCATCTTCTGTGAACATACACATATTATCCTGTTAACATACAAATATTATCCTGTGAAAATACACATATTATCCTCTGAACATACAAATATTATCCTGTGAACATACACATATTATCCTATGAACATATACATATTATCTTGTGAACATACAAATATTATTCTGTGAACATACATATTGTACTTGAAATTATGGCAGTTAAAAGCGCGTCGTTGCCGGCTATGGCAGTTAAAAGCACATGGCCGAAAAAGTACTTCTTTCGTTACCGGCGGTTGAAAGCGCGTCGGAACTAAGCTAAAAAGGAAATGTTTTTATACGCGGAGATTTTCGGAGAACTGTAGCTTGGGGGACGCTACATTCTCTCTTTAATTAATGTGCTAAGTTTAAAATCAAACCGTCGAAGATAGCCGGTTTTGTTATTTGTCAAACCAAAAATAATTTCCAATTTCGTTTATTACTATTTTTATTTTTTGCTTTTTGCCAAACCGTAGATGTAGATGGTGATCAGTTTTATTTGTTTATTCTTTTCTCTCTCTTTGCCAAACCGGTCATGATTTCCGGTTTTTTTTTTTTTTTTGGGCTTTTGCCATATTTCTTCGGTTTATTTATTTATTATTTATTTAAATTTAATCAATTTTTCTTATTAACCTAAGATTCTTTTTTTTTTTGCTATTAGCCGAAGGGACCACATTAATATAAAACCGGGTTTAATGTCCGGTTTTATTTTTTCCAAATCGTGCTTGGTCTCCACTTTCAAAACTGAATTTGGTTTCTGGTTTTTATTCCATATGGATTTTCTGTGGTATTGTTATAAAGAGAAGAGAAACTTAGTTCAAACTTAAAGCCGATCATCATATCCGTTTTTCAAAAATTCAATATCGGAGATAATTTTTGGTGGTGATGATTTTTATAAAAAAGTTATAATCAAGTTAGTTTCGAAGTTTGATCATTTAGTGATGATTTTTAAAAAAAATTCCGTGGTCATAGGAACCTCCAAAGAGACCTCGTACAAGGAGAAAAAAATTTGACTTCATATATTCAAAAAATCCAAGTTACCAACTACTCTGGAAGTCTTACACACACTCATATTTTAATAACAAAACTGAACGATACATTGGAATTTAATTGGTATTATGCTTAATTCACTACACCAGTATTAATTGAAACTTCATAATCATAAATAATTATCTATTAATCAAAATTACTTATTTAAACAAATTTATTTAGATTTCGTGATATCTTTATCTTTGATAAATTTATATATTTTCTGTTAACAAATAGATAATTATAATAACAGATAAATGGATAAAAAAAAGTGATGGAAATTAAAGAGGGGGACTTTTATAATTTTTCCATGACCTAATTAGAAGCTTTCAATTGGTACTTCCATTCCAGCGGTGGCCGGGATTGACTGGTGTCTACTGTTGCAGATAAGAACAACCGATCATATTCTGATACTCTCACAATTATATAAGAACAAGTCTAGAAAGTTTGGTTTCTAGTTTTTATGACCATCAAATTAAAGGTTGGTAAGGTCCTTTGTACCAGTTAATTAAAAGTGGCACTAATGAGGATTGAAAAAGAGAATATTGATGTTTGACTATTCTTTGACGTTCATTTTCTTTTTCTGTTTTTGATGTGAACCCCTTGGGCATTTGACGTTCATTTCGGCCGTTGAGATCAAATCAGAATCAGAAGAATTATATAGAGTAAGGCTACGGTGAGTTGTGAAGTAAAACACGTTTTTACTTTACGCAATATTTTCATTTTCAAAGTTCAAATAGCCGATCCAAACCGTTAGATGTTTAATATATATTAAAATATGTTTGGAAACTAAATTTTACATTTTTTTGAAAATTTTATACTATTTATTAAGCCACTCTGAAAATCTGAAAATTCGGGTGAACAGTCAAAACAGTAAAAATTTCTGGACCACTAAATCGGCGATTTTCAAAGTGGCTTAATAAATAGTAAAAAAATTTCAAAAAATGTAAAATTTGGTCTCCAAGCACATTTCAATATGGAGATCATGTTGAGCGGCTCGGATCGACATTGTGAACTTTAAAATCGCAAAATATAAGTGTGAACTAAAATAGTCGCTTTATTTCGCAACTCACCGTAGCCCAACTCATCCGGCCTGTCCCATATATGCATCTATTAACTGCTTAGATCTGTTCATATTAGAATATGCCTAATTTCCAATAAGTTTGTGGGTTCATACACTATATATTGATGCTGATTTTACCTTTGTATTCAACTACAAACATTGCACAATATACCTGTTAATGGCAATAGCCGTTAACCATTAAAAAAACGAAAAAGAAACATTGCAATGATCGTTTTTTTTATATAGTTTGTTAAACAGTAGTCTTAAATTTGAATATATGTTTAAACATTTATCACGTTAGGATAAATACTAAAACAAGAAAATATAATCAAGCAATGCGTTTGTCAACTTGCTACAAGGCATGCTTTGCACATGGTGTGTTTGTAGCTGTCCCACAATCCACAAATTATTATCTAATGCCCGGGCAGCTAGCAAAGGATATGTTGACAGGCAGGACTCTTCAATTCAGTTCTAAGGCCGACCTTGAAAAAGGTCAGGTCAATTTCGCGCTCTTATCATCTGCTACGCACGAGATCTCAGCCGCTCGTCGAATCTAATGGCAGATGCTTGTCCCTTCACAAAATTACCTTGTCATGACTTGCCCCTTTTATTTCTCACGTGCGAGCTTAATTCTTCTCTATTTTCTAATTTCCCCAAGTGCTCTTTCCGGCCAGTTCCACGTAAGGGTGGCAAAAAAAAGCTCGTAGCTTGTGGCTCAATCATGACTTGTTCGCTAATAGCTCGCTTATTATTGGACCGAACTGTTAACGAACTATCTCGCCACTAACTCGATTTAAAATTAATAAGTTCAAAAAGAAGAAAAAAATCTCCTCTCCTTTGGTTTGGCATAGCTTGAGCGTAAGGCGATTAGCCAGGCGAAAAAAATAAGCGCTATGGCAATCAGCTCCCCCCGCCCCTCACCACCAATCTCTCCTCTCGTCCTCCATTCTCTATATCATCTTTTTCATTTGAGTTAGTGCTTCTGTCTGGTGGATTTGGTTATCGTTTTTGGTGCTTCCGTCCAGTGAATCTAGCCACTGCTCATCCCTTCATTGTCGTTCGAGTCGGTGCTTTCATCTAGCGGATTTGGCAACTATTTTTTGGTTCTTTCGCTTTGTGGATCTGGTCATCATTCTTCGCATCGTCCTTGGGGGGTTTTATTCTCTAATATCAGTGGTTCGATTTTTCTTTTCTTCTCTTGAGCTCTTCTTCCCCTCTTTGTCAATGGAAGAGTGTGTGGAGCGAGTTGTACATATAGTTACTTTATATATATATTAGAATAAATGTTTGATTAGGAAATAAATATGTTTTTGTAATGATGTTATGTGTTGTTATGTGTTGCTTTTCGCCTCCTCTTCTTCTTCTTTCCTGTTTCGAGGTGACTGTCCTGAACTGGTTGATTTAGTTTCCAGTCTGGTTTGATTCAGTACCTGCTCAGCTAATAGGTGACTGTCCTGGTCCGGTCGATTCAGTTTCCGGTTTGGTTTGGATTCAGTGCCTTCTCGGCTGTAATCTGCGTACAGAGGACACTATCGATAGGCTTCTATCACTCAAGCAAGAATAATCAATTTGCGTCCACAAGATGCACATACCCCTGTGCGTTTTTTGTTTTGTTTAGTTGTGTGTTTTTCACAGACACTAGTTGTCTAATATTATGTAACAGCTATTTTGTAATTTTTTCTATCAATGAATCTGCCTACGGGTTTTCAGCCAAAAAAAATTAACAAGTTCAAGCTGGACTATAAAAAATAGTAAAAAATTTCCAAAAAATATAAAATTTGGTCTCCAAATACATATTAATAAGGAGAACAAGATGAACGATTTTGATTGGTTATTTAAACTTTGAATTCAATGATTTATAGTACAATGTATGGTAGCCTTACTATATATATATGTATATATACATGAGTAGGGTTAAAATGCCCCATTGTTTTTTGCCCCAACCATGCCCCATCTCTATATCTTCATTTACAAAGTTCAAATAGTCGATCCGAACCGTTCATCTTGTTCTACATATTAAAATGTGCTTAGAGACCAAATTTTATATTTTTTAGAATTTTTTTACTATTTTTTTAGATAAGTACAAAATCACTACATCTGGACCATCCAAAAACGGTGATTTTGTACCTATCTAAAAAAATAGTAAAAAAATTCCAAAAAATATAAAATTTGGTCTCTAAGCACATTTTAATATGTAGAACAAGATGAACGGTTCGGATCGACTATTTGAACTTTGTAAACGAAGATATAGAGATGGGGCATGGTTGGGGCAAAAAACAATGGGGCATTTTAACCCTACTCTATATACATTTTAAAGTAGTGGAATCATAATCCACCGATTTTTATTAGAAACTATAAAGATCAAGTATGAGTATCTAAATAAGGTACCTAAGACTTAGCTAATCTGTTTATTTACAAAACAATAATATCTGTTCCAAAAACTACACGAAATAACAAAGTAAAACATCTAGCAAACACTAGTAATCTAACTATTACCAATTAAAGGTGTTCAAACGGTTCGGTTTGTTCGGTTTTTAATCAAACTGAAAAATTTCGGTTTAAATGGTTTGGTTTTCTGGTTTAAATGAATCGGTTCGGTTGAAATTTTGAATTATTTCGGTTTAAATGGTTCGGTTTTTTGGTTCAAATGAATCAGTTCGGTTGAAATTTTGAATTATTTTGATTTAAATGGATTGGTTTGGTTTAGACTTTTCAAAACCAACTAAACCGAACCGACCGAATCATATTGGATCAAGAATGATTTATATTTTGTTTGGTTCAATCATTGCTTCCTTTCTCTCATTTTAGTTTAAATATTTTAGAACATCAACATATTTTGTATGGAATTGAAAAAACTTGTGTATCAACATGTGCAATTTTCGTTAATAATGGCACCAATAGGTTTATTTCGGTTTGAACCAAACAAATTGAAATTTATTTTGATTTATTTGGTTCGGTTCTTAATTGGTTCGGTTCAATTCTACTTTTAAAAATCGATTAAAAACAAAAAAAAAATAGTTTTATTATTTTAGTTCGGTTTCAACTGAATCGACCGTGTGAACACTCCTAATCCCAATCCACACCATCATTATCATCCAAGGCGTCGACTTTTTTTATTTTAGTATCAAATCAAGCGGTAAAAATATTGAAAAATGAATGTATTAAAATTAACTTAGAAACTCACATATTTGACCGCTTGACTTAATACTAAATAAATTCGAAAAGTTATAAATTTTGCATGTAAAGGCACAACTAATGAAGTAGATCGGTTTGAACGGTTTGGATTCACCATTTAAAGTCGATTTGATAGGTTTTAGAGTTAGTGTTATATAGGCTAAAACGACACTGATGTTATACTAGTCAAACTCATTAATGAGTTTGGCTAATATAACATCAGTGTCATTTTAGCCTATATAACACATATTCTAAAACATATCAAATCGACTTTGAACGACTAATCCAAACTGTTCAAACCGATTTACATTATGAGTGATGTGTTTAGATACAATTTTTTTATATGTTCGAGTTATTTTAGTA
The DNA here is from genome assembly GCF_964058835.1 of Carex rostrata. NCBI lineage: Eukaryota > Viridiplantae > Streptophyta > Magnoliopsida > Poales > Cyperaceae > Carex > Carex rostrata. The sequence continues at coordinate 2,458,512 of NC_135948.1, read as the reverse complement.
TCAAATCAAGCGGTAAAAATATTGAAAAATAAATGTATTAAAATTAACTTAAAAACTCACACATTTGACTGCTTGACTTAATACTAAATAAATTCGAAAAATTATAAATTTTGCATGTAAACGCACAACTAATGAAGTAGATCGGTTTGAACGGTTTGGATTTACCATTTAAAGCCGATTTGATAGGTTTTAGATTTAGTGTTATATAGATTAAAATGACACTGATGTTAACATCAGTGTCATTTTAGCCTATATAACACCAACTCTAAAACATATTAAATCGATTTTGAACGACTAATCCAAACCGTTCAAACCGATTTACATTATGAGTGATGCGTTTACATACAATTTTTTTATATTTTCGAGTTATTTTAGTATCAAATCAAGCGGTAAAAATATTGAAAAATGAATGTATTAAAATTAACTTAAAAATTCACATATTTGACCGCTTAACTTAATACTAAATAAATTCGAAAAGTTATAAATTTTGAATGTAAACGCACAACTAATGAAGTAGATCGGATTGAACGGTTTGGATTCACCGTTTAAAGTCGATTTGATAGGTTTTGGAGTTAGTGTCATTTTAGCCTATATAACACCAACTCTAAAACCTATCAAATCAACTTTGAACGACTAATCCAAACCATTCAAACCGATTTACATTATGAGTGATGCGTTTACATACATTTTTTTTTTATATTTTCGAGTTATTTTAGTATCAAATCAAGCGGTAAAAATATTGAAAAATGAATGTATTAAAATTAACTTAAAAACTCACACATTTGACTGCTTGACTTAATACTAAATAAATTCAAAAGGTTATAAATTTTGCATGTAAACGCACAACTAATGAAGTAGATCGGTTTGAATTCACCGTTTAAAGTCGATTTGATAGGTTTTAGAGTTGGTGTTATATAGGCTAAAATGACACTGATGTTATATAAGCCAAACTCATTATAAATTTTGCATGTAAACGCACAACTAATGAAGTAGATCGGTTTGAATGGTTTGAATTCACCATTTAAAGTCAATTTGATAGGTTTAGAGTTAGTGTTATATAGATTGAAATGACACTAATATTTTAGTAGCCAAACTCTACATTAATTTTTGCTTCCTCTCTTTTTCATCGCCGCTAAAATTTTAAATTATTCCTCCCTTTTCCCCCGCTTTTAAGATATACTTCGTATTTTCCTTTTCCTGAGCGGAAAGCTTTGGGCCTAATTGCTAACCACCTCTTGTGGAATATTCTTTTCGGCCTGTCTGTCTCTGTCTCTCTCCCTCTCTCTAAAACTAACAAAAGCCCACTATATCATGCAACGAGAAATAAATGCCACATTGTTTTGTTGAAGCGAAAAACTATGTCCGTAAAGATTTGGCATATTATTAAAAATAACATCGTCTGTTTGCATACTGAAACGCAGTCAGGAGAACCTCTTTGTTTTTATTTGTCATGTCAAAATTTAAATGAGCCATAATAAATAAATTAATGTTTAGATTTTGGAAGAGGCAATGATACAGCTGAGAGGCGTGACATTGATATTGAGCCTTAGTTTAGTGCTTATGTGTGTCATGTTGTACTACATGATTATGAGTTTCATAGGAAGGGAAAAGGAATTGTCATATATGTCGAGTCAAAAGTAATACAAAGCATGTAACTAACTTTAGTTGAGAACCTTCTCGCTGCGTGCTTTGAATGGATCTTTTTTATATACAAGAAGTAACAACACTTATCCTAAATATAAACAAAACTGATTTTTTTTATTCATCAATAAATTTAACAATTAATCTCAACACAACAAGTGCATGCACATGCATATATACATTTCACAGTGTAGATATATACTGCTACGTACTGGTAAGTCATAATCGGAAGGAAGGTACGATCAATTGTGATCTGGCCAGAAAATTTTAATTTTTCTTAACATCTGTGATCTACAACGATTTTTGGAAATAAATCTTTATGACACGCTACCTAACTAATGCATGGCTTCTAAGGAAACCTAGATAAGCACTACGAGGAAAAAACGGGTACTGATATTGACACAATAATTTTTTTTATTAACACAACAAATTCAAATTTTTTACTTGTATGGACAAATATGTCATTACTTTAATTCTCTCTAGATACTATATCTTTTTTAAGATGAACTTTCTCTATATTAAAGATCATTGATTATACATTTTATTTCCAATAACTAAACGTCTTGTACTATATATAGTAAAATCTTTAAGGGAAGGTTTTATTTTTCAAATTTAAGAAGTATAGCAACAAATATTTAAGAAATCATTTCTTGTCGTAAAAAGTAAAGATAAAAAAAAGTGTTATTTTTAGTGACTTTACTGAACTTAGTCGAATTTATAACATTAAATATATACTTCATTTCTTGCATCACATGTTGTTTTATTTTTCTCATTTTTATTGATTATGTATTAGGTGGTATGTACAAATTTTCATTGTTGAGTTTAGAAAAAAAAATGGTACAAAATGATATATTATCATGATCAATAAAAAGATACTATAAACTCTATTAATTGAACATACACCTTACACTAACACAAAGTATTATCTAAGAGAGTTATTTGATGGAATGATTTTTCCATTTGTAAAGAATGAGCATTTTAATTTATTATTTTTAATTTTTTGAAATTGAAATGTTTTAGGAGTAAGTTTCAGTTATGAAAATAAAACAAATAACAAACAACCATTAATATGAAGAAATAAACATGTATTTTTTGGTTGACTATTATATACAATTTGGTCCTTCTTTACTATATACTTCCACAATTTCTTTCATTAATAATTGTGTATCTTTATTTCCTGCATGCTTAGTTTATTAAAATAAAATTTTATTTTATATGATTTTTTATTTGGATTGAAATTAATTTAAATATTTTCGTGTCTGATATTAATTTATTATTTGTCTTGATTGTTAGAGAAAATTAAAATCTATTGTTAAATACATGACAACAGAGAATATATTACCATATTAAAAAAATTACACGGTGATATAAATGAATACTTCAAATTAATTAAATTGTGTTAATATGACAAATAATTATTTTTTTACCTCAACATAAATTATGGAATTAAAGAGTCCATCCTACTACTTTTAACATTATTTTGAATATAATTAGCTCCATTGTTGAGTTGAGAAAATGATAAATTATAATTTTTTTTTCTTGCTATGTTATTAAAGCATAATATTTGCTTAGCGGTAATAATTTTATGCTTTTATTCCATTTTTTTTTGTAAGTGGTGTGCTATTTTGAATTTGTACATGCAGTTATTAAAAATAAACAAAGCAATCTGTATTTGTTAAACAAAAAGATGATATATCATGTAGTAATTTTTTTTTATATTTCTCATACCAATTAAATATATTGAAACAAAAAGGACCAAATTAAATACATATTTAACGGAAGTTAAAATCATTGATTTTCAGTACAACCAGATATGTATGGGTTAATATTCCTTTTCTGTTGTTATTTCATATCAGATGAAGATCTAACAATGAAGAATATATAGTAATTTATAAATGGTCCTCATGCTAGAAGATTACATAATCACCTGTATCGAAAATAGCATTTGAAAGAAATATATATAGAGGGCAAAATTGTCTATAAAATTAAAAAAAATGAAGTTGTTGTGTTAATATAAAATATTATTATGCTAATATCAGCACCGGAAAAAACCTACAAAAAAAAAGATAACAGTCATTCTTCTCTTTTGTCTCTCAAAAGTTATCTAGATTTGTTGCGCAATGACATGTGCTAAACCTTCCCATTAATTGCACAGGTAAAATCTAAAGTGAGATAAGATACAAAAGTTCCATATCAACATATGCCTTATCCACATGCTTTGAAAGTTGAAACCTTATTCAAAGAGAGTGAGTGCATTGTTGGCTTTGTTCCGAGTTGTTCCATCGAAAAACAAACAAGATATGGTATGCTTTATATCTAGGTACCAGATATATGAATTTCAATATTCATATATGTTATTACTGTTATAAAAAGACATGGTACATAAATATAATAACATCATGCATATGTTGTATTGTATGTGGAAATTTAGCTAGAGATGTGACCATGAGAGCAACTGTATATAAGTATATATAGTTTCATTGTATATGTCAACTGAAAACTGAAATATACCAAACATGATCCGAATATCTCACACGTTGACCTGGCACGTTCATCGAAAATAAATGAGCCTATCATCGAAGCCCCTTGTATTTCCTCTATATTTTAACAATTACATTGCATGCATGCATACCTCAGCTAATTGAGATGCGCCACTTTCTTTTAATGACATGTTAGTCATACTGCATTAATTATTACAATGGAACCGCTACGTACAAGCTAGATTGGTTTTCACTTTTCAATGGATTGATACAGCGAAAAAAAAGAATAACAATACCTTAATGATGAACAGAGAATAAAATAATAGAACAGAGAACCCGGACAAATTTATGGTCTCTCTAATGGGAAGTGACGTAATTAGAAAAGCAAGTCTTTCATGGAAAAGCAAAGCAACAAATGGTCGAAAAACCATGGTGCTAGCCAGGTTGAAGAGGAACCTTTCTACTTCGTGTATAGTTGTACACCTTATCCACAACACTTTACACGAGAGCAAAAAAGTGCTACCTCTCAAGTGTCAGTGTAGGATTAAAGAGCAATTTTGCCATGAGGACCTATGCCTCTAGAAAGTTACAAGGATAAGATAGCAATTTTACCAGTTCACTAGAATAAAGACTACTGTACTGGTAGTCTGGTACTTTGACCTCAGTACATGCTTTAAAGCATTCTCTAATGCAATAGTAGTAGTGTGAAGTGTGAACTCAAATGCCTACGGGGTTAATTAATTCCACTTATCACCTTATCACAATGTCAGAAAAGATAGTATGTGATAAATGGAGCAATAGTGGGGATAAAAAGGGGGCATCAATACCTCAAAAAAAGAAAGAAAGATATCAGTGTAGTATCCCTGAACATTCTTTCTTAATTTGTTTATTTTTTCTTCTTCTTCTTTGTTGTTTCTTGAGAAAAGTAGACGAAAAAAAAAAGAATTTCCATCTGATTGAGAAAGAAGCATGTGTTTACACCATAAACATAAGCCACCATTTCTTTCAAAAATATATATATTTTTTTTCTCTCAAAAAACATAAGCCACCAAACTATTGGCACCTATACCAGTCTAACGGTACCAGTCAACAACCTAGCACCAATAAAAGTCTTTCATCTAGATAATCGATACTAAAGTATTAGTGTCAGCTATTTTAAGCGACACTAATTGTGTGTTCTCCACTATTGTCTTCATACATTAACATTATTCTTCTTAGAACAGGGAAGTAAAGCAAATACTCATATCTAACAATATTAGAAGCACATGTGTAATAATCAAGATAGGAGTTGGATACGGTGCTACGCATAGCATAGAGGGTCTCCATGCAACGACTCAATATTTAAGTTTTCAAAATCTTAACGGTCAATCCATTTAGATTAAATGATTTTCTACCTATCTAAAAAAATAGTAAATTTTTTCTAAAAAATGTAAAATTTGGTTTGCAAATACATATTCATATGGAGGTCATGTTGAACGGTTCGGATCGACCGTTAAGATTTTGAAAACTAAAATATTGAGCCGTTGTATAGAGACCCTCTATGCTACGCGTGACATATTAGGAATTTGTATCCTCTGCATTAACTCAAAAGGAAATCTTTTGAGTTAATGAATCATGACCATCCAATCTGCTTTAAGATTCATGCAGACTAGATCTGCACAAATATTTAAGGGCCCCTGTATCATAAGCAGAGACCGAATTAGCTCCATTTAAAATTGGACTGTTGAGATCCATAATTAACTCAAAAGATTCCTTTTTGAGTTAACGCAGAGGATACGCATTCAGCATATTATATTAGTATGTCTACTTTTCAGAAAAGCACAAAATGAAGTTGTGAGAAGCAAAAAGATTTTAAGCAAATAGCCTCTCGGGTTCTGCAAATTAATGAACAGCTAGCTTAGTAACCCGATTGGTTTTGTAACTTTTCCGATACTAGAAAGGAGTGGAATTCCAGATCAGTGCCACCATACTAGAAAGGATTGGAATTCCGCAGAACTTATTAACAGTGTAGAAATGCCGAAATTCTTATTTTTATCATTCGAAAAATAAAAGATAAACAAAACAAACACAAAATCTGAGAAATTTCATTTTTTTCACACAGCCGCGAAATTGCAGACAAACAATATTTTTTTAAACATCTTTGACCATTCAACGTGGTCTGATTCACTTATGAGAAATATGAGAAATGGGGCCCACAAAAAAGTTTAAAAAGTTTGCGGCAACTGCTGGGCGGAATTCAAAAATTATAAGTTGTTGTCCGCCTCATCTCTATTTGACGGTTTTTTTATTTATCTTTTTTTTTTCTTCGAATGGTAATAATAAAAATTTCGGGTAGAAATGTGTCAATTGCTCCGTTGCTCCTTGATATTAATGATGGCAATCAAAATAAGATGGTACCAATTCATCATACAAAGTTAAGGTCGAACCTTTCATCTAAGCCATCAGATTCCAATCGGATGGTCTATTCTGGGATATATGGGGATAATACAAATGGCTCTTAAACTTTTGTTTTGTGACTAGTTTATTTTCGAATTTTAGTTTTGAATATTACCTCTTTTTTCCAACTAGGCAATTAGTGGTAATGACTACTTAATGCTCAATATAAGTGCCAATTGATCAAAATACTCTAGATGTTTATAGTGTTTAACATATTTATGAGTTATATATTTTTAATTTGTCATTAGTGTAATTTTTTAAAAAGTCAGAACTTGATTAAATATTCATTATACATTAATCGTTTGTTATTTTATTTTTTTACTTTTGGTTTTTCATTCTTTATTTTATTATTATAAAATTATATATTTTATTTAATATCATAAAACTATATTTTGTACATGAAAAAAACAAACATTATGGAGTAAGAAATTATTATTGATTGAAGATTAATTTTGAAATTTATAAAGTATCATGATTAAAAAATTATTGAAAAAATGATTAATTTATCAAGAATATTTTGATTATTTTGTACTTAAATTTAAAAATTAAATAGTAAGTTAACTTTTGGAGGTCAGTGTCGCTGATTGCATAATTGAAAAGATGATTGTCAAAATTAAAAATCTGAGGACTAATTTGTCACAAACCAAAAAGTTGAGGACCTTCCATAATATTAGCTCTTCATGTATTAGAAGACTTTTGTTTATTTATGCTATAATTGTATATATGATAATATGAAATCAGCTTTCTGAGAAATTAAATTGGCAAAAGCCCCCGGAGAACAGTTGTACATTATTAGATTAATATAAGCCCCATATTTGTTAGGCCCCAAAACCGAAAGTATTGTGACTCAAATATTTTGAGCAACCAAATAGAATAAATTAAGACTTACCTTTACCAACAATTAATCTAAAATGGGCCAAAACACGCACTATATTGTTTAATGCCAAGACCATGATCAGAAAATTCTCAAATGAGTTGTGTTAGATTTGCTGAATTTGTTATTGTCATGAACGGGCGAGGTGACGGGTCTTTCAAACCCAAGTGTGAATCGAGGCAAGGGTGTGTACTCTCTTGCCTAGATCTTTGAACTATCTGATTGGGACATGAATGCTCAAATGAGTCAAATTGGCTCGAGCAGCTCCCCCTTAATGACATCCCTCTATGCAGATGACTTGTTACTTTTTGGGGAAGCTGCTGCACCTCATAAAGCTCATACCATAATGCAGGTTTTACACTGTTTTACCTTGGTGTTGGGTCAAAGAGTGGGACCCGAAAAGAGTGAAATCTGGTTCTCCAGATGTGCTGATCAAGATGCTCAAATAGGGATAGATGATATCTTTCGGGTACAAGTTGAAGTTGAGACAACAAAGTGTTGGTCCCAAAGGCACCTAAAGGGGAAGAGGGGGCCGGGGGTGAATAGACATTTTTATATTTTTTTTGTCTAAGTAATAATAATCTAGCGCATCTATAAGTTATTTTTGACGGAAACTAGAATAACTTTGTTCTAAACAAAATGTAAAGTAAATAAAGTAAACAGTAGAGTTTAGAGACACTTAACATGAGAGTTGTTTATGGAGTTTGGCACTAACGCTTACGTCTTCGGGGCTCGCGACCTTCTTGATGGCGCGCCTTTCTTTACCCAATGAGAAATGAGTACAAGGTAGAACCGGTGAGCCCTTACAATTCTTCTGGAAAACCACACGACCCTAATAGAACAACCTGAGTTGCAAGGACTTCAAGGGTTGCAAGATGAGCACAAGACTCGAAGTAGTAAATGATTCGATAACGCAGGATCACTCTAGGAGTTGGTTGATTGATTGAATAAGCTTGAAATTGATTGTGTATATTGAAGTTGGAGTGCACAAGCAACAATGACTTTCTCTAGATCTGTAAATACGAAATATTGAAGTTGGAGGCGGCTAGAGTGATACTTCAAACCTTGGTAACTTCTATTTATAAAGAGCTGATAAAAAGGAAGTAAGTGGTGTAACGGTATACGTTATAGGGGACCATTACAATGGTAGGTCAATCGAAGTGGTTTGGAGTGTAACGGTGGTCACTGTTGATAATGGTAGATGACCGTTACAACGGTTCTCGCCACGAAAATTCTCTGGAAGGATTAGCGTTCGGTGACGCTAAATTCTATTTTATGCATCATGGGATTTGTACATGATTTATTTATTCCGTTATCACGGTCACTGGACCATGACAACGGTTAGCCTCACTTAGATCAATCTCAAGCTTATTTTACCAATTTTTCATATACATTATCCTTAATCTTGAGTTAATGTTTTTGCTATCCAGTGTCTTGTGCCTTCATGACCACATCCATGATGTTATATTGCTGTGTATTAATTCATTTTTGATGTGTAATTACTATTCATTCACTTGTCATGAACCTGCACAAATACTCAAGAGGAAAACTGTAAAATGCAATTATATATGTTTTGCAAATCTAGTCAAACAAATAAGTCGAGGGTCCCCAAAAGCTAACAATCTCTCCCTTTTGACGATTTGCAAAACATGTATATCAAGTGAGTGCATAAATTAATTATTCCCACAAAGTACGGAAAATTCAAATTTTTGAAGTTTTTGTTTTTCCCTTGTTCTTCAGTTTGTGTATATGTCATGGAATACCAATATAACATGAACTTGTAATATCTCTCTCCTTTTTTGGAAATGGTCAAAAGGGTAGAAAAATAAAACACAGTTATGCTCAGAACGAAGAGAGGGCTCCCCCTCAATTCATGCACTTCTTAATTTGGTAAAATTGTAAATTAAGGCCGAACAATAAAAATATAAATAGAATATTGAAATTAAAGCATGAAAATTTGCACTAAATGTGAATTTTGAATTTATATAGTGCAATATATCTTAATCGCGCCAGTCATGTCATGTACCATGTCATGCAAATTGACTCACTCATGTCACGTGACACTATGTGATCAATTTTTTTCAGCAATATTTCTTAAGTACAATTTATTTTGTAATAATTTCTTGTTTTTTGATATATTTTGTTATTATATTTTATAACTAATTTAAAATTTGAAAATATTAAATAAATGCGATCAGTCACGTTACGTGTGATCACAGCGTAACTACACATGACATGGTTGTCCTACATTATTTTAGTATAAAAAAAATTATTTACATACCATGATGTAACATGTTCAAGTCACAGTGTGTTAATCACGCTAGATCACATCACCTTCAAATAGATGAGTATGACAATGTATATGCTCAATCTTTCCGCCCTATGTACAAAGATCGTCATTGCACTAGCAGTTCATATGTTCTCCCGATGAAATTTTCCCCTATGACATTTTATTATTTTAATCTCATAAGAAACTCAATATTATATAGATTTTTATAAAATAAGCACTAATTAAGTTCAGTAATACTAATTATTAACAAACTAACTAATTAATGCAAGGGTGTAACTACCCACTACTAGAATTCTGACTTGTTGCATCGACTTACCTATGCTACAATCCTCGTTGCAACTACTCAATTTTCGACTTGTTGCATGGGTTATCCATGCAACAAGTCGAAAATTGAGTAGTTGCATGGGTTATCCATGCAACAAGCCCAAAAAAATACCGTTGCAACAACCCTCGTTGCAACTACTCAATTTTCGACTTGTTGCATGGATAATCCATGCAACTGACATTTTTTGGGGGGTTGTTGCATGGGTAAGCCCATGCAACAAGTCAGAGTATCCATGCAACAAATGACTTGTTGCATGGACACTACTTACCCATGCAACAAATATTTTTATCCATGCAACAAATATTTTTATCCATGCAATAAACCCAGATTCTAGTAGTGACCAGCATTACATCAAATCACCTCTCTGTAGGACAAAGTTTGATGTGCGAAATTCATAAAAAACTGTACAACCTATACAGAATTTAAATTTACTAAATAAAATTTACCTAATTTTTTTACTTAACCAATGCAATCGTGTTTGACTCTGATCTGACAAGGTGATCAAACCTGCACAAATTTAAACTTTTACATCTTTCAGACATAAAAAATATACAAAATTACCACTTTATTATTTGTTAAAAGAAAAATCTACGATCTTTCTTATATATCACAATCTACGATTTCATATTAAAATTCGTATCCTAATGTTTAATATATAAAAGGGGTAATCAACAATTTGTGAGAGAGAAGGTCAACACACCAACCCTCGTGGCATTGTCGCCTCCTAAGGAAACAGTGTAGTCACACCCCACAGTCTATGGACATGCATTAACTTTGGATAACTTATTATAAATTTATAAGAGTAAAGCTAGAGTGTGATATGGTCATCAAGAGAGTTTGGTGAGCACAACTTTAAAAGTATATCGGATTGATTTCTATCACCGAATCAATCCCCGAATTCAAACCGTTGAAATCCATGTACACATAAAATTTTAAAAGTTTCAGTTTTATTTACTACAAAGTCAAGCGGTCAAAGAAATGATAAAAATTGAATATATAAAACAATTTATAAATTAAGTTATAAAAGATTCATATCTTTGACCGCTTGACTTTGTAGTAAATAAAACCGAAACTTTTAAAATTTTGTGTGTACATGCATCACTCATGGAGTACATGGATTTCAACAGTTTAGATTCAGTGATGGAAGTCGATCCGATATACTTTTGAAATTGTGCTCACCAAACCTTTTTAGTAAGCACATTCATCAAATTTTTTGATGAGCACATCACACCCTAGCTTTACTTAATTTATAATACTACAACACAAATGTCATCAATAATCAAAGATTATCATTATCATAAAAAAAAGGAGCTTTAGCCTTTAGGCGCATGACGCCTCAAGCACAGGATTTGGTAAAAAAAAACGACCTGTCAACCGAAGCTTTGGACGTCAGATGTGGGCCCACCCCGTCAATTCTGACTTGGATTATGTGTTGATAACTTGACTATACACCACACCACACCACACCACGTCACCTTGACCTTCTAATCCTCTTACTTTGTTTCTCTGCTTGGTGATTGAAACCTCACACCTAGTCACCAATGAAAATAAAAAAGAAACCTAAAGACTATTGAATTTCTGTGGGAATTATACATGTGGCTCCTCGTGTGTTGGGTCGATATCCAATGTCTTAATTCTTATATAAATCTTGAAGAGTGAGTCTATGGTACTATGCATATTACGATTTGGCACCGTGCTACGGCTCTATATTCAAGTTTTCAAATTCTAACGGTCAATCCAAACCATTCATCTTGTTCTCCATATTAATATGTGTTTGGAAACCAAATTTTACATTTTTTGAAATTTTTTTAGATTTATTGAAAATCACTGTTTTTGGATGGTCCAGAATTTTCAGATCAAGTGATTTTCTAAATATCTAAAAAAATAGTAAACGAATTTCAAAAAATGTAAAATTTGGTCTCCTAACACATATTAATATGGAGAACAAGATGAACAGTTCGAATCGACCGTTAGAATTTAAAAACTCAAATATAGAGCCGTAGCACTGTAACAACCCGTAATATGCATAGTACCATAGACTCACTTAATCTTGAAAAGCAAGATCTCCCTTTTTATTTTTAGCCAACCCAATATCGGATTCTGAAGAGCCTCTTTTATTTAGACAGCGCATGTATAATTCAGTCTATCCAGTCAGTTGAATAGACCGAATATGCTGAGTTGTGAATAGAAACTCTCTGCTTTTATATGATTGAAGAAAATGGCAAATTCACAATTACCAAATGAGGTCCAGTTGACCCATCCTTTTCTAAAAAATTGAAAATTCCATACAAAGTACATTACATTAACCCCAAAATTTATAAAAAAATTCTATGCTTGACCCTCATATTATTGTGAAGTAAATTTTTTATAATTGATGCCATATTGAGAATTAATCCGAACCTGAAAGAAGGTAATAGGTCTATATCACAATCTATGACATGGCTCTCCAACCAAATTTGCACCAAACAGTATGACAACAACTTGACCAAAACACGATATAAATCAAGAGTAGAACTAGGGTGCTCTTAAGCTCACCAAAGTTTTGGTAAGCTTAACTCTAAAACTCATCAAATCGATTTCAAATGACGAATCTGAACCGTTGAAACCCACCTACCTTACGTGTGATGCATCTACATGTGAAATTTTTAAACATTCGAATTAATTTAGTATTAAGTCAAGCGGTCAAAATTAGAAGGTTAATAAATTAATTTTAGTGCATTCATTTTTGAACGTTTTTTGACCGCTTGACTTTATACTAAATTAATTTGAATGTTTAAAAATTTCACATGTAGATGCATCACACGTAAGGTAGGCGGGTTTCAACGGTTCGGATTCATCATTTGAAATCGATTTGATGAGTTTTAGAGTTAAGCTCATCAAAACTTTGGTGAGCTTAAGAGCACCCTAGTTCTACTCATAAATCAAATTAACGATTGAGGAGAATTTGTTAGAAAGATGCAATATCTTTTGTAGCATAACACGAGACCACTTCACATGAGCCGCACTAAGTTGTATCTCTTGTACCGCTGAATTTGTCTCCATAAAGCTCCACAAATAGATACATCAAATGCAGATCACCAACCTTATCTCTTCTATATGTAACATGAACGGCTCACAAGACTATTGCAAATTAAATTGAAAAACAAATATAATCTCATCGGCGTGCTCGAAGTTGGTATAACATACATGAATTAAATACGCAGTTGTTTGTTGTAGGGTTACAAAATCCAAATGTTTCAGCTAACATGTGTTTTTGGCCTAGCCCTAGGGGTGTAAACGGATACGGATAATCCGCTCCGTATTCGAAGATTATCTGAATCCGGATTAAACGGATACGGATATGGATACGGATAAATTTTGTATATGGTGAAGAAATGATGGATACGGATACGGATATGGATGAAGGTGAATATCTGTATCAGTATTCTCAATTATCTGGATCCGAAATTGCTCTCAACCGGTTCCGATTTTACTACTTCGAATAGAAATTGTTATATATTATCTCATATTCAATTCAATCTTAGTTGTGATATAAATGATAATTCGATCTGATTTTCAATTTAATCCCTTTTTCTCTTTCTCTAGTGATAGTGCTACAATAGTGTAATTTTCTTTTCTTTTTATCTCCATTTTTTCACTCTTTATTATTTTTCATTCAAGACTTTAGTCTGTAAATATAGTATGTTTTTAGTCTCTGTTAAATTAATTTTAGTCATTGTTTCAAGACAACAACAAGATACTTTTTTGTATCTTAAAGTGTATAACTCAATTATCCGATAATTATTTGTTTTGTATCTGTATTTAAATCCGTATCCGTTTAAGACAGATATGATTTTAAATTTTGATATCCGTTTACTATCCACATCCGTATCTGCGAATCCGCTCCATTTACACCCTTACCTAGCCCGCATTTATATATTAAATTCAGCTAACATGTTTTTATATAACTACATTCAGTTATCAACTTTTATCAATAATTTCTTAGTATAGAACTTGAAATTTAGTACCGGAGATTAAGTAAAGAGTTGGTAAAGTTATACTTTCCTTGAATTAAAATCTGAACGCATGATGCCATGACACTTTTTCTATGCCTTTTTTTTTCCTAATTTATTGACTTTCCTTTTTAAAATTTGAAGTAATTTTATTAAATTTTTGACTTTTAGTTTGCTTTAATTAGAATGCACGGAATGCAATAACCGAAGTTCTTATTTTTACCAACTTAAAAAAATAATAAACCAAATAATCCATTTTTTCGAAATTAGATTTTTAATTACTAAGATCACAGACTTAATCAGTGATCCATTTGACTGGGACCGCATATTCAATCGGCAACTCCAATTTTAGCTGCAAAAATTAATCAAAAACACAATTATTGAAGTCACCGATAAAATCTACGATCCCATCCATCGCAGATTGAGTCTGCAATCCTAGTATTTATGGAATTTTTGGAGAAAAAAAAAGAAGCTTAATGGGATTTGTTTGGAAGATGGTAAAAATAAAATTTTCGGCTGCAATAATTCAGATTTTATGATGTTGGAATAACGAATCGTGACAATGAATCGGGTGCGCGATAATGATTAATTGATTATGATGTTGGAATTTTTCGTGACGATAACAGTACAATAGTGATAAATAATTATTAACTACTGTTAATTTATTACGTAACGTAACCAAAGAGACGAGCTGAAGGGGTTACATAGTGTGGAGCTGGAGCTAGATTGATCTATTATACTTTTAGTTTTAACCTTCTATTCTGTAAGTTTAATTTCATATTCATACTTGTAAAAAAAAAATTCAATTTTTTTTTATTATAATTTGTATCACTACCTTTGTATTGTTTTATTTATTTAAAAAACAAATCGGCGACTAAGATGGCGCTGATCAGTTGTATAATTTTATTTTTATTTTTGAGAAGTTGCATATGTCCATGATTTTTATTAATTAGTATGTTATAAAAACATTTGCCGAGTCGGTGAATTATTGTCGGCTTCATTATATATATATATATTTTGTGGTCACAGCAAAAGCACTTAATTTTTCGTTCTTTTCTAGATATTTTCTGAAGCGGAATTTTCGTCCCTAGATATCTTGTCCATCCTTCTCCAATCTGGTCCGCCCACCTCAATCAAACGGTCCAGATCAATTTTCTGGGATTTTTTTTTTTAATTAACTGGGAAATGAGAATGTAGATAAGATGGTGATAGTAGGACCTGCTTTATATTTAAGCGTACAAAAGCATTATATGCAATCAATTACTATTCATACATTTACATCTGAGTTGGGAAAAAAAAGTACATAGCTAATGTTATCCGGGAAAAAAAAACAAATATATCGTTTTTCTCATGATGTGTCAGCCCAACCACCTGATGCATATATACAAGCAATTAACGGTGCATATATATTTCGCATGTTTTTTGTGTCATCGTGTGTATGGAGGTGGGGTGACTGATCCGCTGAATCTCGCACAGTAAACTCGTGATTTGATTAATATGGGTACGGTACACAATTAACTAAATCTCGTAGTACGTTCTAATAATCATCGTTTTCACCAAACTCTTTGACTTACAGCCACGAGTGCGTGAGAAATTAAAGTATTCAGAAATTTTATGCAAGGCGGTGATTTAATATTTAATACGCGCTAAATTTTTAATATATATGGTTTCCTCCTATGTTTAATTAATATTTACTAGTTTGAGCTTTACTTCATCCATGCATGCTTTTCATTAATCACTTATCTAAAAATATTCCAGTCTTAACATTAAATTAACATTTCTTTAATTTCCATAATTTTATATATCCAAATAAGTTGCTATTGCTATGTACAATTTGTTATGAGTTGAGCAATACTCAGAATGGACATGGATGGAACAATCACACAAACCTCTTATTTTCTTCTACTTATTAATTGCATGACACTACTATCAACAAAAATAATTAAATTCTATATAACAAATTAATTAAGTCATCATTATCCACCTAATATTAGTTAGACTTAGCCTATCATTAGCTCGAGTAGATTTTTCTGTATTTGATGAGGCAGAAAGCCACATTGCCACATCATTCTTGCACCGAAAATGCTAATTGTGCTGGATTTGTAGCCTAACAAAAATAATAATAATTTGCTAAATGTAAAAAAAAAAAAAGAGCTCAGCCCATCAATTTGCTTTTACCTTTAGGCCTAATAGCCCATATACTATCCAACATGCTCTCCACAAAAGTTTTCCCTTTCACAAATACCCACAAAAATATGAGATTTGTACATATATTATTTCTTGAAATGATATTATCAAACACCCCCCTCCTCAGTCCTCTCTAATTGATAGGCTAGACACATTTATTTACTTCATTTATTGCAGACTTTACTTCCGTGTTGTCAAATTATAATCTTATTAATTTCACATGATTTTGTTTCCATTACTCATTGGCTACAGCTTTTAGGTAGCATTCATTTGCATTTACTATTTTACTCACAAAAATATTGTGTGCATTTATTATAAAAGGGATGGTTTTAACTTAGTTTTGTCGCTGTCAAAAATACGTTACAGCGATCAATATAAAACTAATTTATAAATATGTAATACAGCTATCAATATTTGTGCAACATATTCACCTTTATGATCTTCAGTGGCAATAACAAAAGAAAAGGATAGGCCAACAAAAATGAAACTTTGGAGGGCAATTAAACAAAAAGGAAAACACATGGATGGAACTAGGGGTGATTAATGAGCGAGCATGAGCGAGTTAGGGTATGCTCATGCTCGCTCATTAAGTAAATGAGCGAGTTGTTAATGAGCGAGTTTAAATGAGCGGATAAATGAGCGAGTTGTAAATGAGCGAGTTATGAGCGGCTCACGAGTTATGACTTATGACTCATAACAAAATTATATAGTGTGCTCACGCATAACAAAATTTGTTAAAAGTCATTATAACAAAATCCAACAAATTGTCATAATTCATTTAAATGAGCGAGTTGTTATGACTATTACTTGTTTTGGGATTTAGGCGGAGGTTTTGCTTCTGCCGATTTACAAAAATAAATGAATATGAAACTATGAATATTAGTATATTACACACGATTAAATGTTACATTGTGCTCACTATATTACACATGATCAAATATGAAACTATGCTTACTATTTATCAATTTTAATGAGGCAGGGTTGATGTTACACAGAATTACATAGGATTAAATGTGGCAAGGATTAGATGTGGCAAATGCTTAATGAGCGAGTTATGAGCGAGTTGGGTCATGCTCATGCTCGTTCATTAAATAAATGAGCGAGTTGTTAATGAGCGAGTTTAAATGAGCGGATAAATGAGCGAGTTTAGGCGAGCTTTTAATGAGCGAGTTATGAGCGGCTCACGAGTTATGAGCGATTTACTCACCCCTAGATGGAACATTGGGAATTTATCGAATTCTTATCCTCTGAGATATCTCAAACTTTGCGTGACTTTACCGAAAATTTTAACCGTTTAAATAAGTTCTGCATGAATCTCGAAGCACAAATAATACAGTCCCCGTGCCCTATCAACGAATAGACACCTGACACGTCGGTCACGCAAAAGTTCAGATATCTCAGAGGATACGCACTCGAATTTATCAGTAACTGTAAGATTTGCACTAATAAACTGTATCACACTGAGTTCGGATCCTCTGCATTAACTCAAAAGGGAATCTTTTGAGTTAATGAATATTGACCATCCGATATGTTTTAAGATTCGTTCAGACTAGATCTGCATTAATATTAAAGGGCCCTATATCTTAAGCAGGGGCCAGATTGGCTCTGTTTAAAATCAGACGGTTGAGATTCACAGTATCACACTACTCATGAGTCCCGAAGGAATTAATAATTAAAAAGGAACTAGACTACGAGAAGAGTAAACAAACCGTAAACCAGGAGCAGTTCTTCTATAAGTAGATTGTTATAGTCTCTGGTAAGATTCCCCTTTCTCTCTCTCCTCTCTCCCTCTCTTTCTCCAGTTGTGAGTACGAACGGCTATCCTTCTCTCAGTCTCTCTGTCTCACGAGTGTGCCATCTAATCTAACCCCATTTGTATTATTTTCAAGTTAACCTGATTCTTACATTCGTTGTATTTGATTAGATCAGTGTATTTAATTAATACAAATCTAAGAAAAGAGGAAAATACAACGCCAAAAATTGTATTAGAATGGAGCAATTACGGCCTATTTCTCTCAGCATTCTGCTCTTCTTTCTTCTCCGAGGTATTATTTCAAACATGTCCCAATGCTGGTTTGTACTTCGTTTAGTGTTAGAAATTGGGAAGGGGTAAAGGGGAAGATGTGAACATTCAGGCACTATCGCTTGTTTACACTGTAGATAAATGCCCCAATTTTTTTTTTTCTTTTGCTCTCTTTTCCCTCCTTGTTACTGTATTTTCAAGAGAGAAGTTTTGTTCTGGATAAAGATATATTACAAAAGAGAGACATCCACAATTTAAGCCATATTTTGTGACTATCCTGCCACATGAAATAAAATCTAGAAAAATGGTGAGATTGTTTATCACCAAAAGACCCCAGAGCAATTTTCTCTTTTAATAATTAGCTTTTATTTTCATAATTGTTCATCTATAAATTCGCTCACCCAATTTTTTTGAAATTTCACAGATTGCGGATTAGTGGAGAGTGCTACATTCAACTTTGTTAACAATTGTGGAGGCCCAGTTTGGCCTGGGATTCTCTCCAATGCGGGCACCGCAAAACTCGAGACAACAGGGTTTCAGCTCCCACCCGGTGGTTCACGATCGATTCAGGCTCCGACAGGTTGGTCGGGTCGGTTCTGGGGCCGAACCGGTTGCTCCTTTGACTCGTCAGGTCGTGGCTCCTGTTCAACTGGTGATTGTGGTTCAAACCAAGTTGAGTGCAATGGTGCCGGCGCTGCTCCACCAGCCACACTGGCCGAGTTCACACTCGCATCAGCAGCTTCGACCCTGGATTTCTATGATGTCAGCTTGGTTGATGGGTACTGTTATTATTTAACAACCTATACTATATTTGTTGATTTTGAAAAGTTTTAGGTTTAGTGCTTGTAATTTTGGTTGTGGTGACAGTAGCAGGGCTAAATTTGGAACTAAATATGCTTTTATATATCCCCAAGTTGAATCGCGTCCTGTTTTAAAATATACTCTGGACAGAGCTTCTAACAAATTCGAAACTGAACAATCTTTTAAAAACCTTAGTGACCTTGTATTTTCACAAATATATTTGAAAACTTCTTTAGGGAAAATCATCTTTCTAAATGCTTTTTATATAGTGATAGAGACTGAACTGAACTTCTCTTGAACTGGTAGCAAGCCACAATCTAGCAATTGAATTTTAACTATTTATTCCACATAAAAGGACCATTTTGCCCTCTATTAAGATGTCATGTCAACTACTGATAATATATTAGGTAAAACCAACAAAAAGAAATCTCTGTTTTTGGTATAACCGATGTAGCAACCCTTGCAAAATTCTGATTCCATGTTCGATACAGGTACAACCTTCCAATAATGGTACAACCAAGTGGAAGTTGCATGGCAACTGGGTGCACAGTTGATCTAAACCAAAAGTGTCCGCCCGAGTTGCGTGTTGCAAATGGAGATGCATGCAAGAGTGCTTGCGAGGCATTTAACAAGCCGGAGTACTGTTGTAGTGGTAATTATGGAAACCCAAATACATGCAAACCTACTGTGTATTCTCAAATGTTCAAGTCGGCATGCCCAAGGTCATATAGCTATGCATATGATGACCCGACAAGTACGTTTACATGCACTGGTGGGGCCAACTATGTAGTTACCTTCTGCCCTGGATCTACTTCTCCGAGGTAAATTTTTGCGCAATTTTTTCATGAATTAATCTTGGTTCACGTAAAGTTAAATTCTAGCAGCTGGGTTGATATCTAGTGGCTGGATCCTAATTGCTAGTATTGATTTTAAAAAAGTTTATTTAAATCTATAATTTGTACTTAATGGAATTGTAAATCACTGAAAACTAGGAGTAATAATAACCAATTAATTCTGAAAACAAAATTCTTTTACATGTCACACTGAAATTAAGGGCCATGGCTTTGGGTTTTCCTATGATGTACTTCTTTTGAATTAATTAGTAAGAATGGTACAAAAGAAGAAATGTATCATTTGTACCTAAAATATTACAAAGTACAAAGAATTTGTTGGAATACATTTGTTGTTTGTCAAAAGCAATTTATTATTTAAAAATATAAGGGTCTAACTTGTATTTTTCTCCACCCATTTCATTGTCATGCACCTAAAAGTTTTGAGGATAGCACACCAGTGGCTGATTATGCTTTCAACTTGGTTAGGCTGAACAGACCACTAAATTTTTTGAACATATGCCTAGACCAATACTTGAAGGATTCCCTATTATTCATCTTTCTCCTTTGTTTGGCTAATAGAACAACAACTTTCTTTGATGTGTTTAGTTATTGATTTGGAAGGGTCTGAGTATAGTTGGTGGATTACTTGTTTGTCATTTTTCGTTTCGGGTGCTATTGGTTTTAGATTTCTGAATATCACAAAGGTTTCTTCAGCAAAATAGAGACTCCAGTTTCCAAATTAGACTTCGGAGGATTGTTTAGTCAAATAGGTATAAACCAGATAGATAACACATGAGATAAGCTAAATAGCAAAACAATAAAAGAGAAAGCATAGTAGTTTTTTTTTTCTTTAAACCTTGTACTTTGTTATATTCTTTACCATCCTTCTGAGGTTTCTATCCAGTGGATTTAACTGTTCATTATAAGAGTCCAACTGCCACCACTTTATTGCTCCTTTTATTAATTAGTTGCCTCTTAAATTTTGATGTGACTCTACCTAAAAGAATCTCACATAAAAGTTATTAATTTTTTCAATGATTATTAACTCAAATTTCTATCTTATAACTGTGACAACTGTTATTTGCTTGAATTTGAATACTAATATCAATTTTGTTTTGTGAATTTGCAGCAGCAGTAAAAAATCATCAACAGATTCAGGCACATCAACCCCACAATTATCAGGCGGTATAACCACCACTGGTACTGGCAATAATTATGATGATAGCAATAACCAAAACAACAATGGTGTAATGTTGCAAGATAATTCTTGGCTCGCAAGTTTAGCAACCGGCGACTCAGCGCCTACAAAAAGACCAAAATTGCCCCTCTTGCTTGCCTTCTCATTTTCTCTAGTCCTCCTGCTATAGTCTCACTTTTGGAAAAGAAAAAAAGAGGTCGGATAGAAGTGGGCTCGTTTTCTCTAACCCTAAAGGGTACAAGGCTTTAAAGTGGGGATGAAGAGATTCCCATTGTGGCCTTAAATTGAGGCAATTTGCACCATTTTCAAAGGAATTTTATTGGGGGACGAGTTTGACTAAGATTGCAAATTGGTAGGAAAATTTAAATCATGGGTTTTTGTGTATTTTGTGGAATTGTAATATAGATTTTAATATTTTATCCAATTAGTTAATTGATTCCATCCATGTTTCTTGATTGTTAGCACGGAGTGGGGTATATAATAGTGATGTATGTACACTCCTACGGTAGTGATGGTCACATGGGGCTGTAGTGTAGGGTTTTAAGCACGCTCATTGTAGGGTTGTGGCTTGTGAGATGGAATTAGGGATTTGTTTTTTTCTTCTCCATTTTCCTATATACTGTAGATATCCATTTCATGTTGTTGGCATGAAGGGCGTCATTGAAGAAAATATGGAGCCAATGTTTAAACTTTAAAGCATAATCAATTTTAAAATCTTTCTAGGATCACATGTAAGGCTGTAACTATATTATGGGACTGTGCTGTATGCCTGTATATTAGTTTGTTATGAATTTTTGTAATGAAGAATATGAGAAAAGTACCAAAATGTTTGCTAATATAAAGAAATTGATGCATCCATTGCTTTGTAAACGGAGAGGAGGCAATCTGGGCAGTATGGGCAGGGGATTAGGGTTAGGTTATGGGTTAATTCCTTTTTTATTTGTTGAGGGAGGCTGAGAGAAAAGATACCAAATTGATGCTTTATAGGAAAGGAAGGATGGCAGTTAAGTGGGCCCCATACTTGATGATTTTTTAAAGCATTGGGCATACTGCTGATATTCTACCCCAAGTTTTACATAGAAAGCTATTGGTGATGTCATTTTAATCTGGGATTTACTATTTGCAATTAGAATTTTGTGCATGGAGTAATCAGTAATCAATCAACGAATGGTACATGCATCATTTATCCTTATGTAGTTGAGGATAACATAGATACATATTTTATTACTCGATTATACAGTATACTTTATTGTTTCAATCATGTTTTAATTTTCACCAAAAAAGATTGTCCACTAACAAACTTAATTTTTACGATGAGTAAAAGTAATCCTGGAATGATGAGTGCAAAGTTTATTAAATGCGGTGAAGAGTTTATTTGACTCGAATATGTCGATAATAGCTGATGGTAAGAGATAAAATCAAAACTAGAAAATATTGCTTACTAATGTATAAAACTACCAACTCAGCAAGATCTTGGAAGCATTGTCGGTAGGGGTGTAAACGGATCGGATATTATCCGATTTCGTCCAGATCCGAATCCGCAAAATTACTAAATTATCCGATCTGTATATGTATCTGAGACTATCTGTATCCGGAGTTAGGCTGGGGTGCTATGGATAGCATAGTGGCCTCTATGCTACGGCTCAATATTCGAGTTTTCAAAATCCAAACGGTCGATCCGAACCGTTCATCTTATTCTCCATATTAATATCTGCTTGGAGACCAAATTTTACATTTTTCTGAATTTTTTTACTATTTATTAAGTATTTTACAAAATTGTTGATCCAACGGTGGCTGCACAAAACAGTAAAACCGTTGGATTAGCGATTTTCAAAGTGGCTTAATAAATAGTAAAAAAATTCAGAAAATTATAAAATTTGGTCTCCAAGCAGATATTAATATGGAGAATAAGATGAACGGTTCGGATCGACCGTTTGGATTTTGAAAACTCGAATATTGAGCCATAGCATAGAGGCCACTATGCTATCCATAGCACCCCAGCCTAACTCCTGTATCCGTGTCCATATCCGTATCCAAAAAATCATAACGGATAAGGATACGGTAAGGCCTTTAAATATCCGTATCCGACCGTTTACACTTTTAAACTACAACAAAGGTGCTATATGTTCTTACATTAATTTATTAAATTGCATATTGTATCAATAATTTATTAAAATTGTATATAGATACATATTTTAATGAACAATATATTTCAACCCACATAATTAGTTACTAATATTTTAATAATATAACAGATGTTTTGTAATCAACAAGTTAATTATAAAAAATATCCATATCCGTCCGATATCCAATCTGTATCCGTACCCGTATTCGAAAAATTATAATGGATACAGATACGGTAACACCACTATCAGATCCGTATCAGACCGTTTACACCCCTTATTGTCAGAGCAATCCAACAGTATCTGTTGGTACCCCTCTCATGTGGGGGGCCACTTGGTAGTTAATTTTCTGTAATCTCTTATTTTCAGGTCCTTTTTAATTACCTCTTAAGTTTTGCTCTTTTTCATTTTTTTTTCTCAAGATCAATTAGAACCAGAATAATTCTATCATAGATCTGCCTTTTAAGGCCTAAACGGAGGTGGATATTTTATTATTGTCCACCAAATTCGGTTGACAACCGCCCTTGTACCAAAATAGAACTTTTAATCAATGTTAATGTTCTCCAACTAATTGTAAAATTAATTTTAATTAACATGAGGAATTAAGTTCACTTTCAAGTTCCAACAATACATTTTATTAGTGACGCTCAATATTACCTACAGTTCTACTTTCAAATAATGAATTTTTCTTTCACAATAATTGAGAACAGATACCTGTCAGTTAATGGAATATGGACCATATCAAACGAGATCGAGAGAACCACGCAACAATTATGTGATTTGATGATGACTATTGTCGTCTAGTCTCAGACCATCCAAAACAAAGTGGTGCATGGTACAATCTCAGGATCTCAGCATAGAACCTCACAGTCACAGTACCTGAGCTCATCAAGTTGGTACCTCAGTTACATATCTCTCTAAAGTTTCCGTGGTGGTTTCCATGATGTAACTTGCCAATGTGTCTCAGAATTTTTGTGAGAATTGAATCTATGACTCGCACCAGTGCTAAGTCTGCGGTTCACATCAAAAAAAAAAAAAAAAAAATTAATCATAAGAAAATTGGTTAAGTATATTATGTATTTGTTCAAAGGTCCATATTTGTTTAATGGGATCGTTATACTATATTACTAAATGTTTATTAAAATTACATGATCAGGATATAAATGCAATTTTATTAGTCCATAGTTAACTTTCTTACTAAAAAATAGGATTTAGTCCTAATAATAAAACTATCATCAAATTAATTTTCTCTCATAAATACTTAATCTCGTTTGACCGAATGGTCAAACTCAATTATCAAATTTCTCTCATAAAAAAAATATAATGCAGTGAAAACCAACTCTTAAAAAATAAATGCTGCGTAACACGCCATTAATATATGGACTCAATAACAATATAAAATACAAACATACTTTACATAAAAGTAGAGTTCTAAATAGTTAGCAAAGCTACACAATGGCTGCGTTATTGTTATTTTTCAGATCTTAAAATTTATAGCGCTATTAACCGCTTTCTTTTTATCAGAGTTCTAAATAACTAGCTATAAGTGCACAATAACTATGCTATAAGTTTTTCGGACCTTAAAAATTATAGTGGTATAAATGCTATTTAGAATCTTGCTTGTGAATGTCAATTAACTCGCTAATCTACGCGAATTGTGAAAGATTTGCACTTAAATAAATACTGACGTACGTACAAAGACCTACACAAGGACTTAGCTGTAACGATAGGTTATGTTAGATATATTATATAGAGCTATTATAAGGGCTAGAGTAGATAAAGGTTCTCACCATAGCTAAAAGGGGATCCTGTGATGATTCTTTCTGTCATCTTGTGCTTTTGCAGTGGTGCCTTCTATCCTGCCGACATTATTTTCTTGAAGATATTTTACCTACTTACCAACTGCTGAGTTCTTAAATTTATCTACATTTTTATTTTTTATATTTTTTAAAGAACTTAATATATGTATATTGTATGAGAAGTTTTGAGATGTTTCTATTTTTTTTTGCCTACAACATACCTTTATTTTTTAAAACTTTAATAATTCAAAAGTCAAAATTTAAAAGTCAAAATAAAACAGTTTTTTTTTTTTTTTTTTGAAGGTTGGCAATGCCAACAATATATTGATAAGAAAATCAAAGGTTTATTTACAACACTATGCATATAAGTAAGTTAAAAAAGAAAAAAGAATAATATGAAAAAGGAAATATGAGCTCTATATATATACATAATTCTATTTCTAGCTCTAGCATGAATGTTTTTTCAAAAATAAAACAGTTGAATATGATCTACATCATTTTATCTATGCACGCCGATTTTTTTAAAAATACCCAAAAAAAATTATTTTATTAAAAATAACCAGGTTTTGAGTGGAATTTTAAAAATATCCAGGCCGCATATTTTTTCCGCGCTCCGTAATTTTTATTTCGGGCCGCGGAAAAAATTTGCGCTCCGAATTTTTTTTTTTTTGAGATTTTTTTATTCCGAGCGCAGATTTTTTCTGCGGCCCGTATTTTATGTATAATATATGTGTATGTATACATAATATAATATATGTATAATATAATTACATATAATTATATATAATTAAGGTTTTTGTATAATTATATAATATAATATAATTATACAAAAACCTAAATTACTCTACATGCAAACTAAAAAATTCCACAATTAATAATTACACTACAAAAACTTGAATTATACTAAACAAAATACCGATCGTTGTACGTCTACCATCGAACGAAAACTTAAACTGAGTTTTTGAGGCACTAAACGACGTTTTTTTTTTAAATTCTGATGCTTCCGATGCGACGATGCCCGGTGTACCATCAGTACAAAATCGGATCCGTCTCGTTCTCCCCTTTCCGAAAAGTGCTCATACGCGCAAATCCGACTTTCCTAACCAAAGTTATAGATGTTTATATATACATATACATAGAGATGGGCTATGGTGCATTGCAATGCATGAACCCCCTTATGCATTGCACTATAATCACGGATTTGAAGTCCAAGCGACCGATCCGAACCGTTAGATGTTTAATCCATATTGAAATGTGCTTGGAAACCAAATTTTACATTTTTTGGAATTTTTTTACTATTTATTAAGCATTTTTGAAAATTGCTGTTTAGCTGTGAACAGTAAAAAACAGTAAAATTTTCTGGACCATCAGATCAGCGACTTTCAAAATTGCTTAATAAATAGTAAAAAAATTCCAAAAAATGTAAAATTTGGTCCCCAAGCACATATTAATATGAAGAACAAGATGAACGGTTCGGATCGGTCGTTTGGGCTTTAAATCCATAATTTATAGTGCAATGCATAAGAGGGTTCATGCATTGCAATGCACCATAGCCCATCTCCATATACATATATTATAAAAAAATGAGTTATACATATATTATATATATTTTTTCTTTCTCCAAACTCTAAAAACAAAAAAAAAATCCGGGCCGCAGAAAAAATCTGCGCTCGGAATAAAAAAATCTAAAAAAAAAATAAAAAATTTGGAGCGCATATTTTTTCTGCGGCCCGGAATAAAAATTCTGGAGCGCGGAAAAAATCTGCGGCCTGGGTATTTTTAAAATTCCACTCAAAACCTGGTTATTTTTAATAAAATAAATTTTTTTTGAGTATTTTTAAAAAAAATCGGCTATGCATGTGTAAAAAATTATGACATTTCAATTTTATTTTGGTTGTCATCAAGAGCTTGTAAAAAAAAATACTAATTTGGATGATTTCTAGACGTTGATTTTTGAACTCATTGATTCACGTAAAAATAAAATTGAAATGTGATTATTTTTTATGAGCATATAGAGAAAATAAGATAGATCACATCTAACGATTTTATTTTGACTTTTAAGTTTTAAATTTTGAGTTATTAAAGTTTTAAAAAATAGAGGCATGGTGGAGGCACAAAAAATGGAGGCACAAAAAATGGAGGCATTTGAACCCTCCTCAGATTGTATTATGTTTATGAATTAGTACATGGTAGAGTTTAAATGTCTGTGGAATTGAGAAAAGGAGGACCCTCCTATTCTTCAATCTGAACCGTTCAAAATCGATCAAACGGCTTCAAGTACATCTGATTTGTTTTAATAGATTATATTGATATAAAAGAAAAATGTAATTGAATTCGTTTGATCGATTTTAAACGATTTGAGTTGGAGAATAGGAGGGTTCTCCTTTTCTCAAGAAAAGGAGCAGATTGGCTTCCAAATGTCTGTAACATCCAAACGCACCCTTAAGTGAAGATGTATTTTTTAAAGCCAAACATATATTAATGTCTGCTCATCTGTTCGATAAAAAAAATTGCACCTGCATATCGGGTTATATCCTATCAGACCCGATAACAAACAGTTGTACTTGTAGTGGGTTTCAGCTACCCATAACATTGTTTAATTCCTTGATTCCTCCTTTTTTTTTCCTTGAAATTGGTCACTTAATTTAAAACTCGATATTAGTGCAATACCTGCGCAATCGAACTTTCCGACACAGATTTTAATCATCTCCAGCATTATAGAAAGATCACAACTAAAGGGAAGAATTAATTGAGTATTCAGATGGTGCTGTTATTAATTAAAGAATGATGCTACTGGTATATTCTGCACACGGCTGAGATTAATGAAGTACGATACAAATGGCAATTAAAGTATTGTTTTTCTTTTAACATGTATATTGCTTGCTTAATTTGATTTGATTAATGGCACTCTATCTTGGCTGCTATATATTAATAATGTATTGATTAATGGCACTCTATCTTTCCTTTAACCTAATTTGCCTTCATCATTACATATAACATGTCCCAATGTTGATTTCTTGAAATGGGCACACAGATTGTTTTCTTAAATAAATAACTCCTTCTTTCTGCTGTCAAGGATGAAAAAAGAAGAAGATGAAGACAATTTTCTATACCCTCATGCTTTTTGTTGGACATAGATATTACTCTGCAAAAAGTCTCTACTTGATAATTCATTGATGAAGCCACACACAACAAGCACAAGTTGATGATTTTTGTTAGCACCTTTGTGTTATCAGTATTTTCTGCCCAGTAAAATTCATCTGTAGCTAACAAAACACCTGACTAATTAATAATCATTTTTATAATAGCCTTCTACTCGCACTAACACAGACAGAATGAAGTGACACAGGACAAAAAATTCAACTTCAAAAGAACATAGGCAAAAGAAAAGCTAATACGATGCAGGAGGGAAGCTGCATTTCAAGTGCACACACCTAGCCTTTCTCCTTTGTCTTGAAAGTTTTGGCTGGAACTTCTGCGAAAAGAGAGGGAACTTTCATCAGGTTCCAACTTGCAAACAGTGTCCAAAGATTATGTTCTTACTGGCACGTGGCTTTTATAAGGATTGAGCTTCACAAAAGCAACATTAGCAAAATCGACAGCATTTTGTTAAGTGCTTTATGAAATGCGACAAATAATTTTGCAACTTGTACACATTTAATGTAATATATTCCTTCTTTTAGGAATACAAGATCCCAAACTCCTTAGTAATATTGACAACTTTATACTGTTTGATTTGTATTATGTGCAGTAATTTAAATTTTGAGTTTGTCTGTGAAATCCAAACATTCGTTACGAATCTTAAAAGTGTCCACTTTCTATTAATCTTAAAACATTCGTTACGAATCTTAAAACTGTCCGCTTTCTATTAATCTGCCCTGTGAATTTTTAAATTGATTCAATTTCTTATAATTAGTCTGATTCTGAACAAATTTTTTGAATTAGATCGATTTTGTGGACAGTGTTTTTAGTTTGATATGCTCAAGTCTGCGCTTAGGATTTTAAAATTAAAGGCCGGAAGCCATTGAAACTTGAGCTTGTATTTTTTTTTTTTGGTTCAGTAATATGTTGGTAAGAGTTTACCAGCTATATATGTCTATCGTTTTCCAGAAACTGTTTTGCAATGCGCATAAATAACCACATACATCATAAAACAAATTGGGCTATTATTGTGTCTTACTTCTAAGTTATAAATTGGGCTTATATTGTGTCTTACATCTCAAGTCATAAATTGGGCTTGTATTGTGTCTTATAAATTGGGTTAAATGGAGTCGAAATCCTAACGCCATATATATATATATATATATATATATAGAGTTAGGCTGGGTGCTATGGATAGCATAGTGGCCTCTATGCTACGGCTCAATATTCGAGTTTTCAAAATCCAAACGGTCGATCCGAACCGTTCATCTTATTCTCCATATTAATATCTGCTTGGAGACCAAATTTTATAATTTTCTGAATTTTTTTACTATTTATTAAGCCACTTTGAAAATCGCTAATCCAACGGTTTTACTGTTTTGTGCAGCCACCGTTGGATCAACAATTTTGTAAAATACTTAATAAATAGTAAAAAAATTCAGAAAAATGTAAAATTTGATCTCCAAGCAGATATTAATATGGAGAATAAGATGAACGGTTCGGATCGACCGTTTGAATTTTGAAAACTCGAATATTGAGCCGTAGCATAGAGGCCACTATGCTATCCATAGCACCCAGCCTAACTCTCTCTATATATATATTTTTTACATAGTAAACGTGATGAAGGGAAACGGACACATCCATTCATTTAAGCTCTGAGTCTCCTATCTTGTTACCTCCCAAATGACCTAGGGGTGAAAACGGAGCGGATATGGTAAACCATATCCATATTCCTTTTTTTATATTTTTCGGATACGGATACGAAGCTAATATCAAACAGATAGATACAGACATAGATTCGAATCAAATCAAATATTTATGAAAATAATATAAAAAAAATTAAAAATTATTAAAGTTCGTAATATTTATCTAATTATAATGGTAAATAATATAAATTTTTCATAATATATATTAAAATATATAGTATAAATCTATTATTTGAATACGGATAAATGAAATGTAAAACCATATAAGTATACTCATCCTTACATCCTTACAGATATTCAGATATCCACGTCTAAATTTTTGAATACTCGTCGTACATTATCCATACTGTTTTCACCCCTACCCAAATTGGTATTGTAAAAGAAATGAAATAATAAAGAGTTTAAAAGAATCGTAACTTCCATTCATTCCGTTACATCGCTTTTGTAGACTTCCCTCCCGTTCAGTAATACTCCCAAACGGCGTTCCCTCCGTTACATCGCATATATTTCATTACATACCAAACTCCAAAATTCAACATCAGAGATCACATAGCCTACTTTCACCAAACTTTGTGCAAATTTAAATTCAAAATTTTAAATTCGTGCTTAATTTAATATGAGAATGTTACCTCTTGACCCAAATTAACATAATATGACTAATTTAGGCATCATAAGTTAGTTACATCAACTGAAACTTAAATAACAAAAACATTCATCTTTTGAGCGGAAAAAAAGATGTTCACCAATTCTAAATCACTCCAGCAAAAAATACTCAAGAATTAAAGACACTATAATCTGAGCTTCACAAATTTAATTGCCATCAACACTTCTATGCTTTCCCCTAAAAAAAACATAGAATACATATCAAACAAAGAAACTTTATTAATTCTAATAGCAGGAAATTGACAAAAACCTAAACAAACCACAAATGTCAGGGTTGTACAACTGTTTGAGATAGTTTCTGGCTTTCTTCTCATTTAAAGGAGAGAAAGTACCACTATGTTGCATCTAGTTACTGAAGGTTGATAGTACAACCAATTGAATGCAGAAAGAAGAAAATTTAATTGTGTACCTTGGATTTGTTGGACTTCTTGGTGCTTGGTTTGACTTCTGGTTCAGGCTTCTTTTTGAAAGGGAGGAAGTCAACACCCCCCATGTATGGACGTAACACTTCTGGCACCTCAAATCCATCTTCTCTCTGATAATTTTCAATAATGCAGCATATAGTTCTCTCTGTCGCGGTCAAGGTTGAGTTCAGCATGTGCACAAACTGCTTTGCTTGCTCGTCATTCTGTACCAATTCAAAACTACGAATATCTTAATACTGATGACAAAGACAGTAATGGTGATGAATGACAAGGATGGCGATAACTTTGGCTCGTTTTCTTCAATTAGTTATGTTACAGGCATCTTAGTAATGACTTTAATAGTGAGACCTGACAAATCTAGTTTATGAGAGACTACGGTATTATGCATAGCTCACACCGGTCCGAACTTAAATTTATATCTCTGTTTTCAAAGTTCAAATAGTCAATCCGAATCGCTCAACATAATCTCTATATGAAAATATACATGGAGATCAAATCTTATATTTTTCAGAATTTTTTTACTATATTTTTACATATATAAAAAATCACTCGAACTAAAGATTGTGGACCATTCAAAATTAGTGATTTTCTACCTATCCAAGAATATAGTAAAAAAAATTATAAAAAATGTAAAATTTAGCCTCCAAGTACATTTTCATATGGAAATCATGTTGAGCAGTTTCGATCGACCGTTTGGACAACATTGAAAACTAAGATATGAAGCCATAGTACGGACCGATCTGCGCTATGCATAGTACCGTAGCCTCACTCAACAAATATTGCATGGAAGCCTCATATGAGGATAAATCTCACACCGATGGGTATACCAGCATGTGATACAATGACCAAACTTTCACCAATGACTAAGTGTCAAAGTACCTAGTATTAATTATTTTCTCAACTGAATTCGAGGCATCAAAATAAAATAAAATAAAAAACAGAAAGAGGGGAAAAGAGGGCTTTC
This sequence comes from Carex rostrata, assembly GCF_964058835.1. Taxonomy (NCBI): domain Eukaryota; kingdom Viridiplantae; phylum Streptophyta; class Magnoliopsida; order Poales; family Cyperaceae; genus Carex; species Carex rostrata. Next base: position 2,426,611 of record NC_135948.1, on the reverse strand, counting down.
CTTCTTCTGGCCAAAGCCAATTCCTAGTTTCCGAGACTGGAAGTCTGTACAGTTTGAGCAGGAGACAAGCTCTCTGTACGTCTTTGAAGCTGGAAACCATGCCTCAAGATCATATTTCTTGGCCGCGGCATCATTCAGAGCACCTGACACGATTGCTACCACTTGGTATGGTAAGTTCAGCTGAAAATTAAAAGTACTTGTGTGACTCACAGTAAGCTCAACATACAAAAAGAAAAAATCAGGGTGGTTAAACTCAGAGAATACTTTAATGGGGTCCTTCCTTGACAATTGGCTTGAGAAGGAAAAACTGTACGAATACAACTAGACGAAACTAAAGGGAACATATTAGTATGATAATGAAACTCTATACTGGTACAATGCTTACAGATTTGTAGAAATCCTCCGAATTCTTCAGCATTTCCTCGAGCATCTCCCAGGAATCATTATCATTAGGGCTGGTAATGCAGAACTGCTCCACCTTTTCAAATTGATGCACTCTGAATATTCCTAGTGTGTCTCTCCCATGTGACCCCACTTCTTTCCTGAAGCAAGTTGAGTAGCCTGCATACCTATTTTGAGGATCACCAAAAAGCGAACCAATTTCCAGTTTATAAATCATTATTATTATTTACTACTAATCACTCCTAATGTTAGTGGTTTATTCTTTAATTTCGTTACCCAAAACAGAATGCCGAGCTAGCTAATAACCAAGACAAATTTACATCACATGTGTCTTAACAGAAAAGTGTTAGAATGTCAATGAATGCTTTTGTACCCCTTCAAACTCTCCACTACACAATCCTTAACTATTGTTGGTTCGTATTAATTATAAATTTACTGACTGATAAGAGGGGCAAAAAGGCCATAATATATAACATACACCATAAAAAGCATCAAATAGGATTTTACTTTATTGGGACGTCAGTAGGATAGATACGATCACCAAAATGATATGCACATAAAGGTTGCTCAGCTGTAGCAATTAAATATTTGTCATCCCCCTCACCTGTCACCTGTCAAAAGTACACAATTATAACATACTCAACTGGAGTAAAGAAAAAAAAATGTGATAGAGAAAAGGAATATTACCTTGTATAGTTCCTCGTCGAATTGAGCAAGCTGAGCACACTTTCCCATGACATCCTTTCTCATGAAAAATGGGGTTTGCATGGGACTGTAACCCCTGGCCATTAAAAATGAAAGCCCATAGTTTATAAGTGCCTGATTCAATAGGACTCCATAGCCCTTCAGATAATATCCTCTGCCACCAGCCACATCAGCACCTAAAAGCAATAATATCATCAACTTGTTCACAATCAAATAGATGGCCATCGGGGTATTTACATACTAGTAATAAAGATATGCAAACCTTTTTCCAAATTTACAAAATCAAGTAGTTCAACGAGATCGACGTGGCTTTTCAAATTATCCTCCATCCTTCTTTCTCCCACTGTTCGTATCACCGCATTGTTGGCCTACATATTTCATGCAAGCAGCAACTTTTGAAATTATCTCTTAAAGTCTCAATTAACAATCAATGCCTACCATTGTTCATCCACTCCGAATAAAAAATAATTAGTACCATAAAAGAAATTATATGGATAAAGCCGGCATCAATCACCTCTTACTACTGCCTTGACAATGCCCACACTTATTTTAGTTCTCTCTATGGGTTGTTTGTTGCTGCAGTCATTTTCAATTTGGACTTTTTACTTTGGTTTGTGTATTTTGTCTCTGTTCTTCTTTTACATGGGGCTTTCTGTGCTGCAACCATTTTCAATTTGAACTGTTACTTTGGTTTGTGTATTTTGTCTTTGTTCTTCTTTTGGGTTAAATATACAAACAACATTTTAAATAATTCTACCAAATGGGATGGATATCTATCATACCAACTTGCAAAGATTGCAATTTCAGAACTCAATACTGCCATTAATCTGTACAAAGTGGTAAATGTATATACAATCAATTGCGGAGAGACATGAGCTTCATTTTTCGTTTTTTTAGGTCAGTTGGTGCAGAGCACCTGATCTTATTTACTGGTACAGGCACCGGGGTAGGTACAGAAGGGAAATTTTAGTAATTATATTTGAGCGTATATAATATTACTTTTCGAGTTATTTAGAAAAAAAAAAACCTCGTCGTTGCTGATTGGCACTGAGTCATGGATGAGGTTGCCAATGGTATCCAGCTTGGCATCAAGGGCTGCCTTGGCTGCTTGCACCTCTTCCTCTTTCTCTGCCGTTTGCTTCTTGTTCTCATTGGTGCTGTTTATCACCTCTGTTGCATCCAGCTTCAACTACACAAACCCCCACAAGCAATTACTAGAAAAGTTAATTGTGAGTTATAACCACCGAAGATAGAAAATACAATCTCAATAGGTAATTGCGAGTATCTGGTAACAATACATCTGCATTCCTCAATTTTAAATTTTAGCCCGAATTTAATCGTAGAGCGCTGATACACACCATTTCAGCTAAGTGTAAGTCATAGACCAATCAAAACGACAAAAAAATGAGCAAAAAATTGGCTGATCACATATCAGTGCTGAACAGCTAAAAACAACATCCAGTGTCTGGTGACTACAGGACAACAAGCAGCCGAGATTGGAATTGCTAATTGATCATACCAGCACTAGGCGTTCAAGTACCAATAGTATACTGCTACTGAAATGTTACTACAAAAGGAGTACATTTCTTTTCACTTGATCTTTTGGGTCTCCACTTTGCATACACATGAAAAGGAACATTCTATAGGCTATGAAGGGTGTTATACCACTTTGAGCCGGGCAACCTCTTTGTTTATCTTGTTGAAATCCTTCCTCAGCGACTCCAGTTCGAATTGGCCTGAAATTTCAATAGCAGTTGATTGATACAAAAAAACAACAACCAGTTATTCACTGCAACACCTTGTGAAATGTAAAGATAGAGTTTCACTGCACTTAAAGAGATTAGGTACACAACATTAACTAAGCCATTATTTGGCACCCGACATGTTTAAAAGTTCACTATTCAAAAGAAAACTCCCAATTTGGTTTTCTATACTACAAAAGCTGGAGTGTGCTGCCCTGCTTCAAACACAATTCCAAATATAGAAATGGCCTGAAGCTACAACTGGGCATAAGTAAAATAAAAAATTAAAAAAAAATCATAGTTTCTAGATCTCAAGCCCCTCTACTAGCATATTTCTTTCTGAAACTCCGATCTTCTCCTCCAGCAATAAAAATTCGGGGTTTTAGAGAGCAAAAATAGTAAACAGATTTAATAAAAAAACGTACGCTGGCGCCATTCCTTGTCGAGATTGATGATTTCATCTACAATCTCGACGCTAGCGAAGCGCCGCCGCTGAGACTCGCGCACGATTTCCGGATCGAACCCCTTCTCTGCTCTGAATAGATTAATATCCAACATTTTCTTGGTAGTTTTTTCCTGCAGCTTCTGTTCCTCTTGAAAGATAGCTTCTCTTTTCTCGTGGTTTGCTAATAAATCCCGAACGGAATGATATAAATAGTGGAGTCGTTAGAGGTTTTAGGGAGAAAGTCTGCTAACGGCAAGAGTCGATACCAATTCGACTCTGACTAGGGTTTTCTGAAATTCAGATGCGCTGTGGCGAAAGTCATATTAGTGCGCTACACCTAATGGCATCCTATTCCTATGTGTATTCCGGGAGGATTGACTATTGAGAGGGACTGGTTCACTAATTAATTGAAGGAAGAGTGGGGCTCAAGTTTGGCTCAATGAATTTCTTGCCCGGGTTTGCGATTCTATGGTGATATGCTCTGGTTTCTTATAATTTGGTGCGTTTTCTATTTGCCAATTGCAATTTGCATGATTTATTAATTGATGCAATTACGGGTAACTAATGTCAAAACTCCACCAACGTAAGTACTTCAATTTCTCAGGTCGTGCATTATATTTTAAAGAATTATTTTAATAGAAAATTTCTGTTTTTATTGAAATTAAAATGGATATAGAATTCTAGTATCAGTAATGATCTTTTATATTTTAAAGATGTTTTTATGTACAAAATAGTATGGAGAAGAATTCAACCATTCAAGAAAAATGAAGGGAATAGAGGTGAGAAGCGATCAAACCGATCGAGGTTGTTTATCTGTTTTAGAAGAGAAAAATCGGAGAGGAACAAGAGGGGAGCGGAGGGGAGAAAAAAATGAAGTCGCTATACAAAATTGGTGAATTTTGTCACCTCCAAATTAGAGTATAGAGAGAGTAAACTCTCCACCGACTTCTTCATTTCCTCTATGTGGTGTCCTGAAAATAAATACAGTAGATTGTGATGCTTTTAAATGTAATAGTCGTATGCCGAATTTAACACATACTAGTGTGAGAAATTTAGTAATTTAAATATCGTCAAAAGTGTTTTAATTTTATATTCTTCAAAATTTAACAAATATTGTTTGGATAATCTAATTTTGAACGATAACATAATTATTCATGAAATTGTGAATAGAAGTGCCATAAATTAAATTGTGGCCGTCAAAAAACTTAATCAGGCAACTCGCATCAGAGAATGATTTGGCTGCTTAATATTGGAACACTTCAAACATTACTATATAACAATACAACTATTTTTCTAAAGAGGAGGGTTCAAATGCCTCCATTTTTTGTGCCTCCATTTTTAAAAACTTTAATAACTAAAAATTTGAATCTTAAAATTCAAAATGAAACCGTTAGATATGAACTATATCATTTTATCTATGCACATGTAAAAAATTATGACATTTCAACTTTATTTTGATTGTCATATTGAGCTTGTAAAAATGTATACAAATGTGAATAATTTCTAGATGTTGATTTTAACTTATTGATTCATATAAAAGCAAAATCAAAATGTGATATTTTTTTTATGGGCACAGAGAGAAAATTGTTGGGTTTCGCGCGGTGCTAACCAAAAACCCGTTTAAGCTTAAGTTGCGGAATGACCGTAGAACAAAAATTTCTACGGCCAACTTAAGCTCAGGATTAAACGGGGTATGTCAGGAAACTTTCCAAGACGGTCCACCTTCAGTATTCCTTTGGCATCAAAACCCAATTTAATCCTTTTACAGATCTACTCCATGATTGATTTCTAAAACTTTAATCTACTTACCAATTAAATAGATTAATATAGCATATTTATACCTTGTTTCCAAATCACAGTTGGAATGCAGACCAAGCGAGTAGAGCCTCACCAGGGAAGGAATCGACTCGGAGTATCACACGTGTGATACCTCTATCGGTTATCCACCAGGACTAACCGGAGAGCGGTTTATTTCTTCTGCCAGAAATACCGTAAACCGCAGAATTCTGCAAAAACACTATTCACGGGAAAAAGACGAAAACCCGTAAACACGAATTTTCGGTTGCTCAGTTTCATCAATATGCAAAACTGACATACCGCTAAATTCGGTAAAACACTATTCATCAATCCCGTAAATATACTCCACAACAACCCGCAAGATTATACGTCAAGTACGTATAACTTTCTTTTCTCAACCGAAACACTATTTGGGAGAGAAACCGAGAAAGAGAAAAAATACCGATCCGTTTCAACACGAAACCGGTATGAATGAATTAGTTATTTTCTCTCTACCCCTCCACCCCTATTTATAGTGTTTAGGGTCAGTTGCAAAAGACCAAAATACCCTCCAAGTTCGGCCTATTTACAAGGTATGCCATTGACACCTCATCCTTTTATATGTGAAATGACCAAAATACCCCTTCCACACCCTTCCACACTCTTCTCCATGTTTCTACACATGCAAGGTGGCATAGGTGTGAAATGACCATTTTGCCCTTGTGGATAGGATTGATGACATGTCATCTGGATAGGATCAATGACATGTCATGCGGATAAGGACGAATCTGAAAAGACCCGAATGCCATCGGCTCGAACACAAATAATATTCATATAATTATTCTGAACAATTATATATATATTTTTCTTGCGGTTTGTTGTTTCGGTAATTTATACAACGTGTCCTGCACATTTATAAATTAACCGGTTAACTTTTATACAACGTGTCACACACGTTTATAAATTAACCAATGTTTTTGCTTGTTATTTTTACATAACATTTATAATTTAATTATAACACGTATAATTAATTATAACCATCTTACTATTGATCATAACCAATTTATAATCAATCACAATAAGATTCTCCGATTAACTCCTATATGGTGTGACCCAATAGGATCTGTGTTATGTTGGTAAATAGAGTTAAAACTGTTTTAACTTCTATAATCATGGGTGGCATCTGGCAACACATCATGACCATCCAATTACACAGATGATGTTGTACTGTACAATATCACGATCCAGTAAACAATTTACTTGTGTCTGTTCTTCTGTCTCATAGCTATCAGATCAGTTTCAAGGTAGATGTGTGTCATCCTTGCTAACTGAATCTTTTCTTGATCTTGAGCAGATTATCAAATATAATTACTCTTGTAATTATACCGCTAGCAGATAATCTAACTCTACCAAGGGGCCCAGTGATGCTATAGCTCGTATCAAGCTTCTAAATAGCGTTTATAGCGGTGTAGCGGGGAGACAAAAAAAAAGCTTTAGCGAATAGCGGAGCTATAGCGAAAGCTATTATAAATAGCGTTTTTTTATTTCAAAAATTATATTTTATATTTCTACTAATAGTAAAAAGAGTGATGCTTCTATGGACATAAGGGCCTATTTGTAAAATGAATATATTTTTATTTTCAAAGTTCAAACAGCCAATCCGAACCGTTTATCTTGTTCTCCATATTAATATATCTTTGGAGACCAAATTTTACATTTTTTTGAATTTATTTACTATTTATTAAGATGGGTATAAAAAATATCAAATTCAGATCATTGAATTTTGTACCCATCTTAATAAATAGTAAAAAAAAATCAGAAAAATGTAAAATTTGGTCTCCAAGCACATATTAATATGGAGAACAAGATGAACGGTTCGGATCGACTGTTTGAACTTTAAAAATAAAAATATGTTCATTTTACAAATAGGTCCTTATGTCCATAGAAGGCTTTGCCTAGTAAAAATGTCTCATCAAGAAAACAAATATCAAATTAATTAAGAAGTTCTAATATTATTCATATTAAACCAATACAAAGTTCAAATTGTCATTCAAAATATCCCTAATTCAAAAACTATCGATATATTTTATATTAAAAATATACCACTACCGTATATTAATGCATGATACAAAATTTAATTGATATAGCAGTATAGCCCGCACATGTTCCATTGTATTGATATAGCTTAATAAAGTAAAAAAAAAAACCAATCTAGATATTAATGCCCATTAAAATTGCAAAATCATGTTTTCAGAAAAAAAAAAAATTTGCAAAATCATAACCCATGTAGCATAGCGGACCGCTATTGCCGCTATTACCGCTACGCGCTACGCGCTATAGCGGACCGCTATTACCGCTATAGCGGTCGTAGCTTGATTAGCGCAGTTTTAGCCCGTAGCTTAGCTTTCTGGGTCCAAAACCGCTATAGCTAGCTATTTAGAAGCTTGGCTCGTATAGAGATACGAGGGATAAATAGTATTCTTGGTAAACTATCACTTCCTCAGCTAAGCTATACATATGGAAAAGCTACCGTTATGACTGCTTTTTACGGACAGCGGTAGATAACAATCACACATACATATTTCTCAGTGGGAACGATAAATACCTCATACTGTAGAACCTGACACTGAATGAAAACATAAATGACACGAACACAATTCTATTTAATGTTTCATTCGGGGTCTGTCAAATACCATGTTCCTAGAACATGTATCTATGTGATTAAAATGACATCTCGTGTTAGGTGGTCTGTAAAACTTAACCATCTTTTAATCCACATACTAACCTTATCGCGGTAATTAGTGTTCCTGCTAATTACCTTGGTCAGTGACTTTTTAAGAGTATATATCATCTATATTATGGAGTTTCACAATTTCAGTCATGAACTCGAAATGATCCATAAATTCAATAATACTCAAGGCAACAAAATGATATATAAATAAACATTCAATTCATGAACAAAGCTTTATGATAAATTATCGTATTATTGACTTCTAGATTATTACAAACTAACAAAAATAACATAGATCACATCTAACGGTTTTATTTTGATGTTTAAGTTTTAAACTTTGAGTTATTTAAGTTTTTAAAAATGGAGGCATGATGGAGGCACAAAAAATGAAGGCATTTGAACCCTCCTCTTTTCTCTAAATTCATCTCGAAAAGATAAAATTTCGTATTAGAAAAATATTTTGTTCTTAAATCGAGACAAATACAAATATACAATCAAATAAAACGTAAAAGATAAAATAATATATACAAAATTTCAATAAATTATTGCATAAAATAAAAGTATTAATTGCCATACAAAATGCAACAGATTCCTTGCCTGAAAAGAAATCCTTCCTGCGAGCCATTATCTGCACATACAATCAGTGTTTGGTTTTGATCTCCCATGACAAATTCAAAAGCAAACGCAGAAAAAAATTTAATATAATGGAAGTGAGGATATGGTGATTGGTGATATGTACATCATAAGTCCATGTTATAGTATATATTCATTTTCAAAATTAAAATAGTTGATTCAAACTGCTAATATTCAGATGAAAATATACTTGTACAAAAATAAGTAACATTATTTTAGATTCTTTTAACTAGATAGATAGAAATTACTATTTTATGATGATTTAGAATTTTTAGATCAACTCTAAAAAAATTGCAATTGAAGTTCTAAAAAACATAAAATGTGATCTCTAAATACATTTTCATAGGAAGATCTATGCATATCATCTTATCCTGAACCCTAAACCCTAAACTCTAAACTCAAAAGAGGAGACAACTGTTATGTTTACTCACAACCCTGGTTCGGGGGCTGGGGTAGGGTCAGGCCGGTCAATCATGCACAACGGGAGAAGAGGGTCTGTGAATTGTTCCATGAGCAGCTGGGAGGGTGGGATTTTGATAAATTGGTTGTAGTGCTTGGATACTATAATGCAATGAACATAATACGGGAACTGCCAATGGTAGGGCGCCACACCAATATCGATGACCGCCTGATGTTCACCCCGGCCAAGAATGGTCAGTTCTCTCTCAAAAGAGCTTACCGAATGTTGCAAGATCGAGCCTTTACCCCTATGCCAACTCAAAGTGCTGATCGGGCTCTATGGAAGAAACTGTGGGGACTAAAGTGCATAATTCTGAGGTCAAAATATTTGTATGCAGGTGCTCTCAATGCGCGCATCCAATCCATTGATAAATCATGCAAATTGTGTGGTGATCCAACCGAGACAGTAAACAACATGCTTTTCAAGTGTACTAAGGCTCGTGTTGTCTGATTCGTAGCACCGTTGGGAGTCAGAGGTGACATGATACAAGGTACGCTTTTCCAAACTCTTCAATTGATGTGGGATGTACTGGATGACTATCAGCTGGGATTTTTCGCAAATGTAATGTGGTCAATTTGGAAGGCACGATGTGCGGGGATATATGGAGGGAAGGACCAACACCCATCTCAGATCTTAGCATCAGCTATGTCACTAGCTAGGACAGCAGTTGGGTGCCGGTTGGTGACAGATATACCCTCCAGTTCATCATGGGGAGAGGGTGGATCAAATGGGGATGGCGGTTGCGTGTGCTATACTGACGGGTCCCTTAAAGAGCCGGATAAAGGAGGGGCTGCTTATGTCCTTTTCAACAAATTTGAAGGGGACTTGCTTCAGTACGAACTCAGCAATTCAGAAGGATTCTCGGCTTTCCATCTGGAAGCTATTGCAATGGTGCAGGCTATGCAAGCTGTAGTGGCTCTAGCAATTTCTGACTGCACCTTCTTTACTGACTCAAAGAACTTAGAAAATCTCCTGAATGAACGAGAACCCCATACCAGCACTGATTGGAGAGCACATATTGAAGTTATGGAAGCCTGGACAATTATTAGTCATAGAGGGTTTAGATGCAATTATGTCAGAAGGGAAGAAAATGTTATAGCCCATAATCTTGCAAACTTGGGCAGAATAGAGGTGTTCTATTACAAGGGACACTCTTTTCCTCTCTTTAAGAATATGTAACCTGATGTACCGATGGTTTTTATCAATTGAAGCCTAGGGGCATTTTAGAGTTTAGACAAAAAAAAAAGACAAATGGGAATGGTGGGCCCCGCACGAGCCGAATGCTACATCGCATGGTTTCAGCCCGTTTCAGATAACACCCACAGTAGAACAAAATGAATCGACCATTAGAAAGGACTTAGCTGGTGCGACCTAGAGCTCTACAAAATGGCAACTTTGCCATGATAAACCTGGTTTTATGGTCGTACAAATGGCTCAATCTGTGTTGTTGTATGACATATCAAACAATTGAATATAACACAAATGTAGGATGTCTACCCTGACTTCATGATTTGACCCTCAAGTTTCACAATTACAGCAAAATTTCAAACAATGCCCAAGGACAGTTATGCAATAGCAACAACGTTCTTACAAAAAAACAAGGATAATAAAATGCTGTGATCAATAGAATCTTTAAGCAGGGATTAGAAGGATAAGAAGAAGAAAAAAAAAAAAAGCTAACAAAATGATCTAAACATTTGTTAATCCCTGCATTCATGACATGTCGTCATGTCACACTGCCACATCAGCAGCATGTCAGATCATACTGGTCCGGAAATAGAGATCCTTAGAAGCAAAGGATAGCAGTGCTCTGCATCATAGTTAGGCCATGACGCATCTTTCCCTCCCAGAAATTTCTGATGTGAGCTCCAAATCAAATCATCATAATGCTCTATCAATTCATAATTCAATCCAGTCTCTCTTGTCCTCTCTATAAATTTGTGCAAAGAGTCACCTCTCTTGGGGCCGAGAAAAATAGCCTCAGATGCCTTGGACTGCTTCAGTAGGCGTTTCACCACTCGAGCAAGGCTCTCATGAAATTCCTTGAAGAAAGTACTAACAGAGGGAATGCAAGGGGATATATGCAAAAAATTAATACAGGAATACACAGCCAAATATTATATTCAAAACATAAAGAAAGTACAAAGAACAAACTGAGATTGAAAACACGAGCACCTAGAAAACAGCAAATTATCATATGGGCTCCTCAAATATACTCATCTAATTAATACCAGCTAAACCCTCATCTCATAATATGAGGAAAAATCATCCAAAATGTCCCTCTTGCCTTCCCTTTGAGCATAGATTAACATGCAAGCAGTATACTTCAGCCATTTATGAAATAAACAGCTCTTGGAGGCTTTATGTGCTATTTCATATGCTGTAGGGGCAGTTCAGATGATTTTCACCTTGCAGGGGTATAAAATTATTTAATGAAGTTTGCAAGTACCCATGAAAATGCACCTCACAGAGGCATTGCATAAAAGCAATGCTACTGAAATGCTCGCATCACTTATTTTCCTTCTTCAACGACAAAAAATGAAGAAAATAATTTGAAAGCATAAATTATAAATTTAAGAAAAGGGAGGTGCAAAATGAAAGTTGAAGTATACCAATCACTAGCAACAATTACATCAAATGAATTCTCTAATTCCAGCATAATTTCCTGGTCCCAGTGCAGTATCATTGATTTCACTTTTGTGTCCCCAAAAAGCTCTCTATTGTTGTCAACATTACGCTGAATATCTGACGGTTAATGAATTACAAGAGAACAAAAGGTATGAATTTTGAGATATCCAATACAAATATTGATATTATAATGTTTATTTAGAAGGATACAGTCAATAACTTGTGGATTTCCATCAGAAATTATGACTTCACTTGCATCAGTGCATGCAGCAATTGCAAAACCTGCTAACCCGTAACCTGACCCAAGTTCAAGCACTCTTTTGGACCTTTTTTAGATTAAAAAAAAGAAGAAGCCAGGGAATCAGTATGAACTATTATAGTTTTTCTGTATTGCGAGATTAAAGAGCAAAACATTCTCAACCATTTGATACTTGTATCTATTCTATGCCATTTAATTTTATGTAAAATAAAGCACCTGAAGATATTTGCATGGTTTATACAGTAGTAGGCAAGAACATCTTCTGATGGCCAGCGACCTAATACAAAAAAAGTGAGGAATAAGTGAAAAAATATTACAAGTTCACATATTGCGCTGCATAAATGTGAACACATCTGGTATGCACCTTTCCTCCCCCTCTTAACTTTCTTTTTAAAATACCCAATTTGGGGGAAGCCAATCTGCTCCTTTTCTTGAGAAAAGGAGGACCCTCCTATTCTCTAATCCGAACCATTCAACATTGATCAAACGGCTTCAATTTCTTTTTAACATGGCACGAATCTCAAAGCACAAATAAATCAGATGTAATTGAAGCCGTTTGATCGATTTTAAACGTTTCGGATTGAAGAATAGGAGGGTCCTCCTTTTCTCAAGAAAAGGAGCAGATTTCATTCCCAATTTGGGTATGTTTTGATAAAATCAGGAATCATGGCATGTGTTCTACTGAATTTCTATGTTCTTCCCTGGGGGCATATATAAATAAGTGCTTCTTGTTTGTAGATATATGTCATAATTTTATCATATTTTTTCATATTTTGCAGGTTATACCTGAAATTCCCACTTCATTTATGATTCATAGTCTTAACAATTCTAATTACTAAGAGAAAGCACAAATGTATAAAGCCTCGGTACTAATCTTAATTATTTAACTTGAAGGGACTTACATACTAAGCCTGTGGTGTCAATGTTATACTTGGTAGAAGCTTCAAAGTCATTCAGTTCTATTGTATCCTCCCTTCTCTGCCTACATTTAATTTTGAATAAATTGCTAAAATCTTCTCTTCCTTAATTGCCTTCAAATAAAGTTGAAGCTATATGATAAAAAGATAATTATATTACTCACACCAAATTTAGTTCCTTATCATTTCCGATTGGTAAATTATAGGCTATACATATGTCGTTTCCACTTGGTGAAATCAACAAACTTTCAGCTAATTGACCCTCTAACACTCGGCAATTAATCAGGTTAAATCCAGTGCTAGTCCTTCTAGATACATTCTCGGTGCAAGGTTGACCTGCTCAAAATTCGAACATATTAGAACTTGAAAGTACTCGTCATTCCCAGGAAACATAGTTAGATGTTCAGGTACTAAATTGAAATTTGACAGATCAACTGAAAACTCCAAAAGAGGATGCGGTACTGAGATATTTTATAGGTTACCACAGAGGGAGGAAGAAGGAGGTCGGAGGGATCGGCGAAGTATCTTCCACCTGAGAGATGCGCTCGATTTCGAACTTTCCATTAGACTCTCTTTCTTGGATTGACCAAGAGGGGACGACGGAGACTCCGAATAGTGGATTTCAAAGGATGAATCTAAAACGGTGGAATTTAATCCATTCATTTTAATGCAATTACTAAATTGGTAAACTACATGTACAAATTACTAAATTGTAATTTTAATGCATTTACTTTTTATAAATTACAAGTAAAATTTTTAAATTTTTGAATTAATTTTATACAAAATTAAGTGGTAAAAAATTAAATGCATTATCATTTATTTATATACTTTCTATTTTTGACTTTATAATAAATTAATTTGAAAGTTTAATATTTTTTCATGTGGATACATCATTAATAAGTCGTGAATTAATGAGGCTGTTTTAATTCGTGCTTATATCTCTAGTTTTGAAGTCCAAATAGTTGATCCAAACCGTTAGATGTTTAATCTATATTAAAATGTGCTTGGAGACCAAATTTTATATTTTTTGAATTTTTTTACTATTTATTAAGATGGTTTGAAAATTGATGCTTTTATTAAAATTCTACACCATTAAAAACAACGATTTTCAAACCATCTTAATAAATAGTAAAAAAATTTCAAAAAATAAAAAATTTGGTCTCCAAGCACATTTTAATATAGATTAAATATCTAATGGTTTGAATCAGCTATTTTGAACTTTGAAACTAGAGATATGAGCGCGAATTAAAACAACCTCATTAATTCACGAAGTAGCGTAACCTTACTCTTAATAAGGTAGATGGGTTTTAATAGTTTGAATTTGTCATTTAAAGTCAATCCGATAGGTTTTAGAGTTGAGTTCACAAAGAAACATAAGGACCGTTTGGTTTGGTTTACATTATAGATTATTTCAGGGAATAAAAGAATTTCAGAGAATATAATACCAAGGACTACCATTCCTAAGAATGTATCGTTACTATATTTGATTTGCACATGGCTATCACTTGCAACATTTTAGAAATTATGTCAGTGTCATATTTGGTTCGTGCATAACTATTACAATGGCTATCGAGACGAGACATGTCTTCACTGTTTTTATATTATTAACTAAAGTTTGTTCAAAAAAACTTATTTAAATCAAATAACTAAATTCACTTCAATCAGATAATCAAATAATAAAGATAATTCATTTTTAATTAGAGGTGCAAAGGAGGCGATAGGGATTGGAGAGGGAAGGCAAAGAAACAGGGAGAAAGAGATGGATTGGCGATGGATAAAGAAACAGGAAGAAGAAGAGAGATGGCAGAGAAATGGGGAGAAGGAGAGGGATTTGGAGAAGAGAGAGGTTGAAGGAGACGGAATAAAAAAAATAAAAGATTGCCTGCTACATGTGATTTCCATCGACCGGGAATGAAGAAACTCCATCTTTTTCTTTTGCTATCGTAATAGCCATAAACGAAGACATCGGAATAGCATGGAATGAAGTATTACCATACCTATAACCTCGGTGATTTTGCTAAACACAGTGATTACTTAAAAAAAACTAGAATAACAGAGAATTATTTTTGAAAAGCATGAATCAAACACCTCCTTAGTAAACTTAGAAATACTAGTTCTACTCGGATTTCATTATCGTTCAATTTAATTTGGCAAAAAAAAAAAGTCGTTTGATTTCTCTCATTTTTTTTCTTTTAAAATTAAAATTTAAAAGTAATGTGAATATATTTTTTTCTCTCCTCTTTTTTCTCCAAAAAAAAAAAAGTTTCTTCGTTTTATTTTTTATAAATTCGGGAGCACATCCGTCGATTTTTGATCTTGCGTAAATTAAACAAACAAAGATGTAAAATAATAGAATAGAAAACAAGTCTCCTGTCTCCTTATTTAATGAAAATTCACGTCCCCTCATGTTACCTGAGTACAATTAAATCGAACAGCCTGGAATTGGAATATTTAACTTTACACGAATCTCAAAGCAAACATAATACTCCCCCCACGCCATCTCGAGTAGGCACTGGCTGTCTGGGTCATCCATTTCAATTGTGTTGAGTCAGGTACCTGGGAGGATACGGATCCATTTAATGATGCCCGGTATGCACACTGAACTGCGACAACACAGCTGAATTTTTTTTATTTGTATCATTTAAATTAATAAAAATTCAGAAAATAATATTAGTAAAAAAAAATGTAAAATTTGAACTTCAAAAATTTTAAATTTGATTTTCAAACACATTTTAATATAGAAATCATGTTGAATGGTTTGAATCGACTGTTTAAATTTTAAAAATCACAAAATTAGATTGTTTTAAGATGCTGTAACTTACAAATATTGTAAGTGAATCCCTCCTCTAGTATAATACTATGTACCTAAATTATTAATAATATATAAAAAGTGTTAAATTCGGATGTTGAAATTTCAAGTCATCATACACTAAATCTCAAGATATTTTATAACCGTGATGTGCTAATTATTTAAATCATATCTAAAAGACTAAATTTTAAATTTTTACGTTTTAAAAATTATCAAGATTTAAAATAAAATTATTCAATGATCTCCTACAGTAATTTGACTGATCTAATGTATACTTCATATCACCGAAGGTAAGTTTGAGTTTTGATCTGGACCATCCAATTTGTTTTGACACGAAGATTAAAGAGATTTCGTACATTTTACTTTGACAGGATTGATTGGATGGTGTAGATTCAAACTCAAATTCGGAGGGACTGGCGTCTGACGATTCATCTTTCCCCGGGAGAGATGGTGGTAAGAGAATAATATCGAACTCCCTCGATCATGAACCGTTCCTTTTCTATCAATCGGTCCAGATTGAATAATGCACCGCCATGAAATAATAACAATTGCACATATTACAGCTCAGTAGTTTATGGGTCAACTGGATCGGGCATGGATTGGACTCCAAGTGGATAATTCTAAGCTCTTGGCCCAAATATCGTCTGTCTGTGTTATGTTGGTTCTCTTTCTGAGAAAAATTGAGAATGATTTCGAGTGTTAGCCACAATGGGTCCGTTTTTTTTTTTTCCTACCACTCTCAAAAATCAGAATTAAATGAATACCACCCGAATAATCAGATTTCAGATTCCGCCACGTTCGCACTGTGGATCTGCGGACGGATCGCCAACCCGTTCGCGAAATGGATCTGCGGACTGACCCGCTCACGCCCTGACCCGCTCGCGTGACCCGTTCGCACCCTGGATCTGCGCACCGACCCGTGGATCTGTGCACTGACACGCTCGCTTTGACCCGCTTGCGTCATGACCCGCTCGAGTGACCCGTTCGCACTGTGGATCTGCGCACCGACCCGTTCGCACCGTGAATCTGCAGACGGGTCAACCCCTTCGCAGATCCACGGTGCGAACGTGGCGGAATCTGAATTCCGATTTTTCGGATGGTATTCATTTAATTCTGATTTTTGAGGGTGATAGGAAAAAAAAAAGGACAATGGGTTGGCTGACTATATAGCAAAGGGGGAAATAAATTTGCTACGATTCCAACAAGAATTGTAGGACCCTTCTTTTTCAAATCTAACCATTAATATTTTATAATGCAGGAATTTCAAAAACAGTTGATTTTCATGCACGAATCTCTAAATAAATGAGTGTTTAGATTTGGAAAAGCAGGTTCCTACGATTTCTTAGAATCGTAGCAGATTTATTTCCAGCAAAGGGTGGCAGTACACTTGATGAAGGTTATGCTGGTTATTCATACCCAGTTTTTAATTTTTAATTTTTAATTATGTTGTTATGATGAAAAATTTATCTACGAAATCTATGTAATGGAGGTAACAGATTAATGCGCGAAATTTTGCAAAAAAAAATTAAGCAAATGGAGATCACAGGTATTCTATTCCCTTGAAGTTTCAGCAGCTTTTTCCTAGGCATACAGTTTCTATATTTCAGCAAAACACAGGTGAAAAATCTAGTTAGTACCGACTTCTGAATGAGATAGGAAAATGTTCATCACTTAATTATTTTATTATATATATATATATATATTATTTTTTTTTTTGTGGGGGTGGGGGTTTACAAAATGGTAGACATTGGAAACCTGGAGATCAGCAAAATACGAACTTTTTTGCTTTATGTTTTTTATCTTTTAATGTTCTCTTTACTGGATGAAAAAGTATACTTAGTACTTATTTGACGAACTTTAGACAAATTATTGGTAATGTTTGAGCGCTAACAGTTAAAACTTAAAACAGATCCCTAACACATACCCGTTGTCCAATTAAATATAAAATTATAACTAACTTTTAGAGATGAATTTATGATGAACTCGATCTAAAGTTCCTGCATCAGTTCAGCATATAGCCGTAAAATTACAATCAGACGTGAATATATCATGAAATTCAATTAAAAGTCATATCATCAGTGCATTCATATAGGCTAAAATTAGTTTTGTTAACTTTCATTAATTGGCCTTTCTTTAGCCTAAAACATACAAGAAAGACCTATTATAACCTTTAAACATATATGATATATTCCCCCCCCCCCATCTTCACGCACACACGCACACCACACACACACACACATAAAGATCCTAAACTTGAACATTCAAATGCCTAGTTTCAGCCCCTTGAGGCAAAGATAGAAAAGCCACGGTCGACCTATTCGCATAATTCACAGTCACCTTGTACTCCCCAAGAAACCCGAGAAAGCTATAGGAGCCATGTATGTCAGTGGCACCAGTTACTTGATTTGTGCCCCATTCTAGCAATAGCTTATCAACTGTATCGCCAGCTGGGAGGTTGCGCATATTCCAATCAGTTAGACACATTTGATAGCACCCGTTTTGGTGCATGGCGGTCCATAGCATTATGCCGCTAACTGATGGGTGGGAATAGGCTTCTCTTAAAACATCTTCTAAGTATTGGGCCTGAGAAAAAAAAATTAATTCATGTATATTCAATCTTAATTCAGTACAGACATAGTAATTTAGAAAAGAAATTACTATACTTAATTAGTGAAAGTTTAAAGAAGGCTTAGACCAACTTCAAAGAAAAATTTAGAAAATAAATTATAGAGCCTCTTGTACTGTTTCTACACTTTTTAGTTATATTGTACCATAAGTTTGATGGAATTTTGAAATATATATCTGTGTATAACTAAGATGTAATCCAAATTATACCTGGGTTTGCGGATCAAAAGAATTGGATATATCAATTTCAGTAAACCAAATCGGTAAATTAAGTGTTGCCAATTTGTCCAAAATACCCCTCATTAGCGGTATATTGGGACGACTAAAATGCCCTTCCAACCCTATCCCCTCCAAAACAGCCCCTCTGTCTTTCAATTGCTTCAACCTAGCCACGTATGTGTCCACGGTAGAAAACACATCATCACATGTTTCAATCACATTATACTCGTTCATGAAGAGAGTCGCAAGCGGGTCAGCATCTTGGGCTGTGTCAAAGAATTCTAAGGAGGCATTCGGCCCCAAACGCTGTTCGTAAAAATTGTAATGCAGCATTTCATTGTTTACGTCCCAGTGAGCGAATTCACCTCTGTAACGTGTCATGAGACTCGTGATTCGGGCATTCACAGCATTTCTCAGGTCATCTCCAGTTAGATTCCTAAATTAAAATGATATTCATTAGTTATTAAAATACTAGCCTTATAGAGCACTTGATCACTTATACATGGTGTGTTATTACAATCAGGTACTTTTGGCAGAAAAGGGGAAATTTATGGTATGCATGACACCAGTAGTATAAGCCGACAACATTAGATATTTTAATTCAGAAAATCAGAAACTCAAAATAACAATGTATACTAAAACAAAAGGCAAAAATGATAGACCTGACCCAAGCAGGCGTGGCATCTTGGTTCTCCCAGAAAATATTGTGACCGCGCACCATGATCCGATTGGCACGCACAAAATCCAATAACCGATCTGCCGAGTCGAAGTTCATCAAACCTGCCACAGGCTCAGTTGAATACCATTTCAGCTCGTTCTCAAACACTGCCACATTGAACCTCTCTTTAAACCAAGACTGAAATCAAAGAGTATATTAGAATGATATTTGATTTTACAAATTTATAATCAGGACCGGTAATAATGAGGGAAAAAGGGAGCTAAGCCCCCTTATAAATTGAGTCCATTAACCTTTGTAATTTTTGCATTCATCAATACTTTTCAGACTCAATTATAAAATAAAAATGTACCTGCATAGCAGGGTTTCCTAATAATGTGTCAGCTATGGCGGCACCAAGAGGGAAGTCTTTAGAATTTTGTTGCACAGTTACTGATGCACCGATTAGCCGGTTACCTTGAGTATCTGCCACGTGGACTGTCACTTCACGCTTCCTCCTCTGTTCATACATTATACATTTCAAAGAAGGAAGAGTACCAAGATAAATTAAACATTTGATTAAGATAATTATAAAATTTAAGAGTCGATGTGGTTTCCATATTTGGAAAATCACACAAATCGACAGTTTTTGTAATTAAAACTAATTTCAGTCAATGAAATGGGTTTTTGCCTTTTTTTTTTTTTTTTTTAAAGTTTGGTCCTTAATTTTAATTTTTATTACGATACAGTTCCGGGAATATATACCTTTCTGATGCTATCTTGTTGATGCATCGCCCACTGTTCCGTCGAAAATGGTTGCAGCGAACCACTAGCTACTGAGATTTTCATTGCACTTCTGTCTGCATTCTAATCAAGTAATATTTGATACGAGATTAAAAAAAAAATAATGTGGAAGCTTGTATATTTTGAACTTGAATTAGTTTACCAAAACTGTGTTTCTGAAGCAATTTTTCTGATATGCACTTTAATTGTAGTAAAAAAAAAAATGAAGCCATCTTGTAGCACTTGGTTAAAAAATCAGAATGATGCAAGTTTTTAAGTTAAAATGTTAAATCCATTTGATGAAAAGTTTACATTAAATAGAGTATTTGAACTCAAGTTAGTTAAGATCTTTTATACTTGAAAAAAATGGTTAAGACATTAGTTATAATTGCTGGGAGTGCATACTTGAAAGAAGATAACTGCACTCTGTGAAGAGGATTCCAAAACAAAACCTCCTTTTATAAATGACCAGCATCCACTCTGTGCTAAAACTGTACCAATGCATCTGATACCAGAGGTATCCGGCGATAGCCGTGCAGTGATCAGTGATGAGTCAGTCCCTTCTAATTTGATCCAACCTATATCATAAATAATTCTGGTTAACAGTGCTCGAGTTCTTTAATTTTAGAACAATAATAGTTCAAATAATTAAACCTTTTCCAAACTTAAACAAAATGGAAGAAATTGATTTTGATTGACTTACAGGAGAAAGTATATTTAGTGGATTGGTTGAGACCATAGACAACAAAAGCAGGAGAGTACACCCCTGTTTCACTTGTTTGGTATGAGAAAGGAACCTCATCTCCACTATCTCCATACCTCAAAATGCCTCCATTGTAAAGTGCTGGCTCTGGTTGAGATTTGCACTGCATTCCAAAAAATAATAATGTTAGTTGTGATAAATAATTAAAATAATTAGAAAAAAAAAGGTGGAGAAAAGGAAGAATGTTTTAAAAGGTGCTGGTACTTTCACATGTGCAAATTTAAAAGTTGGACATTATGTAGTTTGTACTTGGCAGCATTCTGTTGGTTCTCTTATTCCTTGTATAATATATATTTTTAATGTACCTCTTGTGATAATTAATATGTACTACAAGTTGGAATGATCTCATTGTCAAAAAAGGATTATTTATTTATCATTATCTGGTACAATACAAATCACCCTAAGCAACTAACCCAAATGCAACAACCTCTTTGGATGATTATAATTCCACCTAATTAAGAATTACAATCAATTCTTTTCAAAAAAAAGAAAAGAAAGAACTTAAAATTCATTCAGCTAATTGATATATAATGAGCAATTGATTGATTAATAGTGTTCCAGATTCCAGAAGTGCATCAATAGCTTATTTCTTCTCAACACCTCTAATGTCAACTCTAAATGCTCTTTATGACTAGAAAACATATACTTCAATTAACCAGTAATTATGGCTTTTTTTATAGTTCTAAAATATAAGGAAAAACATAAATTGAAATATAGTACGACCCCATAGAACCACTTGACATTTCTCTATAAATGATGCAAAACAATGCGATGAAAAAAAAAAAAAAATATACAAACTATGCTTGCTAATTTGTCATTTTGCTAACCATCTGCAAATAACAGATGATGGTAAAGGACAAAAGAAGTAAATTCATATATAGAGAATTATATCATTACCTCAGTATAAGCAGTGTAGTCATACCACCCATCTGCATCCCCATGAAAAAACAATAACATAAATAAGAATACTGAATACAGGGTCAATATTATCATCCCAAGATAAGATAAAGACATCAATAAGAGAAAGAAACTAATCAGAGCGAGAAGACTTACTCGGAGGAGAAGCAATGCATAGCATGCATGTCAATAACTCAAGAAGCAACAACAGTACCAGACATTGTGTTATTCCCATTACCTCCTGAGTTCTTGCCAAATTAATTATTTACCATGTATTGTTATATCTTAGTGTTAAGGGGTTGTCTTTGGAGCTAGGTGAGGTCCTGAATGTATAGAAGGGTATTTATAAGGAGAGGATGTCTAATTAAAACTCTAAATACAGAGAAAGAAAGGTAGCAAAAGCGACAAGAGTGGCTTTTGTCGAGTGGCGGTGCTTCTAGATGTGTACTTAGATGTAAAATTAACTCGTGAATGTTACTAGCAGAGAGCGAATGTGGTGGTTGAGTGCACATCCTCTGAGATATCTCAACTTTTACGTGACCGACGTGTCCGGTGCCTATTCGGGGGTGATGTAGGGGGTCAGTATTATGTGTGCTTCGAGATTCGTGCAAAATGTATTTAAACGGTTGAGATTTTCCATAAAGTCACGCAAAGTTTGAGATATCTCAGAGGATACGAATTCGTGGTGGTTACCATGTAACTGTATATAGCACAAACAGCCTCTAGATTTTCTGTGATAAATAACTTGGCGTGGCAATTGCAACATTTATTGTTAATTTAACAAGTTATTTCATTTAATAAATAAGTTGAAATTATCATGTTAACAATTGTAATTATTTTTCAAGCCTATTTATAATTAGATGTAAATATCTATATTTGAAAAAAAAAATTGCAGGAGTTAAATTAATTTGATATTATTTGAAGAATAATAGCTAAAATACTTGTGTGACAGAACATATCGTCATCTCACTGGGATGAGAAGTGAGAACTCACTACTGAGTATTGGCAAAACTTTCTCATTTTTTTCTTTTTTTTTGCTGAACACTGAACAGACGTATCAGTGAAATGCCACACAGAGGTTTATGTATGCATCTGCCACAGAGGTTTGTGGTGATCATGGGAATGGAGAGGGAAAGGGTGGAGGTGACACTTTATTTGCACTTTATGGCGCCCGTGGCTTCCCTTCATTCACATGTAGTCATGCAGTATATTGTTCATGATCCTGTTACTCACCAGATATTTTAGATTCAAATCCGATTAGCTCATCTAATTCGGTCGAAAAGGAGAGACTTAAGGGTGTGTTTGAATTAGGGTAGAAGAGGTGAATGGAGAGGAAGAGTAGAAAGAGGGGAGATGAGAGATAAATGTTAATATATTTTGTTTTCACATACTTATAATTCAAATTGCAATTGTCATATCAGCATTTGTAATTATTTTGCATGTAAGATGAAAATACGTACTCTTCTACTAACTAAAAGATATGAACTTAATAAAATTAGTAAAAAAAATACTAAATTAAGTTTTATAATGTTTATTTTCGCATTGAATTTGAATGCAATTTCTTCAAGTTAAATTGGACAGTATCCGTAAAAGATATTGTTGGTATACCATTGGAAATATTTTTGTCGCTAATAGAAAAAATACTTTTTTGTCAGTATACCCTGGCAATAGTTACTTTTTTACTTTGCGGATACTCAGTATCAGTTCTCACCCCAGTGATATGAGTATTGGGTTCTAACAAGAACGACCCGACCCGAAAACAGTAATGAGTATCGGGTTCTAATAAGAATGGTCCGACCCGAAAGTATGAAGCGATGGGGACGCTGGTCACATGTGAAGCATAGCACCAAACGCTGGTTTTCTCGTTGTTTTGTCCGATGCAAGAGAAGGACGACATGTGTCGCCTCTGTTTGGAGCTTCCTAACATTTCTCTCTTCAGCCGCATCCCGCATGCAAAACTTTACAAGTTTGAGTGTTTGACAATTGTTTTGATTAGGTCATTAGTCTATTATCTCTTTTTTGGACAGAAATGGAGGGATCGGAGTAGAATTCTTGTTCGCTTTTTTAATTTTCTTGATTGTTGAGTTGCATATTTTATTGGGATTTCGGGGTCTTTAATGATGTTAAAAATTCATAATCGTCTGTGTTGATATACTATCAAAATTAAACGGGAAACAATTTGTGCTAATTTGTGCACCAAATGGAGAGGATAGGAACAGGGGATTAAGGATTGAAGTGCTCACGAGAAGACATGGAATGGCACAGAGCTAATTTATGGCATTATGTTCGCTTTTCTACTGCATGTGAAGAGAGATTAGATATTACTCCAGAAAAAGAAAAGATAAGATGATGGGCATAAAAGCACATAATTGTTATTTCAAAAGAAGCACACGGTTGATAGGATGGCCCCACAATTGTTTTTCTATTTTTATTATTTTATTTTTTTTGAAAAATTTGGCAGCGGCCGCCAAGTTATATTTATTAAAAAGATGCCCATACAATTGTTATTAGTCAATCATTTGCAGCTCTAATTAATGCGCTATCTTTTTTCTTAAACAAAGAACTCATGCAGATTTTTCATATGTCTGTTTTTTAGATGTATTTTTTTTATAAATTTAACTTGTATCTTTTCGCAGAGAGATCAATTTATTTATTTCTTTCTTTTTGAGTAGGATCAAAATTTATCAACATGTGTTATATGTGTGGTTCTCTAATGAGCTATATATATATATATTATTTTCGTAATAATAATTGGACTCCCCCCTCGATCCCACCAAATTCAGATCCAGTGCAATACCTGAGTAGAATGAGATCTGAGTCGCCAGTTTTAATACCCCTTTTTTCTAAATAGATACCGTATTACTTTGATCTGGGTGGAAGTTTTGTACTCAGTTCGATCGGTACCTGATAGAGTACGAATTAACTACTCCCTCCCAACGGCAAAAAACAGTCCTTAAATTCACATTTTGAAATATATATGTCCAGCTATTTCTTAAATGTTCAATAGCACTAGTAAATCTGGTCAATCAATATTTGTACAATGAAAATCTTGTAAAGACTGTAACATCATCTAGTGATATTAAGTGCAGGTAAGATCATCCAGTTTTCGGTTCTGATATTTAGTGCATTGTGTTGGATTTTGTGGAAACATAGAAATGAAATCATTTTCAAGCTACTTTAATTAAAACTGTAAGATCCCTCATTCTACTAATTATTTCTGTTTTTGAATATTGGTCAGGTCATATGAACAAGAGAATTAAAGTAGCTGCTGCTAATTGGCTGCTACTGATAGCCAAATGGTGCTCTACCAGGGAGGCACTGGTGAAGAACAACAATTACTTATAGAGGGAGCAGCTGGGTCACCAACAGAATAACAGAATGAAAACTGCACTTAATTAATTACCAGTGTAGGAGGTTTAGTTCTAGTATATAACTATATATATATATATATCCAGTGTTAGAATCCTTTTAATTACCTCAGCCCCAGTGTAGGAGGTTTAGTTCTAGTATACTTTTCAATAACTGTCTTTTGGTGGATCTTAAAACGAACAAATCTACATTTTGCTCTTTGTTAGCTTTTGAATTTGCTTCTTATAACCGTGAACAATTATCCGTAGTATGCAACTTACTTATCATGTTTCATATATGAAACGGGCACTTGTATTGTCTTTTCCCCAAAAAAAAAAAATATATATATATAGAGAGAGAGAGTGTGTGACTAATATGCTTTCAGTAGCATATGGGCCGAAGTGCTATTGGTCCAAATTTGAAATTTTAAAATTCAAAATGTCGATCTGAACCGTTCATCTTGTTCTCCATATTAATATGTGCTTGGACACCGAATTTTATATTTTTCTAAATTTTTTTACTATTTATTAAGCCACTTTGAAAATCGCTGATCCAACGGTGACTTCTGAAGTTCTGATTTTACTATTTTGTTAAGTCACCGTTGGATCAGTAATTTTCAAAGTAACTTAATAAATGGTAAAAAAATTCAGAAAAATGCAAACTTTGGTCTCCAATCACATTAATACGGAAAACAAGATGAACGGTTCAGATTAACTTTTTAGATTTTGAAATTTCAAATTTGAACCGATAGCATTTCGGCTCATATGCTACCGAAAGCATATTAGTCACTCTCTCCCTCTCTCTCTCTATATATATATTATATGTCTAGATAGAAAGTACGTTGAGTTCTCATTTTATTTAAAAATAAAACAAAAAATGTTTGAAGGTCAAGCTTTCAAATTACATTGATTGCATGGACTCCAGAGGATAAAAAGAAAATTAGAATATTTACATATTGTACACTATGCTGACATTGATTTAAAATTTAAGCAAACCAACATCATACTCATGCAATCATTCTGATATCATTTTTTTCCTTTTTATATCCTGCGGCATCATTTTCTCCGTATGACAAAGCACATGATGAGTTAGAATCTTACTAATGTTTGTATATGGACATCATTTTCTCCGTATCACAAAGCACATGATGAGTTAGAATCTTACTAATGTTTGTATATGGACATCATTTTCTCCGTATCCCAAAGCACATCATTTTCTTCGAAGGGTTACTGGTCTAAATTTAAAATTTCAAAATCTAAAAAGTCGATCTGAACCGTTCATCTTGTTCTCCATATTAATATGTGCTTGGACACCGAATTTTACATTTTTCTGAATTTTTTTACTATTTATTAAGCCACTATGAAAATCGCGGATCCAACGGTGGCTTCTGATTTTACTGTTTTGTTAAGCCACCGTTGGATCAGTAATTTTCAAACTGGCTTAATAAATAGTAAACAAATTCAGAAAAATGTAAAATTTGGTCTCCAAGCACATATTAATATGGAGAACAAGATGAACGGTTCAGATCGACTTTTTAGATTTTAAAATTTCAAATTTGGACCGGTAGCATTTCGGCCCATATGCTACCGAAAGCATATTAGTCACTCTCTCTCTCTCTATATATATATATTATAGAGTTTGGCTAGTATAACATCAGTGTAATTTCAGCCTATATAACACCAACTCTAAAATCTGTTCAATCGACTTCAAACGACTAATCCAAACCGTTCAAACAGATTTACATCATGAGTGATGCGTTTACATACAATTTTTTTTTATATTTTCGAGTTATTTTAGTATCAAATCAAGCGGTAAAAATATTAAAAAATTAATGTATTAAAATTAACTTAAAAACTTACACATTTGACCGCTTGACTTAATACTAAATAAATTTGAAAAGTTATAAATTATGCATGTAAACGCACAACTAATGAAGTAGATCGGTTTGAACGGTTTGGATTCACCGTTTGAAGTTGATTTGATAGATTTTAGAGTTGGTGTTATATAGGTTGAAATGACACTGATGTTATACTTGTTGGGTTTTCGTGAACGGTTCAAATCCATTTAATTAGCTTAAGCTGCGGAAAGAGTAAAACAAAAAATTTTACATCTAACTTAAGCTACGGATTAAATGAATCAAGAAGATTCGTTTAATCCTATTTACAGATCTACTCCATAATTGATTTCCTAAAGCATTAAATCTATTTACAAATTAAATAGATTAATATAACAATTTATACCTTGATTCCAAATCTCAGTTGGAATGCAGACCGAGCGAGTAGAGCCTCACCAGGGATGGAATCGACTCGCAGTATCACACGTGTGATACCTCTATTGGTTATCCACCAGGACTAACCGGAGAGCGATTTACTTCTTCTGCCAGAAATACCGTAAACCGCGGAATTCTGCAGAAACACTATTCACCGAAAAAGAGACAGATTAAATATATTTAAGAATGCAAGTTATTCCATTTTACTAATAAAGCAAAACATGAAATACCGCAGAATCTAAAAATATATTTTTCCGAATCTCGTAATAACCGAAATCAGGGAAGAGAGGGAAAACCGATTAACGAAGTAATCAGATTAACACGTGAATTAGTGAGTCTTTCTCTCTACCCCTACCCCTCTATTTATAGACTTTTGAGGAGGTTGGCAAAAGACCAAAATACCCCTCAAAACAAATCTATTTACCAAAAGCCCTTGACACCTCATCCTTTTATCATGTGAAATGACCAAAATACCCTTGCCACCTCACATGACACATGTCAACACAAGGGAAGTCGGCATAGGGTGGAAATGACCAAAATACCCTTGGTCCATTAAGGCATGAATAGTGTTGGGCTTTGATTTTGGGCTTTGACTTTGGGCCTTTAATTTTAATTAAGGCTTTGATTATTTTGGGCTTTTAAATCCATAATTCAAGCCCATAATTAACAATTAAAATTCCAAATCATATATATATAATTGTCATGTACAATTATATTTCTTTTCGGTTATTGTTCGGTAACTTTTATACAACGTAACGTGTACGTTTATAAATTAACCGTTGTTTCTGCTTGTCATTCTAAATGACATTTATAATTTAATTATATCACGTATAATTAATTATAACCATCTTAATATTAATTATAATCAATTTATAATTAATCAGTAAGATTCTCCGAGTAGCTCCTATATGGTGTGACCCAATAGGATCTGTGTTATGTTGGCAAACAGAGTTAAAACTGTTTTAACTTCTGTTAGTCGTGGGTGGCATCTGGCAACACATCATGACCATCCAATTACACAGATGATGCTGTACTGTACAATATCACGATCCAGTAAACAATTTACTTGTGTCAGTTCTTCTGTCTCATAGCTATCAGATCAGTTTCAAGGTAGATGTGTGTCATCCTTGGTAACTGTATCTTTTCTTGATCTTGAGTAGATTATCAAATATAATTACTCTTGTAATTATACCGCATGCAGATAATCTAACTCTATCAAGGGGCCCAGTGATGCTATAGCTCGTATAGAGATACGAGGGACAAGTAGTATTCTTGGTAGACTATCACTTCCTCAGCTAAGTTATATATATGGAAATGCTACCGTTATGGCTGCTTTTTACGGACAGCGTTAGATAACACTTACTCATATATATTTCTTAGTGGGAACGATAAATACCTCATACTGTAGAACTTTGACACTGAATGAAAACATAAATGACACGAACACAATTCTATTTAATGTTTCATTCGGGGTCTGTCAAATACCATATTCCTAGAACATGTATCCATGTGATTAAAATGACATCTCGTGTCAGGTGGTTTGTAAAACTTAACCATCTTTTAATCCACATGCTAACCTTGTAACGGTTAATTAGTGTTTAGGCTAATTACCTCGGTTAGAGACTTTTAAGAGTATATATCATCTATATTATGGAGTTTCACAATTTCAGTCATGAACTCGAAATGATCCATAATTTCAATAATACTCAAGGCAACAAAATGATATATAAATAAACATTCAATTCATGAACAAAGCTTTATGATTAACTTATCGTATTATTGACTTCTAGATTATTACAAACTAACAATACTAGCTAAACTCTATATTACTGAGATTTTTAAAAATACCCAAAAAAAATTATTTTATTAAAAATAACCAGGTTCCAGCCAGAATTTTAAAAATACCCAGACCGCGGAAAAAATCCGCCTCCGGGTTTTTTTTTTTTTTGAGTTTGGAGAAAGAAAATATCCATGGTATGGTTGTTTTTTTTTATAAACTCATTTTTTTTAATAATATATGTATAATATATGTATAATATATGTATAATATATGTATAATATATGTATAATATATGTATATGTGTGTATATATATATGTATATAATATAATATATGTATAATGAGATAGGCTATTATGCTTTTGGTAGCATATGGGCTGAAATACACATGGTCCAAATTTGAAATTTCAAAATTCAAAAAGTCGATCTGAACCGTTCATCTTGTTCCCCATATTAATATGTGCTTGGAGACCAAATTTTACATTTTTCTGAATTTTTTTACTATTTATTAAGTCACTTTGAAAATTGCTGATCCAACGGTGGCTTAACAAAACAATAAAACTGTTGGATCAATGATTTTCAAAGTGGCTTAATAAATAGTAAAAAAATTCAGAAAAATGTAAAATTTGGTCTCCAAGCACATATTAATATGGAGAACAAGATGAACGGTTCAGATCAACTTTTTGGATTTTAAAATTTCAAATTTTGACCGTGTGTATTTCGGCTCATATGCTACCGAAAGCACATTAGCCTATCTCATGTATAATATATGTATATGTATCTAGAGTAGAACTAGGGTGCTCTTAAGCTTACCAAAGTTTTGGTGAGCTTAACTCTAAAACTCATCAAATCGATTTCAAACGATGAATTCGAACCGTTGAAACCCATCTACCTTACGTGTGATGCATATCTACATGTGAAATTTTTAAACATTCGAATTAATTTAGTATAAAGTCAAGCGATCAAAATTAGAAGGTTAATAAATTAATTTTAGTGCATTCATTTTTTGAACGTTTTTGACCGCTTGACTTTATACTAAATTAATTCGAATGTTTAAAAATTTCACATCTAGATGCATCACATGTAAGGTAGACGGGTTTCAACGGTTCAGATTCGTCGTTTGAAATCGATTTGATGAGTTTTAGATTTAAGCTCACCAAAACTTTGGTGAGCTTAAGAGCACCCTAGTTCTACTCTATGTATCTATAATATAATATATGTATAGAGTTAGGCTGGGGTGCTATGGATAGCATAGAGGCCTCTATGCTACGGCTCAATATTCGAGTTTTCAAAATCCAAACGGTCGATCCGAACCGTTCATCTTATTCTCCATATTAATATCTGCTTGGAGACCAAATTTTACATTTTTCTGAATTTTTTTACTATTTATTAAGTATTTTACAAAATTGCTGATCCAACGGTGGCTGCACAAAACAGTAAAACCGTTGGATTAGCGATTTTCAAAGTGGCTTAATAAATAGTAAAAAAAATCAGAAAATTATAAAATTTGGTCTCCAAGCAGATATTAATATGGAGAATAAGATGAACGGTTCGGATCGACCGTTTAGATTTTGAAAACTTGATTATTGAGCCGTAGCACGGGAGGCCACTATGCTATCCATAGCACCCCAACCTAACTCTATATGTATAATATATGTATATATAATATGAGGAGGGTTCAAATGCCTCCATGTTTTTGTGCCTCCATCATGCCTCCATCTCTCTCCATTATTTTCAAAGTTCAAACAGTCGATCCGAACCGCTCAACCTAACCTCCATACTAAAATATGTTTGGAGACCAAATTTTATATTTTTAGGAATTTTTTTACTATTTTTTTAGATAGGTACAAAAATACTGTTTTTAGATGGTTCAGATTTACTGATTTTGTACCTATCTAAAAAAATAGTAAAAAAATTCCTAAAAATATAAAATTTGGTCTCCAAACATATTTTAGTATGGAGGTTAGGTTGAGCGGTTCGGATCGACTGTTTGAACTTTGAAAATGATGGAGAGAGATGGAGGCATGATGGAGGCACAAAAACATGGAGGCATTTGAACCCTCCTCATATAATATATGTATAATATAATATATGTATATGTATATATTATATTTAGGCAAAGGCTTCTATGGACATAAGGACCTATTTGTAAAATGAACATATTTTTATTTTCAAAGTTCAAACAGTCGATTCGAACCGTTCATCTTGTTCTCCATATTAATATGTGCTTGGAGACCAAAGTTTACATTTTTCTGAATTTTTTTACTATTTATTAAGATGGGTACAAAATTCAATGGTCTGAATTTGATATTTTTTGTACCCATCTTAATAAATAGTAAAAAAATTCAGAAAAATGTAAAATTTGGTCTCCAAGCACATATTAATATGGAGAACAAGATGAACGGTTCGAATCGACTGTTTGAACTTTGAAAATAAAAATATGTTCATTTTACAAATAGGTCCTTATGTCCATAGAAGCATCACTCATTTATTTATATATAATATAATTACATATAATTATATATAATTAAGATTTTTGTATAATTATATAATATAATATAATTATAAACTCATTTTTTATAATATATGTATATGTATATCAAATTTGACCTCTGTTGGTAAATTAGCAAGTTTGGACTGATACAGGGACCAAAATGAAAAAGTGATTACACCAGCATGTAGAGCATTAAAAAATACACATAACTGACACAAATTTTAATTTATTTGAATTTTTCTACAATTAGTTATGAATTTTCAAAGTTATATCGTTCGAAAAAACTTTAAACAGCCATAACTTTGGCTAGGAATGTCGGATTTGCGCGTATGATGACTTTTCGGAAAGGGGAGGACGAGACGGATCCATTTTTCCCCAGTGATACGGTGGTACACCAGGCATTGTCGCATCGGAAGCATTAGAATTTAAAAAAAAAGTCGTTTAGTGCCTCAAAAATGCAATTTAAGTTTTCGTACGACGGTAGGCGTACAACGATCAGTATTTTATTGAGTATAATTTAGGTTTTTGTAGTGTAATTATTAATTGTGAAATTTTTTAGTTTGCATGTAGAGTAATTTAAGTTTTTGTATTATTATATTATATTATATAATTATACAAAAACCTTAATTATATTTAATTATATGTAATTATATTATATATAAATATAATATATACAATTATACATATACATATATTATATTATACATATATTATACATATATTATATTATAGATACATATACATATATTATACATATATTATAAAAAAAACAAATCATGGATATTTTATTTCTCTAAAAAAACAAAACAAAACAAAATCCGGGGCGTGGATTTTTTTCGCGGTCTGGGTATTTTTAAAAATCTGGCTGGAACCTGGTTATTTTTAATAAAATAATTTTTTTTTTGGTATTTTTAAAAATCTCGGTTTCATGTGGGTAGTCTGCAGTGGCGGGGTCACATTGAATTAGAGGTAGACAGTTATTTATTTTTTAATTTTAAAAATCAGACATAAGTCTATGTATAATCGAGGTGTTGTGTGCTTTTGGAGAAAATTTAATATATTTCTAAATAATTTGCAATTTGAAATTCACAACAGTCAACTATTCGCTAAATGTATCAATACTTTCTTTTTGGAGCAAAGCTAGGGTGTGATGTGCTCACTAAGAAAATTTGATGAGCACAACTTCAAAAGTATATCGGATCGGTTTCAAACGAAGAATCCAAACCGTTGAAATCCATATACTTCATGAGTAATGCATGTACATGTAAAATTTTGAAAGTTTCGAATTCATTTGCCGACCTTACAGCAAATGAATTCGAAACTTTTAAAATTTTACATGTAAATGCATCACTCATGAAGTACATGAATTTTAACAGTTTAAATTCGTCATTTAAAACCAATATAATATATACTTTTGAAGTTGTACTCATCAAAACTTCTTAGTAAATACATCACACTCTAACTTTGCTCCAAAAAGTAAGTATTGATACATTTAGCAAATAGTTGACTGTTGTGAATTTCAAATTGCAAATTATTTAGAAATATATTAAATTTTCTCCAAAAGCACATTGCGGGACAATATATTTGCGCTTCACGAGATGGTCAAAGATGAGTAAACAAAGTAGAAACATTGAGAAGAGAGCTCAAGCTGCCTGTGAGCAGGGAGCCCCAATAATGTTAAACCAAAGAATCCAGACAAAAGATTGTACTTTTGCTCTGTTTCCTCAAATTCAATTGACAATTGTTATCCTCCGATTTGATACAACATGAATCCCAACCTGTCTCAGATACAAGTTTTGTTTTGAGAAGGATCCAAATTAAGAAATTTATAGCTTGTTTCAAGAAGACAAGTGGACGGTATTATTAATTCATTTTTCCCTGGCAGTAGGGATGTCAATGGCCCCCTTTTACCCGTTTACTCGATCCATATCATATCCGAAGACACAGAAAATGGTAAGATTTTTTTTTCATTAGCTAATCGGGTACGGGTAAGAGTAATTATTTTTTTTCTGTTATTTTATCCGTTTTTATATAAGATAATTTTTAAAAATAAAATTATATATATATAGATATATATTTGTATGAAGATGATACATGACACAATAAAATTTTGTACTTTTTTTAAATTTTCATAATACAAATTAGTTGTATTCATTATTTTTTTCTTATTTTAAAAAATATTTTATCGAAAGCACAAATCGAAATATTAATGTCACTTTTTTATCCGTTTATCTGGTCCGTACCATATTCGAAAAGACGAGTAAGAATAAATATATTTTTTCGTTATCATAACGGGTACGGATATAACAATATCTCCACCCGACCCGTATCGTACCCGTTGACACCCCTACTGGCAGTTGTGGTGTCATATTTTATGCATTTAAACATTACATAAGGGTACACGGGAGAATCGCCGTCCTTTTATTTTTAGAAAGAAAATAGATATACGTTAAAAATGACGATTTTTGTATGATATGGAAGGAACCACTTTATCAGAATTGAGCTACCAAATTTTTTTTATATAAATACATGAAACTCACATTATAGCATATGCCCTTTACATCTTTCTGTCACATATAGTCGAATTCAAATCTAGTGAAGTAACTCAATCTTTGAGTTTTAAATTGGGACCATCCGATTTGAATCTGAATTCGAATCGCAAAGTAAAACTTTGAGCATAAATAAATCACATCAAATATGCAGTTATTTTATTAATGGAATATTCTTGTGACTGGCAAACGAGTGGTGCTGTGGCATGCTAAGGAAATGCATCATGCATTGCATGGCGTAAAACTTATAGGGGCTGTTCGGCAACAAAGGATTAAGCCTCCTTAAGGCTGCTTCCTTTAGTTTCCTTAGCCGCTTAATTCTACTAAACATCGGTTCTTTAACGTGGATTAAGAACATCTCCTTTAGTTTCCTTTTGCCCGGATCTTAATCCTCTGCCCGGACTTTAAGGCATCCATACCCCTTCCTTTAGCTTCCTTGGAAAAACCCACGGATTAAGACAACCGAACATCGGTTCCTTAGCACTCCTTAAGCTCTTAATCCTTCACTCTTAATCCTTTGTTGCCGAACGACCCCTAAGTGTAAACGAAACCACATCAAATATGCAGTTATTTTACGAATGGAATTTTCTCATGACTGACAAGAGCTGTAACATGCCAAGGAACTGCGTTAAATATGCGGTTGCTTAGCGAATTCTCACACTTTCCATGCTATCAAAAAAATTTCGTCATCTTTCTGATTATTTAAAAAATATTTATTTATTTTTCAAAAAAGAAAACTGCGAGAAACAACAATCACAGCGGTTAAATGATTAAATCAGCAGAGCTATATCATTTCAGGTTGATAATCTTTTGGTTGATTGGCCTGGTCAAATGAAACGTCAACCGGTCAGCGCCGTTCCAATTTTTGGTTGATTAAAAGTTTTAGAATCTTTGATTTGTGTCTTAAGCACACAAGTTCATGTAATTGTAAACATTATTAGTAATTTATTAAAGTGGTGCGTTTAGATGAAACAAAGAATAGCTCGGAATAGCAGCTAACTCGAGCTATTCCTTTGTTGAGAATAGCATTTTTTTCACCCAAACGTGTTGTGTTGAGAACAGCTCGCCAGAAATAGCAGCTATTCCTGAGTTAGCGTTATTCCTGTGTCACCAAAATGCACCCAATTAAGCACCGTTCCAATTTTAATATTTTCTTTTAATAATATCAAAGCCATCTAAATCATTGTAATTTATTCTTCAATCTGTGAAATTCATTCAATAATTAAAATGTTTGATTTTTTGTTTTAGTAAAATTTGGAAGTCAAGCTACCCAACTATTTAATATCCACAAGAAAAAGGGATTCCCATCCAGGCTTCGAACCTGCGACCTCCACACACAGAGAGCACTGGCTTTGTCACTGGACAAAAATAAATATTTGATTTTATATTTCATAATTAGTCTTATAAATCAATTGCAATTATTGATATAACATTTTATAGAATATTACTAAATAAAAAAGGTTATTAAATTAACATATTTTTGTTATATCGTGATTTGATTTTGTTTAATCGAAATTTATTGACACCAAATTTGTTCTTTTGATGTCAGAATTGTAGCTTCTGTTTGGATTATTTCTGAGTGCGACTCAGTAGCCTTAAAATTTAAATCAATTTGACCCAATACTAAAGCTTGGGCCCAGTTGGGTTGTTGGTTTATGGATTCAGGTTTAGATCAAGACCCATTTTGATTCAGATTTAGAGGAGTAAAGCCTATTCAATTAGTTAGAGGAGTAATGCATATTTTAAGTGGATCATAATTTACCATTTCTACCCTTGTTATAGCCAGTTCCCAAGTGGGAAATTAAACAGAGATAGAAACAAAATCAATTTGTTGAAATGAGGAAAGTTTTATGGGCTTAGTTGTAGCCTACACATTACTTTGACAAACAGAGATAATAAGGCCTGTATGTAAATCCATTGATATTGGCATCCATCGGATTAGAGGCTTTTATCCACTTTATTAAATAAACTTATCTGCAATTTTTTCTTGGAATAGACTCTTTCTTGCAAACATGGGAAGCATTCCCTTTATGTATATATTTTTTTTAAACCAATTTCTTATCTCTTAACACTTGCAAGACTATAAAAGCTACAGTGCTGCTATCAGCGCTATAGCGGCGCTATATGGCCATAGCACCATTTTTTTAACCATACCGCTAGCACGCTATTTTGCATAAAAGTAATGTATGTTTTTTTTTGTCATGAACAATGAGCAATTCCTAGGTTACCTGTTGTTAACAATTCTTAGCTACTTCAGACTCAACTAATCAAAATTAACTGGGATAAATTTAAAGGATAACTAGAGTGAAAAAAACGTGTTGTGTCGTAACCAAGTGAACAGTGATCTGTGTCATGCCTTGACCAAAATGTCAAGGGGATGGTCACGGTACGCGAGTCATGCATTGACTCGCGTGCCGTGACTATTTACGTGTCGTGTCCAAACGTAACTGATTACGTTTCTCACGTTTAACTATTTTTTCATAATTTAAGTTAGTTTCTTCAAGATTCACTATTTGATTAAGATATAATGGTCCTAATTACACGTGATTCGCGTGATTACTTGCCGTACCATGCTGTGATCGGATCTTTCATGTACTGTGACCGAATCTTTTGCGTGCCGTGTCATGACTAAAATATCAAAAAATAATCACGACACAAAATAGTAACACGTATCGTGACGTTGCATATAGGAATAATCTTCGCCGTGTCATTTTTCTCAAACTAAGGATAACCGATAACGTGTTGATTCTTTTTCAATGGTAAACATAATTTGCGTACGCGAACGAAAAGAAAAAAAATCCTGACATAGATGAGGTTCTTTGTGAATAGTTCTTGATGCCACATCATGTGGCGAGTCATGAAGGGGAGACATTAGTTTTTCATAGGAAAATTTGGTATATACTCATCTAAACATTGCTATTTGGAAATTTCCTCATCCAAACCATAAATTGGTATAATTTCTCACCAAAAATTCGATTCATTGTTTTTCTCGCTACAAATAAATTGAACAATAAAACTAGATAGAATAATACTTGGACTAAAATTCAATGCAACCAGTGGCATACATTTGAGAGTATCACAGATAAATTGTAACAGAGAATCTGGACTTGACATGGACCGGGTCTGAGGCGTTATTATTAGGGGTGGGGACCACTTAGCCGTCACCTTTTTACTTTTTTAGAACTCACGTCCCAGTTCTCGGTTGCGTATCCTCTGAGATATCTCAACTTTTGCGTGACCGACGTGTCCGGTGCCTATTCGGGCTGATGTAGGTGGTCATTACTATGTGTGCTTTGAGATTCGTGCAGAACGTATTTAAACGGTTAGGATTTTCCAAAAAGTCACGCAAAATATGAGATATCTCAGAGGATGCGAATTCCCAGTTCTCACGGTCGCAATCAGATCCAGTGCAATACCTGACTGCGTTCAATTTGATCTAAGTTGTCAGTTTTAAATTGGCACGAATCGTAAAACTAATCCCCTTATCTACATAGGCTGATAGGCATAGAATTCCTATCGTTCGGCTGGAAGCTCATAGGAGCTCATTTTAATCAGTTATTGTACTCATTGTATCTGACAGTTTTGGCTTCTGGCGCAATCGCCCTGCCCCTGCTATTCCAGCGCCGAGCAAAAATTCTAGGTGCACCTGGATTATTTTTCCTATAATAGGAAAATGACAAATGATACAGAAAGACAATTGACCGTATTCCTAGCTAGGAAACAAATAAAGGCAAATGCTTATGTGCATACAAGGACCTATTTGTAAAATGAACATATTTTTATTTTCAAAGTTCAAACAGTCGATCCGAACCGTTCAACTTGTTCTCCATATTAATATGTGCTTGGAGACCAAATTTTACATTTTTCTGAATTTTTTTACTATTTATTAAAATGGGTACAAAATTCAATGGTCTGAATTTGATATAGCTATTGTAGATTTTCAGAAGAGAATTTGTAACACAAATATTATTTCTGAATATAGTAGTACAGAAAGAACAATCATATACGTATAAAAGCTCTTAAGAAATTGTTAGTTTGAATATGTATATATATAGTACTTTCAAAGTTAGATAATTACCATTTTTATATGAATAGAAACATTATTTTTAGATTTTAGTGATTACATCTCAAGTTTTTCAAGTGAAGACGTGAGTTCAAAATCTAACCTAAACTGTTTGTTGATAACAAAGTGAAACCTGAATTATTTCTTTACTTCATAAAACAAAAATGTAGCGTTTTGACGCTGAATGCTACAATATCAAAATACCTAATATTATATATATAATTTTAGTCTTTATCCTAAATTAAAAATAAAAATTGCTCCACACAAATATAAAATTTTGCATCTTGAAAATCATGATCTAGAAAAACAATGAGATGATTACCAATACTACACAATACTCGTGCCTTTTTTTCTTTTATCCCACGTGTGTGTCGATCTTTTTCTCTAATTTTCTCATAAAGTTATATTGATATGGACTCAGCTAAAGTAGAGCAATTCAAAGTTTCTTCTCATACAAGTTAAAGTATATTTTGGTACATTGAACTTTACCACAATAAAGATAGGATTTATAATTTTGAATAATCATTATAAATACATAATTCCATCGATTATCTACTTTTAGAAAATCACATTTGACTACACATCTTATTGATAATCAACTAGAATCAGACAATACACCACTGTAAAATGTGGATAGAAAGATAATTGACAAAAAAAAATGACATGATCATCGTCCAATTTTGAAAAAAAGACGGTGCCGTCCATCCAAAAAAGACAAATCAGAAGTAGTTGGGTATTTCTCATGGACCAAGTTCATCCAGTAACTAACACGGGAGCCCGCTAGCGCTGATCGAGTACGCATCGTGGCAGATGTATCCGGATATACCTTCCGTTGGCGCTCTCCTTTCTTTCTTTCGTTCGTTTCTTTCTTTCTTCTATTTCGCTTCTCCATCCTAATCATTAACCCACCCACTTCTCTATTCTTCTCTCCTCCCTTTCCCCTTCTGTACTCCTATTCATATCCTTACACCTTACCCTACAAGCGAAGCAATATACACACTGCCGCCCAAATCTCATCATAAATTCACCTCCCTTCATCTCATCATGGAGTTCCTCTTCGACCTCCTTTTAACTGCCTTCTTCTCCCTCCTCTTCGCCTTTTTCCTTTCCAAGCTCTTCTCCCCTTCCAACTCTAGCTCCGCCTCCACTTCCTCCGATGACACTGCAGACGTCATCTCTGGTGGGGCCCGGTTCACAGAGGAAGATCTTCCCGATGAGACCAGAGCTCCACGATTGCGGGAAGGTGAAGACTTGCAAGAGGAGAAGATTATTGAAGTGGATAAGGTGGTCGAGAAGGAGGCGGCGAGAGGATTTCTTGCCGAGGAAGGAAGGTCTGAGCTCAGCGATTCGGTTGGAATTGGCGGTGGTAAGGTGATGATGTGTGAGGGAACTGAAGAGAGAAGTGATGACTTTGTAAGCGATGTCGAGTTTGAAAAAGAGAAGGTTGATCGCGGATTGGTGCAAAAGTATGAGAGCTTTGAGTTGGAGACATCGATCAGTTCTGACAAAGAAAAGGAATCGTGTGTAAGTGACCTTGGAGATGGTAAAGTATCTCAGAGCTCCGATTTGACCTTCCTACAGGATCAAAGTTTCGTTCTCCAAGAAAGGAGCTTTAGGGAGGTTGAATTAAGTGAACCTGAAGTAAGAAAGGACAGAGACAATTTATGCGAAGTAGAGGGTTCAATAGACAAAATGCCCAGAGAGGTTGAACTTCCAATAGAGGAAGAAAGCTGTTTAAGAGAAGAACTTGAATTCAAGATAGCCAGCCAAGGTTCAGTTATTGTGCACCAGGAAATTTCACAAGAGGCAGTAGGATCTGTCCAAGTTGTGAAGGCAGAGACTGAGGAACATAATTTATGTGAAGTAGAAGGACCTATTAGTAAAACATCCACTGAGGGTGATTCCTATTTGAAGAAATTAACTGTGCCTCAAGAAATCTCAGTAGAAGCAATAGAACCCAGTGAACAGAAGAAAGGAGCAGAAACAATAGAGTCTAGTGAACAGAAGAAGGGAGAAGAAGAAGAAGAAGAAGAAGATAATTTATTCCAAGCTGAGGGGCCTACTAGCAAAATAATCCAATTCGTTGGAGATGGAAAAAATGAGAAAGAAAAGGCATTTATTGAGGAAGAAGGATGGGAAGGTATAGAGAGGACTGACATAGAGAAGCAATTTGCTGTGGCAGCTGGTTATGCAACCAGTGAGTATGGCACTGATGCACTGTCAAAGGTTAACAATGAGGTGCAGTTGCAATTGTATGGTTTGCACAAGGTTGCCACAGAGGGACCTTGTTACGAGTCTCATCCCTTGGCTTTAAGGGCCTCCACTCGGGCCAAATGGTATGTATTTCATTATTTTTTCTCTCACTTGTGTGATTAATTGATAAAAATATAGAATGTCAGCAATGTCCTTATATTTTGCCATTCAGAAAAATAGAGAGAAGTGTGGTTTTCCAATTTGGTGCATATTATTGGCTATGTTCAGAATTAATGCAATTAGATAACCCAAAAAGTCAAAAATACAAGGAATATTTAATAGCAAATGGACATTGTTTGCACAGGTACCGTATCAGTACTGTCATAACCACCTTTTTTACTGAAAATTTTGTAGCTTGTGAATATATTCTGTATAGAGTTTCTTGGTTGAAGTGCAAATTTGATTTGAAATTCATAAATTATAGGAAAACTGCTGAACCACCAAGTTTAAGCACCACTTATCTCTTTACATATTGTGTTTTCTGGTTGCTTTATTTTATATTTTTTCCTATTCTCTGCATTTAGGTATGCTTGGCAAAAATTGGGCAATATGAATCCAGAGGCAGCAATGGAAGAGTATATGACTCTTCTCAGCAAAAATGTACCTGATTGGTTTGAGCAACCAGTAGTAAGTTCTATACATGAAAAAAGGATAATATGATTAAATTTTTTTGATTCTCTTGGTAATTAGTGTGAAGTACATTGTTAATTGATTAATAACATTGAAAGCTGCCGGTTCCTTTACACTAAGGTTGGTTTAAAGAGTGAATTCAGCTAAATTTTGGGTTCTAATATCAATTCTTTTTCCTGAATATTGAATGGTAGAACAAACTAGAACCAAATCAGTGGATTTCTTGTAGTAGTGTTCCTTTATCAACTATAATCTGGTAAAATTGCCTTGGCTATTTAGCTTTACAAGTGCTGATTTAGGTGTTTGGAATGCACATTTTAGTTTGCATAGTAATGCTGCACCGACCAGGAACAAACTCCTTTTTTTAATCCCTCTATTAACAACGACAAGAGAAATTATGCAGACAGTAAAAATTTTTTTTGGTAGGATGAATGTAATAAACTAATGTTATAATTTCATTCTCTTTTTATAGGGAGACATTGTATATAAGGTGTCTGACGAACTAACAATTGAAAGGTACACTCTCTCACCAAACAATTTCTTATGTCAAATAGCTTACCAGACCTGTGTGTCAAGCATTGAAAACTGTAGATTGATGTGTATTTTAATTTTTGCCCTTGTGAAACTTAACGTGCCTTTTTTTTTTTTTTTTTTTTACAATGATCAAACCTTAAAAGTAATTGGTACAATTTCTTACCTTGCAGTGGTTCTTGCATTGAGGGTTACGCAGCTTTTGGTTCTGTTACTTCTCTATCCGCAGAGAAAGGTGACTGTATTGATTGGCTGGTACCTATGGGCACCATGTATTATCTGCATTTTAGCATTTAGAGTGTAATTTGTATTCTGGTAAAATAAATTTTGCCCCACAACAAATAATCCAAATTAAAAGACCCAATTAAACAGTTAATTTTAGAAGTGATGAAAGTGTTATAGCCAACATAAGCTTACAACCTTGCACTGTGCTGGTCGGCCGCACGGCGTCTGGTTTATTAGGTTGGGGTGCCCCCAGGTTGGTTTGGGAGTTGGCACATATCTTGATGAGACAACATGGCTCATCAGATCCATGCTGCAAAATTAGTAGTTCTTAGAAAGGTTTTCAATTCTTACCAATACATAAGAGTTCAATTTGGAGCATCCCTGTAGTATTAGTATCTATAGCCTTGTATCGAATACTTGTAGATGCATCTTCTTCAGCAAATATCAACAACAAATTATCTGTTTATTTGAAGATGCCCAACTCTTAACTAATATCATTTCCTTTCTTTCGGAATTTGTAGGTACTGAATCACATGCTCTATCCAATGAAATGTGACCTTGATATATATTATTGATTGAGCCTATTATCATGGCAATTAGCGTGTGATTGGTATATTTAACTGTGTATATAGTGTGTGAATAATTAACAATTTATTGTGGCTTATTTATTGTTCGGCTGTTGCAGTCCATTATTCCTTTGTTAATCCTAGGTAAAGTATACTGTAGTGATGTTGTAAATAGATTACCACCTAGTAAGGACATGCATCACAGTTGATGCTTTGAAGGAACTGTCTAAAGGTTTGGGTGCAGATCTTTTGTTCTGATTGGTTGATTGATGAGGGTTGCATCCAGTCGACTTCTTTATCTAACAATTTTTCCTTAAAAATTAAGGCCCACTTTTCACGAAACGGCTGAATGGGTGATTTTACCTACTACCTACCTAGGCCCAAAATCTCAAGTTTAATCCATGAAACAAGAACCCTTGCTAAATAAGCCCAAAAATTATTATGCAATCAGGTGGGCCATGACCTTTTTGTTTCTACGCTCGGACCTTCAGCGATGTAACTGTTGTGGCGTAGCCTGGCGGATAGCCTGCCTCGTTTAAAACGAAACCCCGCTTAGAATGAAAGTTTTTGTTTGGATGCTCGTCTGCTCGTCAAAAATATTTTTTTTAACCTGGGAAAGAATACAAGTGTTATTCATCCTGTTTAGTTGAGACCTAAAAAGTGGAATAAGGAGTTTAGGCCTCGTTATTCCACCAAACGTGTTTTAATTGAGCCGGACTAAGATGACATAAGACGATCTTTAGGCCGGCCTAAATTAAACCACCTCACATGGTGGTTTAATTTTTATTCCACCTCATGGCCTAACTTAAATGATTATAATAATATTTTATTTGTATATAATTAGTATATTATTATTAATAATTATATAATTAATATCTTATATTGTTAATATATTAAATAATTAATATCCTTTTATTAATAATTATTATTAATAAGTAATTATATAATTATTATGTTATGTTGTTAATATATTAGATAATTATTATATAATATTGTAATATATTATAGTTATTATTAATATATTAATATTGTGTAATTAGTATCTTATTAACAATAAATAACTATATAATTAATATGTTATATTGTTAATATATTAAATTATTATTATAATAATATAATAATATTTTATAGTTATTATTAATATATCAATATTATATAATTAATATCTTATTATTAATAATTATTATTAATATATAATTATATGAGGAGGGATCAAGTTACAACAATTTTTGAGTTACAACAATTTTTGAGTTACAACAAGCATTTTTTACATTTTCAAAGTCCAAATCGTTGA
Organism: Carex rostrata; assembly: GCF_964058835.1. Taxonomy (NCBI): domain Eukaryota; kingdom Viridiplantae; phylum Streptophyta; class Magnoliopsida; order Poales; family Cyperaceae; genus Carex; species Carex rostrata. The sequence goes on along the minus strand of NC_135948.1, from coordinate 2,383,162 downwards.
TCCAAACCATTAGATGTGATATCTACAATAAAATGTGCTTGGAGACCAAATTTTATATTTTTTGGAATTTTTTTACTATTTATTAAGATGGGTACAAAAACTAGTCAAATTCATACCATTGAATTTTGTACGCATCTTAATAAATAGTAAAAAATTCCAAAAAATGTAAAATTTGGTCTCCAAGCACATTTTATTGTAGAGATCACATCTAATGGTTTGGATCGACGATTTGGACTTTGAAAATGTAAAAAATGCTTGTTGTAACTTAATCCCTTCTCTAATTATATAATTAATATCCCATATTGTTAATATATTAAATAATTGTTATAATAATATTATAATATATTAATATTATATAATTAATATTTTCTTATTCATAATTATTATTAATATGTAATTAATATGTTATATTGTTAATATATTAAATAATTATTATAATAATATTACAATATATTATAGTTGCTATTAATATATTAATATTATATAATTAGTATCTTATTATTAATAATAATTATTAATTTTATAATTTTATAATTAATAATTAATATTGTTAATATAGTAAATCATTATTATAATAATATTATAATATATTATAGTTGTTATTGATATGTTAATATTATATAATTAGTATCTTATTATTAATATATAATTATATAATTAATATTTTATATTGTTAATATATTAAATAATTATTTTAATAATATTATATAATTAGTATCTTTTTATTAATTATTATTAATTTATAATTATATAATTAGTATTTTATTATTAATATATAATTAATATTTTATATTATTAATATATTAAATAAATTTTATAATAATATATAATATATTACAGTTATTATTAATATGTTATTATTATATAATTATTATCTTATTATAAATAATTAACCAATTTAGGCTTGCAAAACTTTAGTCCTCCACCAACTCTAAACAAACAAGGAATAATTTAAGCTATGATTTAACTTTAGACCTTAACCAAACATGAATAATTTAGACCGATCTAAGTTGGAATAACCAATTTAGGTCTCCTTAGCTTTAGGTCACAACCAAACATGGGGATTGCGATTAAACTTATCATGCCCTCGTGCTGTGGCGTAGCCAGGATTTGAGATAGGGGTAGGCAGAAATTGGGTTCAGATTTTTTTTTTGAATGGGTTCGGATTCAAATTGCCTCCATAATTCTCTTCACGCCTTCGCTCACCTACCAAATTGCATATTTGCCTATCGAATCGGTTGTACTAAATTACTAATTGACACAAAAATTACTAAAATAATTACTTGTAATTTCTAAAATATTTGGTATCAATTGGGCAAAGGGAAATCGTTACTTCGAATTGAACAAAGATTTAAAAACATATTTTTTCCCTAATTAGATTAAACGACTCACATATCCATCTCTGAAGTCAAAAGTGACAATCACTACTCCGAATTGAATCCAGAGATAGGCAAAATCAAATCCAGGAGTAGACAAAACCCATTGAAAAACCTAGTCCAAATATATATATACATATATATTATATATGAGGAGGGAACACTCTTGAGTTACAACAAAGTTACAACATCTATTTTTTTATTTTCAAAGTCCAAATCATCGATCCAAACCGTTAGATATTCAATCTATATTAAAATGTGCTTGGAGACCGAATTTTACATTTTTTGGAATTTTTTTACTATTTATTAAGATGGGTACAAAATCGCTGTTTTTTAATGGTGCAGAATTTTAATAAAAACAGCGATTTTGTACCCATCTTAATAAATAGCAAAAAAATTCCAAAAAATGTAAAATTTGGTCTCCAAGCACATTTTAATATAGATTGAATATCTAACGGTTTGGATCGATGATTTGGATTTTGAAAATGAAAAAAATAGATGTTGTAACTTTGTTGTAACTCAAGAGTGTTGTAACTCGATCCCTCCTCATTATATATACATATATATACACATATATATATGTATATATATATACATAGAGTTAGGCTGGGGTGCTATGGATAGCATTGTGGCCTCTATGCTACGGCTCAATATTCGAGTTTTCAAAATCCAAACGGTCGATCCGAACCGTTCATCTTATTCTCCATATTAATATCTGCTTGGAGACCAAATTTTCCATTTTTCTGAATTTTTTTACTATTTATTAAGTATTTTACAAAATTGTTGATCCAACGGTGGCTGCACAAAACAGTAAAACCGTTGGATTAGCGATTTTCAAAGTGGCTTAATAAATAGTAAACAAATTCAGAAAATTATAAAATTTGGTCTCCAAGCAGATATTAATATGGAGAATAAGATGAACGGTTCGGATCGACCGTTTAGATTTTGAAAACTCGAATATTGAGCCGTAGCATAGAGGCCACTATGCTATCCATAGCACCCCAGCCTAACTCTATATACATATGTATATGTATATACATATGTATATAGATATGTATATAGATATATATATATATATACACATATGTGTATATATATATATATATATTCCAGGTCCTGCAGCACTGTAGCTTAGCCCCTGCTCTCATGCATGGCAAAATGCGGGGTTTGATATCAGGACACGGCAAGAGATTAGAGATATTCACATTGGACCTAATATGTACTGTCTGATCGTCTATTAGAAGGTTTGATTTTGTTTTCTATGAATTATTAAAACTAAGAGGAGGGTTCAAATGCACCATTATTTTGGTGCTCCAATATGCACCACATTCATTATCTCCATTTTCAAAGTCCAAATAGTCGATCCGAACCGCTTAACATGATTTTCATAATAAAATATGCTTGGAGACCAAATTTTATATTTTTTAGAATTTTTTTACTATTTTTTTAAATAGGTACAATATGACTTTATCGGATGGTCCAGAATCTCCTTCAAAAGGTGATTTTGTATCTATCTTAAAAAGTAGTAAAAAAAATCCAAAAAATGTAAAATTTGGTCTCCAAGCACATCTTAATATATAGATCGCATCTAACGGTTCGGATTGACTATTTGGACTTTGAAAACGGAGAAAAAAAATTTGAAAGATAGGATGCATTTGGGTGCACAAAAATTTGGGTGCATTTGAACCCTCCTCTGGTTAGTATAAGTATTGAGCTAAATTTAAAGGTGATTAGACGGACTATAGAGGTAATATTGATGTTGTAAATAATGAATGAAGTAATGAGAAAAGAAAGAGTTTCTAAGACTTTCCAGCGCTCGCTCTTCTTTGATCAGCTTCCTCTTCTTCCTCATGTTCAATGTTGATTTGTTTTAGTTCTATGGTTTTTGTCTTTTTAGTGAGTGGTTTTAGGCGTTTAGCTCACAACTATGCTAATTTGGGTAGAATTTTAGGATTTTTCTTATGAAGGTCATACTTTTCTCATTTCTACTGAAAACCTACGGTAACATGTCAAAAAAAAAAAAAAATGAACATGAATAGGCCAACAACAAGGACCTCAGGGCAAGCAAATAAGGATATACGATTGGTCGACACTCGCAAAGCTGAACGAAGAACGTCAACAAGCATAACTCAAGAGTCTCAGGCATTAGATTAGAAGACAACAGGGCCAATCAGGGGCGGATGCATAATTTTTGTCAAGATAAGGTACTAATCGGATTAAAAATGCTAATCAGTTTCAAACTCATTAACTTATCGAATTAAAAAAACTAATTGGGTTCAAACTCATTAACTTATCGAATACACAATTTCAACTCAATCCCTATAACTATGTTTATTATAAAAATGTTATAATTATAAAATTGATTAACACAGCATTGAAAATATTTTTAGTAAGCTAATTAAAAACAAACGTTTGGCACAATTCAAAATGGGATTATTCTTAGGCAATTTGCAAATTGAAATTGAAGTTTAGATAAAAATTTAACAAAAATATAAGTATTGAATAATAAAATGTACAAAAGGTTCGGCCAACCCATTTCCTTAGAATTGTAATAATATATTCCACCGTCATATCTTTTTTGTTCTCTTATTCTCTTTCATTCTACTTACAAAATAGAGTATTGCATATCCGAAAAAAATAAAATACACATATTCAACTAAAACTCACAAGAAACTGATTCAAGAATCGAACTAACTCGAACAAGAAATAAGCACTACATCGAATTTGATAGACATATCGAACAATTAGTAATGAATCGAAATAAAATATTCAAATTCAGAAATAAACGCTTGCCTAGTTGCCTACCTCAATTTGTACATGAATCCGCCAGTGGGGCCAACAGGGAAGGACTTCGGAAAATCAGCTGCATTTAAACCGTTATATACCAGTAGCAAACATAAAAGACTTTTCAACGGAGACCTTTCAACAACCGAGATGCATTTATCACCGATCTTCATCGATCTCTTTATTCACAACATTAAAAAGTAAAAAATTAAACCGGTGATACTATTTTACAGACATATTAATTGAAGAATCGAACAACCGCAATAAATCTTTGTGCACCAATAAACCTTTCAACAATCCCGATTCAATTTTTTTTCTTATTTTTTACTCTTATGTATTAAGTAATTATTGTTCATAGCTGTTCAATTGTTTTTACTTTATTGTAAATCTTATTAATTCAGCCGGTGCAAACCTAAAAAAAAATAAAATTTAGAATTAATTATTTTCAATTTTTTTTTCAAATTATAAGTAGAATTATTTGTCAAATGTTATTTGCATAGATAATTTATTTATAAATTAAGGAATAACTGTTTTCAAATCCAAATATTATTTGCAAATAATTTTAAAAAATATATAAATGTCTCAATGATAATTTGAGAGTTAATTAATTTGAAATTTTAGTCACAGTTGATATTAGTTTAGACATTATATATTTTATTATTACTATAAATAATTATTTTATGAAACACTTTTTTGTGTTAATTTTAAGCCTAACTTGATCTAAATCAGAAGAGATTACTAATGAATTATCTTGATACTTTTAATTAACAATTCGAAAAATAAACATAAACTTAAAATTTAACACTAAGTAACATTAGAAAACTTGGTTCATATTTTGTTGTTCATTAAGTAATTTAAATATCTTGTAAAAAACATAAAGTCTATAATTATCAGTGTTCTAAATAGAGCCCTATAGCAACGCAATAGCGGCGTTATAGCATTTTCGGACCTTGAACACTAAGCTATAATATACAAGTACGCTATTTCAGCTACGATGGCTATAGCGGTTATAGTGGTCCGCTATCTACGCGCTATAGCGCACGCTATTCTATATAGGCTTTTATTTAAAGGCCCAAACTGAAATTTATTTTAAAGATCAATTTTTTTCAAGTTCCAGATTGATTTTGCTTTTAGTAGAAAAAGATATATAGTTATTCCATGATACTTAGTTTTTTTTTAATAGAAAAAAATATAGTTTATGTCAAGATACTTATGTTATTTTGAATGGAAAAACATTGATAATTCATGATATTATTAGGGATATTTTGAATAGTAATTTGGATTTTATACTGATTCAATATGAATATTCTAATTCCTTAATCAATTTTGTGTTACTTATTACTCTACGAGACTTTAGATAATATTGGTAATTAGTGAAAAATATAAAATATAATTTTTTAAACAAAAAACGCTATGTAGGATAGCTTTTGCTATAGCAATGCTATATGCAATAGCTTTTTGTTTAGGGTTTCCGCTATGACGACGTGATAACTGCTATTTAGAACCTTGATAATTATTATTGTATTGCCAATCATATTCAAGTCTCGAATTGTTTGAAAATTTATTAACAAGTTATGTATATGTCGAACAACATATAATATTGTAATTTCATTTAAAAAAATATGATGAAGATTGTGCAAATAATATTATTGTGTAATATATCTTCAAATAAACGTAACATCTCAAATACGCACAATCTACTAGCCAATACCAATATATGTCCCAAGTACACGCATCTACTAGCCAATATGTCATCTGCAACAAAAGAATTCTGAACCAAGGTGAACTCAATTAATTTTAATTCTGAACCAATTATATCTAAACTGAAGACCCGGCATATAAATATTCTTGACTTATTAGTAATTAATTTTAGGCTGGATATGAAAAAAGCACCCAAAAGAGTAAAAAGAAAATGCGCTTATTATTATTTTTTTTGATAAAAGTGGTTGTCCTCGCTACTTGGTTTTCAAAAAAAAAAAAAAAGAAGAGGAAAGATATATAGAAAGAAAGAAGATAAGAGTGGTTGTCCCACCTGTATCATTAGAAAACAATAATAAATTGTCATATTATAAAATCCAGTACTATTTAACCATCAGAATCTAGCATGGGATTGGAACCTACTGGCACAACTTGGGGGAACTCAAATAGCTGTTGAGATTGCAAATGAACATTATGATTTAATTCCCAAACCTGGAATCAATTAAGGATAAATTAATGTTCTCTTGGGCGAGAAATGGGGAATTTTCAATTAAAAGGTAATATCAAATGTTGTTCGAGCTAAGGCCAAGAACTGATATTGCGCAATCGGAAGTACATCTAAAAATCTGGCAAATGATCTGGAAGGCAAAGGATGTTCTCCCCAAAGTGAAATTTTTTTAGTTGGAAAGTTATTCAAGGAGCTTTGCCAACAGCAGATGCACTAGCTAAGAGAATTCGGGGGATCTCACCATCATGTGTGCTTCGCGGACATGATCGGGAAGAGACACTGTCCATATCCTGTTTCACTGTGCCCATGCTAGAGCTACATGGTTTCAGTCATCACTTGGGTTCCGATCAGATGATTTTGGTGATCAGACGATTACTGAGGTACTGCTTAACTTATGGAAGCCGCTTGATCAGGAGCAAATGGCCTTGTCACTTTCAATCGCATGGCACATTTGGAAAGCACGTTGCACTCAGGTTTTTGAGGCAAAGCGGGCTAGACCCGATAAGACCTTACTGGCAGTGGAGGTATGGAGTAGGGCAATCAGATTGACAAAATACCGGTTCCCTACAATTCCTACTGATACAACAACAAATCCTCTGCAACAAGCTGATGACCTGTATTACAACTGCTTTCTAGATGGTTCCTTCAAAGATCCTGACAAGGGGGGTGCTACCTATATCTTTTATTTCAATGAGAGGCTAATCAGATATGAGATTATCTACAAGGAGGAGGCTGCTTCACCCTTTCAAATGGAGGCAATTGCTCTACTTCAAGTGGTACAGGCTGCAATGCAAATGGGTATCAGGTACTGCATTTTTTATACAGACTCACAACTCCTTGCAAATACCTTTGCTGCAGGAAAGAGATTGCAACAGGTTCAGGCAGCTGACTGGAGAGCTTATTCACAACTTGTTCAAACGGCTAGTGTATTGGCAACAAACCAGAATTTCATTTGTGCCCATATTCCTAGAGATCAGGAGAATTACAGAGCCAACAATTTAGCTAATCTGGCTAGAAGAATGCAAATGTCATATACTGGATTTACTTACCCTCTCTTCCTTGAAGATGGATGCTCTAACTTCTCTTAACCAGTTGATGGTTTGCTAGGATAGGCATTTTATATGAGATTTATTGGTTATCTGGCTTGTAATCTGGGTTGTGGATTGTAACATTTACTGGTTAAGGAAGTGCCTACGGGCTTGAAACAAAAAAAAATAAAAATAAATAAATAAATAAATGTCTCAGTAAGCTGTAGAGAAAGAGTTTATATTACATGCGCTTATTATTATAGTTTAACTAAATTTGAGCCTTGTTATATGTCTAACATTGTACCATCCTCAGCCGCTGGGACGATGTTTAATTAGCACAAAAAAAAACTAAAATAAAGCAATAAAGCAATAAAGCATTAAAATAAAGTAAATAAATCTGCTTTATTTTGGGAATAAGAGGAACCTGTGTTATTCCGATGTCAACTAAAGAATTCTTTTATACACAAATTTCAACGAAAATCAACGATTGGAATCAGAATAACAACAGATTTATTTCCTGAAATAAAACAAGAATAAAGGAAAAGTTCATAATGAAAAATATTTACAACTTAAACATGATCAATTTTAAATAATCGACACAATTAGAATTGTAAAACCCTAGCAAAATGCCTATCCAATGGTGGATTTCAAGGGTTTAATCAACAAAAAAAAAAAAAAAAATTAAGTTTTGACATGCAAAACATCATATGAATATAACATCAAACATTAGAGGTGTCTTCGTAATTTATAAAAGCACGATTAAAGCAATTAAAGGAATAATTGCTGCTGACGCTCCTAGTGTCGATGCTCCTAGCAACAAACCGATGGTACTTGGGCGTTTTTCGATTATTTTGAGGATGGTTGCGTTATGCTTCAAAAGGTTATCACATCTAATCCTTAACTTCTTCAATTGTTTTATATTGTCTTTTTTTTGAAAACTTTGCAATATGAAACAATTGGAGAAGTTGAGGACTAGAAACCTCTGTTTTTTGTTGCAAGGTCGCCTCTTTTGAGAATGAATACTATTTTCATTCTCGATTTTTTTTAACAGTGTGTTGGTGTTTTCGATGAGGTTTGCAGCCTCCTTCGCCCAGGCCTTGATGCCTAACTTTTCCAAGTTCTTTTTCCTGATCTTCTTGGAGATATTATTGATGATACCCATATCAATTTTCAGAGCATTGAGCTCTTGTTTGATGTCAATTTGTTCTTCGGTAGTCTTTTCTAAGATTTGCTCAAGCAACCTGAAGATTCCGGCTATAACTTCGGGTGCAATTGCAGCTAATATATCACCCATTAGTTCGTACAAACTGTGGGTTGGGAAATTACCAGAAAATAATTAGTATTAAACCATCTATGACTATATGCCTAATTTTATATTTTCCAGCAATTAAATTAAGAGATTGTAAATATATATTATATTTTTGTAAAGAAAATGAGTATAATGAGGATGAAAAGATTTTAATAGAGGTTAAGAAAATATACCTTAGAAAAGGTTTTAGTCGAAACTTGCTTTTCTACTTCAACGAGGATGAAAAGATCTCCAAGGCAGTATGGCACATAGCTAGGCAAATTTATAACAAAGCAATTTAATTATTTGGCCAATTTAAATTAAATTTTGTAAGTTTCCTAGAAACCTAATTTCCAGAAATATTTATCAGAAGAATGTTTCAACAAACAATAGTTAATAGACTCGACGACTAGATTATAAAAAACAAAAAAATAACCCAAGTAGGCCAGACATGTTTACTTTAATCATATATTCATATACGACAATTTTGATCTTTTAAGAAGGAATCTGAAGTTTACCCAGAGTTTTACCTCTTCTTTATTAGATTCCCGATTCCTTGTTACGCACTATGTTATTGTCTCATGTAGTGCACAAATTTCGTTGCTTGTGTAGTTTTTTTGAGAACCTCCGTTATTGACTTGTAATACGGTTGGTTACACAAAATTTGTAACATAATCTTTTTGCCTACCTTTGACTGACCGGAAGACTTTAACAATTGACTTGCTCTATTCATTTGTCAGTATATTTCGTTCGTGTATTCGTTCTGGATGCCGAAATTTTTAAATATACCATCATTCCAAAAAAGATAAATCCAAACACTCTGGTTTTAAAAATTTTCGAATTTTAACATGACCGCGTCGTCTTGCGGGAGCGGCCTATTTTTTTTTTTTTTTTTTTTTTGCTTTTTTCTCATGTGACTTTGAACTAAAAGCAGGGTGGCCGCTCCCTCGGAATGCGGCCCTGGCCGCATCGCCTAGAAGCGGCCCGAAATAAGGTGGCCGCTCCCTCGGAATGCGGCCGTGTCAAAATTCGAAATTTTTCAAAAAAATATTGTTTGGATTTATCTTTTTTTGAACCATGATATATTTAAAAATTTCGGTTCTGGATGACTACTGTCGAAGATTGTTCTCCGAAGCTTCCTATACAAGTACCTGTTCAAGTCTTCTAGAACTCTATATGCCACTTGTAGATTATCAAATCATTACAAGTTAATTTTTTTAGTATTAAATTTATGATTAAAACCCTTAAATTAGTTGAGCACAGTCGCACAGACACCGACGTGTTTGTTTTTATCACAAGCCTCAACCATATTTAAATAATTGAATCAAATTGAATTGACGAACTCAGTGATAATGATATATATGTGTGTTTTGCTTCGAAGATTCAAAATTAAGTTTCTAAAGAACTAAGTTAGAGCCTTTATTAAAAATAAAATCAAATGGTTCTGATTGAATATTTGTCACGAACCACTTTGACAAAATGTTCTTAAATTAAGTCAATAATTTTTTTTAACAATAGAAATAAATATTCATTAGGCCAATGTGCATGGAACATCAGACCCCTGCACATTTGAGTATCAGACATGCATGTCTTTTTTCCTGAAAGACCTAGCTGGCCCCTACGATCCTTTTACTCTATCTCAACCCAATATAATGCTTAGCACGGGATATGGACATGGTGTTGGAGTGCAGATGGGAAATTCACGAGCTCCTCAGCTTATAAAATTATTTCAAAATGGGTAAAATGAGCCATGACTCATTTTAGTCCAACTCTGTATATTTATATTTATATATATATATATATATATATATATATATAGAGAGAGAGAGAGAGAGGGGTTAATGTGCTTTCGGTAGCATATGGGCTGAAATATACACGGTCCAAATTTAAAATTTCAAAATCCAAAAAGTCGATCTGAACCGTTCATCTTGTTCTCCATATTAATATGTACTTGGAGGCCAAATTTTACATTTTTCTGAATTTTTTTACTATTTATTAAGCCACTTTGAAAATTGCTGATTCAACGGTGGCTTAACAAAACTGTTGGATTAGCGATTTTCAAAGCGGCTTAATAAATAGTAAAAAAATTCAGAAAAATGTAAAATTTGGTCTCTAAGCACATATTAATATGGAGAACAAGATGAACGGTTCAGAACGACTTTTTGAATTTTGAAATTTCAAATTTAGACCGTGTGTATTTCGGCCCATATGCTACCGAAAGCACATTAACCTATCTCTCTCTATATATATATATATATGGTGCGCATATCCAGTTTGCACACCAAAAAATTCAGTGCGCGAATTGGGCATGTGTTGGTGGTAAAAACTCAAATTGGAGAGGTTGGATGGTGTTTGTTTAATTCTGATTTATTAGGGTACTACTAAAAAAAATTCGGAAAAAACTATAATTAATATTAATTTTGGGGGATCAAACTGGATACTATTATTGAAACTTTCTTAGAAAAGCAAAAAAAAAAAGAAAGGGAATTATGACTCCTAGCTACTATTTATGTTTAATGAAAATTGTTTTAATTATTTATTTGTATTGGGACTTTTCTTTTTTTTTGAAAACTTGGTAGTAGCTACCAAGGTTCGTGAGGGGGAATCGAACTCTCGACTTTTGGGTATAACAACTCGATGACATTTTCCTAGCCAATTGTGCTACCTCCCCTTTCTCGTGTATTGAGACTTTTCTATTTATTAAATTAATCGTAAACGCTTTTTTGCTAATTTTAAACAACAATTCTTGATTTCCGAATCACCATCATGATAGCGACTCTTGAGACTGGTCTCATGAAAGAAGACAACGCGTTAAAAGATAAAATTTAAATTGTAAGTTGCAAGTCTCACATCCAACTTGAAGTAAAATTACAATGTCAACAAAATTTATATGCCAGGGTCTTCAGTTTAAACATTGGTTGTGCCAATAGATAAGTTAGTTGATTTAGTCCATTTTTTCTTGAGTTCAGGACCTGGTTTTAATTATTTGTATTGGAGCTAACAAATTAGAGTACGGGATCATTTTGTGCTTGAAATTCTAATCTCAAACGAACATTTTAGCTGCCGGTACATAAACATGTACTAATTTATATAATGCATTGTTAATTAAACAAAAATTACACCTTTTTTTTTTCTAAATCTTCACAAAAGCTGCGAAGCTGTAAGGAGAAATCAAACTGTCGACCTTTGAATAATTAACAGTCATAGACCTTTTTTTTTCTAGCTAACTGTATTACCTCCTCTTTCTCAAAAAATTTAACATTTTACTCGGCAAATTTCAGAAACAAGCACGAACAAATTTGATAAAAAGAGATACTTATTTTCCACAAATGTTCATATATGAAAGAATCTTTCAAATAAATAGTTAACAAACTGATCCAGCCTTTTATAACTTACATTAAGATAGCATGACCTGCATATAGTAAACATTCTAACTTTTAAATTTAAAATTATCGATTATTTTATACGATTATTGAAATTTTGAAAATTAATTTCCAAATCCAACCTTGCAATTAATGTGGGGCTCCTTTTTCTCCGACTGGGTACAATAGTACATGCACCTCTCCCCTTTCTATTGTTATCATATTAATTATGGCATATGACCGACGACCTAAAATGAGAACTCTCAACTGCCTAATTTAATTTTTCAAAAATAAAATACTTATGTCCCTAATTTGATTGGTCATGATATTAACACTACAAATCTTTATATTAATACAACACTATCTAAATATTTTAATATATAAACAAATTTACTCCACATTAACTATTTTCTTAAAAACTGTATCTCTCTCATTCAATATTCGGCCATTTTTATTAATACCCCAAAAAAAAAATATTTTTACCAAAATAACCTGAAAATTGTTTTTTTTTTTAAATCTAACCAGACCGCCAGGATCACTGGCGGTCCACTTCCATACCAGACCGCCAGGGATCTGGGCGGTCCACTATGCTGCATATAATCCCTCTCTCCAGCACACAGTATCATATTAAACCGCAGAGAAGAAAAATTTTGGCGATTTTGAAGCGATTTTAGACGATTTAGAGGCGATTGCTACAGGTATTTTATTTTTTATTTAATTATTTTCTATTTAATTTTTAATTAAGAATTATTATACCCGCAGTCTGTAAAAACTATAAATTAGTCTTTAATTAATATTATAATTAACTTTTAAATTGCAAAAAATAATGAATCTATTATACTGTAATTCTTATGAATGTTTTTTTTAAATGTAGTTTATTAAGGACAAAATGCTGGTTGCACTGTACGTGGGCGGTAGGCTAACTAAGGGTGTAGAGGGCGTGTATTACTCGAAAGATGCCTCATTCGGCTTGCAGGTTAATGAAAGAACCACATTTATTGAACTTAAGCAACTAGTATATGAAAAGACTGGTGTGAACCCCAACCGGTATGACTTAGATTTGGCTACCCGAATTGACACACAACGGGCTGGGGCGGGTAGACCTTACTTTGTGAGTTTTCCTATAACAGATGAGGAGTTGTGGAAGGCTGTGTACCAACAATTTGAGTCTAGGGGGGTCGCGATGATAGACTTATATTCCAGGAGGGTTCCCCAGGCCGGGGCTAGACCTTTTAGTGCGGCTGGGGCTGGACCTTCTAGGGCTCCCCCTGCTGGACCTTCAGGTTATGACAATTCGGCTTATGACAGCCAGGGGTACCACCACTCCCCTCATGACAGCCAGGGGTACCACCACTCCCCTCATGACAACCAGGGGTACCACAGTTCCTGTTATGACAACCCGGGGTACCATAACTACCGTGAGTTTACTGAAGTTGTACCCCCACCACCACCACCTAGACAGGCGCCCATAATCCCTACATTTCCAGCTATACCAGAGTCAGTACCGATACAGTTATCCGTTAATCGAAATGATACTAATATTGATGTTGATGCTATTGATGCCATACCAGAAAGAGAAATGGAAACTGGAGATGAATACCAAGGAATTTGGGAATCTGATGACTTATCAGATGGTGATGCAAATGTACCAGGTTTGTCCAGGGAAGAAAAATTCCTAATCAGGGGTCGGGGGAATAGGCATCCTGTCGCCACATTCAACGATACCACAGCTTTTGAAGAGGCTGACATTAGTTTCTTTGGTCCTCGTGTTGTATACAATCGTGAACTTGCCCCAGGGCAAGTCTATACCAACATAGATGAACTTGTAAAGAAAATCTATGAGACTCATGTTCACGGCAACTGGGAATGTATATTACAAAAAAGGGAATCAAAAAGATTGGTTGTGATATGCAAAAATGCCCCTCGTTGCGAGTTTCGCCTTTATGCAACCCCTGCGGGTTCGGGGGAAGCATGGATAATTAAAAAGTGTGAACCACCTCATACATGCAAGTCTGCGTCCACAAGGACAGACCATTCAAATATGACAGCATCACTAATTGCGATGCAATTGAGGCAGACATTAAGTTGGACCCATCGATGAGCATCAAGGCGGTGGCTATGGCCGTCAGACACAAATACATACATGTAATCCCAAAATATAACAGGTTGTGGAGAGGTCGTGAACTTGCGATTTGCAGAATATTCGGTAGTTGGAAGGATTCATACAACTATCTGACACCATTGCTCCAGGCTATGACAAGTACAAATCCCGGCACTGTATTTCAGCGGTGGCATGCCCCCATTTATGACAAGAATGGAGTACTAATAGAGGGAGTTCAACAATTCAAGGGCATAGCATGGGCTTTTGGTCCTTGTATCCAAGCTGTGTCATTCATCAGACCCGTTATCAGCATTGATGCATGCTTCATGTCTGGCCGTTACGAGGGGAGGCTACTGATAGCATGTGCATATGATGCTGAGAACCAGCTGTTGCCTTTGGCGTTTGCAATTGTTCAGAAAGAGGATGGTGAGAACTGGGGATTCTTTATGCAGTTTTTAAGAAGACGGGTGGTTGGGCCAACAAAGTTTTTCTCTGTAATATCAGACCAGCACAAAGGAATAAAATATGTTTTTGATCGTGAAGAATACGGTTGGTCAACACACACTGGCGAGTGTGTGCACAGGTTGTGTATGCAACACGTTGCGGAGAACCTTAGCAAGGCAACCGGACACGATACATGGGTCCTAGAAACATTCAGACGTAATTGCAAAAAGAAGAAGCCGAGAAGGGTGGAAGAGATGAGTAGAGAATTTGCAAAGGTATGTGTTTGTCGATTGTTTACATGTCTTAATGTACTTTGTGGACATATTTTTATTTTAATTGTTTACTTATATTATTTTATTTCCTTATTTATATGTAGTATATGCCGAAAGCAAATCTCTACTTAATGAAGGTGGGAAAAAATAACCCCAGAGATGTCCAAGAGCCACCAGCATATGAGAAAATATTTCAAGCACGTGATGGAGGTTACCGTTGGGGAATTATGACCACCAACGGTTCTGAATCACTGAATGCAGTCTTCAAGGAGAGCCGGACGTTGCCTGTGGCTACAGTTGTAGAAGACACTTTCTACAAGTTAAATACCTGGTTTCAGGAACGGCGTGCTAAGGCCGCAGAATTAATAAGGATGAACCAGTCATTTTCAACAAGGGTGGAGGAGAAACTCAGAAAACACAGGAACAAAGGTGCAACTATGACCGTGATCCCGATGGGTAATGATGGTACAAAATTCGAAGTGCACAATCCAAATGAGTACGTTCCTTCCAGCCGTAGACCAGATGGCACTATGGAGTTTGTGAAGAGGGTTTTCAAGTACGTAGTGCAATTCCGAGAGGCAAGAGAGGTGACCTGTACATGCCAAGGACCCCAATTATCTGGAATACCTTGTAGTCACGTGATGGCGGTATGCCGCGTGAGAAACTTCTGCGAGGATCACTATGTCGCTGACATGTATCGTACCGATTACCTTGCTTCTACTTGGGGTGGATCTTTCCATTCTTATCCCAACCAGCATGAGTGGCCTGCGTATGTCGATGATAGAATACTCCCTTCAGAAGGATGGATAAGGAAGGGGAGGAGGAGACACAAACGTGCTGTAATGACCATGGACGAGATGGGTGGTAGGAGGACATCGGGAAATCAGACTCGCCGTTCTGTTTCTGACAGGCGCAGGGCAGGTATGTAGCATTTTTCGAAATTAATTTATGATTTTATTATATTAATAACTGAATTATGTTGTTATGTTCAGATGCCATAAACAAACACAATGAAAGAGAAAATGCGAGAGTTGTTGCTGAAGCAACTGGTAGAACACAACCACCTCCTGCGACCCAATCATCTAGTAGCCAAGGGTCTACAAGTACTGCCGCACCTGCAGCTGGCACCAGAAAATCTTCTCGTCTATTGGGTTTATTCCGACGTCGTGAAAGATGAACTTGTTATTTTGCTTGGGTGAACTTATTCTGTTTGGTTTGAACTAAGTTATGAATATTGGTGAACTTCAGTTGTATCATTGAACTTTAGTTGTATTCGTGAACTTTACTTGTTAGACTATGTTAGACTACTTTAGAACTACAGTTATATTATCTAGCATATTCAATAATTAATTCAGAGATAAATGATAAATTGTCTGACAAGATGATAAAATACATTAAGAAACATCTCACAACGGAAAAACTAAATTGACGAATTTAAAATCCTATTTCTTAGCAGTCGGCTTCTTACCAACTGACTTCTTAGCAGCCGGATTCTTAACAACAGTATTCTTAGCCGCCGGCTTCTGATTGGTGACACCCGACGATGTGCTCGTCGAATTTTTTTTCAGACCATATCCATATGGATTTTCAACAAAGTCATTGTATGAAAGGGGTGGATTTTCAATGGGACATTTGACACCAACTCTTTTCAAAAGAAGTACTGCATTACAGTGACATTTGGCAGCATAAGTATCTCTTTCGCTATTGTCCATCCTGTTCAACAGAACCACAAACATAGACTAATTGTACAGTAAACATAGACTAATTATAAAATAATTACAAAGGAATGAAAAAAAAATTACCTGTAGATTTAGTAGTGGAGGAGAAAATCGTCCGACTAATTAGATTCAGTTCTTCCTCTATTTTTTCCAACTTTGGGTGCCATAACTAGGGTTTCAAGTTACAGCAATTGATTAGGAAGGCTAATTATGTGCGTAATTAAATACTAACTGTACAGTAATCAACGACTAATTAGAAAATAATTAGAAAATATTTAAAAAATAATTAACTAAATAACATACTTACAATTTTTAAATTTTTAAATTCAAACAACAAGGTTGCATAATATAAAAATGATTATGATAGACCGCCAGAATATTTGGAACCATTATATTAAATGATATAATATATTAATATTTGCATAAATAGAATAATAGATACATAAATAGTTATTTAATAACTAGGAGAAGCTTCCATAAACATACAATTTAACAGAGTTACGACTTATAATTCCTAATCAATTCTTAAAAATTATCAATTTTGTTCTTAAAACCTAACCCTAAACTATCAATTTTAGTTTTTAACCGTAAACCCTAACCCTAAATTTTTATTAATAACCCAAAATTGAACCAATTCGACAAATTCGACCATAATTTTACAATTCTAAAGCCGATATCCAATTAATTTTATTCAAGCAATTCGACAAATTCGGCCATAAACCCTAAACCATAAATTTTCAACCATAAAGCGTCTAATTCAATTTAAGCGTCCAATTTTACTCGATTCCTTAATTTCAACCTAAATTTTGAAAGTGGTATTTTATCTGACAATTACGCATTTTGGATATCCCAAATTGTCTGATTTATATATACAATCTCATATGGCCCAATTCAATTTATCTATTCAAGGCATACAATTAAATAAAGGCATCACACAAGCAAAAGGCATCACTAGCCCGATCAAGAATCACAAAGGCATTTCAAACGAGTCGCCCCCGGGAAAAACAACAACCCGGCAAGGCTATCATATCTATCATAACCCGATACAACAACAATCAAGCAATTAAAATGGTCAATTGAAAATTACCCGAATTAGGCTTCAAAAATCGGTTCCAAGCCAAACCCGAATTCACACCCAAATGGAGAGAGAGGGCAGAGAGAGAGGGGCAGAGGGCGGAGACGGGGCTGCAGTCACCGGCGACGGGCGGCGGGGAGGCGGGGAGGCGGGGAGGCGGGGAGGCGCGGGTTTTTTTTCGTTGGCCAGGGTTTACACGAGACAGAGAGAAGGAGGGTTTACACGAGACAGAGAGAAGGAGGCGAGTCTGTCGGGTGGGGTCGGGAGTTCATATCGCTAGCAGACCGCCAGGGATACTGGCAGTCGGGTCCCTAGTGGACCGCCCAGATCCCTGGCGGTCTGGTATGGAAGTGGACCGCCAGTGATCCTAGCGGTCTGGTTAGATTTAAAAAAAAAAAAAATTCAGGTTATTTTGGTAAAAACGTTTTTTTGGGTTATTAATAAAAATGGCCGTTCAATATTATAAGATTTTCTTTACTTCACTTTTTTTAGATTATAATAATATTCCTTCTCTCTCATACATTATTATATTATTTTCTTTCTTTAATGGTTAAATTTGTAAATTAATTAAATATTTCATAAGATTTCGTTATTTATATTTCAGCATACTTTTAAAAAATTTCATATATTATAATGAAAATATGGAGTTGGCTACGGTGCTACGCGTAAAATAGAGGGCCTCCATGCAATGACTCAATATTTGAGTTTTCAAAATCCTAACAGTCGATCTGAACCGTTCAACATGATCTTCATATGAATATGTACTTGCAAACCAAATTTTACATTTTGTAGAATTTTTTTACTATTTTTTTTAGTTAGGTAGAAAATCACTTGATCTGAATGGTGCAGGATTTTCAAATCAAGTGATTTTCTACCTATCTAAAAAAAATAGTAAAAAAAAATCTAAAAAAATGTAAAATTTGGTTTGCAAGTACATATTCATATGGAGATCATGTTGACCGGTTCGGATCGACCGTTAGGATTTTGAAAACTCAAATATTGAGCCATTGCACAGAGACCCTCTATGCTATGCGTAGCATATTAGCATTTTCCTAAAAGTATTTATTATATTGTTCACAATCTATCAATATACATTTATTTTATATCCAACTCTACAAGTATCTACTTAAAGAAAAAGAAAAAGTTATCTTAGCAAAATATTTTTGTTGGATATAAATCTATCAATATTAATTTATATGAATTTCATGAACATTACCTTTTTCAAATAGGATTTTTTTTTATCATTTTCTGTTAGATATATCTATTACTATATCGGTTATACATATAAAACTCATTTGGTATAATTAGATAGAAAAATCAAGAAAAATAAATGTAAGAAAAAAAGGGTTTTCCAAAATGCAAGATGCTTATAATATACTCTTTAGACAAAAATTTCTTGATCTATATATGTTGTAATATTTTTGAGATCGATGTTGTAATTAAATTTTTTAACTGTGGAATAATTACTTTGTTGTTGGGGGGAGTATGTATCCTTTCCGATACTGTATGAGTTACAAATAAAAGTAGTATGATCCTAGTCGAGCGATTCAAATTCGATGCATATTATAACTATATGGGATCTATTTTGAGATTCGTGCCCGGTTAAAATTAAAACAGATTGAATTTTAAATTCTACTATCCGGTGTACGAACTGGATCTGAATTTGGGGTGGGGATGGATGTGTGATCTTTGTGTTTTATTAGATAAACGATGCGTCAATATTCAGACAATAGAAGTTGATACAAAGATATCAGCTCGTTTCAAAAAAAAAAGAATCTTCTAATAGCTAGCTTGATAAATAAAAATAGAATTATTGTTCCTTTTTTTCTCCTCTATTAAAAGATAAACAGATTATTAAAAAAGTATATTAAAAATATATATAGTCATTAAATAGTTACTAATTAAGGAAGCAAAAGATATAATTGCATTCGCCGCAGCAGGTGCGTTTGGATGCACTCAAGCTATTCGGAATAGCTAAAATGTTGTTTGGATGCACTCTTTGGAATAGAGCCGCTATTCTTTGGATGCATTCTTTGCAACAAATGCTATTTTTACTTTTTGTTGGAACAACGAGAATAGCGAATAGCAATTGAGTATGTTTGAATGGATCGGAACAGCGCTATTCGGAATAGCTAGCTATTCTCGCTATTCTCAATACATCCAAACGTATAGTGTTTAACACCCTAATTTGATCGGTTCCACGCGGGCATTGGTTGACTCGGTTTTGAAGGTGCTGTTCGAAACTTCTTACGAGTGTCGAGTGTTCAAGTCTTCAAGGAGCCTAGCTATATATACATGCCGTTTTGTAGATAATTAATTACTCCTGACAAAAGTCACAAAAGCGTTAAGAGTAGAAATTAAGCAAGCTTCGTCTAAAACCCTCTTTTAAGGTGTGTGCTTAACTCCCCTTGGTAGCCACTACCAAGTCCATCAAAAAAAAAAAAAAAAGGTGTGCGGTTAACTTCCCCTAAAATCTTTTCGTTCTCCACTTAACATTTCTTCTTTTGTCAACCACACGATCTATTAGCTATTAACTATATATTTACGATCTGTTTAATTTATGAAATAATTGCATTATACTCATTAATTTAGTCATTTTCATGATTTAATTGCTGAAAGATATAAAATTAGTTATGTAGTTTGGTTTAAAATTTATTTTCTTGCAATTTTCCTTTTCAATGTCAGGACCAATCAATGGGTGAGGTTGTAGCTGCGATTGCACCCGAAGTTGTAGCTGCGATTACACACGAAGTTGTAACGGGTGTCATTGAGTTGCTTAAGAAACTTTTAAGAAGGACAACCGAAGAACAAAATGAAATCAAACAAAACTTTGATGATTTGCAACTGGATGTAAACATCATCAAAGATATTGCCAAAATAGTCATGAATAACAAAAAGTCGAGAAAATTACCTGGCCTCATGACCTGGATGAATGAGGCTTCAAGACTAGTCAATGACGCCAGCACGCTGCTACAGAGAATCGAGGATCAAAATAATCGTCCTCAAAGGAACCGGCGCAATCAGGGACGATTTCATTGCAGCAGAGACGATGTGCGACAATTGAACGAGTTGAGGAATAGATGTGACCAGCTTACTAAGCATAATGAAATCGTCCTCAGAATTAACCAGCAAAACCGGTGTTCGATCCTTTAGTTGGTTACTTTGTGGGCTGTGCGGCTAGTGTACGTTCTTGATCTTATTTTTCACTGGCACATTCTCATTTTCGTTGTGAACTTTATAATGTCGCTGCCTATTTCTGTGATTTTACCAATTGTGAAGACCTGTAACAGTTGAATTTCTTTAATTTTTGTATAATGTTTTGTATGTCTCAAAACTAAAAAAGTTCTTCTTAATTTGTCTGATTAAACCCTTGAATACCACCATTAGAGTGAGATTCCACTAGAATAAAAGAGTTCTTATTGTGTTGATTGATTGAATTTCTTGTTTATAGTTTTCCCCGAATTTTTTTTATAGTAGTACCCTAATAAATCAGAATTAAACAAACACCACCCAACCTCTCAAATTTGAGTTTTTACCACCCACACATGCTCAGTTCGCGCACCGAATTTTTTGGTGCGCAAACTAGGTATGCGCACCATATATATATATATGCAGTGACATTCCGCATACATGAACAAAACCGCATTTTACAACACTGTTTCTAATAGACGAACAGAGCTGCGTTTTATTTTTCTTGTAAGGCAGTCAAAACTTTTAAAAAATAAAATTCCAAATAGAAAAGACTTTCCCAATTTAATCGGTTCCCGGATACAGTTTTGAAACCTATAAATATCACTCCGTAGATTAATTACTAAGTCCTAAGTTGTGTGCTTAACTTCCTCTGAAATCTTTTCATTCTTCATTAAGCGCGCATTTCTTCTTTTGTCACCCACTATAAGTTGTTGATTATTTATGATCTGTTTCATTTGTCAAATAATTGCACGACACTCATTTTCTTGATAAATACAATAAATATTTACAATTTCTAAATTTAATTGCTGAGAGATATAAAACTATCTATGTAGTTATATATTTTTTAATACTTTATTTTCTATTGGTTTCCTATCCGTAGTCAGTTACCAATCAATGGCTGATTTGTCGTAACTACAGAGTCTACGATTGACCCCGATGTCGTAGTAGGGCTCATCAAGTTGCTCAACTAGGCAATTGTTAATAAAAGATACTTTCAAGAAAATCGAGGAGAACTCGAGAAACTCAGATGGCATCACGGGATGGATGGAGGAGTCTTCCGCACTAGTCAATGTCGCTAGCACGCTGCTACAGAGAATCGAGGATAAAAATAATCGTTCTCAAAAGAGGTGGCGCAATAAGGAACGACTCCATTGCAGTAAAGATGATGCGAGCTAGGCAATTGAAAGAGTTGAGAAGATGTGACGAACTTGCTAAGCATAATCAAACCGTCCTCGAGTTGATCAAGCACTCCTGTGGTTGGTTACTTTGCGGGCGACAGGACAAGTGGCGTAGCCACGAATTTTATCAATAGGTAAAAAAAAAAAATCGCTATATATAGGAGGGTTCAAATGCACTCAAATTTTTGTGCACCCAAATGCACCCTATCATTTTTCTCTGTTTTCAAAGTCCGAATAGTCAATCCGAACCGTTAGATGCGATATATATATTAAGATGTGCTTGGAGACCAAATTTTATATTTTTTGGAATGTTTTTACTATTTATTAAGCCACTTTGAAAAATCGCTGATCCAATGGTCTAGAAAATGTAAAATCAGCGATTTTTAAAGTGGCTTAATAAATAGTAAAAAAATTCCAAAAACTGTAAAATTTAGTCTCCAAGCACATCTTAATATATAGATCACATCTAACGGTTCGGATTGACTATTCGGACTTTAAAAACGGAGAAAAAAGATTTGAAAGATAGGCTGCATTTGGGTGCACAAAAATTTGGATGCATTTGAACCCTCCTCCTATATATATACCATTTCTAGATTAATTACTAATTCGTCACAGAAGCATTGAATTAGAAAGCAAGCTCGACTAAAACCCTCTTTTAAGGTGTGTGCTTAACATCCCCTAAAATATTTTCACTCTCCGCTTAACATTTCTTCTTTGTCGACAACTCTAGACCATAAAATCGCTGTTTTTCAGACAAATCTGGACCATAAAAAACAGCGATATTCAATAAATCTAAAGAAATAGTAAAATTTTCAAAAAATATAAAATTTGGTCTCCAAACACATATTAATATGGAGAACAAGATGAACGGTTTGGATCGACCGTTAGGATTTTGAAAAGTCAAATATTGAGCCGTAGCACGGGAGGCCTCTTAGCTACCCATAGCATATTAGCCAAATCATATATATATATATATATACCGGGCCTTCCCTCTTTTCTTCGCTAATTACTGATCTTCTAATCTTGTTTCCGCGCCCCTCCATCTTTACTTCTCATCTTTCCTATATTCTGTGAGACTGAATTTACATTATTTACTGGATTCTCTAAAATGAGAACACTTCTGAGCTGGAAAGTGGAAACACATCGGTTATTATTATTAATTTATGTCTAGTTCTAATAGAGGTGTTGACCAAAGTCAAACATTGTAAAGGGAATTCAGTTGCAACAGAAACTGTTAGGCAGTTATATACTCGATGTAGCTTTAAACAAGGAAACAATTGCAAAGTCAGAACCTCTATTAAGTTCCCTAAATATAGACTTTGATGTCTGAAAATCAAATGTGTTCTCTATGAAATTATTATGTCGTCTCTGGATATGAAGATTACAATGAGCCCTCAATTGCTTTTCTCAGAAAATAAAATAACAAAAAGAATACAATTAATCAAATATTTGCAATTCACGGCCATTTTCTGTGGCTGTTTTCTCCGAAACAGGTATAGACTGTTCAATCCAAATATACAAGATCAGTTCTGAATCGAATCAGCTTTACAGAATTATGAAATTTACGTACCGTGGCGCTCGCTTTTTGGACAAAGGACCTCAAGTCAGACAAAGGAATCTTGTGATCGATAAGGTATATGGTTGTCATTCCATGGAGTAGGAGATAAATGCTTCTCTATGAATCTTTCCAACCTTTCATTTTCAGGTACGCTGGCAAAATATATAATTTGTAGAAGGATTAATTAATTAGATCTTCAAACATCATGTGCCTGCGTACAGTTCTATCTTTTAAATCTTGATGATCCATAATTCCATCGAAGATTATCCCCTTGAACTAAATGCACACGGGGTCTTTGAGATTTGTGTTCGATTAAATAAACGGTCCAGATCTCATTCTACCATTCCAGGTACCTCACATGATCTGAATTCCAGTCCCACGCACACCCCTCCATCAAAAACCAACCATGCAAACACATTTTGAACCTTCAACATTAATTAATCATTTCAAGCAAGGACTTCTGCTTACTAATAAGTAGTGGAGCGAAAGGGGTTTGTGGCATTCTTTTGGTACGGTTGGATGAACTTGAAAAGATAAACCCAAACCCTTTATCTTGATTTACTCTGTGTACGTCGTCCCAAAATTGTAATTATTTGTCTTTTTGTTCAACATCGATCAAGAGATAAATGTCGCTGATAATTAAGTGATCATTCAAACAAACGAACTTCTCGAGTCTCAAGTCTCAACCATTAACAAGTAAATAGAAGAAGATGAGTGGGGCGCGGGAAGAAGCTTGGCGCAACACAGTATTTTTAAAGCAAATTAAGGTGTGGTCATTTATATTTTTTTTTTGTTAATATTAATATTATTTTTTATTGATTATTTTATGAAAAAAATTCAAATAAGTGAGATTAGGTAAGAAAATAGTTAATTTGAGACTTTTAATGGATAATTAAATATTTAAATCATGAAAATTTGATGGGTATATATATAAGTTTCTCAAGAAAAATTAGTTAGACGAGCAGAAAATTCACACATATTTAATAAATGACGTTGGGAGAAAGATAATCAAATCACAGTCGTGACACCAACAATACATTATTAATTAATTAAACAAATTTATCCATAAAGAGTAATAAAAAAATAACCAATATGGTTGATAAATAATAATATAGTTTCTAATTAATTCCACCAATGTTCATATGAAGGAATCATTCAACATAAATATTTAACAAACTCCAATTTTTATAGATCTCCATTTCATACCTACATTGTTTTGAACTTTTCTAGATTGAACCTATGAAATATAAAAATGTATAAAGAACTTTTTATATTACTTGAAGATTACCTTAAAATTTTCTACTCGAACTTTTTTCTTAGAGAAGTTAGAAAAATAGTTCTAGTAACTATTTTTAATTTTAAGGGTTGGGATCCATTAATGAAGCTTTATCTTTATAACTTTGACAACTTTGACAATTTTTTTTTTTTTTTAAGGATAAGTTAACAATATTTATAACAATCGAAAATTAAAATTATATGGTTAGCCATATAGTGATATACATTACTTCTGTATTCATTTTAAGGTAATTTATATGACATTTCATATTCGATCAAATGTTATTAAATATGAATTATTATAGATTTCAAGTTATTCCATCAACAATAAAGTTTATTGTTAGCAGTAAATTTCGCCGCGCGCTAACCATAAAGAAAAAAAAAACAATAAAGATTCATACTCGAATTCGATCAATTAAGTTTTATCGCACAACCTGCAAAGAGACCCCATTCGAACTTCCGAATTTAGATTTATCGATTAATATATATAATTAGTAAGATTGTGAAAATTAATTTTCAAATTCCCTCTGACCGGATACATGCACTTGTTCCTTTTTAATTGTTTTATTTCACTATATTACTGTCGACCTAGAACATTTTCCCAATTCGATCGGTTCCTCGCATTGACTCCGATTCGAGAGTTGCTGTTCGATACTTTCATACGAGTTTTCAAGTCTTCAAGGAGCCTAGCTATATATATATATATGGAGTTAGGCTGGGGTGCTATGGATAGCATAGTGGCCTCTATGCTACGGCTCAATATTCGAGTTTTCAAAATCCAAACGGTCGATCCGAACCGTTCATCTTATTCTCCATATTAATATCTGCTTGGAGACCAAATTTTATAATTTTCTGAATTTTTTTACTATTTATTAAGCCACTTTGAAAATCGCTAATCCAACGGTTTTACTGTTTTGTGCAGCCACCGTTGGATCAACAATTTTGTAAAATACTTAATAAATAGTAAAAAAAATCATAAAAATGTAAAATTTGGTCTCCAAGCAGATATTAATATGGAGAATAAGATGAACGGTTCGGATCGACCGTTTGGATTTTTAAAACTCGAATATTGAGCCGTAGCATAGAGGCCTCTATGCTATCCATAGCACCCCAGCCTAACTCTATATATATATATATATAGATTAATTACTAATTCGTCACAGAAGCATTGAATTAGAAAGCAAGCTCGACTAAAACCCTCTTTTAAGGTGTGTGCTTAACATCCCCTAAAATATTTACATTCTCCGCTTAACGTTTCTTCTTTGTCAACTACGATCTATTATAGCATTTAATTATTTATGATCTGTTTAATTTGTGAAATAATTGTATTATACTCATTTTCTTAATTTAATTGCTGAAAAATATAAAATCAGTTATGTAGTTTGGTTTAATATTTATTTTCTTTCAATTTTTCCATTCAAAGTCAGTACCAATCAATGGGTGATCAGGTCGTAGCTGCGATTGCACCCGAAGTCGTAACGGGGCTCATTGAGTTGCTTAGGCAGTTCTTAAAAAGGACCAGCTAGCAAAGAACAAAATGAAATCAGACAAGACCTCATTGCTTAATTTGCAAATTGATCTGGGCTTTATTAAAGATATTGACCAAGTGATCACAAACAACAACTGGAGAAACTTACATGGCCTCATGGTCTGGACGGAGGAGGCTTCACGTCTAGTCAACGACGCCAGCACGCTGCTACGGAGAATCGAAGATCAAAATTATCATCCTCAAAGTAGGTGGCGTAATCAAGAACAATTTCATTACAGCACAGATGATCTGTGATACAATTGAATGAGTTGACGAGGAGATCAAGTGGTTATCTTACTAAGCATAATGAAACCGTCATCAAATTGAACGAGCAACACCGGCATGTGAATCCCTTTGGTTGGTTATTTTTCAGGTGAAGTGGGTAGTGAGTGCACTCTTATATTTCACTCGCAATTTTCAATTTTGTTGTCGCATCGGCATCTATATTGTTTCTGCCTTTTTTTAATAATTTATAAAGATTTTTTTTACATGAAATGTTTTGTACGTCGAAACCTAAAAGGTATTTGTTGTTTGATTAAACCCTTGAAATCCATCATTAGATTGAGATTCCACTAGGGTTTTTCAAGGTTTATTGTGTTGATTGATTTGAGTTCTTTTTGGTTCTTATGGTTTCCAATAGCAAGATGTTGTCTCTAATTCCTTTAATATATATTTTTTTTATTGCTTTGGCGCTTTATTAATTTTTTTTTGTGTGCTAATTAAACATTGTTATAGCGGCTGAGGATGGTGCAATATTGTTAGATATATAACTACAAGAACAGAACAGACAGTATCTACGAGAGATAATGTCGGTATACCATCGTGAATACTACTGTCACTAATAAAAAGATACCTTTATGTCAGTATACCCTCACAGATAGTCACTTTTTACTTTCGCGAATACTGTTCCATTCTTGTAGGTCAATATATGGTTATATGCAAATGTATTCGTTTAATGGTTTCAAATTTTGCATGTTATATAAATGTGATTTCTTTAGATAAATTCAATCAAACGTATAAACAGACATTTAGTTTTTAGTGTTGTTCAAATTTTAGATTTATTAAATAAAAAGTAAGATCTCATTTTATATGTCTAAGCTAAGTAGATAAATGTTTTTAAGAAACCAAAGTCCACCGATTGTTTAATTTAATATGTATATATTATTTACTCTGTGCGTGTATATTACTTACACAAATAATAGAAGTATATTGCTGGAAATAAAAATGGCGCCACTTTTAGTGAAATGAACTCCCGCCGAATCTCACCAATTTTTGTGAGAATTTGTTGGAGCCGAAAATTCCCTCCAAATTGTCTCAAAAGAATTCGTTTCTCGTCGCTGCCGCTTATCCGATCGGAAAATTTCGGTAAATTAAATCCAATTCCATTTCTCATTTTTAATTGGAAAAAGGGGTTCCGATCATACCCTTAACCAATGACATTTGTTTGCAATTGCAAATCAATTGCACCAATAGAGATGCTCTTATATATTCAACTACTACATAAGCAGGTACTGAAACTTGTAATTTAGAACACTATATATATCTTAACTAGTTTGTTAGGTGAGGCTATGGTAATTAATATGCATACTACAGACCATGCTATGAACTCCTATCTCTTCTTTTAAAGTTTAAACGGTCAATCTGTACTGTTCAACATTATGTTCATATAGAAATGTACTCTCGTAGACCATATTTTATATTTTCTATAATTATTTTACTATTTTTTTTAGATAGATAGAAAATCACTTGATTTTATAATTGTAGACCATCCAAAAGCAATGATTTTATGCCTATCTAAAAAATAGTATAAAAAATTTAAAAATTATAAAATTTGGTCTACAAATACATTTTGATATGAACATTATGTTTAATGATTTGGATCGACATTTGAACTTTAAAATAAAAATATAAATCCATAGCACGGGACAATCTGTAATATGCATATTACCATACTCTCACTCTAGTTTATTAATGTGAATTTATCATATTTTTTTAGCATATAAATAGTTGCAAAAGCATTCTTATGTAGCTTAAATAGTTGCAAAACCGTTGCAAAAGCATTCTTAATAATAAAAATGTATAATGAAATATGGCTCCTTTAAACGTCGATCTTAAGAAAAATCGAGTTACTAATTAAGCTTGTTCGACTCTGTTTTGGATTAGAAATTTCCTTTATTTGTGTTATTTCTGTTTGTCGACTAATTATAAATTTCATTAAAAAATGGTTTGTATCTTGTTCAAGCACGAGAAACGCCTCAATATCATTATAGCCTAAAAATCATAATTCGATCGAAACAACCGAGAAGGCGAGAAGCGTGGTATGGGCAAGTATTTTATATTTAGTAGTAATTGTAAATAGTTAATATTTTCATCCTTATCATGTAATTAAACAATCATATTTATTTGGCAAGAAGTATCTTTAAATTTTAGCAAGTATATTTGTACCTAGGTTATGTACGTATTAGGAAACATATCATGGGAAGATTTTATATCTAGCTATATAAGTATAGAAGAATGGTTAGCTTGTAAGTCGTTCCACTTATATATTAAGAAAATTGTTTGAAAGAATTTGTTCTTACTTCTCTTGTTCAATTTTTATAGTTTGCTCACTTTCTTTCTCCAAATTCCGACAAAAGTGCACATCTTTCTATGGCTATTAATGAATGACAGAGTCCTCACGCAGGAGGTACTAGTGTTGAGAGGATGTACGATATCACAGGGATGTGCACTATGTAATAACCGGATAAGTGAGACCTCGGACCACTTAATGCGGACATGTACATTTCTGGGCGAGTCTACTCGCACATCAAAACCTCCCGTCAAGAACGGGCAACAGTCATGTTGATATCTGGTGGGATGGTAGACATAGCTTGACAGGCCAAAGCAAACACAGATGGGATGTCACCTGGGCGGCCAGATCATTGGCTATTTGGAAGGAAAGGAATAGAAGAATCTTTACCCGAAAGAGTAAACCGGAGAATAATTTAATTAATGATGCAGCAATGGATGCACATAATTGGTTGCTATTTAGTTAGATGCAACAGTGATAGGAGAGGTCCGGGTGTCATGAGAGCTTTCTTAATTTTACTATCAGAACTTTTTTAAAGTTGAGCAAATTTGTAAATTTATTAAGACTACGGGATCTTCTTATCCTTGTAGCAACACTGTACAGTTTTTTTAACATCGATATATCTTAGTGGAAATCTCCACTAACCTTAAAAAAAAAATTCACGTACTAAATTTCATACAGGAGACTTAACCAATTACTCATGTATTAGAAGTGAACGACACAAGATTGAAGTATTTGTACTGAGACAAGCAGCCCGCACCAAACAGCCCTTCGTTTAATCATCTAACTACTTGCTTCATAATTCTTTTCAGTAGCTCTAAACGGTCGAATTAATCTGAGGAGCAATAATCCAGGTATATATGTTCTTCACTTTCTGACAAACCTTGCTTTAAATATATTATCTCTCTGTAAATTAAACTAAGCTGTAGTGAAATAATAAAGATATGATATCCTCGTTCAATCATTCAAAATTAATTTCCTTAAATTGGACCTCTCTGAGCTCTCTCTGTTTGCTTTCAGTCAAGCTATGACCATGGCCGACCCAGTAACAACTGCATTGAATGTTGTAGGAAATTAGGTCATTGACTTGGTAAAGATTTTGCTAGTGAAATTCCCCAGCACTGAAGAAGCCAATATACAATAAAAACTAAAACAGCTGGAAACAGACATGGGAATTCTAAATGCTGTTCGTTAAAAGCTTGAATAAGAAAAACCCAGATAAGTTAGATGAAGGGATCAAGAACTGGGAAAAGAAAGCCTCTGATGCCCTTTTTACTGCTAAGAAACTGTTAGAAAGAGACAGAGACGACCATTCAGGAAAGAAGCATAGTTACAGCAATAGCGATGTCAGATCAGTGAACAAGATATTGCGGAGACTAGACAATCTCAACAAGCACAATTTGACAATCATTGTCGTGACTAGAGACGACCACATTTGCTGCTTCTGTTTAGGATATAAACTTTGGTGATTCATGCATGGTACTGCTCCTGCTCAATTGTTGTGTTAGTTTGTATAGGACCTTGTTTATAGTCTTGTAATGTTTTTAACTTTCAAATATTATTATGTAAATTTCTATTGAGGATGTCGTTTCTAAAATTATATATTTTTTTTTTTTTCGGTGAGCATATGCATCAAGTAAAAAATCAATGTATCGATCCCTGACACCTAGAAAATCAATGCATATAGATGAATTATAGAGGCGTTGCCCATTATACGGCATTTGAATGCATCTCATATATGTCCCTAACACTATATATATATATATAATATTTTTCATTACAAGTTGGATGTATCTCACCTCATTAAAAATTTCATTTATTTGAGATTTCTCATAACCTCAGTTAATTACCTAATATGTGACTAATATATATCAAGTTTAAAAAACTGACGCTTTTGCAACGATGACCTATTAACTCGCATGCAAGTACCTAATTTGGAGCTCATTTCAACCTTCAACTTCTCTACTTGGCGGCAATTTGAGGGAAGAGCCATGCAGTTCATTAAAGAAATTCTTGTCGAGGAGAGCACACAAAAGAAAGAAAGAAATAAAATATTGAGCTGTGACGGGATTTTTTTTAAACCACTGGTGTTTTATTAGTATCCCTTGATAAAAAAAAAATTATATATTTTTTTTCTTTTTGGTTTCTTAAATATAATTGTGTTATCTCCAACAAAATCCTTCAAGAAAAGAAAAAAAAAATCAATTTAATTGCGAGTCCGGCCCAACAAATTTAGTCCAGCCCAATAAAGGGTCACCGCCATAGATCAAATATAGAAAATAGCTCTCGGCCTATTAGGAAGTTAAATCCCTTTTCCACGGAAATATTAAATTAATTGAATATAATATGAATGAAGAGGAGGGTTGCAATATCTATCTTTTTCATAACTCGTCATATCTCATATTTTATATCTTCATTTTAAAAGTTTAAATTATTAATCCGAATCATTCAACATAATATTTATAATAAAATATGCATGGAGATGAAATTTTATATTTTTTGAATTTTTTTACTATTTTTTAAGATATGTACAAAATCACTATTTTTGAACCGTCCAAAAAATAGTAATTTTCTACCCATCTTAAAAAAATAGTATAAAATTTCATCCCTAACTATATTTTAGTATATATATCATGTTGAACGGTTCGGATCGATAATTTGGACTTTAAAAACGAAGATATAAAATATGAAGTATGATGAGATACGAAAGACATGAGGCATTGGAATCCTCCTCATGAATGAATATATTATTTTATATTATAAATATATAAATAGAAAATAATGAATTAAATTTAACTATTTATAATTTAATATCTTTAAACATGATATATATATAGCTTTGAAATAATTCAAATCATAATTAATATGCTTATCAAATTTTTAAAGAATTTCGAGTACCGATCGTACAAATTAATATTAAAATACAAATTCTCTTAGATTTAAAAAAAAATTCATTCATGCAAATTCAAATCAAATTGTTAAATTATAAGTACTGATGACAGCCTTACGTACCAGACCTTATTAAATTGTTAAAGCCTGAAGACACACTGACACAGCAATGAGGCGCAATCATATAAAAATTCACAAAAGGCAACTCATCGAAAGTTGATGATCAACTCTGCAGAGTGCAGATCGTACAGTGTCATTTACTTTGTAATTTTTAACTTATCTTGAAGAAATTCAGAAAAGAACCCTGCATTTTTTTATTTTTTTTATTTTTTGGAATTGCCCTGCATTGCTTCTAAACTTTCAATGAATAACCTTACATTAATTTCCCGTATTTTCAACGCTACATATATTGTCGGAGAAAAGATGCAAAAATAATTTGGCACCATACTTTGGACATTAACGCTCCATATATAAAAGTTAGCATTACCTAATTTTTGTCTAGTGATATATTATAAAATATATTGATGAATCACTTCTAGATTTTGTAAAGAGGTTCTGATTATTAGATGATGCATCATTTGAGTATTGCCCATTTTTCTATATATATTAATTTCTATTATCGAGCTATTATGTAAGATTAAATTAAGATGGTCAGCTGCACAATTCGGTATTTTCTTTTTTCAGTTTTGCAATCGTTTTTGACAATGCACTACAGCAGAACAGTTTTACTACGACCGGTATCAGCGACCGATGCTGACGCCGGTCACAGATAGTTAATTTTTTCAAAAAAAAAAACGAAAATCAGCGATGACCATGACTTTCAGCGACCATATCTGCGACCGGCGCCTTCGCCGGTCGCTGAAAGTTATTTATTTATTTTTTTTAGCGCCGAAATTTTTCGCCCCAAAACCCTTCTTCGCGCGCCAAAGACCAGAAAGACGCCCAAATTAACTCTAACTCGCGCCCCGTTCTCCCTGTCTTTGCCCCGTTGGATTTCCACAACCAACTCGCAGCAGAACCAACTCGATGGTCTCTCCTTGTCTTCTGTCTCCGCCACAACCAACTCGCAGCAGAACCAACCCTTCTACTTGTCTCTTGCGTCAGAACCAACTCGCGCCACTGATTGTCGCTCATTGCACAAGAACCAACTCACGCCACTGTTTAAAGAAGGTTTGAAATTTCTGAATTTAGTGAAATTTTTGAATTTTCTGTTTTTTTTTTAATCTTGTTGAATCTGTGAAATTCAGTGGTTAAAGGCTATAAATCTGGCACTGACTCGAGTATAATTATGGTTCGGGTATTAATATGAAAATGTACTTGTAGACTAAATTTTACATATTCTTTAGAATTCTCTTCTCCACTAGTTATGTGTGCATAGAATTCATATCATCTAAGGTACCTCAAATTTTGAGTTTTGATCCTGACCATCAGATCGTCTTTGAGTTACTTAAGGGAGGTGTGTGTATGTGGAGCAGTGTTTTAAAATGCAGTTTTGTTCATGCATGCGGAAGGCCACTGCATACCGCATATGCGGATTTTCATGCGGATTTTAAAATAAAAATTCACGTATATATATATATATATATAGGGTCTGTCTAAATTGCTGCTGGCAGCATTTCGGCATAGGTGCTGCCGGGGCTATATTTAGCCGTGTGATGTCCAAACAATAAATCCAAACCGTTAGATGTTTAATCTATATTATAATCTACTTGGAGACCAAATTTTACATTTTTTGGAATTTTTTTACTATATATTAAGCTAGTTTGAAAACCGCTGATTTCAGTAAATTTCTGCAACATTGAAATCAGCGGTTTTCAAACCAGCTTAATATATAGTAAAAAAATTCCAAAAAATGTAAAATTTGGTCTTCAAGTAGATTATAATATAGATTAAACATCTAACGGTTTAGATTTGTCGTTTGAACATCAAAAAAATAGAAAAAACAGTGGCAGCACCGCCGGCAGAAATACTGCCGGCAGCAAATTAGCCACAGCCTATATATATATATATATATATATATATATATATATATATATATATAGTAGAACTAGGGTGCTCTTAAGCTCACCAAACACTTTGGTGAGCTTGACTCTAAAACTTATCAAATCGATTTCAAATAATGAATCTGAACCGTTGAAACCCGCCTACCTTACGTGTGATGCATCTACATGTGAAATTTTTAAACATTTGAATTAGTTTAGTATAAAGTCAATCGGTCAAAATTAGAAGGTTAATAAATTAATTTTAGTGCATTCATTTTTGAACGTTTTTTGACCGCTTGACTTTATACTAAATTAATTCGAATGTTTAAAAATTTCACATGTAGATGCATCACACGTAAGGTAGGCGGGTTTTAACGGTTCGGATTCGTCATTTGAAATTGATTTGATGGGTTTTAGAGTCAAGCTCACCAAACACTTTGGTGAGCTTAAGAGCACCCTAGTTCTACTCATATATATATATATATATATATATATATATATATATATATATATATATATATATAGATGGGCTATGGTGCATTGCAATGCATGGACACCCTTGTGCATTGGACCATAAATCACCAATTCAAAATTCAAATAATCGATCCAAACCGTTCATCTTGTTCTCCATATTAATATTTACTTGGAGACCAAATTTTACATTTTTTGGAATTTTTTTACTATTTATTAAGCCACTTTGAAAATTGCCGATCCAGTGGTCCAGAAATTTTTACTGTTTTTTACTGTTCACCCGGATTTGCAGATTTTGAATAAATCTAAAAAAATAGTAAAAAAATAGTAAAAAAATTCCGAAAAATGTAAAATTTGGTCTCCAAGCACATATTAATATGGAGAACATGATGAATGGTTTGGATCGGTCATTTGGACTTTTAATCGATGATTTATGGTCCAATGCACAAGGGTGCTCATGCATTGCAATGCACCATAGCCCATCTCTCTCTCTATATATATATATATATATATATATATGTTCATATTCATATATTTGAATTTATTTTCACATAATAAGATAACCAACAATAATTTTTTGATTTTTTAATATAAATTTTAATTAAAATACAATCAAATTATCAAAACCGCATGGAAAAACTGCATGGCCGCATATTTCAGTCCGCATGGCCGCATATTCAGACCGCATGGCCGCATATTCGGACCGCATGGCCACATTTGTAATCCGCATGACCGCATATGCGGCCGCATGAAAAAACCGCATGGGCATTCTGAGCACAGCTGCCGACCGCATACGCATATGCGACCGCATTTTAAAACACTGATGTGGAGAGAGAACACTATTGCTTCCATAAAAGGCTGTAGAAGTTTGCTGCCTGTTGCATGTCTTGACTTTCCAAAAACTCGAAAGTTAGCAGGTTTGCAAACCCCTAATGTAGGCTGAGCTAGGGGTGAGTAAATCGCTCATAACTCGTGAGCCGCTCATAACTCGCTCATTAAAAGCTCATCTAAACTCGCTCATTTATCCGCTCATTTAAACTCGCTCATTAACAACTCGCTCA
Organism: Carex rostrata; assembly: GCF_964058835.1. NCBI lineage: Eukaryota > Viridiplantae > Streptophyta > Magnoliopsida > Poales > Cyperaceae > Carex > Carex rostrata. The sequence goes on along the minus strand of NC_135948.1, from coordinate 2,347,805 downwards.
TTTATTTAATGAGCGAGCATGAGCATGACCCAACTCGCTCATAACTCGCTCATTAAGAATTTGCCACACCTAATCCCTGCCACATTTAATCCTATGTAATTCTGTATAACATCAACCTTGCCTCATTAAAATTGATAGATAGTGAGCATAGTTTCATATTTAATTATGTGTAATATAATGAGTACAATGTAACATTTAATCCTGTGTAATATACTAATATTTATAGTTTCATATTCATTTTTTTTGTAAATCGGCAGAACCAAAACTTCCGCCAAAAGCCCAAAACAAGTAATAGTCATAACAACTCACTCATTTAAATGAATTATAACAATTTGTTGGATTTTATTACGATGACTTTTAACAAATTTTGTTATGCGTGGACACACTATATAATTTTGTTATGAGTCATAAGTCATAACTCGTGAGCCGCTCATAACTCGCTCATTAAAAACTCGCTCATTTACAACTCGCTCATTTATCCGCTCATTTAAACTCGCTCATTAACAACTCGCTCATTTACTTAATGAGCGAGCATGAGCATACCCTAACTCGCTCATGCTCGCTCATTAATCACCCCTAGGCTGAGCCATGTGCATTTTTATATGGGCCTAGAGAATAGTGTGTTGAAAAATATTATACTTACTGAGGGACTTCACAATGCATGTTTTATTTCCTGTTGATTTCTGTGCAAAGCTTTCTATTTTGCTTGACCTTTTTGCTAAATTTGATCCTTTGGATGCTAAAATGCATAAATTATCAGATTGCATTGTGATGATTTTTCTATATTATTGCTGCCACTAAGGCACAATAATAATTTTTGTTTTAATTTTGCACTGTTGTTGCCTTGTTGAAAAGGTTGATGGCTTGATGCTGCATTACCTTTTACTTTTGCATTGTTGTTGCATTGTTGGGTTGATGTCTTGATGTTGTACTACAACGGTTGCCTTTATTTAATGTTTGTTATTGTTTTATTCTGAAGTCTGAACTATTGGCCTGATGATGAAAAGATATGGTAAAAGAATATTTCAAATTCGATGTCACTGTTGTAGCCCAATTGGATCGATGGATAGAAGAGTGAGTATCCCTACAGTAATGCATGAGCCTAATTGGAATGTATGGGGTCTGCTTTGAGATTTGAAGTTAGCCTAAACAGAACGGGGAAATTTCATGTATCCCTCAAAAACTTTGAAATTACGTATTTCCCCCTCTAGACTTCATAATATCATATTACGTACCCATCTAAATTTCAAAAACTCACAAATTTACTCATTTTATTACTTTTTTAATAATTAAAAATCTGCTATTTGCTGGAATTTTGTTGAGTTAAATCAAGGCATGTTTTTTTTAGTCAAATTAATTAAGTTGAGCTGATTTATAACCTTTTCAGTTTACACTACAAAGTTGCTTGATTGCTCTTTTTTTTTTTTTTTTGGTCAGGTGATTGTAGTGTACACAAGTTTTTCTATATATTTCGTCATTATACGTATTACAAAACAGAAATAATTTTTGGGTATTGAATGTACAGATTAATAGAAAAACACTTATTTTGAAAAAAAATATATTAATTAATGAGATTGTGATGCATATTTTCCTCTATAATGAGACTTACTTTAAATTTCTTTACATCCACTATTTTCATGAGTTGTAGTTTATATTTTATTTCATTGTGCACATTATTTTATTTAATTCTTCTTAAATCATTGAACTAATCCTTTTTTTTTTTTTTTTCTTGTAGCATTTGGTGGATTTGGCGGGAATAGAGGCTCAAAGAGGGATAAAAGAAGCAGAAGAATTGATTGTAGTTAGGCAAGTTTTCTCCCTCTCCCAATGAAGTGTAGTTAATTACATTATATTGTGCAGTACAATTCGTTAGTTATTAATATAGTATTGTTTTATGATCCAACTAAACCGGAACATTTAGTATGCCTTTTAGGTCTATACCCGTTCAAAATTAATCCAATAGAGATTAATTTTGAATAGTCCCCGTTTTGGGACTGCTCTTTGAATGTTTTGTCTCATTTATGATGTGAATAAATGTTTGTGGATTTAGTATTTAAGAAAGATTTGGTATCAATTTCCCTTGTTGTTCCTACGAGTACGTATTGAAACATGTTCAAAAGGATGTGTTTCTAACGCGTACTCAAGAAACTAAGAGAAAATGCTGCCAAATTTTTCTTAAATACTAAATTCATAGATATTTATTCACTACTGAGACATAGCATTCAAAGAGTGAGATATAATTGTACACCGGCCATTTGTAAGTCCCAAAAAACTAACCACTTTGGACCTTTTTATATTTAATGTCATTATTTCATTGAAGTGTCAGAATATAAGTAAGGCATAACTTTAAGTTCACTTTGATCTCGTGTGCATTTAGTTATTTTTTAAGCAAGGCATATCTGTTGTAGTGATGTAGGGCCCTTCTAAATTTGTACATAAACTAACTTTTAATTATTTTTTTATAGATCTCTTTTTTAAAGCCTCTGTTATCTCTGAAACTTTTAATTTAGCTAAAAGAAATTTTCTTACTTTTTTTTAATAAGAATGAAATCAAGATTTCTAACTAAAATTTCATAAAAAATATCCGATCAAATTACAAACCTACAACCTGTCGCTTTTTCTTATTTATCACTATTATTATTTTAAGTAAAACTTTTTCGAAATTTGGCTTTGCTGGTCATGTTCTGACATAAAAGGACCAACATATATATACGGTCCAATAATAATTTGTTTAAAGGGGCTAAGTTTGAAAAAACTTGTTTGTTCATTAATAAAAGGACAGCACGCTGAATCGAAAGAGTATACGTGTGTAACATTATGCTTTAAGTCAAAGAAAAATGATATATGTAGGTGTATACTACATGCATAAAGGTCATAAAGCAAAGGCACTAAAACTGGCACCACATTTACACATTATATATCTACTTTATGACGCAACAGACCTAAAATAATTTGCATGATCCATGCGTCATGCAAATAGCATTGCTGTATTTGTAATTGGGGGACAGGGAGAGTGGTGCCATAAGTCATAACAAACTTAAAAAGGCAAACTCATTAGGTGATCGATATTAATTATAATTTGCAAACGTTCATTGTTGAATGCTTCAACATAAATTTTCAGTGTGACAAAGTAGTGTAGCTAGGATTTTGATGAGGGATGGATAAAAAATAAAAATAAAAATAAAAAAACTATAAATTTTATCCAAAATTTTAAAAGTTAAATATATTTTTCTTCCATATCCTTATCCAATTAAAAACAAATAGGAAAATAAAAATGTAGAAGGAAAAATGAAAGAAAGAAAAAATATATATATAACTAATTCAAACACAAATAAAAAAACACAAAATTAAGAGAAATGGAGGTGTATTGGATTAGTAAATGGAGAGAAAGAAGAGAAAAAGAGAAAGGAATGAGAGTAAATTGATGGAAATGGAGCGCAGGAGAAAAAGATGGAGCCAGCTAGGGGTAATGACACCCGTTTACCTACCCGTATCGTATTCTATAAGGCAGGTATGGGTAAGATTTTTTTTTTCGTTAGATAAACGGGTATGGGTAAGGATTTTATTTCATTAGATAAACGGGTATGGGTACGGGTACGGGTAAAGGTTATTTCGTATTCATTGGATAATGGATAATTATATAAAATAAATTATATCATACAAAGAATATTATGCTAAATATTTTACTTTTTTATTTGAATGTTTTATTATTTAGTTAAGGAATTGAATTTGTTAGAAGAGATGTTTGTGATTTTGATTTTTTTTGCTTAATCAAAAACTATTACTTAGAATCAATTGCATATTTTTATTTTTATTTTATATTAGTAATTGTGATTGCGAATGTATAACATGATAAATTTTGATGGTTTATTTAAAAAATTAATAAAATTATTATATTTGTATTATTCGTTATTCATCCACTACCGTTTCGTTACCCGCTAATCTTAACGGATATGGGTAGCATAGGGTAAGAAAATTATTAACGGGTATGGATAGGGTATGAGTAAGGTCAATTCTTAGTGGGTATATGGGTGTGAAAATAGTTCCACCCTACCCGTATCGTACCCATTGACACCCCTAGAGCCAGCTCTTCTCTCAATAAATCTCACATATTGTCTCTTTATGTTTGATATTTAATTATATGGACATAACTCATATAATTTAATTATATTACCACCTCTTTGATGGTTCATGTGCTCCAGGTTCAAAATATTAACGGCTAAAGGAGTCATCTTCTCTAGAGAGTATTTGAATATTCAAGATACAAAACTAGATCTGAAAACAAAATACGAAAATGGAAAATGAAACGAAAATTTCAAACTAATTCCTTGCCCTCAAAGGAAGAGGAAGTTAAGAAGAAAATATTTGCACATTTTCACTGTAGAGGTAGGTAAAATTTACAATCTAGAGTCAGCAAAAACTTAAACATATAGAGATTTAATCTTGTTTATCAAAATTCAGCCTCTGTGTGATACAAGTTAATTGGAGCTAGCGAATAATTGTTTAAGTTTTTTTTTCCGTACGTGCGGTGCTTGCTCGTCTATAATAGACCGTCTATTTATAAGGTTGTATGAATCGTCTAAACTGTATTAAAATTAGTGTAATTTTTTTAATAAAATATTTAAACAAAATTCATACTTGTCATACGTGATACGTCATACATGAGTCTCGTTATGAGTCAGCTATGGTTCGTGTACTGGATGAAGTCATAATTATTATGTTAAAATCTTAAACCCTAAAAATCATTACCAATAGGACGACCAGAGAGAGACGACTGAAGAGAGAGAAAAATTGTTCATGAAGTCAGCTATGGTTTGGTTCAATTTTTAAGTTGAAAAATTGTTCATGAAAAAATATATCAGAGACGGCTTTTCTGGTATAAACTATGAGAGATGACCGAAGAGAGATGAGAGACAGTCATCTAGGCCGGAGAGAGGAGTGACAGCCGGAGAGACAGCCAGTCGCCGAGAGCGTCGGCTAAATTTTAGAGCTAGAGGGAGAGTGAGTTAGGGAGAAGTAGAGAGAGAACTAGGTTATTGTGATTTGAGAGCGAGGGAGTGTCGGCTAAGTTAAATTATAACTCTCTACCTTGGATTTTAATTTCATCAGATAAATGGACAACCGATGTTATTATGAGATTCGAACCATAAAAATGATCGAACCCATTTCGATCGAACCATTCTAGGTTTGGGTTTGGTTTGAATTAATTCCGAACCGAACCTAGTTTGGTTCGTTTCAATTCGAACCCATTTCAAATCGAATTAAACTCGAATCAAACCCGAATCGAATCACGAACCTCCAATTTTTTTGCCAGCCCTAGCTACGTATCTTCAAATTAAATTGTTTGGTACCCTCTGTCCCTCCATTGTATGGAGCGCCTTAATTTCCACCTGATGAAAGGCATCACCAGACACGGAATTATAAAACATAATAGCGTCTTGAATAGCAAGGAATATATATAAGAGTGTTACAAGCAAAACATATTGTCGTCACAAAATTTGATGTATGTGCATTGTTTTAGTTTTGGCCTTTTCTTACAATTTATACAGCTCTCAATCTAAAGTTTAAATTCTGATACTCGATAGTAGCTTCTTGATAAATACAATGCATAATTAATAATAGGGAAAATTTCTACTGTACCCATTCAAACTTTCAAAATAGCTAATTTCTCCATCAAAATGTGGAAATTTCTTATTTTCCCATTCTAGTTCAAATTATTTTTTATTTCCCCTTGTGTTGATTAAATCTGAAAATTTAAGTTGAATTTATAATTTTATTTTGTTTTGAAGTTAAAATGTCTATTTTGCCCTTCTTTTAAACTAGAAATCTCCTTTCTTCTTCACCCCATTGCTAGCATTTCTCTAAACAGAGATTACAGAGATCATGAGACACTTCTGGTTTTAGCATTTCTCTAAAACAAGTTCAAAAAATAACTTTATTATTATTATCAAATCACAGAGATCGTGATGCACAAACAAATTCACAATTCAAGTATTAATTTCTATTTACCTTTCAACACCCAACTACTTGGGTTCATATAACTACTTATTTGGCAGCATCGAACTAAATTATACATGATCCCTATTTTTCCTGGGGAATAATATCCAGAAGCGCTCAGATAATCCCCGATTTAGCACAAGAACCCCCTCAACAAATAAAAAAAAAAACTAACCAGCAAAAATTAACAAATAAATACAATATCAAGCCTCTCGATGATCTCCTCGATCTTTAGCACTCAAACTGATTTCAAATGGCAGAATAGTGGGCCGCATCGTTTCAATCTCCATTATCAAATCTTTGCACGGTTGACAATCTTGACATTGTCAAATCCAGAGAATTTTCGTATATAGCACGAGCAGGTGGATACATTATTGGTTTCCTTTTAGATTTTGAGTAACAATAATGGGGTGAAGCAGAAGAAGAAAAAAGGAGATCCCATTTTTAGAAGAGGGGTAAAATAGATATTTAAACTTCAAAACAAAATTAAATCATAAATTAAATCTAAAATTTCAGATTTAATCAACATATGGGGAAATAAGAAAGGATTTAAATTTTGAATGGAAAAATAAGAAATTTCAATGTTTTGATGGGAAAATTGGCTATTTTGAAAGTTTGGATGGATACACTGAAAATTTTCCCTTAATAATATATGAGGAGGGTTCAAATGCCTCCATGTTTTTGTGCCTCTATCATGCCTCCATCTCTCTCCATCATTTTCAAAGTTCAAACAGTCGATCCGAACCGCTCAAACTAACCTCCATACTAAAATATGTTTGGAGACCAAATTTTATATTTTTAGGAATTTTTTTACTATTTTTTAGATAGGTAAAAAAATACTGTTTTTAGATGGTTCAGATTTACTGATTTTGTACCTATCTAAGAAAATAGTAAAAAAATTCCTAAAAATATAAAATTTGGTCTCCAAACATATTTTAGTATGGAGGTTAGGTTGAGCGGTTCGGATCGACTGTTTGAACTTTGAAAATAATGGAGAGAGATGGAGACATGATGGAGCCACAAAAACATGGAGGCATTTGAACCCTCCTCATAATATATATCGTTTCACTAGAGAGTTTCATCTTATTCTCCTTAATTGTGTTCTCATCTTATTCATGCTTGACTGCATAATCTATTGACTATAAGGTCCCTATTATGTATTTATTTTTGCCCGTACTAGTAATACAAATTAATTATGGTAATATCTCAGCAATCTGTGCAGCCAGGTGTAGTCATTAAAATCGATTTTGAAAAAGCATACGATAAAATCCATTGGGACTACTTGCTAGAAGTGTTACATAGTATGAATTTTGGTGACAAGTGGATTCAATGGATAAAACAATGGCTATATAGCTCACAGTCATGCTTGACAATTAATGGAGAATTAACTAATTACTTTTACTGTAAACGAGGAGTTAGGCAAGGAGATCCACTTTCTCCTTTTCTTTATATTATCGCAGCTGATACACTTAGTAAAATTTTTTGTAAAGGTAGGGAATCACATAGGTTACATGGTTTAGGCCCGACTTGTATAGATGGTACAGCAATTACAAATTGTCATTATGCAGATGACACCATTCTCTTCCTGGCAGCTCAAGAAGAAAATGTGAAATCTGCATGGTGGGCAATGATGGCTTTTGAAGGCTTGTCTGGTATTAAAGTTAACTATGATAAGATAGCAATGTATCCCTTAAATTTAGATCCTACTATTTCTACTCTTAATAAGTTGTTTAGGTGTCAATGGGGGCAATTCCCCTTTAACTATTTAGGGCTCCCTCTGCATAAACAGAAACTAGCAGTTAAAGATTGGCAATTCTTGGTAGATAAGATAGAAAATAGGTTACCTAGCTGGAAGAACCAATTACTTTCAATAGGTGGTAGAATTACTTTAGTTAACTCAGTGTTATCTGCAATTCCTCTGTATGCTCTCTCGGTGTTTAAAATACCTCTTACTGTTATTCAACAAATTGATAAGATTAGAAGGCATTTCTTATGGCAAGGGACTGAGAAAAAAAGGAAGTATGCTCTAGTTCCTTGGGAAAATGTCTGTCTAGCCAAACACTTTGGGGGAATGGGAATCTTGGACCTCTTTGAAATGAATATTTCTCTGCTGTTAAAATGGTGGTGGAAATTTAAAAATGGTTCATATACAGCTTCTTGGAAAACCATGCTTATATATAAATATATAGACCACCATATACCTGCCTCCCCTTTCTGGAAAGTTCTCTCTGGTTTGGCGAACATAGGATCCATTAGTGTACAATACAACCCTGGTGCTCAAACAACTTGTAAATTCTGGACAGATATTTGGTATGATAATTGCTCGATGGAAAATAAATTCCCAGTTTTGTTTAACCAATGTACCAACCAGCACATCCTTTTAACTGAGGTAGTTAATACACAAGGTAGAGGGGTTAAATTTAGAACATCTTTAGAGGGCTTTGATTTAATTGAGTGGACTGAAATCCTTTCTATCGAAAGTGTTACCTCATTTACTTCACCTCATGATCAGCTCCTCTGGAGATGGGACCACACAGGGAAGTTTACTACTCACTCTATGTATCAATTCTTGAACTTTCGAGGTATGATCCCATTATCTCAAGATATAATCTGGTGGAGTCTCCCTGTACCACCAAAAATTTGGGTTTTCTTATGGTTAACTGCACACAATTCCATCTTAACTAAAGATAACCTTTCAGTCAGAGGTTAGCCTGGAGATCCAACCTGTCAGTTCTGCCCCCTCCCTGAAACTATCTCACATCTTTTTCTCACATGCACTGTAGCACAACAAGTTTGGTTTTAGTTGGGTAAGAGTCAAAATGTCATGACTGATTGGCACACTTTTGAAGACATCCTTATTTTTGCTTGTAACTTGCCTACTTTAGATAGAATTTGTCTCCTAATTGTTCTATGTGCCGTCTGTTGGACTCTATGGAAGTATCAGAACGATAGTTGTTTCAATAATTGTGCTGCTAAAACAGCTAGAACTTTAATTCTCCAAATTAAATCATTGCTTTCTTATTGGGCAGGAAATGTTAAAGCTCGGATCCAGCAGGGCATTGAAGAATGGCTGCCTGTCCTTGAAGAGGCCATCCCCTTGGCTCATTACATGCCCTTGGAGCTTGTCCCGTACCAGCCACCAGAGTCTACCTCTGCCCCATGACAGTCCAACATCAACTACCTTTTTTTGTATCTAGCTTACTATCTTAGCCCCTTGATGAGTGGCTTAATTGTAGCCTCTTTAGTTTACTTTTGGAGTTTAAGGACCTCTATGATATGGCTTGTTGTTATGTTACTATGGATTCTTGTTATTTGCTGATATACTCTTCCATCACCAGTAGTATGAGGTGATTGAACATTGCTATTAGCTAGTATGCTGTTAGTTACACTTTTGTAATTATGTTTTTCTCATAATAGGGCTTTTGTCTTCTTCTTTTTTTAAATTATGGTAATATCTGTTAAAAAAATGCCAGTGAAATACGTATATATTTTTTAAGTTTCTCATGTTACCTTTCGGCTCTTGAAGATGCAAGATCACCGAGTAATTAAAATTTGTCCCCTTTAATTTGTTTGGACTTTGGATGAAAGTTGTTCTGTTGTTGACTCACTGATACCAATCATTGAAACACATAAGCAAAAATATAAATTAATAAAATATCAAACTAGTGAATTAATAACTTAATTTGTCGTCTTATGCACACAACAAAAGGTTAATTTAAACAAGTTCTATTGATGAGTAACTAAATAAATAATCAATTAACAATTGAGTCTTAAGAGAAACAGTTTTTAATCTAATAGAAAAAATAATGATTTCTGTGTAGGAAAATGTTACAAGTTCAAAATCCGAAATTAAAGCATAATCTTTTATGATATTAAATAGTTGGATGACTTGATATTCTTTTTTTTTGAAATCTTGACAGTAGCTGTCAAGGGTAACTTGATATTCAACCTTTACTAAAAAAAAATTGAGTCATTAAAAACAAGTTATAGTTTTTGCAATCTTAACATATTTTTCTTCTTTCGTTTAAAAATTATTTGTCTTGATTAGGTTAGTCTAGATTATTTTTTTTTTTTGTAAATATAACTGTTGATTCCACACTTCATTCTTTAATTTACTAACCACATAGAAATTATAGGCAAAGTTAAATTTGAGACTCATGAAAAATCAACCATATTATGTTGTGAAGAATTAATTAAAAGATCAGCGTAGTTAGTAGTGTTGATTTCTATCAATTAACTATATAAGGACTTCTAGTTTGTTATGATCAGAAAATCTGTTTTTACTTTTTAGTATAATGACAAAGACAATGCTAGCTGTTAGTGTGGAAAGTCACAGATTCATTAATTATCAAGATAGAATATTTTTGTGAATATTAAATAATTTGATGACTTGGAACTCTTGAACTTTTACTCAAACAATTGTTTGTTATTTGTTATGATCATTTAGTTAAGCACTGAAGAGGACCAAAGAGTCCATTGAAAATATTAATTGTGCATTGTATTATTCAAAATCACGGTATGTATATCCTTACGAGTACTCCGTATTTCTCCCGTTCAACACGTGCACTGCACTGGAAGGTGGTGCGCAGCAGAAGAATATTGATGTGGCACAGATACAGCAATTCTATATTTACAGGGCAGATGTAGCACTTAGTCTCTCTTATTCAAACTAAATTATCCTCTAAAATAAACATGCATATCCCAACACTAGCAACTACACTCATTCTCCTTCTCTCCTTAGTAGTACCTCCCTTGGCTGCGAGCCCTCCGCCTGAGCCGGTGCAATGTGTCAAGGGAACCACAGATTGCACAGTCAGCAGTGCATATGGCACATTTCCTGATAGATCCACTTGTCATGCCAGCCAGGTTTTTTATCCTTCCTCAGAGGAGGAGTTGGTTCGTATCGTGGCTAATGCAACAGCTTCTAAGACAAAGATGAAGGTCGCTACAAGGTTCTCGCATAGTATACCCAAACTTGCTTGTCCCGGTGGGTCCGACGGGATTTCGATCAGCACACGGTAGGTTTCTGTTCTTCTAATCCAAAATGTATAAAAGGTTATACACATTACTCAAACACCTGCTTTACTTATTATTTATAATTTTTTAAAGCAACTTTTATTTGTTTGTAAAATGGTGCTTGTTATTATTGTATAGTAGTCTGTGAAGTTAAATCTCTGTTTCAGTGCTTTCCAGCATCTAGTGAGATGTACTAATTATTAGTAATTAGTGATTACCCACTAACATTTTCTTGTAAATACTTTTCTTATTAATACAATTGTTAGTGGCCGTTCAGAGCACTAACCTTAAAAGACAAAAAAAAAAAGGTTAACTCTCTGAAAAGTATGCTGTTCCTTTACTCTTTTTTTTATAGGTTAGTAAGTTTTTGTACTGTCTTTTCTCTTGATTATGCTTTAGCTTGTTGCAACAGAAAACCCGCTTTTAATTTGAAATTAGTTTCTTTTATATGTTTAGTTGATATAATTGCCTACCTTAGAAATAAAGTTTGATTTCACCTCCTCTCCCATTTTGTAATTTGTCTCGGTAGAAAATAATACTTATTAATTTTTAAATTGCTTTTGATAAATGATGGCATTAGTTTAAACTTTTCATTTCGAATGTGCATCTTATTCCCTACTACTTTTTTTTCGTAAAGCTTATTCCCTACTATTAATTGGATCCCCTCCAGTAGTAGAAAAATCATTGAATGGTCCCTGATAAGTTCTGTTGTCTATTTCAGACCTGACGGTCTAAAAATAGTCTGGTTTTTTTAATTATCATTGTATTCCAACATAATTCGAAGAGATAGTCCATACAAATTAAGAGGTTACCAGCTGATCAGCAAAACACAAAAATGTCAACATTATACCAATATTTAGATACTTTATATATAACGTCAGAAAATAAGTTTCAGTATAGAGAGATCAATCAAAAAGTTAAATATGAATTCATCCACGGGTTCACACAGGTACCTTAACCAGGTCGTGAGCATCGATACAACACGAATGCAAATTACAGTCGAAAGCGGGATGACCCTCAGAGATCTGATCGAGGCGGCAGCAGAGGCCAACCTGGCACTGCCTTATGTGCCATACTGGTATGGGTTGACGATTGGTGGAATGCTCTCGACTGGGGCCCATGGGAGCTCGCTTTGGGGAAAGGGGAGTGCAGTGCACGAGTACGTGACCGGCATGAGACTGGTCACACCGGCACCTGCCTCTCAACATTACACAGCAATCAGAGTGCTGGAAATCGGTGATGCTGACCTGGATGCGGCTAAAGTGTCGCTTGGTGTTCTTGGGGTAATATCTCAGGTGCGTCTCGTACATATTTGATCCTCGTAATCAATGAATTCCGGATTGGTATAATACATTTCGAGTGTTGCTCGACTAAGAAAAAGTTGAATATTGCAATGAATGGCTGGAAGTTTATTTAAATAATCCCGAATTCCATATCATTATGAGTGTTAATAAATCCTATGTCGTAATTAAACAAGTACAGATTTTTTTTAAGGAAAAACATGGGTCTTGCCCATATTTGATTAATAACTGTTGTTACAAAATAAACAAGTACAGATAAATCACATGATTTGTGTTTTATCTAGTTAATTAAGGTTTTGCCACTAGACAGTAACTATATTCAATGAAATTGGATAAATAATTATATACTAGTCCAGGAAGTCTGGAAAAGAGATCACTGAACTCGGTTACGACAAGAAAAATGCAAAAAACAAATGGCACTAAATTCTGATCCTTGAATAAGAACAATATTTCTGAAACTCATTAGATTGACCCTCTAATTATTGCTAGGTGACATTACAATTGCAACCAATGTTCAAGCGTGCCATAAGCTACTTGACGCGCAATGACTCTGACTTGGCAGAGCAGGCTGTCAATTTTGGGCAGCAGCACGAGTTTGCAGACATTGCATGGCATCCAGGCCACGGCAATGTACTGTACCGTCTCGATAACCGTGTACCGGTCAATGTATCAGGAGATGGAGTGTACAATTTCATTGGATTCCGGCCCACTGCCACTGCAGTTATTCTGGCCAATAGACTGGCAGGTAGATATAGTCCTGCCTTCTATTTACTTTTTTGTTTAATATGTGTTCCAATCAATCAGCAACAATCATTTTATATCCTAAAATTTATTCAATTAATTTCCCCTTTAACATTGACATAGTATAGCTTTGTGTTTCTATATATGAATTGGGTAATCCAAACAATGTATCACACTCTCAAGTTATGTTTAATTGGGATATTTTTTTTTCAGCTATTATCTCTGTATAAAGGCAGTCAGTTAACATAATTTCACCAAAAAATCATTTATTTTACTTTTCTTATATGAAACATCACATGCAACCTAGCTAAATAGCTAATGACTAGCTGAAGCTTACTATTGTTTAGTCACAACAAACTGGTAAAATGCAGAGGAGGCATCAGAGGCAGTAAAAGATGCCAACGGAAAATGCGTGAACTCAAGGTTGATCACATCTACGCTGTCACTTGCTCGGTACGGTTTGACAAACAACGGCCTTGTTTTCACGGGCTATCCTGTGATTGGTTATCAGAACAAAATGCAAGCCTCCGGGGGTTGTGCATTTGGTCGGGAGGATTCGCTTCTGACAGCATGCCCCTGGGACCCACGGATCAAGGGGTCTTTTTTTCACCAGACCACTGTCAGCATCCCGCTCGATAGAGTGAAGGAGTTTATTTTGGACATACAAAAGCTGAGGGATATATACCCGAAGGCGCTTTGTGGGCTTGAGCTCTATGATGGGATTCTGATGCGCTATGTCAAGGAATCTTCAGCGTACCTGGGTAAAAAGTCAGACATGCTTGATTTCGATATCACTTATTACAGGTTTATATATTGTTACCAGCAATTTCATTATGTTGTATTTCAAGTACTGATACATTAGTCATATATTACATACATAGATCTAGATTTGCAGTGACTTTTGCATATACTAGTAAAAATGTTTTCTTGTGCATTAATTACCAGCAGGGCATAACCTGAATACAAGAACTTTTGTATATAATTATAAAAGAACAGATATTCTTCTATAAACTTAACCTACACTGACAAGCAAGTATAAATAATTAACTTTACATCATGCTCTAATAAACTGATTTTCTCAGCTTTCACAAAAGTGAAGATAAGAAAACTATATATAGAATGCAAAATGACTATGTGTCACCTCCTATCTTGAATGGTAAATAAAATTAAAACTAATCAATTATATTTTTTTTTTTGTTCCATAGGTTAATATTATGATTTATTTTGAATAAACATCTCCAAATTATTAATTTATTTGTATAAACATTCTCAGGAGCCATAACCCAGCTACTCCAAGATTGTATGAAGATTTCATTGAAGAGATAGAGCAGATAGCACTGTTTAAGTACAACGGCTTGCCACATTGGGGCAAGAATCGCAACATTGCATTCAATGGTGTTATCAAGAAATACGAAAAGAGTCATGATTTTCTCGAAGTGAAGGATCGGTACGATCCTGAAGGTTTGTTCTCAAGCGAGTGGTCTGACCAAATTCTCGGGGTAGCTGGGAGTGTGGTTGTGTCAAAGGAAAGGTGCGCCCTTGAAGGGCTTTGTATTTGCTCAGAGGATTTGCATTGTGCTCCCGATAAAGGCTACTTTTGTAGACCTGGTAAAGTTTTTAGGGATGCAAGGGTCTGTGCGCATGTTAGAAGATGAAATGGAATTTGGTTCGTTATAGTCTTATAGATACACATATACACAGAGTTGTTATTCGTCAATCGTCGGTAATAAAAGATATAGTTGTAGCATTTGTAATTGAGAAAACATGTATGATAGTATGAATTCTGTTTTAATTATTTTCTTTAAAAAACAGGGTTCTGTTTGTTATATTCGATACATTCAATCTAAAACAAACGAATCAGGTCAGCGCGGCTAATATCATGTAATATTATTTTAATCTAAGTGGGGTCAGATATGGTTCATCTTTTATATTAGATCGGATGGACCGCAAACAACTAGACTCAAGCATCTAGCTGCTTGTTTGCCATGGACATGGCCCGAAAGCCGAAAATATTTTCGCTCTTACATCCAAAGTACTAAGCTCTCATTTGAATACAATACCGAAACAGATATTTTTCTCTATTAGGGCTGAAAACGAATCGAATCGACACAGCAAATTTAGTAGGCCTGTAAAAGCCCGTTTCTAAATTTAACTCCGGGTTGAACCTAACAAATTTATTTCAGCCCAATAAAGAGTACCGACACAGAGCAAACATAAAAAGTAGATCTCGGCCTATTTTTGAGGCTAAGTTTCCTTTCAACGGAAATATCAAATTGGACCTTAAGTCGGCAAGAGAAGGCCTTTTTTGTATATTTGCTTACCATCAAGGCATCAACCCATCTCTCTCCCATCAGGGCATCAGACCTTTCTCAACTCGCAAGAAACATCGCTCAAAAGACGAACGAAGCAGAGCTAAGCTCCGCCTTCTTCTTCTCTCTCTCTCTTTTTCTTTCTCTAGCTATCTAGCATCGATCGCCATGGTTCTCGAGGTATTAAAAATTCCTTCTTAGGTTCTATCTCTGTTTTCTGGAATCTTTCTTTTGTCGTGCTTGCATTCGTTTAATTGGATCTGATTGAACACAGGCGACTATGATATGTCTTGACAATTCGGAGTGGATGAGAAACGGAGATTATGCTCCTAATAGATTTCAGGCCCAATGCGACGCTGTCAATCTCGTTTGTGGCGCTAAAACCCAGGTATTTTTTCCCCAATCTAATACTAAAAAAGTGCCGTCTCTTTGATTTAGGGTTTTTATGTTCAGGTATTGATTTTGAATGGAGCTGGTTCTTATTTATTCAAGGATAGTCCACTTGGAAGATTTTTTTTAGCAGAATTACTGGAATTAGTAATTTTTACTTTTGAGTCCTGAGTCTCTCTCTCTCTCTCTCTCTCTCTCTGAAGAATCTGCAACTTAAATTTTGATTCCAATATTTAGAAAGATGAAAATGATGTCGCACAGGGGGGTTTTCCTCTTCTTCTTTTTTTCTGAGGAACTATTAATCAGAATTCTATGTTGAAATATTCTGTAAGTATGTAGCACAATCCCAGTTCTTAGGGTGCTTATGCATTTTTCTGTAGTTGCAGAAGCACTATTGATCTGCTTTGAAGTAGACCTTTTAGATGGAAAATTTTAATACAACAGCATATTCTATCTGACTATATCTCGGATAAGATGCTTCCACAACTATTGCACAAAATCATTCTTTGATTAAATTATTTTCGTATCTGAGAACCAATTAGGGCTGGATTTTACACTAAATTAGATAACTAAGACTGTAAGAAGAAAGTAGAAAACTAGTAAATAGCAAATTAGAAGTGTGGGAGGAGTTATAATCCTTGTTGGTCATATAATTAAAGTTGGTTTAAATTACTGGTGGTTGTGAAATTGAGGTTACAACAGTTATACTTTGTATATTGGGTCAATTTTCTTTTATGCCTTTCAAGTCTATGAATTTCTTATTTCTTACTCTAGAAGTTAATAAAACTATATTTGTCTCTCAACTGTTGCAATTTATTCTTATTTGCCCATTTAGTACTATTACATCAACTATGATTATGATCTAGCAAACTCGTGATTAAGAAGAGACCGAGAAAATTACCGCTTTTTTGCTCTTTGATTGTGATCTTCCTTTCCTCACCTTTTTTTTTCTTGTTTTATTGTTCTCTCCTGTTGCCAACTGTCTGTTCACTTTTTTTCTCTTTCCCTCCTTTCTTCTGTTCCACTTGAGACCCAAAACAAGAGCATAACAAACACTGCTCACTTTTTAGTTAACTTTTCAAGGTTCCTATATAATTCTTCTGCAAATTAGTTTGATGAATGAAACTTCAGCATACCATCGTCACAGGATTCCTACAATCAATGTTCCTCCTTTTCTGGAATTTATGTCTCAACTAGTTTAGTAAGATTGAATTAATATGTTTGCATGAGTAATTTAGGAATTGATGAGGGATCACTGGACAATGGTTCTTTCTAAAATCTTGCCAATGTATTAAGAACAATCAAATAAGATTGAAAATTGGAACGTAAATGTACCAATATGTTATTGGGAATATAGATAGTCTAACAATCAAATTTCACGCAATTTAAGTATTGTTTGATGATGCATCAAGGACCATTAATTTCAAGTCACTTGATGTATGGTGAAACATCCACCAAATCTCATCACGTATTATAGAGACATGATATGTGGATAATACAGATCATGCCGGAAATGTTGAATTTCAAATATAAATTTTAGTTTTAAAGATTGTTAAGATTGTCAAAATAATGAATTGTCAAGTAATCCCGTCTTGGGAATTAAAATATTTGCTAGCTGTACCTGTGAAATAAGACTGATTTCTATTAAGCTTATTTTTTAATGAATTTTACATCATCAAGAAGCCCCAATTATTTTAAATAAATCCTTGCATATTTTTGTAGCTTTTTTATGTGTTGAATTACTTTTGATCAGTGATGTGCAAGCACATTGAGTCGTGCATGTGCCTGAAATAAGCATATGTTATGGCTTTTTGGATCCATTTTTCGCAGTAGGTTGGGCTTATTGTATTAAAAGTTTTTGTTATATGATAATGTTACAGTCAAATCCAG
The DNA here is from genome assembly GCF_964058835.1 of Carex rostrata. Taxonomy (NCBI): domain Eukaryota; kingdom Viridiplantae; phylum Streptophyta; class Magnoliopsida; order Poales; family Cyperaceae; genus Carex; species Carex rostrata. Next base: position 2,330,161 of record NC_135948.1, on the reverse strand, counting down.
AAAATACAGTTGGAGTTATGACAATGGCTGGAAAAGGTGTGCGTGTTTTGGTTACTCCTACGAGTGATCTTGGCAAAATCCTTGCTTGCATGCATGGTATGTCTGCTTTGTTACATCATGTGTTCACTGTTCTCTTCTTTCTCATTTTTCATCCTTCAATTATTTTATTTATGCTTCTACCTTGTTAGGTTTGGAAATTGGCGGTGAGTCGAACTTGACAGCTGCCATACAAGTGGCTCAATTGGCCCTAAAGCACCGCCAAAACAAAAGGCAGCAACAAAGGATAATAGTTTTTGTTGGGAGGTAATAAATTCTTATCTCATTAAATTGCCTCATTGACTTCTTTGAAAATGTTTGATACACAATATTTCAAACAGCTCAGTTTGATTTATCTTCAGGTAAAACTTTTTGCCAGCTCTTAAAATCTTAATTAGGAAAGGCCAAATTGATATTGACAGCACCAGCTAAAAAAGGGAAATTTCAAATAGATCGTTTATCTTACTGGTTTCTACTGCTTACCGATATGAATCACAAAACAACAATAGCTACATCATTTACTATAAAAGATGACTACAGTACCTGGCAAGATCATTGATGTAGTTCTGATTGAAAGCAAACTTATATATGTTCCCTAATTTCTCTTTTCTTTGTTGATAGTCCGATAAAATATGATATAAAGGTTCTGGAGTCGCTAGGGAAGAAGCTGAAGAAAAATAATGTGGCACTGGATATTGTAGACTTTGGTGAGTCGGAGGACGGGAAACCAGAGAAGCTGGAGGCGATGATTAATGCAGTCAACAACAGTGACAGCAGCCACATTGTACATATTCCTCCTAGCCAGAACGTCCTCTCTGATGTCCTCATCAGGTACATCTTTTCTTGTTTTTTCTAGGTTCTAACTCTTCATGTCATTTTATTAAGTTTCTCTTTAGGTTCTAACCTCTTATCAATGTACCGAGTTGTCTCTCATAGACATACAAACCAGACATCTCTTTTTTCTCGTCTTTTTTTTTGTTCCATGCAGACAACCTAAAAGTATTCATTTGTGTGCGCTATGAAATGGTAAGCTTCTAGTCAGATACTGATAATTGATGGATATGAATTTTGATAAGACGAAGTGGATAATTGGCAGATATTACTAACAAGTACACTAGTACAAAGAAACAAGCATTGTAGAAAATTAACATACAAATTTAAACTTACAAAATTGAGAACAGGTTTGCATATAGGATTTGATGTTCATAAATGACAAAATAAAAAATACGAGGGTCTTTCAATTATCCCTATCTGTATCCGCATCATGTTACAACCTAATAATAAACTGCATCCATTCCGCACAGATACAGACACCAATAATTTATTGATGAATTATTATGTGGATACAGACAAGGATGTCATGGATGATATCTATTCTGTTTATGTGCCTCTGCAAAATTGAGAAACTGTTCAGTAGTGCTTTTGTCAGTCGTTAATGATTACTTTTGATTCATCATAGCACTCCAATTTTCACTGGTGAGGAGGGTGGAAGTGGCTTTGCTGCAGCAGCTGCTGCAGCTGCAGCCACAGTAGGTGGCATGACTGGGTTTGAGTTTGGGGTTGATCCGAATGTGGACCCAGAGCTGGCACTGGCGCTTAGGGTTTCAATGGAGGAAGAGCGAGCCAGGCAGGAGGCTGCTGCCAAAAAGGCTGCTGAGGATTCATCTGGTAAAGAGAAAGGAGATGCTGGTGCCTCTAGCTCAGCTGATGCTGTCATGGCTGAAGCTGATGATAAGGGTGCTCAGGTAATTTCTAATTGTGAAATTTTGAAATAATGTTACAAAATGAAATACGAAAAATACAGACTACAGTAAAGATATTTTTTGAACAAAAGTAACCTTTTCTTTTAGTACTATCCAGTTTGTACCATCTTCATACCTGTACTGGTTAACTGTGCCAAGTAGATTAAATTTGTTTTTGAATGTTGGTCTTTGTTTGGTAAAATTGATGATGGCTTGATGGTAAATTGTTTCGCTAGGGATGCAGTATGTTTATGTATTTGCTATTAACAGATCCTAGTTGTATGACAGGATGATGAGGCTGCATTGCTACAGCAAGCTCTTGCCATGTCAATGGATGATGTACAGCCCGCATCAGACATTACCACGACTGACCCAGATTTGGCTCTAGGTTAGTTTTTATGTCTACAAGTGGTTGATTTATGTCATTTCACACTATTGATAATTGATTGGTAAAGTAAAATTAAATATAGCAAACTGGCACCAGTTGGAGGTTTCAAATGCGGCTGGTAACAGTTGAGCATAATTTGAAAATCCCAATGGCCTATTGTGAAAAAAGATTACAACCTTGTCCGATCTTGTGTTTTTCTGAGAAGGAGAGATACTATAGTAAGTCTATATTTTGGTTGTGAATTGTTGTACTAAACTACTAATTCTGAAGGGCTTTATCTGGTACCATGAGTACTGTACATGTGGAAGAACATCCAGGATGTCTATGATGTGTGTAATTATAGTTTTCAATCTGAGATGTTTCTCTTTTAGTATGAGAACATTGAAGGTTCCTGAGCTGGGACAAAAACCAATGTTTTTATGTGCTAAAATGAGAGACGCCGAGGTGATAAATTGGACCTGAGACTAGATGTTCTTCCAAGGGCATTTTTTGGTTTTCTTATCTATGTAGTTTTGATTTTTGTATTCTAGGGGTGAAAATGGTATGGAATCCGATCCGTATTCGAAAACTTAGATGTGGATATCTGAATATCCGTGTGGATAAGGATACTGATATGGTTTTACGTTTCAATTATCCATATCCGAATATTAGATATATACCATATATTTTAATATATATTATGCAAAATTTATGTTACTTGCCATTATAATTAATTAGATAAATAGTGCGAACTTTAATATTTTTTTATATTATTTTAATAAATATCCGATCTGATCCAGACCCGTATCCGTATCCTGATATCCGCTCCGTATCTGTATCCAGAAAATGAAAAAAGGGATAAGGATATGGTTTTACTACTGCTCCATATCTGCTCCGTTTTCACCCCTACTTGTTTCGCTAAATAAATTAGAAAGCTAATAGCAAGTTTAATGTTGTGGATGTAGCTCTTCAAATGTCAGTTGAGGCAGCAAAGGAAGAATCTGGAAATCAGTCAGACGTGAACAAGGTTCTTGGTGATCAGTCTTTTGTTTCTTCTATCCTTAGTTCGGTAAGATACAAATTCTCTATTTCATGTTATTTCTTTCTAATCAACTTTGTTAGTTGTCAAAATAATACCATCTATCCTGCTAATTGAGTTCAGTGGAGATAATTTTTTCTGCCTGAATTGACCCTGTAATTTACAATTGTACATGATTAATACTCCATTAGCCTCCTCTGTTTCAATTGTTCAATTGGGCCAAATCAAGTCTTTAAAAGGAATTGAGAAGGCAATGAACTAGCGTTAGTCTTACTGCATCAGTATATATTTGCAATATTTCCTTTTAGTCACATAATAATATCACCTGTATGATATTGTAACAGCTTCCTGGTGTTGATCCAAATGATCCCTCTGTGAGGAGTTTGCTTGATTCTTTACAACCTGAGGTATGCCTCTCCTCGTATGAACCCACTTTTTTTTTAAACCTAGGGTGCAATTGTTGTCATAACATTTTGCTCTTATCCAATAAATGTTTTATGGCTTGTTTTAAGAATTGTTTTATGACCTATCCTTCTCTTCTTCTTCTTTGACTTTGGTTATATTTTTTCCTTCAGCAAGAGAAAAAGGAAGACAAGCCAGATAAAAGCGAGGAGAAGTGAAATTATTAGCCCTTCATTTAGTCCTTGGTATTGATATGTTTCGGGTGCCTTTGTATGATTAAACTTGTAGCTACTTGTGATATGTACTCAAGGCACTGCTTTGTTTTATTTTATTTGGCACATTTCTTTGTTGCCTACTGCTTCAGATATGCCATGATTCTCTTTTGGAGCCACTTCTTTTAAGTACTACTGAACTGCAGTTGTTAATTAAGCTCCAGTAATTTAATAGTAGGAGAGTTGGTACGACATCAATGTTCTTATTATTGAGTATGGCTAGTATAACATCAGTGTCATTTAAGCTTATATAACACCAACTCCAAAATCTATTGAATCAACTTCAAACGGTGAATCTAAACCGTTCAAACCGATGTACTTCATTAATTGTGCGTTTATATGCAAATTTATAAATTTTCGAATTTATTTAGTATCAAGTCAAGCAATCAAATAAGTGAGTTTTTAAGTTAATTTTAATACATTCATTTTTCAATATTTTTATCGCTTGATTTGATACAAAAATAACTCGAAAATATTAAATAAATAAAAAATGAAAAATTACATGTAAACGCATCACTTATAAAGTAAATCGATTTGAAAGATTTGAATTAATCGTTTGAAGTCTGTTCAATTAATTTTGAAGTTAGTGTCATATAACACTAATATTATACTAGCCGGACTCATTATTATTTGGTAGAAGATTATTTGGTACTGATATCTTATCTGTGCCAAATCATAATCAAGATTTTTCTCTATTCGCATGGTTATGCATGAAATGTGGCTCAAAAAAGGAATGTAATTGATAGTTAGCTCGAACCTAAGAAGCCGCTTCGTTATGGTACCAAATCAAAAGGTTCAAGAGTGGTTTCTATTGTGAAGACGAACAAAAGAATGCCTAACATTTCTATAACAGTTTCATTGGCATAAAATTTGGACCTTGAATTGTTTTTATCAATTAGTATTAGCTATTATTCCGGAAAACATACTTATAAATATTTAGTAGAGTTAGATAAAATTATGGAATATTATAGGCTGGGGATGACAGGAGGAACTAGGTGTGGCTCCCTTACAGATGAGAAAAATGGCCTCAAAATATTATCAAATCAGATGCGTGCGTGTTGACAAAGAGGAAAGAATTTTTTTTTATAAACCATAATTACGAAAAATGATTTTACAAAACAGCATGATTACTTTTTTTTTTTTACAAAAACAAGGACCGAATAGGCTATTCGGTCCGGAATTTTTACTTTTTTTGGACCAAATTGCCTAATCGGTTCCCTGTTATTTTCCACTTTTTCACACCAAATAGTGTGGCCATCCGTGTAGAACCGATTTATTTTTGGGACCGAAATGCCAATTTGGTCCCCATGTTTTTTCAGCTAGGACCGAATTGGTATTTCGGTCCCATGATTTTATATATATAGAGAGAGAGAGAGGTTGGCTAAGATCAAAGTGGTAGTTCCTGAGCTTTGGTGCTACCAATTTGTTTTTCAATTTTCAAAGTTCAAACTGTTGATCTGAACCATTCAAGTTGATTTCTATATTAAAATGTGCTTGGAGACCAAATTTTACATTTTTCTGAATTTTTTTACTATTTATTAAGCTACTTTGAAAGTCACTGATCCAACGGTGGGTTAACAAAACAGTAAATTAGAAGCCACCGTTGGATCAGCGATTTTCAAAGTGGCTTAATAAATAGTAAAAAAATTTAGAAAAATAAAAAATTTGGTCTCCAAGCATATTTTAATATAGAGATCAACTTGAACGGTTCGGATCGACGTTTTGAACTTTAAAAATTGAAAAACGAATTGGTAGCACCAAAGCTCAAGAAATACCACTTTGATTTTAGCCAACCCCTCTCTCTCTCTCTCTCTCTATATATATATATATATAAATAATCTTCTTTTTTTCCCTTCCAACACTCAACCACCATTTTTTTCTCTTCTAGCTGAAAACGAAGCTCCACATCCAAGTGTTAGGAAGTATGTTATCTACAGATCAGCCTCTGCATTGTGCTTTTAGCTTTCATCTAAAGATTGTAGTAAGTTTTTTTTTCAATTACAATCATATTTTAGGTTATAAAATTAAAAATGATATTGACGATTGATTGTGAAATTTTTTTGTTCAGATAATGTCTCAAGTAATAAAAAATGTTTATCATAGACACAGAATTTCAGACGCATCGACCTGCACATTTTCTGTTACTAACTTAACGAGTCTTGATGAGCTAAGAAAATATATATATGTTGGCATTTGTTTGCTCCCTAGCCAATTCGATCTGACAATCAGGGAACGTTTGAACATGCACTAGAGATGCTATCGGGTCCGGATACTATTATATTTGGACCCATTACCCTAAAAGCGTTCGGATCCGAATTTCGATTCATATACTTATTTGTTTCAAACCGGATCGGGTCCGGATACTTATCTACCCAAAGATATTTCGGGTCCAGTCTTTTGGTTCTGGGTAGATAGATACTCATAACTTGTTTATAAATTATCGGGTCCAGTTCTGGATCCGGAGCGGGTATATGTCACAACTCTAAAGTATTTGAAAAATCATTTACATTTAAATATAATAATTTCTTAAACATCTCATATCATAAATCATTATAATATAAATTAAAAACTACTACAAAATAAAAATTATACTATTGACCTTGTTCATAAATAATAAAATATATCATGCTACATAACACAATAAAAATAATAACTTTATTGTTGAAGAAGAGATATAATTTTTAGAAAGTAAAATATTGGAAATGACGATTTCTTTTTCTATGGTTCAAAAAATCTATGAATGAAATACTAATAATTTGTAAAAAGGACATATTAATGAGAGCAATAAATTTTCATTATTATGCAGATGATATTAAAGCAAATATTGAAGGATGTATTCATAGCAATAAATTTTACTTAAAAAATTAATGCGACTGTTACGAAAGAAATAAATTTGGCATCCATTTGTGTGTATAAACATAGCGAATATGTAACTGCGTTATATTTTCTCACATTCAAGTTGTGAAAAAGTACTGTGCTCACCAGGGCTTATGCATTGTTAGTGTTGGTGTCCTAGACCCAGATCATATGTATGATGTGTTTAGTTTATTAGTGAATTATTTTATCATTTTGTACCTTGAGTATTCATATTAGTGGATCATTTGAGTTGATGACTTAAATTGTAGAACTTCACAATGAATAAATTTGTTTACTCTTAAATGTCCCTTATCTTGGCAATCAACAAGGTACACTGGTTGACCATATAAGATAAGTGTGGTGATTAGATGATGGCCATATTCTACAGGTTATACGATAATGAGTTATCGATCTAATCACACATGTGCATACATGGAGATGTATGGCACTGGACAGACTCAAGAATGAAATATCATATGGACTGAATAGCGTGTTCGATCCTTCTTGTTTTTGTAAAAAAACTGTAATTATGCTGCTTGGGTAAAATTATTTTTCTTAATTATGGTTTATAAAAAAAATAATTAAAGAGGAATAGCTTTGGTTTGTGGGACCCAACTCCCAACCCATTCATCTGTTCTTTTCGCTCGTACAATTCTACGAAGCGCTGTAATGCACCAACTTTGTACCCATTGTAGCTACTGACGGTGTCGTCGGCATTGTGCTCCATGTTGTAATGCCAAAGTGACATTAATGGTTTTTCCTTCATACAATATGAACGGTGGGAATTATATATACTTGAATCTGGATAACTGGAATGGAAATCAAGTGAAATGTAGATTTTTCTAACACCCACACCTAATTTAGTTTAACACTACAGATTATTTGCCTAGTTAAAAATAGCGAATTAATTTAGGGATACTGGAACCAAAAATCGGACTAGATTAAATGATTCTTAATTTCTTATGTAATCGAGACATATGAATTCATTTATGTATGTATATTTATCTGGATTTTGTTCTTCAATTACCTAATTGTGAGCAAAAGATTTAAGGTGAATTTGATCTACTTGAACAAAAGTAAAGAAATCTATATGCAATCATATGTGTGGTTCCGCATATTCAGCCGTATATTACTACCGCATATTTGGCCGCATATTATTACTGCATATTACCGCATTCCTGTTTATATGATACCGCATATTTGTTTATATGTATATGAATTTTTATTTTAAAATCCGCATAAATTTCCACATATGCGGCCGCATACTGCATATGCGGTATGCAGTGGCCTTCTGCATACTGTATAAAAACAACATTTAATAACATTGTGCCATATACAGTATACGTCTCGTGGGATCGTGGCTTGTGTTCTTTTCTAGCCATGCTTTTCCTAGATCCGTATCCTCTCAGGTATTGCAAAGGATCACCTCACTTAATGGTTTGAGATTCGGGTCACCATAGGGGGCTAGATTTTTGGGCTTTGAGATTCGTGCCAAGTTAAAAAGAACGGTCCAGATCTAGTAATTGTAAAAGATTCCCTTATCAGGTATTGGAGAGGATGTGAATTCGCTTTTCCTGGCAATAGATATAGAGTGCGAATCCTCTGGGATATCTCAACTTTTGCGTGACCGACATGTCCGGTGCCTATTCGGGTGATGTAGGGGTCAATATTATGTGTGCTTTGAGATTCGTGAAGAACGTATTTAAACGGTTGGGATTTTCCATAAAGTCACGCAAAGTTTGAGATATCTCAGAGGATACGAATTCATAGATATATAGCTTAGCTGGAGATATATGGCAAGACAACCAGACAAAGGTAGGGTGGTGCTGTGCTGCCTTTGGTACAATAAGGCTGCATATGGTACAATGGTGGCTAATTGTTACCCAAACACTTTTTGAAGAAAAAGACTTGTGTTCCGAAAGAAAATTATAGCTTTTTACATTGGTGGGATCACACTAAATAAGGTTCAGTTCATCTCCATTTGTATAAAATAAATTATTAGACGATTATTTCAGATAATTTTGGTCTGTTCATTTTAAATCAAACAGTCAATATCAATTATCCTTTTAATTGGAATGCGACTGTTTAGGTGGCTAAATGATTTATAACAATTAAAATCAAAATTTTACTTGGCAGTCACGGTCAAGGATTAAAAAAAAAAAACAAATAAAATCAAATTCAGTCCAGAATGTCCGTTTAATCTTTAGATTGAACGATCCAACTGAGTCTGAAACCGAAACCGAAACCGTATCCAATAATTTGTTTTTTGAAACAATCAAAACCAGTACTGAGAAAAGTGTGTTGCACCTTTTAATTATTTTCTTTAGCTCGTGGTCTTCTTTTTGTCCATACGCCAATTGGGGTCCCTCACTTCTCTTTCAAGCGAAGCAAAGAATGCATATGTGTAGTATTGTAGATGGGTTGTAGATAGAGATTGCAATTTCCATGCACAGGAAACCTTGCAATCAGAGTTGTGTTGCGTTAGATCCGAGACTGGGTCCTAATTCCTATGATGGATCGTGGATTGCCAGGTGCTTTTGACTTGCATGTGCATCAGTGCATGTCTGTTACTAACACTTGCACGACTTGCATGTAACTCGTCTTCCAGTTACGTTATTAGTAGTAATAAAGCACATAATTTGATCTCCGTGTGGTTATAAATTATCAGTATTCAGTACATACAGTTGGAACACAAATGTTAAAACTCAAAATTTAATATGTTATACAAGTATTTTGAAGTAAATAACATAATAATTTATGATTTTATAACATGCCCTTATTTAATATCCATTTATTTATTTTTAATTAGTCAAATATACAACCTGTTCTTTTGACCTAGTCAAATGCATCGCTCCTTATTATTTTGATCTAATTGAAAAATAACTCTCCGGTTAAATGATACTATTATGACCATCATTAAATCTAATCTGACGCATACACAAGTGTACACCTAACTGTCACTGTATATATGTCAGAAATAGAGAATTTAACTATTTGCACTGGCATTTTCTTAAACAGGCTACATTTTTTTAATAAAGAATAAAATGGACATTTTATAAATTTAAAATGAGTTTTTATAATAAAAAAATAGTAAAATGCGTAAATTTGGTGATTCTTTGAAATTTAGAAGGGTATAAATATTATTACAGAGTTTAGAGTGAAAAATATGTAATTTCAAAGTTTGGAAAAAATAGATTGATTTCGTTTTTGGCCTGCACCCCCCCCCCCTCCCCCCCCCACCCCCCTCTGCCCCCTTAGATTTTTTTTTTAAGTAGTTGAAAAAATAGGTTGATTTCGGTTTTTGCCCCCTTGAAAATTAGGCTGCCCCTTTCTGGAGAAAAACGGGTCAAGTTCTTTCTCTTTATTGCTGATAAGAATAAGCCACTCTTTCTCTTCAATTTTATAGTTTTAAAAATCCTCTTTTTTAGATCAATTTTAAGATAACAAAGGAGGGAGAAGAATCTTACAAAGGGGTCTCACATGTCATTGACCCGATAGAATGCTTATTGTTATATTTTAATTTTTTGATAGGTTTGATTTTTGGTGAGCCCATGGCTTTTTTTATGTTTTTCATGTTTTGATCTATATGGTGTGAGTGTACCCAAAATAAATTAGTCACATTAAATGAGGAGTTCAAATTAATTCAAATGGTGGCTCTATAACAGTGGGTCCCACTAGTCGGATTGCCATCTAACACACCCAAATGTGCGTTAAATCTTGTAAAATTCATATAAAATCAACTGTTTGGAGGTTTTTTGCGTTCTTCATATCAAAATTCTCAGTTTAACGCGTACAACATTATTATGGATTTTATTTTCAATAAATCCAAATCTCATTTTTGTAAATTTTAAAAAATTAGATTTTAAAACATTGAATTGACCCGATAAGCTAATGGGTTTGAACCTGATAAGATATTTGAATCTGATTCCTGCCCCTCCCTGACAAAAATCCTATGTCCACCCTTAATTGTAGCCATCTGTTATCTCATGGACGTGCTTCTAAAATGAAGTCTATATGATCTGTTGTATCTTGAAATATTTTTTACTTACCTCACACTTGAGGAAAACACACCTTATATCAATAGTTTACTCATCTAATTAAATATGGTAGAACTAGAAAATTATAATAGAGGCTAAAATTTAAATACATAATGCATAGTCGGAGCTTGAATTTAAGTCTTCACAATAACAAAATAGAATTCTAACTATTTGTTGCTAACACAAATGCAATAATTGAGGAGTTGAATTATATAAAAACTTTAAAAAAAGTTCCATATACATGATTAAAATTTTTGAAAAATGAGTGGTTGAGCACCGCCTGAGCTATACATAGATTTGCCCATGTGGTTAAACACATTTTAATCTTCATATTTTCATTGCTTAATAATTTACTATAACTTTATTAAAATATTTTACTCATTGTATTCTTGATCATAATCCGATATTTTCTAAACCTATGTTCTAACACATATCTATAATTTGATCTCTAAGCAATGAACAATGTGTTATACCTCGCTGCACACACTCCTTAATGCACATTTCAGGTTTCTAGATAAATCAAGTATAAGTTGGAAGTTGCTTAGAGGGTGAGAAATGGAAGAATAGTACATATAATTAATATTTCTACTTTACATTATTTTCTAAAGTTAAAGATAAGGACAAGAGAATTAATGTCCACAGAACAATGATTTAGTCAAATCTCTATGTCGTGGATGTGCACTGAAGGATAAAAATCAAGCTCCAAAAACAGTCATACTCTTTTAGGACCTGTTCAGTTTTTACTGTTTTCGTGAAAAAAAAAATTCACTCAAAATTCACTCAGAGTGAATTCTTTTTTCTCATGAGAACAATATTTCGACCATTTAAATTAGATCCGAATCCAAATTCATTCACGTTCCTGACTGGCAGCCGAACAAACCCTTAAAGTAATTAAACATATAATATTAGATTGAGGTTAGTTTTACAAAGATCCAATGAACTTTTGAATTTTTTGTTGTCTTTCCCACAGTTAGCCATATTTACTAAATGAAGTGATGCAAATTGTTCAAAGGTCATTTAATTATTCGATTTAGTACTTTTTGTTTAACAACTGTTTGAAATGCAATTTAGTTTTGTATTCAACCAAAATATAACTACAGCAAATGTAGAATAAATAATTGTTCATTATCTCTAACTATTTGTACTTTCTTCTATTTAATAACTTTTAATTCAACTATAAATAATTATATACATACGAATATAAATATAGACAGACATACTCCACACTAAAATCATATTTTTGTTATCCATATTGTGCACACTGTTCATGAATCATAATACAACTGATCATGTTGAAACTTGAAACAAATGTATATATCCACACCCGCTACAGAATTGCTTCACTGCAAAAGGCCACACAAAATCCAGATTCAATCTTTATATATACAGAAACACTAGGTAGGAGAAGAATATCACCTCACAGGAGGCATATAGAAGCACATCAAAAAAGAACAAAGGCTGCCAAAGAAGCAAAGTAGTCTGGCACCATGGCTATGGCTTTTAAGATGGTACACTCAAACATCTTTATCTTTTTATATATATTTTTCAATTTTGAGCATAAGCTCTTCTATTATGTTTTTGTTTCCTATTTGATTTCTTCTTTGAGTGCCCACAATCAAGAAATTAATCATGACCTCTCGAAACTCAATCCAACAAATTATAAGATATTTTAAATGTGGGAAATTCATGTCTAATCTTATAAGGTCAAAATACTTGCCAAGAACACATACTTGATTTTTCTGATCAGACAAAATTAGCTCATGAATTGTGCAATTTTGAAAAAGGCAACGGAGGGGATGAAAATACAGGACGAATGCAAGAAGTGGTACAGGGAAATGAAATGGGGACGCGTGCACCGGTTTGTGGTGTACAAGATCAACGAGCGGTCCAGGGAAGTCCTGGTGGACCACGTTGGTGGGCCCGGCGAAGGTTACAACGAGTTAATTGCCGCCTTACCGGCTGATGATTGCCGGTATGCCGTGTTTGATTTTGATTTCATCACACCAGATAACTGCCAGAAGAGCAAAATTTTCTTCATCGCATGGTAATTATTTTGCTTATTCTCAGTTCTGATCTTTAATTTTTTTTAATTTCCATTAATATTGAACCATTGCTAGCTATGCATGAAAATGTTTTTTTTTTCTTTCATTTTTCTGTTTTACAAGAGGTTCAATTAGTATAAGTAAAACTGACTAGAATTTAATTTAAGACCTTGAAGTTTCATTAATTCTGTTTCTAGATCTGCACAAAATTTGCTCTATTTTAGCATTCATTATCAAACATGGATCCATAACCTTCTGTGGTACGAATGCTGTACCGATCTAATCTCTCAACTTGGAATAATTCATAGATAATTAATTTAGACTGGCAATATGAAGTCTTATTGGCAATCTTTTCAATCCACTAGTTCTAACAAAAACGCTCCAGCAAAGTGGACCCAAAAAGGAATGCTGCAGATTTACGCCATTGAATATTAATTTAGTCTGGAAAAATTCGAAATTTAATTAAGTTAATAATTTTAATATTACAATAAAAAATTCTTTGATTATGACATTAAACCCACTCGCATTAGCCTTGTTTACCAAACCTCTATGCTTATTCAGTAGAACAAAAGTTCAAATTTTCTTTTCTTTGGTTCTTCTACTTTACAAAAGGGGATGGATGGAAATGGAATAGAGAAGTTGAGTTGATTAATGATTATCTTTCCCTTTCTTTTAGTCTAATTGAAGACGCAATATAAATCAATAATGGAAGAGGTCAGGTATTGTACCGGTATGGGCCCCTCTTGGTACGTACCGAGATAAATCTATAGGTATTAGGTAGTAGTGTTACTCAAAAGTCAAAAGTCAAAGATATAGATTGATCATCTCACAATTAGACAGGTCATTTCTTTCGAATATAACCTATGAGTATACTGAACACTATCTTAATTGAATTTTATCTCAAATAAACATTAATTGGAATTTAATTATTGACATAATTTTCTCTGTATTAAATGAACACTGTTTTTGCTAATCTATAAGACCCCTTTGCTACATTTACATTACTGTTAGCTATTAAAAAGTTGAGCATTTGTCAAAAACGAAATAATGAAATACATGTTGTTGTCATTATCAGACTCGTACCAATATTCCAATAAGATAAAGAAATATTATTTAAATGCAATACTTATCTCACAAATTAAAGTCATGTCCTTATCACAACTTTTTCTATTTTTCGCAAAAGATGTCTCATCTAGCCCCCACGCTTTCAACTCATTTGACATTGATGTTAGCCTAACTCTTATTTAATTATTTAACAAAGGTACGTCACTGTGTATTATGGCTTGTTGCGGCTGTTTTTAGTACTATTGATTATCTTTTCTTCACGTCGCATCTTATAATTGAGGTTTACTATTTCTTAATTATATGTGTGAAATAATATTGATATCATTTCTTAGAAGTGAGCTGTCTCTTTTAGTAGTACAACAAAGGTCAAGTGCATTTAGTTTGGAAATAACTCCATTTTAAGCAAGATAATACTTTTCTTCTTCGCTTTGGTGTAAACTCTATGCACTATTTTTTTTTTTTTTGATTTAATGAAATTTAGTAGGCAAATTACTTAATAAAAAGCTTCCATCTTTTCTCATTTGTTTTTCCCTGTTACAAGGTCACCTGCTGCATCAAGGATAAGAGCAAAGATCCTCTATGCCACATCAAAACAAGGCCTTAGGAGAGTCTTAGAAGGGGTGCACTATGAAATGCAAGCCACTGAACCATCTGAAATGGGCTTTGATCTCATCAAAGAAAGGGCCCACTGAGGCCCAACTAAAGCCCAGATAGTTCTCAGTGACATAGCAGCGACTACTACTTGTCAACACAGTCTATTTACTTCCAAAAGAAGATTGTTCCTTGAACCAACACATTGATTTTTCGTGCTTGTGTTGGCTAAGAAATGAATCTACATGCATGGATAGTAGTAGATTGGTTAACAAGTAATGGTAGAGATACTGATAACGACTGATATGGGTTCTATGTATGATTGAGACTAAGTGAGTGTGTATGAACATTGATTAACAAGGTGAGGAATGCTGTGTGCTTACTTTGATTGTTATGGTATGCTTGATGGAATAAAATTGACTCGAATTAATCAGTACTCCCCCCCAAATATTTTATTACTTTGTTTCGGTTTTTCTTTTGATATCCTTGAATTATAAATAATTTCTTCTCCACCGCCAGAAAACTAGTATATGTGGACAAATGCTGGTGTATATTAATTAACTAGTATATTTTATTACAATTGGTGAGGATATTTTCGACGTGTGGGCCATGTTGTCCAACATTTTGTTCATAAATATGAACCCGATATAACTATAAGAGGAGGGTTCAAATAACTATAAATATATACATAGACATATAGTAATTCATATATGAAAAAACTTCATACTGTATTCATGCTTTATTTTATGTTTGGCGTAACAAAACTACTAGGTAACAAGCTGGAAACAAAAAATACAGCTGTGGTGAAAATCATTCCTCAAAGAAATAAAATGGATGCCAAAGGGTGCGCCTCATGAATTGCATTAGATGCTTTGGAGATCTGGTGCTCATCTAACATCATGTGTGCATGCCATGCCTATTCTTTTTTGCATCCAATTAGAAACCAGACTATCTGTGTGAACTGTGAAGGCGTCTCTTAAGAAAGAGAGCAGCCAATAGAAAAGGGATGGATCTGGGTACTGGTAGTCTGGTACCGTGCCTCTTTCACATCATCACATGGTGTTTTTTTTGTCCTTCTCAATATCAAAAACTCCTGAACTTATAATCTCCAAAAAAATTGTTTCTTGGACAATTTTTCTAAACTTCCAGGAAGAAAATTAACAAATAATAAGTAGACAATTTAGCACACAATTACAACATTAGCCCAATTTCCATGAATACCTGCACTGCATTTGAAACATTCGACAAGTTTAAATTTAGAACTTTTAAAAAATGGCCAACGTGGCACCCATGCCATGCGGCCCTCAGGCAAATCCCCTCTTTGCCGATTCTGGAAAGAAAAGAAAAATAAGGGGAATATAAGTATATAACCCAAAAAGAAAATATAGAAAAAAAAGAAATATTTTGATGATAAAAGAAATTCTCATACTGATTGCATGTCTTGTTAGAATTTTGATGCCTATTTTTTTTTGCAACCACATTTTATTGATAAACAAGTATCCAAACTGGATAACAGTTACAGTGTAATACTGTAATATAATCGCTCAGGATACATGACAAAGCAACAACAAAAGATTGGGAACTAGCTTCTAAGAAAACAGGGTATGTGTGACCTGTATAATCCCAACCTTTGATGCTAAATTGCGGAACTGAACCGTCGTTCCAATTTTTCAATTCAACATGAAATTCAAACGCTGGCATATATAAGTTGTCTGTTTGATCCTCGTCCAAATTCTTGATTGTTACAAAAGAGCCCAAAAGGCTGGGTCTTATGAGGCCCACATAGACTTCAGTTCAATGGGCTAATTAGCCTGGGTGATATATAGCAATAAATCACGGTGGTCATATTTTACTGAGCCCGGGCAATCCGGTTTCAGTCCCCTTTGACTATTTGTATAGATGCGCTGCCAACACAGGATCTGCGCTCCACTCTAATTCATCTATGGCAGCGGATCAGTATGTGCCTGTGCCTACCACTATGCTAATTATGTGGTGTCTGGAAGTCACGATGTACTCGGACTTATGCCATATCAGTATGTGTCTGGAAGTCACGATGTACCCAGATCATGCGTGACATGTATGCAACTTACCATATCAGGTGATATAGGCATATCTCATGTCTCCTCTCGTCAATTCCCTGATTCTCTCTCTGGCCATATGCTGGTTGTATTCGTTGGGTCGATCGATGGATCCTTTGCACCACCAAACGAAGGAGGGGTTTCGTTTGCAATTCATGAGGAGGGAAGTTTGTTGCGCTATGGATGTACTCCTCCTCGTGCTTTCTCAGCTTATCATATGAAGCGCTAGCGCTTCTTATTGACATGAAAGATGTTGCTGCTTGTAACATAACTCATTGCACCTTTCTCTCAGATTCTAAACAGCTATTTCATACCCTTTCGACGTCCAAATACCCCCCGATTAGTTTGGACTGGCGTGCCCATTCTAAGATTATGCGACTCTCAATTTTTTGTGCAACTTATCCAGGGTTCCGATGCGTCCATGTATCCCACTACGCAAATCAAGAGGCTGATTTATTAGCAAAGCATGCACAGGTTCACCAGATGCCATACGAAGGATACACCTATCCTACGCTCTTACCAGCAGGTCTCTCTTAATGTCTTTTTTTTTTTTTTGGTTAATAATCCGTAGGTAATTCATTAATCAGGAACAAAACTGATTACATCTATCTGTTTGTACCAGTACATAATTATACATAAAGCAACCGTACTGGTACTTAAAATATTATAAACATAACCTCCTTTAAAGCTAGATAAAAAAAAACAGAAAAAACAAAACCGTGCTCTGATTACAAAAAGATGAGCCTTTGAGTTGTCATGCTCAGATTGGTAGATAATGAGCCTGCATGGTTTTTTGTACTTGTGTTCATATTGATAGGTAGTGGGCCAGCATGGTTTCTTGTTATTAGTACAAATAGTGATGTTGTTGTATCATAGCGAGTCAGGGAAATTCAGAGAAGCCTTGGTGCTCAGATTAAATTTGTGCTTAATTATTCAGTTTTAAAACACAACAAGATAGGGAGAGGAAGAAGAAGAGAAAAAAGGAAAGAGAAGGAGGAGGGAAAGGGACAACATCAACACATCATCGTTATCAGCCATAACACGTACATTATTTATATATATATATATAGAGGTAGGCTAATATACAATCGATTGTTCCTAGCCTCCCGTGCAACCAAGTCGTTTTCTGATTTTTAAAGTCCAAATGATCGATCCAAACCGTTAGATGTGATCTTCATATTAAAATGTGCAAGGAGACCAAATTTTATATTTTTTGGAATTTTTTTACTATTTATTAAGCTACTTTGAAAATCGCTGATCCAACGGTGGCTTAACCAAACAGTAAAATCAGAAGCTACCGTTGGATCAGCGATTTTCAAAGTGGCTTAATAAATAGTAAAAAAATTCCAAAAAATGTAAAATTTGGTCTCCTGGCACATTTTAATATGGAGATCACATCTAACGGTTTGGATCGATCATTTGGACTTTAAAAATTGAAAAACGACTTGGTTGCACGGGAGGCTAGGAATAATCGATTGTATATTAGCCTACCTCTATATATATATATATATATATAGTATACTATGGAAGAGGTGGAGCGAATTCACAACACCTCCATTCAAACCCGGAGTGTCGAGATGGAGCGAAGAGCGGTGGCCAGATTCATCAGACAGAAGCACCTGCTCGATTGGAGTGACACGAGATGGATCGAAGAGCGGTGGCCAGATCTGTTGGACGGAAACACTTGCTCAAACAGAATGAAGCGGAGCGATGAGCGGTGGCTAGATCCGTTAGACGAAATCATCGGCTTGAATGAAATGAAGCGAGATGGACCGGGTGAAGGAGGGGGTGGGACGGAGCGGAGGAACTGCTGAAATTAATCGACTCTCAAAATGACTTTTTGAATCGCCAGCGGAATTAACGAGAGAAGAAGCAGAGTTCCCTAGGGAGCTCTGTCCTTTTGGTCTCTCTTAATGTCATTATTGTCCCGAAGATTGTCTCTCTGCTGGAATTTTGTTGATTTCTTGGTTGTGCTCTTCCTAAATTGACTGGGTGTGTAATGTCCTGGTCCTTTGAGCCATCGTAGGTTTAGAAAGCCTTGTTCCTTGACACCGTGTTTATTATAACGAGGCTAGTGATACAATATAATCCCAAGTGATGTAATCCTTATTATCAATATAATTCCTACGAGTTTTTTCCAAAAATATATATATTTCAAACAAATCGAATCGAATCGAACTTATTCTAGTTTAAGTTTGGTTTGAATTAATTTCAAATTGAATTTTTTACAAACTCAATTTTGAATTTTTTATGAACTTTTTTACGACAAGGAAGAGTGATCGTAGTCGGTGAAAGCGAGAGGTGAAAGTCGTATAGGGTTTTAAAACTGAGAACAAGGATTACGACTTATGGCTGGGCGGCCTTATATTTTAACTTTTAAGTCATCAGCGGAAATCAACGGTTCACATTACTTTGAATTTTGAACTAGAATAATTGACGGACCTATTTCGAACAAACCAGATTTGGTTTGAATTAATTTCGAACTATATCGAATCGAATCACGAACAACGATTTTTTTTTGTGTAGCCTGCATATTCCTCTGAGTGGTGACTGTCCTGGTTCGACAGATCTAATCCTAATCTAGTTTGATTTAGTGCCTTCTGCCAGAGGAACAAGACAAAATATGCGCATAGAGGAAACAATCACTAGGCTGCTTTCATTACAATCAAGCAAGGATGATCAAAATTTGTGTCTACATGATATACATACCTCCTGTGTGTTTTAGTTTTGTTTACAGCTAAATGCTTTCAAAAACACACGTTATCTCATATTATATAACAGTTTGTTTGTAACTCTTTGAATAAATATAATTATGCTTCTGACTAAAAATAAAAAATAAAAAATAATTTTTTGTGCAACCCTAACTGAGCCCCACTTCTTTAGATGCTTTTAAATTTGAATGTCAGGGTCTAAGAATTCCTCTGAGATATCTCAAACTTTGCGTGACTTTATGGAAAATTCCAACCGTTTAAATACGTTCTGCACGAATCTCAAAGCACACATAATACTAACCCCCTAGAACACTCCCGAATAGACACCGGACACGTCGGTCACGCAAAAGTTGACATATCTCAGAGAATACGCACTCGTCTGGAAAGGGGTCATGTCTTTAATTAGCGCTGTACAATGGGCCTCATCTTTATAGATCCATGTAATCTATGCATCTTTCTTTGTTGCCTTTTGTGACCCAAGTTGCTGAGAAAAAAGAGTTCCCTTTTCATAACATAATTGAACATATATTGCCAGGTCCGTTTGTCAGTAAATTAGGTCAAGCAATAATCATTGAGAAACCGAGACAATGAAACAGGACTACAATGTAAAGGAAGAGGGGGTTGTCCGATGGCCATCGGACCACTTTTGTGTTCGATGGGTTCTTTCACCTTCAAATCTGCTTTAGGATTCGTGTATACGGATTTTAAAGCAGACGCAAAATTGTAAACGCGAATTCTAAAACAGATCCGACGGCGAAGAGAACCCATCGAACACAAAAGTGGTCCGATGGGCGTCGAACGCCCCCCCCCCCCCCCCACCCCCCACCACCACCACTCCCCAATGTAAAGGCCTTGTTACAGATTCCAGAAATGTGAAAGCAGCCGAAAGGTTCTTTTGTCATATTTTTCAGAACTTAAAAAAGAGAGCTCGTTCATATCCGTTACCAAACAACTTGTTGGCACGCAATGCCAAAAGCAGTCCGAATTATTGTTGCATGCATACCAGCGCTGGCCTACAGGCTACACGTCAATTAATTTGCTAGAGAAATTGAGAACTGGTTTTATTATTTACTTGGGAGTGAGAAATTGAGAATCATTAAAAAGTGGATTTTAATCCGTTGTTCTTTTCTGAAAAAAGAAGGTAGGACTCTACTTTTTTCATTGTCTTTTGTTTTCTCTCTCTTTCTTTCTCTCCTTTTCTCTATTTTCTTTTTCTCTCTCTAAAACATAGTCATACTCTCTTTTTTAGAAAAAGACAATAGATTTTGGATCCTTGAGGAAAAAAGAACGTAGACTTGGGGCTAGGGTGTAAACGATTACGGATAATCTACTCGGTATTCTTTTTGTATCCGGAGATTATTCGATTCCGGATTAAATAGATACGGATATTTTCTTGCATATGGTAAAATAATGGAGGATATGGATAATTTCATGAAGGTAAATATCCGTATCCATATCTGCAATTATTCAGATCCGAAATTACTCCAACCGACTCCGACTTTACTGCTCCGGATAGAAATTCTTATATAATTATCTCATATTCATTTCAGTCTTAGTTGTGGGATAAATGATAATACGATATGGTTTTTAATTTACTCTTTTTTTCGCTGATGATGGTGCTACAATAACACTATTTTCTTTCCTTTTTATCTTTATTTCTTCACTCTCCATTATTTTTCGTTTAAGACTTTAGCCCGTGAATATAGTATATTTTTAGTCTCTGTTAAATTGGTTTAATCATTGTTTCAAGACAACAACAAAACACTCTTTTGTATCTTAAAGTGTATAACTCAATTATCCAACAATTATTCATTTTGTATCCGTATTAATAGATTATTCGCTCCATGTCTGTATCTGTTTAAGGTAGATTTAATTTAAATTTTGACATCCGTTTACTATCTATATCCATATTTGTATTCATATATGCTCATTGAAAGATATATACGGATATGATTTTTGCATTATCCGCTCTAAATCCACTCCGTTTACACCCCCAAGTAGGAGCAGTTTTTTACTTTACATCTTTTTTGTCATTTCTCCGAACGGAAACGGGATTGAGATTTATGAATCTATGCCTATGAAATTTTGTTTGCATTATTCTATGTACATCCATTTGTTATCTTGGTATTTATCATCGTTGCTTAGCCAAATAACAAAAAAAAATAGATACGATTGTTCATCATTTAAATATGGTATATGTCAACCTTGATTTGATTTTGAACAATATTAGTCATTTGTAAAAGAACGGTAAAAGTACATTGCAAAAGGACATAAATTGTTGGAATTTAGTACAGTTGTTATAACATTAGTGTTATTTTAAGATGCAGCGATGTTAACTTTAAAATTCATCAAATAAGTTTCAAACAACGAATCTAAACTGTTCAAACTGATCTATTTCACAAGCGATACATTTACATACAAAATTAATAAATTTTCGAATTTATTTTGTATGAAGTCAAATAGTAAAAAAATATTTAAAAATAAATACATTAAAATACTTAACTTAATTTTTTTTTTTTTACCGCTTGAATTCTTACGAAATGAATTCGAAAATTTATAACTTTTGCATATAATTGTATTACTCGTAAAGTAGATCGGTTTGAATAAATTGAATTTGTTGTTAGAAATATATTTGATGAATTTTGAAATCAATATCACTACGATTGAAATAACACCAATGTTATTAGCCAAACTCGTTGAAATTTTAATATGAATAAGATCGAGTAAAACAAATTAATTAATTACTAGTGGTGCGCTTATATAGTGCATAGTTTAGCATTAGAATTTATTCTTTATAATCAAAAATAAAAAAATAATATGCTTATAGTTCTTGACACAAAAATTTGAATAGTAAAAAATGCATATACAATTTAAATTTTTTAATATTATTGTCAGATATATATCACATGATGTATCAGAAAACAGCTGAAACGAAATCTCAATCATTCTGCGAAAAGTGACCGATTAATGTGAAAAAGAAAAAGAAACAATGGTACGGGAAAAGGAACAATTGCTTATATCAGATCTGCCATTAAATATTAGAGACACGCCGCATGGGGCCACGAAGTTTGTTTTTTGTAACTTTTCTTGATTTATTATCTCTATGTTATGTTACGGACTTGACTCCTCTCTTGTATTTAGAGTAGAACTGGGGTGTTTTTGAGTTTGTCAAAAAAAAATTTAACTCAATTTTAAAATTTATTGAATTAATTTTAAATGATGAATTCAAGTTATTGAAATTCGAGTAGAACTAGGATGTTCTTAAGTTCACTAAGCTTATTGGAAAACTTAAGTTTAAAATCCATCGAATCGGTTTCAAATGACGAATTCGAACCATTGAAATTCGCCTACCTTAAGAGTGATGCGTCTACGTGTGAAAATTTTAACATTCGAATTAATTTAGTATAAACTATAAAGTCAATTGGTTAAAATTAGAAGGTTCATAAAATAATTTTAATGCATTTATTTTTTGAACCTTTTTTTACTACTTGACTTTATGCAAAATTAATTTCAAAATTAAAAATTTTTACATGTAGACGCATCACTTGTAAGGTAGGCAGGTTTCAATGGTTCAGATTCGTTATTGAGGCCGATTCGATAGGTTTTAGACTTGAGTTCACCAAAAGACTTGATGAACTTAAGAACACCCTAGTTCTACTCGTTGAAATTCATCTACTTTACGAGTAATGTGTATACATGAAAAAAAAATTGAACTTCGAATTAATTTAGTATAAAATCAAGCTATCAAAATTAGAAGGTTTATAAATTAATTTTAATACATTCATTTTTTGAACATTTTTTTTTGTACTACTTGACTCTATATAAAATTAATTCAAAATTTTAATTTTTTTGCATTTAAATACTTCACTCATAAAGTAAACGGGTTTTAACAATTCAAACTCATCGTTTGAAGCCAATCCGATAAATTTTACAGTTGTGTTCACGTAGAGACTTGATAAACTTAAGAACACCATAGTTCTACTCATATATTTATAGAGAAACTTGATGAACACCATAGTTCTACTCATGTATTTATACAATTTTGTATAATTTCGAGTTTTGATTTTATTTTTTGGTCATCTCCTACGAGAATACGAGATTGAAACTTAAGAAAAAAAAAAAAGGAATACTTAGTTTAATTTTATACTTTTCGTGTTGTTTATACAGCGAGATTAAGGATGCATAATTATTAATGATCAATTGCTTAGATAAAATGTGTCAGACCAGTCATATGTTTTGGACAAGAAAACACTTTAATTATAATTTGCCATCCAATTTGGGTTCTTCGTTGTAGTACATTTAAGATGTGATTTTTTTTTAAATAATGAGTTAGGGATTGAGCCATCCAATACATATTCAAATTCAATACAAAGTTAGATGTTGTAACTTTTGTAGGTGCACGATAATAATTATGATTCTATATATATATTTTGAGGAGGGATCAAGTTACAACATTTTTTGAGTTACAACAAGCATTATTTACATTTTCAAAGTCCAAATCGTCGATTCAAACCGTTAGATGTGATATCTACAATAAAATGTGCTTTGGAGACCAAATTTTACATTTTTTTGAAATTTTTTTATTATTTATTAAAATGGGTACAAAATTCAATGGTATGAATTTGACTAGTTTTTGTACCCACCTTAATAAATAGTAAAAAAATTTCAAAAAATGTAAAATTTGGTCTCCAAGCATATTTTATTGTACATATTACATCTAACGGTTTGAATCGACGATTTGGACTTTGAAAATGTAAATAATGCTTGTTGTAATTTGTTGTAACTCAAAAAATGTTGTAACTTGATCCCTCCTCATATATTTTTCATGGTACTTGTAATTTGGACAGCTAAGGGCAAAATGAGGCTTATTTTAAGTTGGGACTTGTTACGTTAGTTACAATTTAGACTGATTAATTGATGCTATGATCCGTGAGGGGAGACATATCCCAGTACTGGTACTATTTTCTGCAACCGTAGCTAGATTTTAAATTTAGCAGTTATATATATATATATATTGAATAAATATTGGAGGTCAAACCACTTACTATTAAATATTTACGAAAAATTGTTTCTTCCGAGTTTTGATATACGACTTTTCACACATAAATTGTTATTTTTGTTACTAGATCAAAGGGTAGTTCTCTATATTTTTTTTTTATCTTTCAAAACGATAGAAGGATATATATTTTATTTTCAATGTATTTTACTAGTGTGTTTAGAAATAATTGAGTTGATTTTGTTGTGTTGAATTGAAGTGTAACATATATTCACAGCAACAGCTTAACTTCTTCTTTTTTTGTATTCTCTTTTCGCCTAACGGAGTGGTTCGCGAAGAATTCAATTGCTTGTTGTATAATGACATGTGAAATGATTTTACACTTTTGATGCTATTGAATGTCAAATAATATGTAAATCCATACTTTTTTTTACGCCACTCGAATTTATACAATAAAAATATTTTGAGGAAGAAAAACTTTATCTTCACAAAATCTTTGCTACATGTATATCATTTTTTTTATAATACCCCCACCGATTTCAGTTAAAACCACATCATGGTATTATTGGTACCGAAAACTCTGCTCCTTTTCTTGAGAAAAGGAGGACCCTTCTATTCTCCAATCTGAACCGTTCAAAATCGATCAAACGGTTTCAATTACTTTTTTCTTTTATATCAATATAATCTATTAAAATGAATCATATGTAATTGAAGCCGTTTGATCGATTTTAAATGGTTTGAATTGGAGAATATGAGGGTCCTCCTTTTCTCAAGAAAAGGAGCAGATTCCATTCTCCGAAATGGTACCGTATTACAGTGCTATATGTATATCATAATTATGCAATGTTATCATTTTCACGACATTGAATATATATATACATAACTAGTATGAAGTTAAAACACCTTAAATGTTACAGAAATTTAGCGTAACTGGCAAACATTAATATTTCTTAAGAATTAGTATTTATTTACTTTAATTTTAACTTTAATTCATTTCTCAAACACAAAATTTTAATATATAAAATAAAATGGTCAATACGAAATCTGATGCGAGATACCGCGGTGTAACAATTAGCTGCACATATTACAGCACAAGCGGTACCACAGGAAATCTGATTTAGGTGCTGCTCAAGGTGTGCAATACAAGACAGGGTCCCTCGGAAACACAAGTCACGAAACCTAACGGTCCTCTCTCCGAATTCGTATCCTCTGAGATATCTCAAACTTTGCGTGACTTTATGGAAAATCCTAACCGTTTAAAGACGTTCTGCACGAATCTCAAATCCCACATGACACTGACCCCCTACATCACCCCCTAATAGGCACCGCACACGTCTGTCACGCAAAAAGTTGAGATATCTCAGAGGATACGCACTCCCTCACTCCTCAGTCTCCGCTCCTCAGTCTCCGCTTCTCACTCTGTTTAAAATTATACTGCAGCTTTCTATGTCAGTGCTAACCGTACCCAACAATTACCCCTATAAATCTAAAGTCTATTTTATTTTTTTGAGAAAAATTAATTAAAGTTTAAACATCATTACATGTGTCCTATATTCTTAATCCTTGCAACCCAGTTACCGAGAAAAAAAATGTCACCGTGAATTAATTGTCGAGTTATTTTATTGTAATGTAGCCATCCAAATTCTATTCTCACATGTAGGGGTGGCAACGAACCGAACCGAACCGAACTTATCTTAGGTTTGAGTTTGGTTTGAATTAATTTCGAACCGAACCTGGTTTGATTCGTTTCGAACCGAACCCATTTCGAACTACACATTTTTCGAATCGAATCCGAATCAAATCACGAACTAAATTATTTTTTAGCAGTCCTAGTTATACCGGTAGTTTATACATTAATTTTTTCTCACGGGACAATTCACATGGCTTCCTTTTACCGGTATGAACTATGAAATGAGTGTTTTTAAGTTGAAAAATTGTTCATGAAAAAATACATCAGAGACGGCTTTCCTGGTATGAACTATGAGAGACGACCGAAGAGAGAGGAGAGACAGTCATCTAGTCCGGAGAGAGGAGTGACAGCCAGTCGCCGAGAGCGTCAGCTAGATTTTAGAGCTAGAGGGAGAGTGAGTTAGGGAGAGGTGGAGAGAGAACTAGGTTATTGAGATTTGAGAGCGAGGGAGTGTCAGCTAAGTTAAATTATGACTCTCTATCTTTGATTTTAATTTTATCAGGTAAATGGACGGCCGATGTTATTATGAGATTCGAACCATTAAAATGATCGAACCCATTTCGATCGAACCAGGCTAGGTTTGGGTTTGGTTTGAATTAATTCCGAACCGAACCTGGTTTGGTTCGTTTCAATTCGAATCCATTTTGAATCGAATTAAACTCGAATCAAATCCGAATCAAACCCGAATCGAATCACGAACCTCGAATTTTTTTGCCAGCCCTACTCACATGTGCTTATGTAAGCATATTTAATTGAGTATATCACCACAAGATTTAATGTAAGTAGATAATATTATTAAATCGATATTAATTATATAGGTTAGCAGGCTACCTTTTCCAGCGAGCTTATTTTTCTTAGAATAAATATCTACTTGGATATCATTGTGTAGTAGATTGAGGAATACGCAATCCACTGACATTTTTATTAATATCCAACTTAAAATACAAATTATTAAATTTATTCAAGTCTTCAAATTTTTATTAAAACTACCCAAACTGCCAATTTATTGAGCGGTTTGGGGATTTTTTTTTTAAGATTATGAAATCATGTAGTTTGAGAGAGTTTTGAATTTTTGAATCATAAATTTATGCTATTGATAACTTTTGAATCATAAATGTAACTATAATTCATTGAAAACATCAACAAAAACACAAAATACTTTATAACTACATTTTAAAAGATTTACATACGTAAATCTTGATATATCTCTTTGAATTTTGAAAAAAAAAAAATTATCGTGTAAATGACATATATTGAACAATCATAGATAATTTCAATGATCTTTGAATAATAAATGAAACAGTAATCCATTAAAAAATAAGCAAACGCACACAATGAAATAGTAAATGCATTTTAAAATAATTATACGGGTAATTATATAATCTCTTAGGCTTTTGAGAAAAACTAATACCGGTTGTTGTATGTCTACCGTTGATAGAAAATTTAAACTGAATTTTTGAGACACTAAACGATGTGCAAATTCGATGCTTTTTTAAATAACTTTAATGTTTTATCAATATATTGTTAGTGGTAATTTCTCGCTGACCTTTAATAAAAAAAATATAGGTCAGCATACGGAAATTTGAAAATAGACTAGAAGTACTTTATACATTTTTTCTTTCATCCAATGAGTTTATATCAGAACGTAGTCAGCATCCATAAAAAAAAAAAAATAATAATAATAATAAAAATCAGAAGATAAAACAATATAAAGTTAAAATGACAATACAGTAACAATATTGATGAAGGGGTTGAAGATATTTGGACCACATTTCAGTCTAAATATAAAAAACATCAGGTATCAAATTGATTTTATTCATTGGCTTTTATAATAAGAAAAAGAGGAATTCAATCAGCCATGTTTTAATAAGAAACGTCAATAGTTTATTTTTCGGTTTACATAAAATCAACAAATTATGTTATAAAATAAAAATAAACAAGAATAAACAAGATGGAGATAATATAAAGAATGACTATCTCTTATTTATATATTTTTCATACGTGTACAATACAATATTGCAAAAACCTCTATTTATAGGCTATAAATTATAAATGAAAAATCATCTAAATAAATGGAGAAATGAATTCCAATAGTAGTGGCCATCAATTTCAATAGTAGTACATGGAGTAGTGGAAAAATAAATTGAGAATTAATATTGAAAGTTACACAATGAATGGACCATCCACTGTTATATTCATAACAAATAATAATTTATTATGTTTAATACACAACATTGATTTTATAACCTTTTAATGTGATAAAATCAAATTATTCTTTTACGATATTAAAGGTGAATGCATTACTTTTGAAAATATAACAAGATCAATTATTCACATAATGGTTTGCAATGTGAATTTATTAATAAAAATAGAATTGGTCATTATGATATTGTGATCATGACGACAGAGCACCAAAAAACGTAATTTTTGGATCCTCCTTAAACAAATATGTTCTTGTTAATACTTTACATGCATTATAATTAGATAAATAACATGTATTTCAATTATCTGTATATAAATAATAGATATATAACATATATTTTAATATATATTATAAAAAAAATATGTTATCCACCATTATAATTAGATAAATATTATGAATTTTAATATTTTTAATATTATTTTAATAAATATCCAATTCAATCTGTATTCGTATCTAGATTCGTCTGATATCCTTTCTGTATCCGTATTATAAAAAAAAAATATGAATATAATTTTACCACTATCCACTCCATATCTGCTCTGTTTTCACTCCTACTTCTATACTACAGAACAAAACAAATAAATAATTCATGTACCAACTACAGTTTTCTTCAGACTGATGTATGTTGTCTGAAATATGTTTGTTGCATGAAACCTTCTCCTAGTAGATCACCAACTTCTACCGAAGCTAATACAAGCATTAATTGATCATACTACCATTTAAATCAGCAAAGACCAACAGTATATATATAGCCGGATATTTAACAAAACAAACTGTTCAATTTTTTCATAATTTTTTTTTTTGGAAAAGAAAATTTGATAATTTTAATCCTAATCTACCGTATGTTGACATCGAACTTGAAAATACTATTCAGATTTATAATCCACATAGGTGTTTCACTTAAAGTTTAATGCTACCGACATTTTTAATGATCCTATCTATAGTGCCATATGCCCCCCATGGCCCCATATCTATCTTTCTACCTTAATTTAGCATCGTTCTTCCCATCTTAATAATCTTAGAAATTTTAAATTTTAAACTATTAATATATAAAATTACCTGTATAACTCATGCCAGTAGAAGTTGCGACAATTAATAGCCCTAATAATTCATAGTGTAAGCTATCAAAATATCCCTGCAAACAAATTTTCTATATTTAATTCCTTTGGCAATTTTTGAATAGATAAGATTTAATTTGACGATGCCTCAATTAATTGTAAATTGACGGGGTCCACGAAGCAAGTGCGCATCGCCTCCGCAAAGAACATTCTTCTTTATCATATCAAGATACTAAAAATCATAAAAAAAAAAGAACCAAAGCTTAATGCGCAGTTAAAGTTTTAGAATAATTAATTTATTCGTTTGACACTGACACAGCCTTATTTTAAAATCCTGTATAAGTATAGCAGCAACATGTGTACTTACGGTCGGATTTGAGTGTTTTTTAACATCACGCAGTACTTGAAACTTATTCTAATGCTGCACTTAAGGATCCTCGAAAGGACATAATTAGCTAATTTTCATCAGCATATGTTTTTTTTTTTTTTGTCAAATGATCACTTCATCTCAAATCAACTGATAACATAGTAAAAGTTACCTTGTCATGATGAAGAATTGTCTAATAAGGTAATATTAAACTAAAGGTACTTTCATTATGTTTTTAATTGTGAAAGATCTCATAAGTCCTAAGTATCTGTTTTCTTCACCTCCCATTGGCCTGTGGGCCCCATAGTTCATAGACTAAATTTCTTGACAACTTAATTAATACCTGCATCTAAGAGATGTTTGTAGTAATTAGCATCAATGTTCAAAATTAGACTTTTAACTGAATATAGATAAAATGATTTCGACGCCAAAATTGGACCCTTGATTCATTCTCTCAAGAAAATAAAAATAAATTACAGGTCTGCGTGGCAGCAAAGTTAAACTTATCAATGCTACAGTGAGAATGCATATAATACCCCATGGCCCCATTGAATGCATCTCATCAATTCTTACCTTTGCCTACGGGCGTGTTTGAAGCAAAAAAAATCAATTCTTACCTTCCCTCCTACCGGGCCATTCTGAATTCGTATCCTCTGCATTAACTCAAAAAAGAATCTTTTGAGTTAATACACATGAAGCGTCTGATCAGATTTAAGATTCGTGCTAATTGGATCCTCACAAATATTAAAGACCCCCATGTTATAAGCATAGGCCGGATGAGCTCCGTTTACAATCAGACGGTCCATATGCATTAACTGAAAAGATTCTCTTTTGAGTTAATGCAGACGATGGGGACTCGGCCCATTCTCTCGTGCACGGAACATATTACCTAGTTGACTACACCCATCTCAGAAAAGCAGACATTTTTGGACCCACAGTCAGTTTAACAATATGGACACAACGGTTCAAGACCAGGTCCAGCACTAAATCTTCAAAACTACGAGGCCCCGCTTTTTCTATTTCTGTACTTTCTCGCTCTTTCTCACTCGCTACTGACATCTCTCAAACCATTTCCTCTCCTCGGCATCTCCTCTCTCTCCCTTTTCCCTCTCCAATGGCTACCACTCTCTCATCACTCTTCTTCTCCCTTCTAACCCTATCCATAACCCTAACAAACTCTTTACCCCAAACCCAGAGAAAAACCTACATAGTTCGAGTTAATTCCCTCGCGAAACCCGCCATTTTCACTTCCCACTCCCACTGGTACGCCTCATCCGCCTTCTCCGACGAATCATCAGAACCACTCGCACCCCTCCACGTGTACGATACCATCTTTCATGGCTTCTCCGCCTCCCTAGACTCTACTCAGGCCAATTCCCTGCGCCAAAACCCTTCCGTGCTTGCGGTGTACGAAGACCGAGTGCGCCAACTCCACACGACCAGATCGCCGCAGTTTTTGGGCCTGAGAACTCAACTCGGGCTTTGGTCCTTGTCGGATTACGGATCAGATGTGGTCGTGGGCGTGTTAGATACGGGCGTGTGGCCCGAGAGAAGGAGCTTTTCGGATCGGAACTTGCCACCGGTTCCGGCCACGTGGCGAGGCGAGTGTGAAACGGGTCCCGGGTTCAGTGCTTCGGCTTGTAACAAAAAGCTTGTGGGAGCAAGGTTTTTTGTCAAGGGCCATCTTGCAAGATATGGCAAAGATGCTGTTGCGGGTATGTTTTTATTCATGGCCCTCACGAGTGTCGAATCTAAGTTTTTTTTTTTTTTTTTCCTATATCAATCTTCTGAGTTGAGAGAGGAATCTAATTATCTACATTTGGTTACTTACTGTAGACGTGTTCCTATTACACTATCCTGAGTGCTTCCCATTTTGAGATTATTACGTTTTGCTGATATTTGTCACAACAATTCTACAAATACAGAAATTAGGTAATTTTATCATCCCTGTAGCCAGGATGACTAAACTATCATGAATTACAAAGGACCAAAACATAAATACTGAATAAATAATTGTGAAAAATAAGGCCCGAAGGTACCAATGCTAAAATGTTTCTTACTACAATACTACTTGTGAAGCACAACACCATAATAATGATGTTCAAACCTTACAAAGAAATCCAACCTATTACAGGTAATGCCTCGGTCGAATTCCTTTCACCACGTGATGCAGATGGGCATGGGACCCACACTGCCACCACTGCCGCAGGAAGCATTTCATTTAGTGCAAATTTTTCTGGGTATGCTGCTGGTATAGCAAAAGGCGTTGCGCCTAAGGCACGTGTGGCAGCCTATAAAGTCTGCTGGAGTAATTCTGGCTGTCTCGACTCTGACATCCTTGCTGGTTTTGATAAAGCCGTATCAGATGGGGTCAATGTAATTTCCGTGTCAATTGGTGGTGGTGACGGTGTAGCTTCTCCGTATTATCTTGACCCAATTGCTGTCGGGTCATATGGTGCAAATTCGCATGGTGTTTTTGTTGCCACGTCAGCCGGTAATGATGGTCCCTCGCCCATGTCGGTCACCAACCTCGCACCGTGGTTGACCACAGTGGGTGCAGGTACAATTGATCGTAGCTTCCCAGCAGAGATAGTTCTAGGGGATGGACGCAAATTCTCTGGTGTGTCACTTTATGCTGGCAAGCCACTTTCTGATAAGATGCTTCCGATAGTGTACCCAGGCAGGACTAGTGGTTTATCAGCTTCTCTTTGCATGGAAAGCTCGCTCGACCCGAAGGCTATTGCGGGAAAGATCGTGATATGTGACCGTGGGAGCAGTCCACGTGTTGCCAAGGGATTGGTCGTGAGAGAAGCCGGTGGTGTAGGTATGATACTTGCAAATAGTGCTACAAATGGAGAGGGTTTGGTTGGAGATGCACACGTGCTACCGGCTTGTGCAATAGGGGCAAATGAGGGAGATGTGATTAAGAGCTACGTGACAGGTTCTGCCAACCCAACGGCCACTATTGTTTTCAAGGGTACGTTGGTTGGAGTCAAGCCTGCACCTGTTGTAGCATCTTTCTCTGCACGCGGGCCCAATGGGCTCAGCCCAGAACTGCTCAAGCCTGACTTGATTGCGCCAGGTGTGAACATACTTGCAGCATGGACTGATGCTGCAGGACCCACAGGTCTTGAAACTGACTCGAGAAAGACCGAGTTCAATATCTTATCAGGTACTTCTATGGCATGCCCTCATGTTAGTGGTGCAGCTGCACTGCTCAAATCTGCACACCTGGATTGGAGCCCTGCTGCAATCCGATCCGCAATGATGACAACTGCTAGAGTGGCTGATAACCAAGATGGAAAATTGGTGGATGAAGCCACTGGCCATGTGGCAACTCCACTTGACTTTGGTGCTGGTCACCTTAACTTGGCACGTGCACTTGATCCTGGTCTTGTGTACGATCTTGGAGATGCGGATTACATCTCGTTCCTCTGTGCAATTGGTTATGATGCAAATACCATACAGGTTATAACTCATGTGCCGGTAACATGCCCCAGAAAGAAACAATTAGCTGAGAATTTGAATTATCCATCGATATCTGTTGTGTTTGGGCAAACAAGTGGGGGGAACAGAACTAATAAGACAGTATTGAGGACCGTAACAAATGTGGGGGCGAAAGCGGAAGTTTTTTATAATGCCAAGGTAGAGATGGCTAGTGGGGTCAAAGGTATGAAGGTGGCTGTTCAGCCTGAGACATTGTCTTTTACAAAAGCTGCAAGGAAACAAAGCTTTGCCGTCACGGTAACTGCTGCGGGTCCCACCTCTGCACCTGTCTATGGGTATCTTGTTTGGTCTGACGGCGAACACGAGGTGCGGAGCCCGCTTGTTGTCTACTGGGTTCAACCAATGTGAAGAAGTTTTTGCCATGCACCATTGTAATTTCCAAATATTTTAGGCTGGAGAGATGGTTTGAAAACTGTGGAACTTTTACAGGTAAATTGGAATCCATGTGAAAATACAAGGGGGAAATAACACTCATTGTGCTGTAAAGAAGTTTACAGAAGCTTGAGGTGGGGTTAAAATGAACCAGAATAGACTACTGATCACATTTTGGGGTCCAGCTATGGATAATGGAGAGCATTTATTAAGAGATAGGGAACCGTAATTAATGATGGGGGTATAGTGTAATATGCATTAAAGTTTTGGTACTATTTTGAACTTCATTTTTTTTTCTTGTTATTTGCTTCACTTCTAAGTTTGCTTCAGAGTGCCTGATTGGTAAGTTGGTATGGAAATTAACTTATATAATGTGCGCGCTAAGCACTTTCGTTGTTATGATTACAAGTTTTGTGAAAACAACGAGACATGTTGCTACAGGTCCGATTATATATGTTGTTTGTTTCAGATTATATAATTTTGTTGAAAAAATTATTACGGTTGATTCGTGTGCATAAACTGTTTTTTGAGCATTAAATGACCGTTAAAGCTTTCAAATCATCTCAGTAGTGGTATACTGGTTTTTGAATCTGCGATGCGTGCTTGAACTCTTTTAAGTTTCTTGTCAGAACGTTAACATGCTTAAAAAATGGAAGCCATTTTTATGAATTTTAGACCATTCTGTACTTGGTGTCTTGAACTCCACTTTTTTCATTATTCTTTCTGATAAGAAAATAAATCTTATGAATCATGTGAAGTCTTTTGTAATAGTAAAAAAATAAAACGACAAAAATTCTCTCGTCTGAGGCATGGCCGCATGGCAAAACATTTCTCCATTCGTATTTTGTCAACAAGACATGATTATGAAATAATGATGAAATGCGTGGTTCCTCTAATTTGATACATCATCGATTAGGCATACTAGTTGACAGAGAAAATTAATTATGACGTGTAAAAGTAGGGCTTCTTCTTATTGTGCCTTTTATATCATGAGAAGTCCGATTTTTTTGTTTTGTTTTTTGTTTAACTAACAAAAGCTATCATGTCTTTCAATGATTCAATCAAACACTTTCCAGTACAACTTAATAATAATAATGATCTCCTTGCTAATTAAGCTCTCTGACAATATTTGTGGTTTTCTGACAAAATTAAACATAGACAGAGTACAGAGAAATGATGTCAGAGAGAAGGTGGAAGTTGGTTGGTAAAACACACCTGAAGTGAATTGAATGATTAAATGAGAAAATAGAGAGATCCGTTAGGCTTCAATTCATGCCAACTTATGGGTTCACATGATTTCGTTTTACTTGCAATTGATGAGGTCTGTTCTTGTGGGGGCTAACTGTTAAATTCTCTGCTGCTTCAGGAAAAGAAGCAACAAAGAATAAGACGACGAAAGAAATAGAGGAAAACCACCAAAAAGAAAAGAACAAAATAATTTTAATATTCTGGGCAATGTTCTGCTTCCTTCACAGAACCTCAGTTTAACGGAATTGAATCGTCTGCCCCCCTAGGGGCAGGAATTTTCTGCCCCCAGAGTCACTGTTGGTGGACCCCCTAAACCCTAAACCCTAAATCCTAAACCTAGCCCCACCTCGCAGTGACTGAGGGGGCAGGTGATCTGCTTCCCTGTTTAACCATCAACTATTGCTTTTCCTTAATCAAAACTGAGGCTACCATCCTAGGTACTACACAGTGCACATGTGTGCTTGTTGCTCTAAATGTTCTTGCATTCTGTTCCTGGCATTGGACCAAGCTACAGTCAGTCATAAACAGAGCCTTCCACTCCTTGATTGTAATTCCCCCTCCTCTACGCATCAAATACTGAAGAGTTCAGCCATGTTTCATGTATTGTAGCACCCCTTAGTATGATCTTGGAACCAACCAGCAATGCCACCCTTTCTCAACCCTCAAACCCTCAATTGCATATGTGCACTAAAAAACAAATGAAAGGTCGATCGTTTCCAGGCAGTTACCTGAACACATGACACATGACGTGTCACAAAATATCTCTCTTCTCTAATTTGAAGCACATCTCGAGTCAAGGTTCTATCCTTCAATGTTTTACTTTCAATCATTTATGATGTTGCTATGTCGGATCATTATGGTTACACCAACTTGTGCTCCAGTCAGTTGGCGGTCTATATTTATTGGTTTTTCTTGTTTCTAGGTTTCTGACAAATTCGAGTTTGGAGTTTATTTCTGAAGGTCAGTTCGTGAAAACATAAATTTTTTCATTAAATTAAATAGATTTGTTAAAAAAAATAGTTGCCATTAAATAGAAAACAACAAAGAAAATCCCTATAATTCCCAACGAGTATTTATTTTTTCAACAAAAAATGTACGTACGTACATCCGTCTTAATAGTTAAAACCGAAAAAATGCTCTCTCAGTTTTTTTAAGAAAATCCTTTTATTTTGGAGTCATTATGTATACTATTTTTTTTTTTTTTTGGGTCAGATTAGGCATAGTGTCAATGGCACACTTTTATTTGTTTATCCAACCTGTCAGGGGCGGACGCATGATTTTTGTCAGGACGGGGCAATAATCGGATGCAAATAGCTTATCGGGTTCAAATCCAATAGCTTATCGGGTATAATTCAACATAACAAAAAAAACTACCAATCAATATAATAAAAATCCTAAATTACTTGAAAAAAATAAACAATTCAACATCTATAAGGCATTTGAAATCAACATTTTGGTTCAACTTGGCAGTCTCTGCCTTTGAATTAAAAAAAAATATATTTTGGTTCAACTAATTTTCGATATTTGGGATCAGCGCCTATTTGGGCTCCGCTAATTTGTTTCGCTCAGAGTTTATATGGGCTCCGTTCCGTCTATTAGAATTCCAGAATGGGTTACAAGGGGACAATTTGAATTCCAGGGAGGGGCAGAGGTCCGAAAAACAGATTTTTAGCACTATTTTGAAAAATCCAGCAGGGGGCAGCTGACCCCCCCTGTGCTACAGTGGATCCGCCCCTGCAACCTGTATTGTATTTGAAAACATGGATATGGGTAAGAATTTTTTTTGTTAGCTTATCGATTACAGTTAAGGGTAATAATTTTTTTTGTTATCTTACCCATTATTGCATAAGATAATTTAAAAAAAAAAAAAAAAAAAAAAAAAATATATATATATATATATATATATATATATATATATAGAGTTAGGCTGGGGTGCTATGGATAGCATAGTGGCCTCCCGTGCTACGGCTCAATATTCAAGTTTTCAAAATCCAAACGGTCGATCCGAACCGTTTATCTTATTCTCCATATTAATATATGCTTGGAGACCAAATTTTATAATTTTCTCAATTTTTTTACTATTTATTAAGCCACTTTGAAAATCGCTAATCCAACGGTTTTTCTGTTTTGTGCAGCCACCGTTGGATCAACAATTTTGTAAAATACTTAATAAATAGTAAAAAAATTCAGAAAAATGTAAAATTTGGTCTCCAAGCAGATATTAATATAGAGAATAAGATGAACGGTTCGGATCGACCGTTTGGATTTTGAAAACTCGAATATTGAGCCGTAGCGTAGAGGCCACTATGCTATCCATAGCACCCCAGCCTAACTCTATATATATATAGAGGAGGGTTCAAATGCCTCCATCATGCCTCCATTTTTAAAAACTTAAATAACTCAAAGTTTAAAACTTAAACATCAAAATAAAACCGTTAGATGTAATCTATGTTATTTTCTCTATGTGCTCATAAAAAATTAAGGCATTTTGATTTTGTTTTTATATGAATCAATAAGTTGAAAAATCAACGTCTATAAATTATCCACATTTGTATACATTTTCAAGATGACAATCAAAACAAAGTTGAAATGCCATAATTTTTTACATGTGCATAGATAAAATGATATAGTTCATATCCAACGGTTTTATTTTGAATTTTAAGATTTAAATTTTGAGTTATTAAAGTTTTTAAAAATGGAGGCATGATGGAGGCACAAAAAATGGAGGCATTTGAACCCTCCTCATATATATATATTTGTATGAAGATGATACATGATACAATAAAGTTTTGCATTTTATTAAAATTTTTATAATACAACTTATTCTATTTTTTTTTTCTTGTTTGAAAAATATTATATCGAAAACACAAATCAAAATGTTAATGAATTTTTTTTATCTATTTATCTGACCCATATCGTATTTTAAAATACGGATAAGAGTAAAAATTATTTTTTGTTATCATAACAGCTACAGGTATAAAAACATCTCCATTCAACCCGTATCGTAACCGTTGACACCCCTAGATGAGATGGAACTTTTTCTTAGATGAGATCAAATCAAGATTTGTCGTAACTCGAGATAGCCTGAACACGAAATTAATTAACATCTATAAATTTGTTAGTCTCGTTCTTTTGATAAGTCTCAGATTAAAAGGTAATCGATCGTGTACTTTTGGTTGGTTGGATTTATATCAAATTTGACTTTGGTCCATGTTGGATTGGTTTTCGGTAACCGTCAAGTCAATTCGGATTCGAGGATTCGGAAAGTTTGGCATGTGTTTCCGATTAGGATCCCTATCCCCTTATACTCGGGGCACACTTAGGAAAGAATAGTTTGGAATTAGTTCCTAAAAAAAAAAAAAAAAGCACCTATTCTCTCGTAACATTTCTTCATTTCTTTTTTTACTCAGTCATTAATTACTTAAATAATTACTAACTATTTAAGAGGACCATCACCTAATATTTGAAAGATTTTACAACTTATAAGCACAAGTATATATTCATTGATAATGCATAAAGTATTTATATATAGAGCATCAAGTATTCATATCTAAGATATCAAGTATTTAAAAAAAAAAAAACTAGACACATTACTCACCCATCTTGTATACGTTTTTAGAGGTGTTTTTTTTTTCTCCGTTCAATATAATAAATATTTTTGACGATCTGTAAGGAATTTTATAAATCTAAAACCACGAACGTCTTTTACAAATTTTTCTCTTTCAAATGAGATCCATAATAATATACTTTCGAGTTGTCCGTTGCACAAGTATTCATATCTTGTTACGCAAATATTTATACCTCATCGAGAAAGTATTCATCCTCGTCTTGCAAGTGTAAATATAAAAATTGGACACATCACTCATCCATTTTTTACACGTTTTTTAGAGGTATTTTTTTTTCTATTCAATATAACCAATATTTTTGACGATCTGTGAGAAATTTTGCAAATCTAAAACCACGAATGTTTTCTACACAATTTTGTCTTTCAAATGAGATCCATGATGATATACTTTTGAGTTATCTGTTGCACAAGTATTCATATCTCTTAACGCAAGTATTCATACCTCATCGAGAAATTATTTATCCTCGTCGTGCAAGTATAAATATAAAAACTGGACACATCATTCATCCATATTTTACACATTTTTAGATGTATTTTTTTTCTCCGTTCAATCTAACCAATATTTCTGATGATCTGTGAGAAATTTTGCAAATCTAAAACCACGAATGTTTTCTACACAATTTTGTCTTTCAAATGAGATCCATGATGATATACTTTTGAGTTATCTGTTGCACAAGTATTCATATCTCTTAACGCAAGTATTCATACCTCATCAAGAAATTATTTATCCTCGTCGTGCAAGTATAAATATAAAAACTGGACACATCATTCATCCATCTTTTACACATTTTTAGATGTATTTTTTTTCTCTGTTCAATCTAACCAATATTTCTGACGATTTGTGAGGAATTTTGCAAATCTAAAACCACAAATGTTTTCTATACAATTTTATCTTTCAAATGAGATCCATGATGACATACTTTCGAGTTGTTTGTTGCACAAATATTCATATCTTGTCACACAAGCATTCATGCCTAAGATATCAAATATTCATTCATACACGTTGAAGTACTCATATCTAAGACATCAAGTATTCATTCGTATACCTCTATTTTTTTTTTCAAAATTTGTTTTTTTTGTAATTTCTTAGTACTTAGTACGCACTAGCCTAATTCACCATTCATGAACTATTTCATGAGGAAGAGAAACATAGACATGAAATGGATTAATTACATCCACAGAGACAAAAATAGTTGAACTCCATTCATTTAGCACTCATTTTGAGACGGTCGACAGTGATAGATCTGACCCTGTGGAGGCATGCTTGATTGGGATATAGTATATAAAGTATTCATTCATACAAATTGAAGTATTCATACCCGGCGAAGGCATGCTTGATTGGGATGGAGTGACAGATTATCTCCGGCAGAACATCTGCTGGAGTAGGAGCAGCAGGCATAGATGGAAAACCGGAGGCAGAGGCAGAGGTGGGATCGAGAGGGTGGGAACTTATTGTATTAACATTTAAAGGTGGGAGAGGGTGGGAGGTGGGAGGGAGCTTATCGATGGAAAAACAACGGAGGCTGAGGTGGGAGGCAGAGGTGGGAGAAGCAGAGGTGGGAGAGAGAGGCGGAGGCGGAGGTGGGAGAGGGAGGTGGAGGTGGGAGAGGAAGGGAGAAAGAAGAAAGAAATAAAAAAAGTAGTTAGAATTAGTAGTTATAGTTAAAATAAAAAACTAGTTAGTTAGAGGAAGAAATGAGAGAATAATAAGTGGAGGAAGATATAATTACCAAAAAAAAAAAAAAGTTTAGTACACATTGTAGATATAGGAGCTTCATTTTGAGATTCATATCAGATTTAAAAAATTGTCTGAATTTTCTAAATGTACTCTCTGGTAAGGGTGGCATTGAGTTGGACTCCGCTCGTAACCGAGTCAATACTGTTCCAATAATTTTTTTTGTCCAACCACCACCCCTCTCCAAAAAAAAAATAGAGAAAAACTGTAATATTCGTGTAGCCAATCAATTAATCGTCCTTGCACTTGAATCATGGAAATCTTGTCTGCCGTTTTAACCAATCAATTAATCCGTCCATTCCTAGCGCTAGGTCTGTTTTTGTTGTGGTTCAAAATTCTCTTGTCTCAAGGAACTATGGTTTAATTTTTTATTATAATCATCCGATTTAAAACAAACATACATAATTACATCAAGATCCACAATAAAATGCACCTATAAACCATTACTGAAAATCTGACATTTAATAAGGAATAAATATAAATTGTCCTTGAAAATATTTAGAGAGTTAAGTAAACTGAAATTGATATTAAAATGAGTTTTAGAAGAACTAATGCCGGGATTTATGAACACTTCTAGAAACCGTCGAATATAGTTGTGTGGTATTGGGGCCAAAATTGTCATCGATCGATATCATTTGTCAGGATTTATTTTTTGTTTAGAATTATGCAGAAATATTTGAATTCATAGTTTCTCTTATAATTTAGAATCTCATTAGATTTAATTTTTAATTGTAAGAAAGTGTTCTTAGAAAGTCTTTTGATTGTTTATTTTTTATTTTTTATCTTTTAATGTTTAAGATATGATCAGTGTTGTAAATAACGGTATGCAGTCGTCGGACGGATGGGGTACTGCCAAGCGATTAATCGGAATTATGCGGACAATTTAACGTTTTTATTAAATTTATGTATATATATCATAATTTATTTAACTCATTAAACTTATCAAATAAACTTAATTTAAATTAATTTTATTATTATAACATGACACTACACTTTTTTTTTAACGCATAAGCACTTTACATGTGTTAGTAACATATTTATTTAATGAAAAAATAAATTCAAGAGTTAAACTTTTTTCAAATACTAATAATATATTATGTGAAAGAAATGAAACATTCAAACATAAAATCACTAAATTTAGTCTATAATAACAACTTAGTTTGATAAATGAATATGTCGTACTAATTGATAAAATTACATCAGTAATTAGTAAGAAAAATATATGATAAATAAATAGAAGAAGAATTAATCAATTTTAAAGTAAGAAGAAAAAACATATATAAAAATATTGAATGTATGTTCAAGTACAAATAAAACTGCAATACATGATTTATAAAACTTATTATCACATTATGACATTAAAAAAAAGTCAATGTGAAAAAAATTACTGAAATAAACGGGAATAATCGGCCAATTAATCGGTAAAACGGCCGATTAATTGGAAAAATGGCCAATTAATTGGAAAAACGGCCTATTAAACGTTTTCTACCGCAAACATGCCTCTGTTAAGGGTATGCGTAACGGTTTGGTCACCCATCACCGATTAATCGGCCATCACGGGTGTTTTTTACAACATTGGATATGATGGAGAGATTGAGAGAGGGTTAAGATTTATATATCTTATATCATAGGGACCAAATCTTTGTAATTAAGCAAATACACTCCTTTGGTTGTTTTAATTGGATAATTATCAATTTCAGCTCATTAATAAAAACAAATATTCTTCTTCAAAAATATAAAAATAAATATTGCCCCTTTAAGTTCTATAGATCAAATCCACATTCTATATCGACATATTAAAGTCCAAACAGATTTAAACTATATTGCTTACTTTTAGTTGAGCATAAGATAAATAATATACATCTTATAATTACTTTATTAGTTTTACTGTGATATATTTCATCGGAGTAAATATCAAACTGTATTATTAATCATCGTCAATATTTTCTGTAATTTATCAAATTAATGTTTCAGATTTTAGATATAAAAAAAATCAACGACTATAATTATAAAAAACACTACAAGAAAATGTACAAATGAAACAACGTAACAAAACTTATAAGTCGATTATTACTAAAAGTCTAAAATTTTGAAGGAAGTTTAATCTTTCCTTTAATTATAAGAAAAAAGAAAAAGAAATAGCACTTGCAATAATATATTATTTAATTGAAAAACTTTGTTAGCTGCTACTATGATCTTTGCTTTGCAACAGCATATAATAGTCGGTAGACAGAACAAAATGACTTAGACGTGTAGTAGCACTGTATGTACAGTTGTACACTGTATTGATACAAGGATTTAGTGTCATTGAACCTATTCGGCTCTATTTTAGGAGACTTTCGTAGTAGTTCGTCTTATAAAGACTAGCGACTCTCTCTGTAATTTTTTTGAATAATTATATGAAACCCTCCACTTCTATTCTCTCATTTTCTCCGCACTCTCTCTCTTCCTTAACTGTCATATATCTCTCCACTAATTTCGTTAAAAGTTTCATTTCATTCTCGCATTAAATTAGATTGTCATTTAATACCAATCCCAGTATTAATTATGCCTTCCTCTAATAACAATTTCCGCATTAATTATTCCTTTAAAAAAAATCTCCGCATTAATTATACTGTTATCTAATAACAATTCCCGTTAATAAATGCTTATCTGTTAATTGATGTTCAAAAAAATATTTATCATTATTTCTGAGAAGTATTTACCCCTGTAACATAGAGTATTTATCATTATGTCTGAGAGTATTTATCATTGATGTTTTACTGTAAGTTGCAATTATTTCTGAGAAGTATTTATCTATGTAATACAAAGTATTTATCCAT
The DNA here is from genome assembly GCF_964058835.1 of Carex rostrata. Lineage (NCBI taxonomy): Eukaryota > Viridiplantae > Streptophyta > Magnoliopsida > Poales > Cyperaceae > Carex > Carex rostrata. Next base: position 2,287,300 of record NC_135948.1, on the reverse strand, counting down.
GTAACATAAAATATTTATCATTATGTATGAGAGTATTTATCATTGATGTTTTATTGAAAGTTGCAAGTATGTCTGAGAAGTATTTATCCATGTAACATAAAGTATTTATTCATATAATGTAAAGTATTTACTCATGTAACATAAAATATTTATCATTATGTCTCAGAGTATTTATCATTGGGTGAGGAAATTGTTTATTTAATGGTCTCTAGTTGTGCGGGGACGATTAAAAAAAAAAGGAAATTTTGTGCAGGGACAATTAATGGATTGATTTATTCTTTCATAAATAGAGATCATTGCATAGGGTTTAATACCTGACAAATTCAAGTTAAATACTTTGATGCTTCAAGTTAAATACTAACAGTTTTTTAAACGCTCATTAATGATTGAGCGGTCCTCCCATGTTTAATGGTTCTCAGTTGTGCGGGGACGATTAATTTTTTTTTTTTGTGCGGGGACAATTAATGGATTGATTTATTTTTTTCATAAATAGAGATCATTGCAGAGAGTTTAATACCTGACAAATTCAAGGTAAATATTTTGATGCTTCAAGTTAAATACCTGCAGTTTTTTAAACGCTTATTAATGATTGAGCGGTCTCTCCATGTTTTGTTTGACAGTATCTGCGGAGATAAATGCAGGGTGGAGGCTGCGGAGATTGTTATCATCGTCCAATTTTTTTTTGGTGAATTCCTTGAACTTTTTATCCTGCATCCAACGTTAAAGACAATTATTAAAGTTAATATAGTGGCAGAACGTGTAGTGTTCTTCTTTTGGATTGCTACAGCATTGTGGGGGCAGTTGGCCCAATACACACACAAAATGGGCCATAATTAGGTATCGTGGCACTGTTCTTGTTCGCAAATGTATTTGCTCTAGAATAATATTTTTGTCTTATGCTGAGAATTATATCTAACATAACTAATTTAGATATTAATTTTCCAATGGAGGATTGTAGATATATATATATATATATATATATATATATATATATATTTTGAAGTACTTGATAGAAGAGGATTGTAGATTTGAAACATAGTATTTGCTCCAGGAATGATTTGATAGGTTCCCCTCGTACAAAAAAAAAAAAAAAATGGTCTTGTGCTCTGCGGTGAAGATTTGCTTTGAATTTTGACTGTGACGAAAGCATTTAATTTATCGCTACAGAAAGAAGTAAAATGCATTGAGCTTGTAACATTGTAATCATAATTTGGGTCTGTTACGTGGAAACACAGACCATGGAAGTTGGGCCGATTCACGATCGAGTTGGGCCATAATTTTTGGGCTGTGTTGTAGTAAAATTTAGTGCGTTTCACGTGGAATTTTTGGATGAACTACGAACTCCAAGGGCACCCTTTGTCGTTTTGTCTCGGTCAGAGTGATCAGTGTACTACTAAAACAATAGAAGAAGGAAATTAAACCCACGGCACCTACGGGCTGCGTATCCTCTGAGATATCTCAACTTTTGCGTGACCGACGTGTCCGGTGCCTATTCGGGGGTGATGTAGGAGGTCAGTATTTTGTGTGCATTGAGATTCGTGCATAGAGTATTTAAACGGTTGGGATTTTCCAAAAAGTCGCGCAAAGTTTGAGATATCTCAGAGGATACGAATTCGCCTACGGGCTTCTCTGGGGCTGGCAAAAAAATTCGTAGTTTGTGATTCGATTCAAGTTTGATTTGAATTTGATTCGAGTTTAATTCGATTCGAAATGGGTTCAAATTGAGACAAACTAAATCAGGTTCGGTTCGAAATTAATTAAAACCAAACTCAAATCTAGCTTGGTTTGATCGAAATAGGTTCGCGAGCTTTTATAATTTGAATCTCATAATAACATCGGCCGTTCATTTACTTGATAAAATTAAAACTTAAGATAGAGAGTCATAATTTAACTTAGCCGACGCTTCCTCGCTCTCAAATCTCAATAATCTAGTTCTCTATCGGCCTCTCCCTAACTCATTCTCCCTCTCACTCTAAAACCTAGCCGACGCTCTCGGCCTCCGACCGTCACTCCTTTCTCCGACCTAGACGATTGTCTCTCCTCTCTCTTCGGCCGTCTCTCCTCCGCCTTCTCTATCTTTCGAATTCTCACTTCATTAGATGGTCCGATTGAGGGTTTAATTGAGTGAGCACTCGAGGTATGATTACTTGTTTTACTGCATATTTTAGTTCTTGTACTTAATCATATTTTTATGATTATTTGTTGTCATGTATTTTTTCATAGATAATTTTTCAACTTAAAAACACTCATTTCATACCGGTAAAAGAAAGCCATGTGATTTTTGTCCCGCAAGAAAAAATTAATGTATAAACTATCGGTATAACTAGAGCTGCTAAAAAATAATTTAGTTTGTGATTCGATTCGGGTTCGATTAAAAAAATGTGTAGTTTGCAATTAATTCGATTCAAAATGGGTTCGATTTGAAACAAATCAAACCAGGTTCGGTTCGAATTTTATTTAAACCAAACTCAAACCAGGATAAGTTCGATTCGGTTCGATTCGTTACCACTCCTAGGCTTCTCTTAAAAAAAAAAAAAAAAAAAAATCATACCCACGGGTTTTCCTCAAAAATAGAATGAAGGAAATTATATTTTGTTCGGAGTGGTCCCACATGACTGTAAGTCTGTAAGAAAGGAATGGCCTGAAGAACAAAATAAATAAATACGAAAGCTCAAGCGAAAAACACATATTGAAAGAAAGAAGAACTTCGACAAGAGCTTAGTTGAAATTCACGGTCCCCACTAAAATTAAGTAATTAAGCCCCATTCTCTGCATTAACACACCGTTTATCTCTGGACCGTCCGATCAGAATCCGGTCCAGTCCGGCCAGGCCTTTAACACACGGGGCCCTCAATATTCGTGAAGATTTAAATCGGACGGTCGTGATCTTAACTCAAAATTCAGAGGATACGAATTTATGCAAGAGTCCCTTCTCTCTTCGTTTTTTGTTTTGTTTTTGAGAATTGGCCGTAGGCCCCACGCGCGCACACACTCTCTTCGTTTTTTTAGTGAGTACCAATCGGTAGATGATTGGTACCTTTCCCTGTTTCCCATGGTGATTTAAAAATCTTATCTGGTCTACCAATAAGCTCAGAGAGAGGGAGAGAGAGATAGTACTTGGCAGCCACTGCCAAGGTTTTGAGAGAGAGAGAGAAAGAGAGATGGATCGGGCTACTGTCGCGTTCACGCTGGTTGTACTATGCTTTATGGGCTCAGTATGTACCAGTGCTGGTAACTATGTAAGGTACAACACAACTGCTGGTATAGCGGCCGGTAAGTTGAATGTGCACCTTGTTTCGCATTCACATGATGACGTGGGATGGCTGAAGACTATTGATCAGTATTTTGTTGGATCCAATAATAGCATTCAGGTTTAATCAGTATAATTTTTTATTTCTAATTTACACAACAACTCCTGTTTATTATCCCTTAGTTGGCATAAATTTGTATATCTAATAGGTTAAATACTGTTATTGTATTTCCGCGTTACCTCATTTTCTTCTTATAATAATTTTTCTTGTCCTTTTCAGGGAACAAGTTTGATTAATGTGTTGGATTCAGTGGTTGAAGCCTTGATTAGAAATCCAGACAGGAAGTTTATTTTTGTAGAACAGGTAAATTCTAATTCTGTTGCATATTGATTCCCACACAAATAATATTCATTTTATCAAACTGTGTAATTGAACAAAAATAAGTCATGTAGGCATTTTTCCAAAGATGGTGGGAAGAGCAAAGTAAAGCAACTCAATCCATAGTAAAAAAGCTGGTTCATTCTGGTCAGCTAGAGTTCATGTATAGAATTTTATTTTTCTCTTCTTTCTGAAAAATTTCAAATTATCTGCCATCCAGTTTTAGTTAGTAGGAACTCAACAGTTAAGATAGTTTTGGACCAGAAATGGAGGCTGGTGCATGCATGATGAGGCAGCCACACATTACATAGACATGATTGACCAAACAACCCTTGGTCACCGCTTGATTAAAAAGCAGTTTGGCAAGATCCCTCGAGCTGGCTGGCAGATCGACCCATTTGGGCACTCAGCTGTGCAAGCCTACTTGCTTGGAGCTGAGGTGATTTTATAACTGAAACCTTCTTATGAAATGTTTTTATGTGTGGCTCAAATTATTTGATTTGGGAATTGCAGCTAGGGTTTGATTCAGTGCATTTCGCAAGAATAGATTACCAGGACAGAGCCAAGAGAAAGGTTGATAAATCTCTCCAGGTTATATGGCATGGATCAAAAACCTTTGGCTCCTCTTCTCAGGTTATCCTTACATATTTTCCTTTTTTTTCTTTAACAAAAAAGGGTAAATAGAGAAATTATACAAGTATTTTGCCTTTACTTGTAGATATTTGCAAATACATTTCCAGTGCATTACAGCCCTCCGGATGGTTTTGGGTTTGAAATCTTTGATAACATCATACCAGTTCAGGTAACTTATTTTTCTTTCATTCAGTAATTATTTCAACACATCCTTTTCAGAATTATTATTGTTTAGCTACAAAGCTTGTTACAGCAATACTTCTGGTTGCATGTAATTTTAAATCATTGTTTTTGCATTATAAATCAAATATTTGTAGGTTGACTGATTTATTTTTGCAGGACGACCGGTTTCTATTTGACTTTAATGTGGAGCAACGTGTAAATGATTTTGTAAATGCTGCTTTAACTCAGGTTAACTTTTCTATTTTACTGTATGTTCTTTAACTTTATATGTAAAATTTTCTATTGCAGATAAACAAATAATTGTCCAACTCATGCTGTATGAAGTCATATTCAAATGATCACATTTTTCAATCTAAGTCAAAATTTGCTCGCTTGTATTAATTAAACTTCTAATATATTCAGGCGAATGTCACACGCACCAATCATATAATGTGGACAATGGGAGATGATTTTAAATACCAATATGCCGAATCATGGTTTAAGAACATGGACAAACTTATCCATTATGTCAATAAGGTATGTAGTTTCTCCTTGTAAAAATTTTACTCGGAAACATATATACAATGAAAAATTTGAATTTATGATATAAAGCTTAAATTTTAGAATTTTGACACATCTTTTGGAAAATTAATTAATATATAACAGGATGGCCGAGTCAACGCTCTTTATTCAACACCATCCCTTTATGTAGATGTACTGAATTCACTTGAAGAATCTTGGCCGTTGAAACATGATGATTACTTCCCGTAATCTCTCTCTCTCTCTCACACACACACACACACCCCCCCTCTCTTTCTCTACTATTGAATATCAACACTCTAATTTTGTATTTTTAATGATGGTCGGTAGTTATGCTGATTCAGCAAATGCTTATTGGACCGGGTATTTCACCAGTCGGCCTGCTTTCAAGCGATTTGTTCGTGATCTTAGTGGCTATTATCTGGTATCACAAACTATTCTTTTTTCTGATGTTTGCATTACCTGTCAATACCAGTATATACCTGCCTAAAACAGTTCTTACTACCAGCATAACGTTGGGTCAGCCATCTTTTTTTTATTATTATTATGTGTCTAGGTTTCCTTTCGTGATGAAATTCAGGCTTTATTGCAGCACTCATGTCAAGTTTGATCTGCATAATGATAACTTTACATGTTAACAAAAAGTTATATTCGAGATAGGCTGCAAGGCAACTGGAATTCATGATGGGCTATATATCACATGGTGCTTATACACCAAGTCTACGAGATGCATTGGCAGTGGCACAACACCATGATGCTGTCTCAGGAACCGCACGGCAACACACCACTGATGATTACGCCAAACGCCTTTCCATTGGTGCATCTAAGGTATCAACTTCTTGCTTTTGTATTATTTTTAAATCATGTGTTTGAGTTATTCCTGGATTTTAGAAGCTTTGATCATATTTTTGTTTGTATTAAAACCTTTTAGGCAGCTAAAGGTATTGATGTTGCTCTTACTTGTCTGACAAGTGGATACAAGACCTGTTCTTCCTCAGCTTCAGAACTTAGCCAGGTACCTGAATTTTATTATTATCTTCAATTTTAATTTCTTTTCTTAGTCTTTGTTCTTTAGATTGTATTATTTCTATCTTTATTAATGACAGCGATGACACAAAAACTTGGTAAGTAGGAAAAAATAACAAAGCAACAATGTAATAAGAAACATATATCCTCGTCAACTGTGAGCTTCTATAATCACTTATCATCTGGTATTAGTCATGACTTAAATTTTGCTAAGTGAAATATTCTGTGCAATAATTGCAGTGCAATTTGCTAAATATAAGCTACTGCCCAACAACTGAGCAAAAGATCTCATCCAAGAAAAGCTTGGTATGGTTCTATTTTTGATTGAGATTTATTTCTATATACAATATAATGATAACTAAATACTCTAATCTTGCAAGTGTCTGGATATTTATTTACTTAGGTGGTGGTGACATACAACCCTCTTGGATGGCAACGTACCGATTTCATCAGGATACCAGTGAGTAACAAAGTGATGTTATCATGTTTATGCAATATACCTGGTGGACTCTTTTGATATATATATATTTTTTTCAGATAATGGCTTTATAATTTTGGTAAAATGTGGAGGCTCTCTCTGGAAATCCTCTGATTATATTTTTTTTCAGGTCAGTGATGACGAGCTTGTAGTAAAGGACTCAAGTGGAGATTTTGTTGAAACACAGTTTGTGGAGATAGATAGCAGTACACTAGATCTAAGAAAATTGTATGTAGAGGCTTATCTTGGAAGTTCCCCTAAACAGACCCCAAAATATTGGCTTATTTTTCAAGCTTCTGCACCTCCTTTGGGTTGGAATTCATACTACATTGCCAAGCAAACTTCGAAAGGTAGAACTTCACAAAACATTAAAATAAAATAATTCTTTTCTTCTTGCAAAACTACTTCTAATATTCCTTTTACTGGAATCTTTTCGCAATGGAACAGTAGATCTAAAGAGTGGAGGTCTGCCAAAATTAGCTTATTGGGAAGATGGTGCTATTGAGGTGGGACCCGGGCCTCTAAAGATGGCCTTTTCTTCTTCTGGTCAGCTACAAAAGATTACAAATTCTATGACAGGGGTTAGCCTTTTTCTTTGCATTTCTTATTTAATTGTCTGATGTTCTTCTAGCCATTTTTAATTTCTTATAGAACCTTGCTATTATTTAGGTTAGCCTGCCAATACAACAAAATTATCTCTGGTATCGTTCTAGTTCCGGCGATGCATCAGACAGTCAGGTTCCCTAATACAATTTAAAATTATCACATTAATTTTATCTTTATAATGTAATCCTATTTGAATTTGATATTGCTTATTGGTATAATTTGCTCGTTTATCCTTTAGGCATCTGGTGCATACATATTTCGACCAAATGGTACTGGAGCAATTAGTGCCTCTAGTTCTGTAAGTCAATTAGTTATTTTATTTTTCTGTACCATTTAAGGATTGGATTTTTTGTTTATTCAGGTACCATACTTCATTTTTTTTTCTTGGCATTGCTGTTTGTATCTGTTGTATTTAATTAAATGATAATTAATTTCAGGTAAACCTAAAGGTTAAGAGGGGACAACTAGTTGATGAGGTCCATCAGCAGTTTGGTCCTTGGATTTATCAGGTTAGTCCTTTAACCATAGTTTATTTAAATATCCTTTGCCTTTCTAAAAACCTTAAATTACAGAAGACAATTTTTTTTTTTTTATTTCTTCAGGTGACAAGGCTTTATAAAAAGAGGGATTATGCTGAAGTTGAATTCACTGTGAGTCATACTTATCTCTGGCCAGGTGGTTGAGATGCCAAAATATCTGTCTAGACTAGAAAATATTTTGAATTTATTAATTCTAATGTCCTAGAAAAAAAAGGACACTCAAATATAGTAGATACTGGCACAATCTAAGTAAAGATATCTCAATTTTCAGGCGAAATATGAAACTTTTAATTTAAAACAAAAAAAAATGAGAATCATCAAATTTAGTAGAAACTACTAGGAACATGTCTTCGAGGATTGTATAATAGCTGTATAATATACTTGTTTAGATTGGGCCAATACCTATAGAAGATGGAGTTGGAAAAGAAGTTATAAGTCGACTTTCAACTAATATGGTTACAAATGGAACATTTTACACAGATTCCAATGGAAGAGACTTCTTAAAACGGGTCAGTCATCAATTATTGCATCTATTGGACACTGTTTACCTTGAATATCCAAATTTAATACTTCTTGTTACATGTTTGACCTTCAAAATTTTGTCTTTGTATATAAACACATAGAACTTAACATTTGATTATGCGTGAAATAGGTTAGAGATTACAGGGAGGATTGGGATCTTCAGGTGACTCAACCAATCGCTGGAAATTACTATCCGGTACTCAATTTAAAATTTTCATTAGTGTCGCTAACTTTTATTATTTATGCCAAATATCATAAATTTTACTTTTTTTCTTTTCATTTTTGTAGGTTAATCTTGGAATATATATAGTGGATGAGAAACATGAGCTCTCTGTTCTAGTGGATCGTGCAATTGGAGCTTCAAGTATTGAAGATGGTCAAATAGAATTAATGGTCCATAGGTACTTTCTCTACTTTTATCCTCATCTTTCTAAAAGGAGAGTTGTGAAAATGCCCAAGTCTTCAATTCTTATATTTCGGGTATAATTTTTGTTAAATTCTAGGCGAATACTACATGATGATGGTAGAGGTGTGGGAGAGGCACTTGATGAACAAGTTTGTGTAGCAAAAAAGTGCGAGGGTCTTACGGTATGGTTCAACTTCTGATGCCCTCAAAACTTTGAAATTTGCTCGATTTTGAGTAAAATTCTTGGTTAATACATCTCTGCTATTTCAATTTCTCAGATAAGAGGACATTATTACATTGGAATTAACAAATTAGGAGATGGATCATATTGGCGCAGAACAACTGGTCAACAAATCTATTCTCCTTTTCTTCTAGCTTTCTCACATGAGGTAAAATAATTGCGACATATCCACTTTCCATCCCTGTTATTTGGTAGTTCCCTTAGTTTCTCATTTGAAATCAATGGTTAGACAGACAAATCTATATGTATGTATGTATGTTGTCAAAGTTAAACATCATTTTCGGGGTGAAGCGCTTTTAGGTTGGTCTTTGTAAATATGCACTTCAGATAGGTTGTACCGTTGTATTTGCTAGCTATCTTCTTTTTTTTTTCTTTTTTATTTGTGTAGGATGAGGAGGTTTGGAAGTCATCTCACGTCACAAAATATTCCTTGATGGATGAAAATTACAGCTTACCTCCAAATGTTGCAATAATCACTCTCCAGGTTTGGATAACATTAAATATTTTGATCTAAAATCCATGTTAAAAAAGAATGAAACTAAAATATTTTATTCACTTTATTGTTGTAGAGTCTTGATGATGGAACTGTGCTTCTACGTTTGGCGCATTTATTTGAGGTAAGTAAAAAGAACTCCATTTCTCAGTGTTTGCTTAAATTCCTGCAACCACTTTCAACATACTCATTGATCTAAATTAATATTCATAGGCTGGCGAAGATGCTAATTATTCCACAATGGCAAGAGTGGAACTTAAGAAGCTCTTTTCACAAAGACTGGTATGTAATTTCTTACCGTGAACTGATCTATACCAAACAATACCAGTGACAATTTCAGTATGTGGTCAATTGTTTTCTTTTCTTTTTTCTTTCTTGTACTGAATTTTCTTTTGGTTTTCTAATATAGTAGTTCATGCACATAATGCTCTCTTAAACAAACCGTGTACCGGTGATGAAATATACCAATCATGGTTGTCCCATATACTAGCTTAATGTAGTACCATGTACAAACTAAAAACCAGCTGACTTTTATCCAAACCAGGGTAAGTATTAATCAGTTGACAAAATGTTACTTATTTCATGAACTTTTGCACTTGTGGCAATTAACGTTTCCTTTATAGCTCCTATTTGTCCTTTTGCTTTCTGAATTGTGCCTTTAACAGATTAAAGAGATAACAGAAACAAATTTATCAACAAATCAAGTCAAGTCAAAGATGAAGAGGCTAAATTGGAAAACTAAAGGGGGAGAAGAAGACACTTTGCATCCTGTAAGAGGGGGCAAGGTTGATAGTGAAGTTCTAGTGGTAGAACTGGGACCTATGGAAATACGGACCTTTTTGTTGAAGTTTTGAAATCAGGACCTATGGAAATACGGACCTTTTAATTTGTTGAAGTTTTGGAAAAAACAATTTGGATAGCACGTCAATAATTCTTGCTATTGTCAATGTTTCCAATTAATAAGGCAGTCAAATAAGTTTCAATTGAACAAAATAACATTTCAAGCAATTCTAAATTGTTAATTGTTTTTTTCTTTTCAAGTCCAATAATTGGAATTCACGAACTGGTAAGGTTTTAATTTATGAGAAAAAGTTTCTGTCCACTGAGTTTTGTCCACCATCTGTCCACAAACCCTTATCCACCGTCTCTTAACTAATTTTAACGAACCGGTCCCACCTTGGGCTCTCATCTCCGCCTATTTAAACCTTCTCCGATTATTCATTTCATTTTTTGAATCTTTCCTTCCCGATTATTCATTTCCTTTCTTAGGCGATTTTCTTCCTTGCTGAGGCGATTTTCTTCCTTCCCTGATCTGCACGATTTCATTCAAATCAATTTCGCTAGTTCATTCAAATTGATTTCGCTACGTTTTATAGATGGATCGGTGAACGACTTTATAGATGGATCTGGAGGCGATATGAAGAAGAATCTGCGTGAGTTCACCGATCCACCGATTTCATTCAAATTTGAACTATAAAGTCGTTCACCGATCCATAAATTGATTTCGCTACTGAAGAAGAATCTGCGTGAGTTCATTCACCTTGTCGTAAGTTCATTCAAATAAATTGATTTTCTTCCTTGTCGTAAGAAGAATCTGGAGGCGATATGAAAAATAATCTGCGTGAGTTCATTCAAATAAATTGATTTTCTTCCTTGTTGAGTTCATTCAAATAAATGGATGAATCTAAGAGAGTTCATTCAAATTAATTTCGCTGATTCAAACGAAATCATAATTGTTGTTTTTTTTTATTTACCTTCTCTGATTCATTTTTTATTTGCAATGTCGATTTTAATTGAGATTACTGACTCGATCTCGTTTTTTATACATGATCGCAATGAAACCTTCAATCGTGGAGTGCGATCAAATAGAAGTTATTTTTGTTGAAGAGCACGGCAAAATTCAAATCTAGTAAGTTATTTATGTTGAATTTGTTGTTTTTCGTTGTATGCAGTAACAGATCTAGCATTTCAAATGAAATCTGAAGAAAAGAGATGATAGAGAGGCGATATGGAGTATTCATCTGTTAATTTTACTGTATTGCCCCATTAATTTTACAGTATTCATCTTGTGGAAATCTGGAGGAAATAGATGATAGAAAGGCGATATGGAGTATTAATATGTTAATTTTACAGTATTGCCTTGTTAATTTTACAGTATTCATCTTGTGGAAATCTAGAAGAAAGAGATGATAGAGGCGATATGGAGTATTGATCTGTTAATTTTATAATATTGCCCCGTTAATTTTATAGTATTCATCTTGTCATTTTACAGTATTCATCTTGTGAAAATCTTGAGGAAAGAGATGATAGATAGGCGATATGGAGTATTGATTTGTTAATTTTACAGTATTTATCTTGTAATTTTACAGTATTCATCTTGTAATTTTACAGTATTCATCTTGTATACAAGATTCAATTGAAAATTTACAGTATTGTGTGAAAATTTTACAGTATGCAAGATTCAATTGAAAATTTACAGTATTATTTGAAAATTTTACAGTATACAAGATTCAATTTTACATTATATATTTTACAGTATGCAAGATTCAATTGAAAATTCTACTGTATACAAGATTTAATTTTTACAGTATACAAGATTCAATTGAAAATTCTACTGTATACAAGATTCAATTTTACAGTTCTGCTGATTCAATTTTACAGTATACAGATTCAATTGTAAATTTTACTGTGTAGAAGATTCAATTTTACAGTATACAAGATTCAATTGAAAATTTTACTGTATACAAGATTCAATTTTACTGTATACAAGATTCAATTTTACAGTATACAAGATTCAATTTTACAGTATACAATAATTAACTCTAACTGCCAATAACAACTAACCGCTAATAACTAACTCTAACTGCCAATAACTTCCTATAACTGTAATTTCCGAAAGTACAGTTTGAAAGTACATTTATTTTGTCCTGTTGTGCAAGTTGCAATCTTTTTGTAACTATCATGAGACCACTTCAAATAGTTGGTGGATGTTTTGTGATTAACTGATATATTTTATGTGATATATTGCATAATTATACAGCATGTAGAAGTAATTTTACAGTATTCGTGTAAGTCAAAGCTGTGAACAAATGGTGGACAAAAGGCTGTGGACAATTAGACGCCTCCTTAATTTATGGGAAAATTTCTGATGTGCCCGTCTAAATAGTTGAAATAGCTAAATTTCCAATCAAAACACTATAATATCTAATATTCTCATTTAAATTTAAAATTCTTTCTTCTATTATCATTTATTTATTTTATTAATTTAAAAATTAAATTGACTATTATGCCCTTATTTTTAAACAGAGGGTCCAGTATTTCTATTTCTTCTTCTTCTTCATACACTACTCATCTCTCTCTAAATTGCAAACGGCCTAAAGCTATCTCCGGCCTCTACTACGCCAACCTCATCTCGCACATCGAAGCCGTCTCACTCCTCTGACTTAGCGCCTCCTTGTTGGTGGATTTAAACAAGGATTTATTTGGTATTCTCATTCTTATTTTCAGGTGACTAGAATATTATTAATTCAATTAGTGATAGTTTCAGCTGTGTATAGTTCCAAAGTATTTTGATTGGAATATTATTAACAAGTGCTTCATTCCATTTGATTGAAAACCCATTGGTATTTTTCTTGAAAAATACAAACAACGATGCATAGTTTCAAAAGTACATAAAGACAGAAAGATAAAAAAAAAACCCATAAATCTAACTATGCAAATACATGATGCAAGAAAATAAAAAACATAGTTTTTAGTTGTTTGTAGTACAAGGGCATTTACCGTAGAGTTCAATATTTATGCAAAGCAAGCACAAAACTTTTGATTTACGTTCTTTCATAAGAAATTTTGATATGATGTGTTATAGTGAAGTTCTTGATTAATATTCATGTTCTTTATGATTTCTTTGTTTTTAGTTTCATCTATAGTTAATCTAAGTTAGAATACTCAGCCCATTAACTAATCTGATAGAAGGGATATTGGTCATTTTAAATTTTAAAATAATTAAATAAAAAGAAAAATAAATAAATGGTGATAGAAGAAAAAATTTAAATTTGTATGGAGATATTAGATATTATAGTATTTTGATGGAAAAAATGGCTATTTCAAATATTTAGATGAGTACATCAGAAATTTTCCCTTAATTTAATTTATTTAAGCACTGAATAATAAATATTAACATTGGGATAGTGTCGAGCGCGAATAGCATGAAAACTAGAATCTGACATGGGATGGAAATCATCAATTCCACCATGGCATTTTCCTTTACAGAAGGGTGTATTATCTAAAAATTAATAGCAATCACAGAAATCAAGCCAACAACACAAGAATTTAACGAGGTTCGGTACCAGTATAGTACCTACATCCTCAACCCTACCACCATTTTTATTTCTCTTAATTTTGTTACACACGCACTCTTTTTTTGTTGTTGTCAATTACAGGAGACCTTTTAGAGAGTTAAATAGAAAAGGACTCAAATCACACAGATTACACTTTCCTTATTTAACAATTCATTTGAAGAAATAAATCTGGGTGCCATCTTGCCTCCAGGCTACATGCCTAACGCTGGCTCCCTCTTCCTTCCTTCTTTGCTATTTTCCTTATCAGATTCTCCACTTGCCATAATGTGCCCACGCATGAGATCCTGGGCATGATTCTCTGCAGCACATTCCAATACTCCCCCTCAAGTTGGCAAGTACAGATCTGTCATGCCTAACTTGTCTAATGTGCTGTTGAACATTGTACTTGTCACACCTTTCGTCAAAATGTCAGCAAGTTGATTCTCCGATCTCACAAAAAATATCTGAACCACCTTTGAGTAAATATTCTCCTTTATGAAGTGTCGGTTTACACCAACATGTTTAGTCCGATCATGTTGCACTGGATTATGCGACATATCAATTGTTGCCTTATTATCAACATACAAGGTCATGGCCTCTTCTCGAGCTAACCCGAGTTCTGATAACAATTTCTTTATCCAAAGTAATTCACACAGGCCTTTAACTACTCTAATAAGTTCAGCTTCAGCACTCGAGAGAGCAACAACTCCTTGCTTTTTGCTTCTCCAAGTTACAAGATTACCTCCAACAAAAGTGAAATACCCCGAAGTTGACCTACGATCTGTAACACTTCCTGCCCAATCTGCATCAGTATAACCCATAACACCAAGATGCCCATTTCTCTTAAAGTGTATCCCTCTTCCTGGGGCTCCCTTTAGGTATTTGATGATTCTTATTACTGCTTCCATATGATCCTCACTTGGGTTATGCATAAATTGACTCACCACACTAACTGCATATGCAATATCGGGTCTAGTATGTGACAGATAAATCAATTTTCCAACTAACCGTTGGTACCTCTCTTTATTGGTAGGAACTTGATTAGAAAATTCTCCCAACTTCAAATTTTGGACTACTGGTGTATCAACTGGTTTGCAATCTAGCATTCCTACCTCAGCCAACAAGTCAAGAATATATTTTCTTTGGGATAAAACAATACCTTGATCAGAACGTGCCACCTCAATTCCAAGAAAATATTTTAAACCTCCCAAATTCTTCATTTCAAATTCTCTTGAAAGCTTTTCTTCAAGAATTTGGACCTCTTCTGTGTCATCTCCTGTAATAATCATGTCATCTACATAGATAATCAAAACGGTTAGTTTCTCATGTCTCTTCTTGTAAAACAAAGTATGATCGGATTCCCCTTGGTTGAACCCATACTTCTTCATTGCCTGACAGAATCGACCAAACCATGCTCGAGGAGACTGTTTGAGCCCATACAGGGCCTTGTTCAGCTTGCACACTGTTTGCTCTGAACCCGGGTTCTCATACCCAGGAGGAAGCTCCATGTAGATTTCTTCTTCTAAATCTCCATGCAAGAAGGCATTTTTCACATCAAACTGGTGCAATGGCCAATCTAGATTAGCTGCAAGAGACAACAGTACTCGAATTGTGTTTAGTTTAGCAACAGGAGAAAAAGTTTCCTGATAATCAATTCCATAAGTTCGGGTATATCCCTTTGCTACCAATCTGGCTTTGTATCTCTCAACATTACCGTTTGAATCATGTTTGATCGAAAATACCCACTTACATCCTACTGGCTTCTTTCCCTTTGGAAGTTCAACTAAAGACCAAGTATTATTTTTATACAATGCTTCCATTTCTACATCCATTGCTTTTATCCACTTTTGGTCTCTAAGAGCTTCATTCACATTTTCTGGTATTGGTAAGGTAAGCATCTTGTCACAAAAATGCTTCAATTGTTCTGGTAATTTTTTTGTGGTCACGTAATTGGCAATTGGGTAATCAATTTCTTTACTAGTTCCATCTTCAGGAACATACCGTTTGGGGGGCTTTCCACGGTTCTGTCTATGAGGTAGAATATATCTAGAGTGAGAAGTACTTACCTCTGGAATATCCTCAGGAAATTCTTGGATCTGTGGTTCTTGGTCCTCTTGTATCACATCTTCGATGTCTGCTTCATTTATCTCAGTCCAGGTAGTGTCGACTTCTTCTCTGACCCGAAATGGGTCATTCACCTCCCTGATCCGAATTGGGCCATTCATCTCATCCTCATTTATCTCAGCCTCATTGACCCGAACTGGGCCACTCATCTCCCTGACCCGAACTGGGCCATGTCCCTCACTATTGACCCGAACTGGGCCATTCACTTCCTTGACCCGAACTGGGCCATGCACCTCACTAACCCGAACTGAGTTCGGTTGATACCAAAAATTTCTCTCATCCTCATTCTCCCCCTGAGAGGGATATTTGGTAATTTGGAAAAAAGATTCACTTTCTAGAAAGGTCACATCCATTGTAACATACCACCTTTTTGTCACTGGATCATAGCACTTGTACCCTTTTTGGTGCATGCCAAGTCCTAATGATACACACTTAACTGCACATGGTTAAATTTTAGATCTCTGATTCTTTGGTATATGGACGTATGCGACACATCCAAATATTTTTGGTGGCAAGCTCAGAACCGATGGTATGGTTACAAACTGTGCAAGTTTTTTTTAGAGGTGTTTGAAAATCATTTGACTTTGAGGGTAATCTGTTAATTACATATACCGCCATGGTTACTGCACAATCCCAGAACTTTTGGGGTACATGATTTTCAAAGAGTAATGCCCTAGCAATTTTCAAGATATGTCTATTTTTTCTTTCAGCTACCCCGTTTTGTTGAGGTGTTCCAACACACGTGGTTTCATGGATAATCCCTTTGTCTACAAAAAAACTGTTGAGAATTTTATTAACAAATTCACCCCCATTATCACTTCTAAAGAACCTGATTATTCTCCCAAATTGAGCTTGAACCATTTTATAAAAAGTCTTAAATACTTCTGCTACCTCCTCTTTTCTTTTCAACAAATATACCCACGTCATGCGAGTACAATCATCAATGAATAACACAAACCACCTATACCCATATACAGAATCAACCGGGGATGGTCCCCAAACATCAGAATGAATAAGGTCAAAAGGTTTCTCACATTTATTCAAACTAATATTATAGGATACACGGTGGCTTTTAGCCTTGATGCATGTTTCACAATTAAACATAGATATATCTAAACCAGAAAATAAATTAGGTAAAAGTCTTTTCATATAGCCAAAAGAAGGATGCCCTAACCGCCTATGCCATATCCAAATTTTATTTTCGGATTTTGAACACCCATTTGCCAAGTTGGTTATTCCGACTCTCAAGTCTTCTAAGTGATACAAGCGACCTTTTTTAGAACCACGCCCAATAATCTCCTTCGTGAGGATATCCTGAAAAATACAAAAATCAGGGAACATGATAACCATGCAATTTAAATCTTCGGTGATTTGCCCAATAGATACTAATCGAGTCTTCAAAGAGGGTACAAGAAGTGTATTATTTAGTACTAAAGATTGAGTAACCTTCACATTTCTAGCCCCTTCTACTGGATACCCTATCCCATTTGCATTTAAAATCTGGTCAGTTCGGGGTTTTTTAAATTCACTTAAATCTTTTTCAGAAAAAGTCATGTGATCTGTGGCACCTGAATCGATCACCCATCCATCTAAGCTAGTTTGATTTAGAGATAACATACCTTCATCAATTTTGTTACCTTTTCCTTCAACATGTGACGCAATACCTATAGCTTGACTTGAGCAGCTCGGTTGGTTAGATCTGTCTGTTGGAGTCTTGCGGATCAGATTCGGGTCAGCATCTCCTATTTTACCCGTACCTTGCACACCATGTTGACCTGTACCACCTTCTCTAGTGGCTGCGGCAAAGGCTTGGTTCTTCCCTTTTTCACCCTGTTGTCTCCCCTTGTTTCCTTTATACCAGTCAGGATAACCAATCATATCGAAGCACTTTTCTCTAACATGCCCTGTTTTGCCACAATTTGAACACTTTAGCCTTGACCTTTCCTGACTAGTATAGTTCTTATTCAGATTCGAGTTACCCTCATATGGCTTGTAACTTCTTGAAACCATTGCCATAGAATTTTGAACCCCATCTTCTTCACCTTTTAGCATAACACTTTGTCGAAGTGCCTCTCTTCTGATTAACCCATAAGCTTGCTCAACAGTGGGAAATGGTGACATTTGTAACACACTCGCCCTTATGTTGTCAAGACGGTCATCAAGACCATCTAAAAATGTATAGACCCTAGTTTTCTCAATGTATGAATTGAACCTTTCGATATCCTCAGCACTAGTCATGGGATTAGGACGTCGAAAGTCAATTTCACGCCAAAGACCTTGCAAAGCGTTATAGTAGTCTTCTACTGGCTTACCCGACTGCTTAAGTCGAGTCACTTTTCTATTTAGGTCAAATACAAAGGCTTCATCATTACCATCATAAAACGTGGTTCCACATCTCCAAAGCAGTTTCATAATGGATGTAATTAACCATAAGTTTTGCCTCAAGTGAATTAAGTAACCAACCTTTAACCACCGAGTCATCAATGCTCCACTTTTGATATGTTGGATCAGAGGGTAATGGCGAAGGAGGGACACCGGTAATATGCCTCGTCTTGTCACGTCCTTTCAAATATACCTTCACCACCTGAGACCAAATGGAATAGTTAGAGCCATCCAATTTCACAGAGATTGGTGATGAAAGGCCTTCAGTTGTCATAATTGATGGAGCAGGAGGGGCTGTTTGGTAGGATGATTGAAAAGACATGAGTTGGGTCATTTGAGTTTGTTGCATGGTTACTATTTGAGTTAACTGTTTCAAGAGGGTTGCTGTATCAATGGATTCTCCATCTGATTGATCTTTCGACATGGTGTTTGGTTCTAATTAGGATGGGAGTTGTCACCAAGCCAACAACACAAGAATTTAACGAGGTTCGGTACCAGTATAGTACCTACATCCTCAACCCTACCACCATTTTTATTTCTCTTAATTTTGTTACACACGCACTCTTTTTTTGTTGTTGTCAATTACAGGAGACCTTTTAGAGAGTTAAATAGAAAAAGACTCAAATCACACAGATTACACTTTCCTTATTTAACAATTCATTTGAAGAAATAAATCTGGGTGCCTTCTAGAGGTGCTACTTTTACCCGATTACCCGGATCCGATCCGGAACCGACCTGGATCCGATTAATTTGGATAGGGTATGGTTTAAAAAATATAATCGATTAAATTATGGGTATGGGTACAAAATTAATAATTTAATATCCGACCCGGATCCGAACCGGAACCGATACTGTAATGGGTAGGATATGGGTATCATTTAATTATCCGACCCATAACCGGACCCGACCCAATACCCGTATAAATACTTGATAAAATATATATTAATAACTCTGCATCAAGTTTTTGTGTTAGATAATATATTTCAGCTGGGCTATAATTTGATAAAACTAATAATTTACAGTTATTATTTTTATTTTGCTATGTAGCATGATATATTTTATTATTTATAAACATGATCAATAGTATAATTTTTATTTTGCAGTAGTTTTTAATTTATATTGTAATGATTTATTATATGAGATGTTTAAGAAATTATAATTATATTTAAATGTAAATAATTTCTCGAATACTTTGGAGTTGTGACCTATACCCGCTCTGGACCCGGAACCGCCCCGTATCCGAACCGGACCCGATAATCCACAAACAAGTTACGGGTATCTATCTACCCGGAACCGAAAGACTGGACCCGAAATATCTACGGGTAGATAGGTATCCGGATCCGGACCCGACCCGATTTGAAACAAATAAGTATATGGATCGAAATTTGGACCTGAACACTTTTAGGGTCCGGGTCCAAATATAATAGTACCCGGACCCGACCCGACCCGATAGCACCTCTGGCGCCTTCTTGCCTCCAGGCTACATGCCTAACGCTGGCTCCCTCTTCTTTCCTTCTTTGCTATTTTCCTTATCAGATTCTCCACTTGCCATAATGTGCCCACGCATGAGATCCTGGGCATGATTCTCTGCAGCACATTCCAATATATTATTGCCTACAAGGCTACAACCCAAAATAAAATCTCGATGATCATTCGGACAAATGCTACTCTACTATCAGATTATAGCTCGGTCCCATTCCGGACTGTTTTTTATTACTCGATCTCAGTAAGAAAATATCAAAGCTGGCCCATACCAAATGGCCGAAGCCCATATTGAGTTTGCTTCTAAAGGCAAATTTCATATCTGGAAACCCCGCGCCGAGCCGTTTCAATACTTCTATCTATCCTCTCTTCCACTCCACCAGCGCAAGAAAGAACCACCAAAAAAGGAATTCGTCGGAGGTGTCTCGCCTTCGTTTCCGACCAATTCGCTAATCAATCTTTACCTCCTTCCTACTACCCTCTTTCGCTAACCTAGATTGTAATTCTTCTTTCTCAAAAGCCTTGTCGGCGTCTTCACCTCCCCCGTCGCTCGGAATCTTAACCCCATCTCATCATTTCGGAACCTTAACCCTTTTCATCGCTCTTCAAACCGAAGGAATGATCAATCGGAGGTCTGATTGGGATCTGGCGGGGCTCAGGCACAAATCTTTCTCTTAGCCTCAACTGAAGCGCTGGTGTGTAGCGTGTGTTCCTGTCGCCAGGCAGTAGGTGCCTAGCCACTTCTTCTAATCACTGAGAAGATCGCAGTGAGGTATTCTTTTTCTTTATATTTTAATTTTTAAAATTTTTTCTTTTTTTTAGCTCTTTAACTCGTGTATTTCTTGTTGAAATCTTTTTCCACCTGGCTTATGAATTAAGTCAACGCTTGATTCAGAAGATAATCTTGATTTTAGTTTTGAGAGCACGGTTCTAGCTAGATCTGTATATTCTTACTCGTGTATTTCTAGTTAGATTTACACACACACACACACACAAAACCCTAAACCCAATGCGTGTGTGTAGAGGAGGGTTCCAGTGCACCAAAGTTATCGTACTCCAAACCAGTCCCAAAATTTGGACTCTCGGATTCGCACTAAGATCTGTGCAGATCAGAGATCCAATAGCCTCTAGTGCCTCTCTCTTTTGCTCTTTCCCCCACCCTACTCCCGACCACTGCTTGCAACCCAATCACATGAACCTGCCAACCCGACTTCTTTACTCACAATATAATTCATCATTTGCCTGACTGAAGTTCTGTAGTTTGTTATCTATATCACACCAAAAACACTTTCCAAGACCATTTCTTTACTATTCAGTTTACCTGACTTGATTTTGTTCGTTTTCTGGGAGTGTGTAAGTTTTTGAAAACCTTTTTTAAAATTAAACCACCTCTTTTGTTTGTTTTATAGATTTAGAGAAAATGATGAGGAGATTTTTTTCCTTCAAATCCAACAGTTATGAAGATAATAGCAAAACACCTCCATTGCCAGCTGGCAAAAACAATTATCAGAAATTCCCTGAAGGGGATGCAGCTTTTAGTGGGTCCAGAACACCCGATGAGTCTATTTCAAAGTCAAGGAAGCGATATGCAGATGAACAAGACTTCTCCAGTCCTCAACTAAGGAGAAGCCTTTCCTTCTCATCTCCAGCTCCTTTCCATAATACAGATGAATCTGATTCCAACTTCTGTCAAAATTTTAATGGAGCACCTCAGATTTATCAGAAGTTCAGTCCAATTCAGTAAGTTCAGCTCACATAATCCTACCTCACCCCAAAGAACAAGTCATTTGAAATTCTCTCTGATAGTTCATTACTATTTTTCTGTTCGGTGTGTAAAAGGGTAGGATTAGAGCATAGAAATTTTAGGTCTGTACTTTAGTACCCAATTGCATATATTTTGTATGGAGATTAAATGCAGTGAAACAGATAAAGTGGAGATTACATTTCAAGCCCATTTATGAATTTTTTTATGTTTCTTTTGTTTTCTCGTCTGTTTTGTTCCTTTAGTATGCTTAAATGCTTATCAATATTGACAATATTCTCATTGTTTGTTTATTCTATGATCTCTTTTTCAATAGGTGCCCATTCTCAAGGAATGGATCCAATGATATCCATTACCTTGACTTCTCCAATTCGGACTCTCCTTTCATCTCTTCAGCCCCTGTTAGATGCCAGTCCTCACACATCACAAACCTTCCAGATAAAAACAGTTTCCTAGATGTGTACATAGAAGGGGAGCAGCGACAAGAAGAAACCAGCAACCCACTAGAAGAGAATCAGAGCACCTTTTCTGACACCAATAAGGAATCTGATTCACTCCCCAGAAAAATGTCTGCTCTCGGTCTAGGGAAGCCTCCATGGCCCCATTCCAGGGAATCAAATTCTTTTAGAGAGGCAAAAGATCTCGAGTCCGAAACAACTTCCCGCATTGAGGATATCTATGAGGATACATCTGATGCAAGGGCATTTTCTTCAAATGTAGCCAATTTGTATGATGTGGATGAGGTATTAATGAGGAAGGCTCAGGAGGTTGATGAGATACTTGCATGCCTCTCTGAAGAGAACTCTGAATCAGATAAGCTTAGGCTTAAAGGGGTACTGCACTTGGTCCTGATTTTTCAAATTCTAATGTTTGTTAACAAATACACCAAAAAGCTTTGAAAATGAATTATGTTTTGCTTATTATCTTTGCATGACTAACTGATGGTATGGATAACTTATTAGATTGTACATGCTTGCTTGTATGCTCTGCCTTTTAACATAAACAAAGAACATAAACAAGAAGACAACATAATACAAAATATTCAGCACATGAAGTAGATCATAGCAAATCTTTTATTTAGTTCATGCAATAGGTACAGTCGAGTAACTTTTTTTAATTGAACTGTTTCCATTAACCAGTCTTAAATCTTTAATCTCCGTGTAAATGTTATCTCTTATTGCAATTCTTTCTATAACAAACCATTACATATACAACCATTATTCATGATTTATATTTTAATATTTCAACAGGTAACTGCCAAATCTCTGCTTACTATAATTCGAGAGATAAATAAAGACAGAAAGCATCTTGCTCTAGAGCTATCTGCACAAATTAAGTCTAGACTAGCTGAGCGGTTTGATTTAAAGGAAAAATACAGAAACTCAAGGCTAGAACTGGATGCTCGCTTGAGGCAGCTCGAAATGGAGAAGACTGAGCTTCAGTTAGACCGGGAGAGAGAGCTTGACTGGCATTCAAATGATTGGTCGGCCAAGCTAGGAAAGTATGAGTTAGAGGAGAAGAGGCTCCGAGATAGAATCAGAGAACTTGCAGAACAAAATGTGGCGCTTCAGAGAGAGATATCATCTCTAAAATCAAGAGGAGGAGAAATTCAGGCTAAAATGGTGGATTACGAGGCACAGTTAGATATAGAGAGGAAGGATAATTTGGAGCTCAAACAGTCATTAACGGAGGTGACTGAAAGTTTTAAAGTGGCCGAGGGGCAATTAGGTCATTTCCGGATGAGCTATGAAGAGAAAGAAGAAGAAGCAAGGGCATTGCACAAGACAGTTCTTAGGCTTCAAAGAACTTGTACTGACCAAGAAAAGAGCATCAACAGTTTGAGACATGATAAAAAGCCAAGAGATAAAGATAGCTGGTATGATACTGAGATTTCGAGGCTTACTGGTGTGGAGCAAAATCTAAGACAGGAGGTCAAATCGTGCCGGATAGAAATAGAAATATTAAGGCGTGAAAATATTTCTTTCTTGGAGAGACTCAATAAGGGTAAAAAGGGTAATGGTAATGGGTTTGTGAGACTTGAAGAGGAAATTCGTCAGAGAGTTGAATGTTTGCAAGGCAAGGGGCTTTGCTTGCTTGATGAGTGTAGTCGAGTTTGTAGTGGGTTGTTGAAGTGCATGAAGAATAGGAATAGGGGAAATTTTGAGGGGCGGGATGGAGATGAGGAGAGGTACTCTTTGATACAGTATACTCTAAAGTGTGAAAGCATCAGAAAAGGGATTGAGGGTCTAAAGAGGAGCTTGCAATGTGTCTCATCAGTATTGGATGAGAAGTCTGGTGTTAAAGAATCGGAGGAATACTCAGAAAGGCAACACATGAATAATCCATCAGAGGTAATTACAAAAAGAATGTTGATTATCACACAAACTCGAACAGTTACATGTCAGGTGCAGCTTTTGTTTCATTTTCAACAAAATCATGTGGGGTCAAGAAATATAGAGTTACCTGTTAACCTACCTGATCTTGTTGAACAATTGGGCCAGCATTAAATGAGGTTTAGTTTTGGTTAATTATCAGAGTTTGATATCTTTCTTAAATGTGTATATTCAAAGTGACCTGTCAACGAACCAACACATTCTGACCTGACCCTGACCCTGACCCATTTGCATATGTGTTGGTCTTAACTGTGTTGGTTCATGTTAAATTGGGGCAAGATCTTCAGATATCAAGATCTAGAGACATGGTAATGTGTTTTCTTTATGGTACTACTTAAACTAGTATATCAGCCTTGTATGGTGAGAATACCACTACTATTTTGAAGTAAAATACATCAGAAATACCCCTCTTCATGGAAGTCTTTTACAAGCACAAAGATATCCCTCTTTTTCTTCCTGAATAGCATGTGAGGGGGGACACGTGTATGTTTTCATGTTTAATAGTGGCTTATGACATTTTGTGTGATACTATTTACCAAGTCGCGTTGTATATATGTATCATATTTTGGTTTAGAAAGGGGTAAATATGCATGGAATTTTGCAAAACTATGCATGAATATCCCATTTTCTTAGTTTTTAAGAGCTCAATTGGACCTTAAATAGAAATCCTCAACCTATTTTTGAAACTTTGCAGGACTATACAGGAATTTGCTGTTCTGTTATTTTCTTTTACTTGGGTTTTAGTCTTGTAAGTATAAGCTTGGTCAGGTTTAGGTGAAATCACAATTGAAGTCAGTGACTCTCATAAATAAAATATTGGGGTTATCAAGAAATTGTGGCGCATGGTACAAGTGCTACTTTGGAATTTGCATGTTTGTTCATAAACTTGCCAATTTTCTTTTCTTTTTCATGGTTTGTAAGAGCTTAACTGAGCTTCATACATAAACTTGGATAGGTTGAACTGGAAGAGCAGTTGAAGTTGGAGACTATGATAAATAAAGTTCTGCGAGAGAATTTGTTCTCAAAGGAAAAGGAAATCGAGCAATTACAGGAGGAAGTGGCATCGCTGGTGAGAGGCGAAGAGCTCTTGCAAAGCGAGATACAGAGAATGCAGGATGAGATTTGTTGCCTCACTTACAATACTAAAGACATGGAGATTCAGGTCTCTCTCTTTTTCTCTCTCTTTTGAAACCTTGGCAGCGGCTGCCCTCTCTCTCTCTTCTTCTTCTTCTAACTAGAATCTGGTACTTGCTTGTAAAGGAGTTCATTCAGGTACCTGGGTAGTTACTTCAGGTAATGGTTAAGTACCTAAGAGTATTGATGCTTACTTGTATAGACCATACGGGAACCTTCCATGTCATTTTTTGGCCTTTTTCCCTTGCTGTTGCTTTTAGTTGTCGGACTTTTTGTAGCATTTTCCTTTTCTTCCTTTTTGGTAGTAACTTATACATACACGAAATGCAACACAATAATTGTTGCTTTTTTGCTTGTGGCTAATTAAACAGACGGGAAAGAAAATAGAGCAGATCAACCAATTGCAAGAGGAGCTTCAAGAAACATGCAAGGAATTGACGGCCACCCGCTCCATGCTCAAAACAGCCATGGATGAGAGAGATTTTGCATCTCATGAGGTGGCGGTCCTTCAAAAAGTCAACAAGGATTTGACAGATGACATCTCCTTCCTTCACAAACGGGTTGTGTTGCTTGATGAGGATTTACTGATCAAAGATGGCCAGATCTCCATCTTGAAGGATAAGCCTGTCAGTGATCTGTGTTTTGACTGATAAGTGGTTGAAGAACTTTATTATGAATTTACTTGGGAATCTCATAAATCATGTCAGTACTATAGAAAACATATGTCCTTGAGCAATTATTTTGTATAGGTGATATGTGTTTGCTTTTGGATATTAAACTTGTTATGACTTAGTTGTCAGGAAAGTAAAGAATTTTAATAATGTGTTTACCTGGGAATCTCATAAACCATGTCAGTGCTATAGAAAACATGTCCTTGAAGCAGTTATTTTGTATAGGTGATATGTGTTTGATTTTGGATATTAAACTTGTAATGACTTGGTCTTCAGGAAGGTAAAAAATCATAGATTCTAGACTTTTTCTAATTTTCTTTGTTGTTGTTTTCAATTGACATGGTAATTGTTGTATAATATTAGCACTTCAATGATATTGGTTCTTGAGATCTCTGATTCCTTGTTAACTTCACATCGTTAAACAATTAAATTTGTCAATACGATTTTCTTGTCATCTCAGGGAGAGATTCAATAAATGAGGACATATGGGTCAATTTGCATTAATACATTGTTAAAATGTCAACTGGGGACAAATGCCAGTCAGAATGTCAGATAGAGGAAGCTAAGAGTCCAAACTTCAGCGGTTCTTTAGTTTGCAAAAAGAAAAATGGAAGTAGCAGTTCTTTAATCAGGTTAGTCGCACCTGATCAGTGACCACGAGATTTGATTAATATATAAAATATTTTGATTTGAATGCGAATTAGGTGGCTTGAATAGTCAAATAATATAAAATATTTTGATTCCATAACTATGCTATGTGAATATAGGAATAATCCCATCTTATAATAAATAGCTCTTAGATAATGCTTATATATGTATATGTATATGCATATTAATTTTAATATCTGTTTTTACATGTCTCATGTCTGACCTTGAATTATTATTATTATTTTTTTTTTTTGAAAGCTTGGTAGCAGCTACCAACCTTGAAAATTTTGCCTTTGCATATTGTCACTTAAATATTTACATTTGAGCATGCGTGAAATAGATAATAAATTATAGGGAGTATTGGGATTTCACGTGACCCTACCAATCACTAGAAATTACTATCCGCTACTAAATTTAAAATTTATTACTTAGTGTCGCGAACTTTTATTATGGCCACAAATCATAATTCTATTTTTTTTTAAGCCCTTCTGTATGTTAATCTTAGGATTATATATAGTGTATGAGTAATACGAGCTCTACGCCTATCCGCACGCACTATTTGAAAACTGGAGTGAAGGGGGAGAAGAGAGACACATCACAGCCTATTAGAGGGGACAATATTGATAGCGAAGCTCTTATGGTAGAATTGGGACCTTTTTATGGAAGTTTAAAAGGAACTCAAATATGTAAAATTTACATTCCACACCTGAAGATTTTGAGGCTCAGGGCGGAAGCAAATTTTGAATATTTTTTGAACAATTCTTTTATCAAAATAATATGTAGAGAACTCCTATTGTATTTATCTTTAGAATAATTAATATTAGAATTTCTAATAAGACCATTCTCAACAAGCAAATCTCTAATCGGTCAAATCAGATCAGAAACTCATATTTTATTAGCAGAAACTTGTTTTTCACTAAAATAATAGAAAAATTAGGTAAAATAAATAATTAATTAATATGAGACATTATTGCTGAAATTATTATTTTTCTTTTAGTGTTCAATAAGTTAAAATTAATTTCAAACCAATTTTAATAAAAATGACAAACTTCACATGGACTATCTTCATTTTTTTTAATAAAAATTAACGAGACAGTAAGTTTGTTTTCATTTCGTCTTAGTTGACTAGCGACCTCTTCAAATATAGCATGAATTGTCTCCATTTCTTATGTATTGATTTCTCTAGTACTGCGATGTAGGTCGCATATTAATAATTTGGGCCCACCTACAGCGTCATTCTTTCTAATGTTTTTGTGCCTCGCACTTGACCGAACAGTCCGAGAACCCTTCTTCTCCAATCAGCATTTTAACCCAGTCAAAATTGCAAATTTCTCACCCAAATCGGACGTGGGTGGTAAGTCGTAACACTTCACTTCTCCTCAAAAATTGCTTCAAATCATGATAATCATCTCCAAACCGGCTCCAAACGTCAAGAATCGGTGAAGAATCGCTTGATTAAGCCAGTTTGATCCAGTTTTTCATTCTATGATTTTTAACATATACAATTTTTTTTTGAGGCCCCATTGGATTTTGAGGCCCGGGGCCGTTGCCCTGGCTGCCCTTGTCAGGGCCGGGCTTGTCCAATTAGTAAGGCAGCCCAAATAAGTTTCCACTTAAACAAAATAACATTTCTAGCAATTCTAAATCGTTAATTGGTCTTTTTGCAAGTCCAATAATTGAAATTTACGAACTGGATAGGTTTTAAAACTAGTCTCCGGTTGCTTGGGTTCAGGTGAACAATCTTAGCACGTAGATGGGGGTTCATTTCAAACTTTATACAAGTGTTTTTTTTTTTAAATTGTATTTCAATTTCAATTTGAAATACAAAATATATGTAAGAGCTTAACCACTATATTATAAATATTATGCAAAAAATAATTTTTATCCAATATTGAGTAACTTTGTCAGGTTGGGCTGTCGAGAATCAGACTTTAGAGTAGGTCTGATGTTCATTGAATCTATTTTAGGTTCAATGAATTTTAGAATCGTTCAATCTGCTTTAAGATATGTACCTTCAACTTTAATATTTGTACATATTCATATTAATTATCGTATGCACATATTTTAAAACAAATCGAACGGTTATATAATTCATTAGACTCAAAAATAGACCCGGGTATGGAACCTGGTCCTTTCTCTTGGAACCGGGATTGCATTGGACAACCTGAGCTGTCACGGTTTCGCATTTTTTTTTGTTAATGTGAATCGGACGGTGAAGATCTGCTTTGTTATTTAATGAGGGACTGAGGGTTGATTGCCACAGAAGGGCAGAGTGATAACTGGGCCGTTCAAGAGAAAATTCGGCCATCAATTGTACACTAAAACAACGATCTAGGAGCCACGTCACCCTTAGAGGAAAGAAAACAAAAGAAGGGGTGCTGATTTTAACACAATTTTTTTTTTATTAACACAACAATTTCAAATTTTTTATGTGTATAGACAACTTTATCCCTCTTTTATTGTTGCTATAGTTAATAGTTTGCCTTATTTGATTATGCAATCAATACTTTTTTATTTTAATGATTATGAATTTATGATTCCTTTTATTTCCAAAATCAAAATATTTTTCTCTAGATGCATTTATTTCCTAACGAACGAAAGACAATAATTAAAATTTAAAACTCATAATTAACAAGCTGAAAAATTAATTTATCAATTAAAAAAAAGAAAACTTCTACTTAAATTAATTAACAGATAATAAAGGTAGATTTTAATAATTAAAATGATCAGATTTAAAGATAAAATTATCTAAGATTTAATTAAATTATATAATTTTAAATTAACAAAAAATAATATCAACATTATTTTCAATTGAGTAACATAATTAAAAGTAGGAAGCAATTACATCTATAGAAAAAGAAAAAAAAATAATATAAATGCCAAAGGGTATATTATTTCAAACTTTAATTGGGTAATATGCTAAATATTTTTTTCTTCTTTTCATCGTATAGTATACAATTAGAAGATGATATGAATGAAGTTTATATTTAAAAAACTTGTTAATTCAAAAAAAGACGACTGCTTGATTGAGAAACAAATTAAGAGATAAAATTATTTATTTATTAAAATATTTAAAGTTTGTTGTGTTAATAATATTTTTTTGCGGTGTGAATATCATCAGCACTCAAAAGACGGCCATTTTTATTAATAACCAAAAAAACATAGTTTTTTTATAAAAATACCCTCAAAATATGAGTTTTTTCAAATATAACCAAACCGCCCGGGACACGGGCGGTTTGCTCTTTTTTTTTTTTTGTTTTTTTTAGAGATCTGATTTTTTTTCTTAATATTTTAATTTGTGAAGTTTTAGTTTTTTTTTTGTTTAGGGTATTTGCCAAAAAATAAAACATTTGATATATTTATAAGTGGTGTCGTAACTCTTTATAACTTTGATTTGATTTGTCAGTTGAATATCACAAGTCTAAAGATAACACTAATTAAGGACTAGGCAAATGCCCACTGATTTGATTTGTTAGTTGAATATCATCAAGAATCTTAACTCATTTGAGAATTAAGAGAAATGAAAATTGAAGAGATTAAAGTGAAAACTCGTTGTACTATTCTTTTTCTTTTCCTTCTTTTTTTTTCTTTACGGGAGAGAAGGTCCCTTAATTAAGGGTAATAACTTGTTGTTTCACTCAGCACACACAAAATTTTGTATGTATAAAGGGTTCAAGTATGGATTGATACAACATGTAGAGCATTCAAAAATACATAGAATTAATATAAATTTCAACTTATTTGGATTTTTCTACAGTTAGTTATGAATTTCCAAAGTTTAATTTTTGAAAAAACTTTAAACACCAATTACTTTGGCTAGAAAAGTCGAATTTATGCGTATGAGCACTTTTCGGAAAGGGGAAGACGAGACGGATCTGATTTTGTCCGGTGAAACACCGGGCATCGGAAGCATCAAATTTAAAAAAAAATATCGTTTAGTGCCTCAAAAATCCAGTTTAAGTTTTCGTTCGATGGTAGGCATTAAAAAACAGCGATTTTCAAACCATCTTAATAAATAGTAAAAAAATAAAAAAAAATGTAAAATTTGGTTTCCAAGCACATTTTAATATAGATTAAACATCTAACGGTTTGGATCAGCTATTTAGACTTCGAAACTAGAGATATGAGCGCAAATTAAAATGCCCCGTTTAATTCATGAAGTAGCGTAGCCTTACTTTACATGTATATATATATGTATATTATATATTATATATATAATATATGTATATATTTATAATATACATATATTATAAATATAATATATGTATATATTTATAATATACATATATTATAAAAAAATGAGTTTATAAAAAAAAATTTGAACTATGGTGAACTAACTTTGTAATACTATGCAAAATATGTAAATGAAATTAATGATTGAAGGTAATATACAAAATGCTTAAAGATATTGTTATAGAATAAATTGCATTTTAGTGTCAAGTATCATTTTATTAAGCATAACATCATATATTTAAGTTACTTTGTCCAATTATATGTTGTTAATTTGAAATTCCAAACTATTCGAATATTCGAAAGTCAGACAAATTAATATTCGACAGTTAGACAAATTAATTTGAAATTCCAATTATAAACACCTAGTTATAATTAATATTGTGCTTTATAAGTTTTTGGACTGATTTATAAAGTTTGAAAAGTTTAAGGTCAAAATTATAAAAATGCTAACTTTAAATAATAAAATAAAATTGAAGAATGGCCACATGGCCAGTGGCACGTGGTGTGTGCTGAGTGAAACAACAAGTTATTACCCTTAATTAAGGGACCTTCTCTCCCGTAAAAAAAAAAAGAAAAAGAAAAAGAAAAAGAAAAAGAATAGTACAGAGGGTTTTCACTTTAATCTCTTCGATTTTCATTTTTCTTAATTCTCAAATGAGTTAAGATTCTTGATGATATTTAACTAACAAATCAAATCAGTGGACCTTTGTCTAGTCCTTAATTAGTGTTATTTTTATACTTGTGATATTCAATTGACAAATCAAATCAAAGTTATAAAGAGTTACGACATCACTTATAAATATATCAAATGTTTTATTTTTTGTCAAATACCCTAAACAAAAACTAAAACTTCACAAATGAAAATATTAAGAAAAAAATCAGATCTCTAAAAAAAAAAAAAAAAAAAAAAGAGCAAACCGGCCGTGTTCTTGGCGGTCTGCTATAGAAGCAGACCGCCCGTGTCCCGGGCGGTTTGATTATATTTGAAAAAACTCATATTTTGAGAGTATTTTTGTAAAAAACTATTTTTTTTTGGTTATTAATAAAAATGGCCGCTCAAAAGAAGGCGAGGTGAATTTGTCAATTCCAAAGCGTAAGAAAATTCTCTCCAAGTTATCTGGAATATTCTATTTCTATTCTTCTCTTCCATTATTATTTTATTATTTTTTTTCTGTCGTCACTCATCAGTATTTGTACTGAAGTGACTGGACTCCCTTCTTATCCTCCAAAAAATATAATTGAAAAGGAAAGGGTACCAAAAGAGAGTGCGTGCCCAGTTACCTGAGGTGCAATTTAAAAGAACAAACGGTCCAGATTAATCCCAGTTGGGCCAAACTCAATCCGGAACCGGTTAGATTGTAGGGGGTATGCTTTGAGATTCGTGCCACATGCAAAGAACGGTTCAGATTTATAGCTTGCACCTGGGGGTGATCCGAGATGACTCGAAAGTCGAAACCAAAAAAACCGATTTGAAAGAAAAAATAATTGCACAGTACCGTAATTGAAGTTCACGCCACCATTAAATCCAAGAATTTGATAGGCCCCACTTTCTGGTCCTTGTTAAAATTGAAGATTGTTAATCGCTTTTTCGACAGGACAATCAATCAATGGAAGTCTGAAATCCTCAGGTGGCGTAAACCTTACATCTTCTAGCAATAAGCTCAGAGAGAGAACGAGAGAGAAAGAGAGAAAGGAGATGGATCAGGCTTCACTCTGGTTCACTGTCGTTGTACTATGCTTAACGGTCTTGGTGCGTACCGGTGATGGTAGTTATATCAGGTACAACACAACTGCTGGTCCAGTGGCCGGTAAGCTGAATGTGCACCTGGTACCGCATTCGCACGATGATGTGGGATGGCTGAAGACCATTGACCAGTACTATGTCGGAGCCAATAACAGCATTCGGGTTTAATTCTTTGTACTCTTCTCAATTTCTATCTGACTTGCTTCTGTCATTTATGGTAAATAAGAACAACGAATCAATTAGATAATTCACAGTCACCCTAGTGAAGCAAAATATAATTGGTACTAATTCAATTAAGCTTTTATTTTTGAAGAAAGATCCAAGTCCTTGCCTGATATCTGCTCACTCTGGTTCTTTTTATATAGTCTTCAATTTACATTATGTGGAGTGTGCCTTCACTTTTTGTTGTTGTATACTTCAATTTCTTTTCGTTATAATTTTGTGTTTCCTTTTTAGGTATCAAGCATGATCAGTGTCCTGGATTCAGTTGTTGAAGGCTTGCTTAGAAATCCAGACAGGAAATTTATTTTTGTAGAACAGGTAAATTCTAAAGTCCTTCGTCTATTGTTTATGATGCAATTAAAGTTTAATTTTATCCAATTATGTTAGGCTTTTTTCCAAAGGTGGTGGGAGGAGCAAAGTGAAACAACTCAATCCATAGTAAAAAAGCTGGTTGACTCTGGTCAGCTCGAGTTCATGTGCGTATTTACCATTTTAGAAAAAATAAAAATGAATTACAACTGTTCTATATCTATTTTACGATTTACAAAAGTTCATCACCGCAGTTGGAATAATTTGATCCAGAAATGGTGGCTGGTGCATGCATGATGAGGCAACCACACATTACATTGATATGATTGACCAAACTACCCTTGGTCACCGCTTCATAAAAGAGCAATTTGGCAAGGTCCCAAGAGTTGGGTGGCAGATCGACCCGTTTGGGCACTCAGCTGTGCAAGGCTACCTGCTAGGAGCCGAGGTGAATTTTACAAATCAAAACCTTTCATGAAGATATGTACACAGATTGCTGAAATGATTAAATTTGAAATGGCAGCTAGGTTTCGATTCAGTGCATTTTGCTAGAATAGATTACCAGGACAGAGCCAAGAGGAGGGCAGATAAAACTCTCCAAGTTATATGGCGCGGGTCAAAATCCCTTGGCTCCTCTTCTCAGGTTATTTGATATATGTTTATTCTATTCCAAAGAATTAAGAGATACAAAATAATAAAATACCGTGGTTCTTTGTGTAGATATTTGCAAATACATTTCCAGTGCATTACGGTCCTCCTGATGGTTTTTGTTTTGAAATCTTTGACAACATTATACCAGTTCAGGTAATTCTTTTCTATCATTTCTTAATACGCGTTGTGATATTTTGGTATTTCTTACGTTACAAAATTTGTGAAATAGGTATCTCAGTTGATGCGACTCTTTTATCACTGTTTCCCTAATGAAATTTCTGCAGGATGACCAACTTCTATTTGACTATAATGTGGAACAGCGTGTACACGATTTTATAGATGCTGCTTTAACTCAGGTTTTTTTTTTTTTTTTTTTTTTTCTTTCTTGGAATTTGTCATCACTTGATTTGCATTATTTAATACTAGACCAAATTCACTTTTTTGTTGTTGTTATTTTTACTTCTTTTCTTTCAGGCTAATGTGACACGTACCAATCATATAATGTGGACAATGGGACAAGATTTCAAGTACAAATATGCTGAATCATGGTTTAAGAACATGGACAAACTTATCCATTATGTTAACAAGGTATATAGTCTCTCCTAAGGAAGCATGTTTATGCTTTAGTCCCTTGTAAAATAATATATATTTCTCTGTTATATAGATAGTTTGAGGATAGCTTTCAATTAATAATACATTCTCTGTTGAGCTTAAATTTGAGAAATCTGACAGATCTTATAGAGCACTAATTTCTGTAACAGGATGGTCGAGTCAATGCTTTTTATTCAACACCATCCATTTATATAGATTTGCTAAATTCACTGGAAGACTCATGGCCATTAAAATATGATGATTACTTCCCGTAATCTCTCCCTCTGTCTTACTCTTCAATACTATTAGTTCTATTATTGTCAACCTGCTAATTTCATTATGTCCTATAATGATTTGTAGTTATGCTGACAAGCCAAATACTTATTGGACTGGGTATTTCACCAGCCGACCTGCTTTCAAGCGATATGTCCGTGACCTAAGTGGATATTATCTGGTACTACACATTCTCCTTTTTACTGGAATTAGAAATCAGAAACAGACTATGCGGACCTATTTTTGCTAGTAATGCCACAATGCTGGGGATTAAAAGTCAGGCACCTTTATCAATTTGTGTTTACATTGGTTTTTGTGATCGACTTCACTTTTTATTGGAGGCGCTGGTGTCAAGTTTGATCTGCATAATAATGGAATTATTCTTTCTAAACAGGCTGCACGGCAACTAGAATTCGTGATGGGCAGTACATATAATGATCTCTATACACCAAGTCTAGGAGATGCATTGGCAGTGGCCCAACATCACGATGCTGTCTCTGGAACCTCACGGCAACACACCACTAATGATTATGCCAAACGTCTTTCCATAGGCGCATCTAAGGTATCTGTCTTTCTTCATTTTGTTATTTGTTTGAGTTTTTTGTAGTGATAGAGGTTGTACTTGTATTTTTTGGTTATTAATTAACTTTTTCAGGCAGCTAAAGGGGTTAATGTTGCTCTCACTTGTCTAACTAGTCAAAGCAATACGTGTTCATCATTGGCTGAAAAACTTAGTCTGGTACATGTTATTTTAGTCTATTTTATTATTTTAGCTTCTGTTTTTCAACTTGTTATTTGTTAAATTCTGGTTTTATAACAAAGTAAAAATAGTAATATAATAGTTTGGTTGGAATAGTCAGAAACTCAGAATAATATAATATTAGTGAGCTTCTGTAAGCTCTGGTAAGCTGGTACCAGCCATACCTCAGGAGTTACATTTTGCTAACTGAAACTTGCTTTGGAATAATTTAGTGCAATTTGCTGAATATAAGCTACTGCCCTGCAACAGAGCAAGAGATCTCATCCAAGAAAAGCTTGGTATGGTTCTCTTATGATGTAATTATTTTTCTATGTATTTGAGAATATATTGAGTCTCAATCTTGTAAAGCGTTTGACATTTTTAATATGTAGGTGATAGTGGCATACAACCCTCTCGGATGGCACCATACTGATTTTATCAGGATACCAGTGAGTACAATACTGTTTGCATGTCTTTGCAAATGCACCTCGATAGAACTTCTTTGCAAAGTTCTCAGAATAATGGTTTATTGTTTTGTGATAATGTTGGTGCTTTTTCTGGATATTCTCTGATTTTTTATTTTTTTCAGGTCAGTGATGACCAGCTTGTAGTAAAGGACTCAAGTGGAGCTTCTCTTGAAACACAGTTTGTGGAGATAGATAACATCACTCTAAATCTAAGAAAATTTTATGTAGAGGCTTATCTTGGAATATCCCCAAAACAAAACCCAAAATATTGGCTTATTTTTCAAGCTTCTGCACCTCCTTTGGGTTGGAGTTCATACTACATATCCAGACAAACTTCAAAAGGTAAAACATAAACAATATAACAACATGAAGCAGAATAAAATACAAGGTTTCTTACTGAAACCATGTAAAATTTTTAAATGCCTTTGCTGACCCTTTTTATTAATGGAGCAGTGGACACAAAAGGTGAATATGAAGCTATACTAACTTACTTGGAGGATGACACTATTGAGGTGGGGCCTGGGCCTCTAAAAATGTCCTTTTCCTCTTCTGGTCAACTGCAAAGCATGACCAACTATATAACAGGCGTTAGTTTTTTTTTGCCTTTTTATTTATTAATTTATTTATTATTCTCTGTTGTTTTCCAAAGCCATTTTTGGTTTCTTATTGAACCTTAATATGTTTAGATTAACCTGCCAATACAACAACGTTATCTCTGGTATAGTTCCAGTCCAGGCGACGCATCAGACACTCAGGTTCCCAAATTTAATTAAACTTATTGCAATATTTTTCTTTTCAGAATTTATCCTAATTTATTGACTTACTATTGTAGTTGTCACTTTGCATGGTTAATTTGTAGGCTTCCGGTGCATATATATTTCGACCAAATGGGACTCATGCCACTAGTGCCTCTAGTTCGGTAATTCAATCTGATACTTATTTTCTTTTGCAATTTTGATATTGGTTTTTCTTGAAATAAGGTAATATATATTTTTACTTTATTTGCTTGCTATTTTTGTTTGTTTGTTTGGAATTTTAAATAAATTGTAATTGGTATCAGGTGGATTTAAAGGTTCGAAGGGGTCAACTAGTTGATGAGGTCCATCAACAGTTCAATTCATGGATTTATCAGGTCAGTCCTTGAGTTGTAAGTTATTTTTGTAACATTTTCCTTTGGAACGATTTAAATGCAAAATGCAATTAACTATTTTTCAGGTGACAAGGCTTTACAAGGAGAGGGATTATGCTGAAGTTGAATTTACTGTGAGTCATTCTTATCTTTCTTTAGACAAGGCTTTATAAGGAGAGGGATTATGCTGCAATTAACTATCTTTCTTTATCGTGACAAAATATCATGTATTAATATATTTTGAATTTTCTTGTCGCATTGCATGCAGACAAAAAGAAAATACCAGAGCTAACTCTGGTGGCTAAATACAGATATTTGCCTCACTTTATCTTAGAAGCATAAATTTTTTAATGTTAGAGAAAAAAAAGAGGCTTAAATTGTAAATTTGATGAATATGAAGCTATATAAATTTTGATGATTCATAGTGTAAAATATAGATATAACTAATTAATATCCACGTGTAGATTGGACCAATACCCATAGAAGATGGAGTTGGAAAAGAGATCATAAGTAGACTTACAACAAATATGGTTACAAACGGTACATTTTACACTGATTCAAATGGAAGAGACTTTCTAAAACGGGTTAGTTCAACAACTTTGACATCTACTAACAGCTTCTTTTTTTACCATCCCATTTAATAATGGGTTGTTCCAATATGTAATATAGATTGGCAACTTATCTTTTCGCACAAGCTTGGAAGTTCATATTTCAATTGTTTGAAATAGGTAAGGGATCATAGGGAAGATTGGGATCTGAATGTGACTCAGCCAATTGCTGGAAATTACTACCCGGTACTTGATTTCTAGTTTTTTTTTTTTTTTTAATGTGGCAATTTTTTCATTGCAAATTTTAGATGTACTTTTTTATTTTTTTTATTTTTTATAATCTTATAGGTTAATCTTGGGGCATATATAGTGGATGAGAACTATGAGCTCTCTATACTTGTCGATCGTGCTATTGGAGCTTCAAGCATTCTAGATGGTCAAATAGAATTAATGCTCCATAGGTAATTTTCCCTCTATTCTTTTATTATCTCTTGTTGAGGAGGGGGGGGGGGAGTGTATGGAAAAGGCCAAGTCTTATCTTTGATTGGGCTGGAATTGTTTTTGTTGAATTCTAGGCGGATGCTATTTGATGATCACAAAGGGGTGGGGGAGGTGCTTAATGAAGAAGTTTGCGTAAAAGAAAACTGCGAAGGCCTTACAGTACTGTTAAATATATTATTTTATGAATTTGTGCACATATCATTTTTGACATAAACTACTTAGTTAATTTATAATCTCTTTACTGTATTCTTGTCTCAGATTAGAGGAAATTATTACATCGGAATTAACAAAATAGGAAATGGATCATACTGGCGCAGAACAACTGGCCAACAAATCTACTCTCCATTTCTTCTAGCTTTCTCATATGAGGTATAAGATCGTGTGCTCCCTTTTAGCTCATAGTTTTCTTATTTGTCATTTGTATTTGATGGGAAATGATCAAATGCCATCCCGATGTAGTCAAATGTGGAAATCATTTTTGGGGTTAAGGCCCTTCGGGGGTACAAAATTGTGAATATGCCCTTCAGATTGGTGAATTACTTTTTTATTTACTACATTTTATACTACTTTTTATTTATGTAGGATGAGGATAGTTGGAAGTCATCTCATGTTACAAAATCTACCCTGATGGAAGAAAATTACAGCTTGCCTCCAAATGTTGCACTGATCACACTGCAGGTTTCTTTTAATAAGGATATATTTTAATATAAAATTCTTGTAACAAAATTTTCTGATGTTATCAATTAATTTATTGCTGTAGATTCTGGATGATGGAAATGTACTTCTACGATTGGCACATTTATTTGAGGTAATGAGTTCTAAATAAAAGAAATTCTCTGTAGAATGTTCGCATAGAAACCCTCCAAACACATTTAAGTTACATGTTTGACGTGAATTAATATTCATAGGCTGGTGAGGATGCTAATTATTCCATGATAGCAAGTGTTGAGCTTAAGAAGCTCTTCTCTCAACGACCGGTATGTTATTTCCAATAGTATGTCCCGCTTTGTACCAAACACAACTCGCTAGATAAGTGATCAATGTTTTCATTCTTTTTCTTAATTAAATATTTAGTTATGTTTCTTTAACCAGTTCAGATTAAACCAATTTTGTGGTGATAGTGTACCAGCAAGTCCAGCACCATGGAAACCTGCTTAAATTACCAACCACTTATTTATTTACTGTCAGGAATACTAACCAGTTGACCAAATGTGTTGCTACCTCTAAGATATGTTTGCATATGGCATTTTCTTAATCACTTTTGAAGTATACTTTCTCTTCTGTTTCTAATATTTCATGCCTTTAACAGATAAAAGAAATAACAGAAACAAGTTTATCAACAAATCAAGTAAAATCCGAGATGAAGAGGCTAAATTGGAAAATTGAAGGGGGAGATCAAAATACATCATCTCCTGTAAGAGGAGACCCAGTTGACAGTGAAGCTCTTGTGGTAGAACTGGGACCTATGGAAATACGCACATTCTTATTGAAGTTTTGAAATCAGGAACTTAAACATGTAAAGTTTGGATTCCACTTCAATAGTTTCTTGCTATTGTGAATGTCTCCAATTAATTAATGCTGAATGATTTTCATCAAATAAGCCAATTTGTTTCTGCCTGGTTTAAACGTGCAAATTTGCACGTGTATATTGTAGACTAGAGAAAAGTAATTGCAAGAGATGCTCCAAGTTTGCAGAGAACTCGTTTTGTTATGGCAGTTCATAATACATTCCATG
Source organism: Carex rostrata (assembly GCF_964058835.1). Lineage (NCBI taxonomy): Eukaryota > Viridiplantae > Streptophyta > Magnoliopsida > Poales > Cyperaceae > Carex > Carex rostrata. The sequence continues at coordinate 2,247,950 of NC_135948.1, read as the reverse complement.
CTGGAATCAAGAAAGATTGATGTATGAACTATGAACAATATACTTAGCTAAAATTTGATCAACGTCCAAGCAGTTTTGACAGCAGCAAATTTTTCCGGACAAAATGGTAAAATACAACCGAACAAATGCACCTAATTTTCAGTCCCTTCCATCATATTTTGCAGTTGTTTTGACGGATAATGACTTCGTTATTTCCATTACCATGACAAGAGAACAAAATAATTATAATATAAAATATCAACTCCACTTTTTTTACTCTCAAGAGTCAACTGCTCCCTCCTCCACTAAACCTTACATTTTATTTTCATCTCTAATTATTAGTAACTTAAGGTGATTGATGATTGAGATAGCTGTAGGACTGTAGTGAGGAAGCAAGGTAGATACTTCTTCTACTTTGTTTATGTATTTATTTGGGATGTGGTGGTGATTATTTTTTGGTCAATTTTGTATTTTTTGCAAAAATAACATGATTGTTCCCATCTTTAAAAAGTTTGACAAGACTGTGCTTGGTTTTTCAACACATACAGTAAATATTTTTAACTAAACTTATGCTCGAACGAGTAAAAAATGTTGATTTTTTTTTTTTGGTAAGTTGAGTTCAGTGAAAACTGTTCATTCATAAACTGATTATAATCTTATCGAATATTTGAAAGTCAGAATAATTTTGTTATTTTTTTTTATATACGGAATAAAAAACTTCTATGGTCCTGGACATAATGTGGTGACATTTCTTATTCAAATACGGAATCCTTTCTAGTGCATTTCTTTACACAAGTATATATGGTATAAAAGAGATTTACCAGTATATCATTGAGAATATTATTATTCTGTCTGTTCATGCAAACAATCACTTTTTAATGTTTCTTTGAATGAAACAACTTTTCTAACTAACATACTATATATAAACATGGTGGTTATGACGCATGAAAGATATAGTAATGTACAAACACGGGGGTTATGACATGTGAAAGATATTTGTTACAAGTAGCAACTAATAATTAACATAAAAATGTACTGATTAACAATACTATAAGATTGGACGGTGGGGCTGAATAATTAATGTCTTTCTAATAGGAAACAACAAACTCAAATTAATTAAGAGACAACTGACAAGTCAATTCATGATGTATTATTGCGGCCTTAAGATATGTCAACTTGTTTAGAGGTAACAAAATACTGGACGTGGATTGCACGATTTGCGCTACAGAAATTTATTGCAAAATGATTTGATAATAAAATAAAAGTTGGGGTCCAACTCATGAAGATCCAGTGGGTAATTTATATATATATTGGGGCTTGATAATAGTCGCTGCTAAGGAAAACAAAAAAGCAGCAACAAAGCTATGAACATGCATGAAGAACAGATAATCACATCAAAACCACATATATATTACACAAATTTAGAGGATAAATTTTTGTCAAATAATATTTTGTTGTTGTTGTTGTAAACAAACTTTTCAATTGACGATCTCAAAATAATATCGTATTATATAGTCTCACAATTTCTTTTTTACCTAGTATTTATTTATAAAATTGAGCATTTGAAAATCCATCCAAATGTGTGCTAGGAGAATTGAAGGATTGAAGCATGAAGATTTGTTCGATTAGAGATATAAGTTCAAGATTTTTTAAGAAGAATCTTCACCAACTTTTGGAATGCACAAATACTCAACAAAACTTACTTTTTATGCACGAATCTCTAGACAGATAAATGGATGGATTTAGAATAACAGAGTCTTGCGATCTCTTAAGAATCACAGCAGATTTATTTCCCCAACTTTTAGGTAACCTAAGTACCACTTGGTCAAATTGTCGAAAGTTAAACAAAATCAGAAAGTTCAAGGACTTGGTCAAAACTACATAAACAGTTACAACGGTTTTGTATGAACTTGCTATTTTTTTTTTAACTACTAATACTTTATTGTGTATTACAACAACAAATACAACGATAATATTTTTTTAGTAACAATTTATTTTGTACTACACAAACAAATACAACGATAACAATTTATTTTGTACTACACAAACAAATACAACGATAACAATTTATTTTGTACTACACAAACAAATACAACGATTTTAACAATTTGTTCAAGAACTTGATTAAAATCATGAACTCTTGATTCCCTATTATTTACTACAAAAAGAGTTACAGCACTTAATCAACAGAATACTGTGATAACTGTTATTTAAACTAGCCAATATATGATTTTTTTTTAATAAGCCTATATAACGTTTTTGTATATAGAATTCAGAGTTAGTAATCCAATTCTATATATAATGGCTATTTTCTAACAAATATAACAATTAAATTGGGATTTACATAAACCGTTGGAACAAGGACCTTTAATATTCGTGTCAAAGCAGATCCGATAGTCTGGATCTAAACTCAAAATTTGAGTTACTTTGGAGATCCAAATTCCATAAGAGATATAGGAGTTCGAATATTCCCGCTTAGAACTAGGGGTATCAATTAATGGGTACGATACCGGTAGGGTGGAAATATTTTCATATTCATAATCATTAAGAATTGACTTTACCCATATTAATTAAGAATTGACCTTATCCTACCCTACTCTTACCCGTTAAAATTATCGGGTAACAAAATGGTAGCGGTGAATAAAGAATAGGGGTGTCAATGGGTACGATACGGGTAGGGTGGAACCATTTTCATACCCATATCCACTAAGCAATGTTATCAGAACTGGATCGGATATCGACCCGATAATACTTCGGGTCAATGGTTTACTAGTTGGACCGGTGGATCAACCGATTCAACCACTGATTTTTTTAATAACACTGAATTATTTAATAGAGAGGTTATTATTCAAATAAAATAAAAGTATTAATTAGTCCTTGATTAATTTTAACTAAGTGTAAGAGTATAAAAATGTGTATTATTGAACTAATATATTAAATAAAAGTTTAATTTGTCTATTGATGAGATAAAAATCAACAAAAAAAAATGAATGACTAAAAATTTATGTATTGTGATAGAAAAGAACCGTTAATAATTCATATTAAATTTTCTAAAGTTCAAAATTATTTAAAAAATAATAATATTATGACGATGTATCATGTTTAAATACATAATTGTTTAAAATAGAATACATTATAGCAATACAAAAGACTACACAAATTTGCTTACAGAAAATCACATGTTAGGTCCATTTAGCCTTTTCCTTTTACTGAGGAATAAATGGATCCATATCCGCTGCTATTCTTTACTCTCTGTATCTCTCTTCAAAGAAGAGTAGAGAGAGAAAGGGAATCATGTGGGAGAGAGAGGAAGAGGAGAGAGATAGAGAGAATAGCAGGAGAAGAGCAGCAAATTGACGAGCACCGGATATGGATCCGGAATAAATTGCCAAATGGGCCCCTGCTAGTTCAAATTTCAATAAAAACATGAAAGATCGGTTGGTTTGGTTCACTACTTTTGAAAAAATTGTCCGGTTTTTTTTATTTCTTCCCGGTTTATATGCATATTTGGTCTTATAAACGAATCGAACCGGACTTGGTTCTGGTTCCGATTTACTCCGGTCCACCCGTTCGGTCTGGTCCAATTTTAATAACAATGCCACTAAGAATTGACCTTACCCATACCCTACCCATACCTGTTAAGAATTTTCCTTACCCTACCCTACCCATAGCCGTTAAGATTAGCGGGTAATGAAATGGTAGTGGGCGAATAAAATAATACAAATAAACCATCAAAACTTATCATGTCATACATATGCAATCACAATTACTAATATAAAATTAAAATATAAATATGCAATTAATTCTAAGTAATAGTTTTTTTATTAAGCAAAAAAAATAAAATCACAAATATCTCTTCTAACAAATTCAATTCCTTAACTAAATAATAAATTAACATTCAAATAAAAAAGTAAAATATTTAGGATAATATTTTTATTATGATATAATTTATTTTATATAATTACTCATTACCCAACGGGTACGAAATAGCCTTTACCTGTATCCATACTTGTTTATCTAACGAAAAAAAATCCTTACCCATACCCATATCCAATAATTTAACGAAAAAAAAATCTTACTCATACCCGTCTTAATTATCGAATACGATACGGGTAGGGTAAATGGATGTCATTGACACCCCTAATAACGAATACTACTAATATAATAATTAGTTTTATTATATTTTGCAAATAGAATATATAAAATCATTAATTTTACACATACACAATCACATTACTAATAAAAAAATGTACAATTAATTCAAACTAATTTTTTTTTATAAAGCAAGAGAATTCAAGAACACAATCTCTTTAGATAATTTTTTTTATTTAACTAAATAAAAAATGTGCAAATAAAAGTAATATGTTTCATGATTTTTATAGTAAAACACTAAATAACAAAAGCCCATCACTAATTATTGCTGAAACTATATTATATGAAACATTTCACAAATAAATTTTTTTGAAGGACCACACAAATAAATTTTACCATCACTAGTTATTACCCAAACATTATTATAAAATTTTACTTTATACCATTGCTCTATAAGATAATGGATACTAAATAGGCTTTACCTATATCCTTACATGTTTAGCTAACAAAAAAAAAATTATTACCTATATATATCCATATCCAATATGCTAACGAAAAAAAAAACTTATCCATACCTGCTTTATCGAATACGATACGGGTAGGGTAGACGGTTAAAAGGGTATAATTGACACCCCTACTTAGAGCAGGGACAGATGAGTGTGCGTTACCAATATGGATCTCTTAATTACGGAAGAAAAAACCAAGAAAAGAATAATCAACTTGATGCATATATCTTCCAAATATATATAAATACTTAACAATCAATTATTAATTTAAATCAATATTGTATGGTACATTATATCAGTGCACTCTCTAAAAAACTTAAGCACACCTAACCGTAATCTCTCTTCGTACATAGGTGATCCCAAAAATACCTCACCATGCATGAAAAGCGTACAAACCCTAATTTTATCTCACGGTACGTACCTATCTCCTTGCTTTAAAGACGATCTGTACTACATTTCTTGCTTCCTTATTTTTTTTTTTTTTTTTTTCTTTTTTTGTACTACAAACACAAACACAAACCGAAAGCCCCATCAACCTCACAGTAAACGACAACACAACCGACCACAAACAAATCTCAATATAGCAAATATTTCTTCTCCATTTCTCAATCTTTAATGCCTTCATTTTCTCAATTCGCGTAATAACATAGATTGAGAAAACCCTAGCTGGTAGCTAGTTAGTTATTACATACATATCCTTCTGATCAAAGTCTAAGGATACGGCGAAGATTGTCGGTTGCGCCGTTATCCACACCAGATAAGTTGTTTAATTTGGCTTCTTCAAAAACTGCTTCAGTATTACAGGCTGTAGTTCTTTTCATCTTTGGCCTTAAAAGAGCGAGACCCGGCAATGGCAGACTGCTTGGAGGTGGTGAAATCGAGTAACAATCTAAGATATCCCTATCCTTCACCTGACTTGCATCCATGTTGTTTTCATCGTTAGTCATGTAACCGGCAGGAGAGAACGAAGGCTTTCGTTCTAAGGGGATTTTTACATTCTTTGATTGAACTCGAGGTTCTTTTTTCATTGCTCGTGGTTTCCTTTTTGGAGCGGTAGGGGCAATGAACTTTTTGTGATTGATTTGAGAAGGAAACGAGGAATTTTTGTTGAGAGGAAGAGGGAGGAGGGGAGGTTGGTTAGGTTTAGGGAGAGAGAGGGAAGAAGAGAGTGTTGGAGCAAACGGAACGGGGGGATTTTGACAGAGAGGGGGCATGGAGTTTAGCGTGGCAGCGGTATTATAATTGTAGAGAAGGTGAGATAGAGAGGTTCCTGAGGAATATGGTGAGTAACAAGAGGATGAAGATGAAAACGAAGAGTAGCTATTCATTGATTTGATTGATCGAGGGAGAGGAACATCAAGGGTGCTTCTCGGAGATTGATCGAACAGTATTTTCTCCATATTATAGAAGGTTTTCTTCTTTGGTAGCGTAGAATTGAGAGGTGTTCTTGATATATATATGTATATTGTGCAAAGATTTTTTTTTTGTTTCAAATAAGAAACTTATACACACATCCTGGTTTGTCTAAAAAGCACCAAGGATGGCTTGAAAGCAATCAAATATTTCGAGGATAGGCGAGGAGAGAAAAAGCTAAAGAGGAGATGAAGGCAAGAAAAGAGAGCAAGAGATGCAATATTGTATTGCACCTAAAGAAAGGAAAAATAGAAGCAATGTCCTACCTAGCTCTCTCCCTCTCTCCAAAGCATCCCATCAGGGGCAAAGGATTTTGAGGCCTTCAACTCTTTTTATAGAAATCAAAGAAGTTAAGAGGGACAGAGATGACCTCTCCTTGTTACCAACCACTTGATATAATATATAATTCTTTGTTGTAAGATTTGTTATAGACCGCCCATCTTACTTCCTGGTTTGGCATCATGTGTATCATTGAGATGGTGGTGCTTTATGGTTTGAGTCAATTATAAGAATCATTGTTATATTAAATTACAGATAGATCTTATATATACCTAATAAATTTGACTACCTTGACAACTAATGCATAACCTTGTCAAAATTAGAAATTATGTACACACACACACACACACAACATAATATTTAATCACTCCGTCCTCCGTTGTAAAGTCTTGCAACATATAACCAAATAATTTCTAAATTGCATTAAACTTTTTTTTTCCAACTATCTTAATAAAGAAAAAGCACATCTATATATAATTTATGCTTTTATGTTAGACAATTATATATTGCTCCAGTTAACAAATAAGCTAGGTCCACTATAAGACTTTAAACCCTATTCCATAAAATTTTAAAACTAACTTTTGTATATTATTATTTTCTACAATAATTGCACAAGAAAGACATGGATCCAATTTATGTAACTATCTTTTATCTTGATGTTTTTTAAGAATAAATTGTTAGTTTTTCAAAGGAACCTCTCCGCGCGTGTACTAAAAGTGTTGATAACCATTTAATAAGAGTTTGCAAGTAAATTAAATATAGCTTTTGTACCAAGTATCTTGACTTTTCATATATAAGCTGGTATATATATATAGATTAATTATATCTATCATAAACTCAATTTTAACAAGGCCATATATATGTAAATCATCTACAAAAGAAAAATTACTATGGACCTACTCATAGATTTTTTATTTATTTATTTAACCGATCGAGAAGTGTCTTGAGATGCAATAGCAATAAATTAACATTTTGTTAACTACCATTAGGAAATACCAATATTGTTCATGGATATAAATTTGTACATTGAGGAGAGAATTACTCATCAAAAATGAATTGTGGGCAAAATTCAAGGGCTCGTTATCATTTTCTGTATGTATAGAGAGGAAATAAAAAATCAAAATTACTAATAAAATGATGAAATATAAACCATAAAGGTAGGAGTGGTTTTACTAAAAATAACCGACAACCGGCGCAACAGGGTTACTCCCACCACCATATATAAAACCCCGTTCAACACACTCCAGTCATAATTCCTCCATTTGTTATTAATGGAGATGTCCGGTTAGGAGAATCCACTCTCTTGTTGAACTGCCCTCTCTCTCTCTCTTTTCACGTAACTGCAGAGGATATGGGACCTATGAGATAGAACTATAGGCCGGCAACCGCCTTTTCAATGTACACCGTTAGATCCGGACATTGCTACAGCCGCAGGGAAATATCTGACCGTGAATTTTGTCGACTTAAAAAAAAATCTGAAAACCGGACACGATCGGAAAGGGACAGCTAAAAGCTTCTTTGACAAGTTCTTTCTAGACTTGGTTTAAGCATTGAATGAGAAAACAAACAATGAGCGGTCATTGTAAATATAATAATATTCTTTTGAATATTAAGGTTACGGTAATATATATGCAACATCCTAGAATGCTACGCGTAGCATAGGTCTCCATGCAACGGCTTAATATATGACTTTTTAAAATCTTAATGGTCAATCTGAACTGTTTATCTTGTTGTCCATATTAATATGTGTTTGGAGACCAAATTTTACATTTTTTTGGAATTTTTTTACTATTTTTTTTATGGTCCAGATTTGCTGAAAACAGCGATTTTCAATAAATCTAAAAAATAGTAAAAATTTTCCAAAAAATGTAAAATTTGGTCTCCAAACACATATTAATATGGAGAACAAGATGAACGGTTCGGATCGACCGTTATAATTTTGAAAAGTCAAATATTGAGCCGTTGCACGAAGGCCCTCTATGCTACGTGTAGCATGCTAGCATATTCCAATATATATATAAGGAGGCATCCAATGCCTCATGGTTTTCGTACCTCATTATATTTTATATTTTCGTTTTCAAAGTATAAATTGTTGATCCAAACCGTTCAATATGATGTCTATACTAAAATATGATTAGGGATGAAATTTTATAATTTTTGAAAAAAATTTACTATTTTTTAAGATGAGTAGAAAATCACTGTTTTTTTAACGGTTTAAAAACATTAATTTTGTACCTATCTTAAAAAATAGAAAAAAAATTCCAAAAAATATAAAATTTCAACTATATACATATTTTAGTGTAAATATTATGTTGAGCGGTTCAGATCAACAATTTGGACTTTGAAAACGAAGATATAAAATATGAGATATGATGAGGTATGAAAAGTATGAGGAGGGTTCAAACGCACCCTACTTTTTGTGCTCCTAACGTGCAACCTCCCCTCATATATTCATTTTTAAAGTTCAAATAGTCGATTCGAACCTTCCAACGTGTTCTTCATACTAATATGTGGTTGGAGACCAAATTTTACATTTTTTGGAAATTTTTTACTATTTTTTCAGAATTTTTGAAAATCATCACTTTGCTGAATTTTTTATTATTGTTTAGTTTAATCAAAAATTCTAAAAAATAGTAAAAAATTTCCAAAAAATGTAAAATTTGGTCTCCAAGCACATTTTAATATGAAGAACACGTTGGAATGTTCGAATCGACTATTTGAACTTTGAAAATGAATATATGAGGGATTATGAGGGAAGGGTACACGTTAGGAGCACAAAAAGAGGGTGCATTTGAACCCTCCTCTCTCTCTCTCTCTCTCTATATATATATATATAGAGAGAGAGAGAGAGAGAGTGGCTAATATCAAAACGTTTGCACCACGTCTCCCGTGCAACCAAGTCATTTTCCAATTTTTAAAGTCCAAATGATCGATCCGAACCATTAGATGTGTTCTCCATATTCAAATGTGCTTGGAGACCAAATTTTACATTTTTTGGAATTTTTTTACTATTTATTAAGCCACTTTGAAAATCGTTGATCTAACGGTAGCTTCTGATTTTACTGTTTGGTTAAGCCACCATTGGATCAGTGATTTTCAAAGTGGCTTAATAAATAGTAAAAAAATTCCAAAAAATATAAAATTTGGTCTCCAAGCACATTTGAATATGGAGAACACATCTAATGGTTCGGATCGATCATTTGGACTTTAAAAATCAGAAAATGACTTGGTTGCACGGGAGGCGCGGTGCAAACGTTTTGATATTAGCCACTCTCTCTCTCTCTATATATATATGCTAATAAACAATCGATTGTTTATAGTCTCCCGTGCAACCAAGTCGTTTTTCCAATTTTTGAAGTCCAAATGATTGATCCAAACCGTTAGATGTGATCTCCATATTAAAATGTGCTAGGAGACCAAATTTTACATTTTTTGGAAATTTTTTACTATTTTTTCAGAATTTTTGAAAATCATCACTTTGCTGAATTTTTTATTATTGTTTAGTTTAATCAAAAATTCTGAAAAAATAGTAAACAATTTCCAAAAAATGTAAAATTTGGTCTCCTAGCACATTTTAATATGGAGATCACATCTAACGGTTTGGATCAATCATTTGGACTTCAAAAATTGGAAAAACGACTTGGTTGCACGGGAGACTATAAACAATCGATTGTTTATTAGCATATATATAGAGAGTGGCTAATATCAAAACGTTTGCACCACGCCTCCCGTGCAACCAAGTCATTTTCCGATTTTTAAAGTCCAAATGATCGATCCGAACCATTAGATGTGTTCTCCATATTAAAATGTGCTTGGAGACCAAATTTTACAATTTTTGAAATTTTTTTACTATTTATTAAGCCACTTTGAAAATCACTGATCCAATGGTGGCTTAACCAAACAGTAAAATCAGAAGCTACCGTTAGATCAACGATTTTCAAAGTGGCTTAATAAATAGTAAAAAAATTCCAAAAAATGTAAAATTTGGTCTCCAAGCACATTTGAATATGGAGAACACATCTAATGGTTCGGATCGATCATTTGGACTTTAAAAATTGAAAAATGACTTGGTTGCACGGGAGGCGTGGTGCAAACGTTTTGATATTAGCCACTCTCTCTCTCTCTCTCTCTCTCTATATATATATATAGAGAGAGAGAGAGGAGGGTTCAAATGCACCCTCTTTTTGTGCTCCTAACGTGTACCCTTCCCTCATAATCCCTCATATATTCATTTTCAAAGTTCAAATAGTCGATTCGAACATTCCAACGTGTTCTTCATATTAAAATGTGCTTGGAGACCAAATTTTACATTTTTTGGAAATTTGTTACTATTTTTTCAGAATTTTTGATTAAACTAAACAATAATAAAAAATTCAGCAAAGTGATGATTTTCAAAAATTCTGAAAAAATAGTAAAAAATTTCCAAAAAATGTAAAATTTGGTCTCCAAGCACATTTTAATATGAAGAACACGTTGGAATGTTCGAATCGACTATTTGAACTTTGAAAATGAATATATGAGGGATTATGAGGGAAGGGTACACGTTAGGAGCACAAAAAGAGGGTGCATTTGAACCCTCCTCTCTCTCTCTCTCTATATATATATGTATAGAGAGAGAGAGAGAGAGAGTGGCTAATATCAAAACGTTTGCACCACGCCTCCCGTGCAACCAAGTCATTTTTCGATTTTTAAAGTCCAAATGATCGATCCGAACTATTAGATGTGTTCTCCATATTCAAATGTGCTTGGAGACCAAATTTTACATTTTTTGGAAATTTGTTACTATTTTTTCAGAATTTTTGATTAAACTAAACAATAATAAAAAATTCAGCAAAGTGATGATTTTCAAAAATTCTGAAAAAATAGTAAAAAATTTCCAAAAAATGTAAAATTTGGTCTCCAAGCACATTTTAATATGAAGAACACGTTGGAATGTTCGAATCGACTATTTGAACTTGGAAAATGAATATATGAGGGATTATGAGGGAAGGGTACACGTTAGGAGCACAAAAAGAGGGTGCATTTGAACCCTCCTCTCTCTCTCTCTCTCTCTCTATATATATATATATATAGAGAGAGAGAGAGAGTGGCTAATATCAAAACGTTTGCACCACGCCTCCCGTGCAACCAAGTCATTTTTCGATTTTTAAAGTCCAAATGATCGATCCGAACCATTAGATGTGTTCTCCATATTCAAATGTGCTTGGAGACCAAATTTTACATTTTTTGGAATTTTTTTACTATTTATTAAGCCACTTTGAAAATCGCTGATCTAACGGTAGCTTCTGATTTTACTGTTTGGTTAAGCCACCATTAGATCAGTGATTTTCAAAGTGGCTTAATAAATAGTAAAAAAATTCCAAAAAATGTAAAATTTGGTCTCCAAGCACATTTTAATATGGAGAACACATCTAATGGTTCGGATCGATCATTTGGACTTTAAAAATCGAAAAATGACTTGGTTGCACGGGAGGCGTGGTGCAAACGTTTTGATATTAGCCACTCTCTCTCTCTCTATATATATATGCTAATAAACAATCGATTGTTTATAGTCTCCCGTGCAACCAAGTCGTTTTTCCAATTTTTGAAGTCCAAATGATTGATCCAAACCGTTAGATGTGATCTCCATATTAAAATGTGCTAGGATACCAAATTTTACATTTTTTGGAAATTTTTTACTATTTTTTCAGAATTTTTGAAAATCATCACTTTGCTGAATTTTTTATTATTGTTTAGTTTAATCAAAAATTCTGAAAAAATAGTAAAAAATTTCCAAAAAATGTAAAATTTGGTCTCCAAGCACATTTTAATATGAAGAACACGTTGGAATGTTCGAATCGACTATTTGAACTTTGAAAATGAAGATATGAGGGATTATGAGGGAAGGGTACACGTTAGGAGCACAAAAAGAGGGTGCATTTGAACCCTCCTCTCTCTCTCTCTCTCTATATATATGTATATATATATATATATAGAGAGAGAGAGAGAGAGTGGCTAATATCAAAACGTTTGCACCACGCCTCCCGTGCAACCAAGTCATTTTCCTATTTTTAAAGTCCAAATGATCGATCCGAACCATTAGATGTGTTCTCCATATTCAAATGTGATCTAACGGTGGCTTAACAAAATAGTAAAATCAGCAGCCATCGTTGGATCAACAATTTTGTAAAATACTTAAAAAATAGTAAAAAAATTCAGAAAAATATAAAATTTGCTCTCCAAGCACATATTAATATGGAGAACAAGATGAACGGTATGTATTTCGGCCCATATACATTTGAATTTGAACGTTTGAATGTAAAAAATAGTAAAAGATCGACCGTTTGAATTTTAAAAAGTCGAATTTGAACCGTATGTATTTCGGCTCATATACATTCGAATGCACATTAGTCACTCTCTCTCTCTATATATATATATATATATTTTGTAATGATTGGATGTCAATTAAGTCATCCAACTAATTAATATCTACAAAGGATTATTATTTTTGAGTTTCGAACCTAAAGCCTCCTACGTGGAGAGCATTGCCTTTGCCACTAGATCTAAGGCTAGTTCTCTATATATATAGAGGTTGGTTAATATCAAAATGGTAGTTTCTGAACCGTGGAACTCTCAATTCGGTTTTGCAATTTTCAAAGTCCAAACAGTCGATTGAAATCGTTCAACATGATATCTCTATTAAAATGTATTTAGAGACCAAATTTTATATTTTTTGGATTTTTTTTTTTACTATTTAAGAAGGTTTGAAAATCGTTTTTTCAATGGTCCAAAAGTTTTGTATTGTTTATTAAAATTAACAATTTTGAAACCATCTTAATAAATAGTAAAAAAGTTTCAAAATATATAAAATTTGGTCTCCAAGCAAATCTTAACATGGAGATCACATCTAACGGTTTAGATCGATTGTTTAGGACTTTAAAAACTGCAGAACCAATTGGTAGTACCACAACTCAGGACTACCATTTTAATCTTAGCCAACCCCCCTCTCCTATCTATCTATCTATCTATCTATCTATCTATCTATCTATCTATCTATCTATCTATCTATCGATCGATCTATCGATCGATCAATCGAGCTTGGTTACTTTACTTCTATAAGCATATGAGGGCAATGCTTATAAGTTAATTTTGTATTTTTAATGTCCAAATGGTCGATTTGAAGCACTCAACATGTTCCCTGTACTATAATGTGCTTGGAGACCAAATTTTATATTTTTTGGAATTTTTTTACTATTTTTTCAGAATTTTTCAAAACAGGGTGTTTCATATTTATTATTATTTTTTTATGACTGTTTTAAATTTTTTTGAAAAAATAGTAATTTTTTTTCAAAAAACGTCAAATTTGGTCTCCAAACACATATTAATATGGAGAACATGTTGACCGCTTCAAATCTGGATATTGAAAACGTAAAAATGACTTATAAGCATATGCTCTCATATGCTTATGAAAGTAGAGTAGCCAGCCCCTCATATGACTTATAAATTTAGGTTTCAAAGTAAATTTTTATATGAAAAAAATGTTGAGCATTTCAAATTAATTGTTTAGAATTCGAAACCAGAAATATAACGCGGACCATTATATATGCATATCATCATATATATATCGTTCGTTCTTCTTTGTGAGAAAACAAAAGATTTGTTTTTTTTAAACAATTTATCTTGATATTTGAAGAGGAAAGAATTTTAGCTAGTCAGTCGTCACTCCTTGTGGAATTCATGCTAGTCCTGGTCTATCAGAACTTTAAGTATTACAAGTTACAACTATCGAGAAATCTCTAGAACTAGTAATAAATGCTGTCTTAAATGCTTTTCCATTATATACCATAACCGTTAGATCCTGTAGATGTGTCAAATGTACGGTATTAATCCGATATTAGCACGTGATGTTATGCTTGCTTAATGTGAATTAAAGTAAGCTTTAGCATGTGCCATAGATGAAGAAAAGCAAAGGTTGATATGCCTCTCACGTGATGCATTACTAGTTCAAGAAAGTAGGAAACCTTTTTTATACTTTATATATTTGCCAAACTTTCCAGGTTCTAATGCACCTCTTTTATCAATTCATATTGTGGCATGAGTCATTGTAAGTTGTAAGTTGTAACCATTTCAAATAATAATTGTATTAAATCTTAATTATTCATTTCTTGACACATTTTCGAATTATTTTCGAATTTGACGAATTGTATGAACAACATCATATATATTCAACCATGCATGTTATTATGAAATTTACAAACTTTTTATTTTGTAAAAAATATTTTCATATATAATTGATATGATTATGATACTTCGATAATAAACAACAAATTATTCTCGATTTATATTTGTATTAGCTAGATTCAAATCATGAAACTTATAGATCTTAACAAATTATTTCTGAATCTTGAACTTGCCATAATGATCTCCATTATCTCCTTCCAAACGCATTTTCGCTTTGTGGTTTGCTCACCTGCAAAACAAAATTCAAAATAATATTTAAATCATTATTAATTGTTGTTTCATATATCCGTTTCAAAGGTAGAAAAATTAATTAAGTTGGCTGACTGAATTTTTATTATTAATCTGAAGTGGTTACGTCGTGAATTTGAGATGCTGTTGAATTTACTGTGTGTTCAACGCTTTCTGATCCATACTTAAGCAGAAATGTCATGAACATGAAATTTGTAATCGCTCAAAAAATAATTAGCTTTTGAATTCATTTCAAGTTTTTTCTAGCTCCTATTGAATATAGAAAGCCTAGAATTGATGTGAATAAAAATGGAGTACGGAGTTTTGAAGATACATTCATTGAAATTTTTGTGATGTTAGATTTTTTTTTCTTCTCAAAGAGTACAGACATTAGTGATATTCCATCTTTTTCATTGTTTTGTGATCTAATGCACAAGTGGGAGACATGCACTACAACAAAGTATACACTTTTTGCGAAAGAAAAAACATATTTATGACGGTAGTCCATTGCAAAAAGAAAAACCTGAACAATGAGAGTAGTTCGTTGTAAAAAATCATTTTTTTATCCTCGTGAAAAATGTCTCATTCTTGTTGTGATGGTACTGGAAGTTTCCAGTTATATATAGCAAATAATGAAATATTTATGGATAAATTGTTTTCTTGTAAGTCTAAAATGGGGTCTATTTACGATCTCAAGTAGTTTAAAAAGTAAACTTAATCAGACGGGTAACAAGTTTATTTGGACGGTGATAATTCCCCTCCCTGAGATAATATCTGCATTTAATATTAATTATTCTTTTTGACTCCTCTCCAAATTAGTCTCGAATTTAATTAATGCTTGTACAGGCAACATTATATTCTGTGTTATCAATAAAATTGGCAAACTTTTTATTTATTTTGTAAAATATTAATGTTTTGATATATGAGTTAGACTATAGTAATATGCATATATATTACAATATATTACAGATCGACTGATGCTATGGATCCACATCTCTATTTTAAAAATTCAAACTAGAACCATCAAACATATCTCCATGTAGAAATGTACATCAGAACTAAAATTTACGTTGTTAGAATTTTTTTACTATATTAATTATTAAATATGTAGAAAATCACTATTTTCATATAGTCCAAATTTATTATATCAAGTGATTTTTCTAACTATAAAAAATAAAGTACAAATGTTCTAAAATATGTAAAATTTAGTGTTCAAGTATATTTTCATATAGAGGTTATGTTTATTGGTTTGAATTAAAAAGTTTTAACTTTGAAAATATAAATATAAATCCACAGCATGACTTGATCCGTAATATGCCATATATAGCCTCACTTTTTGAAATATATTCTTTGTATCGATAACAAATGAGC
Organism: Carex rostrata; assembly: GCF_964058835.1. NCBI lineage: Eukaryota > Viridiplantae > Streptophyta > Magnoliopsida > Poales > Cyperaceae > Carex > Carex rostrata. The sequence goes on along the minus strand of NC_135948.1, from coordinate 2,231,862 downwards.
TATTTTTCACTTATTTTTGTACTTTATCCAAACAATAATTTCGTTTTTTCATAGATCCGTTGATTTTTTTTTATAGATCTTTTTTTTTAGATAATCAACTAAGGTCTGACCAGATATTCGTTTTTTCATTAACTATAATCGGTTACAGAGTTTTTTGAGTTTCTGGGTAGAAATCCATTTAGAAAAACAATAGAAAAAAATGTAAAATAAAAGAAAAGGTAAAATCAGAAAAAGAAACAAGAAAGGTACTAATTGTAAGAATTGCATTCCCAAACTTATTCTTTTGATACTTTTAGTTGTGGACTTGTGGAAACCAACCAGGAATGCACCAGCGAAGGACAGATGAGAAAATGAACCACGGCACCTTTTGTTTTTTGTATATTTTATTTGTATCTTTTTTTTTTTGAATCATTATTTTTCTGATTTATTATATCCATATATATTGTAAATTTATTTTGCACGTCGGATATTTCCGTTAGAATGCTTCATGTACTAAAAATTTAAAAAGTATATGATTTTACCAGCTTAATTTGTAATCATTCAATAATCAGCGCCAATAAAAATTATATTTGGGGATTTGACACGTGGCAACACTATATCCAATTTTTCTCAACCCTCTTTGGGCTTGGACACCCAATGAACCCTCTCAGTTGACGTAACTGGAGATGAAGCCTCCTCGACAAATTGAGATTCCTTATTAGAGAATCTTTTCTTTCCTTTTGCTTTTTTGTCACCAAAATGTGTGATGAATAATGATGTGAGACAAGTGATTGCTGAGCAGCCAATTCAAAGAATCCCCACTCCCCAGGCTAGCAAGTAAAGTAGTAAACTACCGTAATTTTTTTCTGGTGAGGGTACTTTATTGAATAAAGAAAAGAGCCAATGGCCAATGGTTAGTTGTGGCGACTGACCAGCAGCACCGACCAATCTATAAAAATAAAACAGCCATCCCCATCTTCTCCCCAGTTGCACCTTTTTAAGTAACAAAAGCTGCAGCACCAACCTCACATGGAAAAAGACTTGTTAAGCCAAGTAGATGAAAAAAAATATAGCATATTAATTTTCAGCAAAAAAAAGTTGCCCTCATGAAAATAACTAACATCAAATATATATATATATATATATATATATATATGAGATGGGCTATGGTGCATTGCAATGCATGGAGGGGTTTGTGCATTGGACCATAAATCTAAAATTCAAAATTCAAATGACCGATCCAAACCGTTCATCTTGTTCTCCATATTAATATGTGCTTGGAGACCAAATTTTACATTTTTCTGAATTGTTTTACTATTTATTAAGTATTTTACAAAATTGTTGATCCAACGGTGGCTGCTGATTTTACTGTTTTGTTAAGCCACCGTTGGATCAACAATTTTGTAAAATACTTAATAAATAGTAAAAAAATTCAGAAAAATGTAAAATTTGGTCTCCAAGCACATATTAATATGGAGAACAAGATGAACGGTTTGGATCGGTCATTTAAATTTTGAATTTTAGATTTATGGTCCAATGCACAAACCCCTCCATGCATTGCAATGCACCATAGCCCATCTCTATATATATATATATATATATATATATATATATATATAGAGATGGGCTATGGTGCATTGCAATGCATAGGCCATGGTGTGCATTGGACCATAAATCACCGATTCAAAGTCCAAATGACCGATCCAAACCGTTCATCTTGTTCTCCATATTAATATGTGCTTGGAGATCAAATTTTACATTTTTTGGAATTTTTTTACTATTTATTAAGCCACTTTGAAAATCGCTGATCCAACGGTGGCTTCTGATTTTACTGTTCCAAACAGTCACCGTTGGATCAGCGATTTTCAAAGTGGCATAATAAATAGTAAACAAATTCCAAAAAATGTAAAATTTGGTCTCCAAGCACATATTAATATGGAGAACAAGATGAACGGTTTGGATCGGTCATTTGGACTTTGAATCGGTGATTTATGGTCCAATGCACACCACGGCATATGCATTGCAATGCACCATAGCCCATCTCTCTATATATATATATATATATATATATATATATATATATAGAGGTAGGCTAATAAACAATCGATTATTTCTAGCCTCCCATGCAACTAAGTCATTTTCCGATTTTTAAAGTCTAAATGATCGATCCAAACCGTTAGATGTGATCTCCATATTAAAATGTTCTACGAGACCAAATTTTACATTTTTCTAAATTTTTTTTACTATTTATTAAGCCACTTTGAAAATCGTTGATCTAACGGTGGCTTAACTAAACAGTAAAATCAGAAGTTATACCGTTGGATTAGTGATTTTCAAAGTGGCTTAATAAATAGTAAAAAAATACTTACAAATAGGCTAGACAGTATCATGGTCCGATTAATTGATCCTAGTCAATCTACCTTTCTTAAAGATAGATATATTTTAGATAATGTTCTCATTAGCCAAGAAATCATACATTCCTGTCAAACCTGTAATCAACTAGGTGTCATTGTCAAGGTTGATTTTGAGAAAGCGTATGACACCATACATTGGGAATATCTGTTAGAAGTATTAAATCTTAGAGGGTTTAGTGATACTTGGATTAAATGGATTTATGCTTGGTTACATAGCTCCCAATCGTGTATAAATGTAAATGGGGAACTCACACAATATTTCTACTGTAAGAGGGGGGTTCGGCAAGGGGACCCCCTCTCCCCTTTTCTTTTTATTTTAGCTGCAGATACATTGAGTCACCTTTTTACAAAAGGTAGACATGCTCATTTGCTTAAGGGTTTAGGTCCAGCTTGTCAGAATGGGTATTATGTTACCAACTGCCATTACGCAGACGATACCATTATGTTTTTAAAGGCTGAACCAACAAATGTTGAATATGCTTGGTGGACTATGTTAGTATTTGAGGCCATTTCAGGTATTAGAATGAATTTACAAAAAATTGAATTGTTTATTATTAATTATGCTTTAGGAGATCAATTAGCAGAATTGTTTAGATGTAAACATGATGATTTCCCTCTTAGATATCTCGGCTTGCCTCTTCATAAGGCTACACTTACTAGAAAAGATAGGGATTTTTTAATTGCAAAAGTAGAACAGAGATTAAAAAATTGGAAAGGTCAATTGCTTTCCATCGGGGGGAGAATTACTTTGATCAACTCAGTTTTGTCTTCCATCCCTCTGTATACCCTTTCCATTTATAAAATTTCGAAGTATGTGCTCTAAAAATTGGATAGAATTAGATGTCGATTTCTATGGCAAGGGACTTCTAAGAGTAGGAAAAAAATATGCATTAGTAAATTGGCCTTTGGCTTGCATGGCCAAGGATGTAGGTGGGTTGGGGATATTAAACCTCAAACAAATGAATTTAGCTTTGCTACTTCGGTGGTGGTGGAAATTCCAGGATCATGGTTATACTAGTTTATGGAAAACAATTATTAGTGATAAATATTACTCTACTCCAGCTCTTCCTTACTCCCCATTTTGGAAAGCAATTATGTCATTACAAACTATAGGTAAATGCAGTGTAGTTTATCACCCAGGTACACAATCTTAGCTCAACTTTTGGGCAGATCCTTGGAATAATGAAATTCCATTAAAATTCATCTATCCACAACTGTATGACATTTGTGCATCCAAAAATGTTTCTCTTGGAGACGTAATTTCTTCTCAAGGGGTAGCAGTTAAGTTTAGAAGGCAATTTGATTCTATCACTCTCTCAGAATGGAACTCTATTCTACATTCCCTTAGTTCTTTCTCCTTCACTCATTTATATGACAGGTTGGCTTGGAAATGGGAGGCTTCTGGGTTCTTCCATGTTAGATCAATATATAAAATTATGAATTTTAGGGGAGTCTGCTTTCCTAATCCAATGATATGGTGGCAGCTGCCTATTCCTTACCAAATTCAAATTTTCATGTGGTCGGTAGCTAGGAACCGAATATTAACCAAACATAATTTGTGTAAAAAAGGATGGGTAGGCAATACCTCATGTCAATTCTGTTCTGACATCGAATCTACTGAACACTTATTTCTTAAATGTAGATTAGCACAACATCTGTGGTTTTGAATGGGTAAGAGCCAAGATCAGTTCTATACATGGTCTAGTGTTAAGAACATCATCAACTTTGCTCTCTTCCTGCCTAAACACTCTCAAACTGCTTTCCTTATCATGTTCAGTGTCTTGTGTTGGATATGGAAAATTCACAATGAATCTTGTTTTCAAAATACTAAGAAAAAATATTTTCGATCTATTGTGCTAATGGTGGTTTCTCTTATTAATTATTGGACAGGGAATATTAAAAAGCATATTAGAGAGGTGGTGGTTGCTGATTGGTTGCCCCAGGAGATTGAGGTGGTGCCCCTGCAAATATGGGATCCAACTGAAAATTGTGATGGGAATGCGCCCCAGCCCCATTTGCTGCTTAAATGCTTTCAAGAAATTTATAATCTATCTAAAAATGTCTATATTAATTAGCCTTGTTAAGACATCTCTTTGCAGTTATTTTATTAGTTAGCTACATATTTTGCTTGCTTAAACACTAAGAACTGTGATGTATTGTTTTGGTACTTTGTTTCTTTAATGAAACGGACAAAGAAGCCTTTTATAAAAAAAAAATGCGTCGAATCTGTTGGTTGACAGTTGTACATTTGCAAATGTTGTGTCGAATCTGTTGGTTGACAGTTGTACATTTGCAAATGTTGTGTTCTATATTTTAAAAGAGGAGGATTCAAATGCCTCCATTTTTTGTGCCTCTGCCATGTCTTCATTTTTTAAAACTTTAATAACTTAAAATTTAAAACTTAAAAGTCAAAATAAAACCGTTAGATGTGATCTATGTTATTTTCTCTATGTGCTCATAAAAATTATCACATTTTAATTTTGTTTTTATGTGAATCAATAAGTTCAAAAATCAACGTCTAGAAATCATCCATATTAATGCATTTTTACAAGCTCTTGATGATAATCAAAATAAAATTGAAATGTCATAATTTTTTACATGTGCATAAATAAAATGACGTAGATCATATCCAACGGTTTTATTTTGACTTTTAAGTTTTAAATTTTGAGTTATTAAAGTTTTAAAAAATGGAGGTATGGTGGAGGCACAAAAAATGGAGGTATTTGAACCCTCCTCATTTAAAAAAATATTTATTATGCCAATATATATAAATTAAATTTGATTGGATGACTGTTATTTGATGATCAAGTTTTGTCATACAAAAACATTATGTAATTATATAAATACACAATATTTTGATGAGAATCAAAATTGGCTAAAGAAAAAACATCCCCTTTTCCATATCCCCCCAAAAAAATTCCCTTCTCCCTTTATAAGATCTGTTATCAAAATAATACTAAATCATTATATTTATTTTTTTCAATATTGTATTTGATTTATCAAATGGTCAAAACCAATTTTAGTATTTTCTTCAATAAAATATGTTTTACAGAAGCAAATTTCTACCAAATACAATGTTTAAAACCAGGGTTCTAAATAGTGCACTATAGTATCTTTGGACCTTAAAAGCTATGACGTTATCAGCACTATAGTGGCACAATATGACAATAGCATTGTTTTTTCAACCGTTCCGCTATCACATAATAAATGCTATTTAAACCTTTGTTTAAAACTATGTTTATGTGCATATTAGACTATACAATCAATACATTTAATATCATTTCAAGAAAAAAAATGTGTTATTCATGAAAAATCATAGACTTCCGGAAGAAGAAAAAAATACTGAATGTAACATGAATTTTTTGAATGATAAAGTCATAAATATACAATCATTCTCTAGTGCAATGTGGACATCATCTTTTATAATGGATAGACCCCAGCTGCTATATGAACAGGGACGGTTAAAAGGAAAAGCAACAAATGGCCCCAAGGCAACACCCAAAAATATAATAATAATAATAATTTACAACACAAAGCAACATATATATTGCCTCCGGGCTAACCTAAAAGTATAATTAAACTCTGAAAAACTCACAAAATCAGTTATTTAATTAGATCCGTCTGACGAAATATCGTCATTATTCTTAGTCCTAATATCACTACAACAGATCTCGGTCGCTGATGGTAAAAACCGGTCGCTGAAGGCATTTTCGCTGATGTTTCCCAATGACGTCACCGGTCACTGAATGATATCATCCCGGTCACTGATGACTTATCAGCGACCAATTTGTTTTGGTCGCTATTAGTTTTTGATGACGTCATGTAAAGACATCAGCGACCGGTTTTGCCCTTATGTCAGTTTTTTAGGTTTTTTTTGTTATTTAATTTTTCCCCATTTAATTGGTACCACACGAACCAAACATTCACATCGATCAAACAATAATATAAAATAATAACTTGATTCGAATATAATATCAAATAATCATAACATACATAATAGCTCGATTCGAATTTAATATCAAATATCGTACAACAATTCAACATTGAAATACAACATGATATCATATAACATAAATAAAAAGCCATCACATATATATACGCACATTGATATTTTTCTACAAAGTTAGAAACTCCATTAGTTACAAATTTACTTATTTTCTAAAGATGTTTCTTACATTTGTAGTGAACGCATAGATTTCAGTGCGTTCTCTCCTAGCATGATGATCAACCATGAATCTAACAAATGCAAATGATAGTAACACCAATTAATAAAATGTACCAAGCAAGGAGGACTTATTGCAAGAAATTTCAGCTTCAAACGATAAGCCGATAGGGAGAAATTCAAATTATATATGCTGTATAATATGCTGTTTTTATATTTTTGAAAAGTCTAACTTTGAAAATAGCTAGAAAATAGCAGAAAAATCCAAATGGAGAAAACTTCGGCTCTAAACCACTTGTTTTTCTGTCCTCTATCCAACTGTGTAAGTGGATTTTGGATTTGGACTTTTGATCAACCCGCACTGGCTGATCTGTCACAGGAGGTCAAGAAGGTCATTATTGAAATTTAAGCAATACGAGGCTATATTTAATTTATGAGCTGGGGAGTCTTTAATTTGATTTCTCCAACAACACTAGGCTATATTTATAAAATACAAATATTGGAACATAAGGTCATTATTGAAATTTAAGCAACGGTGTTTGCCAACTCTTTTAAAGAAAAATAAATTTGCATAGCTATTATACCTGAAGTTGTTTCTTCGAGCATGTCATTGCATTCTCGTAACTCGCTTGCACCAGTAATGTTCTAGTTTATCAATAAAAGAAAACTACTTAATATCTTGCCAATAGTCTCCAAATTAAAGAGAATGTCAAATCATAGTAAAACAGTATAATTGAGAGGCACCAATATTATGTATTGACAATTTCTAAACAATAGATTACTAATATCAAAATTTGTTATATTCCTTGCATTCCTCACAACAAAAATTATAGTAAAATAACTAAAAAATAAAGAGAAATAGCAAAACCTCTTGTTGGGTACCAAGCATACGAGGATTGGTGATTCCACTTTCAGCCGATTCTTCATGGTCAACCTTTTACCAAAAGAAAGGAAAAGTAGTAGAATAACTTTTCTGAAAGATGGATGGTAATGCTAAATAACTAATTTGCACCAGTATAAAACAGGAAACTAACCACTTGATTGCTGCTATAGATATCTTTAGGTTTTTCTTCAAATAAAATCTTATTTTACAAAAGAAAAATTGTTACAAAAAGGAAATTGCTATGTCACTTTCATCTATGCTGATATTGCAAAAACTATTGCAAGAAAAATTTTAAGTTTGCTTGCTGATTTTAATGGTCAGGTATTTGGGGATTTTGTTGAACACTCATTGGAACCAACATTTCAATGTTATTCTATGATTTTGGTACTGATTTGGTTTTTTAACCGTTTTTTAACCAAGTTCCATTTTTTTTTTGTCATGAACCGGATAATGATCCTATAAAAATAAGATAAGTACCTCTTCTGATATTGACATTTCTACTTGTTTGTCATGAACCAGATCATGATCCTACAAAACCCGGTATACCAGACACAATATTAATTAATCCGGTATACCGGACACCATATAGGCTAGCATGAAAAAGATTAAATTAATACAAGTTGAACAAAGAATTTTCACTATAATCAATGCGCAATCTATGCAGATCTTCATTGCCAACAACCAAATATTCAAACTTATAAAGAAACCTAATTTTGTGGTGTGAACGGCTGAGTGTTTCCAGCAAATTGAAAATTGAGAAACACGGATCCTGCTTACCTCAGCAAATTTGGCACAATTGATGAGCACCAGTTCTTGATATGCCCTGAATTCTGGGTGTTGCGGCCTATTACAATGGGATCAAAGGAGAAAAAGAGGTTGAGGAGGGATTGGAAGAGAGAAAGCAGTCCGTGGGGAGGGATTGAGGCACTGAGTGGAGGAGGGATTGAGGCACTGAGTGGAGGAGGGATTGAGGCACTGAGTGGAAGAGGATCTAGCATGGAGTAGTTGCTGCTTCGTGGAGGAGAAGAGGGATTTAGGGTTCTGGCGGAGGAGATTGAGGCGCGCGGAGGAGAGAGAGGAGGAGATGGAGGTGAGCGGAGATGGAGGTGGCACCAGAACTCTAGCATCGGGGCGGAGAGCTGCGTTTTGATTTTGGCGGCGGAGTGGCGCGCGTTTTATTTTTCAGCAGCCCCATTTTTTTCATAGATTTAAAAAAAAAAAAAATTCAGCAACTGTGTGATATCGCTCGTCGCTGATACAGTTGGTCGCCAGAATTTGAGTGAAAATTTTTATTTTTGAAGAGAAATTGAGCATTAGCGACCGATGCCACCACCGGTCGTTGAAGCTCCATTTTGCTATAGTGTGTATTCAAATTATAATATCATAAAATAAAGAAACGGGTCGAGGTATGTTTGAAATGATAATAAAAATTAACAAAGCTCAGTTTTTACTTTTTACTATTTTTTAGATAGATACAAAATTACTGTTTTAGAATGGTCCAAAAATAATAATCTGTATCTATCTAAAAAATAGTTAAAAAAAAATTATAAAATTTGATCTCAAAACATATTTTAATATATGAAAATCACGTTGAGTGATTCACATTGGTTGTTTAAATTTTAAAAATATAGATAAAAAAAAATATAAACCACAATAAAATATAAAAAAACTTAAGTATTTGAACTCTTTTCTTTGTGCAAGTTTGACTAGTAGTTCAAGTGATAAGCTTATTATGATAACATTAAAAAGTTCCAAATTAATTCAAAGTTTCAGTGGACACAATACCTCTATATATATATATCGAGACACTAGTAATGTTTCTCCATTACTCAAAAGTGTGCGCACAATATGACGAAATTAATTGAGATTTCTACATCATCCAAGTGTGCGTTATTCCGCAATTGTTTCTTAAATTAATTGTTTGAGAGATTGTTATGATGATAAAACCTAATTATTATTTTTTACAACAAGTAATGGTCCATAATAATTAAATAAAATCGAATTTAATTTAGAATAAGGTTCAAATGTTTCGTATTTTTTATGTCTCATTTGTGTCTTACATCCTTATTGTTGTTCTCAAAGTTCAAACATTCGATCAAACCACTCAACAAGGTTTTTATATTAAAATGTGTTTGGAAACAAAATTTTATATTTTTTGAGAATTTTTTACTATTTTTTAGATATGTACAAATTTACAGTTTTTGAATGGTCTAGATTTTCTGAAGAACAATAATTTTGTAGTTATTTCTAAAAAAGTATTTAATTGTTCAGATAAATTATAAAAAAGTATGAAATTTGATGTAAATTTTTATATGGAGATCATATTTAATAATTCAGATAAATTATTTTAATTTTAAAAATAAAAATATGAATCCATATATAACACGGGTCGATACATAGTATGAATATTACCATAGCCTCACTCCTTTTTATATGTTATATATATATATATATATTCGAATTTCAGAATTTCCAAATCATTAATCCAAATTGACCTGTGAAATATTTAATTATGTTTGTTTGAAACTTTCAATTTCTTTTTTGGTTGGTTTCCTCAAGGTTTTTTAATTGTTCAAACTAAACACACTTTTTTCTCGGTGCAATGTTAGCATCGCCTTTTTTTTTTTTTCTTTTTTCTATTTTCCTAATGGACATACCGCATTCGAGATAAAGTGGGACAGCTTGAATTCCATTTTATATATTGCGTCTAAGCAACAACTAAAAATAATTTGAAGTCTAAAAAATAAATGAACAAATAAATAAACAGTAAATTTGAGACCATTTGAATCCCACCGCTTCTAAGTTATTTATCTACTTCAAATTTAATTATTATAATAAACTCAACAATTATGGAAAATGTAACAAAGTAATTTGCAAGTCGATCACAAGTGTTAATATTATATTGAAGTGAAAAATTTTAGCTGACAAAATTGTTGATCACATATACACATATACATATACATATATACAATTATACATATATTCATATATACATATATATATATATATATATACACACACACACAGAGACACACACATATATAATGCTTGAGTTCGAACATAAAATATTATTTTTTTTAAAAAGCTTTACAGAAGCTGCAAAATTGTGAGAGTTCAACTCTCGATGAAAACATTGTTAGCATTCAAAAATGACATTTGTAGTCTACAAATAATCTATCACTAGAAAATTAAAATTCAAGAAGTTCAAAAGCTTTGGAGTATAAAAAATTCAAAAGATAATGGCTTCTAGGTAAGAGCAGCCCGTGTTTCATCAATAATATCGGCAACAATGAACTCATATGCTCTCTGTGTGGGATGGTAGCTATCCCAAAACACATATTCTGAGGCATTTGCGCATGTTTTGCACAAAATGTTGCACAGAACTGCCACCTCTATTAACCCTGTTCCACAACACCCTCTTCTTGACTCCTTAAACCCTGAAAAAATGCACAAATTGAAATTGAGTGATGATAATGCATGGTATCTCAAAAATTTCAAGCAATCTTTATGTAGCATCTACCGAAAAGATTTCATCAGTGTCATCAGGAGTCGGTACTGACTGTACCAGTAATTGTTTAATTGTTCCCCAATTATTTTTGTTGGTTGACCATTGAGATTGATTACATAATAATGTGGAAGGCTTAAAGCTGATATTTTTTTTTTCCTTTTGATATTTACTTGTTCTATTTTGGAGAGCTATTAAATAGTAATTACACCTGAAATATTACATTATTATCTAATCATTAATTTAACTAACCATATTTCTGAGGACGCTGAATGAGATCCATGAGTATCGGATAAATATCTACAGCAGCAAGCTTGGACTGAGGGAGCTCGTTGGTTTTCTTGAGCCGATTAATCTCAGCCTTCAACTTGGAATTGTACATCAATGCAAATTCATTTCGGTTGGCCACACACGTTCTATTACCACCTCCTGCCACGGTCCTCTGGGATGGTACGCAACCGACTGGTGGTAGGCCAACTACAGCTAAACGTCTAGCACCAAGCTTGTAGAGGTCCTATAGCAATAGTTGCAAGCACAACTTAGAAGCAATAAACAATTAACAAGATTCCAAGTTTCAAAACACACTGCTTAACCTTAATTTAGTAACTGTGTTAGGAACAGTCAGAAGACAAAAACAAATTTAATTAGCAAAAAATACTACAAAAGACTGGCACTTTTCGCGAGAGTAAAAAGTGACTTTTCGCGACGGAGTACTATCATAAACGTGTTTTTTCTATTAGTGATGGTACTTTTCGCGACAGAGTACCGTTATAAATGCTTTTTTTTTTTCGCGAAAAGTGCATATCTTGTTGTTGTGAAAATAGCCGCATGCATGGTAATATTTATTATATTATTTTTCTAGAGTTCAGTTTCTAAGAAGTAATCTTTGAAACATAGTTATAATACAAATGTGGGCTAGAGCCACATTTTTCTTCAGAAAAAAAAAATAGTTATCTTCTTCAAGGATTTTGCACAAGAAAAGAAAATCAATAAGACTGCATTTTCACCAAAAAAAAATTACAGTTTATTGAATTAAAGAAGGCCTTCCTTGAAGAAATTATGGGCGGGGTGGAGTTGTGAATAGATTCCAATGATGCATGTTTATTCAGCACAATTAATGTGAGAATATGAATGCCTCAATAATATGTATATACACAGAATTGTCGCACTAAATTATAATTACCTTTACATACTGTATAGCCATGTCTTTTAGATGTTCACTATATTGTGTCAGGTTCAATTTTTCTCTACTCGTCGATTGAAAGTACTGCACCGCATCATTGCTCCCTGCACAAATTACATACACAGCTTTGGAAATGACAAATAATGCCTTGCTCTTTCCTACTGCTGCTGCCAACTTCTTCTTGTACTCTTTGAACATCTCTAGTTCCTTCTTCATCGGTATTGCCTCCTACAATTGTTCGCACAAGTTTACACCATACAAGTACTGAAATACTGATTATGTCATTCATGTTTTGCTTTGATGATAATAAATGAAGATTTACTTGAGCCACAGATGTGGTGGTTTCAAATCCAGTACCAGCCGAAGCAAAGCTCACTCCAGTAAGGAGGTCATTTGCTGTCAAATTTGTGGCGAGGTAAGGAGGGACATACTCTTTCAGTCCTATGTGAGAAGCTGCAAGTGCACATAATTAATTAGATTTTATATTGTCCAAGTATGTGCTTATGCATGTAAAGCATATGTATTCTGACTGGGGGTTGAGATAGAATTTGAACTCAAATCTCTACAATCACAAAGTAAAATTCTAGTTACTGAGCTACAAGTACACATTTAGCATTTCAATTTGAAAAAGTTAAAATTCATTTAAATTTTGATATACATAATTAAAATTTTAAAATCATAGAGGTGGCTGAGCACGATTGACTAGGATCTGCCCATGCGTACCAATTACGTCTGATATTACTTTTGCATTTGAGAATCGTCCGGTGGCCTTCTTGCCAATAAAATCTCTGCCATAAGGTGGAAAGTTTGCCCTGGTGAATGTGATGAGTTGGTTGTTATTTCCTGTGTCTATGATTGAGTCTCCAAAAAACAACACGGATGGTATGATCAGCTCTGACAAGTTCTTGCTCGGAGCCTGAGCTTGTACCATGACCCCCCATTGAAGCCAATGGGAAATAGTTATTGACAGTACAAGAAATCTAAATTGTGGAAATTTCATTTTGCATGAGCTATAGATCATATCAAGCTCTTCCTAAGGAAGGGATATGTTCGTGCATTTAAATATTTAGCATATGAAACCCTGTCCTCAGCTGATTGGTGTTTAAATTTAGTTAAATCTTACTTCAAATTTTAGTAAACGCTTGATTTTAGTAATTTTCTAGTGTACGTTATTTGATGATGTGAGGTATAGCTGAACAATAGCCTTATGTAAGTTAACTTGATATTCAGTAATGAAGATGGGCTTCATGCCTTTAATATATATTTTTTTAAAATATTTAGTAATTCAAGAAATTAGAGACCTCTTTAGAATATATAAGATCCAACTAGGTAATGATGCTGATGAAGCAACTAATATCATTCAAGAAATTAGAGACTTCTTTTGAGACATATCTCCATTCTTTGATTGATAAATCCAAAACACTTATATTTCTCAAGTTTTAGTGTTGACAAATAATGATATCCCAGCTATAAATTCTGATTCCCTTAAGGTAGCTGATTCTGAAATTTTTCATGATACTACAGAAACTTTAGATCCTGTTGTAGATTCTGGGGAAGTTTTAGTTTCTCAATGAATTTCTTGAATTTGGAATGCAAGAGGAATAAATTCCTCCAAAAAACGACAAATACTTCATGATATGATAGTAGATAATAAAATAGATCTCTTAGCTATCCAAGAAACTAAAAAGAGAAAATTTTAAGAGTAGAATTCTTGATTCAATCTCCACTCAGTTCGATATTTGGCAATGGGTCCCTTCCATCGGTAGGTCGGGAGGGATTCTTTTTGGCTGTGATAGCACCAAGTTTAGATATCTATCTCATACCACTCATCAATTCTCGTTAGATCTAAGGATGGAATGTAAAGCTGATGGTCACACATGGCAAATAACCATCGTGTATGGTCCGGTAGATAGATCCAAAAAAATAGATTTGTGGATATAACTTGACCAAATTAGAGGTGCTTCCAATATACCTTGGATTATATGTGGAGATTTTAACGTCATTAGACACCGATCTGAAAAATCTGGTTCTCACTTTGATATATATATTAGTGCTCTCTTCAATAATTTTGTGAATCGCCACCAATTAGTAGAACATGATTGACTACTCGTAAATATACTTGGAACAATGGGCGACATTTTGCCCTTCTAGATCGATTTTTTACTAGTGGGCAGTGGGAACAATTATATCCTGCTAGTATACCTATTTATCTAGGAAGCTATGGGTCAAATCATTGCCCTATTATGCTTCAAGTATCTTCAAAAATTGACTTTCCATCAAACATATTAGTGCTCTCTTCAATAATTTTGTGAATCAACACCAATTAGTAGAACATAGATTGACTACTCGTAAATATACTTGGAACAATGGGCGACATTTTGCCCTTCTAGATCGATTTTTTACTAGTGGGCAGTGGGAACAGTTATATCCTGCTAGTATACCTATTGATCTAGGAAGCCATGGGTCAGATCATTGCCCTATTATGCTTCAAGTATCTTCAAAAATTGACTTTCCATCAAATATATTTAGGTTTGATCCGCTTTGGTTAGAACAATCAGATTTTGTTGAATTAATACATAAATGGTGGTCTCAATATACCCTAGACCCCTCTAATATTGGTAAAAGCTAGAATAACAAGTTAAAATTCCTAAGGCAAAAAATTCGGGGTTGGACTAGGAATTTTTATAGTAAAAAAAAGAAAGAGAAGAGAGCTCTCTTAGCTAGATTAAAACAGCTCAAAATTATCTTAGAAATTAGGGATCTCACAGCATCCGAATTTGATGATTGGGTACTGACCAAACAACAATTAGATAACATATACCTTGAAAAGGAGAAACACTGGCAGGCCAGGTCTAAACAGAAATGGCTTGATGAGGGCGACCAAATTAAACACCAAATATTTCCATACTGTGGCTACCCACAGATCTAAAAAGAATAAAATCCTTTCTTTAGACATTAATGGGTAGCCGACTACCACCAAATCTGATATCAAAAATCTTTTTTTTTTTTCATTCGATAAAAATCTTTTAGGAACTCCTGGTGATACCTCTGCTATTTTAGAATTTGATTTTTGGGATAATTGTGATAAACTTACAGATAGTGAACAACATAGCTTAGAAGTTCCCTTTAGTTTAGAAGAAATTAAACAAGCTATCTTTGCGTGTGAACCACATGGGTCACCTGGACCAAATGGTTTTACATTCAAATTCTATCAAGCATTTTGGGATCTAGTCAAATTAGATTTATATCAAGTTTGTCTCCAATTTTTCCACCACCACACCAATTTAAAAAGTCTGAATAAATCCATTATTTGTCTCATCCCAAAAGAGAAAGACGCCAAACTCATCACTAAATTCCGACCCATTAGCTTAGTTAGTTGCAGTCTGAAAATTCTTTCTAAGGTTCTGACATCTCGATTGGAATCAGTTATGAATATAATCATTGATACCAGTCAAGCCGCTTTCATTAAAAATAGGTTTATCCTAGACAATGTCATTCTTAGTCAGGAGATAATCCAACATTGTCAACACAATAAGGAATAAGGGGTAGTTATCAAAGTGGACTTTGAGAAGGCATATGACAAGATAAATTGGTCATATCTTTTAGACATTCTAAAATCTAGGGGATTTGGACATAAATGGATACTTTGGATCCAAGAGTGGCTTTTCAGCTCTCAATCATGTGTCAATATAAATAGTGAACTTACGAATTATTTCTTCTGTAAAAGAGGGATCCGACAAGGTGATCCCTTGTCTCCCTATCTGTATATTCTTGCAGCTGATACGCTTAGTAAATTTTTTCATAAGGGTAGACATTCCAATTCATTGATAGGGTTAGGCCCCCCAGCTATTGATCATTTCTCTCATACCAATTGTCATTATGTGGATGACACCATTATATTTCTAAAGGCTGAGGCAAGTAACATTGAGAAAGCTTGGTGGACACTATATGCCTTTGAGGCCTTGTCGGGGATTAAAGTGAACTATGATAAAACCTCAATATATCCCATACATACACCTAATCTAGATTACTTTGCTCAAATTTTCAGATGTAAACCTGCTTCTTTTTCCTTCTTATATTTAGTTCTTCCACTGCATACTCACAAACTTAAAAAAGCTGACTGGTTTTTTCTCATTGATAAAATCGAGAAAAAAACTACAAAATTGGAAGGGTAGTCTCTTATCAATAGGAGGGAGACTCACTTTGCTTAACTCCGTATTGTCAGCTGTACCACTATACTGCCTATCGATTTATAAGATACCAATGTTTGTGATAAAAAGAATTGATCAAATTAGATGTAGATTTCTTTTGCAAGGCATGACGGTTAAAGTATTCACTTTTGAATTGGCACACGACTTGTTTAGCAAAAGAATTTGGGGGCTTAGGTATACTTGATTTAAAACAAATGAATATTTCACTACTAATGAAATGGTGGTGGAAACTAAAAGACCCCACATATACAAGTGCATGGAAACACATGATTTTGAATAAATACATTTTTTCTTCTTCTCCTACCAAGTTTGAATTTTGATTAATAATTTCTTCTTTATATCATTTGGGATCTGCTAGTGTACAATATATACCTGGCAGCCAAAGTTCTGTTCTCTTTTGGTTGGATATATGGTACCGCAATTGCTCCATGGCAACCAAATTCCCATATTTGTTTGAAATTTGCATAAACCCTGACATTACCCTTCAACAGGTAGTCAATACACAAGGGGATCCCCTTCTGTTTAGAAGATCCTTATATGGAGTTCTATATTTTGAATGGATTGAATTGCTAGAGATTATTAGTCATTTATCTTTTACTCATTTAGAGGATAAGCTAAGTTGGAGATGGGATGCACAAGGAAAATTTACAGTAAAGTCCTTGTATCAATTTTTGAATTTCACAGGGATCAAACCACGACATGCTATGCTGTGGTGGACAGTCCCCATACCTATAAAAAATAAGAATCTTTCTGCCATCAACCTGAAACCAAAGACCATCTACTTGTGACCTGCTCATTCACTAAACAAATTTGGTTCTTCATGGGGTCATGTCAGCAGACCAGCATACAATGGATTAAATTTTCAGATATTGTTCATTTTGCTAAACAATTGCCTCCCCATCAAAAAGATGCTATGTTACTCGTGTTTAGTGCGGTTTGCTGGACGATTTGGAAGTATCGCAACGAGCTATGTTTTGAATCAGGTAAGAAAAAAACAATACGACAAATTATTCTACTAATTATATCTTCTGTTCATTATTGGACAAGTCAAGTCAAGCCGCAGGTACAGGAATGCATGTCTCTATGGCTACCAGTGGACACCGATGCTATTCCCCTTGCCAGTTGGCACCCAGACGATGACGCCGTGGACCAGAATTCAGGGATAATTTCTTCTAAGCTCAGGTACCAGCTGGTGCTTTATGAAGATGCACAGCCCCAGATGGAGTGATCTGGCTCAGTTGCCTTTTTTTGTTTTAGATATTAATATCCTCAGCCCTTTGTTGCGGCTTAGTTCCAGCCCCATGTGGTAACTTAGAATAAATGTTGACTTAGTTTTTGTTGATGTTTTATGTGGATTAGCATGGTTGCTTATGTTTTTTGTTATATTTTGGGTTCTTTTTAGTGTTTGGCAATAGGTTATGAATAATTACTAGGTGTAAGTTAACTTTTTTGCAATAGAAAGGGCTTAGGTCTCTTTTATAAAAAAAAAATTATTTTTTTTCTAATATACGCTATGTTAAAATTTAGTTAACTTCTACAATATACTATACTATAAGTATAAAGCATTATAGCTTAATATTGTGTCTATATCTGTTTCTACAGTACTAAACTTTTTTTTTAATATATCTTGACAGAAGCTGCCAAGGGCAGTACTACACTATTAAATAGTAAACAATTTATAAGTTTTTTTTTTAATTCAATTCTTCATTTTTCTATAACACTTGGAGCTGGAATATTCCCTATTGTGATTGTACAAATTTTGCTAGATAAAGCATAAACAGTCCGATAAATAATGTCAATCTCCCGTTTCTTAATTTATTGACACCTTGTTTGAATGGAGAGTACAGGAAGGAAGGGAATGGAAAGAAAATAAATTTTTTCATTGAATCATGTTTGGTTGACAAAATTAAATTAGAGGTGAAGAGTACAGGAGGTGAAAGGTTTACCCTTGTATCATTATAATCAATAGAATTGGTTTCCCTTCCAATTTAGAATGTAATGTATAGAAATAAATTTTGTTGCAAATATTTTTAGAAAAAAATAACACTAATACTCAACTCTATATCTTACCTATATACAAGTTTTTTGTTACAATCTTACAATAGTCACTGAATTTCACATTAACCTTCTAAATTTTAATCAACAAAACAAGAAATAAGACAAAAAGAAAATTTAAATATATTTTTCCTCATAGGCCACGCTATTTTTAGACAATTCCTACTAGATCATGGGTGGACCCCATGTCTCCCATGATCTCCACTATTTCCACTGCTCCTTTAGAAATATTATAAATATCACTTTTGTAAAGGATTTAGTGCGTGTGTTCAATTGTGTCAACTCCAGAATCATATAGCTAGAAAGAGTTATAGAGTAAGGTTAGGTTAGAGAGTTACTTAGAGAGAGAAGGACAGCCATCAAGAGTTAAGGAGAAGAGGCATTCTGTCATCTTCAATTGGATTGTAATTTATGTTCTCTTTATTTATTTTCTTTTCCAATATGGCCTTGAGAAACTAAACTTCTCATCTCTATGGCTCAATTGTACTTGAATTCTTAATTATATTTTAATATATGTTTATGTTTTGTTTTGCGTTATGATTTGAATTCCCCTTATACTATAATTTTTTTATAATATTCTTGTATACATAGTTATGCCCACTATATACCAATGATCTCCACATACCATAAGGTTGTCTAGTCGTTGCATCCTTGTGTGAGAAGGATAAACATGTAAGTACTAACACCGAGGCTAACAAGGGTTGATAACGGTTCAAAGACTATGGTTAGAGACCAGTGGGCTCCCTTGGTAGAATATATATATAATATAAATTACAACATAGACTAAGTTTGATTTTTCTACATACAGACTAGACTTAAATGGAACAACATTAGAAAGCATTTTGTTTAGGTGGGGTCTTTATGATATTTCAAAGATGAAAAACAACCAGTCGAACATGAAAGATAACCAGTACAAGATGAAAGACAACTAAAAAAATATAAAAAAAACAACTAGAAGAATATGAAATACAATGTAGATAAAAGATAACTAGTTGAAAATGAAAGACAACCTAATAGAACGTTAAAGACAACTTGAAGAATATGAAAGACAATTATAACAACATTAAAAAGACAACTAAAAGAACATGAAAAATAATTAGTAGAAGATGAAAGACAACTAAAAGAAGATGAAAAACAACTAAAAGAATATGAAATACAACTAAAAAAATATTAAAAAAAAAAAAGATCAGTAGAACTTGAAAAACAACTAGTAAAAGTTTTAAGACAACTAATAAAAGATGAAGAACAACCAGTTAAGCATGAAAGTCAACAAGTACAATATGAAAGACAACCAATACAAGATGAAAGACAACTAAAACAAGGTGAAAAACAACTAGTTGTTAATGAAATACCACCAATTAAACATGAAAGACAATATATAGAAGATGAAAGACAATCAACAGTAGATGAAAAAACAACTAGCAAAACATGTAAGACAACCAGTACAAGATGAAAAATAACTAAAAGAAGATGAAAGATAAATAGAAAAATATGAAAAACAAGTAGAATATGAAAGACAAGTAGAAGAAAATGAAACACAACCAGTATTAGACGAAAAATAACCAGTAGAATATGAAAAACAACTAGTACAAGATGAAACACAAATAGAATAAGATGAAACACAACCAGTATTAGATAAAAGACAGCCAACAAAACATTCAAAACAACTAGTGCAAGATGACTAATAATCAGTAGTAAATGAAATACAACCATTGTAACATGGAAGACAACTTGTAGAATAAGAAAGACAACTAGTACAAGATGAAATATAACTAAAAAAATATGAAATATAACTAGAAGAATATGATATACAACTTGTAAAACATGAAATATAACTAGAAAAATATGAAATATAACCAGTTGTAGATAAAAGACAATAAGTTGAATATGAAAGTCAATCAACAGTAAATGAAAGACAACTATTATAACATTAAAGACAACCAATACAAGATAAATGACAACTAAAATAAGATGAAACACTACCATAGTAGATGAAAGATAACTAGAACATGAAAAACAATCAGTACAAGATGAAAAATAATTAAAAGAAGATGAAAAACGGCTTGAAGAATATCAAAGGCAGCCAGTAGAAAATGATAGACAATCAGTACAAAATGAAAGACAATAGAAGAATGTGAAAGACAACTCGAAGAATATGAAAAACAATTAAAATATAAAGAAATGAAAAACAACTAAAAAGATGAAAGACAACTAGAAGAACATGAAAAATAACCAGTACAAGATGAAAAACAACTAACAGATAACGAAAAGCAACTAGCACAAGATAAAAGACAATTAGTAAAAGACAAAATACAACTATTAAAATTAGTCACTCGAGTTTTTTCTTATTCTTGTTGTTTTCAGCTTCTAATTGATTTTAATTTTTTTTATTGTCGTGTTTTATCTTATATTAGTTGTTTTTTTTTATATTTTTCTAACTATCTTTCATCTTCTTTCTAGTTATTTTTCATCTTTTATTTGATATTTTTTATCTTCTACTAATTAATTTTTATCTTCTATTAATTATCTTTAATGTTTTACTAATTTTTCATGTTCTACTTGGCCACTTAAATTTAATTTTTAAGATAAATTCTACTAGAGGTCACTAAATTTTATCATCTGGAATTAATCACTTGAGTTTGATTTCTCTTTACCTCGCTGGGCCTTTCCCTTGTTGATTACTGTCCTCTTATATATCCCGCTCCCCTCTCCCTTCCCTTCTCTTCCAACTAAACCAAATTTCTCAATATCTAAATCATGAAGTTCTAACATGTATGCATTTATCTAAATTTCTCTACTAGAATAACTATATTTGAACTATGTAACAGAAAGATACTTGCGTAATACAGCATTAGCAACACCTACAGGGTTCAAAAATTTATACAAAGGGCCCTTGGAGAAAAATACAAAACTTGTTAGACCATTTACATGGTACCAACTAATTTTCCATCTATACAAACTGAGTGATGAAGAACTCATCAGTTGCTGGGTCCTTTGTGGCTTCGGACGGTAGTTGTTGGCTTCACACGCATACACACTCACTAAAAATATCAGTATCCATTACCAATCTTCTATTTCATCTTCAGTAGCCTCATCAGAATTGGGTCTTTCTGACTCCAAAATTCCAACAGAAAATGTATTTGACTGAACTGGGCATTGGATTTGACTTTTCGTTGCATTACGAGAACCCTCCAAATATTGTGACTCAAGTTGCTGCATGACTGGTTTAAAATCTGTTGCTAAATCTGACAGGCTATGTGATCCAAAGGTCTCTAAGTTTTCATATCTTTCTCTAAGCATCCAATCCTTCATTTTTTTCCAACAATGTAAAACATTACAAAACATAGCAACTCAAAGGATTTGTGCTATTGTTTGGTCATGTATTTCTGTGATGTATATTTTGTGTGTGATCTGGTTATTTTGGTTTTCTGTTATCCTGGACTTAGAAATATATGGGGTTGGGTAGTATTATGTTTTAGATTGGGGTTAGAAGGGTTGGTTTACATACTGCTCTCATCTGTTTTTAATTTCCTGGTATTTTCTAAATACCAAGTTTTTTGCAATCACTTCGGCGGTTAGGAAGAAATGAAGGTTGGTGGTCTGAGGGCCACTTTTCCCAAAAGAAAAATTAAAAAACTCAGGATTTGTATTTTTAAGTTACATACTTAATATGCCGGTTCCTTCAAAAAAAAAAAAAATTACCTTAATATGCCGAATGGACTGCTCGATTTGCCAAATCCTCGGAGTACGAATACTATGCCACCTTCAAACATAAGTTCATTATCAGTAAAATAAGGGAAGATCAATCCAAAATAACATTAGCGAATCGTAATATGATATTAACTTGTAGTGACGCACCTAGGTGCATGTAAGTATGGGGGTTAGTTGACTTTAAATTATTTTCCAAATATCTTTAAATTTGTGCAGTATTTTTACTTGAGACTTTAGAATGCAGCTTTGATTAAAACTATCGTTAGTAACCAGCATACAGCTATCCTGACCGTCCAAACAGGCATCATTACTGATCATGTCAAGCAGTATTCCTAGTATGGTAGTACCTAAACATACCAACCAGTATGACAATTCTATAGACATATATATCAACCTGAATGATAACCCCTATAGATGTATACATCTGTTGGAAACGAAAAAGTATAGAGTGGTAACCTTGAACCAGCGGGCTGCGAATTTCCAAAAAGCACCCCACGGACAGAAACTGATGCAGAAATTATATGAGCAAGACCCTCAGATTCATTTATTTCATAAACAGCCCTTCGAGACGGCATTCCCATATGGCCACTAGCAAGGAGGCAATCAGCATCACTCAAATAAGAACTGACAACCCATGAATCAAAAACAGAATCAAACTCAATAAAATCTAGAACATTTTCATGTAAGAAATCAGTGACTGAGCGTGCCTGGCTATAGGCTTGAGAGAGAATCAATTCTGGCATTTCCATTTTCATGGGTTTTCTTTTATATCTCTCCTTGAGTGTGAATGGAGGTGGGTCCTGATAATCAGGGTCAGCAGCGGTATCCCTCTTGTTGTGCAAAAACTTCCCGAGGGCGTGAAAGAGAGAGAGTGTTTCATCTCTACCAACTGAGAGTGATGAAGAACTCATCAGTTGCTGGGCCCTTTGTGGCTTCAGACAATAGTATTGCAATGATGTAATTGCATTTCTGATGTCACCTCTGCTTGCTTTAGCTATTTCCTCTATTAATTCAATAGACACCTCACACTTTTCTTCTTTGCTTATTTTGAGGAGAACTTTCTTCATGGAATTTACTGTGATTGGATTGAAGGATATCTGCAATAGATTAACTTGTGTAACTTTGTAGTAAAATGGGAAATGTGGTATGGGCTGCTTACCTTTCTTCAACAGAAATATACAAATAAATGCAAAAGGTAGTAACAATCCAATAGCATACTTGACCAACGATTGGTATGCCAAAATATTTGTGTTGTGTTGTGTCGTGTTGTCTTGCCTTGTGTGTTGTGTGTTGTGTGCTGTGTGTGAGCACGCACACCCACGTATGTGTGTGTGTTATAATTTATTTATATAAATCTCTCTAATTGAGATTCTGCTCAAGAAGAATTCAAGTTTCTCAAACCCACTAGTTACAACATAGTCAGACAATGACGATAAAAAATACTCCCTTAAATAGTCAATACTAGAAAAAACAGTTACCAAGCAGTAATCACATAGAAATTGTACCTTATGTGCACCAGCTCTTTCAATTAAGGCTTCAAGTTCTTCCCAATACCAAGATGAACCACCACCAATCTCAGTTTTATGGCATTGAGTGATCAATATCACAATTGGGACCTTGGTAGAATAAGTTAGAGCCATTAAGCACCTGCTTAGCCTTGCAAGGCCCATTTTCCCATTCGTTATAGGGATATCATCAATTAGAACAATAACGGGCTTTTTAGATTCAGCAGTAACCATTGGAGTGAGTAAAGAATATTTTCTTATGGTTTCGAGGAAGTTTTCAAACTCTTCCAACTTTGACATGTATCGTAATCCTAAAAAGAAAAGTAAAACAAGTTTTGGTTATCTAAATGTAGTAGAAGAAGTATAATATGAAGCAGAAAATGGAATTCGCCCAGTAGGGTCACTCATTTGACCACAAAATTTTCTACTCAAATGCCTGCATACATTGGCTGGCCTTCAAATTTCCTACAGAAGTATATCCTCCACATATATTGCCTAAACTTCATGACAGTCCTCGGTGCTATTCAAATATTACCCTTCAAAATATGAATATTAACAACTTGTGTTACCCTGATACGCATAAATAGCAAATCATACCATAATGGATATCCATCCGGGTAAATATGTGTAACAACATGTGTACGATAAGTGCAAGACAGACCAGCTGACGCGTTAAGAGATATGGTAGTAGGATATAAATTTATCAAGGGTTATGTGCATCCTGCCAAACAGAATCATCAGAATCACTACTGGAATCTCTTTCATGGCCCTTCTGGGACTAAATAAGAAGGCTCTAGATATTAACTCCATTTTTCATTGATCAACCATCAGTTTTTTAGAAAAGAGAAGAAAATGTACTTTTGTGTATCCATTAACTTTTCATAACTACATTTAGCAGCTTCTATCTTCCCTCAACTTTATTCAATATAAAAGACAAAAAATTAATTTTTTTTTATTTGTATATTCTTGTCTGTTGAATACTATACTCTTATATGCATATTTATAATATTTTATATTATTATGTACAAAAATATAAAAAAAATACATACACAAAAAATAGCAAACTCTTGGGCTTTGAAAAATGCTGTATCCATGTTTCCATATTGTATTTGTTACAATACTCCTATTCGTATAGGTGCAGCAAATATGAACTTTACTGCCTAGAAATATTATGCATTATTGATATTAAAAATCAACTCAAGGAAAATGTCCATATATTTCACGCAAGTCTAACACTGGTTTTATCTTTTATAGCACTGTTTGTGTTTCCACTTTCTTCTGATGTTTGTTTGTTTGGCCTCTTGACAGAAGATTAATTTGGGATTCCCTAAGAGTAAAAGTTGAGAATTTAATAATCATAGAAAGTGACTAAAGGATGATTTTCACCTCTCAAAAATTGCAGTTTGGTTCAATCAAGGCCCTAAATTTTCTTTCAGATTCAATCAGGACCCTTATTTATTGAAAAATGATTAAATCAAACCCAGAACATTTGACTACTTATTCAAATAAACCTACTGTTACTAACACATTGATAATTTTGCAAGCAATGTGAAGCATCTAGAGGCATCAAGTTCTAATAATTGATTGTAGAACTAATAGTAACAATGTTTTACTGGAAAGATCCAATTGACCCATACAATTTAGTTGAACAAAGAAAAGGTTCAGGGGAATAATTGAAACAATGCAATAGTTTCAGGTAAACTGAATCACAAGAATGCTCAGAGGCCTGATAGTTTAGGTTGTAAACTGAACAAAGTGCATCAATTAAGGAGCCAGTACCATTCTTTCCTCAAAATGGTAGAGTTAAACTTAAAAAGCTTCAAAATATGTCATACCTGAATTAGAATTATGTGAATGTTCAGACCAAAGTGTTGGTGTAGGAGTTCTCCACTCGCATAATTCAGCCCCAATGTCAGAAGCAACAGCATGAATAACAGCCTAAAAGATAAAAGATAAATTATTTAGACTGAAACTATGAAACAAACATTACTATAAAAAAATTGAACAAAATTGAAGGAATATCATCCACTTCAAATTAAGTGCTGGTTGAATTGATCGTGCTAGTCAGACTTGGTGAGTACTTGCATGTCAGATCAAGCTGACTCAGCACCTACATAAATCACTTTCTTATTTCTAGTCTTAAGCTGCCTGGTATCAGGAAGTACCAACAGCATAGTGTAGTGCACGAGCAAGCGAGCAAGAGAGAGAGAGAGATTACAGATTTTCCAGTACCAGCCTGGCCGGTGAGAAGAAGAGTGTAATCACTTAATCCTTCCTGTACTTGAAAAAATAATTGATCTGTAAAACCATATTATTGGAAAAAATAATGAATCAATAAAGTACAGGCATACAAAGTAAGAAATAAATGACGCTTTCATGCAATTCATTGTTTAATTGACACAAACTAAGAACAAATTATTGGCGACAATTCGGGTACCTTAGACATCTTTAATCTTTCTTCCAACCATTTTTTCACTTCTTCAACCTGTCCAAGTGCAATAAAATGCCAATAAAGGAACTTTGGTATTTTCATTTAGAAATAGATAGTATAACATCACTTCTAATAGTAAAAATATGAAATCAAATATCCATTATTCTTGTGATTTTACATGAAACTTATGAGCAAAGAAGAACCTTTTTCTTATGCACGGCGAGGTCTAACAAAGATCGAGGCTTGTATTTCTCAACCCATAGCTCCTTTGTATGAAATAAAGGTCCTGTTTCCAATACAATAAAATAAGAGTAAGCCAACATGACAACAATTTGAATACCTAAAAACAAATATAAAATTAAATTTACATAGTTATGGAGTGCCCTTTTTACCTTGTTTTAATTTATTTGTGATAATAACAAAAGTTACAAGAATCCAACTTAATATCATAATATGCATATATTTCTGACAATATCAGTAATCAGCATTTGTTACTGTCAAATTAAATGACACTTAAGCATAAACGATATTAGTAAATATATATGAGAGTAATTATGTTTAGAATATAACATCAAAACAATAAAAAATAAAATAGTTATATCACCTGACTTGCTGAGATCATAACGGCAATCAGAAAAATCCTCTGAGAGCATATCAAATTCAGCCTTCATATCCTTGAATAAGGCAAAAAACTATTCAATTAAGTTTCCAGCAAAATATTATCGCGTTCTAAAACAAAATATATGAAATTACAACCATATAACGCAAAATTGAACTCTCACTGACTTGAATAACGCGCATATTCTAGAACAACTATCTCTACCTTTCCAGAATCGTGCTTCGAGATAGAATCCCTCGTAGCAGTCCTCCTCCGAGGCTTCTTATTTCCTGATGAAATAGAAGCAGACGAACTAGCCCTCGATCGCCGACGAGAGACGGAGCTCCGCCGCACATCCTCCTCCGATGCGGAGGGGGAAGACGATCGAACTACAATGGATCTTCTCTTCCCCATGACCTATGTGTGATTCTAAGCTCAAAACATTTCCCCCTTTTTATTTCGCTCGTTTGGAGAATGTTAGAGGAAATTTGGGTTTGGCGGGTTTTTTGAGAGACGAGGCTTCTGCCGGAAGGAAGACCAAGGGTTTGGAATCCGTATCACCCCAGCCAAGCGGGCCCCCTGTTCATACCAGGTCCGGTTCAGAACTAAAATGAACAAGGCCCTGTTCATGATCAGCCCGAATAAAAGAGTTCATGTTTATCATCGGCCCGTTCTGTATTGTTCATAACAGAGTTCGGTTCATAATTGAGCCCTGTTCAGAACAGGCCCGTTTCAACGAACTGGGCTGAACGGTGGACAATCAATCAGGCAGCTGCAGAGTGCTATATGAAATTGGTCCGGGCCTTAAGTACCAAACGCAAGTAGCAACCTTTATCCAGCGTGTACAAACCTTTACAATTTTGAAGAAAATCATGTTTAATTAATTGATCAATTTTAATTAGGTTTTCACACCTAATTATACAAAAGCATGTACCATCTAATTATACAAATAAACAGATTTAATTATTTTTAATTAAAGATTTTCAGTAATTTTAGTAACATATATTGCAAGGATATTATTTCTCATTGAATGCGTTGGAATTGAGAGAAGTAACTGTTACCATTAAAGTTACCAATAATTTTACACATAATCCAGAGATTTAAAAATCACCAAAATGAAATCTGAGTTCATCGACTTCTATTTAAAATTCCAAATCTGAGTTCATCTATTGTCCCTGAACAAAAGCTTCTCAAAGAATCAACCATAATATATCAATTTTTAACATTCCACACTTCACAAAAACAAAATTAAACCTTAATTATAAGGTTCGACCAATAAATTTAATCTCTTCTACATCCAGAGATGACCCTTGCTCCTCACCTACCTCTTGAAAACAACTTCAATGAAAAAAAAGCCCTTTCGCATCCTGCGTTAAAATGACAAGCATGCTAAGATATTAGGTATGTTTAAGCACTGAATCTATATTGCATTACAGAATCTTTCACTAATATCTGCTAAGATATTAGGTTTGTTTAAGCATGCTATGAGATATTCAAGTACCTAACCCGGTACCACTCATTATACAATTAAAACTCTTTATACACTCCTGAGTCTCCTTTGTTTATGTAAACTCACAAGAAATCTCAAAGCTTGATTATTAACTAAAACAATATACAAGTACTACCGATTTTTTTAAAAATACCCCAAAAAATAATTATTTTATTAATAATAACCAGGTTTTGGATGAAATTTTAAAAATACCCAGGCCGCAGATTTTTTCTGCGCTCCGGAATTTTTATTCCGGGACGCAGAAAAAATTTGCGTCCCGAAAATTTTTTTTTTTTTTTTTTTTAGAATTTTTTATTCCGAGCGCAGATTTTTTCTGCAGCCCGGAATTTTTTTTTTTTTTTTTTTTTTTTTAGAGTTTGGAGAAAAAAAAATCCATTATGTATATGTATATATATGTATGTGTATGTGTATGTGTATGTGTATGTGTATGTGTATGTGTATGTGTATGTGTATGTGTATGTGTATGTGTATGTGTATGTGTATGTGTATGTGTATGTGTATGTGTATGTGTATGTATATGTATGTATATGTATATGTGTATGTGTATGTATATGTATATGTATATGTATGTATATGTATATGTATATATAAATATACAAATATATGTATATATAAATATACAAATATATGTATATATAAATATACATATATATGTATATAATATTTATGTATATGTATATAATATTTATGTTTATGTATATGTATATGTATATGTATATGTATATGTATATAATATTTATGTTTATGTATATGTATACACATATATACACATATATACATATATTATATACACATATATACATATACATATATTATACACATATTATATTATATATACATACACATATATTATTAAAAAAAATCAGATCATGGATATTTTCTTTCTCCAAACTCTAAAAAAAAAATAAAAAAAAAATATACATATACATCTACATATACATAAACATAAATATTATATACATATACATATATATACATATACAGATACATATACATATACAGATACATATACATACATGTACATACATATACATATACATACATATACATATACATACATGGGTAAAGCTAGGGTGTGACATGCTCACCAACAAAGTTTGGTGAGCATAACTCCAAAAATATATTAGATCGACGTCAAATGCCGAATCAAAACCGTTGAAATCCATGTACTTTATGAGTGATGCATATACATGCAAAATTTTGAAAGTTTCGAGTTTATTTGCTACATGGTCAAGTGGTCAAACAAATGAACATTTTATTATAAGTTATTTTATATATTCAATTTTTATTATTTCTTTGACCACTTGACCGTGTAGCAAATAAACTCGAAACTTTCAAAATTTTGCATGTTTATGCATCACTCATGAAGTACATGGATTTCAACGGTTTGGATTCGGCATTTAACGTCGATCCGATATATTTTTGGAGTTATGCTCACCAAACTTTGTTGGTGAGCATGTCACACCCTAGCTTTACTCTACATACATATACATATACATATACATACATATACTGTTATACTTAAGGGGCACCGCTAATTAGCTCGAAAACTGAAAATTAATTGCAATTGAAAGTAAAAGAGATGAGTTTAGAGAAATTGACACACGGGATGATAACGGAGTTCGGCAAAACAATGGCCTACGTCTCCGGGGCGTCGCAACCTCTTTCTAGGTGCGCCTTTCTATTACCCAATATGAAAGGATTACAATTGTGAACCGTGAGCCCTTACAAAACGGGAAGTCACAGCCAACGAGAGATGAGCGCCGGCGAGCCCTTACAACCAAGGGATGTCACACGAGCAACTCGAGAACAAGAGAAACACTCAATAGATCACTCTAACCTAATCTAACTAGAGATTAGTGAAGTGGATTTGAGGTTGTTTGAGATTGATTGAGAGATATTGAAGTTTTAAGCTCAATCAACAATGGTGGAACCAAGCTCTCAGAAAATCGCCTCTTTTGAAGTTTAGGGACGGCTAGGTTGGATTTGAAAGTGATCCCTTCGGTCTATTTATAGTGGCAGCTCAAAAATGAGCTGATTGAACTAAAACGTTACAACGTTTTCCAGAAACGTTGGTAACGTTTTATGAGCCTTCAAAAGTCCGAGAGCTGCACCAAAACGTTACACAAACGTTTCAAAAACGTTACAACGTTTATAAAACGTTACATAACGTTTTGCACTGTAAAAAACTTGATCAAAATCAGGAATTTCTGAAGTTTGGAAATTAATTAAAACGTTACCAACGTTTTAAAACGTTCAAAAAACGTTACCAACCTTTTAAAACGTTACAGCACCGTTTTTTTTACTTTTTTTGACTTTTTTTGACTTTGATCGAGTTGTTTCACAGCGTTTTCTTAAGGTATAATCGTTATAACGTTTTACAAACGTTACCAACGTTTTTATCCTGTTGAAACAACATCAAAAACACTTTACCAAGTTTAGATTTTACAATTTACATTCTTGATAAGTCTTCATGATTTCTTCAGTTCAAGTATTCCATATTGCAATTCCATTTGACTTGAACCTGCATAATTCTAAAATAGAAGAAATCGTAAAATTCAATAATTGTATGTTTTTGCAAATTAGTCAAATAGACTAAAAGGATTATTGCTAGAACAACAATCTCCCCCTTTTGACGATTTGCAAAAACATACAATGCGAGTAAGTGCATAAATGAGAATTTTTTTTTTTTTTTTCAATTTGGTTTACCCAATTGTTATTTTGCACGTTTAGCAATTTCTCCCCCTTTTGGAAATCGACGAAAGGGAGAAAAATTAGCACAAATTAAGATTGCTCCCCCTCAAAATATGCACTCCCCCTCAATTTAGTAATATGATACCGATAATTCACAAATGAGATAAAATTGAGGGATTACTCTAATACTTCATGTCAAACATTTTACAAATCCATTTAAATGTCGCAATTTTAAAGCAATGATTATCAATCGACAAATCAATTCAATGCATATCAATTCATATAAAATAATTCAATTCATGCATTTCTATATATCACACAACTTGTCAAGATTCTAAGATACACAATTCTACTCATTCAACAATTTTGCAATTTAACCCTTGACAAGTTATCAATTCACACAATTCAAATAATTCATACATCTCATACATACCAACAACAAATACCAAATTAACTAAGATATAGCAATTCAAGCAATTAACATTTTTGCATTCAAACCCTTAACAAGTTCACAATTCATGAGACTCAACAATTCAAGGATTTCGTGAAAATATTGACAATTTGGTTTTTGGTGTCGATATGTATGAGTCATAGCTAACACAAATATTTTTATTTTGCTTAGTTTTATGGCACTAGTGTTGTCACACATAATTGGTATGTAGCGGAAGCGAATTTCATAATTATGCAGAGTTTAGATTGCGCATAATATTTGTGTGTAACAACAACTATCAATGATCCAAGCATTTTGTTTATGAGATGCAATCAATCACTCCTACAATAGTATATATTAGTTATTGTTGAGTTAGTAACTAACACATACGTTGTTTAATCTCCCCCTTGATTTTTGGCAAATTGAATAAATTAGGGGAGATTATGTATGAATCTAAGCTAGTTTAACTTTAGGAACCCAAACAACATTTGAGTTGTTGTCTCCATTCCTAAACCTACACTCTAAGGAGGTATGGCCAATTTTGCAACAATAATTACAAAATGTAATTGATGGCTTTTGAGCAATAGAACCTTGCTTGAAAGCGGATTGGTATTGATGCTTAATTTCATGCATGCTACACCTACGACTATCATGAGACCTATTTGCAACTTTAGATGTGACACTCTTAGTTTTGTTGAAATCAAATCGATTATGATGTTGGGGAACATCTCTAGCTACACCATTTCTTTGAGTTTGGTTTTGTAAATCATTTTTATTTTTAAGTTCATAAAACCATCCATCGGGTCCTTTGAAATAAGTTTTGTTTGACCCCTTTGGATTAAACATGTTCTTATCACTATTTTGAAAAGTATTTTTGTTCTTGAAATTTTTTTTATTGTACTTATACCTAAATGCATAATTTGGTGACTTTTTATCTTGTTTAGCATTTGAGGCATGAGAAGACTTCAATTTGGATGACTCCTTGTTCAAGGGAGTTAAACCCTTTTTGGTAAAGAATTGATAAGTTGAGTATTGCTCACAATTAAACTTAAGTTTGGCATTTGGAATACTTGAAGTTTGAGAATGTTCCCCTTTTTCTTTTGGGTCTTTTATGTGATTGGATTTAAATGAGGATTTATCCTTCTCAAATTCAAGACCAACTCTATCTATTTTATGATAAGATTGATCATGTATCAAATTACTCACATAATAAGGATCTAGACTAGTGACATTTGAAGATTCACTAGGAGACCTTAATGCCCTATTTTCGGTCTCTAAGGTTTGAACTTTAACCTTTAATATGCCTATTTCACCTATGTGCGATGTTTTTAAATTCCTAACTTCACATTCTAACATGTCATTTTTAGCAATCAATTTTTGAATAATACCTTCCTTTTCAACCAAAATTCTATTGGACTCATCAAGGAGAGATTGTAATTTTGATTCATCATCATAGCATGATATACTCTCATTTTTGAAAATGCTTGACTCATTGATTTCTAACCGATTGGTGTACAAGTTATTTTCGGTCTCATCAATGGTACCATTGTATTCTTCACCACCTTCTTCCTCATCGGTCAATTCATCTTCGGACTCAATACCATCAAGACCCCAATTTAAATGTACCTCATTAGCGGAGCTAGTTGAGGCTTCAATTCCATCATCGCCCTTCTTGATGTTCCTTGATTTCACAAGGTCTATGAGAAATTCGATAGTGGTCTCGTCGGTGATGTTCTTGCTTGCAATAATTGAGTCCACATCAATTGCCGAGGGACCTTCATCTACATTTGCCGTCAACGCAAGATTGAGATCTTGTTCATCCATCTTTGTCTTACTCATTTTAATCTGGGCATTTACTTCAAATCGATTGGTTAGATCCTCCCATATTTCATGGGCACTACACGAATCATTAATTAATGATGAGATAGATTCACTAACCGAATTAATTATATAATTTATTGCAATTAGATTAATTTGCTTTTCAAGTTTGGATGTGGCGGTCACATTATTATTGTCATCAATTTTCGGTACATATCCATTTTCTACAATGTCCCAAACCTCATTGGTTTTAAAAAATTGAATCATAAGATTTTTCCAATGACTAAAATTGTTGGTTGTATTACCGAAAATTGGGGGTTCTCTCACACATCTATAAGGTGTCATTTCCCAAGTTGATCTAACTCAAACTAAGTGAGTCTTAATTTGAGCAACTTGCTCTGATACCACTTTGTTATACTTAAGGGGCACCGCTAATTAGCTCGAAAACTGAAAATTAATTGCAATTGAAAGTAAAAGAGATGAGTTTAGAGAAATTGACACGCGGGATGATAACGAAGTTCGGCAAAACAATGGCCTACGTCTCCGGGGCGTCGCAACCTCTTTCTAGGTGCGCCTTTCTATTACCCAATATGAAAGGATTACAATTGTGAACCGTGAGCCCTTACAAAACGGGAAGTCACGGCCAACGAGAGATGAGCGCCGGCGAGCCCTTACAACCAAGGGATGTCACACGAGCAACTCGAGAACAAGAGAAACACTCAATAGATCACTCTAACCTAATCTAACTAGAGATTAGTGAAGTGGATTTGAGGTTGTTTGAGATTGATTGAGAGATATTGAAGTTTTAAGCTCAATCAACAATGGTGGAACCAAGCTCTCAGAAAATCGCCTCTTTTGAAGTTTAGGGACGGCTAGGTTGGATTTGAAAGTGATCCCTTCGGTCTATTTATAGTGGCAGCTCAAAAATGAGCTGATTGAGCTAAAACGTTACAACGTTTTCCAGAAACGTTGGTAACGTTTTATGAGCCTTCAAAAGTCCGAGAGCTGCACCAAAACGTTACACAAACGTTTCAAAAACGTTACAACGTTTATAAAACGTTACATAACGTTTTGCACTGTAAAAAACTTGATCAAAATCAGGAATTTCTGAAGTTTGGAAATTAATTAAAACGTTACCAACGTTTTAAAACGTTCAGAAAACGTTACCAACGTTTTAAAACGTTACAGCACCGTTTTTTGACTTTTTTTGACTTTGATCGAGTTGTTTCACAGCGTTTTCTTAAGGTATAATCGTTATAACGTTTTACAAACGTTACCAACGTTTTTATCCTGTTGAAACAACATCAAAAACACTTTACCAAGTTTAGATTTTACAATTTACATTCTTGATAAGTCTTCATGATTTCTTCAGTTCAAGTATTCCATATTGCAATTCCATTTGACTTGAACCTGCATAATTCTAAAATAGAAGAAATCGTAAAATTCAATAATTGTATGTTTTTGCAAATTAGTCAAATAGACTAAAAGGATTATTGCTAGAACAACATATACATATACATATACATACACATACACATACATAAATATACATATACATACACATACACATACATATACATATATATACATATACATGATGGATTTTTTTTTCTCCAAACTGTAAAAAAAAAAAAAAAAAATCCGGGCCGCAGAAAAAATCTATGCTCGGAATAAAAAATTCTAAAAAAAAAAAAAAAAATTTCGGGGCGCAAATTTTTTCTGCGGCCCGGAATAAAAATTCCGGAGCGCAGAAAAAATCTGCGGCCTGGGTATTTTTAAAATTTCATGCAAAACCTGGTTATTATTAATAAAATAATTATTTTTTGGGGTATTTTTAAAAAAATCGGCAAGTACTAGATGCAAAATTTCAATACTAGTACTTTGGTTTCTTAATAATTCTGTCAGAAATAAAATCATTCTACAAACTCATCAGGTCTACCACACCTGATCATCTAACAAATTCAGGAAATGGCAATTTAGAAATATCAACATAAATAATACTAACCTCGTTGAGGGCTAGGATTTGACCGTTGATCTTCTTGGCCTTCTTCAGCTTCCTCAGGAAATACCTATCGAACAAATTTAACACCAAATAATTACAATTCAAAACTCAAAACAAACCTTAAACAAAATCAAACAACAGCAGATCTTGGATCTAAAATCTTACCAAAATTTTGACTTTGCTTCATCCTGTAGACTTTAGGTTGCTCATTGCCGGGAGTAGGGAGAGCTCTACCGACCACCTGGAAAGAAAAAATCAAGAGAAAACATCAGTAATCTCATTCATACAAACCGATATCAGTATAATTCGCTTATTAGTACAATTTTACCGGCTTCATGCTGTGTTTTGTTTACCACTGAAAATACCATATCAGTATAATTCGCTTATTAGTACAAGTTTACCCCAATAATTGAAATAATTAAACGAAAGCTAAACTTGAGTTACTCTCTTAACTTAATAAATTAAGCCAAACTTTGCATCAATTCAATGTCGGTTGTGGAATGCAATCCACTAGTAACCTTAGCCACACTCATTCCTAATAATAGTGCAATTATTCAAGAATACTGATAGAAAATAAATTACAATAAATGACAACAGAAATGTCTACCAAAAGCAGTCATGTACTAACACCGAACTGTACCCAGCAGCACCATTTTTAGGTCGGATTTGTAATATACCAATACCGAACTGTACCAGCTGATTCAAACTAGCAACTAACCAGCACCACTTTTAGGTTGAATTTTTGTAATCGAGGCCTACTAATTGAGACAGGGAAAGGGTCGTGAAGAGGGGTCGGCGTCAAGGTCATCTGGGAGAAAGGAGAGAGGTGCGCCTCTAGGATGAGCGGAGGGATTGGAGATCGAAACGAGAGTATAAGAGAGACGGTGACGAGAGGCGGAGTGGCAAAGAGGCAGAGTAGTAGAGAGAGGTCGCGAAGAGAGAGGGTGAAAGATCGATGAAGAGGAACTCAAACGGGCGTAAACGCTCAAACGCTCAAACGGGTTGTTTTCGAATCTGTTCACTAGAGATCTGATTGGGCTGTTTATTGGATATCAAACGGGTTGTTCAATACCTGTTCAGATTCGGATCGTATTTAAGAATTAATTTGAACATGAACCGAACTTCGAGCCTTGTCCAGATTATAACCCGTTCAATATCAGTTTGTTAATTGTTCAGCCCATTTATTCATGAACAGCCCTGTTCAATTAGCAGCTCTAGGTACCTAAGGTGCAAGTGCCGAATGTGGACCATTCATTTCACTTGACACAAATCTCAAAAGCATACCCCATAGCCTCAACAACTACCGGATTGAGTTTAGCCTGGATAGAATTAATCCGGGCCGTCCATTTTTATAAATTGCACCTCAGGTACCTGGGCGGATACGGACTCAAGGGTTTGGACCTTGGATGCTCTCCAGTAAGCAAGTTCATTGACAATCCACGGATAATCGGAACCTTACATTTATGATTTGATGGACCAGATCGAATATTGTAGAGTAACGTTTGAGATTAATTCTCAACACTTTGGGATTCGAGCTTAGCATAGAAAATCTAATATTGTAGAGAATGGACCTCACTTTACGATTTGAATTAAATCTCATCATTTTGGAATTCAAGCTAGCATAGGAGAGCAATATTATTGGACTTTGAGAGTTGTGCCAAGTTAAAAAGAACAGTCCAGATTCATTAATGGTAAAAGATCCCTTTGTGTAGTATTGAAGAAGATGTAAATTAGTAATAAGTCTCATTCTTTTATTAATAGAAATTATAAAAAAAAAATTACAAAATAGTGTTGTCTTTATGATATTTCGATTTGTAAAAAAAACTTGTTCCGTCCAAAGGATAGGACAATAAATCTCGTTCTACTAGTTAAAAATCTAATTTACCAAGAAAGAAAATTATTTGGACGGTGGAATCCATCCCGTTCAGTTGGAAAAAAAAAAGGTTTGGGACTGTTGTCTGTCCCGTCCAAGATTCCTAAATTTTAGAAAATATTAATTATTTGTCACTCTAAAATCTTAAAATTTTAAAAATATCACTCCGAAATTATAAATCATTATAATGTCATTTTACACTTAGTTAATTTTTAATTTTACCACTCCAACTAAAATTGTTCTTTGACTCATAAGTATCCTATGAAAGAGTGAATAACGGCATTAAATACATAAGTGGCTCTCTTATTAATATCAGAAATCGTCGACACGTGTTCAGTGGGTAGATAATTTGATCCCTCCTTTTTTTTTTCTTTTCTTTTTTTAAAATAGCATGGCAGAGACTGCCAGTGTGATCTGAATCTGATCCCTCCCCGTTGACTAGAAAAATTCATCAGAAAATCTGAATGGAAGAAAAAAAAAACTAGGAAATCGAGGTCTTACCCATAATTTGTTGGCTTTAAACTGCTTGTTAAAATTAAAACACTAAATAACAGCGCTACGAACAACAAGGAAAGAAAACAAGCATAAACATTTACAATATCCTTCTATGATTTATAATTGAACAAATGTCATCTTTTAATTTTAAAAACAACATTAATTTACTCTTTCATCCAATTTGTTGTTTATTTGGTCAAGATCATCTTTGGAAAAAAAAAAATGATTGGTTGGAGGCTGCCATGCAAGGACACGTCCTTGGACCAATATTATTAGAATCGGACCGGACATCGAACAGGTAGCCCTCCGGTTCATTGATTCACTGATTGGATCAGCAGTTCAACTGGTTTAATTACTGATTTTTTCACTCCATCTCTCATGCCCCAATTTCTTTCCGAAGGAAAAATGAAAGGGGTTTGTGCATTAGACCATAAATCTAAAATTCAAAATCCAAATGACTGATCCAAACCGTTCATCTTGTTCTCCATATTAATATGTGCTTGGAGACCAAATTTTACATTTGTCTGAATTGTTTTACTATTTATTAAGTATTTTACAAAATTGTTGATCCGACGGTGGCTTAACAAAACAGTAAAATCAGCAGCCACCGTTAGATCAACAATTTTGTAAAATACTTAATAAATAGTAAAAAAAATTCAGAAAAATGTGAAATTTGGTCTCCAAGCACATATTAATATGGAGAACAAGATGAACGGTTTGGATCAACCATTTGAATTTTGAATTTTAGATTTATGATCCAATGCACAAACCCTTCATGCATTGCAATGCACCATAGCCCATCTCTCTCTATATATATATGTTTTCTTGGAAGTACTTCTACGGATTTTCTCATTTACCATGCCCCAACTTCTTTCCGAAGGAAAATGAAA
Organism: Carex rostrata; assembly: GCF_964058835.1. Classification (NCBI taxonomy): domain Eukaryota; kingdom Viridiplantae; phylum Streptophyta; class Magnoliopsida; order Poales; family Cyperaceae; genus Carex; species Carex rostrata. The sequence continues at coordinate 2,193,513 of NC_135948.1, read as the reverse complement.
AATATATAAAAAAAAAAGTTATATTTTTTTTTTCTTTTTGCAGCAAAGAACTAAATTTGTTACAATTTTGCCTACGGGCAATTTCCTCACAAAAATAAAAGTTGTTACAAGTCGCTGAATTTTTGGTAATTTTTAAGAAAGATTGCTTACTTATTATAGTTATTAATGGCGTTTTTAGATTAATTAATAAACTATGGACTTAGTGCAATGACACGAGTCTTTATCGAGAATAATATCTAAATATACCGTGACATATAGTGAGGTTTTTCGATATAAATAAAAAAAAATCAAATTATTGTAGTAATTTGAACATACTGATAGTTTATCAGTCAAATTTAATGACTTTTCAATATTATTTTATAATCTATCAAACTTGTCGTATACACACTGTAACAATTTCTTTATACCTTCAAGCATTTTTTTAAGATCCGTTTGAACTCGGTATGTCTAGGAAAAAAAGTTGTTTAAAATCCCTAGGGCTTCAAAGTGATATAATTTGTCGCTATTAAAGCATAATTGTAATTTGTATCTCTCTTATCCTAATTAATTTTGTAAACTGGCGTACAACATGTCGGTGTTTCATGGCGATCAATTTTATAAAATAAAATAAAAAATTTACAAATAGGTCATGACTTGTAGCTAAAATGATGTAATTAAGATACGGTTCAACCACAATTAAGCCCTGTTTCTTTTTAGAATAGAAGCTCGAAGTTGAAGCACCTGCATGTTTACACAATAAATTAGCAATAATTACGAACACCTTTCAGTAAAATACAAAAGCCAAAACGTCATGTGTATCAAGCTTAGGTATTATGAAAGTAACATCAAGAATTCCAAACGATCATCAAAGTAATTTCTTCCAAATGACCTCAAAAGTGGTTCAACGTCCGAAAGGTTTCATACAAATAACGGTATCAAATGAATAAATTGTCTTCAAATTTTGAGTCAATAATTAAAGACTAACAATATGAGAAGAGTGAGTCTATGGTACTATGCATATTACGATTTGGCACTGTGCTACGGCTCTATATTCGAGTTTTCAAATCTTAACGGTCGATCCGAACCGTTCATCTTGTTCTCCATATTAATATGTGTTTGGAGACCAAATTTTACATTTTTTTTAAATTTTTTTACTATTTTTTTAGATTTATTGAATATCACTGTTTTTGGATGGTCCAGAATTTTCAGATCAAGTGATTTTCTAAATATCTAAAAAAATAGTAAAAAAAATTTCAAAAAATGTAAAATTTGATCCCCAAACACATTAATATGAAAAACAAAATAAACAGTTCGGATCGACCGTTAGGATTTGAAAACTCGAATATAGAGCCGTAGCACAGTAACAACCCGCGTGATACGCATAGTACCATAGACTCACTCATGATATTAGAAAGACAATTACAAAACGTCATATTCAAAGGGTATAAAATCCATCAAACCCATAAAGACATATATATATACATACTATGCAACTTCAATTACAAAGTGCATTAATTCTCTCACCAAGCCCCCTTCCCTGGATCTTTGTACAAAGCTCCAAAAAGTACTAAAACACACCGCACAAACAGAAGAACAAACATAATCTAACGTTCCAAGTAAAATAACAAAATACAAGCTTCTAGTAAACAAAAAAAAAATGTCATTTCTTCTTAGCCTTGACTTTCTTTACTTCACCAGCTGCGGCCCTGAGTGCACCTTTGGCCATCGAAGAAGGTTTCGCAGCACTCTTGGGATTTAAAGCTTTTCTTAATTTGAACACAGCCCATGCTGTCCCAAACACATGGCCAGCTGCATGTAGCCCATCTTGTGTAATCTCACCTGCTCCATCACCGTACCTGTGACTCACAATTCCTGTTGTCACAGTTGATGACGTTTGCAAGACATTCTTTCCGGCAACCTCCGCAGCATCACATATTTTTCCTAAGATCAAACAAAATAAAATAAATAAGTTAAAAATCACAAAATAGGCTAGTAGAAAATCAGAATTGCTCAATTTATTAAAAAGACACAAGAAGATAGAAGTTAAGAGCATACCAAATGCATCAAGAGAAGCGAGAGCTATTTCACCAGGTAAGAGGGAGAAGAATTTCTTGCCAGCTTTTGAGTTGATAACAGAACTGGTGAAAAACCCAGTGACTTTCAGCACCCCCGTCAAAATACCAGTTGCAACTGTCTCTGACATTTTTGTGACCTTCTTAACCCTGCACACACAAAACAACAGATTTTATTGTTGGTTTTATTGGTGGTAGTGCTGCATGTTTTTTTCTCCCCAGTTGCAGCAAACAATATGATTTTAAGTATTAGGGAAAGACAATTAATTCGAGAAGGACGCAAGTAATTTTTTATAAAACATTCCCTCTCCATATTTTTTTGTTGGAAGAACTTCCATTATATTTTCCATATGACCATTTTTTATTTCTTCAAATTTCTCAATATGGTGATAAAAAACAAAACAAACAAAAAATAAAGGAAAAAAATATACCTCTTCATCCTTTTCAAGGCGCCACGACTAATTTCAGCCTGCTTGGAGCCGGGGCTTACCTTCCTCTTGAGAAACTCCTCGCCCCACTTGAGCCTGTCAGCAGTGACATCACCACACCATATAATACCTTTGATTAAGTGGCCGGTACTCTTGGCAATAGCCCTAGGTATAGCACCACTATAGTCTTCTACATTTGGCGCCAGGGTGGTCCAAAATGCAGCTGACCTCTCTTCAATTAATTCTTTTTTGGGGCCTGCCGCTTCCTCTGGGGTCATACCCCTCTCAACTGATGTGTCAAGCACCTTACTTTTTTCCTTCCCTTTAGATTGTACCTGTTATATTAGAGTATTTTATTATTTGAAGGGGATTTCAATGCCCTGAATCAGTATGGTATAACTAGTGTAGAACCTGTTATAATTTGTATGCTAGTTAAACGAATTTTTCAACAAACTTTTTTCCATCAGTAATTTCAATAATGGGTTAAAAGCTCCAACTACAATTTCTTATTACCACATAATTTTTATTTCTTATCAACATAAAAGCTCAAACTCAAAAGTAGGCTAAATATTTTTTACATTTTATTTAATAAAAGAATGCAAATCTGTATCCAACCACATTTAAATAACTTCAAAGAGGTTATTGACAGGCCAGGTCAGCTTAAGACTTAGACAATAGGTTAACTGTCAAGACAGAGACGGCATTATTATTCCCTCAAGGTATTGTACCCCTCCAATACTTGAAGAACGGTCTGGATTTAATCTCAGCCATCTAAATGAAATTTGTAGCCTACTGTATATAGGGGTCAGCTTTGAGATTCGTGCCAGGTTAAAGAACGGTCTAAATTTAGTAATTCTACCCTCAGGTACCTGGGGGATCCCAATTCAGGTCAGGTTAGATTCATTGTGATTTTTCAAAATATAACACATCTAAATGTAACCATTTTATTTTAAGAAATAAGAAAATGGAAATTAGGGGGAAAATTAGGTACCTGCTCCACAGAGAAACTGCTGTAGGTCCCTAAAATCTGATCCAACTCCTTCAACAGTTTGTCTTGACCCTTTGCCGCAAAGGTAAGACCATAATTCAGAAGCGTTGGCTCTGATTCTGATTTTTCTGTAAATTAGTCCAAAAGCACAAAAATTGTTGTCAGAAAATTTTGTATAGCTCTACATGGTCATAATTAATTGAAACATATCAGACTACATTAGTCCTTGGGGAATCTAGTAAGTAACTGAAAGATCAGGCTCAATATTTAGGAGAAACCGATTGATATGATAGTTTCCATCATTGCAACTGGAATCAGAATTAGACCGCTTAGGATTTAGGATTCCCCACACTATTCTGATTCTATTTCCAACAGTGGAATTCTCAAAAGGCCAACAAATTTCGATTTAGGTTAGTACCTTCTTCATCATCACCGTGTGTATGGGGCACACGAATTGAGAAGAAATAGTGCGACAAGTCGACCTTCACTGACGCCACGTCAGGTGTCAGAGGCCACTGTACCGTATCCCCGAGCTTCGCTAGCACCGCCACTGTGTTATTCCCTTGCATGATCCGTACAATAGAGAAGTCACCCGATCCAAGATCAACGCTTCTCTGACGATCGATCAAGTGTAGCACTGCTCCAGGAAACTTTAACAAAACCTCCTCAACTGGAGGCTCCATTTGCGGTTGATCTTCTTCCGAGGCGAATAGTTTCTCGGCGAGCTCGTTTACTTCAATCGTTGGGTACAAAGTAGAACTAGAACTAGAACTTGGGTTAGGTTTAGGGCCTGGATTGGAAGAGAGATCAACCTTGGGATACAAAGAAGAACTAGAGCTAGAAGAGAGAAAGGGGATATTGAGATCCGGATGTGAATCAATGATTTGGGGATAGAGAGGTTTTGAACGAGTAGCATTCGGGTTTAAAGATGCCATCAATTTCAGATTCCTAGGCTCAACTGAGAGAGAACAAATTGCAATGAGATCATTGGAGGTTTAAATAGAGAAGGAAGCTGTGAAGACTTCGTCTGAAAGCAGAAAAAGGGAAAAGCAGAAAGCCAGAGAGGTGGAAGAGCGAATTCTCATCCTCTGAGCTATCTCATATTTTGCATGTTTTATGGAAAATCTCAACCGTTGAAATATGTTATACACGAATCTCAAAGCACAACTAATACTGGGCCCCGAGCTATCCTCGAATAGGCACCGGACACATCGGTCACCCAAAATATGAGATATCCCAGAGGATACGTACTCTGGAAGAGCTCGGCTCGGGACCACTTCGTTTCTGTGCTCTTTAATAATGTATCCTCTTATGTGCCAGGTCATTACGTACGGGATTCCACGTATTATACCCGCTTCATATTATGTCCAATTAGAATCCAAAGCATCTCATTTTCCGGATAGAGAAAGAAAGAGATGCTTCTCGTGGCCTCAGATATCATAAACAGAAAAGGATATATTTTTAGTACTGAGAGTCTGAGATCATACCACGTATCCAGTAAAGTCGGCACGCAGAGGTATTGACCGTTGGATTTGGTCGGCACACGAGCTTAACGATTAATTTTTCCGTTTTAATCAAACCGAAGGAGAATAAAAATGAGGACACCGCGTTTAGTACGTGTACGGAAGAAGACCGCTTTGCTTGGCCGCATGTTAATTAATGCGAGTAAATGCATGGAGAAATGAATGTACTTCCATTCCTGAATAAGATTCCTCTAAGGTAATTCAAATTTTGTTTCTGGATCTGGACCATTCGATCTGCTCTGGCACGAATTAATGGTCCCTGCGCATTCCATCTCGATTCGGATTGGTCCGAACTTTTATCGGACAGTTTGAATCTAAACTTAAAATTTAGGTTACTTTAGGAATCCGGACCCCTCGTTCCTTACCCCGAACTAGAGGTTTACAAAAACCTGGCCGGGCTCAACTCGGACCAGTCCGCCCGTGCCCACTGCCCGGGATATCCGTATCTGAGCCCGGGTATAGATGGGTAAACGGGTACACGGATGCGGGTATTAAACGGGCTGGTCACGGTTTTTTTGAAAAAAACTCAGGCTAACCCGGACCGGATTGAACCCGTGCCCGCCAATTGTATCCGTGTATCCTATACCCATTGTACTCGTTTTTTTTTTTAATTCAAAATTTTTCAAAATCCCCCCTCCCCCACCCACAGTTCAAATTAAAGAAAAAAAAAAAAAAAAAAATAGAAGAAAAAAACCAAAAAAATTTTTCGTAAATTCTCCCCCCTCCTAAAAAATTCAAATTTCAAATACTTGAGTTCTTTAAACTTAAAAAAATGAGTCAATTAACATTTCTTTTCCACTTATTAACATATAATATTTTTTTTCACTTATAAACATATAACATTTTAATAGAAAAATAATCAGTTTTTTTTTACAACACTAAAACATTAACGAGATTTCATATTAAATTTGATTACAAACTTACGGGCGGCATCTCAAAAATAGCCACAAATGTGAATAAAATAGTAACTTGGTGTACTATTAAGTTTTAATATGATGATAATATTTAGTGATTGACATTTGATAAAAAAATTTTAATAATCATTAGCATTCATCTTATATGTATATGTATATACATATATTATACATGTATTATATATTATATTATATTATATATACGAGATGAGCTATGGTGAGCTATAGAGTAAAAGGGGTTTATACTCCACTCAATATCTTTATTTTCAATGTTCAAATAGCCGATCCAAACCATTAGATGTTTAATCTATAATAAAATATGCTTGGAAACTAAATTTTACATTTTTTGGAATTTTTTTACTATTTATTAAGCCACTTTGAAAAATCTGAAAATCCGGGTGAACAGTAAAAACAGTAAAAATTTCTGGACCATCGGATCAGCGATTTTCAAAATTGCTTAATAAATAGTAAAAAAAAATTTTAAAAAATGTAAAATTTGGCCTCCAAGCACATTTCAATATGTAGATCATGTTGAGCGGTTTGGATCGGTTGTTTGGATTTTCAAAATGAATTTTTTTTGCCATGGAGTAAAAAACCCCTTTTACTCCTCACCATAGCTCATCTCTTATATATACATATACATATATATGTACATATATTATATTATATATACATATACATATATCATATTACATATACATATATATGCATGGAGATGAGCTACGGTGAGTTGCGAAGTAAAACGCATTTCTACGTCACGCCGTATTTTTATTTTGAAAGTCCAAACGACCGATCCGAACCGTTAGATGTTTAATCCATATTGAAATGTGCTTGGAGACCAAATTTTACATTGTTTTGATTTTTTTTTTACTATTTATTAAGCATTTTTTTAAATTGCTGTTTTGCTGTGAACAGTAAAAAACAGCAAAATTTTCTGGACCATCAGATCAGCGACTTTCAAAATTGCTTAATAAATAGTAAACAAATTCAAAAAAATGTAAAATTTGGTCTCCAAGCACATTTCAATATGGAGAACAAGATGAACGGTTCGGATTGACGTTCTGAACTTTAAAATCGCAAAATATGAGCGTGAAGTAAAATCGTCGCTTTACTTCGCAACTCACCATAGCCCATCTCTATATGCATGTATTATATTATATGAGGAGGGATCAAGTTACAACAAGCATTTTTTATATTTTTAAAGTCCAAATCGTTGATTCAAACCGTTAGATGTGATCTTTACAATAAAATGTGCTTGAAGACTAAATTTTACATTTTTTGGAATTTGTTTACTATTTATTAAGATGGCTACAAAATTCAATGGTATGAATTTGACTAGTTTTTGTACCCATCTTAATAAATAGTAAAAAAATTCCAAAAAATGTAAAATTTGGTCTCCAAGCACATTTTATTGTAGAGATCACATCCAACAGTTTGGATCAATGATTTGGACTTTAAAAATGTAAAAAATGTTTGTTGTAACTTGTTGTAACTCAAAAATTATTGTAACTTGATCCCTCCTCATATTGAGATATATATATACATATACATATATTATATTATATATACGAGTTAGGCTGGGGTGCTATGGATAGCATAGTGGCCTCTATGCTACGGCTCAATATTCGAGTTTTCAAAATCCAAACGGTCGATCCGAACCGTTCATCTTATTCTCCATATTAATATCTGCTTGGAGACTAAATTTTATATTTTTCTGAATTTTTTTACTATTTATTAAGTATTTTACAAAATTGTTGATCCAACGGTGGCTGCACAAAACAGTAAAACCGTTGGATTAGCGATTTTCAAAGTGGCTTAATAAATAGTAAAAAAATTCAGAAAATTATAAAATTTGGTCTCCAAGCAGATATTAATATGGAGAATAAGATGAACGGTTCGGATCGACCGATTGGATTTTGAAAACTCGAATATTGAGCCGTAGCATAGAGGCCACTATGCTATCCATAGCACCCCAACCTAACTCTATATATACATATATTATACATATATACATATAGACATAGTGCATGCGGCGGCAAATGCGGCTTAAGTAATTGATTTCAATAATTGATTTAAGCAACATTTTTTTAAAATAATTAGTAATTTTGATTTATATTTAAAGTAATTGATTTAAGCAACATTGTTTTAAAATATACAACCATGTCAAATGAATTTTAGTTTAAATGAATTTGGATTTATAATTTATTGGTTTACAAAGAAAAAAAAACATAAAAAAACAGAAGAAAAAAACCCACCTACCCGTGAACCCGGACCGCCCAGCCCTCGAACCCGAGACGGGCACGGGTATGAAACAGGCAAGACAGGGTTTTTGAAAAAAAAAAATGTGTACCCGTGCCCGTTATACCCGTCACCCGCCACGGGTTTTGCCTGGCTACCTGTGAGCAAACCACTACCCCGAACCACTCAATACCGCACTAATTACACTTTTCGCTAAAGCCCACCATTAAAAGTAAATTTGGTTTTAAGTCAAAATTGCCAGATTAATACCAATATATTTATGGTATCCGCTATATCAACGACCCCTGTTCATTTTTTTTTAATTAACAATAATTTATCGAGGTAATTGTGGATTGCATTCTTTGTCCTGGTGACTATCTTTTGTTTTTTGACAATAATAGGGGCTGTCCACCTGTTTCATATTGAAACAAGAATAACAATTTTTCTTACAAAAGCAATGATTACTATAATAACTATTGGTAAGAAAAGATACAGGAACAACATTACTAAAGCATAACCCTTAGATGTCGGATGGACAACTAAGGTATCTAAAACAAATTACACACATAAAAAAAAGCCAATCTTCTAAATAGCTATAGTGCCACTATAATTTTTTCGGACCATAAACGCTAAGCTATGAGATAAAAGTGCGCTAACTCAGCTACGACCGCTATATTTGTAATAACTTACCGCTACACGACGCACTATTGCTACCGCTATGCTACATGAACTTTTTTTTTTTTGGCAATTTATATGGGCTTTAATTTGTACTTCTATTCATATTTCTAATGCTACATGGTCTTCTACGATAAGTATGCTAAACCAAACTATGCGCTTCTGTTTTTATTTGTAATTTATTCTCTTATTTTATATCGAGAAATATTCAAATATTAATTCTTCATTTTGATTGTTCTTCGTATAGTATTCATTTGTAAAATTATTATCGTTCGTTTCAATTGAAAGCTGATTTTGATTAATACTACAATATATAAAATGTTTAAATATGTATACTGACTTCATTTACCTTATAAAATTAATTATTCTTCGTTTATTATAATATGTAATACTATAAAGTATGAACTATTAAATAATGTTACTTTTTAGATCTTATTTTTCATTCTTATTTGCGTAATTGATAAAAATTATAGACTCATATTAGTTGTCATCTAGTTGTTACCTCAATTCTTCAATATTGATTATGTTGATAATTAGTAGAAATATAGAATATAAAATTTGAAAAGGAAAAAACGCTACGTATGATAGCTTTTGCTATAGCTACGCTATTAGTAATATCTTTTCTTTTTTTGTCTCCCTGCTATGCCGCTACAATCGCTATTTAGAACCTTACAGAAAACACATCAATCACAATCTCTAACAGAGGGGACAATTATCATAGTTAGCATGAGATGAATCAGTAGAACCAGATAAACCAGTAAAACTATGAGAACTAGCAGAGGAGAAGAAGTAAAATTGAAAGGGCATGCAGCAGCCTCTAAAGCTTCAATGTCAGCTAAATCACTGAAGTAGTCAGACAGATAATACTCGTCTAACCCAACTCTGGCCTCTCCCAACTCCAACAGGGAGCTTGCCCTTTCCTGGGTGTCGGAGTCTGACAGAATTAGTAAGAGGTCTATGTGATTCAAGAGAGAAACATCCATAGGAAGAATTAAAGTTAGTTTAAAAAAAATATCATCATTCTTAGATTTACACCAATATGGTAAGGGCAATTATAGAGATGCATGTACATTTGTGAGGGAATAAGAGAATTAAAGAAGCATATTTTGTTCTAGCCAACCATACAACTCAAAGTGTAGCTACTCTAACAAGTTCAACTAAAAGAATGTTTTTTAAAAGGTATACATGAATCTAAGTACCAAAGGTCTGTTAAGGTTTCACAATCATAGACAAAGCTATTGTGTTGTGCTATATAGGTCCATATTGCAAAAATGAAAGAACAAGTAACAAAAAGATGGTCAGTTGTTTCTGGTAAATCACAAAAGGGATAAGAGATGTCACCAGACCAGCCTTTTTTAGACAAATTGGCTTTGGTTTATACTCTATTTTGTCTAAGTAGTCAAAGAAAGACTTTTATCTTAAGGGGAATGTTAGCATTCCAAATGGAGTCATAGGTTTTATTGGATATGCCACCATAATCTAACCACAAATATAAAGAATGAACTGTGAATTTACCAGAAGAATTCCATCTCTAAGCAATTAAATCTGGTTGATCAGTAAGAGCAAAAGAAGTAAAGGTAGTTGACAGATGTTGCCATTCAGAATACAAAATCCCAGTAAGCTGTCTGGTAAAAGGGTGAGAACAAAGGTACTAATGGCCTGAGCCACTATAATGGTGGGGTCTAAGGAAATTTTAAAAAGATTAGGGTAGAGGCAATACAAAGCACAGTCTTTATACCACCTGTTTAACCAGAAAGAGGAGTCACAACCATTACCAATAAGTCTATTAATGCCCATATTAAAGATGTTATTATAAGATAGTATACCGTACCAAAAGGAAGAAAACATAGATGTATCTAAACATGAAGGATCATATTTATCAATAAGTATATATTTCAATTTGTCATTAACAGTTAGATCCTTGAATCTAAACCACCATTTAGCAAGTAGTGAAATATTAATTTTTTATAAATATATAACCCCAAAACCACCTTTAGATTTACTTAAACAAATAGTACCCCATTCAATTAAATGGTATTTCTTTGATGTGGGGGAGCTACCACACCAAAAGAACTTCCTAATTTGATCTATTTTATTCCTAATAGTAACATGCATCTTATAAATAGAGAGCTGCTAGAGAGGAATAGCAGAGAGGACAGAGTTAAGCAAGGTAACTCTTTGTCTTGGTGACTATCATAAATATGTTTCCTTGTTTTTCATTACATGCTTGAGTGCCCAGTGAGAAAAATAATTTTGATTAAATAATTTTAGTATTTTTATTGGTCGACATGTTGTGATATAATTAACATGATCAAATTTTACATTTAGGTAATTGTCTAGTGTTGGAATGTGAGCTATGGTGGTAATACGAGAGTTTCATGACAATATTATGGTTTTAATTAACTCTGCTTTCATTCATTGCGTTTCTGAAACATTCATAAAATGACTTTTTATTTCACCTAGAAGAGAAAGTCTACTTCGTTCCCAAGTTAAATACAAACACGAGTTCCATTAATGTTATAGCTAATTTTGAAGTTTTAAGTTGAAAATATTGTCATTTTGCACTCCAGTGAAGATATTGTCATTTTGTTGTACCGATTAAATCCCCACTTGGTATGCGTCACATTAACCCTTTATGCCAACTTTGTGGCCAAGAGAATGAAACTGTGATGCATCTTTTATTTCAGTGCCCACACGCTCGAGCCACGTGGTTTGAGTAGTATTCGAACTGATCTAGTATCGGATTCTTATGTGTCACAAATCTTTTCCACCCTCTAGCAGCCCCTTGACACAAATCAGATTGCACTGACAATGCATATCGTTTGGCAAATCTGGAAGGCTAGATGCGCAAAACTATTCTCCAACACCGTTCTCTCCCTTGATAACACTCTACAGGGGGTTTGGGATCTCTCTGACCTGACTCATTATACTAGTTTTATTCGTTAATTGCAGGTTCCATCAACCGTGTGCTGGCCTGCTGGCCTGGTGTCCAACAACCCGCCATTACACCTTTTTACTGCTGGGTTGACGATTCGTTCAGTCCTCTGACAGGAGGGACATGCTACGTGTTGCAAGAACATGGGATTAAGGATGAAAACGGGTCAGGTATTACCCGACTGAATCCAGATCCGTATTCGAAACTTAGATACATATATTTGATATCCGATCTGTATCTGTATGTATCCGTCTAATATCTTATCTGTATCCGTATCTAGAAAAAAAAAAAAAAAAAAAAGGTATATGGATATGATTTTACCACTATCTGATCCGTATCCAATCCGTTTTCACCCCTACATGGGATACTGGTTCAGTTCGAAAGGAAAGGTTGTCCATAGGCACTTCGCAATCCACATGGAGGGCCTCAGTCTATTGCGAGCGATGCGTGCTGCTAAAGTCCGTGGAGTTACCCAGTGTACTTTCTTTACTGATTCACTACTTACGGTACACTCTGTCACTCATGCAAAGACCCCAATGTGTGTTTTCAAATCTGGAACCTCATCGCATGATACCCTGGTTTTGCTTGCCATCATGTGCACATAGGCTCCAATCAACAAGCTCATAAACGTTTTTCTGTTTATTTAGCCTATTTCTTCATTCTGATATGTACAGTTGTACGACTGATCTGGGCTGGAGAATTTTTTTTCCCGTATGTTGTTTTGTACAGTTGGCACAAATATTGAAAGGACCCCGTACATTTCAACTTGGGCTGGATTGGCCCGAATTCTGACCGGTTTGCAAACTCAAAATTTGGGTCACTTCAGGAATCCTACATAAAAGGAAAATCTAATAACAAACAGCCTTCATTAGAAATATAATCATCATGCACACCTAATTTCGTGCCTGATATTGCCAACCAAAAGTTGCCTACAAATTGTAGTAAAGGAACCCTGCATTTGTTTCCGTTTTCATCTACATCCAACCAACCAAAAAATTAAGCCTACGGACTTTTTTCTCAAAAAAAAATAATAATAAATAAATAAAATTTGACTCAATGAAAACACACCCTCGCCTAAGGAAAAGATATAACAAAGAAAACTGAAAAATGAACAATACAAATTCCTACCAAGAGAAAAAAAAATCAGGATTAACTAACCAAGCCTTTTAGGTCCTCACACATTTGCTTGATAGTTAATACTATTTTAGAGCTTCATGATTCTTCATTGAAAGGCAATACACTGATTGTAATCAACTATAATACTTGCAACTACTGGTGCATACTCCACTACTCCAGCATTGACATTCCATCAAATATTTGTACAATTTTTTTATGGGATCCCTTTAATAAATACTTGTTATTATGTACAGTTGTAAGACAGTGCTGTTATGTAGTATTTTCCAATATGTTATACCTTTAATATTAGCTTTGAGAGAAAATTAATTATCATAAAAATAATAATAACAACAAAAAATAATAATAATATTAACTATCCTTGAGGCCAGCCGAAGGTTGAACACGCGTCACAGATTTGAAATCACTTTGAAGAGGGCACAAGGCACTTCACTGACAACCCTGCAAAAACATGTCTGGTAAACAAGAATACCAGATGGCCCATAAATCCCGAGTCCCGACTCAAAATTTTAGTTTAGTGTCCTATCAAAATCCAGGCCAATCCAGCGTGAAATGCATGGGGCCCCTTTAATATTCACACCAAAGCAGATCGGATGGTCTGGATTTAAACTCAAAATTTTAGTTACCTTAGGTGATATGCATAAAACCCTGCACAAATTTAACCAGAAAGCACAGTTATACAATATTTACTTGCATTGTTTTTATAACTACAACACCATAATTTGACTTAATTTTTGACTAGTTTATTGAGCTAGCCCACAATACAAGGTTGGAAATGAAACCAATACATACAAGCTTTTAGAAATTTTTGGTGTTCATTTTTCAGATGAAAATTCAGGTTTAGTACAGCAAAAGCAACCAGTTATCAGCAGCTTAACTCCGTATCTGCTGCTATTTATTCCCCTTTTGAACAATCCACCCCTCATCAACCCCCTCCCCCCCTGCCAACTAACACACACACACACACAAAGGGGAATGAATGTACAGCTTAGAAAATCTGCTGGCCCAGATAAAATTACAAAGAACCTACCTTTTAGGAGGGAATAGCAGTATACAGACTGACTACCAATATATATCAGGGGGTAGAGGAAAGTACTTACTAGAACAAATTAGCAGTACTATTCCTGTTTAAAAAGGGAACTCCGTAAGAGAAAGAAATTTGAACAGATAGTACCTTTTACTTTGCTGGTCCATCTTCCTCTCCGAGACATTGAGACGTCATATGAACAGCTTCACAATGGCACATAGAAGAGACCCAATAAATTTCTTAGTTGCAGCTTCAGCACGATAAAAGCAAAATTCATCAGTTGCTGAGTAAAAATATTTCAATCACCAATTGACATTCTTTAATTTGATAGGCAGTCTTTCTATCAGTTCTCAGAGTCATTACAGTCAAAATAATAATTTAAAAAATAGAAACTACAACCTAAGTCTCCCACTTCATCTGGTTTACAAAGTCACAGGTAACTTCTCTCCTCTGTTATACAGAATTTACAACCTCTCTCTCACTCTCTCACTTTGTCAGAACTATCTAAGTAACTTCTAACCTATCTCACCATGCCTGAACCCCAAATCTGTTGGACCTGGGTCCAACCCATGTGGAGGTGAGTCGTACCACTTGGCAGTATGATAAAAACCATCAACCTGCATCCCAACCAAATTCGGGTCTGAAACAATCGATTCTTCATTAAATTGCTTAATCAATTTGTTGGATTCATCCATTATTGTGGGTCCCACGTCATCATCTTCTCCACAGTTGAGCATCGACTTCTCGTCAAACTCAGCTACATCCTCCTTCATTGTCCACTTGTCAGTTAGCTTATGACCCTGCTGGCGGTGACAGCTGGAACCACTAGGCCCCACCATCCCATCCCACTGTACCATTGGCCCCAGACTCGAACCGAAATCGGCCTCGTCCTCCTCTATGATATCCCCTTCATGCTGTTCTACCAAATGCTGGTGGTGGTGGTGGTGGAGGTGGTGGGCCCCACTGTCAGCAGTGCCCCAGGGGGTAACCACATCTCCTAATAATGCCTCATCTGGGTTGTATACACTGGCATCTAAACTAAACTTCCTAATCCTTTGCAAGATGTCTGACAACTCATTCACTAATGGACTCACCATTTCTGGCTGCATTTTCCCAATTTTACCTTCCAAATTGTTAACTTCCCCTTTAAGCTCCTGCAGCTGTTGCATCACTAGGTGATGTGAATCACCCGTAATGAAACCGGGATCATTATCCTCTAGCCCATACACATCCGGATCAAACTCAACAGCGCCCTTATGCCCGACAAGCCGATGCACTATCCTCGCACTTCCATCTAATGGGCCTGGCTCATGGCCGGAGTGCACTGCGTACAATTTAAAAACTGCAGTACCCTCCTCTTGGTACACAAAGGTCTTGTCTTTCTCATTGTAGTTAGTTATAGGTACAATGGCGCGGATTCTGAACCCACACCCACAACGTTTGGACTGATATGGTTCCCTCTTGACCACCCTGGCCTTCTTACCAGCCGAGCCAGAACCAGAAGAAGCAGAAGCTGACCCACCAGCAGCCGACGCAGGCTCGCCAGCACGGTGACATGCATAATCTTTTACCTCAGCCATGAACGGCTTATACCGAATATACTTCTGACGGATGCACAAAACCACCTTGTGTTTAGCTGCCAGTTGTTGAAGCCGCCGCGGGACATCCTTTGCTGGCACGTCTAGGGTTTCAGTGTACTCGAATCTTCGACG
The DNA here is from genome assembly GCF_964058835.1 of Carex rostrata. Taxonomy (NCBI): domain Eukaryota; kingdom Viridiplantae; phylum Streptophyta; class Magnoliopsida; order Poales; family Cyperaceae; genus Carex; species Carex rostrata. The sequence continues at coordinate 2,177,888 of NC_135948.1, read as the reverse complement.
TTTGGTACGGGCTGCAGCAGCTCCAGGATGGCCGGGTGAGATGGCACTTGGGAGTGAAGGGGCATTACAGATATGACAAGAGGCGACACAGACTCTAACAAAAGATTCAGGGATACCATAGAACTTGGCACCCACAGTCCAGGATTGCCTAATGCGCTCCAAGGTATCCTTCAGAGTGAGGTGACGCAGGAGGTCAGGGTCCGCATGGGCCCCAATTACAATGTCACGCCATTGATCCACATGTGACACTCGTTGTGCTGGGTTACTTTTAAAGAAGAGGGTGGGAGAAGGGTCAGCCGAGGCATTAAGTTTGTCCTGATGTATACAGAGAACATGGGTATTAGAAAGTAGAAGATGATAAAAAATATACAACAGATCTTATAGAGAATGTATAAGATATGAACAATTTGATTGTCAGATATAAGTACCAGTTTGTTCTTGAAGACAAATCTCATCAAGAATCTACCATATGATGCAAATTTAACTTAGAAATTGTTTAATTAAATTGAAGAGCAAAGTTTCCTATTGGCAATACATATTTTTAAATATCCACACTGCAAGACCGTATCAATAGCCATATGATAAGATACTATAGCAGCTCATAAACAGTACACAAAGAATCAGGACCTATTTTCTGTAACATACCTGCCTTGATTAAGCGCATTCAATAATTATGATGAAATGGAGAAAATAAAAAAAAATTCCCAATTTTGCTATGTCATCACTACTGTTAACAGAATTTATTAGGTTAGACCGTTGATGGGTTTAATTGGAAACCAATCTAAATAGAAATGGTTGTTTCCGAGTGCAACTTGTTTGAATGGAGGGTAGAGGAGGAGAGGGAAGGGAAGCGAAAAAAACTGTATAAATTGTTTTCGTTTTGTTGGATATTTGGATGTTGCTCTTTTAACCTTGCTTTCACAAATTGGGGGTGTAATGAAGGAAACAACACCAACCAAACAATTGAATGGAAAATATAGTAACCTCTCTTTTCAATTATTTCCATCCCTTCTTTTCACCTCCATTCCCCTTCACTTCTTATGAACTAACAGGGTGTAAAGAGGTACAGTTGTTTCCTAGTGATTTCAATAACATCAACAATCTTAACAACAAGACTTATTAACGGGAAACCACTTGCATCCTATCATATGAACCACACTTATATCCAACAAGCAAATGAAATGTGAATAAGGCAAAACTAACATTACCATAGCTATCCAGAACCATATCTATTTTAACTTCGAGTACCAGTTTGCAGAGTGTGATCATTATTTTACACACTTCTTCCCCCAAATTTGCATAGATTAATGCATATAAATGCAATTAGCAATAATTATAGGGCGTAAAATGGATTCCAACAAGAACTGACTTTATGTTGCAGCTGGAATTACCTACATCACAACATGCAGTTTATCTAAATAGGTTTCTCTCTTTGCATGCATGCGAAACATAGGTCCAAAACTATTATTGTCTTCTTTATCCAAACTTTTTTCCAATTGGTGTATAATTATGACAGGCTCAAATGTGGTTTTAAATATCCAAAAAGCACATCAACACTTCACCAACGGAAAATGTCCAGTTCACACGAGCAGTCGAACACAAATACTTACCTTGAACCCACCAATCTGCCAATATCCCATTAAATTTGGACACATTCAGCTGATGCTTCATAAATTACCTGAATCCTCTTCCATGCGGTGAGATAAGCAGTATCCTCATTCCGATCCTTCCATACGTTGCGCCATGATGCAAGCACAGAAAGTGGTGTGGCAACACGAATCTCTTCAGGAGATGCAAGTCGCCCCTCCAGTATGCACTTGATCATCAGCGAGTGAGAATCCCCATTGAAGGTGTAAAACTGAGAGGAAATATGAGGCGTTGGATCAATAAAGGGGAGCGAGAAGGAGGAGCTAGAGGTAGAAGAAGAAGAGTTGAAGGGTTTCTGATCGCCTCCAATTAGGGATTCGGGCGGGTCGGGTTCCTCTAAAAGAGAGGAAAACGGGTAGTCGGAGTTCCCATCAGGCCCAATTAGAACCTCTGGCTCGTCATCATCGTCGTCCATGGAAAAGGTGCGAAGGAAGTCGTCGGCGGAGGGAGGAGTCGGGGTTAGGGTTAGGGTTTTGAGCATAGATGGATTAGAGTTAGGGTTAGGGTTAGTGTTAGGGTTCATGTTCATCGGAGTTACGCTCGGAGAGGGAGAGGAGGATTTCGGCATCTGTTTCTCTCTCTCGCGCGCGCTTCTCTTTACTTTCTCTCTCTTTCTACTAGTCTCTCTGTCCCTGACTGACTCATTCAGCTTCTCTCTCTCTATTACAAATTAATTGTTTTTTCACCTTTTTTTCACTTTTTTTCTCTCTCTGTTTCTCTTGCCTTTTCTGTCCTTGTGGAGCTTGCTTTATCCTTATGTCCTGATATTCTGTGACCACGTTACGTACGAAAATTTACTAAACTGCCACATGTTGGGAGCACAGGTCTCATCCCCAACAAAGGACTGGATCCACTAGTACTAGACTACTAGGTGCAGCGAATTCAGATCCAGTGCAATACCTGCCCGGATATAATGAGATCTGAGTCGTCCATTTCAATGTGGCATGAAACCTGAAAACGAATCCCAAATTCTTTGTAGGCACCGAGTTGATTTGTGCTCGGCAGGGAAAATTCTACTCAGATGAAAGGAGTCACACATTCTACACATAAAGAGCGCTCTCTCTCATGAGGCGATTGGCTAAGCGATCAAGAACTCACGAAACCCTCTTCGATTTTTCAAGATTCATCTCATCGGGTCAAAATTTGTGTACGATTTCTCCTCTCTCTCTTCTCCTGGGCTGGATTTCCGATGGATCCATCGAGATTACAATTCATTCCCGACTTGGAACCTTCGATTAAGGCCCTTACATCGGCCTTGAACGCGTTAATGGCGCCATCTCTTGGGCCTTACAAGCAGGCCGTGGTTACTCCTGCTTTCAGACGCGAGGCACCAATTGCTCGAGCCCCAATCCGTGATGCGATGACCGATCGAATGGGTCGACCCGCTGGATCTGAAGCGGCTAGGTTAAAAATGGCTGAACTTCGTCGTCTCTCTTCCCCTTCCTCACCCTGGTGCTTCCGTTGTGGTTCGAAAGGCCATCTCGCTCCTGCTTGTAGAAATGCGGTCGTTTGCTTTGCTTGCAATCGATTCGGTCATAGATCGGCTCAGTGCCGAGCAATCCGATCAGTGACCACCACGATACACCATCCACCCCCTCCGATCCCTCCTCCGTCCTCTGTGAATCATCCTCCACCGACTTCCCCGATTGTGCTCCAGAATACTATTCCTCTTCTTCCTACACCTCAGATCGCCTCTTCACAACCTCCTATATTACCCCACCCTCCTCACTTCCCTCAGCAACAACTCCCTACCAGTCTTCCTCAACCTCTCCCTTCATATCCCTCTTTCACACCATCAGACTCTCCTGATTCCTCTGCAATGCCTTCTGGTAACTCTCTCCGTCCAGCAATTCGCACGTTTCATTCCACTGCAGCTAGCGAAAACCTCGAGGCGGCATTCAAAATGAGTTTCTTGTTGTCAGATATTGAGCACTGGAGTACTGAGCGAGTCACTGCAGCATTGTATCAGATGAGTGACCCCCACTCGCGTCACGAGTGGATCGTTCGAATCTTTGATGAGTACCGATACCTCATTCAAGCACCTTCTCAGTTTTGGCTCGATTCTGTCCTTTCTAAGCACACCCTCCGTTTGGAGAACAAAGATATCCCGATCCAAGAATGGGATCCAAGCTACGCTCAAGGCATGAGAATGATCCCTATCTGGATCCGCATACGCGGCTTCCCAATGATGCTCTGGCAGACGAAGGAATTTGAGGCATTATTGGAGGATTTTGGTGCGATCTTGCTGGATCAAGATCCTGCAACAGTCAACTATTGGGACTGGAGGTTTGCCCGTCTGAAGATTGGGATTTGTGACCCCAAACTACTACCAGATTCTCATTGGATCATGTTCAAAGATGCTAGTGGTCATGTGTCCAGGTATGATATTCTGTTTGAGATTGAGAACGAGAGACCTGGTTCTTACTTCAACTCCAAACGTCCTAGGACAGAGGGTGGCTCGTGGCAACCGAAACCTAAAGGATCTGGTCCCAGACCTCCTCCTGGCCCTCGCCCCAGCTCCTCTAGATCTGACCCGTCAGCACCCTCCTCTTCTGACACCTCTCAGGCACCTCCCTCTACACATAACTTGTCTGGGCTGACAGCCCCCTTAATCTCTCATCCCATACTGGTACAGCCCCCAGTGGTACTAGTAAATCAGCCCACACCTCCGTCTGAGATTGACACAACATCTCCTGTGATATCAGAATTTCTGGTCCAGACCTCTGACCAGCCTTCAGGACCTGCTGTTCCGGTGAAGATCCCCACTCCCCTTTCTACACATCCAGTGATACTGAAACACTTAGAGGAACAGCCAACCAAAGGTAATCCTTTGATCGATGCTTTTCCATTTACTAGATTAACAAATGATGAGATTGCTTCGTTATTTCAAGTTTACAAAATCACATTAGGTCATTCTGAGTCTCAACGAGACTTTATTATTGGTAATATGCGATCCGTTCCTAGACCTTCTTTTGAGGATATTTTACGTCAGGCATTCGACCTGACTAGAGAAGTTGATACTTCTGTTTTGCTTGGTACTGATTTGGGACTTAGCTGTGTTGTTTAATGAATATTCTGAATTGGAACGTTAGAGGCATTAATGCCACTAGGACTAGGAGTATTTTAGCTGATTTGATTAAGAGCTATTATGTTGACATAATTGCTATTCAAGAAACAAAAAAAGTCGATTTTACTAATAGATTCCTTAAGTCTATTTCTGTTAAACTTGATACTTGGCAATGGTTGCCATCAATTGGGAACTCAGGGGGAATCCTCTTTGGCTGTGATAGTGATTTAGTTTCTGTAGTTAGTGTTACTCAAGGTCAATTCTCTCTTAGTGTGTTGCTTCAAAATAGGACTGATCATAACACATGGTTGTATACAATTGTGTATGGGCCTGTAGTTTCAACACTCAAAACTGCCTTTTGGGCAGAACTAAGACAAATTAGATTGAATTGGACTGGTTTATGGTTAATTAGTGGTGACTTTAATAGTATTCGATCTAGAAATGAAAAATTAGGTCGCAACTTTAATGTTCGACTAAGTAGGAAATTCAATGATTTTGTGCATGATTTTAATTTGGTAGAATACAAATTACAAAATCGCCAATTCACTTGGAATAATGGCACTCACTTTGCTCTGTTAGATAGATTTTTTGGGTCCTTAGATTGGGATATGGAATATGAGTACTGTTTTGTTCAAGATTTATCACAATTTGGATCTGATCATTGTCCTCTGCTTTTGAATACCAAACATAAAATTGTTGCTCCAAAAAAACCTTTTCGTTTTGATCCCCTGTGGCTGTCAGACCCTGAATTCAATAGATTAGTCGCTAAGTGGTGTAGCGAATTTCCTTTACAAGGTGAGATTGGAGTGAGTTGGCATAGAAAAATAAAATTTCTTACTCAAAAAATGGAAGGTTGGTCCAAAAATTATGAGGGGCAAAAAAAAAGAACTAAAAAACATGCCCTAGAAATTTTAAAGAAGCTAGAAATATTACAAGAAGTAAGGGTTCTCACAGATGAGGAATGCCAACAATGGCACCAATGCCAACTCACTCTCAATCGCATCTATGAGGAGGAAGAAATCTATTGGAAAGAGAGATCTAAACAAAAGTGGTTGGAGGAGGGGGATTTAAATACCACGTACTTTCATAAATGCGCAACAAATAGGTTCAAAAAACAATCCATTTTACACATGGAAATTCAAGGGCAAATGACTGATCAGATCCCTCTCATTGAAACACATATTGTTGAGTATTATAAATCCATTTTTGGTGTTAGTGGCATTCAAGGAGCTACTTTGAATTCTGATTTCTGGAAAGAAGAAGAACAACTTTCAGCTCTAGATAACTCACTACTCCTCTCCCCATTTTGTGAGAAAGAAATTAAAAATGCTGTTTTTTCTTCTGACCAATCAGGGGCCCCTGGACCAGATGGGATTCCTTTTTGTTTTTATCAACACTTTTGGGATATTCTTAAAGATGACTTACATACCCTAGTTACTGTCTTTTATGAAAATAGATTATCATTAGCTCACCTTAATCAAGCGGTAGTGTGTCTTATTCCTAAAGAGAAGGAGGTTAAGACAATTACACAATATAGGCCAATTAGTTTGGTGAACTGTAGTATGAAAATTATTTCTAAACTGCTGACTTTATGACTTGAAGGGCTTATGGATCGCCTTATAGATCAAACACAAGCTGCCTTTGTTAAGGGAAGGTATATTTTGGATAATGTAGTGCTAGGACATGAAATCTTACACTATTGTTGTCGTAATAAAATTAGAGGTGCAGTGATAAAAATAGATTTAGAAAAAGCTTACGACAAGGTTAATTGGCAATTTCTTCTAGATGTATTACGAACTAGAGGATTTAGTGATCAATGGATTTCTTGGATTTATACTTTGCTTCATAGTAGTAGTACATGTATTAATGTGAACGGCCGAATGTCTCCTTACTTCTTTTGTAAGCGGGGTATACGACAGGGGGACCCTTTATCCCCCTTCCTATTCTTGTTAGTGGGCGATGTGCTTTGTAGAATGTTTAATAAAGGCCGAACTGTAGGTTTAATTCAAGGTCTTGGCCCGCAATTGGTAAATGGTACTAAAATTACTAATTGCCATTACGCCGACGATACTATTCTTTTTTTAGATCCCTCCCCTACTAATGTTGAATATGCCATTTGGACTATGTTTAGCTTTGAAGCTTTATCTGGTATTAAAATTAACTTTCACAAAACTGAACTCATTCCTATTCAAATGTCCGACATTGACGGGTCAGTGCTTGCTTCCCTCTTTGGTTGTATTCTTGGTAAGCTCCCTTTGAAGTATTTAGGGGTTCCATTAAGTAATAAAAAGCTCTCTCTTTCAGATTGGGGTTATATTGTCGATAAAGTTACTAAAAAGTTACAAGGATGGGCTGGGACTTTGCTTTCTATTGGTGGACGCATTACTTTAATTAATTCAGTTTTGACTGCGGTTCCTTTATACATGTTATCACTCTATAAAATGCCTGTTAAAGTACAAAAGCAAATAGATAGGGTGCGATGTCGGTTTATGTGGCAAGGGCATGCAGGACCTCGCAAAAAGTATTCATTGATCAACTGGCAGGCAGTTTGTTATCCTAAAGAATATGGGGGGATGGGGATTAAGGATTTGCAACTCATGAATAAAGCTTTGCTTTTAAAATGGTGGTGGAAATGGAACAACCCTCAATACTCAGGTCTGTGGAAACAAGTTATTCAATTAAAATACACAGCAAACACTCCATACTCCCATTTGTCTCCATTTTGGAGAGAAATTTTAAAATTACAACATATTCGTCAACTCAGTTGTACTTATCAACTGGGACATGGTAATTCCATTAAATTTTGGTTGGATACATGGTATTCTGAATGTCCACTTGCTGTTACATACCCATATGTGTTTGATTTATGTACTAACCCGCTTATTTCAGTTCAGGAAGTACTTGTTACCAATGGATCGATGATCAGGTTTCGACGAACTCTATTTGGCATTCTATTATCCGAATGGCATGAAATATTGACTATTATTCAGTCAACCACGCTTAATGACAACCCTGATATACCATTGTGGAAATGGGACTCAACCCACAAATTTTCTACTAGCTCCCTTTACTGTTTCCTCTCTTTTCGAGGGGTTTTAGTGCAAGTTCCCATGTTATGGTGGCATACCCCACTTCCCCATAAAATACAAGTATTCATGTGGTTGACTTTTCATAACAAGATTCTTACTAAAGAGGTATTAAAAAAAAAAACAATGGCAGAGGGATACTCACTGCCACTTTTGTTTAGGCAGTGGTACCGAGGAAACATCCGTACACCTTTTTCTTAAATGTCCTTATGTTTCTCAAATATGGTTTTGGATGGGTGATTTTCAAAGTTATTATATTGATTGGCAATCACTAGAGGATATACAACTATTTGTTTTGAATATGCCCCCTTGTCAGAGACAATCAATCTCATGGTGATTAGTGCTATTTTTTGGAGCATTTGGCGAACTAGAAACTCGATGTGTTTTGATAATAAACACATCCCTACAATTCGACAAATGGTCTTACTAACTTGCTCTTTTTTGAACTATTGGTCAGGAGCTAAGAGAGGTAAAGCTTTGCAGTACACTCACTTCTGGACTCCTGCTGACATGGACATGGTGCCTCTACAGACCATGTCTCCTTTGCATGTTGCTGCTCTTGAGATGGCCGGTGGTACCAGGGATCCATTGGTACCGCTGTTGCTTGCCAATTAGCAATATGGATGCTTGGTCCCATTGTTTTTATTTTTTTCCTACTTACTGCTTGCTTTTGTTTGTCTGTAATAAGCATGGAGTGTGTTTTCCTGCACAGTTTATTATCTCTGGTACAAATTGTTAGTACTGCTCTCTTCTTTTGATGTTCTGACTCATGGCTATAGTGCCTTGTTGCTTTTTTTGTGTAAGACATTTTATATAATGGAAGGGCTTTTTAGCCTATTTTTCAAAAAAAAAATTCTACTCAGATACCTAAGCAGATCTGGACTCAGGTCTCAGGTTCAGCTGATCCAATTGGGTCGTTCTATTGTATTGGGCTCTGCCCAAGTTATTTTTTTTTATTCTCTAGTAGGAGGTTCGGCCCAAGTCATACAAAGAAAAAAGAATGTGATAATGCCAGGAATCCCTCTATTAGTTTAGCGCACGATTAATTTACCTTTGACTTTTCATCTTTTAGTCTTGGGACTTCAGAATTTGACGACATTCTACTTCAATGCATTACATTTATAATAAAACATCATCAATATTTTGCATTTTCTCGTTTGAACTTTGAAGTATAAGAATTTGTTGATAGTGAAAAAAAAATTGTCGTTATAGGACATAAAAAACTATGGTAATTTAATATCCTATCATTTGTTTTTAGACCCTTTATTGAAAGGCAATGATATTATAAAACTTTAATCAACGTGGACTGCAATGGTTGCAATCTTGGCATGCGATCTATGCCGTTCAATTTAAATCTAGCACAAATTTAAAGGCTCCCTTAAAAATCATTTTGTATTTGAATCGGAGGTCATGTTTGGTTGTGGAGTAAAGTTAATCCGGATTAAATTTCTTAATTCAAGCTAAGATAGATTAAAATAATAACATATTTGTTTGGTTGGAGGTTGATTGAAATTTGGTAGAGTAAGTTCATTAAGAAAGAGAAAATTATAACATTGTGTTACTTTAATTGCGGAACTCATAAGTAAAGTAAGTTACTCCATCTATTTAATCCGGATTAACTTAAATGTTAATTCATCTTACTCCTTTAAATTTATTTCTCATTTAATTCGTTAAAAGTAGCGTAAAGAATTTACTCCACCACTTTTTCCACAACCAAACATGACTGGACAGATTATACTTATATTGCATATTAACCAAAGAAATGACTAAACTGAACACTCCCAATGTTTCAAATGGCATCCTGACCGTCCATTTCGAATCGGACCGCCATCATATAATCTGATAGGAAGTTAGGAACCGACCCGTTAGGAAATCCAGCTGCTTATCACTCTTCCCTCTCCTCTCTTCTCTCCAGCGATATCGCCGTTTATTAGAACTCCGCAAATCAAAAGCATCGAAATCTAAAACCCCAAAATGGCGGCAGCAGTAGGAGGCTGCTTCTTCCAAATCACAGTACAAGTTCCGTCTAACACCAACTCAAAATCGAATCTCACTCTCCAGCCAAGTCTTATCAGAGGCCCCACCTTTCTATCTCCTCGCCTCTGGACCCGACTTCCTCTTTTCTCCCGGCCCCACCGCCTCTTCGCCACCGCTGCGCTAGCTCTACCAACTGCGTACGTTTCCAATCAATATTTTTTTCCTGTTGAGCCGTTGGAATTGTCTTACTTGCACATTTGCTCATAATATGCATAGATATTTGATTTGTTTTTTTTTTTTTTGTTGTTTATTTCAGAAAGCCTGAGCGAGTAGCAAGTAACAATAAAATCAGGTAATATGCATTTGATGTTATGTTCTACCTAAGATTGGGACTGTCTGTACTGGTACCAACTCTGGTTGTTTGGAACATACCGCTTTGGTATAATACCAATTAGTGCTGGTATGATCAGTTCTGCGTTGTAATGGTAGGTCTCTATCATTTAGTTTAAAGGTGAACAGTGATTGTTGTATTGGAGATTATTATCAGCATTGCTGCACCTACTAAAACTGGTGTAGGAAGAAGCTGTCAAAAACCTCTAGCTGAAAGAAAACCAGGAGGAACAATTGTAGTCGAAATGAAGAATATTTTTAAAATAAATACACCAAGTAGTTAGACATATTTCCTTGATCTACTGGAAAATTAGCAGGTGGTCGGCAAGGGCAATAAAGTCATTTACTCTGGCAGAGCTGCATGCTCGAAAGTTCAGGAGGACTGAATTGGGAACAGAGGCACTCTTACTGGCTGTCTTGGCTGATGGTAGGATCCCTTTTTCAAATCCACATATTCATTGTGCAAATTTGGAGCAGTACCCCTGTAACCAGCACATACAGAAGCTGATATAGATTGAGACAAAAATTTCACATTGGACCCAGATCAGAGTTTCTTTGATACAAATAGGATGTTGACTTGTATTGTAACTCTGTGATGGCAACTGTAAACCCCACCTATAGTTTAGCCAAACCCAACCTGATCCGATAAATTTGATGGGTTAATGGCTAGAGTTTGGGTCAGGATTCTTTTCTGGGTGCTGAGGTTATGTTTTGCACTTTATTTTGACCTGTTTTTAAAATAAAAATGTTGAATGTCACCTATTAGTCCAATATACTTCTAGAATAGGTTAAAACCAAAACAAGGAAAAAGAAAATTCATACTTGGTTGTGACTCAGCCTGATATGTATGTGAGTTCATGTCAGTTTGGCTTGCTTTTCATCATCTAAATAGCATTGGTGAAGGGCGATGACCCAAGTCAAGTAAGTGTAATTCACAGCCAATGACAGGTTTCCACAACTGATGATAGGTCGGGTTGGACCATGCCTTTTAATTATTTAAATAAAAATTGTAACCAAACTTGAACCTGACCATTTAAATAAAAATTATCATTTGATCCTTGCTGTAAGTTTAGTCTCTTGTACTGCCAGTTTAACTGGTACCGATTCAGTGCCTAAGATTGCAGAGTTGATATTTTATTTTATTTTGGTCCTTGCTGATTCTTCTTCTTTTGTTGACTGCAGGAACAAGTGAAGCGGCCAAGTACCTATGCAAAATTGGAATTACATTGACGAAAGTTCGTGAAGAGACTTATAAATTTATTGAATGGAACTGGAGATGTTGTACTCCGCAAAAACTTTCTGTGAATGATTCAGCTCAAAGAGCCCTAGATTGGGCTGTGGATTACAAACTCGAATCAGGTACGAGCTGTGCAACTTGGAAACTTTTTGCTAACATGCTTTACAGTTACTTGTACTGTATATGATGTCTATTCAATTAGGGTTCCTGAAAATGAATTCCGACATTTAGTAATTGTCTCCTCAAACCAACTTTATCTCCACAGTCAGTCCATTATGTTTTGTGGAAACTGATCAAAGTCTACTCCCCCCCCCCAACCCACAACCACACAAACACACACTCCATAATTCATTTTGTGAATGTTTTGTTTTGTTTTATTTATCTTTTCACTTAGGGGTGTTAGTATTTTGCTTCGAACAAAAGCAAGAAAACAATAAAATATAGTGTGATTGAAAATGTATGAATTATGTTTTACCCAACCACCAAAAAGAGTTGTATTAATTTAACTGTACAGTGATTGAACTCACATGCAAAAGATGTTGCATAAACTAAATCAAAAGTGATGTTGGTTCATATGCTGGATTTTCATTCTGTTTTTATATTTTTTATGTAGGTGAGGTAGGTGAGGCTGGAGAGATAACAGTAGGCCACTTAGTTTTGGGAATTTGGTCAGAGAAAGAATCACCAGGTCACAAGGTACTGGCTGCTTTGGGGTTTGATAGTGAAAATGCTAAAAAGCTTGCCAAAATTGTAAGCTTATTTTTCTTTTCTCTATAAGCATTCTTTTTTTCATTTCCTCAATTGCTGGGTAGCCTGGCAGATGACCAAATAAAAGATTGATAGAGGTAACCACACAAATTTTGGATTCTAATATCAACCTTGCAGTGACTTGTGCAAAATTTTAGAAGTTACTAGGAATATATATTCGTTTACATTTTGTGTGTCCTCTTTTTGTATAATCATTTCAATTACTTCTGTTTTGTTGCAGGCCAATAATGATGCTCCTCTGAGTTACAGATAATATATATGATTAGAGCTCGTTAAATTTTTGGTGATGCATATTTTCCTAAATTTTGATTTGTTATTACTAAAAAACCTAAATTGCATTATATATGGAATCTGTTATTCTAGGTTAAACCTTGTTTTCTTCTTTGCATGCTTTCTTTTGCTTAACACTCTTCTTTTGTTTTTCTATTTTACTGGTATTGTAGAGAAACCAAAATAAATCATCCAATTCTGGTTAATTGATTATTTCATTGATAGTGGGGTCAAAAGTACAGTAAAAAAAATGTGCAATCATTTGGAATAGACCAGGTCCAGGCAAAGGAATTACAGCTTTGATCTCGTGCTAATGTTGGCCTCATGATATGCTTTGATCGGTGTAGGCCCCCAGTTTTTAACAGGGAAGTTTGCATGTTAGTCACTGACTGACTGTATTTATCAAATATTTCATTTATTGGTGCTAATTGTCCCGAGGCTGATCTCACTGTTGACTTGCTCATCAATAGGTGTGTGCTGGCACACGTTATTTAAGTGCAACCCTCATATTTGTGCATGATTTACACTTAGGAGGATTGATTAGAGGAGGAATCAGTCCTGGAGAACAATATCAGTTCTCTATTTAACCACACTGGATCTAATCTGATAGAATTGTTTCAATCAAATATTACAATTTATATAGGTGGGTAGGGAGCTTGACTGGGGCATAGCCGCATATCTATCATATTAAATTGGCTGCTTTGCTCTAAAGAAGAGTGTATATTGTATGTCCTTTCTGATTATGTCAAGCAAAGGTGATTGAGGGTTTGGAGATCCTTAATTTATACAAAAAGAGTAGTTACATTGTAAGCATTTATTGACTTAGAAAATATTGAAGGCTTCTAAAATGTGAATTGAGATTGATGACCAACTCTTATTCAAACCCATGACTTTCTGTCTTGTTTTAATTTTCATGCTATTTGTTCCCAGAACCTTCAAAATATAATCGTTGTTAAATGAAATATTATTATCAGCTACATACAATATGATCTCCCTCTTCAGAATTGGGAGTTAGGACCAAATAATTATAAATTTGCTTTATCAGGATTTTTACTTTAACAATTATCCAAATTAATGTTGTTTAACTATAGCACAAGGTGAAGCATCTTGTACCAAATATGAATGAGATGTTATTCTGCCTCATTCAACATTATATAATATTAAATTCCACTTAACTAGCGATTAGCTGGATAATTCTTCTGTCATTAGAATTTAGAATGTTCCTTAGTGAAAGCATGTGCCATCATTTTTTTTTAATTATAGTATCCTTGGGAGTGGATAACTTGAGACTAGTGCAAATTCATTGATTATTCAGTTCATAAACAAATGCAAAATTACACAAGTCAAATCTTTCTCTTTTCTCAATCTCCAAAGTTCAAATAAACAAAACACCATGCGTTCCTACATATAGATTTCATGACCAACTGCAACTAGATATATCTTGTGTAGCTGAAATCTATATATCCTATTCCTAGGCCAGGATGGTTTGACTATATCCTGTTCATGTGTTTAGACTCTGAACTGTACTAACCATTTTTAAAATTTCTCTAATATGACTATTAATTGGAGGTCGCTCTCTAGGTTAGTGCAACAGTTTCTCATGAAAAGGCTACCAAAACAGGGTTAGCTTGGGTAAAGAGAAATGCTGAAACTTTAAGAGGTAGGTGGGACCTCTCCATTTATTTCAAGCCTATATAATACAAAGGGAAGGTTTGTTTGCTTCATGGCTCCACCCAAGCCCTTTCATGCTTTCTGTTCTTCTATGGCATACATTGTGTGGCATATCGTATTATACTCTTGCATTGGCTCTTGTCAACTTATCAAGTATATTGTATCTCCAATAGTTTAGTAATAAATTTGAGACCATAAATGTATTTGGTTGATTGATATACATAAGCAATAAGTATTAAGACAAGGAATTTGTTGAATATAATAATTATAATGAGAAATTAAGCAACGAGAGTTAAAACTCATTATATATGACAATGAGTATTCTTGCATAGATAGTTCAAACGGTTAGACTTTCTTTTCTAACTTGGTGGCCTTATCAAATCAAGTATATATTAGAATATTTTTTGTTCATTTCATTCATAGCAAAAGAACATATATATGGTGTTTGGTGCTCTAGTTAGTGCCATTAAATTGAGTGTGTTAGAATTATTATTAGAAGTTAATTTCGATTTCAATACAAACAAAAAAACAATATATTAATGAAAATTTAAATTAAGGAAGAAACCTTACTTTAAAGCTAGAGAGATTTATTCTGAGAATTTTGAGTCAAAAGCGCAAGATTCTTGTAGTTTTTAATTTGCCACAAGGATATGTTGTGGCTTGTGAACTACAGAAGAGTTAGTTTTTATGTATGAATCATTATCTCTTTTATATAAAGCATAGAAAAACAGTCTCTCCTCATCACAAATTAGTCCATTTTTCATGTAACAAATGTAAAAGAGAGCCATGTTTTTCTTAAAATCAACAGTGATATGGAGAAATAAAATCAGTTTTTTAAGAAGACATAATAAAATTGCTTGAGCGATTTTTAGATAATATATGTTCTCCCTGCTAGGGATCATGGTAAAAAGTTTACTATTATTTCTTTCATTTCCATGGCATTATTTGAAAACAGATTGTTTAGATTTGTGGCATGTTTCGGCCTATATATTCTAACAAAAAGATGATGAACTTAAGTCAAGTTTTGGTAGAATTTATTTGCATTAATTGGACCTTTTTGAGCCCCAATCATTTTGGATTTGGTTTATTTGCAGATCATATCATTCGAATATTGGGTCATTGTAAATTCAATTATAAGATTATTTGGATTGGTAGATAAATAGTTATAAATATTTATTTCACAAAGTGATCATTTTGGAGTTCCAAGCAAAGTTGCAAAATATTATATGTCATCATGAACTTTACAAATGCCAGATCAAATAATAACTTAAGATTATAGTCAATAATTAGATTGGACAACATTTTATTATTCATCTTTGATTTTTTTTTGTTCCTTTAAAAAAATTATAATTAAAGATTCAAATAAACTATAACATTGCAACGGTTTCATAAAAGAAAAGATCATATCAGTTCCATAAAAATATAATTTTGAATTATCAAAAAAAAAAAAAAAAAAAAAACTGAACGGTGGAGTGTGGACTGGACACAGTGTGTCCTTGCTGCATAGGAAGCTTTAGAAATAGCGCCACAGAAAAACTCGGTTGATTTTTCTTTCACTTGGATCCCCCATTTCCCCATCCAGAGTGTATATCCTCATGAAAGAAAAGCTTTGTTTAATTACAACGTGGCATTACATATAAGCGCACAATTTGGTAAATTAAGCAGGTGGTCTCCTTGCCCCATTCCAAGCTGACATCTTGTCATTTAAAACCCATTTCCTTCCACTGAAAATATGGAAGTGGCATTCACCTATGCTTAAAATAAAAAACACCTAGTTTTTGTGATTCCTATGCGCTGACCGCACGAATGGAGAAGAGATAGATAGATAGATTGATCAAGTCATACAAAGAGAGAGAAGAAGAAGAAGGTGGGACCCACTTTGAATGCAACTTTGGCATATGCAGATTGTACATGCTCAGCAAATAATATATATAATTATATTATATATGGACAGTACTATTTTCCTTTCTTCACAAATTCCTTCTCTTGGTTGCTTGGAAACCCAAAATTCCGCTTCTGCTGTTTGACTGAACGGTGGGGCCAAAAATTTTCATTACTTTTAATGGAAAGATAGTATATATTATAGCACTTAATATATAATTGCAGTTTGACCGAAATTTCATTAATAAAAATTGGGGTGTTTTGTACAACAATTGGATTTAATGAGAAAATGCTATGAGCCTAATGGAATGGACTAAATGGACAAGTCAATAACTAAGGCGTGTTTTTCTTTCTTCCAAAAATAAAAAGTGGTGATGCAAAATTATAAACCGGTCACCTGCCTTCTTTGTCCACCATGGTAAGACATATTGCGGAGGAATTCTTGCAACATCTTTTTTAAGAAAAATTGCTAATATATGACAACACAACATGCTTTTAAATTCAAACAAGTGACATTGACAATAAACAACCCATGAGTCAATAATATTCGAAACATCCCACGACTCAACATTTTGATTTACAACAAAAGCCTCATCATGATTATGAAAATTTGATACCTTATAGTACTTGTTGGAGATCCACTTTTCTCCAACTTATTCTTCCTCAACTTAAAGGTTTTCTGCAAGTTCTTCTTAGAACTGGTTGAAGATGCTTCTTGTGTACACATCAATGATGTTCAAGTGAAGATTTAATGCTCAAAATTGGTTTTTTGTATATTGATGCAAATCACTCTGCATGTTTAGCTCTATAGTGATGCTCAAGGGCATGCTCGTACTTGATCACAAATTCTTACAAAGTGATACATTTGTTAAGAAATGATTAAAAAAGAGAGTGAATGCTCTCACATCTTTGGGTGGTATTCATACTAGCATAAAATATGATATGGCTGTAAATGGAAATCCATGATTGCCAAATTTTAAACAACTTATTCAAGCACTTATCCTCCATAAGCTCATAGTCTTCCATAATCTTCATTCATTCATTGTCAAATTGCTCGGTAGTGATTGATTTATACAAACAATCATTTAAATCTCGGCAAAATGGTGAGTTATCCTTGTAGAGGTAACCATAACATTCAGGAAATTTTGTCATGATGTGCCAAAGACATAATCTATGGGTAATGGTCGGAAACACCTTTTCAATAGCATTTTGGATTGCACGATCTTGATCCGCAAGAATTGATATCGGTGTCTTACCACCGATTGCATGTTACCAAGTCTCAAACAATCACACAACTGTCTATTCTTGCTCATTTTGTAATAATGCAAAACCAAACATGATGGATTGTGAATGATTATTGGCACCAACCAAATTTTCTAAAGGAAAATCATACTTGTTAGTTTTGTAAGTGGTATCAAAGACCAAAACATCGTCAAATTGCTCATAATATCGACGAACGGTCGAATCTATCCAAAAGACATTTACCATCATATCCTCTTCATCAGTTTAGATTGCATAAAAGAAATTTGGATCTTGTATTTTTTTCTCAATACAATAAACCAAAATGACATTTGCACCTCCAATATCTAAATTCTTTCTTCTAAGATCTCTCATATGATTCAAACATTCTCTTTGTGAAACATTTATGCTTGCATCACAATTCACAATATCCGGCACTCTACTAATAGGAAGGTTTGTTTCGCTAAACTTCTCCACTAGACTTTTTACCACATACGGCATCATCCCCAGGTATTTTAAGTAAACCTGACTATTAGGACTAACCAAAAGATGATTGTGCTTCTTGTTAATCTTTCCTACTACCCATATACCATTCTTGTTTGACATAGTTATGCTTACGAGACAACCACATCTACGAGTCAAGGTTCTTCTAGCTACCTACCTTTTATTGATCTAAATCACTTTTATCATTTGATTTTCTATCTTTACAAAATCTTTCACAGGAACACACATATTGACGGTAACGAATCTGATCACTATGTGAAAATTTAATGGTCCTCTTTATCTGTGTTACGTATCCCTCTGAAATGGCAGAATTATGATAGAAAGTTTCAAATTTTTCAAGCGAAGCAAACTTCATACCCTTCCCTGGAACAAAATCATTACCACTCTTATCTTTTGGAGAAATATATGTCTCCATGTCATCATCTGTAGAAGCATCATCCTAAGACAAGAAAATTAATAGGGAAAAATGGTAGTTAATTAGATTTGTTACATTTAAAGTGACTATGTGCAGCAGTTTGTTATGAATAATATCACATCATCTTAATACAATAATATCACTTTCTAGATGCCAACAACCAAATAACATCACCGTAGTTTCTTTGTTATGAATAATCATGCTGAAGTTTTTAGTAAATATTGTTGAAAATATTTACTGCTCATGCAACTAATGTGAATTTAATGTACTATGATCATTTATGCAAAGGTATGAACTAATATGCAACTTCCATATGAATCCCGCAACCTCTTGCTAGTAAATTTGCTATAGCCCCACCATCAGTTGAAAAATAAGATAGATAATAAACTTAATTTAGAGTTTGCTACCATGAATGGAGATGTCGGTGAAGCTTGGACAGAACTTGGAACCATGATTAATTAGTTGCTATGTAGGAGGAATCAACCCGTGCTCACTGGCGGGAGGAGAGCGGTGCCGATGGTCCGATGTTTGCTGAAGGTCTATGACTGTATCGTATGAAGGAGGGAGAGAGTCGTGATCAGTCATTTTTGGGACCAAGAGGCGATGCGGTGTGGGAACATAGTGAAATAAAGAGAAAAAAGGGTACTAGAGAGCGCTAGTGACAAAAAGAGAACCAGAGAGAGATGGAGAGATTAAATGCGTGTTTTTTTCAGAAGACGAAAGGTCTCAAACAAATACAATCTGAACCTCAGATCTACAATCAAATGTCTGATTCAGATTTTTAGGTACACTTTAAGTATGACAAAATGCGTGTTTTCTTCATAATTCCTTCTTTATTGAGAGTATCCTTCACAATCTTTCAACTAATTTAAAATTGTTTTTTCTTACGTGGAATTATGACAAAATCACAAGTATTACCAAACTAAGACGTGCTTTTTCTTGCCCAATTATTGTTTCCTTCTAAAGAAAACAGAAGACGAAAATAATAGAAATAAATATGTTGTTATTCTAAAGAGATAACAGGACCATGTTATTCCGATCCCAGTCGTTGACTGTCGAGATTAGAGTACAAAAAAAAAATTCTTTGAGATTCGTGCATAAAAAACTTTGAATGGTTGGAATAGAAATAACAGGGTTATTCCTGTGATCCCTTAAGAATAACAACATATTCATATCCGAATATAATAGCATTTCTTTATCAGATATTATTAGTTTTCGTTGCATTTAAAATTTAGAGCCCCTTAATGTACAATGCAACTTAATTAATTAAATTATTTATTATTTTGTGGAAAAAGAGGTTCAAAGCGCACTATCAGAGTTCTATATTTGTTTTCTCAAGTAGCTACTCAATTTTCTATAAATTTGAACTTGCAATATTGAATAAGCATATTAATAGTGCTGATTTGACTTCATACAATGCACAAGTTATAAATTTTTTATTTGAACTCTATTATTTGTGTATTATATAAAATCAAACTAGCATTGTCAATTAATATTATCGATTTTTATTTTAATTAACCATTAATGATCAGTGTATAATTGGTAAATAAAACCTAACAACCTGAAATGAACCTATCCAATAGGCTGTACCTGACAGATGGTACTATTCATACTTGATTGAACTCATCCCAAATCTGCTATAGTCACTAAACCACTTTAAGTTCAAAGAATCGGACGAGAGAAATAATAGATAGGTAGGATGACACGTGGCAAGCGGAGGTGGCAATAGAGTGTGTGTGTGTGTCTCCCTTTGGACAGGACATGAACCGGACGGCGCGGTACTCCTCTTGCGCCGTTAACAACTGTTCAACTTCAACTTATTTTTCCAATTCTTTTTTTAGAATTTACAATTTTGTAATTTTATGCATTTTACACTATATAAAATGAGTAGGGTTAAAATCTCTCATTATTTTTGTGTCTACATTATGTTATGCATTCTAATTTCATTTTCAAATTAAGTCCCAACAGCTGATTCAGACCACTCAATGTAATTTTCACATTAAAATGTTCTTCAAGACTGAATTAATATTTTTGGAAAATAATTTAGACAGATACAAAATCAGTGTTTTTGGATAGTCCAAAACAGTGAATTTGTTCCCATCTAAAATTAACAGTAAGAAGTTTTTAAAAATTATAAAATTTAGTCTCCATGCACATTTTAATAAGAAGATAAGAATGTAAAGTATGATTGAAATATAAAAATAAAAATAATGTAGAATTTAAACTGCTCATATAAAAAAAAATTAACACGGAATTTTGGAGTACTGTACAGTTTTAAAACGCGGTTTAGTCATGATTTTCCCATCTCTGTCCCGCAAATTTATTGTATTTTTTATAGAACGGTGTACCGAAATTTTATAATATTTACCTCGGTGCGAAGTTCCAATACACGCTTTCGATTTTCATTTGAGCACGTATCAATAGTATAGATTTGCATGATTGGTATTCGTCAAATAAGTCATAAAAATATATGAAATATGTTACATTAAAAATAAATCATATTTGCATAATTGGTATCCCGTATCCGTAAGAAAATTCATAACAATATATGAAATATGTTACATTAAAAATAAATTTATTTAAGAATCAACATTTAGTATAGTTACAAGGACAACATCCTTTGTATATATGAGATTGTGAGTTCAAAATTAATTCTGATGGGAGGTTTCTTTATAGACATTAAAAATCACATACTTAATTAGCAAAGAGAAAAATTGTCAACACCTTTTAATTGTAGATAGGTTATAACTTTGGTGAGATTCAAAATCCGACCGGGTTTAAAAAGTTTAACGGGTCAGCTGGTTTTGTTGACACTTGATTGATTATCAAGCAATTCTCAACTTGCAAACAAAATTGTTGCAGTGCTATCTAAACTATAAAAAAGTATCTGCAATTTTTTTTTAATCTATTTTAGTAATCATAATATTGTACATGTACATAGAGTAGAGAAAAGGATACAGATCATATCCATCTATTTTATTTTGCCATTAAATTTCATTTGAATTTTCCTCCTTATATACTATGAGAATAGAATAATAGATATATATTATCGATCACATTTATTTAATAGCGTTAAAACAAAACAAAAAAAATTACTAAAATAGATTAAAAAAAAATTGCAGATACTTTTTTATAGTTTAGATAGCACTGCAACAATTTTGTTAGCGAATGGAATTCAATTAGTTAGCGACTGTAATGCTCTGTTTAGTTCTAGAGCATTTCCACCCTAGCTAGTGCATCATGATTGTAGGGAGCAAAAAAGTTCACTAGCTTGAGCGTTTCCGCTCACATATATCCATAGATGTGTGACGATTCCAAGGAACTCTCTACCTCGAGCTTCTAGGCTCACCTTGTACACGAGATAGGCCATGACTTTCCACCATAGTTGGGCTCACGTGTCACGAGTTGTATTCTTTCATTTTGAGTAATAGAAAAGGGGTGCCGACGAGATTGTTCTACTCCGGAGACATGATTGTTTTTATGCCGAACTCTATTATCATCTTGCGTTTCAAATTTATCTAAACTCTACTCTATTTACTTTACTAGTACACACCAGTTTGATAATTATTTGAGTTGCTAATTTAGAGAATTTAAACGAAAAATGTCTAAAAGTCTTTAAGACTCTATTTAATCCTCTCTAAGTGCCGTTAAAAACTATGATAAATCTATATATAATTTGTTGTCTAGTTTTAGAAGAAAATAATTGTCAATATCTAAATAGCCCACAACTTAAATTAGTTACTTTATGACAGTATGTAACTCGTTAGCTGCACTAGTAAATTTTTTACCTATCATTAGTAAAAAAATGTTTAAGGAACAATTTACAATTAAAATGCTTCTCAAGACCACCATAGATAGATTATGGTAAAATCACAATATCTTTTATTTATTTTATTCTACATTCTAAAGGTCCCGTCGAAACATAGGAACAGAATGGTCATCTTTTATGAAATTGTGCTGATTTTGAATGCAATTTTATCCTTAAAAAAAAAAGAAAAAAAGAAAAAAAAGAAAACGTACTCATGAAATCATGAATACAATATTCTATAAAGACATCTAATGTAGAGTCTGGCTAGTATGATATTGGTGTCATATGACACCAACTCCAAAATTTGTTAGATAGATTTCAAACGATAAATCCAAACCGTTCAAACTATTTTAATTACTATATGAGTGATGTGTTTACATGCCAATTTTATATATTTTCGAGTTTTTTTAGTATCAAATCAAGCCGTCAAAAATATTGAAAAATGAATGCATTAAAATTAACTTAAAATCTCTCACATTTGACCACTTGACTTGATACTAAATAAACTCAAAAAATTATAAATTTTGCATATAAACGCACAACTAATGAAGTAGATCGATTTGGATTCTTCGTTTGAAGTCGAGTCAATAGGTTTTAGAATTAGTATTATATAGACTGAAATGACACTGATGCCATACTAGCCGGAGTCTCTAATGTAATACTTTGTAAAGCGTTGATGTACCCATATTCCAATTTCTTCACCAACAAAAAGAAAAAAAACAGAGAGAGAATTAATTCTGAATCCCATAATTTTCCAGTCAGCCATTCAGGTCACCAAACAGTATTGAAGCTACAAATTGAGAACAAAAGCATTTCATTCTCTTCCCTATCCTGAAACAGTACAAAGGCATTTTTTTTTTTTAGTGAAATACAAAAGCATTTGTGTACATCCATTTTATAATAAAATACCAAAAAGTAGTTTAAAGTTGAGATAAACGGCGGGCGGTGGCCCCCATGAGGGTGGTGATGTCATCCAGTTTCGGCCGTTACGGTGGGCCCCCCGTAATGTGACACGTGGCATGAACTAATTGGAAGGATGGCGTGAGGCATTGAAGGCCGAACTAGTTCTTTTTCGGATGTGAATCACCGTAAAAATAAGGATATTATCTTTGATTTTTTTTTTTTCCAGAGAACAGAGGCCGCTAAATCATATTAATAAAACAAGTATTTATTAAGGCGATATATTATAACATTTGTTAGTTTAAAAATGAATTAATATTAAAACAAAGCAGTACTGTTCTATAATTTTTTAAAAATTATTGACAATTATCATCTAACATATTTTAATTAAAATAAAATTTTAACAGAAGTTATATATATGGCTATAGTAAAATAAAATAGAAGAAATATGATTTTATATCTTATGAGATTAGGGAGACAATATTATAATATCCTCTTAACTACTAGACATATTATTTATTTGACCTTCTTACGTCTTAAATTAGATAGAAATATACTCCAATATATTAATATAGCTCCTAACACCTCTTAAATATTTTATTAACCACTTTTTCATGTGAAGAGAAACATAATTTTTAACTCTTGGTGCAAGATGAGAGCAAAAAAACCCCAATTCAAATTCATACTTGTCAGGAAAACATTTAGAATCAATTAGTAATATAAATTCTGTAAAATTATTTAGAAACAAGTCCTGGAAATATTTAGAATTAATTTTTTTTTTAAATATCTAACTTTCTAATATTTAGAATTTAAAATATTATTTAGAAACAAGTCCTGGAAATAATATCTACCTTTCTAATATTTTTTTTTTTTTAAAAGATGGGCCAATCTTTGGAACAAATAATTATTGATCAAGGTTTAAATTTTGGGCTCAAAACGTGACTCACAAATTAATTAAATCAAATAGTTATTGAAGACCAATGACCAAATTAAAGCAACTTAATTGACCACACTAAATTTAGAAAAGGTGGTTCCCCGTTTTCAATTTATTGCTTGAACAGAGAACACAAGAGTGCGTATCCGTAGGGGACTGCTTTAAGATTTGTGCCATGATAAAAGAGCGGTCCTGATTTTCAGCTTGCACCTCAGATACCTGGGTGATACGGATTCACACAAGGAATTCGTATCCTCTGCATTAACTCAAATGGAAATCTTTTGAGTTAATGAATATTGACCATTCGATCTGCTTTAAAATCCGCGCAGACTAAATCTGCACTAATATTAAAGAGCCCTCCTATATATATCATAAGCAAGGATCAAATTCTCTGTTTAAAATCAGATGGTTGAGATTCATTAACTCAAAAGATTCATTTTTGAATTAATGCAGAGGATATGCATTCTTCACACAAGAGGGGGTAAGTGCCTATTTGGTAAAGCCTTTGGTCAGGACTCAGGAGTATTTGGAGGTTGATTCCAGAGCAGTAGCGAATAAAATATTCCCTTTTTTTTTTTTTGTCAGCCCTTGTAAAGAATTTTCAACAGACGTTCCATGCATTTACCAGTAACAACCTCAGGACTCTGATTTGGGTCAATGGAGATATTATAAAATGGCACGAGTATCAAGATATATATTTCTTAAAATATTAGACAAGTGTAGCTGCATCTGCATGAGTATTCATACTCCAGAATAGCTATTATAACTACTGCTCTGACTGGAACGCACAATTTTTCTTTAATTCGGAATAAATTAGACTTTAAACTTTATTCTCTTCACTTATAAATTATAACATCTGTTATATTTGTAAAGAAATCTAATATACTAATATTATCGTAGTTATCATCATTAATTACTACCAACTGTTTCGTTCAAACATTTTCTTTTGACTTTTCAATAATTAATTCAGCAGTGCTCCAATGAAATTCCAACAAAGCTTCCACCAAAGTATTTAAACTGATTAACTGGGCGGAATTAGAAAATTTAAATTGTGGGTCCGAAATTTAAAATGCATATAATGTGGTAGTTGAAACTTAAATTCAAGTCTTCAGAATAAAACAAATAATTTTAATCACCAGACTACATATTTAACATTTTATGAAGAGATTTGATCTATATAAAAACTTTTAACGCAATAAAATATCATAAAATTAAAATATACATAATTAAAATAGAGGAGGGTTCAAATGCCTCTATTTTTTGTGTCTCCATCATGCCTCCATTTTTAAAAACTTTAATAACTCAAAATCTAAAACTTAATTAAGAGTCAAATTAAAACCGTTGAATATGATCTACATCATTTTATCTACACAAGTGTAAAAATTTATGACATTCCAACTTTATTTTGGTTGTTATCATGAGCTTGTAAAAAATGTATAAATGCGGATAATTTAGAGACGTTGATTTTTCAACTTATTGATTCACATAAAAACAAAATTGAAATATGTTAATTTTTTATGAGAACATAGAGAAAATAATATAGATCACATTCAACGGTTTTATTTTTACTTTTAAGTTTTAGATTTTGAACTATAAAAGTTTAAAAAAATGGAGACATAATAGAGACAAAAAAAATGGAGACATTTGAACCCTCATTAAAATATTTAAATTATAGAGATGGCTACGGTCTCCTTAACTTACATTAAGATTCGCCCATGTTGAACAACTAATAAACTTAATACCAATATTAAAAAACTGAATACCAAGACAAATATAATAAATTCTGAAGCTAATAAATTGAATTAATTGTAATATAATAATGCAACCTAGCTACTTTATATTAGGAAAATAACTAAGGCAAATCCATCTAGTCTATGCTCTGGCTAGTAGAGCAAGGTGGTGCGCCAGTAAATTTTTTTAATGAGAATTTGCTAGATAGAGGTTATGCAAGTCAATAGTCATGGAAGGTTGTTCATCAAGTTGATTAGTCATGTATTTAATAACAATTATGGTGGCAGCAATGTTACATAAATAAGATTTGTTATTCCAAAATTATTAAACTATCTTTAAGAAAGTATAAATTATAACTAAGAACATGTATTTTACCTAGAACTATTGCTAATTTAAAATTTATTATAAAAGAAGTTCGGGATTTATGCCTGTAAATAGCAAAAGATATAAAACAAAGAAATTAAGAATTACATTGGATTAATTAATTGACAATTAACAGCTAACCAAGGCTTAATTCCTAAAGAAGGCAAAAGCAGAAAAAAAAAAAAAAAACTTTCCTAAAGGATTAATTGTTTGATCATCTGAATTAATTACTTATATTTATTTGATAAACACTAATTATATGTAGCCCAATTTTGTGTATAACTAAAATTTCGCTATATACATTTATATAAAATGACTTGAAACTTTAATAAAATAATCAGTTACTGTGCTCTAGCGTATGCAGAATACATTCCTAGCTACTGTTCTGTAATTTACCAGATGAGAACATGGTGGAGCTAATAATTAAACCAGTTATTGGATAATACGAAATATTTGGATACACAGACTTTTGGTGATTTAATGATTTATTCTTTGGTTTTGTGGCCCCCAGAACAAATATATATATATGTTTATTTATATTTCTTTTAGAAGCTTAGTCTTGCTTAGAATAGAATGCACTCAAATGAATTAAACATGTGACCGTAAGCTTACTGCTTGCATATACTTTAAAAATCATTAATTTTTATCAATTTATGGATGCCTTATTGTTGTCTACGTTCGGTAGCTTGTATTTCTCTGAAATTGCTTAATGTAAACTTGTAAACCCACTAGGCATATATATTCTATGTGCTTAATCTTTCTATTTGTATGTAACATTGAAATATATAATATATAAATAATATCAATTCAATGGGGTTAATTTTATTCTTTTCTAGAAGTTACAGCGTATAAATTAATGTAACGGACGCACCCAATCATCAACAATCAAAATCATATCACCCTTTGAGTTTGAAAAAGGTCCATTTGTTATATATTAATTAGCACAAATCTTAAAATGATCCCGTACGTTATCTTTTTCATTTAATTTTTTATTATTATTATTTTACTTATTAATTTAATAGCTGATTTTTATATTTTTTCTTTGAGAATGATGCGCCCGTATAAAATTTTATAAATTTAAACACGTTTTGTACAATATATATAGAGAGTCAATGAAAAAAATAATCAAATTAGCTGTGATATATATATATAGGGTTTATCTAAATTGCTGCTGGCAGCATTTCAGCAGAGGTGCTGCCGGGGCTATATTTAGCTGTGTGATGTCCAAATAACAAATCCAAACTGTTAGATGTTTAATTTATATTATAATCTACTTGGAGACCAAATTTTACATTTTTTGGAATTTTTTTTACTATATATTAAGCTGGTTTGAAAGCCGCTGATTTCAGTAAATTTCTGCAGCATTGAAATCAGCGGTTTTCAAACCAGCTTAATATATAGTAAAAAAATTCCAAAAAATGTAAAATTTGGTCTCCAAGTAGATTATAATATAGATTAAACATCTAATGATTTGGATTTATTGTTTGGACATCACAAAACAGAAAAATGGGCGGCAGCACCGCCGGCAGAAATGCTGCTGGCAGCAAATTAGCCACAACCTATATATATATATATATATAGAGTACGGCTAACGCGCTTCCTCTAGCATATGGGCCGAAATGCTTCCGGTGGAAAGTTAAAATTTTAAAATCCAAAAAGTCGATCTGAACCGTTCATCTTCTTCTCCATATTAATATCTGCTTGGAGACCAAATTTTACATTTTTCTGAAATTTTTTACTATTTATTAAGCCATTTTGAAAATCACTGATCCAACGGTGGGTTACCAAACAGTAAAAATCAGAAGCTACCGTTGGATCAGCGATTTTCAAAATGGCTTAATAAATAGTAAAAAATTTCAGAAAAATGTAAAATTTGGTCTCCAAGCAGGTATTAATATGGAGAAGAAGATGAACGGTTCAGATCGACTTTTTGGATTTTGAAATTTCAACTTTCCACCGGAAGCATTTCGGCCCATATGCTAGAGGAAGCACGTTAGCCGTACTCTATATATATATATATAGAGAGAGAGAGAGAGAGAGAGAGAGAGATAGGCTAATATACAATCGATTGTTTCTGAGGTCCCGTACAACCAAGTAATTTTCCAATTTTCAAAGTCTAAATGATCGATCCAAACCGTTCATCCTGTTCTCCATATTAATATGTGCTTGGAGACCAAATTTTACATTTTTCTTAATTTTTTTACTATTTATTAAGCCACTTTGAAAATCGCTGATCCAACGTGGCTTCTGATTTTACTGTTTTGTTAAGCCACCGTTGGATCAGCGGTTTTCAAAGTGGCTTAATAAATAGTAAAAAAATTCAGAAAAATGTAAAATTTGGTCTCCAAGCACATATTAATATGGAGAACAAGATGAACGGTTTGGATCGATCATTTGGACTTTAAAAATAGAAAAATGACTTGGTTGTATGGGACCTCAGGAACAATCGATTGTATATTAGCCTACCTCTATATATATATATATATTCTATTAATTTTACTATATTCATATTTGATCTATTAATTTAATTTTGAATTAATTCAGAATATTATAAAATTTTATGTGAATACATCACTCGTGAAAAATAAAAAAATTACATATTTATGTTTCACTTGACTAAAGAAATTTCTAGAAAAGATATCCTAGAGAATTAAAAAAAAATGCATAATGCATGATTATGTTGCATTCTGTTATTGACAATATATATAAAGTAGCACCTTCCAAATTTCACTTCAACTACTTTTGCCACCCATTAATTAGGCACAAAACAAGCAAAACCCCCCAAAAAATCACATGAAAAAACCATCAATAAAAAAGAATACACATTATAAGCACAAGTTATTTCTCTCTTTATGAAAAGAAAATATGATGGTCAAACTACAAATTAATTAGATTTAATAAAGTCGAAACATGCATGAAACTGCCATCTAAAGAGACCGAACCGAAATTTCAGAAACGTTTTGATCAATAACTAAAAGCTCAGGTTTTTCACAAGCTTTTATTCAAGCAAAAGTTCTGCTTCTAGTTTCCTTTTTTTGAAAAAAAGAGAGGTGAAAATATCACCTGCCGACTTCAGTTTTTAACAGGTGTAAATTAATGTGCTTCTAGTTAATACCGTTGAATTCAATTAAAGCAGTAATCATTTGTAATTAAAGAAAGCAATAGCACAACAAAATTAAAAACCGGTACATATATATATAAAAATAAAATAATAAAAAGGGGGAAGGAATGAAGTCAAAGAGAAACATGTGGCACCATGACCTAATACTATCGGAAATATTTTATTGATCACTTCAGAAGCACAAATTCTGTTTATATTAAATACAAGTATTGGTGAACAATGTGTAAATTGTACATTGATGAATGACGTGTTGGACATTTATTGATGAATCAATTTTGAACAAACCGAATCTTAAATAATTGTTATCATCATTTTATAATTATAATAGATCAAGTCACAAAACCCATCAAGTACCAAACTTAGCAAAATTTATCCAGCACTGACACCATATATGAAGTCGATCCCAAAACCGGAAAAACTGCAGTCGGGAGAGAGAAACGGCCTGACCGAAATTATCACAAATCTCGGTACCGTTTTCGGAATAATAATAGAATACAAGGAAAAATAAAATAAAACAAAAAAGAACCAAAAGAACCATATATTTAGCTTCTACGCATCTGAAAAATGGACAGCCCATATAAAGGCAAGATGGATGCGGACACGTTTTCCTCATACTGTACCTCGTTAACTAAATATTGCCATTAAGTCCCTAAAATATGTTTATTTTCAATAAACTCATTAATCATAACCTAATTTTTGCTAAGAGTATTAATTATGAATGTATTATCATTAAATATATTAATATTAATTAATGGATAAAAGAACACAATATTAATGCCCAGATGTTGTTTTAACTTTTAACCAATCACCAAGAGGCTAGAAACTATATGTAAGGTATATCAAACTCTTATAATATATATACATATTTCTAGATAGTATATACACTCGTAAACAAAGAATATTAATTTTTCGTCAAACTATAATATATGCTCGCCTGAAATTAGGATATGCGTATGTGTTTATTAAAACTATCATGTACACTTTCAACTAGAATTCACATCTAATAACTTATCTAAGAAAAAATTAATGCACTTAAAAAAAAAAATGTACTATGTGTTTTGTCAAATCACAAGGGAGAGGTTGGAAGTTTTGAGTATATTCCCATATATATAATTTGACTTTGTTTGAGAAAAATATGTATTATTGAGAGGATACAATTGCAAAAAAAATCAACAGTGAACATATAGCGTGTAGTAATAAGATCAAATGCCATGTTATCTTTCACGTGGTAGATGTAATACTACTGCTAGTGCTAGACCAGCTTCTGGGATTTGCCCTGTATACATTTCTAGAGAGAGAAAGACCGATTTGTATTGGGAATATTTTGTCATGTATTTTTTTTCCATCTCGCATGTTTGCTTCACGCAATATGCAAAGTATTAGAAAGAAAGCAAGAGAGAGAGAGAGAGAGAGAGAGAGAGAGAGTGAGAAGTGTGGTAGGCTTCACTTCCTGCCGTGGCTTTAAAGTCTCATCAATACAACGAAACCAAAACAAAACTATACTATTATTTTTACCGGAAAATTTTTAACACAAAAAACGCTCAGAACTATGCAATATAAAATTCACATATAAAACCCTAAATAGTAACCCATCATGACCCTGCACCCATAACACCCAAAATCACCCCTCTTAATCCCTCTCTCTTCTCTTCTCATCCTCTTCCCCTCTCTACCTCCCCTAAAAATCCAACCTCAATCCACCTCTAGAAACATGAGTGGAGTCAACCCCAGCGGAGCAACCACTAGTGGAGGAGGTGGTGCTTGCAGTGGTTCTAGTTCCGGTAGCGGTGCTGGCTCTGGTGCTAGCACCGGGCCTTGTGGCGCATGCAAGTTCCTCCGCCGCAAGTGTGTGAACGGGTGCATATTTGCACCTTACTTTGATGCGGAGCAGGGTGCGGGGCACTTTGCGGCCGTGCACAAGGTGTTTGGTGCTAGCAATGTGTCGAAACTGCTCATGCAGATACCGGCACATCGCAGGCTCGATGCCGTTGTTACAATTTGTTATGAGGCACAAGCCAGGTTGAGGGATCCTGTTTATGGATGCGTTGCGCATATCTTCGCGCTTCAGCAACAGGTATGCTTTCTTAAATGGCTAGGGTTTGAATTTGTAAATTATTATTTTTTTTCTTCTTTTTGAACTTCTGTTCTCCAAATCTCTATTTGCTTGTGTAATTTTTCTTTCCATTATAACTTGCCTTGATCTCTACCTCTCTCTTTCTGTTTGGGGAAATTAAGAAAGTGTTCATATTTTCAGCAAGTAGTTCAGGAAATACAAAGTGCAAAGTGCAACCATTTGTAAGTGAAATATTGTCAATTATGTTGAATGTGTTCGGGGACAAACGGGTTAAGTATCTTTTGTGTACTTGAAGAAGAATTTGGGATGAAGTTGCAAGACAAAGGGAATAGGGAAGGGAAGGGAAGAAAAGACAAGATTCCTGTCAGTAGTTCTTAAAGAATTTCATTAAATTTCAAGAAAAGATCGATCGCAATGATATATGTCACATCAATCATAACATAAAAATTACATAAAGGTAAAGAAAACTCATGATTTGACAATGATTTTTTTTTTTAATAATGAATGCAAAAGAATTTTGTATAGGGAGCAAGGTGCATAAATTTTCGTTTTACAAAAGATCTATTAACTGCAAGTTAGTTTGAATCTTTTAATGTGCTTTGAAAGATTTAGCTGAATTTGAGCTGAGAATTGGGAGTCCTTATTTGTTTGTTTCGGGCCTCTATCTTAAAAGGGTTTGTCACTTTCTAGAGAGAGAAAAGGGGTAACCGAAGCAAAATATGGCAAACAACCCCTTTCTGTTATATCTCTTACCTCTCTTTCTCTCTCTCTCCACAAGTGCATTTCTTGAACGTCAAATACGCTTGCTTTTCTTGTACCAGAAGTCTAATACCAATCTCTTAGCACATGGGCTCGCTTCATCTTGGGAGTAACATTTATTTTTGTATTGTTCAAATCTTATTATATAATATGAATTATTGTCAAACTTCACTAATTTTTCAAACAAATGTACTAGTCACAAACTTTAACACAATCCAGTATTCTTCTTTCTGTACTTTTTATATATAATTTCCAGAATTTTGTTGGGATCAGTCACAGAGAGAGATAGAGAGCGATTGTGCATTACAGGCATGCATTACTTGGTACCAAAGTTAGCTCGACCAAATCACAATTTGAATAAGCTCACCTACTCACAAACATAGACTATACTATATCTTATATATATTAATACAAGTTCTCATTGCATATATTTACTCAAGCTCAATCTTTTGGGGACTTCAAGTAACATACAGGTCATTTGTTTCGCGGGGACAATTAAGCAGATCATATTTATAGCCTTGTTAGAATGTTAATTAACTTCATATATTACTTTTTCATGCAGGTGGTTAATCTTCAAGCTGAATTGACCTACCTCCAAGCGCACCTTGCAACTCTAGAGCTCCCATCGCCGCCACCTCTTCCGACCCCACCAGTGCCCAATCCAATCATGCCACCTCAGCATTTCTCTATCTCTGACCTTCCATGTGCCAGCTCAGCTGGACTTCCACAGAGTGGAGTTGACCTGTCCTCCCTCTTTGACCCCTCAATTGGACCCACTGGGGGCCTTGTAGGAAACTTTGGTCCCTCTCAGTGGGGCCCACCTCACCCGCGTCAGCAATCTGGCAGCTCAGGTGGGGGTGACCTCCAGGCACTGGCAAGAGAGCTGCTTGACCGGCATAGGGGTGGGTCGGGCGTTTCTCCCGACCGGCCTTCTTCTCTCTCTAAATAAGAAAGAGAAGCATGCATGATGGCTTTAACAAAAGGAAGATGAAATGCATGCTAATGAAATAATTAACAAGATGTTAAGGTGAAGACTAAGGGCATGGTAGGTACCCGGCATTGGCCGTTTTTCGTAATTTCCATCAATTTGTTTCTTTATTTTCTTTTTTTTTATTGGATAATTAACCCAACTTTTGGAAGAGATGTAGCTCACTTTTGGAATACTGTTTCATTGGTCTAAGAAAGGGAAAAGGAACATTTTCTTTTGCTAATGGATTTGCTCAACTTTTTAGTTTTTAATGCTAAATGATGGTCAGATTTAAGTGCAAAATCTATGGTCTAGTATCTTTCAGTCAAGCTTGCTTTGAAAATTCTAACTTGTGCATAAAATTTAGTTTTGATCAGTAACTTCAATATTTTAAGTTCATAGATGCTAGGTCTCCATTTCATTTATGAAAAAAGACATCCAGTGTCTCTTTTTAGTAGACATATTTTTGGACATCATCCTAGATTTGCTGATGTTGGTAGTGCTGATAGTATATCCATTGTTAGTATATAATGTAGAACATTCATTCTCTCTTAGGTAGGCCCATCTATGTACTAAATTTTGGTATCATGAAATGATAAATGCATATGTTGGTAGTACTTATAGTATCTCCATTGTTAGTATATATATATATATAATGTAGAACATTCATTCTCTCTTAGGTAGGCTCATCTATGTACTAAAGCGTGGTATCATGAAATGATAAATGCATCTCCCTACTCTCACTTTCTAACTGGATATATTATTAGCGAAAGGGGGATTAATGATTGGGTAGCTTTAGATAGAAAGGAAATTTGGTGGCATCTTTGACTGGTGCAATTATTTGGGCTAAAAATTCCCTTGTATTCTGGGTCTTGTTGTTGTTTTCGTTAGAGAAATGATCATTTCAAGGAGACCAAACCAGTGTTTATAGGGAATTTCACTTATAAATGCACTTATAGCTGGTCATCTACCATATTGTTTTGCATTGTTTGAATAAAATTAATTCTGATATAACCCTACGATTTCATGATATTTCAGTACGTATTCCTCTTGCAATCTGGACTGTGTTTTTTTTTTCTTTTCTTTTTCTTTTTCGGGTTGTCATATTGTATGTTGAAGCATTATTTAAGAAGGTTCTGTAATAAAAATGATTGTATATCATTTAACTTCATTTGTGAAGATAAATAAAATTAGCTTCACTGCCATCAACTTTGTTGTCATATATAAGTAGTTCAAGCCATTTTTCAGGAATCTATTAATGCAGCAACTTATATGTATTCATTTATGTTTATATATTTGGATAACTTTTCATGCATTGATCGATATGGGTTTCTTATGGTGTTGTGGTTCATTTTGGCCGGAGGATCTGATCTTGTTATGGGGCGTATATTGATCATAAAATAAATATAAAGTCTCTCTCTCTCTCTCTCTCTCTTTTTTGAAATCCTGACAGAGGCTGCCTAGGTTCTCTCTCTCTCTCTCTCTCTCTCTCTATATATATATATATATATATGATATATGTTTTGTATATCATTTTTTCTTTTTTATGCGATGATGATCGATAAATGTCAATTTGTAGTTGCAATAAATGAAAAATAACTGTTATATTGATGACCATATTACACTACATGTGATGGAATTTGGATTGTTCTTCTGTTTTTTTTTTTTTTTCTGTGCTCATTTGGACTATTGTCATACATATGAGGGCATGAGGCTATCTATGAAGAAACTTATTTATATATATTTGGTACCAAATATAATTGGTGGATTATTAAGAAAAATTATGATAAAAATGACCTATTACATTCAGAGAATTAAAGTTCACGAAATATTAGGAACATTAATTTGTCTCTATCTATTAACGACCTTATATTTTGTCTTTTCTAGTCAAATGCCCATAAGTCGTGGTGGGATAAGTACATTTATAAATAGATGACAATTTATGATAATTAAGTTGTCAACTGACAACAGTAGCATTTAATTCTATCACTCGTTAACTTGTCAAGTAATCTAAAGTGAGAGAGGTCATAACAAAAATGAAATAATTAAAAACCGATAGAGACTTTAAACAACAAAAGAGGTGGGGGTTGAGTTTTAAATTTTAAGGGGCTTTATCAATGCATGAGAAAGAATGAATGGCCATGCATGATCCTTATTCCTTCTTTGATGGTACTTTAGATTTGTTTTGGAGTGGAGACTTTGATTTTCAAATGATTTCTCCTTTTATAAGAAATACGGACTACAATTAATTATTAGCACCAAATATATATAAATTTCTTCATTGCCTCATAGGACAATAATCCAAGTTATCACAAAAAAAAAAAAACACAGAAGAACGGTCCAAATGGCATCACACATATAGGTGTATTTTGGTAAATGGTCATCAGTATAGAACAGTTCTTTTTAAAACAAAAACAAAATATTCAACATCCAAAAAACATCCAGATGCATGGAATATCCTAGTTTTCATTATAACATAACATGCATATGATTCATGATTGAAGAGCTAAACTTTAAAAAGGCTAGTAAATTCCACTTAATTCAATATATAAAAATAATCATATTAAGTCTAATTATCATGAGTACACAAGTATAGTCTTATAAGTAGATTATTAGCTAATTTCCACTCATCACAGCGTACAGCTTTTGATTTGAGAAAAGAAGTAACTATTTATCTTAAAGGAGGTACATTTTTTTTTAGGAGAACTAGGGGTCATATGCCCATATTTGATTGATTGTAAAACTTAAAGGAGGTACATTTGCAGTTGTATAATTCTCTTTCGGGTACAAAGAAATATGGCTTGCTATGCCACCAAACTCCGGGTACTATTGGTTCGATAGAGATGTAGCTAGGGTAATATATATATATAGCCGAATGTTTGGTACTCAAGTTTATTTGTGAATAATATAGAAGAATATACTTTTCTTTTTCTCAAGAAACAAATACAAATACAATTGGGTTAAAGTGAAAATCGGTCAAAGAAAGCTTAGAAAATTTTCTTCTAACTCTTAGGTGATAGAAGAGTTTTCGAGTCCGAATTTGCTGTAATTCCGAGAGGAATTATAGGATTTTGAAATTCTCATATCAACCGTTCAAACTTTTCCATGCGTGGATCTCGAAAACGTTCTAAAAAAAAAAAAGTTTTCATGCACGCATCTCAAAAAAGACCAATGGTTGAGATCGAGATTACAGGTCTTGTAATTTGCCAAGAATTACAGTAGATTGATTTTCAGAGTTTTCCCGGAAGACAATCCAAATTCTTGAACATTTTACAGCATATGAATGCCATTAATTGTCTTTTTTTTTATTCTATTATTTAATCAATTTCTTCCCTAGTAATTAATTATATTCTTTAAGCAATAATAATAATGATAATAACATTTAAAACAACAAAAATAATATTTTAAATAACATTCTTAGATTTAATTTCTGGGACCAATCTATTTTTCGAGCGATTGTCGTTATTCATATCATTATAATCATTATTAGTACTAAAATTATTAATAATTAATATATTTTATTGTTGTTGTTATACTATTTTTATTATTTGCTATTGTTATTATTATTCATTATTTGATAATATTACCACCATAAAATTTATGAAGGAGATAAGTCCTGTGTGAAAATCAAGCTAGCATGTCATATTAATTCTCCCCAGATATACAGTGTTAAATTGGATGCTTGGTAAAAACACTATAACTGAGCGAATGTTGGGAGAATTTTGGCTCATAATTCCAAACTTCACATAACTTATTTTCTCCTTTTATTTATTATCTCTATATACATATTAATATTAACGGTGCTATGTCATTTTTTATTGTAAAAGATAAGACCAACTACGGGATTTAATCAAAATTGTATTTTTGTATTTTTTTTTTTATGGTGAAACAAATCAAGCTGTTAAGAATGAATTTGGAGTTGAATTAGCGAAGGCCTTTATTAGGCCTCGTATTTGACAGGCTATAACTCAAACTGCTGTATTCGCTCTAATACAAGTCCAAACTACTACCTAATATATGTCCTTGGGCTGTCCATGGGCTTCAAACAAATCAGGTGAGACGACCGATTTTGATGTAAATATCTCTGCTTTATTTATTTTTTTTGGAAAAAGCCAGTAGGCAATATATATTCTTCTATTGATCTGGCATTACTTGCAAACGAATCGAACTGAATTGAACTTACCCTAGAGTGAGTTTGA
This sequence comes from Carex rostrata, assembly GCF_964058835.1. Taxonomy (NCBI): domain Eukaryota; kingdom Viridiplantae; phylum Streptophyta; class Magnoliopsida; order Poales; family Cyperaceae; genus Carex; species Carex rostrata. The sequence goes on along the minus strand of NC_135948.1, from coordinate 2,140,880 downwards.
ATTTGAATAAGATTTGAACCGAACTGATTTGATTTGTTTTAGAACGAACTAATTTCGAATCAAATTAATTGCGAACTACAAATTTTACGAATCGAAGTCAATCCAATTACGAACTACAATTTTTATGGCAATCCCTGGTCATACCAGTAGTTTATACATTAGTTTTTTTTTCTTACGTAACAAAATTCACACTGATGAATTATGGGCCAGCTTAAGATTCCTTTACCTTTTATGGTACTTGATTGATCAAAATCATGGCATAGACCTAGTCAAATGAAACTAATTCCGTTGTTAATTTGTTAAGCCAAGTAAAGGTGTTTGGAACACTATAGTAGTGTCTCTATATGGCAAAACAATAGGGCATTTACAACCCTAATACAACACTCCAATTGAAGGTGTTTAAAGCACCCTAGTAGTGACTATATAGCAAGATAATAGGGCATTTACAACCTTAATACGACACTCCAACTAAAGGTATTTGGAGTCATCTAGTTGTATCTCTAGATGGCAAGATAATATGACATTTACAACCCTAATACAACACTCCAATTGAAGGTGTTTGGAGCGCTCTAGTAGTCTCTATAAGGCAGAATAATAGGGCATTTACAACCTTAATACAACACTCCAATTGAATGTGTTTGGAGCATTGTACCATTAACCAACCGGTGTGGTATAAGGCTATGAAAGAAGAACTTCAATCCTTAGAAAAAAAAATGACACATGGACCATTGTACCATTACCAAAAAATAAAAAACCCATTGGATGCAAATGAGTTTATAAAATAAAATATCAAAGTGATGGATCCATAGAACGATATAAGACCCGGCTAGTTGCCAAAGGGTATACCTAAACATATGGTATTGATTACCAAAAGACCTTTGCTCAGGTAGCAAAGATGAATACCATAAGAATTTTGCTTTCAATAGCGGTAAATAATAGGTGGAACTTATGTCAAATGGATGTCAAAAATGTGTTTCTTCAAGGAACACTTGAAGAAGAGGTTTATATGACCCAACCATCAGGTCATGTAAAAGAAAAAAAATACTAACCTTGATTGTAGGTTAAATAAGTCAATTTATGGACTTAAACAATCGCCAAATGCATGATATGGAAAACTCTTTCAATATTTAATTTTTCTCGGTTTTAAAGTAAGTCAATCCGATACATCACTATTTTCAAAACATGAAAATAATGATTCAACCATTGTTCTTGTTTATGTTGATGACATAATCATTACCGGAAATAATTATGAAAAAATTGACAATGTTAAAAAACACTTAAAAGAAAATTTTGAAATAAAGGATCTCTGTAGACTTAAATATTTTTTAGGAATTGAAATAGCTCATTCTATCAAGAGATTATTTATCTCACAAAGAAAAATATACCATTGACCTTCTAAAAGAAATGAGAAAATTAGGATCCAAACTGGCATTAACACCAATTGATAGCAATTGTAAATTGAATTCCGAAGAAGGAGAACCATTGGAAGATATCAATCTATTCCAACGACTTGTAGGTAAGTTAATTGATCTAACGGTAACAAGGCCAGATATATCATTTGCGATAAGCCAAATTAGCAAATTCATGCACGCACCAAGAAAACCTCAGTTGGATGCAATTGATAGAATTTTGAGATACTTATAAAAATCACCCAGAAAGGGTGTATTGATGAAAAACAATAAATCTAATGATGTGTGTGGCTATGCCGATGCAGATTAGGCCGGGAGTTTTGATAAAAAAATCAACAACCGACTATTACACATTTGTAGGCGGAAACTTAGTCACATAAAAAAACAAGAAGCAAAATGTCGTGGCACGATCAAGTGCGAAAGCAGAATATCGTGCCATGGCATCCACCACAAGTGAACTCACGTAGATCAAACAATTACTTGAAGAATTGAACTTCAAAATTGATAAACCAATGAAGATGTTTTCCAATAACAATGCGGCAAGGCACATTGCTTCAAATGCCGTATTTCATGAAAGAACAAAGCATATTGAAATTGATTGTCATTTCATAAGAGAAAATGTGCAAGCGAAAGAGATTGAAACCCCTTACATGAAGAATCAAGACCAATTAGCCGATATCTTCACTAAGGGACTAATTTTGAAAGTATTTGAAAAAATAACAAGCAAGCTAGGATTAATCGATATTTATAATCCTAGCTTGAGGGGGAGTGTTGAAAAATAGATAAATTAGAAGAGTTAAATTGTAAAAATAAAGATGAGGGTAAATTTCTAATTTAGAACAATTAGAATTGTAACGTTGGAAATACCAACGGTAAAATAGGAGAGGATCAGGCTATAAATACCTCCTGCATATACTGTAGAGATATATAAGAAAAAATAGAAAAAATACAAGTTCTCTCATCTCTCTATTTTCTATAGAAATTAACAGGTACTGGTACTTCAAGCTGGTACAGGAATGTGGACTAGTTAATCAATCATACAAAGTTTATTTTTCTCGCAATTTCAGTTTACGGAAACATAAGCAGATTTCAACTTATTAAAGTTATAGCACAATCAGAATTAAAAAGCAAAACCCAAAAACAATTTAACCTGACAACAATAAATTATAAAAAAAAAAAAAAGCCTTCCTTTGTATGAGAGGATGCAGTTTATAATCGAGAATGGAAACTCTGGAGATAAAGATGTACTTACAACTACGGAAAAAAAAAAAAAAATGTATAGTTGAGATATTCTGTGTCATAGGCAAAACATTGATATGTAGGAAATTATGCGGAGTTCAGTATATTAAATATTCTTTTTAGATGAGAAAATAAAGTTTTTACTATGTACTTATGCACTAAGGATCGTTATGACAGCATAATTTATACTAATAGTAGATGAAAATCAAAATTGATTGCACATGCAAAAAAAATAAAAATAAAAATAAAAATACATGGAAGTGGGATGTGAGAACCATTTAATTTACTTGTTAAAATATGTTTCTCCTTTCTCCATACCTTTAAAAAATAGAATCGGTAATATTAATGTAGTCCGTTTTTATTTTCTTCATCATATATGAAGTAGAATAAATGAAATGTGAACCGTTTCTAGCATTCTTTGCTTAAGAAAAAAAAGGAGAAATTTGGATATATATACCCATCATAACTTTATCAATTCCCATTAACATTTCAAAATTAGATATTTATCCATCTAAACTTATTTATATTATTAATATCCTCATTTCTTAATTTAATCATTAAAAAATAAAGTTTAATAGTAATAAAAATTTTAAAGGGCGGTTTTGCCCTTAATTCATAATACTCTGTGTTGCCGAATCTCTCTTCCCTCTCTACAACCTACTTTCCTACCGTTCTATTGTGCACCTCCTGTACTTCGTCACTTCCGATAAACCAGATGAAGCAAATTGTATTTCTTTCGGATCAAGTGGAAGAAGCAAATTCTATTATTAAAAAAAGTAATTTTGCTTCTCCCTCCATCCTCTCCTCTCTCTTTCACACGCATAGTGTAAATCCAAAATCTAGTACTTAAAGGCTAGATGAAATTTTGCTGTAAATTACACGCACAGTTTTGAGAGTATAAATAAGGGAGTTTGAATGAAATTTCAGAAATTACTCTCTATTCTAGCGATTATACTAATGGGTCAAGGCCTGATTCACCTTATCAAGCCCTTGTGACGCAATAACAAATTACACTTCGCCCAGACCTCGTTATGACTTATGACCTGAACCAAAGAATGGAAACTATGCTCCGCATAGAGAAGGTAATGCTAGATGAGGAAGAAGAGCTTTCATCATGCACATCCAGCAATCCCACTTCCCCATAATTGCCTGTACTAGATAAAGATAAGGCCATTCAAGAAGAAGATAATTCACCATCTACTTCCAGCATTTCCACTGCTTTCTGACATATAAAGGGTCCATGTTCAAATCAAAAAATGTTAGTCGCTTAAGATGAAAAATCAGTGTTATTAATTGGTGAGCTCCAAGACTTTGCCTAAAGAGCAAAACAGACCCTTTTAATTTTTGGTTATGTCACACCTCAAATCCCGGGTCTGACAGCCTATCGCGTATATTTATTAAGACATATATATACGCAAGGCAGTGGATCTTTTATATGCATTACCAATAACATCATTGCATAATAACCACATCCTAAATTTCACGTGGTTATGCTGTCAAACGAAATCCAGAACCGTCTCTCTATATCCGTGTAATAAACCTGAAAATAGCCCGAAGGGTGGGGGTGAGAATAAATTCTCAGTGCGAAATTTGCCACAGATTAGATTATTGGACTTGCAATCAAACTCCATATTAAAAAATGAAACCATACAACAACAATTATTATCAATTCATATTCATAATAAAAAGGAATGCATATGCTCGACAACAATTAATCAGATGAATCACAGTTAACGGAATTTCCAAGATGAATTTCAAACACAACACATATTTTGGCTTAACTCGATTCATTAGGGCTTGTAGCAACTACAGATGTTCTTTCGAGCTGGACCCTTTATCAAACCCTCGTCTGTAGGGTTACTGACACCTACAGACGCTCCACCGAGCTGGACCCTTTATCTGACACCCATCTGCAATTGCTTGGCTTAACAGTTATTAAGATCTGGTTCAAGTCACAAAGAAAATTCTCTTTAGAATCGTTTCCAATATTCGCAATATTCAATTGACCGTCCAAATGCATTAACACGTAGGAGAATGCCACCGAGCCATAGACGTTACACACTAGTCACCCACGATTCCAATTCACACATCATAACATAATCACCCTCCCTCGTCCCAACCGGTACTGGGAAACATTGAGGGCCGTTCACCTAAGGCCATTAGGATCCTGGGAATCAAAGCCAGCATACAGCCCGACTTTGCAAATTCACTGGATCCAAGTGCTTAACTTCGTGAATCCATTCACATACATAGTTCGTGGTGACTTTCAATCAAAATCAGATCATAATAGATCGACACAACCTACAACCATACCAACATGCAAATCACTCAAGTCACATCAATTCGAGTTTAATTTGATTGGGCTATGCAAATACTTTACACAATTCAATGATGCAATCAATGATATTCAACATGACAAATGAATACACAGTTTAATTCCTGAAAATAAAGTATCAAATAAGTCCAAGAATCCCGCACCTGATTACGACGAGCGTACCACTTAAATTATGGTTCAGACGTCTCGAAATGTCCAACGAAGTCTTGCTCGACCGAATCTACACCTATTTTACATGTATGCCGGGTTTAATTCGGTTACATTATCAAAACTTAAATTTCAAAAGCCGTCTTTTAATCCGTCAATTCCTTCTTACCCTTCGGCCCATTTGACGTATCAATTATTTTATTCCAACTCAATTTAATTAAAGACCCATAATTTAGCAACGGTTTAAGCCTCTAATTAACAATTCACAATTTACTCCAAGTCCATTTATAACATTTCTAATGCATAGGCCGGCCATTAATTCAAAACCTCACATTTTCACATCTAGGCTCTCAATTTATACTACTATACATAAGGCCTTATATTTTACAATTCAGACCCTTAAAAAAATTATTTTGCAATATAGTCCCTTATACTTAATTTATTCGAGCAAATCGATCGAGTCGGGAAAATCAACAACCCGTACTTCGATAATTAGTCAATTCAAGTTCTACGACATTAATCGATTCATCAAGGCACAAATCAAGAATTTAGAAGTAAATTTTAGAAACTACCCAAAGGAGAGAATGTCAAAAGAAAGCAGCCGGTTCCGAGGGTTTCGCCTCGCCTCGCGGCCGTCTCACTTGGGCACAAGCCAACACCATAGCAACCACAAGAACGCACTAGCGAAACCGAAATTGCAAGCACAACCAAAATCCAAATTTCTAGGGTTTTCAAAATCTCAATCAAAGGCAACCGAGACAACGAGAGAGAGGTCAGTCGGGAGAGGGGTCCACGGTTTAAGGAGAGAAGAAAGGAAGCGTTTTCTGGTGGGGCCGCGTGTCAGTGAGCAAGGTGCAGGTTTAGGGTTTTGGAACGGAGGGGAGAGGGAGGTAGTTGCTGGTGGGGTTTCACGGACAGAGAGAGAGAGGAGAGGGTGGGGCGGCGGTTGGTGGGCTGGCCGCTGCAGTGGCAGAAGGGAGGAGGGGGTGGGTTGGCGTAGAAAAGAGGAAGGGAGCGGGGGGGGGCTGGGGCTCTCACGGACAGAGAGGAAGAGAGGAGAGGTGTTATTAATTAATGCCTCAAGATTCGTGCTAGATTAGATCGGACGACTAAGATAATTGCAGAGTATATTGAATCAATTAATTTAAAAGGGAGGCTCTAAATTTATTCAATCCAATGAATGGTATTATGTCAGGATTTGTGTTGGTCAAGATCAAGGGTTCTAAAATTCTGATTTTTAATATATTGTTTTGATCAACAATTTTAAGACGTTTTTATGTTATAAAATTTAGAATCAAGATCTCGTAAAATTTTCATAATGTCGTACAAATATTTTCAAATGTTTGTAATTCGATTTTAGAATCCGAATAACTCAATATCCATAGTGTGTGTGTGTATATATATATATACATATACATAAAATTATCAATTCACATCTTTATAATTCCTAATTAAACAAGATTTGTATATTTATTCAAGTAATTACAAATCTATTTATTTATTTCCTTACACGAATTTGATTATTTCATTTTCAAATTCTTATTTTAATTACATAGTTTCATAAATTATTTATATCTCGAAAATTTTAGTTTCGTTTTAGTCCGTCAGAAAATTTCTGAACGATCGTTAAGTTAATTAAAAAATTTATTTAAGCCAAATGATCGACTTAGCAATTTAATCATGTTTTAGAATTTCGGGATATAACAGGTTAATATTAATTTTTATTTTTAAGTGATTAAATTAATAGATGGGTATATTAATAAAATATGTAAGTTTGGATGGGGAAATATCAAATGTTGATGGGAAAATATCTTATTGATGAAATTATGATGGGTATATATATACTCTCAAAAAAAAAAAAAAAGGGCCAATTAGAACTGCAACGTAAAAAATTTATAGTAAAAAATGCAAAAGGTTTTTTGTCTTGAAAAAATAGAAACAAAATAATTTATTTTCTTAACAGTGATTTAAACGAAAAAAAGGGTAAAACCACCCTAATTAAATTATTTTTTTATCTATCTCATTTACCATTAACCCAACAAAATTCCCACATCATGGTAACCCAATATTTGAGTTTGCATATGAACTGTCATTTATATATTAACACGAATTTAAAGTTGTCTGTTTCATATTAATATGCTTCAAAAAAGTTGGTTTGACTCGAATTCTTTAACCAACTTGATTTTAAACAAACTCACAATTTGTGTCATTGTAAAGAATACAAGCTCAAGTCCAACGACCAAACGTTCTAAAGAAGTTCAAACTTTTATGCATGAGACTTAATCGGTCATCAATATATTACAATATATTTAGAATAATGATCAAAATTTTATAAATCTATTAAAATGGAGGTTTAAATTTTTGTTCATTGAAAGATTATCAATTCATTGGACATACTATCCGAAACTAACAACATGTAAATTATATTTTTATTATGATAAAACTGTCAGTGCCACAACCCACAACCACAAGTTGATGTTTTATCATCGCAAAAGCTAAACCAATGACAATCATCCAACACAAATTTACTTATTTATAGCGCCGCCACATTGAATCGCAAACAGAGCTACATAATATGAGATTATGAGCAATGAATGCAAAGATCTCGAGGGTTTTTTTTAAAAAAAAGTGCATGGATCTCGAAGGTTTAAAAAAAAAATAGAATGTATGGATATCGTGGGTTTTAAAAAAAAGGGAGCATCTAGCTATCCCCCGTAACAATTCCCCATTTCATCCCCCAGTCATTAACTACTTCAATAACTACTAACTACCTAGGGGGACCACTTACTATTTGGGGACCACATAATATTTGAAAGATTTTACAACTGGCGCGCGCAAGTATTCATGTATAACACATCAAGTATTCATACCTAACATATCAAGTATTTTTTTTAAAAAAAAAACTGGACACGTTTTTAGAGGTGGAATTTTTATTCTTCGTTCAATCTAATCAATATGTCTGACGATCGGTGATGAATTTTGCAAATCTAAAACCACGAATATTTTTTACATAATTTTATCTTTAAAATGAGATCCATGATGATATACTTTCGAATTGTTCGTTGTACAAGTATTCATCCTTATCAATAAAGTATTCATCCTCGTCGTGCAAATGCAAATATAAAAACTAGACACATCACTTATCCATCTTTTACACGTTTTTAGAGGTGGGTTTTTTTCTCCGTTCAATCTAACCAATATTTATGATGATCTATGAGAAATTTTGCAAATCTAAAACCACAAACGTTTTCTACACAATTTTATCTTTCAAATGAGATCCATGATGACATACTTTCGAGTTGTCCGTTGCACAAGTATCCATCTCTTATCGAGAAAGTATTAATCCTCATCGTGTAAGTGTAAATATAAAAACTGGACACATCACTCATCTATTTTTTACACGTTTTTAGAAGTGGGTTTTTTTTTCTTCATTCAATCTAACCAATATTTCTGACGATCTGTGAATAATTTTGCAAATCTAAAATCACGAACGTTTTCTACACAATTTTATCTTTCAAATGAGATCCATGATGACATACTTTCGAGTTGTCTGTTACACAAGTATTAATATCTTGTCACGCAAGTATTCACCCTAAGATATTAAGTATTCATTTATACACATTAAAGTATTCATATCTAAGAAATCAAGTATTCATTCATATATCTCTATTTTTTTTTTCAAAATTTATTTTTATGTCATTTATTTAATAAGCAGTGGCCTAATTCACCATTAATAAAGTTTTGTTCTTTGCAAAACTCGCTACTTCATTAAGAAGGGGAACATAAACATGAAAATGATTAATTGCATATACATATACAAAATTATTTTGATACGATTGAAAGTGACGGATCTGACCCGGTATAGACGTGCTCTAGTATTCATTCATACACATTGAAGTATTCATTCATACACGTTGAAGTATTCATTCCTGGCACGCATGCTTAATTGAGATGGAGTGACGGATGATCTCCGGCAGAACGTTCGCTGGAGCAGGAGCAGCAGGCATAGAGGGAAAAAATCGAGGTGAAAGTGTAAGAGGGAGGGAGCTTATTGTATTTATCATTTCGAGATGGGAGAGGATGGGAGGTGGGAGAGAGAGGGGAGCTTATCGATGGAAAAACGGAGGCGGAGGAGGAGGTGGGATGCGGAGGTGGGAGAGGGAGGTAGAGGCGGAGGTGAGGTGAGGTGTGGGAGGTGAAGGTGAGAGAGGGAGGTGGGGGGCGGAGGTGGGAGAGGGAGGCGGAGGTGGAGGTGGGAGAAGAAGATGGAGGTGAAAAAAGAAAATAGAGGTGGAAGAGAAAGGGAGAAAGAGGAAAGAAATAAAAGTTGTTAGAAATAGTAGTTATAGTTATAGTTAAAATAGAAAGTTAGTTGGGAGATGAAATGGGGGATGGATAGGTGGGGGAAATTATAATTACCCTAAAAAAAATGCATAGATCTCGAACCACCTATTGAAAGTCGAAACAGGTCCGTGGGCCGTGGCCTAATTCACCGGCCGCATGTAGCACCTATAACACCAAGAAATAAACATCATCCTTGCGAAGAGGCTAAATATTTAGTCCAATAATGAACTGTTATTTTAAATATGGACCTTAAAATTAAAGATAAATTAAATATAAATGAATTGTCAAAAGAAAGAAGGAATGATAAAAGTACATGGGCGCTCACTGATAAAGAGTTCTAACAGTTACTCTTAAATCGCCTATACAGTCAAGCAACACCTACATACTTCTCTGTGGAGCAAATAGCAATGGTGAGCAAGAACAATATGAAATAATCAAGTAGCATAGTGGAAAAAAATAATAATTTCAATTGTATACATCGGAGTAAACTGTTTGCTATCATTTTTATTAATTGTTTTAGTATAGCTTTGACTCGATTGAAAAGAGCGAAAGAAGTATATTTGCAAACAATCAACTTACTCTATTCAATAAGGACAATTGCTAGAAACTTGTACCGTAAATTGCTTGGTCGTTCAAGACAACACCTGCATGCAAATATCTCTGTGTTAATTGATTGCAAAGTGAAAGAAAAAGATTTGCAAATAATCAACTCGTGAGCCTACATAATTCTTGTAACCGAGTTGTACTACAAAGGTGAATTTGAGAAGGTGAGGAAGTATCAGTTTTCTTGATAATATTATTTCACTAAAGCTGAATGTTTCATGCCAGTTCAGTTCTCAGATTTTTATTAGCCTATGATTAATTAGGATCTCTCATTTTCCATACACCCTATTGAACCTTTTAAATTATTTGGTCTAAATCATTTGAAGTATTCATTTAGAAAAATTTGTTCTTTTCTCAATTTCACCTCTTTTGCACAGATGAGCCTGATGTCATAATTACTTGTAGTATTCTTATAGATGAGTTGTGCAAAAATGGTGAAGTGGAGAAGGCATCTTTATTGGTGGGTTGTATAAAAAAACTGGTATAATTATCTAAACAGGGGAAAAAAAAGGCAAATTGACCACATTAATAAAATTCTTTTGCATGTAATCTACCCCGTTTATCATGAACACAATTCGAATTTGAATCCAAACTGTCTGTTACATATTTAAATGAATCTTCAAGTTATTCATCTCATATTAATATTGCTGTGTGAATTCTGGTCATATCCGAACTCTTCATACAACTCAGTTTACAACAAACTCACAATTTGTATTATTGCAGAAAATACGGACTCGAGACTCAACTTTCACGGAGGTTCAAACTTTTATACATGTTGATGCAAGCTTCTCTGCAGACTTAATCTGGCATCAATATATTCGTGTTTGGATGAAACATAGAGATAATGAGAATAGCCACTAATCCGAGCTAACTTTTCAATCGCTAACAAAATATTTTGTTGGATTAGTGGATTAGCCACTAACCGAGAAAAGTTGTTTACTCAAGCCCATCCAAACATAACTGATCATAATATTATAATATGATCAAAATGTATGTTAATTTATGTTCATTGAAAGATTATCAATAGACAATTGTACTACATAAAGTAAGTTATATATATAGAGAGAGAGATGGACTTGGGTGAGACGCGGAGCACCACGCGTTTGTACTTCACGCCATATTTTCATTTTGAAAGTCCAAACAACCGATCCGAACTGTTAGATGTGATCTCCATATTGAAATATACTTGGAGACCAAATTTTACATTTTTTTTTTATTTTTTTACTATTTATTAAGCTACTTTGAAAATTTGAAAATCTGAAAATCCGGGTGAACAGTAAAAACAGTAAAAATTTCTGGACCACCGGATCAGCGATTTTCAAAGTGGCTTAATAAATAGTAAAAAAAATTCAAAAAATGTAAAATTTGGTCTCCAAGCATATTTTAATATGGAGATCGTGTTGAGCGGTTCGGATCGGTTGTTTGGATTTTCAAAATGGCTAAAATGTACCATGAAGCACCAAACGCGTATACTCCGCGTCTCACCCAAGTCTCTCTCTCTCTATATATATATATATAGCGCCACCATATTGAATCGCAAATTGAGCTACAGAATACGAGCAACGAATACATAGATCCGAGACACCTGTAGCAAGTTGAAAAGGCCCGTGGCCCGTGGCCCAATTCCCAGGCCTCATTTAGTGGCCTATAACACCTAGAAAATAACATCACCCTTTTGGAAAAGCCTAATAAAAAATTCGTCCACATTTTAGATTCATGATTCAAATATAATACCCACGCAAGTTCTTTTATCTTGTAATGCATAATATATTAAAATTCTGAATTCTCGACAAAGGAAAAAAAAATTCTAAGATACGAGTAAGATTCGGAAATTATTTGTAAGAATAATATGAGTATGATTCGGAAATAATTTGTAAAATTTCCCGAATAATTCACGAACAGTTAATATTCTCTCGACAAAAGAAAAAAATTATAAGATACGAATAAGATTCGGAAATTATTTGTAAGAATAATATGAGTATGATTCGGAAATAATTTGTAAAATTTTCCGAATAATTCACGGATAGTTTACGAATAATTCACGAATAATTTATAATGTACGCACTTGGCAAAATTCTCTTGGATGTTATTTAACGATCAATCAAATTTCGAAAGGTTAAAGTTAAACCTCCTAGAGAATTGAAGAGGTGTAATAATTAGTTCTTACTAGTGTCAAATAAGATATTTTTAGTATGGAATAAATGTCTTATTTAAATACCATGAGGCGACCATTTATACCTAACTTAACTAATATTCGTTGACCCATCGACGACCCATGTCATTAAAAATTAATTAAAGATACTTGATACAATTTTCTATTCAACCGACCGATCTTAACTAATATATTAATTCAATTAATTAACATGCTTATCCTCGTTGAAATAGTTAACAAAAGACCTATAATCGTTTCAAACCTAACAAGGAAACTGTCTTCAATAATCTAACTGTACCAAATAAAACCACACTGTTTAGCTTTAGAATTTCTCCTGGTAGTACAATTTTGTATGTTAACTGATCTATTCTAAACAATTATTTACATTTTACAGTGAGGCTACGGTAACAACGGTACTATGCATATTGGTCCATACTATAAATCAATATCTGTATTTTTAAAGTTCAAACAACTAATATGCACCGTTCAACATGTTCTCCATATAAAAATGTACTTATAGATCATATTTTACATTTGTTATAATTTTTTTAATATATTGTAGATAGGTAGAAAATCACTTCATATAAAAATTCTTCACCATTAATCGAAAATAGTGATTTTCTACCAATTTAAAAAAAAATAGTAAAAAAATTCTAAATTACTCTGCAAGTACATTCTCATACGAAAATTATATTGAACGGTTCAAATTGACTTTGTAGACAATATGCGTTATGCATAGTAACATAGCCTCACTCAAATATTTAACTTTATATTGATTGATATAACATGGTTTATAGACTAATCTACAAGTTTTTGTAAAAGAAGTGTACAATCAGATCAAGTGTGTGCGGCACTTAAAACAGCATGGAATCGAACAATGACATTATTTTCAAGATGCATGTAACTTTTTGAGATTCTGGTAAAAACTTTTCCTAAAAAATTTGAAGTGCGGTAAAGTAGCCACGACAGCATATGCAACTCAGATTTAAAACAACAACAAATAATATTTGAATCTGAGATTCTAACTAAATGCACCGCGCAATATTCTTGATCTTATGCAATCAAATATTCTATACTTTAATGTAACCGCATGCTATTATCGTACCAAATCAGGCGTCAATGCGTCATTATAAAATAAAAATCCGAGCAAACCAGTCCCTTGTATGAAAATATATATTATTGTAAATCGATAAAGCCCCAGGTGGCTAAAATTCGACGCAATGTATTATGAAAGGGCGTAAAAAGAATAAGTAGACTTTTCTAGCTTACAATTAATGTGGCATGTACTCTTTACTTTATAGCTAATTTAACGGCCTTTGGGATATCTGAAGAGGCGAAACGAAATGAATCAAATCGATCGATCCGGTCCCCACGAATTTCTTAAATTTTTCTGGTTCTCCTCTTTTTGGTTTTCTAAATATGCATTTGCATTCGACATTCTCACGCTTCCATCTTTTCACCAGACCCAAATCCAATATTGATCCTTCATGGCCCCACTGACGTGCCATTTTATTGGAAATACAATTCTTTCTCTTTTCACGTTTGGTAAAGGTTCTCTGATTACGATAAAAATGCAAATAAGGTGGTTACATTATATAAACTAGTATGAGGAGGCTGTGTGAGAATTGGTCCGTACTTTGAATCAATACTTTTTCCAAACATGATAATATAGATATGGACGGTTGATAATCTTTTTTTCAAAAAAAAAATAATAATAATAATAAATCTATATTTTTGGTTACAAAGTTCAAAAAGTTAATCTTAACTATTCAACATGAATTTTGGATGAAAAATATTTGCATGCTAAATTTTATATAATTTTAGAATTATTTTACTATTTGTGTAGATAAGTAGAAAATCTCTACTTTTGAATGGTTTGAAATCTATAGATTAAGTGATTTTCTACCTATTTAGAAAAAGAGAAATGTTCCTGTATCCCGAGCCATCAAAATCGAGTCCGTCCCCGAACTGGTTTAACTGGGTTTAACCGTCTGCTAATAACGGTAATTTATTAATTTGCCATTAATTAACGAATTGTTGTTTTAACACTTTGCAGTTTTAATTTGATTGTTTTAAACGTTAGTTTTGCATGCTTTTGTACTGTGTTTTAATTTGGTGGACAATTTGTTAGGAACAGTTGTAATCACCAATCCCGGAATTAGTCCCCTAGATTGTTAACGGTCCTCTAATCATTTTCTAACTAATTAAGTACTTTAACTAGTTAAACTAGTTATAAGTACTTTAAAGTACAATTTAAACCCAGTTAGCTCGGGAACGCGGTGGGGATTTTGTTCTAATTTTAATTATGTAAATTAACAGCTTTTGATATTTAATAACTAAAAAAATAGTCTTCATTTTGAACAATTAATCTATTAAATAAAAAATTTTCAATGTTTGTAAACACATGTTTATATGCTTTAAAATGTGTTTGTAAACAAAGGTTTATATGTTTGTAATCACAGATTTTTCAATGTTTGTAAACACAGGTTTATATGCTTTAAAATGTGTTTGTAAACACATTTATATGCACAAATTTTCAATGTTTTTGTTTATGTTGTTTGCTTGCCAGTACATATTGGTTTACATGCTTTTGTTTACAGGTATTGTTCCTGGCACATTCTGCACAAATGAAAAAAAAAATGTGCTGGGGACGCTCTCGAGGATTAGTACAAATTTAGAGTTGTAAATTTTGTGCTCGGGGACGCGCTTGGGGATTGGTTCAAATTTAGAGCTGTAAATTTTTCCTCGGGAATGAATTTGGGGATTCGTTTTTGCTTTAAAAAATGAAAATTTAACTCATTTACAATGAAAGTTAATCACTTAAATGCAGTTGATTAAACGTTTTCCCTTATATGTTTAAATTATACGATTGTTTCGCTATATTTGGTTGTATTTTTGTTAATTTTTTTTTAATAGAGCATTTTTCTCTTCATGCAGCGAAATTCTATACAATAAAGAAAGATTGGTACTGTTATTGTGCTGTATGAAGTAAAACATGATCTTTTTGTCGCCGACATTCTAGAAGGTTGGGGGACGCGGACAGGTACTTTGTTTGAGGTACAATTATCAGCTTTCTTAAAAAAATATATAAAAAATATAAAGTTTGATCTACAAGTACATTTTCATATAATATAAATCATATTAAACAATTTAGATTAATTCATAGTACTGTAGCCTAACTCGTATAGTTATCAATTACCTTTCTGCTGTGAGTTAACCATAACAAACAAAAAGTGAAAGAAATAAGATTAATTATTCGAGTGTTGAGAAAGAATTCGCTTGATCGGATTCATGCCCATCAACGTTTTTTTTTTCTTTGGAAATTTATCGTACAAAAACGAATTTCACTTGTGCAAATTTTAATTGACCATTTAATAAAAACCAACAAGAAAGAATGTAAAGAGAAAATAATAAAAGGAAGAATATGCAAAATGGGCGGCAAACGCTCTACTTTTCCCGCCAAATGGCACGCACCCAAGTATTTAACAAATACATAGCATAGCGGTCCGTATCTCTTCTTTCGGTTAATTCTCCTTTGTTTTTTGAACATAAGATGGCGACATCCAATTTTATACTTACAAAAGAATAATAATATATAGTCCACTTGTTCTATCCATGTCCTTTCCATGTGCATGAACTTATTTTCCTTTTTACTTTTCTTTTTTTTTGATTTTTTGCTTGGTGAGTGATGTCTGTACGAGAAAACAACAGTTTTTACTTTTTAGGAAGTTAAAATCAGATACAAACTTTCATTTTCTTAAATTTTTATTAATTATTGATCAAATGTGCCACAAAATCTATTGAAGTAGGGTGCTGTCACTAATAAATCTTTTTTTTATGTGATTTGAGTAAATAAACGAACATATTGAAGATGTCAAAAATTCTATATGATGCTATTATAAACAAAATTGAAGTTGTCAAAAATATTTTATGCGGAAATTTTATTGATTACACCTTTTAGTTTTGAGAATTTTAATTTTAATTTGAACATAATACATAATAGGATTTTACTAAACATATTACCTTTAAATTTGGTTTTACGGTCCACAACTCCACATGAACCGACACCATATTTATTTTGTAAAGTTTTAATATATCATACCCGTTATTTATTTCAGTTATTTCATTAAAAGTGGTCCAGAAAATACGCTCCAATAAACAGCCACGTGCGATACACGTCGGTACACCGTACACCAATGAACCAACCTATAACTATAAACAACAGCAGTGTCCTTTACTTCCTTTTTATGGGATCAAACCCCATTTTCTATTGAATTTTTTTACCAGTACATAATTTTAAATATATATCTAGTAATTCTAATTTCAATTTTTACTCGAAAATTTTCTAATTTGTAAAGGCATACATGCTAACATATTATACAATATTTTTTGTTGGAGGTCACTAAAATGTGTCGTTTGTCACGAATTAGTTACGCAACTTTGATTTGTCTCTAAGTATCCACTACAGTTTGTATTTGTTTCGATTAAATCACTTTGTTAATATTTTTATCTAAAATATTAACGGAATGCCACGTTAACGTCTAACTTATCATTTTTTAAAATTAAAAGTTTCTAAGCAATTTCGAGGCAACATGCAGCCTTCCCTCTTCCCATTTATTTCTATTCCTCCCGAATTTTTTAAAAATACCCAAAAATTAAAACAAATTAATAAAAATAACCAGGTTTTTGGAAAAAATTTAAAAATGCCCAAATCGCCCGAGAAATAGGCGGTCCGGACCCAAAATTTTTTTATATATTAACCCCCACAGTTTTTTCTCTCTCCTCCCCATTCATTTTCTCAAAATCTCCCTCTCTCTCCTCCCCACCTGAATTCTCCTCTCTTTTCTCCTCTTTTCTTCTCTCATCTTCCAATTTGCAAGTAAGTCCCTATATTTTTTTGAAATTTCGTTTTTAGTGTAAAAATAGTTGTAGATTAGTCCAATTAAGTTAGTAGGTACCAAAATTAGTGTTATTTATTTTTAGTTAGTTGAGTTAGTGCTAGTAAGTTATAATTAGGGTTAATTAATTACGGTACCAATTTAGTGGTAATTAGTGTCAATGTAGGTACCAAAAATATTTGTAATTAGTGATAATTAAGGTACCAAAATTAGTTTTAATTTTATTTTGGATTTTTTAGTTCAAAACTTGACCGTGATTAGTGTTAATTAGTTGTAATTAGGGTTAATTAATTAAGGTATCGAAATTAGTGGTAATTAGTGCTAATGTAGGTACCAAATTAGTTGTAATTATTGATAATTGATCGTAATTAGCGTATTATAGCATATTTTTATCGCAATTAGCATATTTTAACAAATTTGAGTATATTTTTACCGTAATTAGCGTGTTTTAGCATATTTTACGGTAATTAGCGTATTTTAGCATATTCTAGTATATTTCATCGGAATAACATATTTTTTTCATATTAGCGTAATTTAGCATATTTTTACCGCAATTAGCTTATTTTATCATATTTTGCATATTTTTACCACAATTAGCGTATTTTATCATATTTTGACCGTAATTAGCGTATTTTAGTCAATTTTAGCATGTCTAATTTTTTTTAACAACGTAGGATGGTTAGGGGACGGCTTAGGAGACCACCACCACCCGACCCTGTTGATGAGCCCATTCCCGTGGACAGCACGGAGTATATCAGTCCATTACTATGGATACCTCACAGTGAGCACCGAGTCTCACTGGCATCCCGAGAGGTACTTGATTACTTTTTTCTTTCATTTTTTTGAAGTTTAAATTTTTTTCAAGTTCTTGTATTTTCAGGTTTTTATGTTGTTTCCTTTTTTCAACGCAGAGTAAGGACCCTCTAGAAAGCAAGAGTCGGTTTTATGGCATCCAGTACTACTCTCAGATGGACCGGTATCTACGACATTTGGGTTTGTATCATTTGGTCGAAATTACGGAGACGGAGAGTAAGGTCATTAATGCGTCACTCATCCAGGGACTAGTGGAGCGATGGCGCCCCGAGACGCACACGTTTCACTTACCATTTGGAGAGATGACAGTGACTCTCCAAATTTCCTCCTTCGGTATGACATTCTTTATTTTATGTCAAGTTAGTTAAAATTTCCTCCTTCGGTACATTTATAGTGTTAAAATTTATTGAATTATTGGTATCCTTACAGGGTCCTGTCTGCATGCCGACACCGCTTGAGCATCAGGCTGGATCTCCGGAGATCCACCCTACGCATGATGAGGGCTTGTCTTTCAGCCTTGCAGATCTAGTTGGCGGGGATCAGTGGGATACAGCCGCCTCTCCGCCACCATGTCAGCCGTATCCATCCAGGGCTCACCATTGGGAGGCCTCTGGTAGCGGGACTCAGCCTGACTTATCATTGTTTCATACCCCCCCGCCAGCTACCCACACCCCGAGGATCCATGGGGTACAGCACTCACGATGAGCAAAGAGGCTGAGCCTGAGGTGGAGATCACACCATCTCGCGTGGCGCATGAAGGAGAAGTACAGTGGAATAACTGGCATCGGGTTTTCAGCAGAGAGAACAGAGGTAGACCAGTTGACCGATATTCCGATTCGCGGTATCATTGATAGAGAGTTTTTTTATAGTTTTATATTTTTATATTGTTCTATAGTGTTTTATGTTTTATTATGTTGTATGTACGCTGGTTAGCTTATTATGATTTATGTTTTATTATGTTTTAGGTTTAGTTTTGAGTTGAGCTGAGTTTTATGGTAGTATTTATACAACAAAAAAACACTAAAAAAATAAGAACAAAAAAACACTACAAAAAAACACTACAAAAAAACACTAAAATAAAACACTAAATAAAATAACAACAACAAAAATAATAACAAAAAAACACTAATAAAAATAACAAAAGTTAAACACTTGAAACATTCATCGGTTCGGGCTATTTTTGTCAGCTTATATCTCACGTTCTGTTCGGAGATTCTGCATGAAACTTGGCAGTGCTGTTCTAGGATGTCGAGACTGTATGTCGGTTAATTTTCATGATTTTTGGAGATGTTTTGCTAAGGAAACCAGAGGTGCAAAGTTGGACCCCGGATGAAACATTAATCGGTTGGGGCTATTTTTGCGAGCTTATATCTCACGTTCTGTTCAGAGGTTCTGCATGAAACTTGGTAGTGCTGTTCTAGGATGTCGAGACTATATGTCGGTAAATTTTCATGATTTTTGGAACTGATCTGCTAAGAAAACCAGAGGAGCAAAGTTGGACCCCGGATGAAGCATTCATTGGTTGGGGCTATTTTTGTGAGCTTATATCTCACGTTTTGTTCGGAGATTCTGCATGAAAATTGGCAGTGCTGTTCTAGGATGTCGAGACTATATGTCGGTAAATTTGCATGATTTTTAGAGCTGTTTTGCTAAGAAAACCAGAGGTGCAAAGTTGGACCCCGGATGAAACATTCATCGGTTGGGGCTATATTTGCGAGCTTATATCTCCCGTTCTGTTCAGATATTCTGCATGAAACTTGGCAGTGCTGTTCTAGGATGTCGAGACTATATGTCGGTAAATTTTCATGATTTTTGGAGCTGTTTTGCTAAGGAAACCAGAGGTGCAAAGTTGGGCCCCGGATAAAACATTCATCGGTTGGGGCTATTTTTGCGAGCTTATATCTCCCATTTTGTTCGGAGATTCTGCATGAAACTTGGCAGTGCTGTTCTAGGATGTCGAGACTATATGTCGGTAAATTTTCATGATTTTTGGAGCTGTTTTGCTAAGAAAATCAGAGGTGCAAAGTCGGAAAAAATGTGAATATATAAAAAAATTTCGGGTTCGGACCGCCTATATCCTAGGTGGTTGGGAATTTTTATTCCGGACCGCCTATATCCTGGGTGGTGGAGAATTTTAATTCCGGACCGCCTATTTCTCGGGCAGTTTGGACATTTTTAAAATTTTTCCAAAAACCTGGTTATTTTTATTAATTTGTTTTATTTTTTGGGTACTTTTAAAAAAGTCGGCTATTCCTCTATGCTCCTTTCTTTTTTTTTCAAATTTGATTTGTCTTTCTTCCTCTCTTATTTTTCCCTCTTCCTTAGTTTTGATAGTTGATTCTATGTTATATTATGATGATTTTATATTCCTTTTAAAATCTCTAAGACTATGTTGTATTTTTTTTATTAATATCAAGTATGCCTACGGCTTAAAAGTAAAATTAATGTTGTATCTGATGCAATGGTTGTTTTATATTTTAATGCAATTGATTGGTAGCGTCAATATATATATATATTTAAAAAAAAAAAAAAACAAGCATGTCTCAGGTTACTGGTATGTCTTTCTTTCAATAAAAAAAAACTTTGGGGGTTCAACCTTACAGTGGCAGAACAGGCACAATTTTATGTCTACTGGTTAGCACCTTAACTTTTTCATGGTTTGAATACAAAGAAGGTGGGTAGTTGCAAGCTGTAGCTTTTTAGTTGCTTTAGTTGACGACTGACTGTTGGTATCGAATCAGGTTTCTGCTGAGAAAGAGGAGATCTATTTCACTATTTGAGTTTACTGGTAAGAATACCAAGATGTCAGAAGAAGAGATGAAAAATTACAAGGGACCCCCTCATTTTTTTGTGTTTTTGCAAGACAGGGAGGAGGTAGGTAAAGTAAGGAGTTTGTTTTTCTTAAAGTAGGAATTTGTCTTTCATTTAAGTAGCTAGTGCTTTTATGTTTTTGCAACTGATGTTACTGTTTTTCAATACCAGCAATGTGGGATAAGGAAAGAAAAATCTGAGTAAGAGAAAATGGGTAAAAAAGAAATATCACAGAGGAAGAGAAAGAAAAAGGAAGAGAGAAATTAATGTGTATTATCTTAGAGATTTTTAATTATAAAAAATGATGACTTAGACGTTTACGTGAAATTCCATTAGTAATTTAGATAAAACTATTAATAGAGTAATTTAATCGGAACAAACACAAATTCAATAATTGTTGAGAAATTAAAGTTAAGTAATCATCTCATAACAGCTAACAAAGTTGAGTGAGCTCTGACAAAAATTATCTTTTAAAATTTATTGTCGGCAGTATTAGCCGTCTGAATATGGTAAGACATAATCTTATTAAATTTTATCTAAAAATTAAAAATAGGAAAAATGAGAATCGTCAATTTGTCCTGATATTACTCGAAAAGGTCAGGATGAAAGAAATATCTTGCGATCTGAGTGGTCTCTCTCTCTGAGACGAACCGGTGCGAACAGCGCACGTGGTCTCTGACGACTGACGAACAAGTCACATGATCGGTTCAACAGTCGACACGTGCCGCCTCGTAGCCGCTGCCGCACATGGCTCGGCGCAATCCCTGATGCAATCCTATTCCTGTCTCTTTGATCGAGGCTACGGTGACGTTGACCAATCAGACATTACCGGCGCTCTTCGCCCTTTCGCGTCACCAAGAAAAACTACCTCTTTCCGCAAAAAAAGGACGGTTATGTAACTGTATTTACTCAAGCTACCAATGCCCAATGGGTCTCTACTACATTCTACAATCTACACTGCAGTATTATCTTCTTTTAATAATTTTAAATGTTAGCTAGATTCATTTACCCCTATATCTATGCTTGTAATTTAATGCACGTAAGCTTAATCTGGCTATTTACTTACATACTAATATTCTATTATATTCGTGCATTGTATTGTAACGAAAATATATTACAAAATGATATAATTACATAAAAATATAAACTAAATAATAAATAACAAATAATATTTCTTAATGACATTTATATATAAATGACATTTTTTAACCTAGTAAATGACATATATCATATATAATTTAATTTTTTTGATATATTTTCATTAAAAATCTCATGCAACATGACATATTAAATGACAAATAATATTCGTTAAATGATATAAAAAATATAAATAAATAAAGACATAACAAATTAATTATCAATCAATAAAAATATATCTTAATTCTTAAATGACATTTAAAATATGAAAAGAAATTCAAACAATCAGAAAGATAACATAATTTGCATGTAATGAGTTTGTCTCTAAATAAATTTGGACTTCTACACTTAAAAACACATTAAAAAAATGTATATAATCAGAAAAAGTAGATTATTTGATTGGAATGTTGATATTCAAGTTGAAATTTTATCTTTTAGTCATATAACTATTGGCAAATTAAAGTATCTACATGGTTAATATAAGAATGGAGATATGGGACCATTAATTAACAATGTTTATGTTGATCTTTCCAAATTAATTAGACAAAAGGCAATGTAACAAAATGACAGTTGTTGGAGGTTAAGGACACATGGCACATCTCAAATCGTAATTCAAAATTTAAAATCTACCGTGTCGGATCATACTATAGTACTTTTGAAGATTTTTTGAGATTTATGTAATTAGAGTTAGATGACAAATAAGACATGATCATGATAGCAATAGAGAAATGGAAATTATTAGATATATTATATAATTGTTTTATTGAATTACAAGAACTATTTTGAACAGTAAAAATTATTAAATTTAAGTCATATGATGAAATTGTACATACAACACAAGCACTTTGAAAATTATGGTCATGTTTGGTTGTGGAGTAAAGTTAAACTGGATTAAATTTCTTACTCCAAGCTAAACCGGAGTAAGTTAATCATGTTTGGTGGAGTAAGCTAAATTACATCTCTAGGTGATGTAAGTTACTCCGGTTTAGCTCAAATCTTACTCCATTTTAAGCCACTTATGTTACTCCTCGTTTAGCTCCTTAAACGTGGAGTAAGAAGTTTACTCCACCTCTTGCTCGACAACCAAACATGGCCTATGTATATAAAACAGTACAAATATGATCATGACACATTGACACTGGTTACTGGTGCAAACAGCTGGAAAACTACAAATATGCAGGATAATGTTTTCTTTCTTTTTTCTCTCCTAAATCTGCGGCATATAATTGTACTGTACTTGGAAAATCAAAATCAAGGAAAGAATCTATTCGTTTAAGTCCCTGATCTCCAGTTAACCAATTACTGGAGCATCTCTGCTAGTTCCCCGGCCTTACAACTGTCCACGTGTCAGACTGTCAGCAACCGAGGACTTTAAGGTAGGAAGTCATCACGAATTGGACTGGAAGCAAACACCAAGTTTAAGGCACCAACTAATCAAGTAGTTAGGGAGCAGCCGAGCAGGGACCATCGAATTAATTTTACCAAATTACCCCTCTTTGACAGGTCCTGTGTCCGTACAATACCTCGAACAAATAATTTTATTGTTATTTTTATTCCGGGCAACTAACCCACTGACTGACCACTGACCAGTTGTTTGGAGTCCGTTTTGTTTGCCCGCGGTTTGTACTCCTCGTAGGTGCCACTCTCGTTATGTAATTTTACGTGTGAGGCCGTCCAACCAATGAGATGTCTTCTCAATTCGTTATGTGAGTTTTAGTAAATACTGCGAGTGTAAGTAGGTATTTATGTTATTCACGGTTAATACGTGACGAGCCGACACAGGGCGGTGCACGGAGTAAGAAGGCCCATGACAGTCCGGCCGCTCGAACACGTTGATCATAAATAATCCGAGTTGTCTCCTTCCTCTCCATTTTTAATACGGAATGGACGATTTAATTAGGAGATACTAATCTTCCTGTTGGAGGAAATGGAGATGATGCGGGATCCTAGAAGAGCGTTTTCAGTGGACCCAAATGGAGGCCACGTGGATAGTCGGGGAATCAATTCATGCGAGTATCCGACCCACCATGCTTCGTGCTTTCACCCGGCACCGCCACCGAATTTTTCCATAAATAATCAATTTCTTATTTTCGCTAGATGTCCACAAAAAGTGTTCATGGATTTGCTCTCCTGTGACAAAATATAATTATCTAATGCACCCTCCATCAAAACTATCTCAAGAATTTGCAATCAAAATTATTTTCCCTCTTTTATTAATCAAAAGGGTTGATACTGTGATTTATGAATTTTATAATTTAATACGAAACTTTTATTAAGAGATCTTTAAATTGCTACGGAACATATTTTAGATTTTTTTTTTCTATTTGTGGTGTTCACGAGTATTATCCTATAACTTGCTGTTTTTTACTAGATATACAACTTATGCTGCCATATCTTCTCATTATTATGAAAATGCCAAAATTTTCTTTAAGCAGTTCGTCAAGTTAAAATTGATAGAACATGATATATATCGATTGAGTTTTATTGAAACAAGATCTTTTATTTTCATTTCACATGATTATTTGGATTAATTTTTTTTCATAAAATTGGCCACAAATGATCACTATCTCCTATTATTCAAGCTTTTAGCTTTACATCTTGCTATGGATTTTGATTATAAACATAATTGTTCTGATATGAAAGATTATACCATGTTTATTGTTTGTCGATTCAAATAATTGTTCCTTCAATACAAGTAATTTCTTATTTTGATATTATTTAAAAGTTGTCATGTTTAAATGCTGCAAAATTTGAAAAACAAATAATAAAACCTTAAAAGTTGTGATTGCCTAAGGAATTTTATTTGTTTGAAATTGGAAATGAAGCTTCAGTAACAAAAATAATAATTATTTAATATTTATACTGCATATATTGTTAAAACATTATACTGTCCGTATTTCAATAGAGGCTTTTGTGTAATATTTATTATAGGGACTGCCGACATTTTTATTTTTACCCATTTTTAAAAAAATATTTTACTAAAAATAACTAGGGTTTTGAATTTTTTTAAAAAAATACTCAAACTGTGGAAAAAATCCACGGTCCCCAATTTTAATTCGGAACCGTGGAAAAAATTCACGGTCCGGAATTAAATTTGGAACCGTGGATTTTTTCGACGGTTTGGGTATTTTTAAAAAAATTTCAAAACTCTGGTTATTTTTATTAAAATATTTTAAAAAATGGGTAAAAATAAAAATGTCGGTAGGGACTTGTATCATGTGAACCATCTGGGTTTGTGTTGGGTAAGTAAATCTTTTTATGTTGCCGTTGCTTAAATCCAGCCTGTCGTGTGCAGCAAGCAATTCACTAGCAAGAGAAAAAGGCTATCAGGTGCGAATGAGTCCTCCGTGGCATGCGAATGCGGTCCATCCTACACCTCGCGCAGTTGACCAAAGTCGGACTTCCTCTCTGTCTTCCCACCGAAAATTAGGCCGCTTCTATGGTTTGGCAATTGGCATCAGAAAAATTCCCAGATTATCTCCAGTTCAAATCACCGGAGACTCTGTTTCCACGTGTAAATGTTAACTTAATTACAAAGTTGATACGACTGATGTGTCTCTCTGAATATTATTAGAGCTCACTTGGAATTTATAACTTCAGTTTAATATTTATGAAAACTCTTTATATTGTATGATATACTTTATTTTAATATAATGCACTTATGGATCAATAACAGAGGGATGCATAAGTATCACTGTAGCCATTTGATATTAAGCCTTATAATAAGTTATAATTCTTGTGAAAGGAATCAATGGATTAAGCCTTTATAATATTTATCCACTGAAGTAGTGTCACATGCTCATTCATAACATAAATAAAAAAAATGACGAAAATATCATTGGAAGAATAAAATGTATTTATCCGTTGTAAACTTTTTTTGAAATAAAATAACAAGATCTTACTTTTTCAATATGCGTAATTAATATTGCAATATACTCGTCCTTTAATATTTATACTCTGATAATCTCAATACACTCCTTGCAATATGCGTAAAAGAAATTTCCCCTAAAAAACAAAATACCATTCGTTTTATAGTTTAAACAGAGCAGCTCAATTTCTGATGGGAAAAAATAAAATAAAGCAAAGTCTGTGATCCCTGCACACGGCATGTGAATGTGATAGTTCATAGTTATACCTCGCTATTCCCATGCGGTATGTATATACATGGGTGCGGGTCCTTTAAATACTTTCTGAAAATACTGTCGACCTCCTGGCTGTACCCCTCTGTCCCCTCATAGGCTCGTCATCCTCTTCTTATTCCAAGTCTCCAACCTCCAAATAGAAGCGCCCAAAATTAAACAGAGAGTGAAACCAGAGACCTCGAGAGATCAAGAGAGAGAGAATACCGTCATTCTGTTTTGCCAAAGGAAAACCAGGGTGAGTGTCCGTACACCATAGAACCGCTCCCCTCCAGTACCCTGCTCGCTAATTCACACGAAAACCTCCGAAACCATTTCGAAATTTCAAATTTCAAATTCACACCGTAAAGAAAGCAGGAGAAATGGCATGGAGTCGACCGGCAGCACGACTCGACGAGTATGAGATCTTCGTTAATCGTATGAACACCCCTCGCGTTGTGATCGACAATGTAACTTCCCCCTCCGCCACTCTTATTAAGGTAACTCCCTATTTTTGCGGGGATATTTACAAAAATAACCGTATTTTTTTTCTTTCCTAAACTCTTATCTCTAATCAACAGGTAGATAGTGCTCGTAAGTTTGGGATTCTGCTAGAAGCCTTACAGGCCTTAACGGATTTGGATCTTTCCATCAAAAAGGGTTACATCTCATCCGATGGGAGGTGGTTCATGGATGTGTTCCACTGCACTGACCGGCAAGGCCACAAGATCACTGCTGACACGTCCCGCCTAATTTCATGTATAGAACGATGTCTGACACTCGACCCCACATGTGACTTACCGCACCACAAGGTACTCGACCATTTGACATCACTCGAGCTGACTGGATCAGACCGGGTGGGACTCTTGTCGGAGGTGTTTGCTGTGCTAGTTGATCTCAATTGCAGTGTGGTGGAGGCGAAGGTCTGGACTCATAACCGGCGGATTGGGGCTATTATCTCTGTCAAGGATGAGAAATCAGGGTCACCAATTGAGGACAAGCAAACCGCAAATCGGATCCAGGCACGGCTAAAGCATGTTTTGAGAGGGACTAACGGTCTTCGTGGGGTTCCGCTAACTGAGGTTTCATACCCAGCAAGGTTTGGCGCGGATGCTGATCGAAGGATGCATCAGATCATGTTTGCTGATAGGGATTACGAGGGGATGGATGACAGGTGGAGCACGGAGGAGGTATCAACGTCTGCCCCTGTGGTGTTGGTCGAGAATTGGGGGGAGAAGAGGGGTTACTCAGTGGTCACGGTGCAATGTAGGGATAGACCAAAGCTGTTATTTGATGTGGTTTGCACCTTGACAGATATGGAGTATGTCGTATTTCATGGCACGGTGGACACCACCGGTGATTTGGCGCATCAGGTACTTTCTAAGTTCCGTTTTCATACTTCCAAGAGTGAATTTCGATTTGCTCCTCTTGGTTTGGAACAATTTGTTATTTTTTAAGTATAACTACCACATCCGTTTTGTTTGATGCAATATTTAATATTTCATTTTCTGGGGGTTATTCAGGAATTTTACATGAGACATATAGATGGGAGTCCTATAAGCTCAGAAGCCGAACGAGAGCGCGTGATCCAATGCCTCCGAGCTGCTATTCTACGAAGATCCTCCGAGGTTCGCATTAATTAACTCTATAAACATTAACTTTATCGCACTTTGCGTTGATTTTCAAAATGTTCACAAGGTGTTCGTTGATTTGTCCAGGGGGTGAGACTCGAACTGTGCACGGCAGACCGGCCGGGCTTACTTGCCTTTGTGACACGAACATTTCGTGAGAACGGACTGTCAGTAACTAGGGCTGATGTCAGCACCAAGGGACAGATGGCCATGAACGTGTTCTATGTTACTGACGCATGGGGCCACATGCCAGATCAGAAGATCCTTGATGCGGTCGTGCAACGGATTGGCGGGGAGAATCTGAAAGTGAAAGAGGAGCCCTGGCACCGGTACTGTGCTGGGTCTGCGGTCAATGAAGGCGGTACTGGCGGTACCGGTTTGCTATCAATTGGGTCAATTGTGTGGAAGAACTTCAAAATTTGGGCCTGATTGAATCCAGTCATATATGGAGGCAAATGTTTAAATTAAACACCTATCCAGTCTTGAATACTGGAGATATCCATTGCTTCTGTTTCGTGCTGCACAGACAATCAATAGATTTCTTCAGTTTAGTACGACTGGAGATAAAATGTTTGATGGTTTTTATGTACATATAGGTTGTGTAGGGTTGTAAATAGAAAGATGAAAAAGGTTAGGTGCTTAGTTTAGTAGCGAAGGAATGTTACGAAAGGAGAATTTGGATAGCAAAGGGCCTAAGTGGAAACATTCAAAGCAGAGCTTTTGTTTGGTTTCTACGAAAAAGCTATTAGAATCAACGCGAAGGTCGGAATCAGAATTGGGAGAATTAAAATTTGAGATTTTGATTCTGATTCGGTGTTCTTGTGTCCTTCGTACAAGTATAGATAGGTGATGATAGGTAGATTGTATTATATTAGATGTATCTTTGTACATATAACAAAGTATTAATGAAAGTAACTGATGCCTTGACTAGTCATTTAATTAGCTCTTCTCTCTCTTTCATCTGGAATTTTGTAGATCCTTTTCTTTATTCATACGGTTACCACCTGCTAGGGATTTAGTACTTATGCATTACTTATTGATGGGAAAATTTGACAATATGTTAACAATTTTAATAATTTTTAAAAATAAAGTTTAAATGTAAAGTTTAATATTATAAGCATGATATGAAACTACATATAAATTTACTTTTAATTTTCATTTTTAATTGATTTATAAAAAAAACATTCCTAAGATTTCCAAACCAACGGTTATCCATTCTCTTAATTAATTTACTTGATAAAGGTGATGTGCTACTTTTTCTAAAATATTTATTTGTCTAGAAGCTAAAAATGTTCCTCAGACTGGTTCATGAGTCAATCAACCTTCTTATACTTTTCCACATCAATTAAAGAAAGTGGACCGAGTCAGATGCTACAGTAAGTGGTGCTTTTCATTTTTAACCATTTTTATTATTATTTCTTTTGTCAAAAAGCTATTATTATTTCCTTGATAACACGTAATTGAAATTGTTAGTCTGGCTTGTTGACTTGCGTTCTTTTTTTATATATTTATATTTAGCACTTTTCTTTGATCAAGACTTAATTTCTTACTGATTACTTGTCATAAACCATTTGAGCTACAATTGGTTGGTTTACTTTTTTACTTTCGATGTTTCCAACCTTGATTTAACATTGCTTGAACATTTCAAAAAATGTTTCTTTTCTACATCTCTGAACCATCTAACTTGCAAGTTGCTCCAAGTCCTTTTGTAATATTTTAAAATTTAACACTACTTCACAAATTTATAATCATCCTTATTCTGGATTTCTTTTATCAAGTAAAAATTTAAAACTATTTTCACAAAATTTTATCTACCCTTATACATAAAAAAAACTTTTATCTTTATAAAATTTAAATCTAACTTTGTGAACTTTATTTTATCCTCATTTTATGAAAAAAATTCAGAACGAATGGAAGTGAGAAACATAAGCTAAGATCCTCACAAATTGATAATTTATAATTCTATCCATTAAATCTTATAATTTTTACATACATTGATATTTTAAAGTTTCTTATAAATTAAAATAAGAGAGTTCAAATGTCTTCATTTTTCGTGTCTCCATCATGTCTCTATTTTATGAAACATTAGCAACTTAAATTTAAAAATCAAATAACAAAATAAATTATTAGATTTGATCTATATCATTTTCTCTACACACAGATAAAATATTACGCTCATATCAACTACTTTGTTTTATCGATATCAAGAATTTGCAAAAATATATTAATATGGATAAATTTTGGACGTTGATGTTTTAACTTATTGGTTAATATAAAAACAAAACCGAAAAGTGTTAAAGAATTCATGTGCGTGTATATAAAATAATAGATCACATTTAATGCTTTTATTTTGAAATATAAATTTTAAAAGTTTTGTTATTAAAAAAATATAGAAACATGATAGAAACACAAAACATATAATTATTTAAACCCTTCTCAAAATAAAATTGTTTAACATTAAATTATTCACTCCTATCCGTTTCTACATAAACTTTATATAGGTTAAATGGAAGGCTTCAAACATTTAAAAAACCAACAACTACAGACCTAACTCCATGTGACAATTGAACGAGATCTTTTACTAAATCTATCAGTCGTTCAAGATTGCTTTCAAGTGTCTTTTTCTCTTTGCTTGGGCAGCTGAACAAGTTGGTAGATCAACCACTGATAACGACCCTTCTTTTGCTCTCTTATTCTCACATTTATTATGAGACATGTGTGAAATCACTTTTTTTTTTTTCAAAATATGTAAGCACACAGAACTATTTGTTTGCAGAAATTAACAGCATTATATGAATTTCACAACGAAGGCCTCAATATTCTTCATAGCAACCCAAATTTAGACAAGTACATGAACATAAATTAGCTATGCACAATTTGTTATTTATAAACTTATTTAAAATTAATATAGGATAGTATATAGATGGATTGGTGGATTGGCCTGAAATTTTGTTGAATTAAATTAATATATATATGTAAAATGTTCTTTTGAGTAATGTTGTCCATCTTGATCTTCTACATAGAGAGCGTACTGCGTATATGTAGGACTAGAGTTATGGTTCTAATTTCTAAATAGTGGAATAAGAGCTTTAAGCCTTAGTTATTCCACCAAACAAGTATTAAATAGCTGGTCTAACTAAGTGTTAGTCTAAAATTAAGCTAGCCTAAACGTGCCTAAACTAAAGCACCTAATGAGGTGCCTAAAGTAAACCACCTACGAATTAAAATACAATCACACATCGAACAAATCAGCACAAGCGATTTGACGATTAAATCGGTTAATTATATGTTCTTCAAATTCCCGTGCATTCTATATGACTATATGTGTCACTAGTCACATGCCAATAGAAGGTTGAAGAAACACAAATTCAAGTATTTTTTTTTTTTTTTTTTGGGTTAAAGAAAGTTGGAGATCCAATCTCGATTCATATATTGTCACCTAACTGATTTTTAATATAAAGATGAGATGCATCTAAATATTTATAAATGATTCATTCGAATTTTAAACACGCCACCTTCTCTACATAAAATATTGCTTTCTACATTTTACCTTTTCGTTTGAACAATTAAAATAAATTGTCCTTCTCCTAATTTTTTTTTAATAAAATGTCCTTGCAAGCCCCGTTTTACACACTTCTCCTTTATAATTATTGAAAGAGGAAAAAAAAACCGATTTTTTTATTTATATCCAAAAAAATAATTAAATTTCAAAAAATAACCAAAATTGAACGACATTTCGAAATCTACCCAAACCGGAAAAAAAATTTCCGGTTTCAACATTCCAACAGCGGCTTCAAAAAAAAAAAAAAAAAAAAAAGAGAAACCGTAAAAAAAATTTCCGGTTTCAACATTTTTTTCTTTTTTTCAGATTTTTTTTAAATTTAAATAGAAATATTTATAAATTATTTATTTTTTGTATTGAAATATTAGAAATGTTTAATATATTTCTTTGAAAATATATGGAATACTATATAATTTGATTTATTAGAAAGACTGCTACAAATAACCCGGATCAACATTTTTCATGCCGGATTTTTTGCGGCTGTAAGAAAAATTAATATATTTATTTATGTGTTATTGGAAAAAAATAAAAATCCTTAGATTCTGAGTTATTGATCCCGGTTCAAAAGTCACTTCTAAGTAATTCAGAAAATATTGTGATCCATCTAGTACATTTAATTTATTAAAAGTTGTATCTATTTTTGAAAAAAAAACAAAAACTTGAATTTATTTAATGATTGTTTTTCAAAAAGAATTCTCAAAATAGATACAACTTTTAATAAATTAAATGTACTAGATGGATCACAATATTTTCTGGATTACCTAGAAGTGACTTTTGAACCGGGATCAATAACTCAGAATCTAAGCATTTTTATTTTTTTCCAATAACACATAAATAAATATATTAATTTTTCTTACAGCCGCAAAAAATCCAGCATGAAAAATGTTGATCCGGGTTATTTGTAGCAGTCTTTCTAATAAATCAAATTATATAGTATTCCATATATTTTCAAAGAAATATATTAAACATTTCTAATATTTCAATACAAAAAATAAATAATTTATAAATATTTCTATTTAAATAAAAAAATCTGAAAAAAAGAAAAAAATGTTGAAACCGGGAAAATTTTTCCGGTTTCTCTTTTTTTTTTTTTTTTGAAGCCGCTATTGGAATGTTGAAACCGGAAAATTTTTTTACGGTTTCTCTTTTTTTTTTTTTTTTTTTTGAAGCCGCTGTTGGAATGTTGAAACCGGAAATTTTTTTTCCGGTTTTGGACTGAATTACTGGAAATTTTTTTTCCAGTTTGGGTAGATTTCAAAATGTCGTTCAACTTCGGTTATTTTTTGAAATTTAATTATTTTTTTGGATATAAATAAAAAAATCGGAAAAAAAAAGGTAAACAGTTAACCCCAGCACCTCCTATTTATTATAAGGCACATTTTCAGATTTTTATTTAATAATTTAAAAATTAAGAATTAAATAATTTTACAAGTAATGTGGTTGTTTCAAAAAAGCGAAAAGATGACATGTCTTAAAATAATTTGACAAGAATTTATTATAAGGCACATTTTTTCGATTTGTTTGTTTAAAAATTTGAAAATTAAGAATAAAATAATTGGACAGTTTTTATTTTGTGAATAAAATTGTTTGTAGAGAAAAATGCTCTCACATATCCAATACATATTTTTCCTTCTTCCTTTAAGCATTCTTCCTCAGTTCCTCTATATGTTTTGCCTGTTTGTTGTGTCTGTTTAGGTGAAATTCCCAGCGGAAAGCAAACAAAATTAATATGTGACACATTAACTGAACACACGTTATATAAATACCGTATGTTTGAAATAATCATTTTTTTTTTCAAAAATATGTAATCTTGAAATTATTAGATAATAAAATCAGTCCATCTTTTGCATTATTTTAGGGTTAATAAAAATGTGTATTAGTTCAAGATATGGACTTTTTTTAATATAGAAATATAAAATTAAAATAATGTTTTTGTTTAAGAATATATATACTTTATAATAACAAAATCGATCGCAATAAAAAATGTTTTATTTTTATTTTTTTGTAATATTTCTTCATAATTAGAAAGGAGAAAGACTACATGAGAATATGAGATAATTTGATGTAATTTGATGTATTTTTGTTGTATAGAAAGGAGAGAGACTTCATAATTAAAAAAATGTTGTATTTTTGTTCAAATGCATTTGGTGTAATTTGATTTTCAATAAAGACTATCAAATATACATGGTTGTAAATTTTAAAGTTGCTGACATCAAATAGCATTATTTCTCATTTTGATGATTGTCAAAATTATCAAATAATTTCACAATAAATCCATAATAGATTCGTATAATCACATATAACTTTATATATTGTATTAAATCAGAAAAATAAGCTAGAAATATTACTAGAAGTTTTCATGAAGACATGAAACAATAAAAAACATAATAGGTGAGAGTTTACTTTTATCATTGAGATTAGAAATATAATATTATATTTACTCTCAGAATTTTCATCTTCCATTTCCATGTGCATGCTTTCCAACAAATTTGTCCATTAATTTCCAAAGGAATGCATATTTTTGGGTGATTTGAACAACAAGTTTCATTCAATTAATAATTAGTAATAGCTACTGACAGACTGTCGATAGCTATATTTTAAATTAACATAGGTGAATGTAAGAATGTTCCATTCAATTCAAACGATAGTGTTCTACTATAATCGACCGTACATTCTAAAAAGCATAAAAAAAAGTCTTGTCTGCAAAAAAAAAATATATTAAAAAAATAGGAGAGTTATAATCTGTCAAACAATGGTTGGTGTAACTTTTTGACTAAATACATGACATTATTTTAAGCAAGCCTACTATCTTCTTTCGAAGGTTAGTGGCGGATAGCTTATTAACGATTATATTAAATGTAATAAAAAGTATTTAAAAGTTAGCAGGAGTATTATTGGGTTTATCCGAAATTTTTATCAATATCCTCAGTTAAAAATAAATCATATTTATGCCCTTGATTTTTTTTTTTTTAAATATTCAAACCGTAAAGATTCCTAGCGGTTCACTTCGGAAAAGAATTGCCGGGATCTGTTTTTTTTTTTTTTTGAAAATTCTCAAAATGAAAACACTAAACAAATTTTTTGATAGAGCACTAAACTAAATCTCAATAATTGTTTTTTTATAGCATATCGTTTATAGATCAGAATACCAAAAATGCTAAATTAATTTAAAAATGAAAACATTTACGTGAATAACGTTTGAACTAAAAAAAAATGGAAATATTACAAAAAAAAAAACTCTAGATACGAGACTTTATATATTTCTATGAACAATACATAAGAAAAAGTAGTACAAAATAGATAACGTGATATAAGAGTATAAAAGAAAAAATTAGAAAGAATTAATCATAAACTTCAATTCATGTCTTGCGATTTTTCTCTTTGTTATCTTTGCAATTCTGATTGCACTACTAGCCTAATTAACGATAATCGTTCAAAATCTAGATCTTTTCTAACAAACGTTCTGAAAAATGGTCATATGATGAAATTGGACACTTAAGTGCCGAGATATGCCCATTTGAAGTTTCTTTGTCACATATCTTCTTCTCAATAAAATACATGTACAACCTACCAATACTTTAGAAATAAGAGAAATCGCTTTGAAAACAATAGATATAGATGCATTATAATAGAAAGACACATATCGATGATGTGAAATTTTTTTATTTCTTTATCATACACGGTCATACAGTAAAACCGTGTACAATTGTTGGAGCATTCATATACGCTCATTCGAAAGAAGGATGTTCCTCATTTTTTTTAATTGAACTAATATAGTGTTTATGTTTTATTCTGTCATTTAGTCAAAGCTTTTATATTTTGAGGTTAATATTAATTATTAAAAAAATTAATTAATGAACAATTTTAATCCTTAATTATTCTTCAATTTTTCAAAAAATAAAAAGAACATAACTACTAGAAATCATGACGATTGAGGCATTTTTAACAACAACAAAAAATCGAGGGCATTGTGTGTGTGTGTGTGTTTTTTTAAATTGAAAATATTAGCAAAAATTTCGGTTGGTTTACCTTCGAGTATTATCGATCCTAAATCTAAATACAGAAAAGCGTCACTTCAAGCATACCATCCGTGAAATCTATAGGAATTCAAATCCCCTAAGATAATTCAAATTTTGAGTTCGAATTCGGACCGTCCGAGCAGAATCAACCCATATTAAACACGTCATGTAATTCGAGCATGAGCCGAGTTGGTCTGAATTCTGATTGGACGGTCCGCATTCAAACTCAAAGTTTGAGTTATACTTGTAGGATCCGGACCCAATATGTAGTTGATTCAAGGGTCCGGATCTCCTAAAGTAATTTAACTTTTGAGTTTTGGATCAGGACCGTTTGATTCGAATCCATTGTTTAAGATCACTTTGGAATTCAGATTCATTACTTGAGATGTGTGCGGTCCACTTCGGATGAATTATCACGGATTATAATCAAACGGTTGAGATCCAAAAATTGGGTCACTTCAATATATAGTCATAGAGAAGGAAGCAGATCACCTGCCCCCCGGGGTGCAGGAAAATCTTGCCCCCTTAGTCACTGCAGGGTGGGGCCGGATTTAGAGTTTAGAGGTTTAAGATTTAGGATTTAGAATTTAGGAGGTCCACTAACAGTGACTCTGGAGGCAGAAAATTCCTGCCTCCGGAGACAGACGATTCAATCCCCATAGAGAAACCTTAGAAACGATCTATGTAGTCTTTAGTCTTTACTATGCTTGATAGAAAGTTCAAATCAAAAAGCGAAAGAATTAAATAAATAGAAAGCGACAGGTGGTTGTACTGTTGTAGGCTTGTAGCTTCTAAAGGGAACATAAACGCGTAATACCTCAATGTTCCCGCGTACAAGTCAAACCATGATTGATTCAAATTAACTTTTAAACTCCGTTCGATTTTGGGTTTGTCTCCGATTAATTTACATTGAAACTTGTTAAATATTATCTCGCTTTCAATTAACCTTGAAGTCGGTTAAATTTGTCTAAATAATTAAACAATTGGAAAATGTGCATTGAATTTAGACTTTGCTGCAATTTAATATGGTTTTACTTTTGGGTACTGGTACTTGATAGACATGAAAAATGTTTGATGTATCCGAGCATGCAACGTGACATCTGCTAAGAGATGACTAAACAAAGTCAGAAAATGCCTTTTATATTTTCTGTTTATTTTTCCAAGGGTCGATTTGAAAATTTCAATAAATTAGTCTTCAAAGTCATTATCCGAGGCGCCGAAATTATAGAATATATACAAAAGAAATTTATTGTATTGTAGATGACTGCTAAATGAAATTAATTAGATTTTGAATTTACGTTTATATGTCCTTTTTGTTAGAAATTATTTATTAATTTTCATTTAAGTAAATTGAATAAATCAAGTTTGAGACTAGTCTGAATTTATTTTAGTGTGTCGTTTGGTCAAATCATTGACTTTTCTAAGAAAAATATAATGCTCTCACATGTAGGATTAACGGCTTGTTTTTATACAACGACAAAATATCTCATCACCTCTCCAATTGAATGATCGAATGTTATTAATGGACATCTCAAGTTATACCTCAAAAATTTCCCTCAAAGTTTAACAAAATTTTGTTTATATATAGTTAAAAAAAAGGAGCAACTTTGTGCATTTTCTTTTATTTTCTGGAAAAAAAAAAAGTTATAAGACAAAATGTTGCCTGATTGAATAAAGCGGATGCATCCCAACTAAATTACTCTCCAGAAGGTAGACGCTTTCTTTAAAATTATTTACTAACAGTTTTTATATCTAAGTTCATATTCAAGTTACTGTAAATTTACAGTGAAGTAATTTAAAAGATGACTTTAAAGAATAAGATTTCGAGGGTACACATTTTGACAGGATTGTTTTTGATTCATACAAAGTACTGCAATAGAGTTCAAAATAGCCATGCATATGATATTTGCTCTGCAAAAAACAACTCTGTCATAATGTGTACCCGATTTTGAAAACCAGTGTTTGATCTAGTAATAAAAGACAATGCTTTTTACGTAAGAAGGCACTTGTTTGAATCCAATTATTTTTTTAAAATGTTAAAATGTGTTGGATGGTTTAACTTTTAATCACTAATTCTAAAAAAAAATAAGAAGAAAACACAATTCCACTACTCGGTTGTTGCATGTTAGAAATAATAATTGATGTAATTATATACCAAATCAGACTGGTATTATGATCCCAATTAAGGAAATTTAGTTACTGAAAGAAGCAACTAGTTGTGTGATATAATCTCGAACTGGCGATTGTTATGGAGAGAACGCTGATTTAAAACAGCAGAGAGGAGATGACCATAATCTATGATGTTTATATTTCATCTTTTTAATTTGTATATTGATATATTTATGTAGGTCGATTGTATATTTTACATGTTTACCTCTCAATATATATTATTTCTTAAAACATATTGTGATCCATAAATTTTGAATCTTGTTAATTATTTTATATTTTGGATAAAGATGGAGATAAACTTTTTGTCTTTATTAATTCATAAAAAATCTCTACTTGAAATTTTAAATCGTATTCTCCACTTAGTCATGAAATAATAATGATTATCAAAACTTATCATTTTATTGTAGGGGGAATTTTTCGTGTATTCCCTCAAAAAAGTTAATATTAGGTATTTTCTTTTGTAATAACGTATTTATCCTTTAAAATAATAGAAATTCACGTATTTATCAAAAAATAAAATAATTAAATTTAACACTTAAAATTTATTAAACAATATCACATACAGTTTGTAGGGTTCTAATACGAGAGCAATGGACGTCTCCAATAGAGATGAAACTGGAGAGTCTCCAATGAAGGCTGAAGACAGTAATTACAATTAGAGATGAAGTCGTTAATCTGTTACGGTTAGAGTAAAGTTGTTAAGCTATTACAATTAGAGAGATGTGTTACAATTTTGTTAGGCATAAAAAAGATGTAGTCAGGTTTAGAATAGAGACTTATATTACCTTTTGATGTTAAGAACCTTCCAAATCTCCTTCTGCTGGAGGAGGGAAGAAGCTCAGACACGACCCAAACTTTGGGCATCCTGGTGCAGGTTTCTGGGGGTGGCAACCCCCCATTTCCAATGTTTGGCGTCGAGGAAGAGGATGAAGACTTATTAGATTTGTAGTACTTAGTTTTATGCATATTATGATGTTTTTTGTGTTTTCTTAGGATTGTGCATGATAAGATGTTTGGTTTTTTTCTATTATTTTTGCTTATGTTTTGAACAGCTGTAAAGACTTGACATATTTGATATTGGTACTACTTTTAAGTACTAGGTCAAATATGCTATGATTCTTGATTTCAATGAAATCGGTGGTAAAATACCACTATTTTTCAAAAAAAAAGGTTTAGAATAGAGATTAGACTTCTCTATAAATACAAGCTGTAATTACAAACAGAGATAGAAATACAAAGATGAACATTTGAAATCATTCTCTTTATCTCAGTTTTACTGTTAGGTTCTCATATTATATACTGTTTCAAATAGGCTTGCATATTTTTTCTCATATTACAATCAGTTTTACTGTTAGGTTCTCATTTTTACCAACTTTTGAAGGAGAACTACGTAATATTGAAGTTTTTGAGGGGCATATGTGAAATTCCCCCCTTTTTAATATCCTTACACATTGACAAGTCTTCTCACCATTAATCAGAAAATGTCACATACAGTAATAGTACATAATCACATTACATGCCTTTGAAAAGAGGGCAACTATATCCCTTGTATTAAAATTTTTCCTATTCTGATTTGATAAAATCAACCCAAAATAAACTATTCTACGGAAG
Source organism: Carex rostrata (assembly GCF_964058835.1). NCBI lineage: Eukaryota > Viridiplantae > Streptophyta > Magnoliopsida > Poales > Cyperaceae > Carex > Carex rostrata. The sequence goes on along the minus strand of NC_135948.1, from coordinate 2,101,882 downwards.
GAAACCAAATTTCCAGATCAAGGTATAAAATAAGGCAGTAAGCCTTGCCTTAACATTTAGCAATTTAAACCAAATTACACATTTTACAATTTAATTAACCTTAAATTAGAAGGGTAATACAGTGTGCAACAAAAATATATTATCCAAGTATTCAGCAAATATTCTAATTAGGCAAATCTGGATAACAAATCATTTGCTCGTACAGTCCTACTAGAATCTTTTGCGATATTTTTCCTTTTTTCTTATTTCTTTTCTGAAACAGATTCTTTCCATGCATGAAAAAGAAAGCATACCCTCTGTGAGAGCAAGAAATTTTCCCATAGACTGGCACATTTGTTGCTGCTGAGTACAAATTGCAACCCTCTTTGACAACAATCTCTGACAATTATGCAGAGAAAGAATGATCCAATTAATGAAATCAAATGAATGTAGCTGGCCCAATTAATAAAATCAATTAATGATCAAATGAAATGAAATTAATTAAAAGAAGTAGAGTTCTTTTAATCTAATTAAGGTTCAATTGTTCTTCAAAAAGTCAAATTAATAAGGCTCATTAAACTTACATTTTTTTCAACTTAAACCGACCTAATTAGCCTAAAAGATCTTAAATTGTGCCAGATAAACCTCAAGATTACTTCAATTATCCTTATTCTAAATCAATATTGTTTAAAAAGCTTAATTGTCTTCAAGTTAGCTCATTTAAATATGATACAATTTAACCAAAATTTAGCTTCAGTTGTCCCCAATGTAATCCAAATCAACACAACTAGTTACAAACCCTTGTAACAGATCCAATTTATGAAATCAAATGAGGGTAGAATCCTCATTTTTCATACATATAAGCAAGCATACCAATTCAGTGATTAATTCTATCGACTATTTACAGTAAATAAAATGAATATGATTGGTTAATTACTGATTGCAAGTACCAGCAACCACTGATACTAAAAATTCATGTTTATTGGTACTGAACCACAGGATCTTGAATTGAAGAATAAAACATTACAGGGAACGACAAAAGAAACGATAAGCCTATTGAATCGATGTTTATTCAAGTTTGCAGAAACGACAAAACATCACAGGAAACCACTGGATCTTGAATTTCCGTTTATCAACTAGTTTATTTTATTCAAGTTTAATGATTTTCCTTCGGATGGAAAGAAGCTTGGCATTTTTGGGATTTCTATGAAACGAAGAGAAAGAGAGAGGTAGAAAGGGTAAAATGGGTAATTTATAAATTCAAAATGAGTATTATTGGAAAATCAATAAATGGGGTACATTTGTGAGTTTTGTAATTTTGAATTTAGAAGGATAAATATGGTATTAAGAATTTTAGAGGGGGGAATATATAATTTCAAGATCTTCTAAGGGGATACATGAAATCCCCCCTTTATTGTATTCGTACATCCATATCTATGCTACTATATATTGTGTCAAATACTTGTATGTATCTCCATTTTTATATAATGCACGTAGTTGTCTTGATCCGCCAACAGCTGAGATTTAAAGATTAACTTTCCGAATTGAAAATCAGCCCTCAATCACATAATATATCTTCTTTTGATTAAATACATCTATTTTATGTGTAGAAGTTTAAATTTAGTTAAAAAACACACTCGCCACACAAACTACTACATGGTTTGTCACAATTAAAATTGAATGAATCCCGAGCTATCACTTTCCTTATTTCTTCTTACGGCTATCTCCGATTCCTGCAATCACATTATTTCCTTATTTTTCTGTTTTCTCTGTTTCATTTCTTCTCTTTCTCTGTAGTTTCGACAATTAAAATGGAAACAATCATATTTTTCTGAATTTTGTTTAGGGCTACTGTATGTTTGTGAATAGATGAATAATAGATCTTGTGTTGATGTTTATATATATAAAAAAAATAAAGATTTTGTGCTGATGGAAACAATCACAATTTTCTGATCTGGAGACAAAATGAAGAATATCTAGAACTTTCGTGTAGAGAAATTTTCATTTAATCATATCTTTTCCAATTTTGTTTCTTTACATATCATTTTTTCTCTAAATCGTTTAATGATATGTCTTGCTTGTGGATAAAATTAGATATTAAATCGCAATGATACTTCGAGAATTTTTTTCATGTTATATTTGATTCTTTTTTTTTCTTTCATTTGTTGTTGTTTCTTTTATTGTTATTTATTATTTAATTTTTTTTATTTGTCTTTTATTTTTATTTAAATATATATTTTCTTAATTTGATGTGAATGTCAAATAAAAAGATATCTTTATATTCTATTCAATCTCATAATATATTCTCGTTGTAACGCACAGCTATAATACTAGTATTTTAATATGAATTCTGATTAAAATATTATTTATAAATATTTAAAGTTGAAAAACTTGACCATCCTCTTGCAAGTATAGTGGAGTGATCTCCATGTGAAGAATATTAACCAAAGTCGAAAGATGGATACTTGCACCATTTCATTATTAGATTCTTACGACAGAGAGAATTTAAGCCAAGTTTGGAATCGGAGTAATTTGATGTATGCCCCTAACCCCTGCAAAACATCATGACAACTTTATTTGATAAAGAGAACAACACATTGTTTTAGCAATTGAGCCCCTTTGTTATTTCCTGTCGCATCTCGTACATACCTGGTCACTTTCTTAGTTGAGGATATTTTGGTGAAAAGCAAATTACAGAGGTACCGAGGATCATGTGCGTTGATTGCACAAGAAGCAGCTTTGAATGAGATAGTGCAGGCGCACAGGGTTCCTTTTCTTATAGATGGATCCGATACAAAGAAGGACAGTGAAATTTGATACGAGAGTGCAGCAATTTTCTTTGGTATAGTTGCAGTTTCTTGTATTAGTGTTTGATATTGATTTGATGTTGTTTTTGTTTTTTGGCTTTTGGATATATGCTTTGTTATATTGTAGGGTTAGTTTAAATATATATATACTTGTGTAGTTGGTTGTTATAAGTCAGGATTGGTACCACTGTTACTAGTACTTGTCTAACAATTTATGATTTCGATTTATGAAATCAGTGAAGTACTCCACTATTATCCAAAAAAAAAAAAGTAGGGTTAGTTTAAATACATATATACTTGTGTAGTTGGTTGTTATAAGTCAGGACTAGTACCACTGTTACTAGTACTTGTCTAACAATGTATGATTTTGATTTATGAAATCAGTGAAGTACTCCACTATTATCCAAAAAAAAAAAAAAAAGTAGGGTTAGTTTAAATACATATATACTTGTGTAGTTGGTTGTTATAAGTCAAGATTGGTACCACTGTTACTAGTACTTGTCTAACACTGTATGATTTTGATTTATGAAATCAGTGAAGTACTCCACTATTATCCAAAAAAAAAAAAGGTGCGTTGATTGTATACGCAGGTACATAGGAGAGAAAAAAAAACGTATCTTGTTAAATTGTTAATTTTTCTAAAATATTCAGTTTAGTCTCTGATCGTCATCATCAATACTAAATTTTACCTGGTTTTTCAAGAGAAAATTAGAGGACAAATTGATCATATGTAAATTTGAACTTTTTACCTGTCTGATTAAGGTTCTGATTCGAGAGTATTTTGTTGGAGGATATTTTTGTTCTTCCAACTCATCACCCTTTTTAGGCAAGTAGCAGACGTAGCACCCATCTAGAAATTACATCACCTCTTTGTGAGCTCATCTTTTAAATATCTTTATTCTACTACAAAACCTTTTTTTTTTTTTTTTTTGAGGAAACTTATTCTTTTTTTTACCTCGCCACTGAGTGGGGGATGACTCCATTTTGAGTCAATTACAGATGAAATATTTTTTTCAAGAAGACGTGTAGAACAAACTGTTCCTGCATGTGAAGTTGTGAACTAGCCAACTAGGCGTATCATATCAAATGCGTGGAATAAACAACGACTTAAGGATGCTTGGGATAGTAACAGTCACCTTATTTATTCCTTCTCCAAGGAATAATATCAGAGGTTTGGGAATAAAAGGTAAAGATGTATTGGATCTTAATTCTTATTGAATTTCCATTAATGATTGCAAGAACAAAATCATCCCCAAAAAATTCCGAATAATGTTATCTGGATATTCTTTCATTGTTCAACCTGGATCAATCGAATAAACAAGCAAATATTTTAACAAAGTAAGTTCGGCTTCATGCAACGCATGAATCAGTTTGTGTTGCATGAAGCCAAAACTGCTCTCTTAAAATATTTACCTAAATGAACATTATCGTCTTTATTGGGTTTATAGAAAGGAAGCACTGATATTCATATTAAAATTCTGGAAACGCAATAAAACTAGTGTTATTACCTCAACAATAACAACGAGCGAGTTGGATAAAGACAATTAATAAAAATTAAGTTTACTGTCTCGAGGGAGCCGAAAACATAACAAGAAAATAAGAATGTCTAACATCACCGTGCAGTTTGACATACGCTTAAATTCAATGGAAGAACGAGTTCGATCGTGCAGATGTTTTTATCTAAATCCAGGTCGAAAATGAGCATTTAAGTCCATGCATTTGCAGAGCAAAATACCACCTTGTTGTTTCTCCTGTATCCAAATTTCATATCCTTACTGAAATCTTCTTCTTAGGTAATCAAAAGGTCTGAATGTCTGATACACTATGCAAGCTGTTGATCTGCATTCAGATTTATGGAAGTGCCAATCTTGATGAAGATCAACGGCTCAGATATATACTGTTGATTTTTCTGAGGCGTTGAAATTGTTCATGCTCAAACACAGCCCAAGTGTGTGAGATCACTAACATAGCCCAATAAAAGAAGACCTATTACGATAATTAATGGGCCTGATCATTACAGTTCTTGGGCTAAGAAAGACTACCCCATTTTGACACGGTCCAATAAAATTTGTTGTACCGGAAAAAAAAAATAAAAAAAAAATAAAAGTGAATTACCAAATTCGAAACCCCTTCAATTTTGGGGATACAATATTTGACGGATCGGATATGAAATACCAAATTCGAAACCCCTTCTATTTGTTAAGAAGCACATTGGAAGCAATTAAATTTTAGGTGGATTGTATATTCTTACATGTTTACTTGTTAAGCACATTATTCTTAAAACATATTGTAATCCATAAATTTTAAAACTTGTCGTTTTATTTTTTGGATAAAGATGGGGATAAACTTTTTAATCTTTATAATCATAAAAAAATTCTCTAATTGAATTTCAATCAAAATTTGTATTCTCTGCTTAGTCATGAAATTAAAGAATGATTATCAGAACTTAGTTATTTTATTGTATTCATACGGTGTCATATACTTGTATATTCGTACATCCATATCTATGCTACTACATATCGTGTCAAATACTTGTATGTATATTTCTAATCGATGCGGCATAGATAATAGAAGATAATAATTCGAATTTGTTTGAAATATATTTAAAAGATCATATCAGTTACCATGAATTCATATTTCTACTTTCAAATTTTAAAAAGTCAATTCTAACTGTTTAACGTAATCTCTATATGTACTTAACAGACCAAATTTTACATTTAAAATAATGTTTCTTTTTTATTGGTAGAACTTTCTGACGGTCTAAAATCTTTATATCAGGTAATTTTTTCTCTATCTAAACAAATAATAAAAAAAATCTAAAAATGATAAATTTGGTCATCATGTACACTTTTAATCAATTATTTGAAATCTAAAATTAAAAATATGAATCCCTTCTACGGACCTAACCTATGTACACATTGTAAAGTACCAGTCTCACTCTTCGTTATTTAAAGTTGAAAATCACAGCGTGTTTGTCACATCACGTCATGGCATGTCATATACTTAATAAAGTGATCTCTAAAATTCACATCATGTCAAGCGACACACGAGTTACGTAATCGACATACATGCCGTGACGTTCCATGACGTGATTGATCACGCCGTGACTAATTTCCTTCTCTTCCTAACATATTTCGAATTTGAGTTGATCCGTGGAAAATTCGGATCGCTTAAATCTTTACTGCAGAAATCTCAAAGCAACAATTAATATCGTGAATAAATACCGAACTGAATATGATCCGGCTCTAAATAAATTGAATTTTCAATTATCTCAAAAGAATACGATCTTGTGATCTCCAGGTGAAGAATATTAGCAAAAGTCCAAAGAGGGTTCCTTGCACCGTTTCATTATTAGATTATTACGACACACAGAATTTTGGTAAAAAGGTTTGGAACAGGAGTAATTTGATGTATGCCCCTAACCCCTACAAAACATGACAACTTTATTTGATACAACAACACAAATTGTTTTAGCAATTGAGCCCCTTTCTTATTTCTTGTCGGCATCTCGTACATATTTAGATCACCATTTTAGTTGAGATTGTTGAGGATATTTTGGTGAAAAGCAACAGAGGTACCAAGGATCATGCACATTGATTTTATATGCCTTGTAGGTGCATAGGAGGTGTTTTTTGAGAAAAAAAGGTTTCTTTCCTCCAATTTCATTCCTCCACTTTTCTCCCAAACTTCCCGGAACCCCCCACACCTTCTAAAGCGGTTTGAAACTGTTTTTAACTGTCCGACCTTTAAAAGCTTTTCAGATCTCTCTCTCTCTCTCTCTCCTGTTTACTTACATCAGCCATTCTCTTCCTCCTCTAGTGGTTTGCAACTCGGGCGGGTACGGGTACCCCGGGTATACCCGTCTCGGGTACGGGTATACTCGGGTACAAGGGTATTCGGTACGGGTATGGCGGGTATAATTTTCAAAATCCATACCCTACCCGTCCTATACCCTTACCCGTGTACCCTTGACGGGTAAGGCGGGTACGGGTACGGGTATTTTTTTTTTTTTCTGGTTTTTTTGTTTTTGTTTTTTTGTTGGTTTTTTTTTGTTTTTTTCTGGTTTTTTCCTATTTTTTTCTGGTTTTTTTGTTGGTTTGGGGGGGAAAAAAATCAGATTTTTTTAATTTTGAAATGGGATGAACAGTGGTCGGGTATATGGGTACGGGTACTCGGGTACTCGGGTAGTCGGGTACGGGTAAACTCGGGTAGGGTATGGTCGGGTATTGGTCCAAAATAACGGGTCCGGTCCGGTTTTTGCCCGTACCCGAGTACCCGACCCATCCCGAGCTCGGGCACGGGTACCCCGGGCGGCGGGTACGGGCGGGTATACCCGACTGGGGTAAAATCAATCCACTATCCTCCTCCTAAAACATGATAAGCTACAGAAATAAGAAAATAACTAAAATAGTTAATTGGAGCATTCCAGAAAAAAAAAAAAAGAAGATCTGATGAGGCTATTCAAAGCAAGTCCTTGGTAAAAAAGTGACTACAAAATTTTGTCCCTACTATGTCAGTGTTATAATGGTCCTACAGCAATTTTGCATATCATGTCTTGGTCATGTTCATTAAAACAAATAAAAGAGAGAGGAGTCCTACTCAACTGGAGCTAAACATTCTTTTGTTGAAATATAATTTCTTTTTTCGAAATTATTATTAAATTGATTCAGGGACTAATATGTTGTCATAGCATATTTTGAGTTTATGTAAAAAAAAAATTACAGTAAGCAAGCTTAGCTTTACTCCAAATATGCATATCTCTGCTCCTTTACTAATATTTATGACTACAAAAAAAAAAAGCATATCTCTTACATATAATAATATTAGCAAAAAACTTGCGTCCCTAAACAAAGATACAATAACGTAGAAAAATATACAAGAAAACTTTTACAAGCATAGATATCAAACACAGAATTAAACAAAATCTCTGAAGGTACAATAATTAACAAAAAAAATTATCGGTCCATATTACATTAAGAGCTGAAAAGATTGCAACTTCAAATTGTCAGCCTAATTTTGTATGTATACACAATATATGTGTAACACCACATTGGACCTTGAGATATCAGCGACTGTGTAATAAAATAACTAATAGATAAAAATTTGGTTCTGAATACCCAAATGATGACGGTTCAAATGCCTCTATTTTTTTATTTTTCTAAATCTTTTTCTAAAACTTAAATGTTAAAATAAAACCGTTAAATGTAATATATATTATTATCTCTGCACGATCACTTTTTGGTTTAATTTATATATAAATCAATAAGTTAAATGTAAAACCTCTAGAAATCACCCCCACATCAATGTATTTTTGCAAACTCTTGATGCCAATCTAAATAAAGTCGACATATCGTATGATTTTACATATGTATATATAAAATGATATAGATAATATCTAACAATTATATTTTGACATTTGAGAATTGAGATTCAAATTTTGAATTATTAGAGTCTACAAATGGAAGCATAATGAAGATACTGTAAGTGGAAGCACTTGAACCCTCTTCTTACAAAATTATACAGGGAGAGTTTTCCTTGAGAAATGACTGTACAGAGTAATAACTGCTTGTTATTACTGGTACTAAACCTGACTAGTACGGCATGCAGATGGATAAACATTTTTGTAGAACCAACTTCTAGTGATCTCAATGCATTGAGAGCAAGACTATCAAATTAATGTGAATTAGAGCAATGGTCATCCTCTAAACATTTAAAATATATTTCATTAGGTCCCTATCCAACCTGGTGAAAAATAGTGGAAATCCTACTAGAGAAAATACAAATCCTTCTTTTATAAAAGAAAAATACTTTAATGAATGGTATTCGATGTACTGACCAAAACTGAGAGTACCAGAAATTTACCATGAACTTGAAATATTTGAGATCTTAAAGATACAAGTATACAACATTTATTAATCAGAATATGCAAGGAACACAAATATTAATAGACCAAACTGATACTATCCTCTACCCTAGTTCATTACCAATATGAACTGACTGGTACTGAAATAACTATAGAATACAACCTGAAGAAACCAGTTAAGAGTGTTTACCTGTCAATCCTTCCCAGTTACCATTTGGCTTCTAATCTCCAGTTCAGCCTTCCTGAAAAACTCGTCCCATCCACTTCCTTCACTCATATCCAAATAATCATATGGCACCGCTGTTTTAATCCCTGGCCTTACCCCTGAAGACCCCTCCACTAACCTCAGCTCCACCTCTTCTCTCTCTTGCTCTAATTCGTCCCATTCAAACAACAGAGGTAAGGTGAAACCCCCCCAAGGGTTAAAATCAACCAGAATCACCTTCTTCTTTTTCTGGGTTAAATATACATCAAAGGTGTAATCTCTAGAACCGAAAACAAGTTTTACTATTTGATCAAAGAAATCCGAGATTGAATCAACAATTTGGTCCTTTTGGGTCAGAAGAGAAGGGTAAAAGGCTGTAACTTCACGCTGAGAGATCCCTACCAGATTCTTATCTCGAACAAAGCACCGGAATTCGTATTCAGGTCTGATATCTGGGACCCACTTTCTCAAAGCCAGGATGAATTGGAATTCAGTTTCAATTTGCTTCTGATTTGAATAGTCTTGGCAAGATGGAAGCGCCTCGGTCAAATCATGTATAACACAATCAGAGGAATGAAGCAGCAAACAAATTTCAGAGAAAGACGCACACTTTAGAGAACCAAAGGGAGACATCCACGTGGCATCCTTAGGAGTGCTCCAGTTCAATTTGGGCACCACACCTCCACCTAGAGCTGCAATTGATTTCTCGACCTCCAATTCCAATTCAGGAAACACCGGCGCCTTGATCTCAGAACCGGAATCGGAATCGGAATCAGAATCTGAGTTGAAATTGGAGTCCGGGTCCGCAACAGTGGAATGAGAAGGGAATTTATGGAAAGAGGAACTGGAAGCAGAATTAGAGACGGAGCGAGGAAGGAGAAAAGGAGCAGGGGAGTGGGACCCGTTGTCGGAGAGAGAGAGGCCCTGGAGGTAAGAGAGGAAAGAGGGGGAAAGAGGGAGGAAGAGAGTTGGGATGGTGTGGGGTTGGAAGAGATGGTACCATTCGTTGATTTGGCAACGCGTCAGCTCTTCTAGAAGCACCATCGCCGTCGCCGTCTCTCTCTCTCTATGGGGTTTTGTGGGTTTTGTAAGAGAAGTCCGTGGCGAATGGGGGAAGCAGACAAGGAAACGCTATCCTCTGCGGAGTTTTTCGGCGCCGAGCTGTGCGGCGCTTTTAATCTGATCTTTTCGTTTCGGATCGGACAGACTGGATTAAGAGTTCATCAAATTTTGAGTTTTTTTTAAATTCGGATAAGATCTAATCTGGCCTGTTCGTTTCGGATCGGACGGATCGAACAGACCAAATTAAAAGCGCCGCACGGAAAAACTCCACAGATAATAGCTTTCCAGCAGACAAGCAGTGTTCCACAAACCAGAAAGAAAACCGGTCGCTTTCATTGAAGCAAAGAACCGACCGATCAGCTTTAATATTCGTGCGGATTAGATTTACACTAATATTAAAGAACATCCGAAATTATAGATTGTGGTCAGATTAACTCAATTTACAATCAGACGACCAAAATACATTAACTCAAAAGAAAGCTCTTTTGAGTTAATGCAATGCGGACTCAATACTTATTAAATGAGCAAATGTTACGTTACGAAATTTTAATAATTAAAGTCAAAGGATTTAAAAGCAAGAATCCAAAATTGTGCTAATAAAATGGAAGTTTAAACCTTAATTAAGGTTCCTCTAAATAAGTAAATTAAGTATGAATCAAAACCGCGTTGAAATTTCGAGATTTTGAGATTTTATAGGCTGAGTGCGGATGGGTTGACCCGCACTGCGGGTGGGTGCGTCCGCACTCATGCAAACATGTGTTGATTTGAAATTCTGAAAAAATTGGCTAAGTGCTGAGTGCGGGTGAGTGACCCGCACTGCGGATGGGTTCAGCCGCACTCATGAATTCCTGTATTGAACTGAATTTCCTGAAATCGGCTAAGTACTGAGTGCGGATGAGGTTGACCCGCACTGCGGGTGGAATTCATCCGCACTACGCTCGGACTTTTCCTGAACTCTTGCCTAAGTCCCGAGTGCGGGTGAGTGACCCGCACTGCGGATGAGTGCGTCCGCACTGTGTTAAATTTCATGTTCTGAAAACCGACTAAGTCCCGAGTGCGGATTCTTGGACTTGTTTGATACTTTATTTTCAGGAATTAAACTGTTTATTCGTTTGTCATGTTGAATGATTAATTGTTGCATATTTTGGAATTCATGCTGTAGATTGATTCTTGCATAACTGAGAATGATTTGAATTGTTCGGTTAAGATTATTTGGCATGTTGGTATGGTTATTATTTGATTAGTTCTATTAATTGTTCTTGATGTGAATGAATCTGCCAGGCCGACCTGTTTAGGTGGCTGGATAAGGTAACGGTGACCTATCCGTTGACCTGTGTTTATGAATTTGCCAGGCCGACCTGTTTAGGTGGCTGGATAAGGTGACGCTGCTGACTTATGCGTTGACCTGTTCGAATTTGCCAGACCGACCTGTTTAGGTGGCTGGATAAGGTGACGCTGCTGATTTATGCGTTGACCTGTTATGAATTTGCCAGACCGACCTGTTTAGGTGGCTGGATAAGGTGACGGTGACCTATTTGTTGACCTGTTTAATGAATTGTGCAAGGCTGATGGTTGTTTGTGATTCTATTTGAATGAAATTGCAAGGTTGAGCGGTATGGCTGACTTTGATTCCGTGTGTTTGCATTTGTGTCAAGTTGACCTGTATAGGTGACTTGTAACCAGACCTTAGGATATGGTTAAGCCAAACAGCTACAGATGGGTGTCAGATAAAGGGTCCAGCTTGGTTGGCCATCTGTAGGGGCCTGTAACCCTACAGATGTGGGTTTGATAACGGTCCAGCTCGAAAGAACATATGTAGTTGCTACAAGCCCTAATAAATCAAGTTAAGCCAAATATATGTTGTGTTTTGAAACTCATCTTGGAAATTCCGTGAACTGTGTTTCAGGTTGATTGATTGTTGTCGAGCATTGGCATTTTGTTATTTATGATTATATATATCTGTTTGCATTGTTATTGTTTGGGGTTTCATTTTTGAATATGGAGTTTGATTGCAAGTCCAATAATTCAAACTGTGGCAAATTCGCACTGAGAATTTATTCTCACCCCCACCCTCCTGGTTATTTTTACAGGTACGGGTGCGAGTGATTCTGGAGAGGCACGCGAGTAGTAGGCCATAGTAGCTTACCATCTCATGACCTTAGTACATTTTGTTGTATAGTCTTAGGGTAGGCCTCGTGGTTGGTATCCTGATGAGATACTTTTTGTTGTATTATATTTTGACCAGACTGTGTACTCTGATTTGTGTATATATAAACTCGGTTTATATTATTTAGTTTTGAATTGTTAAGTATAAATTGAATAGCCTTGTAAGCATACACGGCGTTGTATGCTTACGGCGGGAGACTGTCGCATCCCGTGGCCGCGGGGTGTGACAGCAAATGCTAGTATTATTATTTTAACATGTTATTATTATTATTATTTTAACATGTTTATGTAGAGAGTACTTAAATGAGCAAATGCTAGTATCGTGTTCGTAAATTACAATAGAGACATATTAAAATATATTTTTATACACAATGATATATTTTTATAAAAAATATTTAATAATATCTATAAATAATATTAAAATTAATTGATTCTAAATTCAAAATTTAATAAAAAAAATAACATCAATTTAGTGCTAATTAAAGATATGATGATGCAAATTAATAAAATGTTAGACTATTCATAATAATTATATATAATTTGCGGTCACTGAAACAATGAGAAAATGTTCCACTCCAAGTACATCTAATCTTTATCTTTCTAAATGCGATTTCGATTCTTTTTTTAGCTTATGCGAATATTTGTATGCGCATACACTACTACAAAAACTGTATTTATTATAGCTCTTTTATCATCGGATGTGTTTCCGCATGGATAGTGTATGTAATCAGGGGCAGCACTGTAAATGCTTTAAACTTTTTACCGATTGTTTGGTCTAACCAAACGATGGCGTTGATGGCCCCCCTCCTTTACCACCCCCTTTTAATATCCTACCGTTGGTTTTGAGTGTCTCTGTGATATCAGATGGGTTATAACACTGATGGCGTGGAGGTGATGATCTTTACCATCTGTGATGTCAATTGGGCCGTCAGTTATGAATTGATCAATTCCAACTATGTTACATTTTGAACCGATGGCGATGTTCTCAAAGGGCAACATTGTAAATACTTGAAAAATAAATTGGTATAAATTAATTAACCACACTCTCATGTATTCAATTAATTGATTGTGATGTATTGTGTCATTAAGTTTGGAGGTATACCCTGCAATTATAATGAGATAATTATTTAATAACATACATAATACCAACTCAATAATATCTAATTAAATAGTAAGGATTAATTGGCTTTTAAAATTTTTGTGTTATAATTTTTTAACAAAAAAAATTCATAATTAAATTATCAAGATTAAAATATCACCAGGTTACTAGAGAATATTGAGCTAAATCGTGGATACTCATTGTTATCATAAGTTCATATATATAATTAAAAAGAAAAAAGAACTGCATAAGAAAGTTAAATTAAGTCAGATCCAAAGAATGCACCTAGTAGTATTAATTAATATTACCAAATTAACATCCAAAATAAAATAAATTCATATGTTATATTACAAAACATTCAAAACATCCATACACAAAACATCTAGAACATCCATACACATCCATATATAAACTAGCTATAATTGAAACAGTGTTCTACAGGTGTAACCGTAAAGTCTTCTAATAACTCAAATAAGAATATCTATCAAATAGCACGTTTAGATATATCCAATCCCGATCGGTAAAACCCACTTCCAGTGCTGGAAACATTAGTGTACAATTGCGACCAGCAACAGTTTCCAGATATATTTCGTAGTTCCTACAATTTCTCAGTCCCCCTTTACCAAATATGAGATATTATATCACTCGTTTTACAATAATATCAAACATCCAAAATTTAACCTCAACTATCTCGAGGTTTCTTTTGTCAAATGTTTCAACCAGCGGGACTGGAATTATAGTATTTTGCCATGCTGGTTCATAATCCTGATCACAAAACTGCAACAAATAATTGCCCAATTGATAACTAGATCTTTACTTTGAACTTTCTTAAAAAAAAAACCCTTTGAACAACAAATAATTAAAAATGGAGAAAAGCTATGTATTTGGAAAAAAAATACACAAAGCTGATGTTGTATTACTGTAATCTTTGTCAACTTTGGAGAACTCTCGAAGATCCAAGCTTGTATTTCCAAATATGAATTAAGAACAGAGGGAAACAGTGAAAAGTGTCAAGTTCTCAAATTTGAGATGTTTTTTCGACAACTCGTCTAAAAACAATGCCTACACATGTTTGGAATATTGAGCTAAATCGTGAATACTCATTGTTATCATACGTTCATATCAATTGAAACTTTTTAATTAATTCCCACAACATCAATTTAAAGATAGATTGATCAATTGATGGTCAGGGGTCAATTGATGTATGCATGCATGCTTACTATATAGTAAAAATGATACAATCGAGCTAGGTACATACCATGCGCAGATGACATCTGAAGTGAAACTCCAGAATATGAGCACCTATAACCTTGTGTAGTAAAGTAGTGATTACCCTCATGAAAGATCGGGCTAAAGAATCATTGGCGTTGATGTTGATGAAGGGCAAAGAGGTCCACATGTTGCTCCACCTCTTCGCTAGCAGGGTCGTACCCACTGCCTCCCTGGTCTCGAGCACCCCTAAGATCTTGTGAAGTATGTCATTGGACAAATTACTTATGTAGTCACTCATGATTGCGTAAGTTGAAGGGGAACTAATGAGATGAGAGGAACAAATATGTGATTACACAAAGAGGAATATAGAGAAACCAGAGAAACCTAGCTTAACAAGAAAGATCGGATGATACAAATAGTAAATGAGGAAGACAAAGAGTGTAGAAAAATTCAAGTTGATTAAACAACCATCTTAGAAGTTAAAACTTTTTCAATGAACACACAGTTTGAATTTAGATCCAACCGTTGCATCTGAGCTAGCACGAATATTAAATCACAATTACAGATCGAACTGACAAGTCATAAACTAAAAATTTCAAGTACCTTTGGCCTATATATATTATCGAAAGTTGTGTCTCATTTCTTTAATTTTTTGTTGGCATTAACGCCATTGGCTTAGGATTCACATCGATAGTGTTAGTACCTACACCATCGGTTAACCGATGGAGATCAAGATCACTATGTTGTTGTTTCGTCTACCCAAATAAATTTGAAATTTTAATATTTAATATTCGTGTTTTCTCGGATATGAAATTTTGTTATTTAATGTTCAATGCCAATCATTTGTATTTTGTTTCAATGTTAGAAAAATATTCATTGTTACTTATTGTATGTTCACCTACATCTTCTCTCTGAATGTGGCACTCGGTATCGCATTGAACAAAAGTATGTTCATCTAAATTATAACATAATTGTAATGCTAGTTAATTTTTCTATTTGTTAGTGCATGATATGGAGAACTTCAACGTGATATTCGAGGAAAAGATCAAGGCTACATCTCCAAAAGGTAGTAAAGCCAATTATTTGTATTTTTTTTCAATTTTAGAAAAAATATTCATATAATGTATGCACTCATATTTTGTCCAATTTTAGATAAAGCTCTAGCCACTAATAATGAAGGAGGTCATAATGAGAGAGGACCATCTGATAAGGCTCAGTGATGCATTTCCTATTTGATCAATCTATTGGTCACTCATGTACTGAACGAGTTTGATGAAGCACAAATGCAGACTGAATGAAAGGATGAAGACAACTTGTAACTACTCTTGTATGATTTGAATATAACTTGCAAGTTAATTATAACTACTCTTGTATTTCCTATCTAGGGGAAGGATGAAGGCAGGTTGGAGGGAATGATGCATTTCCTATCTAAGGGTTCTTAATTTTGTAACTACTCTTGTATGATTTGAATACAACTTGCAAGTTAATTGTAAATATGATACAAATTAATTAGTTATTTCTGTTTATATTAATTGTCTATTGGATTATATTGGTTTGTTGTTTTTGTTTTTGTTTTATATTATTTGTTGGTACTTACTATATATTGGATGTTATTTAATATAAATGGATGGATAATATATATATAAATAGAGGAGGGTTCAAATGCACCCAAATTTTTGTGCACTCAAATACACCCTATTCTTTTTCTCCGTTTTTAAAGTCCGAATAGTCAATCTGAACCGTTAGATGCGATCTATATATTAAGATGTGCTTGGAGACCAAATTTTATATTTTTTGGAATTTTTTTACTATTTATTAAGCCACTTTGAAAATCGCTGATCCAATAGTCCAGAAAATGTAAAATGAGCAATTTTCAAAGTGGCTTAATAAATAGTAAAAAAATTCAAAAAATGTAAAATTTGGTCTCTAAGCACATCTTAATATATAGATCGCATTTAACGGTTCGGATTGACTATTCAGACTTTGAAAACGGAGAAAAAGAATCTGAAAGATAGAGTGCATTTGGGTGCATTTGAAACCTCCTCATATAAATATATGTATATATGTATGGAGAGTGACTAATATGCATTCGGTAGCATATGGGCCGATAAGCATACGCTTCAAATTTGAAATTTTAAAATCTAAAAAGTCGATCTGAACCGTTCATCTTGTTCTCCATATTAATATGTTCTTGGAGACCAAATTTTACATTTTTCTGAATTTTTTTACTATTTATTAAGCCACTTTGAAAATTGTTGATCCAACGGTGGCTTAATAAATAGCAGCCACCGTTGGATCAACAATTTTCAAAGTGGCTTAATAAATAGTAAAAAAATCCAAAAAAAATGTAAAATTTTGTCTCCAAGCACATATTAATATGGAGAACAAGATGAACGAATCAGATCGACTTTTTGGATTTTGAAATTTCAAATTTGGACCGTATGCATATCGACCCATATGCTACCGAATGTATATTAGTCACTCTCTATATGTATGTATGTATGTATGTATGTATGTATATGTATAATATTTTAGGTCATTTTTTGTCATTTTTTGTCATCTTTCATAAATTATAAAAAATAGTAAAAAAATTTCAAAAATAGTAAAAATTGGTATTCTACAAGTTCAATATATAACCAATTTACTGAGTTACTTAGTTCGAAAAGTTCCGAATTTGATTTTTTAAAATTTGAATCGGTAGCACTTCGGGTGAAGTGCTACCGAAAACATATTAGCCAATCTCTCTCTCTTTCTCTACACACACATGGAGGCTAAACTAGTCTAATAAAGGCTAACTAAAAACATATATTCACATAAATTACCAACGGCTCAAAATAGTAACATGGCATAGCTATTGAACGGCGTTAAAAATTAAACACCGTATGTAGGATCACCATCGGTTCATTACCAAAGTAGATTCGATGGCATTTCTATATTGAACGGTACACACACACACATGGAGGCTAGACTCTAATATAAGCATAATTAAAAACATATATTTACATAAATTACCAACAACTCAAAATAGTAACAGATGGCATAGCTATTGTACGGCATCAAAAATTAAAAATTGTATGTAGGATACCGCTTCATTACCAAAGTAGATTCAATGGTATTTCTATATTGAACGACTTATTTAACGACCAAAAAACTATTATTGTCATATGTCCCTTATTTTCAACCGATAGTGGTTGGGCTGAACGCCATCGATTTGACCCGATGGCATATATGTATACCTTTCCTATCAGAGCGATATGCATCGATTCGAAACCTGATTACGGAATGGAATTTGAATCGATGATAAAGTGTTTTTCTATAGTAGTGATCCATAACTTACTTTTCTCGTAAGTTATTAAATTGATTCGATATTTTGAATTGTCTTAATCTTATAATAATTGACAAAATGGCATTCCTTAAAATATAAAAATAAAATAAAATAAATATATGACCAATTAATAATTTCTTAAATGACATTTATAAAATGAAAAAAAAAATCAGGATCAATTAAAAAATCAAGTATCTAACAATTAAAAAATCAAGTATCTAACAATCAAATAAGAGAGTTTAGGAAAGTTTTAAAAAAAATGAGGAAATATGGGAAAGTGTAGATTATATGAGATAGAGAGCGCTGGAGATTCGTAGATTCTGTGAGTACGTGCCTAAATAAATAAGAATCTACACGTAAAAAAAAATAAAAAAAGATACATAAAAAATGACATACTATTTGATCGGATGGCTGATATTCAATCCAAAATTTACTATTTTAATCAAAGTCATTGGCAGATAAAAACATCTACGTACTTATTATAAGAAAAGAGATTAAGAAAGGAAATATAGAAAATTTGAAAGATATATCAAAATGCATTGTATTTAGATTCTAAATCGTGAATAGTCAATCAAGTACTTATATATATTTTTTAAATTAGTATCTTTAAATGTCTATTAATAATTTCATTAATAAAAAAATATATTTACAACAAGTCAAATGATTCTCATTTCTAAATCTAAATTATTTTATTCTAATAAATTCATCTGAACTATTCTAATTATCTATTCTTACTTATCTTAACTCTTAAACACTATATTACCTTATTTTTCATCTCTTTTCACGACAGGATCTGTTTTCGTCCAATAGTCACTGCCCTCCGATGTCTGAATCTATTCACCATCACACTCGAATTAATCGAAACGGAGGTAGACTCTATATTCTTAGCTTTGACGATACCACGTTCTCAATTTCGCTCTCTTCTATCCTTTATCTTCCTCTCCGTTCGAGAAGATATAGACGAAAAAGAGGAGAAAATATCATGTATGGAAGATGACGCTTAGATAGAGTTCGCTCGCCTCTTTTGATTTAAGTCATATGTTTACTTGTGATGACCAAGTCATAAGAAATGAGAAAAAATTGAAGGCACTATTCTTCCCTCTAGTAAATTTGTCTCTAGAGACAACACACAATATTCTTTAATAAATTAATGGCATGTACCTGTAGGTTAGGAAATCTTACAATGTGTGGTTATTCTGTCATTATCTAGCTGGCCTAAAATTAGCATGCTTTACTTTAACCAGGGAGCAAATTCCTGGTACCAGTATTTATTTTCTTTTTTTTAAAATAGAGGTCCAAACCGTTGGAAAAATTTGAGACACTAATAACAAGATTAAGAGTAATTGCGTTGTGGATTTAATGATAATTATGTTGACTTAATTGATGCACTATGTAAATGTGAACAAAAAATTTCTCTTGAATATATTTGATTTTTTTTTTCTTGATTTGTTAGTTGACATCTCAAGTAACATATCACCTCTATTTGTAGTACTCCAACTTACATTAATTCTAGACATATGACATTTCATGCAAAATATCTGGATATATTTTCTTCATATCCTTATCATTTTTCCTTGGATATAATTATGCGATAACCATTTAATTTTCATATAACTAAAATAGATTAAGGATGGCGGAATATTTATATTTTTCTGTTCTTCCACTATAATTTTTTTGTAACCTCGCTATTTAGTGGGGGATGTCTCCATTTTGGGTTGATTCCAGATGAAATATTTTTTTCTAGAAGACGTGTAGAACAAACTGTTCCTGCATGTGAACTAACCAACTAGGCGTGTCATATCAAATACATGGAATAAACAAAGACTTGAAGGATGCTCGGGCCATAACGCCACCTCATTTATTCCTCCTCCAAGGAATAATATCAGATGGTTTGGGAATAAAAGTAAAGATGCATGTATGGATCTTAATTCGGGTTAAATTTCCATTAATGACTGCATGAACAAAATCATCTTTAGAAATTCCGAATAATGTTTTCGGGATATTCTTTCCTTGTAAGGAAAAAATGCATGCATATCATGACTTGTCAAATGGTTCAATGTTGTCATTAATTAATTGGTTTCGTCACCATGAGGTCTTTCATTGTTCAAATCATGCGAATAAACATGCTGGTATTGATAGGGATGGGGGCATTATCGTCTTTATTGGGTTTATACATTTATTAGGAAGGAAATACTGCTATTCAAATTAAACTTCTGGAAACGTAATCAAGCATAAGTTTATTACCTTCTATAATAACAACGAGTGAGTTGGATAAAGCCGAAAACATAACGAGAAAATAAAAATATCTGACATCATCGAGCATTTTGACGTACGCTTAACTTCAACGGGAGAATGAGTTCAACCATGCAGATGATGTTTTGTTAGCTAGATCCATGTCGAAAATGAGCATTTAAGTTCATGATTTGCAGAGAAAAATACTGCCTTGTTGTTTCTCCTGTATCCAAATTTCATTTCCGAACTGAGTTCTTCTTCTTAGGAACCAAAAAGTCTGATAAACTTAGCAAGCTGTTGATCTACATTCAGTTATCTTCTGAGCCTTCGAACTGGTTCATGCTTTAAACCGGCCCAAGTTGTGCAATATCACTAAAAACAGGCCTATTAACAATAATTACTGGGCCGGATCATTAGAGTTCTTGGTCTAAGCAAGACTAGCCCATTTTGATACGGTTCAATAAAATCTGCTGTACTTGTACCAGTACCGGAGACAAAAGGGTAAAAAAGGTTAGTTACCAAATTGTAAGCCCCTTCAGTTTGGGGTTACAAGATATGACAGATCAGACATGTAACACCAAATTTGAGAAGCTCATTGGAGCAAACTAAAATGAGCTTACAATTGTATACTATTGCAACTATCCAATAGATTTCTGAAGATGATGAAAGAACTTCAAATAAAAAAAATTATAATATTTACTTTTGGTGCAAACTTGATTCTTCGGAAAGCTTTCATCGTAACTCCATTGCATTCGGTGAGCAGCTCGTTATGAATGGCTGAAACAATTATTACACAAATAAATATGTAGGAGGAAAACTAGATTCTGCTAACTATTCTACAAGACATAATCACATAAACTACATTACATATTAAGATTAAGTCAGCTAAATGCTCATATTCCGAACCATCATAGCATGGACAATATCGTTTTGATTGTTCCAGCGTTAGCTAAATTTAGAAAAAAAAAAACCACCAGTTAGATATATTTTTCTTATATATCTTAAGGATTGGTGTTATTGACAATAAATTAGTCAGCCATTTCAAAACAATTCCACTTGACAATGCTCTTAAGGATTGGTGTTATTGACAACAATTCCACTTGACAATTATGATATATTTTTCTTGATTTAGATTGGCCTTATAACCCTATTAATTCAAACATAAATTACTCAACCATTTGAAAATTTGGTTTGGTTGCCTTTTAATAGGCGATCCAAATGATTCTGAAATTGCGCTGATATCTAAATGGAAATAATTTATCAATAATTATATTCAGATTTGGATGAATTTTAATATTGACGGTCACAATTGTCAGAATAAGTTGGTCATCCTTCCCAAACTATAAATCATACAAGCAACAGACATCCTATGTTTATTTATCCATAAGAAAGGTCCATTAATTGATCACAATATCTGGCACCACAATTATAACATGTTCAGAGCAGAATCCACATATATAATAATAAATAAAATAGAATACAATACAATACAATGATCATACTACATCGGATGATTATGATGATGACAGTGACAATGAGTTATGGAAAAAAGAGTATATATACATTAACTCATCATCTAATCTTACCAAAGAATATTACACATAACGCCTAAGTACAGTAAAGAGAAATAACATGCTGATTTA
Organism: Carex rostrata; assembly: GCF_964058835.1. Lineage (NCBI taxonomy): Eukaryota > Viridiplantae > Streptophyta > Magnoliopsida > Poales > Cyperaceae > Carex > Carex rostrata. Next base: position 2,080,289 of record NC_135948.1, on the reverse strand, counting down.
GATGAAAATATTTCTACATTGTCACCAGAAATCTCTACATGTACATATCCCACCAACAAATCTATGGAACCGGTTAATATCTCTCATTACTATCTCTCTTTCATAACTCTTTGAAACAAACTTCATCCAATCATGGCAATCCTTGCATATCCTCAATTTTTTAAATACCCTTATAGGCGGTCCTGACTTACTCTTGATCAACCCGTATGCAACCGCCATCTTCTCACTGTGGTGGTCTGCATTTGTCTCCTCTCTCTCCTTACCTAATTTAACATCCAAATCATCTAAAACCTCTGTGATCTCAGTCTGCACAGTACAATCTAAACCAAGAAACCCTTCACTGAACTCATGCCTCTTTCCACCAATCTCCGCCCAACTCTTACCCTCTGGGTTTCTATCCAACCTGTACCTTAGCCATGCATATTTGTCATAAACACCTGCTTTTCTGTACATGGCCGACAGAATGAAAAAGGGACTTGCATCTTTGACTTGAGACTCTATTTCTTTATCACTTATTCTTGCCATCACTTGTTCTGCCAGGGGTAAGTTACCATGCGCACAACAAGACCTAAGTAAAGACAGCCATATAACATAATTAGGTTGCATGGGCATGTGCGTCACCAAGTCAAATGCTTCATCTAATAGCCCAGCACGACCCAACAAATTAACCATGCACCCATAATGCTTTACTGTAGGTTCAATTCCAAATTTTGCAGTCATATATTTGAAATAAAGCTTGCCTTCCTGGACCAAACCCGAGTTTGCACATCCGGAAAGGAGACCAATGAACATTACACTGTCTGGTTGGTGGGACCCGCTTGAAATCATATTGTTGAATAGTCTTAGCGCATCAATACCGTGCCCATGCGAGGCAAGACCATATATTATAGCATTCCAAACATGTAGGGATTTGGTGTTTTCTGGTGTCTGTTGAAAAAGCAAGGTAGCAGAGTCAATTGAGCCGCACTTGGAGTACATACTAATGAGAGCCGTGGCAAGAAATGGTGTGAGCTCCAGTCCGGTTTTCAAAGCTAGTGCATGGGCCCCACGCCCCATATTTAAAAATCCCATTTCAGCACATGCTGAGAGGAACGTAACAATCGAGAAGGAATCAGGAGAATAACCTGTGTAATAAAGAGGCTCAACAAAATGGAAAACAAATGTTACTCTAATGGAATGCAATATTGGTCAGCTAAAATGTCCCAAGGACATGTCAATTTTGGTATCTTGTATAATAATCATGTTCCATTTGCAGGTCTTCACAGGTCAATACCTGTTCCTGTGAAATCAAAGTCAAGTACCGAGTCCCTCTGGTTTCAGATTCAGAAATAATCTAAGCTGGATAAGGTTCTGGGTTTAGCTTATGCAGTGAGGCACAAATCTCAGGTCTGGTAAAATTTTGCAAGCTTTCAGTATAAAAACACATACCTGACACGAGCATTTGGTGGAAGAGAGAAACCGCGCGCTCAGGCTGATCTGACTTAACACAGACCTCCATGGAAGAGGTGTAGGAGAAGAGGTTTCGTTGAGGCAATTCGTCGAACAGTTGGAGTGCCAGGGCGTGGAGAGAACATGAAGAGTAAAAAGAAACAAGGGATGACTGGACAAGCGGGTCAGAAGTTAAGCTACCAAGCTTGATGGAGAGAGCATGGATCTGTCGGCCGAGTGACACGTGGCGGTGGCGTGCACAAGATTTTAAGAGGCTGGGTAGGTGGATGCGGTTGAGATCATCACAGTTAGGAAGAAATGGCAATGTGCTCTCTTTTGAAGAAGGATTGATATGGGGAATGGTTGGCCTGAGGTGAGGAGAGAACCGAGGCAGCATGAGTAAGGGAGGTGCTGGCGCGCTCATTTGTGCTTCCACCGTTGGTTTGAGAGAATCAGCACACTAGCGGAGTTTAGAGATGTCGAATGGATAAGAGGTTAGACGAACCCGTCATTAGTTTGAGGGCTTAATCTGGGGTGATGATTTTTTTTTTTGCATGCTCAATTTAAAAGTTGGACAAATCATGAGATTTTTTTTTGAGGATGGTTCAAATGCCTCCATGTTTTTGTGCCTCCATCATATCTCCATCTCTCTCCATCATTTTCAAAGTTCAAACAGTCGATCCGAACCGCTCAACCTAACTTCCATACTAAAATATGTTTGTAGACCAAATTTTATATTTTTAGAAATTTTTTTAGATAGGTACAAAAATACTGTTTTTAGATGGTTCAGATTTACTGATTTTGTACTTATCTAAAAAAATAGTAAAAAAATTTCTAAAAATATAAAATTTGGTCTCCAAACATATTTTAGTATGGAGGTTAGGTTGAGCGGTTCGGATCGACTGTTTGAACTTTGAAAATGATAGAGAGATGGAGGCATGATGGAGGCACAAAAACATGGAGGCATTTGAACCCTCCTCTTTTTTTTTGTACAACATAAATGATGGAATGACGCAAATACATTCTTTGGATATTTAAAATTATGTTGATATTCTAAATTTCTATTATCATAAACACTCTGAGACTGGCAAAAAAAGCTAGTGGCTCACATTTCAAAGTATATAAATCTCAATAATAACACTTCATTTACAAAGTATATAAACCTCATGTACAAAGCCTTGAAAATTTTAATGGTTGCAGACTGAGATTTCAAAACTTGAAAATTTAAAGTGCTCATGAGTTTTACTTTAAAAAAACAAATGACATTAAAATTACTCAAAAGTATTTCTTCATGGATCTTATTTGAAAGATAAAATCGAATAGAAAACGTTCGTATTTTTAGATTCGTAAAATTCATCACGGATCATCGGAAAAATAAATTATAATGATCAGAGAAAAAATAAAAAAAAGTGAGTGAAATAAATCTTTCCGTTTTTGGCATGAAGACAAAAGTAGTTAGGAGTTAAAATTATATAGATTTAGAATTTTAATGCTTTTAGACAGAGGTTTACATGTTTGTGAGTAGCATTATAAAATGTTATAAACATAGCTTTAAATGTTTTGATATTAGCGCTGAAAATGGAAGTTAGACAACATTAGAATTTTTTTTCTGTTAAACTACTTGGGGAATGCGCTCGGGTATGATGACTCGGGGTACCATAACATTTCTCTTTATTGTATGCTCACATAGCAACCATGTTATCTAAAGAATAAAATAAATATCAACAAGTTACCATTGCCATGGATTAATATTGTCTAATGAAGAGAGAGAACAATAACATTTGGGAAAGAAAAAAATGCAATCTGATCAAATTTTTTTGTTCCCACCAAATAAAGAAGAGTTGGGTTCAAAAATGAAAACATAATTCAATTCCATCTCTGTAGAAATATTCAACCGAACAGTGCAATAGAATTTTTTTCTACCAGTCTTAAAATCCTTTTAATTCTTATAGGTTTAGAGACATCCGAACAGGCCCTAACTCAAAAAGAAAAATCAACATTCATATTCCCTTCTACAGGAGAAACATTTCAGTGCAAAATGAATATTAATTTAAAATGCATCTCTTGTAGAATAAACAGACATATCAGATATAAATATTTGTTTAATTTAATTATGGAGCTATATAATTTTGTATCATTATTTTGTGATTTGTAATTAAGACAATTGGGTTGAAGTTAAATAATGGCATCACTAAGTTCTTATGTTTGGCACTCTATATTTTAGAGCTAATAATTACACCATTGATTAACAATCTGACTTGAATGTCCAATAATTGGGACAATCAGAGATTTTGTTATGTTGATAGATTTATTAAGGGAAAATTTCCACTATACCCATGCAAAATTTTAAAATAGCCAATATCCTCATCAAAATATCATAATATCCAATATCCCCATTCAAATTTAACTTTCTTTCTTCTATCCCATTTTAATTATTTAACATTTTATTTAATTATCTAAAAATCTGAACGGACTAATATACCCATGAATTTTAACTTGAGGTGTCCATTGCTTCTTTTGTTTATTCCTCTTCAGACCAAATTTTTCTCCCATTAGAAATTTCTTTCTTCTTCCCATAGAACGCCGAAGCAATCAGGCCTCTCTTGGCCCTTGTGTGTGTCACTCTCTCAGAAAAACTGATATTTTTCTGGGGATCGCAAGAGAAGCCCTAGTTCTCCCTCATGCGTGCCTCTCTCGGAAAATTCGAGAAAATTCTAAGCTGTGGTTGAGCTTTTCAAAGGTCTAATCAAACATTTGTCTCAATTAAATTTTGAGATCTAATCAATTCAAAAAGGACATTGTTACTCATTTCGCAATTCGTGTTGTGGAGAGAATGTTGCTCTAGAATCTCCCGAGACAGAGACAAAGCGATGGATGATTTGGTGGAAGAAATAAGTTGGCATATTACACATTCCTCGTAATAATAGTGGCTGCTGGACCGATTTGCCAGTATACCACTGGAGCGCCTGCTGCTGTTGCTACCTTTAGTCAACATTTTGCCTTTTTTTTTTACTGTAATTTCTCTTTTGGGCTCTTATTTTAAAAATTTTAAAGCTCATCTGTTTTGAGCATTTCTTCCTTTTCAAACTTTTGTAGTTGTAACTTTATTATCAATGAAATTCAATATGGACATGATTCATATTTTTCCCAAAAAAAAAAAAAAATTCATACTCATATGCTAATTTACATGATTGTCTAGTAGATGACTTATTATGTTACACACTCCCTGTGTTACAACAGCAAAGTCGTCATACATGCAATTAGTACCAATATGCTTTCATATATGCAATTATAGTTTATATTTTCATATATTATGTTTCAATTACTGTTTCAACTTGTCACTGGTACCAAGTGATACAAGTGAAAAACGATACATCAAAAACTGAGATGTATGCACATGTTTAGAATGAGAACAAAATTGACAACTCCAAATTATAAAACAACACCAAATTGTACTCAAATTTTTAAAATACGCTAATATATCTAATTTACATTTCATATCCAGCACAGAGTTTACAACACAACAATAAAATGAAGATCAATTACAAAATTAAGTAACAACAAACAAATACATGTGTTATAAATAGATGTACAAGATGACAACTTGAAAAATGCTACCGAAGAAAATAACTTCTTTTTTTCATCTTTAACCTTTTACAACCTTCATTGTGTAATCTAAATTTCAACAAAAAAAAAAAAAAAATCAAAATACCAATGTTCTTTTTTTTTTCCGGCATGTTTTCTTCTTTTGTCCTGCCAGAATCAAGGCCTATAATCTTCCTTACTGCATCTTCATGATTATGTAATTCCTCCCTGTATTCTTGGCTGCTCCATTTCTTCATAGAACTTTAATTGTCAGTTGATCTTTTGCATCAATTCAGCAATGTTCTTCTTCTTTGAGTTGTAGGTGTGTGCGGCCAGCATTGACCAGGTCTAGAGAGCTTGAGTCATTCATATAGCTGTAGTGTAAATCAACATTCCCTGAAGATGTGTCCTCCTATTTCTGTTGCCAATTTGCAAAGAAAGAACATGCTGGCAAGCGTCCAGCCTTTTTTTTTGCAAATTGTCGTGAGTCATAAACTCAGAATCTTATTCTGAGTTGCCGACCACGTGAATATCTTCATCCTTGGTGGCGCTCAAACCTTCCAAATTCAAGCTCAATCGCTTCAGCTTCGAATTTTATTGGTTTCGCCGAGGGAGGTACACACAAGAGGGAGAACCTGGGCAAAATTTATTTTTCCATTCAATCTCCTTCAACGGGAAATATTAGGCGTGGGGATAGGGGAAGAAGAAACAGGACATCTCCATTCAAATTTGTAAGGGTATATTGGTCAATATAATTTTTAAAATAATTAAATAAAAAGTTAAATAATAAAATGGGGATAGAAGAAAGAATGCTAAATTTTGATGGAGATATGGGATATTATGATATTTTGATGGGAAAATTAGCTATTTCAAAGTTTTAGATGGGTACAAGGGAAATTTTCCCATTTATTAATATGATGTGCTCATGTTGAGATTACTGACTAAACTACGATATTTATGTCCGTAAAATGTAACATTATCCGCATACGGATTCGCTGCAAGATTTGTACCGATTTAACGCATACGGATCTTAAAACATATCGGATACAAATTTCTCCCGCTAACTGAAATATCGATAATTACAAAAAAACCATCATAAGAATTCCATAAATTAAATAAATTTATATCATAATCCACCGTAATGATCTAGCTAGTTATAATATATCTTTTTGTTCTGCTCTCCACACTCTATTCATTCTCTCAATAAACTCCTCTGCTCTCTTTCTCAGCTCATCATCGCCATCTCCATCTCCACATTCATCATCGCCATTGTCATCCGATGCGTCGAGATCTTTCGTCTCTTTTTCACAACTTTCAATTCCATCATCAAGCTCTGTTATTGCAGTCCTTCTCATCACTCCATAGTCTATGTAATTTATATTCCATTGCTTGCTGCTGACAGTGCTTCCACTCAGCAAGAGAACAGCTACGATTATCTGGCACAAGCAAAAGGCAAGAACTGATGGATTCCATGCTGGTACAGTAAAGAGGAGCATCGTCTTCTTCTTGATTTAGTAAGGGGTTTTGTTTTTAGTTGAGTGAATTTTGTAGTGTGTTGCTTTTATATGTGAAGCACTCTCTCTAGTCTCATGTGTGCTGAAGAAGATTTAACTTTTAATTTCTTTTCTATTTTTTTAGGAATGCAAAGCAAATTGTTCGCCTCCTTCCTCAGGAAGGAGTCAATAGTCAACGCTCCTGGTCAAAAATGATATGGATTTTCTGCGTCGCTTTTATAAATCATTCGTGTATTGGGTTGATTAATCTTTCATGGTGAGACTTACTTGCCTTTTTTTCGGCCACAGTTTTCAACTAAAAGTCTAAAACTAATAGTAACAGTATCAGTAAAAAAACTAACTATTATTATTGATATATTGATAATTTCATCCAATGAGCTCCATATTTGTGTTTTTACTGTAACAGTATTAAAGTCTGAATGCATTTACAACTCACCACATAGCCAATTCGTGTGTTTATAAGTCTAAAGATAAATGGGGTTTAATGTACCCCCTTCTCAAAATGTAAAACTAATTATTTGGTTATCATATTTTTCTTATATAATTTTTAAGACGACATCATATATTTTAAAAAAATAAAAATCATTGACATTTTATATATATTGACTCATGTGTCTAAAACTGTCTCTGCCTTTGTATCAAGCAGATACACAATGAGAAAAATATACAGTAGTAAACGGAAAATATTAAAAAAAAAAAAAACTTTTGAGCATACTGACTAAATAGTAGTAAACGGAAATATGCTTCAAAATCTTAATTTCTATAAGCTAAAAAAATGTGAACCAGAAATACATGAAGATTCGATCAAAGTCATTTTGAAAAATGTTTTTGCAACACATCCTTTACATCATTTGGACTTTTTATTTGATTTTTTTTTTTCTCAAACAAGCCAATAGCACAAAACACTGAAAAGGACATGCTCAAAACATTATAATCGGATACACTATAAAGAGTAAGGCTTGAGTGCTATGGATAGCATAAGGTCATCCGTGCTACGGCATCAAAAACCTATCGTATAAATTTTAAACTTCGATTTAAGTAGCTCAATAAATTAGTTATATAATAAACTTGTAGAATACTTATTTTTTACTATTTTTTATGATTTATGAAATGTGGTAAAAATGGCCTAAAAATAAAAGAAAATTGGCAACATTTTAGACCATTTTTTTGCCATCTTTCATAAATCATAAAAATAGTAAAAATATAATTAAAATTAGTATTTTACAAATTTATTATATAACCAATTTATTGAACTACTTAAATTGAAATTTAAAATTTATACGATAGGTTTTTGAGACCGTAGCATGAATGAATTATGCTATCCATAGCACCCAAGTCTTACTCCACTACAAAATATACATGCCAATTTAAGCAGATCATTTTGTTAAGTTGAGTATAAATAAATATTGTTGGGTGCACATATCTTGTTACCTTTTTCATGAAGATATTACTTTCTAACTAGTTTTTGGATCAATACTAATGGCACGTGTCTCAGCTATGGCGATTGGAAATAAATTTGTGAAAGAAAAAGAAAATTCTGTTTTAACTCGATTTATTGTTATAGCGGATCTTCTTTTCGGTATTCTTTATCAATATTTCAGATACACAGAAAACGAAAAAAGAGTTGGCAATATGCCATTCAAATGTCTCCTAAAAAATATATATATATATAAGGTGGTATTGTACAAACGGGATTTAGTGTACTTCTTTTGTTTTGCTAAATCATTACGAATTACGGGTCTCCAGGAATTAAATTGATGATAAATTACAATTCAAATTATCAGCCCATGGATCACACGGATAGATAGATGTACAAAAGCCCAGGTTTAAAGATCAATATTTCTCGGCCTTTAATTTCACTAAAATACCTCGGAATATTCTCTCAGCACTGTACTGTGAATGTTCCCGGTGTATAACGTACTAATAAGTTAACTTGTATAACTGGCAGTTTCGAACTTTTGATCCACAATATTCAGCTTCCAATATACACGACAAGAATGAAAGACCAGGTTTAACCAAACTTTATCGACTACAAAAGAAAAGCCTTTATCTCATATCTGCCCTTTCCCTATCCTACCCGTAAAATCCGTGACCTATCAGATCCGACGGTTATTCATTTGCTGATAGCTGGACCCCACAACTCCCGCTCCCGCATGCTTTCTCATTAAATATAAATATTATATTCGCCACACCTGAGCTTACTAAAAGCTGCCAGGCAGCCAGACTAGTATCTTCTTCTTTCCCACTATTCTCTCTTCTCGAAACAAGAGCAATCCTAAATCCCAATTTTGCCAAAAAAAATCTCAGCTCGGAGCAGAAATGGCGACGATCAAGTGCGTGAAGGCGAGGCAGATCTTCGATAGCCGTGGCAATCCGACGGTTGAGGTAATTTGTTTTTTTCAATGTTTTAACTGATTTTTGCTTCCATTGTCGGATAATCTCTAGTATTTCAATCTGGGAACTCTCTGAGTATTATCTGAACGAAATACAAGTAAATTTTCTCTTTGATTGTTATTTCGTGTTTGAATATTAATCGTTACCTTAAACCTGACTTAAACCCTTGTCCTAACAAATTTTTAGACTCGAAAGCTACACCCATGTGATCGATCTGGATCCTTTCATTAGGTTGTTAGAGGAATCAGTTTTTGGAGAGTTTAGTCTCTTACTAAGCTGTTTAAGACTGTAATTTCTGTATTTTATACAATGAAATTTAGACGTTATGGCATATATGATTTATAGATATCAGTATTTTATCTTTTAGTTTAGGAGCTATAGTGGAACTTTTGTCATTCAGAAGATACAAAAATATATATATATCTTGTTGAATTTGTTGAATATTTGTAGGTGGATGTTTGCTTGTCTGATGGAACCTTTGCAAGAGCAGCTGTCCCAAGTGGCGCCTCGACTGGTACCTGAAACCACAACAAATCTCCTTTTTTTATTTAATAAAAGATGGATTGTAAGATTAAGAAAAAATACCCTTTGATATATCATATCAATTGTAGGTGTTTATGAAGCTTTGGAGTTGCGAGATGGTGGATCTGACTACATGGGAAAAGGTGTTCTCAAGGTACTTTGTTTATATTCATTTTGTTATTCAGTTTTGTGATTTATTTCAAATGATATATGTTTTCTTTCTTTTCTGCCATAATCTATGTATTTTTTTTTTATAACTTCCGTATGTAGGCTGTGGAGAACGTGAATGCTATCATCGGACCAACCTTGGTTGGCAAGGTTTGTGCTATTCTTGTGCTTCATTTTATCTTGTTACCATTTCATCTTAAATTATATAACAATAAATGGTAGAGGAGTTCAACATACTTCATGATTTTGGCAGGACCCAACAGAGCAGACCCAAATTGACAATTACATGGTGCAAAAACTTGATGGAACTTCAAATGAGTGGGGCTGGTGCAAACAAAAGGTACCTTACTTTTCTCTAATTTCCAGTTGTTCCAGTTTACTTCGGATAATTTATTGTTGTGATATTTTAGCAAACTAAATTTAAATTCTTCTTGTTTGATAAAAAAAAAATCTTCTTTTTGGGATGAAAATTCAGCTGGGTGCAAATGCAATATTGGCAGTGTCACTTGCTGTGTGCAAGGCAGGAGCCAGTGTCAAAAAAATTCCCCTTTATCAGGTATGGAACCTTTCTTGATATGCTTTCATATTCAATTTTGACATATCTAACAAATCAGCTCCAACTTATTTTTGTTTTTTCTTGAAGCACATTGCGAATATTGCTGGGAATAAGCACCTGGTACTCCCTGTGCCTGCTTTCAATGTCATCAATGGTGGGTCTCATGCTGGAAACAAGCTTGCCATGCAGGTAAATAATAATCAAACAATAAACTATTTATGTACATTTTCTATATACTTAGATTAACAATAGTTTTCTTTAATAATGGTTTTCTTTATCTAATTGTCTACTTTTAGGAATTCATGATTCTTCCCGTTGGTGCCTCATGCTTCAAGGAAGCAATGAAGATGGGTGTAGAAGTGTATCATCATCTGAAGGTCAAAATTTAAATTATTTTTTTCCTTTGTGACGTAGAATTTATTTTCTTTCTTTGTTACTTTTTTTTACCATCATCTTCTTTAAAACTCATTTTTTTTATTTGTTTCCATTTTACTATGTTTACTTGCACGTTTTAATGTTCTTCTGCTATTAAAGGCTGTCATAAAGAAGAAGTATGGTCAGGATGCTACAAATGTTGGAGATGAAGGTGGTTTTGCTCCCAATATTCAGGTCTTTATTACCTCCTTTTAGAGTCGTGTACTTATTTGATAGCTTATTAGATATTTATCTTCTTATATATTATGGATTGTAGGAGAACAAAGAGGGTCTTGAGCTTTTGAAGACTGCCATTGCAAAAGCTGGGTATACTGGCAAGGTTTGTTTACCTTCCAATTATCTCTAGGAAATATATCATTTCGGATTAATTGATGGAATGTTCTTTTTGCATTTCATTTCCCTTGTCGTGTGGCAGGTCATGATTGGAATGGATGTTGCCGCTTCAGAGTTCTACAACGAGAAGGATCACACCTATGATCTCAACTTCAAAGAGGAGGTAAATTGTGCCTTACTGGATCACAAATTGAGTTCGCTTACATGCCAAAGATAATAGGTAAAAGTGAGTGATTAGTGAGTTTGGATAATAAAAACTAAAAGAAATGTGATTAGTGAGTGATTATTGAGTTTGGATAATAAAAATTATACTATCAGATTAAGAGCTTGATTAAGTAGTGCATCTAATAGTAACTAAAGTAAACACATTCTACAAGAACAAGTTAAGCCACAAAAAGGAATAAGTGATATATTTATATCTATTGTTTACTGTGAACTGTTTAAACAAATAACAAATGTAACATGTCTTTTAACTCTTCCCGCTTCTCTTTTTAATTTCATTTTTCCTTTATCCTTATTTTGATAGAACAATGATGGATCACAAAAGATATCAGGAGACAGCCTGAAGAATGTCTACAAGTCATTTGTAACGGATTATCCAATAGTGTCGATAGAAGACCCATTTGACCAGGATGACTGGGTACACTATGCTAAGTTGACTGAGGAGATTGGAGATCAAGTACAGATTGTAGGAGATGATCTCCTTGTTACCAATCCAACGGTCCGTATTCTTCCCTCTCATAGGCATATCCTTCGGTGTATCATTGAATTTTAACTTTTGAAAATGCCCCAGATATTGTTTGGTAAATGTAAGTGGCACCAGAAATTTCTGATTTAAATTTTCTTCTGAAACTATTTGGGTTATTTACAAGTACTAACAATGGAAGAGTCATATTTGGGATGAATTTTTACAATCTGGTGCTTTTGTGACATCAAGCTAAAAAAATAATTTCTAGTTACATGTTAACTAGTGAGCAATCAAATTTGATTAAATTTATAAAGTTGTGAGCAATGTGGATAGCTTTTGTGCTGATTAATTAGTAGATGTGCTACTTGCAAATATCCCTCCCAAAAAAACCAGCTAGCTGTTTATGCAAATGATAGGAAATGAAGGGCCCATGCAAAATCCCAGAAATATTTTACTGAATATTATTTTTAATATATCCTAGTTTTCATTGTAATCTTAATTTGATCATGTAGAGGGTTGCCAAGGCAATAAAGGAAAAGGCTTGCAATGCTCTTCTTTTAAAGGTACACAAGTAACCAATTGTGTGTTTTTAAACTTCTATTTTATCGTCATCCAATAGGTTAAACATTTGTGAACAATCTGATAGGTGAATCAAATTGGGTCAGTGACTGAGAGTATTGAGGCTGTTAAAATGTCTAAGCATGCCGGTTGGGGTGTAATGGCCAGCCACAGGAGGTACTAAATTCTCAATATATGTACACACATAAGCAAGTATTTGGACTCTGTACCATATATTTTTGATCTGCTTGTTAATTCTACTTGTAGTGGTGAGACAGAGGATACCTTCATTGCTGATCTCTCAGTTGGGTTGGCAACAGTAAGTTCCTTGACTTGTTTCCTTATTTCTATGAATGATCCGTGTCTCATTATTTCTCTGTATGAGTAAATTTGAAATAGTATTCATGTAAAACTGTTATTTCTTCAACAGGGCCAGATCAAAGCTGGAGCTCCATGCAGATCTGAACGCCTGGCCAAATATAATCAGGTACTATATATTATCTAGGGACCAATATATTTTGAAGTTTCAACTTGGTCTGCTATCTATCAGTGCACTTAATCTTGGATTTTCTTCTTTTGTGGGGTCATTTCACTTACTTTGGTCGAACCTCAAAATATCAAAGATACCTGTAAAATTAGATATGTCATTCAGACCCCTGTAATATATGTAAAACTTCTTTGGAGCCCATGCTTCTCAATTTTTGTCAAGGTATCTCCAGATTCCTTCTCTCTATGTTTATTGGCAGTGTAAAACTGACATACCCAATGTTTATGGTTACAGGAGATATTTCTCATTGTTCTGGGTTAATACATTATATTTGTATGTTCAATAGTGTCACAGATGGAACTTTCTTCGTTGTCCCACCCAAATCTTATTATTTTCCTATGAACAAAATGATGAGATCTAATTGTCCTTTTCTCAATTGTTGTTTTGTTTTATAGTTGCTAAGGATCGAAGAGGAGCTGGGTCCTGCAGCTGTGTATGCTGGAGCCAAGTTCAGGTCACCTGTTCAGCCTTACTAAAAACCTCTAAATATAGAACAGGAATTCTCTCAGGCTGTGAGTATTAACTGCTTGAGTTTTTCTTTTCAAGTTGATGTTATATAATATGATCAACTCGGATGTGTGATGTGTCTGCTTTTGGGGTGAAATATAACTTTGCAAAAGTCTTATTATCTGATATTCTGATGTATTTGTTAATGCTTCACTTGATAGCGCTCCATCGGCCTTGAAAATGTTTCAATTGTTTCCTTGGGTTCTTCAAGCCAATACTGGGCCTTGGGCCGGGTCCATGGATGATACGAACAAAATCATATCATATATATCTAAATATTGGGACTGCGTCATATATTTTCTTTCGAAAATTAGGTGGATTTACATACAAAAACAAAAGCATTTGCTACATCAGCTTGGCGTCACGATTTTGACTGAAAACGATATGATGAAGATAATACTCCTTAAAATAACACAATATTATCCTCAAGTGATAGGCTGATAGGTTACAAGATTACATGCAATGTGAATGGATTCGTCATGTCAAGGAATATTTATTGAACGAACAATGAAATTGCGCCGTAGCTTTCTTTTATGCTGTGGCTTGCCTAGTGACGCACATCTCCATTTAACCTATGTAGTAGCTAACAAAAATCTTCCTTATAAAGTTAAGCGTACAGTTAGCCAAATGATCAGCTTGCGTAATAGAAAAACTGATACAAATATTTTGCTCATTATTTTACAAAGAGAAGAAAACAAGCAGCATTATACCTGCCTGCGAATAAGCCTCAACTGCTCTCTTGCCTTCTTTTCCCCCTCTATCTATTGTTTTTTTTTTTTTTTTATATCCGATATCGTGTCATATTCAATATCTTGTTGGTCCTTTTTAGTTTTTTTTTTTGTGTATAAAAATGCGAAAGAATTACACATTGGAAATGTATATTGGTTTTGTGATTAAAATATGAAAGTATTATATTTATATACCGAAGGATGTTACACTAACAGTGATTTTCAAAATCCAGAACCAGAGGACTGAAGGGATGTAACAAGTGGGTTCTGCAACCTGAGGTCAGGTACCTCATTTCTTGAGGTTATTCTCAGTCAGTAAATAATTCAGACCTAATTGAAATTTACGGATCTTTTTAAAATTAGTACCGATTTATAAATAATGGTTCGGATCTAACCCACGATGAGGTACTTCACTGGATCTGAACAAATTAGAGAAATGATTTATGCAAATGTCTCTGTGGTCCTCATGCCGAATCTAGAGGCAGGGATATTTCCAGTGATCGGAAACTGGAGAAGATAAGATGATTGCTTAAGCTACTTTATTACAATTGTAACGAGAGGTCAATAAAGGTAATGATTCAACAAACGGATACAATCGGACCCCACCATCCGTCTGATGCAGATCTGACGCTCCATTATCATCGTTCCGTACATATTGTGGGCCCCAATATCCACTATTGATTTCAGGCCCCACTTATCGCTGTCACCTCGATACGGATGTAGCAATCATCTTTTTGAGGTGCTTCTGATTTTATATACTGTCCATTCGTTATTCAATGGAGATGTCTTTTTCTATTTTAAATTGGCGATGTACTCCTCTCCTCTCTGTTAGAGCAAAGCCAATAAATAGAACAAAATATCACAGTCATTTCATTCTCTTATAATTTAAAAAGCTATAATTGCATCTTAAAATAATTATTTTTCTTTTACTTTTTAAAGATAACATACATACATTCGAACAGATCTAATAAGTAGAACAAACGATCATTGTCATCTCATTCTCTTATAATTTTAAAAAGCTATATAGATCTTTGTTAATTATTTCTTTTGTTCCTTTCTTTTTTGACAAAATGTGGTCATTGATCATTTCTTTTGTTAATCATTATCAAGATGAAGAACTCTATATCAAAGAAACATTAATTCTATTGGTTTCGCAACAACACTATTTATTCTCCTATAAATTAAATTAAATTGTAATAATCTTCAATTGAAACCTATCAAGAAATATTTTGTCCGACTCTTCAAGTCTAACAAAGCTCGTTTAATTACATGAAGATGTGGTCTACATAAAGGATAATATATATTTATTCATATATTGTTAAATCATAGTGTATAGAATGTAATTTGAATATTGCTACACGTGTAACACTCATGTGAAGTTGAAATTCCACATAGTTAATTTGAACTTTTCAACATGATCTTCATATTGAAAATGTGCTTGGAGATCAAATTTTATTTTTTTTAGAATTTCTAAAAATCAGTGTTTTTCTGAATTTTTATTATTATTTTATTTAATAAAAAAGCTGTGTTTTCAAAAATTCTAAAAGAATAGTAAAAAGTTTCAAAAAAATGTAAAATTTGGTCTCTAAGCACATATCAATATGAATAACATGTTGAGAAGTTCGGATCGACTGTTTTAACTTTGAAAATAGAGATATGAGCGGAAAATAAAATACTATCTTTACTTCCCAAAGGATGATAGATAGTAATATAACTTGAGCAAAATTTTAGAGGAGACTAAGGTAAGATTTTGAAGCATCATTAATTTAAAAAAAAAAACTTTATAACAAAATATTTAGAGAGATTATATTTATATATATATAATATATTATTCATTAAAATGAAAATATTGACTAAACTTAAATTTCAAATGAACCGTCATCCTTTTTGGCCCGGGCAACACAAAGCTTCATCCTTTCTGTTATGGATTGTAAGATATCACTTGCCAATGATATGAAACGAAGAGGAATGGAGAAGATAATGGAGAAAGTGTACTTGAGAAAATAAAACCGAGGTTTCAGAACAGGACCCGGTCAATGCCGGGCTGCTTCGATTCGTTCGTTTCACAGATTGTGGACCCCGCTTCCGTTTCATTTTAATGAAAAGGCATTACACATATTTTCCTATTGCGGGGCCCACTTTTGTGTACGGTCACCCAGTGGGATCCGCCACGAAGGAATGTCTGGAGGCGAGGTAGGCTGCTGTGTATACCAACCCCTCCAGTTAATACTGGAGATATCCCTGAAAGCCTTGAAAATGGGTATTAATCAAGACTTCAACATCACGTTTAGAATAAAAAAGCAATCCTCAGATACCATTTTCATAAGGTGATGATATTGATCTGCAGGATCGATCTAGTACATTTAAATTAAATAAAGAGGACCAATAATCGATCTGATCTCGACTGGATTTTGGATGTAATTTGTTAATGCATGATTTTTGTACCCGATCCAGTAGTGGGATTTTGCAATCTGTGGTCCTGATTTGATCAGCTTTGTTTCAAGTGGAAGGCTGTTCCCTTGTTCAGAGGCAGCTTTAATTAAAACTCCCCTTATGATAAAATGATTCAAATGTTCTTATTTCTTTTTCTTCCTTTTTTTTTTTTTTTTTTTCTCTGGTCACCTGAACTTGTCAGCAATTTGTGGAATATAATCTATTACAATGATTTGGTAGTTTTACTGAGAATCATGTTATTTACATTCAAAATTGCTTGAAATCAAGCAGATGTGTCAAAACCAAATTGCAATTTTTTTTTTCTTGCTGCTTCTTAATCAATCAATTAATTATTTGGCTAACAAATCAAGTAAGAAAGTTCCTATTGGCAAATTATTGACCCTGTAGGATAAAATGACAAGAATATAGAGCATTTTATACATCCATTCAGATCAAAACACAGATAGAAGAAATTATATGCATGAAAACTATCCAACAATTACATATATATAAACATATTTAGATCCTCTTATTTGCATATCATCAACTACTCAACCTTACAAATTACAATTCACCACATGCAAGTGATCCGTACATCAGACCACAAAAAACCTACATAGAGAAAAATCAGGAAACTTAAAAATATGAAAAGTAATAATTATGCTCACAATGTCTATCTTTTGTTTGCATGGGGTGCTATCATGAAAGAACCGGTACGGAAATTATCTTACCAATGTAAGGGTAAATATGGCTAATTATTATGTCTGAAAACACTGTATAAAAAGGAGAAATCATTAATAGCAACATATTAGTGGTCTGACTCTGGTCCACTCCATTCCTTGATATCTAACATTATATATACACAAGCATTGATTTATCACACACACTGGTAATCATTAAATTGTCATCACAATTCAATTCTAAACTTGTCATATATAATATATATTTGCATAATTAAGCATCTATCATACCGTTTTTATGATACATATTTTTTAAAAATTGCTAATCCTAGACAAAAAATAAATCCAAATAAAAGATTTCTCAAAGAAATAAAGGCCAAGAGGCCAAAGATATCTCTTACAATTGCCTAATGTACCATATATAGTTTCTTCTTCTTCCTTTTCTTCTTTTCTTACTGAAATGCAAACGAAACTTCAATTTGTTTCATCAATCTGTATTCAGAATGTGCATGCAATGACCCGCTATACAGAACGCAATAATTCAAGTACTAGCTAGAGTGACTGTCTTATATATGCTCTTCCCCCCTGGAGAGAGAGAGAGAGAGAGAGAGCAGTAAATAAGAGTAGGTGAGAGGTCACCATTACAGTTGTCTTGCCGACAGGTTACTATACTCCTGCTACTACCCTTCCAACAAATTAATACTCATAACCTGCGTTCAATTTCAGTTGCACCGATATAAACGTATATATATAGTACTGTAATACTAATACACTCCCTTTGTTTTCGTCTTCTCAAATTATACAAGATATAAATTTGAAATATGATTCGAGTATATACACTAGTAAAGAAGATAGTTGGGGTAAAAATGAAATAGATGGCGTCCATTAAAAAAAAAAAAATTACATAAATCTTAGTACAGAAGATTGCGTATCAAATTTTCAGCTATCGGTTTAATTAATGTTTTCGACATTTTTTGTTCCTTCCGTTTATAAAAAAATTAGAACGTACCTCAATACCTCTTTCATAATTTGCCTCAAAAAAGGAGAAAAAAACAATTTAACAAGGATGAGACCGAATAACCAAAATTATTGTTGGAGCACTGTCAAGAAGTATGTCCACAGTGTAATTTAATTTTATATAGAACTTAATACTATACAAATTTTACATATAAACAGTCACAAATTATTTTACTGTGAAATAATTAATTCCTATGATCCTATATATATATATATATATATATCAACCTAGCTATATGTATAAAAAAGACCTTAAATGTACGAATTAATATCATAACATATCTACTGACGACTATACTGGTTTTTCATAATATACGGTAAATAGCATCAGATTCAGGTTAGGTTGAGTTGTTAATGGTGGGTCCCAATTAGCACGTCTTATTGTGTAACCAACCTTCTTAAGTAAAGGTAGGTTTAGTGTGCTCATTTTTAAACGGTTAAACCTACCCATTGAATCATCAAAAAGGCATAGCCTTTTTATTTTATTTTTTATCTACAGTACCCCTAGCTAGAGAAAAACCAATAATATTTGGTTACCCATGCATTATCGATCTCCCACAATGGATGTAATTTAGTAATTAATACAATGTATTTTTCTGTGAATTATTAACTATTAAAATGTACCGAGCTTATAGGTTAATGGAAGTGGCATTATTTTAATTTCACATCAACTTCTTTGTATGTTTGGATGAAACAAAGAATAGAGCTAATCTCAAAATTGAGAATAGTAGCTAACTCAACTTTTGGTTGGGTTAGTAGAACAGTGAGCTAACCCATATAAGACAAACAAAGAATAGAGAGTTAGTGCTATTCTTGCTCCATCCAAACGCATCCATATAATAATAGAAACTAGGCTAAGCTGACATTTTTATTTATATTTATTAAAAATAACCAAGGTTTTGAGTTTTTATTAAAAATACCTAAGTCGTAGGAATTTCCTGTGACTTGGAATAAGGACCCTGATGACTTGAAATGAGTATTACAAACTTTTAGTATATATAAATATATACTTAGTTACTCTAATGCTACTCTGTCGGATTATAAGCGCATAATCCTACTATGTAGTAGTGCCGGGTGTCGATTCACAGGGATAGATCTTAGTAGTTTAACAACAATAACACCAGTTTAGGTTCTTCGAGTTTGTTTGGGTTGCATGAATACTAATAATAATAATAATAATAATAATAATAATAATAATAAATAATAATAATAATAATAATAATAAAAAATAATAATAATAATAATAAATAATAATAATAACAATAATAAGAACAACAACAAGAATATATCTATAACCCGTTGCTTTTGCCTTAAGAACGAAATGACAGCTCGGAGTTCGGCATTTAACTTCCATCCACTTTGTGTCACTTCTCTTTGTATATATCTCCTAGTTCTTGCCAATATAGTACTCTCTGATCTTCTTCGTCAGTTTTTCTTTGTTTTCGAAGTATTGGTCGGGAGCGAGCTCACTCCTGTATTCAATCCGATGACTATAGTAAGAAACATCTGCTTCTCAAAAATCAGATATGTCATTGAAATTTACGAACATATGAGTCGCAGAACGGCCACTTAACAACATATTTCTATTTTGACTCAAATTGGGCTGTGTGTCATCTTCTACATTAAAATCATCTTCTTCATCATCAGGGTCCCAAGCTCCTTCCGCCCATTCATCCCCAGTTTGCGGAGTCTCCTCCGAAATTTTGTTGATAAATTCAAAATCCAACTCGGTTGGATCTTCCTGTACTAGTGGCGGTCTGGGGTGAGGATTTGGTTTAGGCATAGATAAGGATGAAGGACCCCCATACATGGATATAGGTGGGATAAAAGGTGGAGATTGTGGTTAGGGTGAATTACTGTATATTTCTGGTTCTGGTTCTGGTTTTGGTACGAGAAAAGAAGTGTGTGGTTCATAATTTTGTTGATTATTTTCTGCAATCAAATTTTGAGCTAAACTTCAAGCCCCCTAGCTCTCTACGACTTTTGCGGGCAAAAACTTCGAAGTCATCATCGTCAGACTTCACAACCCGCGCGATCAGGCCTCTCAATGCCCTTTCATCTCCAAATGTGATTCTGACAGACCTTTCTGCTTGGACCATTTGGCTTATTATTTTTAAGTCCCAATGATTCCTATTGTAACTATTCGCTTCGTAAATAAGCGATTTCAACTCATCAAATAAGAAATTTTCATCAACCCAATAGATATTTGCTGCAGGTTTGGAGTAATGTACCCCATACTGGTAAGTTATGAACTTCCCTCCAAAATATACTGAAATGGTAATAGACATGGCCAATAAACTACATTCGTAAATGATAAATATTTTGTCAGTTTACTGATTTCAGTTGTAATAGTTGCAAAAAAAAAATACTCGAAAATCACCTCATCCTTCTCTCTTTCTCTTCCTCTCTTTCTCCGAATGTTGAGTTCTGCTGAATTTGTGAGGGAAGAGAAAGAAACGAGGTTTTTATAGTGAAAAAAAGAAAATAATAATAATAATAAAATACTCAAGTCACCAGGGGCGGACCAAGTATAGCTCAGGGAGCCCCCCCCCCCCCCCCGTTTTTTCAGATTTAATAGAAAAAATAGGTGTAGTGATACCTTTGCCCCTTCTTGGACCCATTAAGCTCAATGCTGCTTCAAGTCTTCTCTAAATTATTTGGGTAATACTAACGGCCAACATCTCAATCTGGGGAGTCGTTATTCAGAAAGAGGGGAATCATAATTCGGAACGAAGAAGAAAGCTTAGATCATTATAAAATATTGAATAGACTTGGTTTATATATGATGTACAGTTCTGTTTTGAAAATATAACATGGCTTATTGTGGACCATATCTAGACATGTTATTACACAGGGAGAAGCGAACCAGTTATTAATCTGCATTTATTAAAAATAATGTTTAGACTGTCTAAAAAAAGCATCGATTATTATTAATAATAGCATGATTTTATTATTATTAAATAGAGACAGTTTGTTTTATTTATTTATTAGTTTTACTTGAATAAAAATATAATATTAATTGTTTATGTAATAAAATATTTTCTATGAAAATAAATTAACGAATATACAAAATAAAATATGAAAATGTAAAAGTTAAAATTAAATATTTTATTTGTCTTTTGTAAAAAAAATTCAGTTTTTATTGTTTTATCTAATAGTACGTCTATTTAATTTAAAATTAGATATATATTATTATTTTTTAAGTAATACACTACAAATTTGATTATTATCTGTTCAAATTTAATTATTATGAGTGTTGGAATGGATTATTTGACAAATTTAGTATAAAACATGCTTCTGCTAAAAAAATATGAGTTTCCGATTCAATTTATCCGATTCCGACCGATTCACCCAATTACGATTCCATGGTCAACTATCCGATTTCGATTCTTATTCCGAATTTCAGAACCATGAACTGAATACCACACACATCCCTCTCGATTATTTCATTATTGTTGTTACCATCCCAACGCTACCTTGTACCAATGTTATGTTTTCTGTTGAATTGCTGATGTTTTGGAGATGGTACCAGGTGTGAATGTTATTCCGATACCCATCAGTCAGACAAGGGCTGATTTTTGTAAAATTTTGTAAATAAGTCTTAATTAAAACTTTGTTGGGGTTCTAATTCTGCAAATCATTCAAGTTTCATTCCAATTCTATTTATCAGTACCAAGCAAGCATCAGTTGTACATTTTAAGGCCATAAATTTGAGTTTGTACTATATATTTCTTTATATATTTCTTGAACTTTATTTTACTTACATTTCTTGAATTGGGATAAATTCGGGTTTTATTTTGTTGAATTTTTTATTTATAGTACTCGATTAGCTAATGAGTTTGAAACCGATAAGTTATAATTTGAATCCGATTTTTGCCACCCTTGACAGAAATCCTGCGTCCGCCCCAGCAAGTCACAGGAATTTCCTGCGACTTGGGCCCTTATTTCAAGTCGCAAAAAATTCCTGCGACTTAGGTATTTTTAATAAAAACTCAAAAACTTGGTTATTTTTAATAAAATATGTTAAAAAATGGATATAAATAAAAATGTCGGTAGGCTCAGACTACTTTTTTTCTTTTTCTTTTATTTTATTTTCTATTTATTTTTTTGTTTTTTATGTTTGGAAATTATTGAAGATGCAAAGCAGTTTTGAGAGCCGTTATGTTTGAAGATGCCAAATAGATTTAGCTGATAATCTGGCAAAGTAGGGAAGGTTGAATGGGTGGTGCTACACTGGCTTTACATTTCCCCTTTTTCGTTTAGCAGGCGATTAAATCTGTTTAGATAGTGGGAAGGGGTATGTTTGCTGTTAACAAGAAGTCACCTATGTTAATTTGCAAGTATTTGTTTGGATCAATGAAGTGTGCCTACGGGCTTATAAGCAAAAAAAATGAAAAAAAAGAAGAAGGTTTTTGGTACATAAATAATTAGTTAGTGTTGTACTACATTATAAAGTCGAGAAATGAAATTCATTTGATACAAGTAATTTGATAGAAATCCATGGATGCATATATACTGTACTCCGGTAGCTGAACTAGTTTAGAAAGAAATAAGTAACTGTATGATATGAATTATATTATTATTATTTATTTCATAGTTGAACGAATTGAATGATTAAATAACTGTCCTTGGCAAAATTAATGCATGCTGATTCATCAAGGGCTGGTGAGGGTACACATTTTGATGACAAGTTACAAAGCACCCAAAAAAAAGGTGAAATGCATGAAAATACTATTCCAAGGAAGGAGAAAGGGAGCATTTGTTTCCATTAAAGGAATCCTTGCTTGTATGATTGCTGTCTTTCTCTCTGCTTTAATTGATTCACTGGACCCGTCCTCTGTTCATGGCTACCCACTAAAGGGACATGTTCTCAGTATATAAAATGGAGATGATATGCAACTTTTGTTATGGTTAGATAGCATGAAAAAAGAAGAGTGACTCATGATACCATTTACTTCTGACTGCTCAAATGCTGGGCTTTCAAGGCACCACTTCTCTATGTTGTATCTGTCCTCTTGTACCACAGATCATGATCTCTTTTCTTTTTGTTATCAAAATCCATACCTCAACAATAATTGAAATTAGATCCTCTCATGTCAAGACCTTGGCTCTTTAAATCTTGAAATGTGGAAACCTACAGTGTAATAAATTATGGATTTGGACATAATATATAATATATTGATTGGCATATTAATTGTTGCGTTCCATGTTACCATTAATTAAAAACCCATCATTTTAGTCACCTAGTGTGACCATATATACTGAGTACTTGAACACAATTAACGATTAATCAACAAGGTGCTAATCATGGCACAGTAGTAAGCCATAATCAATAATTGAAACCAACATTTCTTAATTTATATCTCTGTTAAGTTCACTACTATATTAATCATAAACATTTGGGAATGGACATATCGATACTAAAACATTGCTAATTCTCTTTTCCTAAACTATTTTATATTATTCACATCAATATTTTTGTATAAAATTAGTGTAGGGACTGGTTACAAAGTGCAAAGCGCAGGGGATAGGGGATCGAGAGCTTCTAGCGGTGCATGCTAACCGCATAGTAAATTGGTAGATGGATTTGTTGAGATCAACAAATTGAAATTTGCAAAGCCATAAAAGATTCATTACTGCGTTCGAGATCAGAATTAGTTGTTGTTTTTTCTTCTGGTACAAAACGCACCTCATAATTTATTTTATGTGGCAAAAACGATATTTACATGGCTTTCAATGAATAAATGAATTATGATATTGTCAACTCATCAGACAAAATATATCTAGTAGCTAGCGAAGCATCCATACAATAATACATGTCATGAAGTTGTTTGAAGAAATTAGATTAAAATATTGTGAATAAATTTAAATATGGACAACAAGTTAGTAATAAAGGTAATAATTATAAACATTAAACTCAGTGCATTATGAAAGGAGCAAGCATATTGATGTACAATTTCATTTTTAGCAGAAGCACAGAAAGGAGAGAAGAAAATTAAATAGCACATGTCAAGTGTAGAGATCAAGTAGCCAACAATTTTACAACCACTCATTATCACATATGTCATTTGTTAAAGTCAAAGTATTTACTCAAAATGAAGGATATATAGAAAGGAAATTAAATTTATAGGGGTAGTGTCGAGAAATAAAAATCTGTAAATTTTTAAAGTTAGCCAAAATATCCAAAAATTTGTTTGGAAACCTCTTAAAATTTTCTATGTATAGAGAAGTATATGAAAATATTTAGGTTTAGATTACAAGATAAATTTGAAAAAAATATTCAGATATAGGTGCTCTACTAATATATCTAGATGCATATGGTAAATAGGATAAGGTCAGTTTTACAAATATGTAAATACTTTGTATTAGCTATTGAGAGTCTAGAAGTATTTTAGGTCAACTATAAATAATGATGAGATGTAGCATGAGATATAAAAAAAATTAAGAAAGAGAACAAGTGAAACAAAAAAATAATAATTAAGTTAATTATCACGTCTCTCCTCTCCTCCAAAATCATGTTACAACTTTACTCATAATTAAATAATAATAAGCTTAATTATCATCACTAATTTCCTAGCAAAGTTTGACCTGTATAATTAATTAAATTCTAGAAAGACCTAGATGCAATATTTTTTTTGGAGATTATAAGAAAAAAAAAGATGTATCCAATCATATTTTATCCGAAATGTGAGAAACTTTAGACAAGCAAAAAAAAAAAAAAAAAAAAAAAAAAGGTAGATATTTGCAATCGTTTCCAAAATTCACATGACATTCAATATTATAGAGGTGTTATTAGGAAGATATTTCAAATGCATATTGGAGTGAATTATATTTCTCTGAGTATTTTATGGTCTAATCATGTAGTATGTAATTTTTTTTGTTCTGAGGTTTATTTATAATTAATGGTTAATTTAAATAATTGAAGCTGCTTCGTGTGGTTTCATTCATCAAATCAAAATGAAGTTATATTTATGGCTAAATATAATAAGCTCTCTTTAATTATTATACTTTTTATTATTTTGTATATACTATTTTCAATATCTTTGGGTGAATATTTCATTTTAGACGTCTCTCACAGAAATTGAAGAAATTTGACAAGAATCAAGCCATGATCAAACTGGAAACATTCCCTTAATTTGTTCATCATATTTAACTATTAAAAAGATTTCAATAATATCTCAATTAATCACAATCTAAATCATAAATTTTGTTATAGAAATATATATAACTGTTGATATTTAACTTTTCGATATTTCCTTCAGTTTAACAGACCGGAAAAAAGATTTATATTTTATATTTTCTAAAAGTGGTGTATCGGAGAAAATCTCAATAATTTCGATAATAAGTTTTTTAAGAATCATTATCTTGCTTAGCGGTTTCTATGAAATTGGTGGCAATTCCAAATGACACTTAATTATAAAAAAAAAATTCAATAGTTTGTATATGATCACTTGAAAAACTAGAAATATATATTATCACTAGTGGAGAACATACAATTAGTGTCGCCTTAAAAAACCGACACTAATACTTTAGTATCGGTCGTTTACAAAAACCCGACACTAATAATATTAGTGTCGGCTATTTATATGTAGGCGATACTAATAACTGAGAATTAGTGTCGACTGTTTATAAAAATGCGACACTAATGTATTAGTGTCGGCTGTTTATAAACAACCGACACTAATACTTAACAATTAGTGTCGGCCATTTATAAACAGCCGACACTAATTCTCAGTTATTAGTGTCGCCTATTTATAAACAGCCGACACTAAAGCTAAAAAAATTTCATTTTAAGTCCCGCGCACCTCTTTCAAACACACACCTAGGGTTTAAAACATCTCCTTCACTTCGCTTCACGCTTCTCTCCGACCTGATCTTCTCAAACCGAGCTGCTTCTAGGCGAATACCAGAAGATGTAATGCAATATGGTCCTGCGCATGCTTCACGAAAAGGGACGTAACTTTTGATCCGTCCGTCGGATCGGGCTGAAATTTTGACAGGAACTCCACAGCCCAAAACCGGATCAAAAACGAATCTATGATTTGTTTCACCATTTTGCGGGCTCAGATTCGCGATCCGAGTCTTCCTTCATGGACTTTTGGTATAGTCTTTATAATTTTAGAGTTTTTAGGGTCTTTTATGTATCTTTTATGTATTTTCTGTTTTAGGGTTTGTATGATATTTTATTTAGGGTCTTTTATGTATCTTTTATATATTTTCTGTTTTAGGGTTTGTATGATAACAATAAATGAGCAATTTGGATGATATTTTATTTAGTGAGTGTTATTTGTAAATTATGATGAATTATTTGATATCTTTGTTTTATATATAGTTCAGCAAAAATATATGAGCATTCCAGAACAAAAATTTTCATTTTTAGAATTTTCTATGATTTATAGTGAATTTTTGAAATTTATTTTAAAAAAAAAAAAAACATTAGTGTCGGCTATTTATTAAAAAGCCGACACTAATAAGTATTAGTGTCGGCTATTTATTAAATGGCCGACACTAATACTTATTAGTGTCGGCTTTTTAATAAATAGCCGACACTAAAAGTTAGTATTAGTGTCGGCCATTTAATAAATAGCCGACACTAATGACTTACTTTTAGTGTCGGCTATTTACAAAGTATTAGTATCAGCCCGATTAGTGTCGCCTAATGTCCGACACTAATACCCATAAACAGCCGACACTAATTTCAAGTTCTCCACTGGTGTATCTTTCGTCGATCCTTGGTCTTTCTTTCTTTCTTTTTCTTTTTAAGGTGAAGCAGCGGCATATATATATATATATATATATATAGTCGAAAGAAAATATTAAGATCATTAAGTAATCTTGATTGACAAATTAATAAAGGAAGGAGTAATTAAAAAAGAGAAATGGGTTTGTTTGTTGTCATTTCATTGTCCAGGTATCTTTGCCGACAACAACTGAAAGAAGGTATGGGTCACCCCAAAAGTGCATGTAACTATGTGGCTTTTCACTTAATTAGATGTTGAAATGCCATTCTATAACATATACGAGAGAGAGAGAGAACGAGAGAGAAAAAAGGTTGAGAAGGGGACAAGAATGAATTTTAGGGTTTTTGAAGTATAACAAGAAAGAGGAAACTTTTAGTGACGTTTCGTAAGACAGGCTACCTATATATTGACTTGTGTTCAAAAAGTTCCATTAGATCTTTTTGTTTCACCATTTATTAATTGCAATTTGACGACCACATTTTGCACTTAATTAATTATAAGCCTATACAAATTTTCAATGTACAGTTGTAGTGTTAAATCAACATGAGAAGTCGATCATATAGTTGAGCAGCTAAAAGGTCACTATGTAATTAATTTCATGTTAGGCCAAGAGAGCATGGATGAAATTAAAGCTTAGTTTTGAAGTTGAGTATATATATATCATCGAAAAATATATATCAAGAGACATCAAGTATATTATTGGGTCCGACCATATCTCTGAAGAACCATAGCAAGACAGTGCATGATCAGTGGCTGATGCCATTGAACTGAGATAGAGAAATCTCATGAGGTGACAGAGTTGATATTCTCATTATTGTACTGCACTTCAAAATTATGTCATGATTTAATTAGTCTTGTTTTTCTTTCAATTAATTATCTATGCATGTGAACCTTCAAAAAGAGATGTTGTGAGAGAATGGAACTTTAATTAAAGACATTTTTTTTAGTTCTCTCTATGTGGAACTTTAGAGGAAACATTTCATTTCTTTGAAAGGATCGATGCCTTAATTATAAGAGAAATTATGAAAATGGAATTAATTTCAATTCTTTTATGTATACCTTTAGCAGAAAGATCAATTGAGAATTAATGATTCAAAAGAAAAAAAAATTACTTAGTAGTCACTACTAATTAAGTTTCTTAATTAAAAAAAGATTCAAAAGAAAAAAAAAATTGTAATGTCAATGGACTGTGGATTGGCTGTAAAGCTATTCAAATTCAATCTTATTTGTTTTTTTGAGTGAGGAAATTCTGTCTTAATTAATCTTGGTCTCTTGGAGCACATTCAATGGGGAAACTGTTTAATATCTGGTTCCACAATTTTTATTATTATTCATGAGGTCTCTTTATGATACTTAGAAGACTGAAATAATTAATAGGACAAACATAGTTGGCAGTAGTGGGTCAAACTGAGTTTGAGCTGAAATAATGAGACAGGGAAGTCTATATATATTTACCATCCAACAAAACACAAGTTTTAGAGACAAACTTGGTCCACTTAGAAAAGAAAAAAAAATTTAGGCTAAAGATAACAAGAGATTCTACATGCATGCATGTTTTGATATTTTCCCCTCTCCAAAATGATGCTCCTAGGTTGACATAGGGGCCATTATTTTTGTTTCTCTCTCCATCAATTCAATCAAAAGAAGAAAAACAGTAAATAGATCCTCTCCAGTTATGTGAGAATGGAATTGTCCATTATGGGCATTCAATGATTCAGTCAAGTCAATTTCTTGACAATAATGGCTTCGTGCGCTATCAGTACCCAAAAATATGAACCACAGATGGAATAAAGCATGCAGTTTCTTGAGAAATGGAGAAAAAAATGCAAGTGACATGTAGAGGCAACATCCATCAGTCGCCATGAAAGAGAGGGAGAGAGAGAGATCACAAGTCGCCAAAACAACTCATGTTCCTTTAATCTAGGAATCTCTTAAATTTCAATGCCACCAAAGCTTTTACATGTATAGGGAGGAGTCTAGCTACAAAACTTGCCTTTCAAGCTAGCATCTCATGGCCACAAAAGCTGGCATCTCCTTACAATTTATTTGTACGAAAAAAATAAAAGATATTCTAACAGTTCTTCGGCGCTTCTATATATATACAGGGTCCGGCTAATTTGCTGCTGGCAGCATTTTAGTCGGAGATGCTGCAGTCTTTTTTTTTTACTTTGTGATGTCCAAACAACAAATCCAAACCGTTATATGTTTAATCTATATTATAATCTACTTGGAAACCAAATTTTATATTTTTTGAAATTTTTTTACTATTTATTAAGCTAATTTGAAAACCGCTGTTTTTAGTAAATTTCTGCAGCATTGAAATCAGCGGTTTTCAAACCATGTATCTATACTAATAAAAAGTGTTATACTGAAAAAAATGTATAATCACTATTATAACAAGTGTTTATACTAATAAAAGCGGACAATAAGGAAGTCATTTTGTTAAGATACTTGGGTTGTTCTTTTGATTCTCTTGAATTAGGAGTTTATGTTATTAATTAAAGCATGTATCTATACTATTACAACAGATGTTTATATCATTATATTTGACATGTGTTTGTAATATTATATATAGAGTAAGAAAAGGAGAAGGGTTGTCGGAGACAAGAGGAGGGGAGAAGAGATGGAAAAAATAGAGATGAGATGTTGACGAAGTGAAAATAGAGATAACTAAAGGCGAGGAGCCTAGCTAGCTAATTAAAAGCGTGATTGCGAGAGTAAGAGAAGGAGACGATCGATGAGCTATCGGAATAGACAAGCAAATTAAAGGACTCATAGGAGCAATGAAATAGATAGGATTTTGAAGTGATCAAATGAGAGAGAGTTGGAGGTGAAAGAGAAATGTACAAGGATGAGTTTATGACAACAACAACAAAAAAGACGTTAAAAGTGAATATATAGATGCCAAAAAAGAAATGGAACTAGTAAAAATCGCTCAAGGAATGGATGATATGAGGGATGATAGACATGATAGAAGAATATTTTTCTTGGAAAATAATGATACTTTGCTCTTTGAAGTGGTTTATTTATTTCTTTTTGTGAGATAAATATGAATTTTAAATATTCACAGTAGATGTTTTAGTCAAACTTAAAATCTGTAATATCACACATACATGATGTTGTACTAAACCTGAAGTTAGCTTTCCTAATTATTTGATTGAAATATAGATTTTTTTTTCTTTTAAGCATTGATTCTTCTCATATATATATATATATATATATATGACATGTTAACATGTTATTCACAACTGTTAAGTTTATTCCCAATTTATTTTCCAATAAATAAATTTTCCCCAATATTTAACTTGTTGACTTTTTGAAGTGAGGAACCAATTAAGAAGTGCATTGTCTTGAAGTTCTGGCATGCCAGATTTGGATGAGTAGCATTTATGTTTTATGTAATTTTGAATTTTGGATCAGAATTATTTTGACATATGGTATAGGATCACTTGTCGGGCTAATTCTTTTTTTTTTCTTAAAAAAAGCGTAAAGGGTCTTGGTTGATATTTTCAATCAAGATATTATAATTGTTAACAAAGATATAGGTAGAGGTTAATTCCAGTCTCACTAACTAGCTAGAAGTATAATTATTTTGATTTTCAAGCAACATATTGATGTATTTAATGAACAATTAATATAATAAACAAATTAAAGAAATATGTAAGAACTCAAGAGGTAGTTCAGCATTTTTCTTTGTGAAAATTAGTTACACCAATTGCCACAGCAAGGGATACCACAGTGCACTAGAGTTCCTTTTGAGGCTTGAGGTGCCTGCCTTTAATTTCATCAGACCCAATAAACCCCAGCTAACTACAACTAGTGTGAATTATGTTGTCAGGGAAACAATAAACACCCAATAAAGATATAAGATTTGCTATGTTTGCTTTTCAAAATTAGCAATTGACAAGATATTTCTTTTCCTAGAATGCCTCCAAATGAGTTCCAAATATGTTAAGTCTTTTAATATGCCTCAAAAATTTATAATTATTTTATCATGATCAAGATGTCTTCTTTTACCTCTTTTTTTTAAGAAAAAAAATGCACAAAAATCTAGATATATAGGTAGCACAAAGCTGCAAAATTTAGAGTTGAAAAGTTGCTTGAGACCGGTCACTCTTAAAGGAGGTCGGTCACTGTTCATTTTTGAATTTAGAATCCACTAACAGTGACTCTGAAATTCCTGCCCCCGGGGGGCAAAGTATTCGATCTCTTTCTAAATAACTATCAGAAAAATCAACTTCAGTTGCCAAGTTCATTGTATTTTAATATTTTCCAATCCATTTAATGATCTGAATTTGACATGAGACATGAGACCCTCATGGCACCAAACGGTCAATTTGCCAAAACCATAGAATCTGTGTTGGTAGTGTCATCTTAGTAGGATCAAGATCTTAATTTGGAAATAGTCAAATCCAAATCTATAGTTCCTTTGTGAAACCTACTATTTTGAAAATATATATATATATATATATATATAAAGTGTAAGAACATAGACAGCTCCATTTGGTTGAACCTCTTTCACAAGTTTGTGTCGGAGACTCTTTTGTTTTATTTCATTTTGTTTTTTTCCTTCTTGGGCTCTTTTTTATTTTATAACTTTTTGGTCATCTCCATTGCAAGAATCAGTTGCACTTTCCAAATATGACATTTTTCATTTAATTGTTAGTTTCTACTAACATTTAATATGTTATTAACAACCCTAAAAAAATATGTTATCAACAAAAAGAACACATGAATCTATATTTTACTTCAAACAGATTAACCGGTTAGACCGGGCCCTTATTTTAATTTTCAAAATAGAAAAAATAGAATTAAAAAAGGTTAACTTGAGGTTGCATAATATCACTAATGGGGATGATTTCTATATATTTCATTTTTTTTTGCTTCGCACTTGTTGCCCACTAAAATTAAGTAAAACATGTTGTAAGACTTTTGCGCACATTAGAAAAAATAAAACAAATCAGGTCTAGATTTTTTATTTTATTGTTGATTGCATACTTTATAACCTTTTAGTATATAAGCATGACAATTGACAACATTTGAATCTTCATAAATTAATAACCTACGCAAGCATATACTAAAAACAATGATTAATTGCACGCTAAATTTGTATTCTGAGAATATTTTAAGATTTCAAATGGAGTATGTATTCTCTGAGAATAATCAAATGGACATATGGATAAATTTTTTATGAATGGAAAACTTTGAAATTCATAATCACCGCTTCAGATGCTGCTCATTCAAATGTTTATAGGGATATCTAGTCGATCAATGAAGGAATTGTTAGTAACAAAGCTATAAAATAAACAGCGAGAGAGAGAGAGAGAAATTTGCCCGATTTTCTGTAATATAAGAGAAAAATAAGAACACTAAAGAACTGGATAAAGATATTGACAATGGTATAGAAAATAGAGTCAATATAATAAAAAGTATATGACTCATATTATGTATGAAATAAAAATAACACTGTCAATACCTTTACTCAAAACAGAGCTTTAACCACATCAACAGGAATTAATTAACTAATTAATACTGCTACTAAGAACAGAGCTTTAACCATTCTGCCTTTACAATTTCTTCCTTGCTTTCAGCATAGTTCTTTAGAACAGAACTACAGCCATGAAAAACATGTACAGAATGCTAAAGGGGTAAATTCAAAAATCTCCTTCTAATTATTCACTATTACCCCTCCAAAACAGCTAAAGTGCTAATTAATCCAGCAAGGCGAAATTCAAACAGAGCACTACTATCTCAAGGAAGAAATTTTTCTAGAAGCTACCAAAATTCTAAAAACCAGCTACTAATGCAATCTTGCAAAATTCACAACCAATAGGTCAAAACGAAAACAAAAAAAATTAGATAAAATTCTCCTTAATATAATAATTAATTAAAATGTTATAGATTCATGAATGGCCTCTTCTTCTTCTTCATCTTCACTCTCTCCATTAACAAACAACTCCAAATCTCTCTCCTCTTCATTAAAACCCTCCTTCCTATCTCCTCTTGAGTGAGCTGCCACATAGACCAGCTTGTTTACCCGGTCCATGCAAACCCTAGTCCGTCCATGCACGGCCGCCCACCTAATTGACGGTACATTACACTTGACCCCACATGAAGTTGCATGAAGAAAAATCAACCGCACCGCCACTTTATTTAAACATCTGAAATCACTCAAGCAAGTCTCCCATACAAGCCGGCTACTCTGCGGGTTCGCCAATCGCAACTTGCCCGTTAATGGGTCAGGTTGCCTGACCTGCACCGCACGAGCATATAACGGGTCGAGTCCTTCAGACCGCCACTTCATGAGCTCCATCAACACTATGTGTGCCTCTTCTCGTGTGACCATTCGTGTAATCAACCTGTCTACATCTTTCTCTTGTTCTGAAGATAGAAACTTGAAAGGTGGTAAATACTTACCGGTAGAATCCTTTACAAGGTACAACGGGTCGAGAATAAATGCAGCCGACCAAGCCGGATGGTAGTTCTTCTTAAACCTTCTATCAAGCACCTTTTTGACCAGGCCCTCATCAATGCCGAATTTTACACACAGGTCCTTGACTCTTGACCGCAACTCCTCCCACAACGGCAAACACCGGCCGACAAGTGGCCTCTCTTCTTCCACCTCATGCGCCATTTCTTCAATTAATCGCGAGAGTGCATGTACCACCTCCAAGTCAACCCAAAAGCCTCTATCTCGTACCATTTCACATAAACCCCTTGCATTTGCATCTTCTAAGCATACCACCTTGAACGACTCATCTTGTACCAGAGAGTGAAATACACGTGCTGATGCCATTATATCATCTAGCATCAACAAAATGGTAGAGAAATCGCCACCTTGGGTGTATACCCGCAACGGGCTAACAGGTCCGTCTGGATCCTGTAACACGTACTTGTTAAAAATTGTACGTGCAGGTGACTCGGTATTGAAGTATGTAGCCAATTTTGTACAGTTAGTACACACATTGTAGAACAATGGTAGTTCATGGTACAAATCCTTGATCAAGGAACGAAATGCTTGGAACTGACATGAAATGTTAACCATCCAGTGGTACCGGTTTTCCAGGCTTTGTAGAGCCTTGGTCTTAAACCGGTCAGATACTATACCGGCACACCGTCGAACTATACCAGTTTCTTCCCCACTCATACCCGTACTGTTACCCGTGCCAGATATTTCAAGGACATTATCCCACATCACATCCTCAGCATATTGTGCCGGTGCATTGGGCTGTGCCAGGATTGTCCTGTGAAACACCTGTGTACCGTTAGGGAGATTGATAGAAAAACTAACAACAGTCTCCTCCAGTTCGCTCGAAACTGGAGACCTCCAGCCATCTGCTGCCACCTGGAAGAACAGAGCATCCCTGACACGTGCCTCCGCAGCTGCATGGGCCTCAGCAAATCGGGTTTCTAGCCGTGGACCCGTTAATTCCCGCCGGGTTACAGCTGGAAGACCCAATTGCTGCAAAAAGGCCTTGAACTTCGGATGTTCAATCGAAGAAACGGTTAACCCGGTACAAGATTCATAAAACCAATCCGATAAGAGCGCCATTGCCGAGTCGATTTGGGCCTTGGTAAGATTAGGTGGCGGCGGCAAATTACTGGGTGTTTTTAACTTTTTCACACTGTCCTCTAACATTTGCAATGCATTAAAATCATCTTTCCCACCCGATAAGACAATTGGCTGAGCACTAATCGGAGGAGCTGGTAGCAAGGCCGGTGCATGATGGACGGGGTGCAGGGATCGTTTGCGGTTGTTGTACGGGCGGATGGAATTGAGAGGTTGAGGTGGGGTTGTGTTCGGGTTAGACCCAATTGGAGAAGATGACGAGAAATTGGGACAAGTGCCCCGCTTCAGGTGCTCAGAGGCGGTGCGAGACGGGTTCGAGGCAGAGAAGGCGGATCCGCAAAGAGAACAACGTAGGCGAACTGAAGCGGGCCGACCCGTTTCGGGACATCGGACAAGTGTCGGTTCTAGGTGGGCCCAGTACCATGCGCCTTTCCCTCTCACGGCCTTGGCTCGTACCAGTGTAAGCCCCTCATACCGTCGCTCGGCCGCCCGCGCTGCCGCATCCTCTCCCACCTGAGTAGGAGGCGGCGGAGGTGGAGGTGGCGCCGTCTCTTCCTCCGGCGAAGTCATGATCGGCCACTAAACTACAACTCCATCCAATTGATATAGTACATATATTTTATGTTTCTCTCTTTCTCTCTTTCTCTCTTTATCTCTTTTCCTTTTTGTTTTATGCTTGCAAAGTGCTTGATTGTAGGTTTAAAGAGTGTGACAGTGGAGAAAGAGAGATAGAGGTAAGAGTGGAGAGAATGAATCTTGGTTTGTTTTAAGGGGGGGTTAGTTTGTGTTTAGTAGTAGATAAAGAGAGAGAGTAGAATGAAGTTTGAGAAGGTAGAAAATGATTTATGAGAGAGAGATGGAGGTCGCTCTCTCTTTTTTTTTTTGATTTCTCTCTCTCTAAGCAAATTTTAATTGTTTGTTGCATCCAGTCTATGCGTTTCTCTCTCTAAATAATGAGGGGATTGTGCGGTCATGGGGAGCAAGGTTGACCGGAGGTGTAAGAGGAATGCTCAGAAATATTATTATTCTGTACATTCTAGTACATTGCAATTTGTTATAAATTTATTCAGTCTCCATTTAATATTTGAGTCTATTATATATTTTTTTCCAGAGATAGTGGTCCTGGTTATCGAATCGAATCCAATTATTTAGCGGGCGCGGGCTAAGATTATTAATTTATTATACTATCCCATTTCTAAGTTGAATAAATACAATTTGGACTATGGTTTTCATACCCCCAAGCCCCAAGGCATGATACAGTACAATTAGCGGATGCGGGCATAATTTGTCACACCATGACCATGTCATCCATTAAAGTAAAGTGCCATGAATAAAAATGGATACTAATAATTAACAATAAATAATTACTTGTATATCAAAACTTTGGCAAGAGTATTATTAAAATTTGGCATGCAGAGAGAATCAATTATTTGGTCTCAGAATTCATAAATGTATCTATCTATAGTTGAAAATAGTTCTACATCCTAGGTTAGGTTCTTTGGTACTAGCCTATAGGTTCGTACCTCTGTTTTGACGGTGGGTATTACAACAGCAAATAAAGGAAGCTAATCTCAAACAAACCAGTAATCAATCAAAATTTAATACCATTAAATTATCGCTGGTCGCTAGAACATTGTAATTTTTTTAGATACACTGTTGACATGATTAGATGTAGTTACTGTACAACTAGAAAATCAGTGCTTCTGTTGTAATTTCTCTATAACAAACCTTCTTTTAAGTTATCCACCGACATAACCATGTTATCTGGTGTCACTTCGTCCCATTTGGGTGAATAACTCGTTACACGAAATGAAATAGAGTATGTGCAATAGAAGAATATGTACTCGTCGTCCCGAGTCTATGGTCTTGCCAATTGCATTGAATCAAGGTAGGATTCTCCAAAACATGTTGCTCTACTACCAGTCTACCACTACAAGCAGACGTTAAGAATATTATTTTTCTTCTATCCTATTTTTTTTAAGAATTGCAACGTTTTAAATATTTAATGACATATTTATTCATATCTCACCACTCATCAAATATATATTTTTTAAATGAATAACAACGTTTCAAATATTTGATAAAATATTTATTTGAGTCTTAAATCCAATCAAATATTTCATTATGTACTGTTCCCACGGGAATGGGCATGGGCACAGGAATTGAAATGAAAAATACTGCTCCCACGGAAACAGTAACACGGCCGAACAGGACCTTATATGTTGCATTGTGTGCATGCAAGGCATGTCTAACAAGCATTGGGGTGTCCGACACAGACACTGTACATTAAACATACATAATTAAAAACAAATAGAAAAGTTATATAAGCTAACAAATAGATATAAAATTATCAAATATTTTGGAAAATAATATAATCTTGCCAAACATCCAAGAATCTGAATAGATCAGAACTTTAGTCGTTCTGTCTAGAATTAAACATCTTATTACAGTAGGTCTTTTAATTAAAAAAGGCCTACAAAAATTATTTCTATGCTTATGGAAGGCATTGAAAATTGAATTATTTAGTTTGCAATATTACTAAGAGTAGTTTTTAGAGTGGTTGAAAATAAAAAATAAAGGTGAAATGACCCTCAGTAATGTAGAATAGTTTGCAATTTTACATTTATTTTTATTTTAATGTATCTTTTCAAACCTATTATTTTCTTCTATTTTACATCTTGTTTCTTTTAAAGATTTTACACAGACTCATTTCTTTTGAGTCATTATGAGTTTTGTCACCCATATTTTAGTTCAAAACCTAAAACTATTTATCCACCCATCAATAATTCAATATAGAGATGAAAACTTAGATCCTCATTTTTCTTTGACAAAAATTTGTAGATAAATTTAGAGAAATATCTATAAGTTTATTTAATAAACATAATTGCTAACAATAATTGAAAATTCAAAAAAGGTTGTAACGGACAAATTAAATGGAAACCATTTATTAGTACGAATGAAGAAGAAAACGCTCATGTTTGGTTGCAAAACAAAGAATAGCTACCATAGCTCTTATGTAATTTGTCTTATTAGAATAGCTAAATTCAACTTTTTATAAGAAAAAGTTATTCTAATAAGACAAAAGCCTAAACCCTAACCCTAAAGAACAAGCTATTCCGAATTGTCTTGTTCTAAAAATAGTTTATTCTTACTCCAACCAAACATATTCATATCCTTATCCAACTCTAATTTTTTTTTTCTAGTATGCGAAAATATAAATATTTCAGTAGTAAAATTTCTATTAAACCATTACACAAATAATAAAGAAAATATTGAAACAATTCAATGGTTTGGATGTATAATATTTATTAGGTAAATCAAACCATAAAAGAGCTTTATTACTTTTAGAAAAATATGTTTAGTTTACAATTCAAGTTCTCTATAAAAGTGCATTAATAATATTTTTTTCTAAAAGAAACATAATGCCCCCAATTTATTTATTTTTTACTAATATTATGATTGTCCCCTCAATATTTACATTTAGTTTGTAATTGTATCAAAAGTACTTGAATTAAACGGTGGGGGGACCTTGCCTATACATCAGCACACAGAAGTCAACA
This sequence comes from Carex rostrata, assembly GCF_964058835.1. Taxonomy (NCBI): domain Eukaryota; kingdom Viridiplantae; phylum Streptophyta; class Magnoliopsida; order Poales; family Cyperaceae; genus Carex; species Carex rostrata. The sequence continues at coordinate 2,042,325 of NC_135948.1, read as the reverse complement.
TAATCCAACCACAGCGGGTCCGAACCCGGTATTTCCGTTGTACAGTCGTCTAGTCTGGGCCCACTAATACATTATAAAGGACTAATTTTGTCAAATTTTAGGTATGGGAAATTAACCCATCATACATCAATTTCGTACCCTTGTCTGAATGTCTCTGGAAGTTCAAGTCTCTGAATTTTACTGAATGGAGATGTCCATTTCTGTCAATTTTTAAAAAAATTACGCCTATTTATTATGATAATTTAAATATTCTTACTCAACTTCTGTACTTAAGTAGCGGATTTACGTATATGTCAAGAGGTGCTAAGTCATCTTATAATTTTAAATTTTTTAATTACGTATATTAAAATTTAATTAAACTTTGGTGTTTTTTGAACTTTTGTATAATTTAGCCCCTCTCATAAAATAACAAATGTTTTTTCGGTAGTCTAGTGGTCTGAGTTATAGTTGGTATGTGTAAAATAATGAGTTTAATTCCCGCTAGCTATATTATTTTTACATTTTACATAATAGCCCCTATTTAATTTACCATCAGAATGGATATCTCCATTTGTTAGATCTGGAGATGATAGACTAATAAAATAATTTGCCATAAATCAAACTCGTGCCTTTATTAGGTTTGATTGTGTATGAAAGTATATTTGGTCACCCAATCCTGCAAAATGGAAGGAAATATATAAAAGAAATTAAAGGTGCACCCATAAGACATATGTCACAAATTTGGGACTTTCTGAAAAAAAAACTATAATATTTTTGAGTTGAAAATGTTTGCAAGGTAATGTTTAGTATTTGATAATTTGAAATAAAAAAAGATATGCCGATCAAAATTTGAGCTTAGTCTTGTATGGTTTTTCTTTCATCAAAGAGATATCAATTTCTAAATTTTATTCTCTCTAAATTTCAAGTTTTTTTTTATTAGTAGGTTTAATATTGAAAAATTAAAACAATAATTGGAAAGTCCGGGTGCAAATTGGGGAGTCAAAATATTTTAATTGCAGAGAACGTGGGGAATACTGCGTGCTATTTTATTTCCATCTTTTTACCAACTTTTGTTATTTGTATTTAATTAAATTCAACTTTATGTCTCTTCAAGGTTCCTGCGCTTTTCACTGAATGATTCGCATAATCTGGTATTCCTATTTTTTATAATATATTTTCATACGCTCCTTTGCTAACGTGTATGCTTACGATGTTACCTTTGCAATTTGCATAATTTTTATACAATATGTAAACAAAAAAAAAATAAAAAAAGGAGGTGCACAACTAAAAAAAAATTAGTTCCGTTTAAAGATGAAACTTGTTCAAATTAATTTACAGTGAATTACAGATAAAGAAACATATAGAATTGTGTAGCATGGAAGATGGGTTTCATGAATGAATTTATGAGAAGAAAAAATATTTTATAGAAGGAATAATTTTATGGGAAAGAATTTTATTTGAACCTAATTGTTATAAGATATTTGAAAAAAATTATAAGAATTAGTAGAAAGTCAATCCAAACAGTACGAAAAAAATTACTCCATCCGAACACCTTTTAAGACAAATTTTTTGACTGAATAAAAAATTTCATAAAATCAGAGGATGCATTACTAAAACATTGATAACATACTTCTAAAGAAAATTGTGGTAAAGAAAATTATTAAAAAATGAAGGATGCATGTGCAAAATATGAAGCCTCAGTTATTAATTATAGAATTATTTGCCCCCGGAAAAGTAGACTTGACTCGTGCGTGTGGTGAGTGTGCGTGTGGAGGTGTGCCACTGGCACTGGCACTGCCACAGAGAAATCTGCGCCTTTTATAATGCACAAAAACAAAAACTTATTGGCGGCCCATGCAATGAATGTGAAAATACACATTGGAGCATTGACTAGAGTTTTAAAACGCCACAGAACTTATACACCAATCGGTCATAATATACAAATTGAAATTGGCCCATATATAATTGACAACACAGTCAAGTTTACATAATTAAATTTGCATGTGCATCCCATTTCAAAATAAACAAACACTATTTCTAATCATGCCATTAACTAAAAGCATTGAAGAGTTCTTTCACACATTTGGCTAAGCAAATTGAAAAGTAACTTCACAACAGCAACTATCTTCTATCAAATTTCTTACATGCATTTAATATCCACAAACTTTATTAACATTTTGGGAGGAAAAGGACCATGCCAAAACCAAAAAAATTAAACGACATAATGATTAATTTTCAAATCTGCAGACTATTCAAATTTTTACTCTAGTTGGAGGCCCCACAAGAAACCAAAGGCAAGCAGAGACGAAATCAAAATCTGGGAGATTAAAGTGGCTGGATGAATAATTATCATGTAATTTTATTTTATGAGGAAATCTAGTAGTAATAATTGATGTAAAAAATAAAAAAAAATTAATTAATTCATAGAAGGCAGGAACAATGATAAATATTTCCAATAATTTTGTTGTGCATGTTAGAATACCCATTGAATTTTGCAAAATGCATACCTGTGTATTGTGCAATACACATAATTATAACATAATGCTCAATTGAAATAATATTGTGCAATACACATAATTATTACATAATGCTCAATTGTTTATTTCAATTTAAACATAATAATTGATAATTGACACACGTTTTGATCAAGTCAAAACATTTATCCATTATGATCTATAAATGTATACACGTTTTGTCAATTTTCTTAAAATAGAGGAAATGTACTAAAAAAATTTATTCGAAAAAATAATTTTATAAATTTTAGAGAACTTTAACACAGGTCAATTTCTTATTTAATTATTTTTCGGTATGATTAGGAATTGTAAATAATATTGTAACTTAATTAATTCTAGTTACTATTTAATTTTTCAGTCGACTGGCAACAGAAAACTTTGTATATTAACTTTGCAAAGAAAAATAAATAAATAAATGTGTCAAACACACTATAGATAATAGAGAGGATAAGTAAAATATTTCTCTCCAGAAAATAAAATTTCATAACATTTAGTTGAAAAATTCAATGTATGAATTAATTTTTTGGAGCAAAACTTTTTAAGGGCAGATAAGTAATTCATTTTGAACGTTTTAGCACCATTTTATCAAAATAATTCATCGTTTGTTTCGGACTTGATTTATTTAGTTAATTTTATTTACTTGATTTGATTTTTAAAAAATAATTTATAAATTCTATTTAAATTTTAATGTCCTCTCAAATAATTTATCGAAAACACGTAGCATTTTTACCAAATTTGTTTACGTTCTATTTAACCATTTTACCAACTTACATTTGTTACCCACTTGAGTCTGAGGGAAGGCCAGGATACAAAAGCTACCTCCTCAGATGATATCTGGATCGTTGGATTTAATCAATACTTGTTTTTGGATCAAAATCTACAGCTCCTTACTTTTCCTGTTGCGTGATATTATGTGATCGAATGTGTGGCGTGCATCTATTCAAGATTCACCGAACCACCACACCGACCTGCAGCAGCCTTCTTTGTTCGTATAGCCGTAGAAAATCTCACCTTTCTAAAACCGCTCCACTCGATGAGTGCTATCCTCTAGTGGATTGAATTCGGGTAGGGTACGGGTACCTCGGGTACGGGTAGGGCGGGTAGTCGGGTAAGGCGGGTACGGGTAGGGCGGGTACGGGTAGGGCGGGTAGTCGGGTAGGCGGGTACGGGTAGGTCGGGTAGGGTTTTAAAAAAGTGTACCCTACTCGTTTCAAACCCGTGCCCGTCCCGGGTAACGGGTACCTCGGGTACGGGTAGTCGGGTAGGGCGGGTAGGGTACGGGTATTTTTTATTTTTTTTATTTTTTTTATTTTTTTTAATACTGTTTTTTAGTTTTTTTTTCTGTTTTTAATATTATTTTTTTCGGCGGCAAAATAATTTTGAATTTTGAATTTAAAAAAAACGGGTAAACGGGTAAAGGGTAATGGGTAAACGGGTAAAAGGGTAAAGTAGGTCGGGTAAACGGGTGCGGGTACGGGTAAAACGGGTGCGGGTAGACGGGTTTCGGGTACGGGTAAAACGGGTACGGGTTGGGCGGGTTTTTTCCCGAATCATTGAGTCCGGTCCGTCTCAAACCCGTACCCGTGTACCCGTTTACCCGCCTATACCCGGGCACGGGTACGGGTACCTCGGGTAACGGGTACGGGTCGGGTAAAACGGGTCATACCTGTTCGGGTAAAAGCAAACCACTACTATCCTCTGAGATATCTCAACTTTTGCAGGACCGACGTGTACGATTCCTATTCGGGGATAGCGCGGGGGCCAGTATTATTTTTGCTTTCAGATTCGTGTATTTCTCATGAACGGTTGAGATTTTCCAAAAACACTCAAAGTTTGAGGTACCGCAGAGGGTGTGAATTCCCATTCGATGGCGACTCTTCCGCCAATAATTTGCTGCCACGCGTCTCGCTCGCCTAACTTATTTTTGCATCCCCCTTGCAATTGCTATCTGTGCTGTACGAATTTATAAACAATGATATCAGGTTTTACAAAAAAAAAAAACCGAATTTATAAATATTGTTGGTTATTTATGTGCGTATGTATTCCAAATAAGACGGCCGTATATTTTTTTACGAAAGATATTTTAAATTTTTTTTGTAGAACCCACACCCTTTATACAATTTTTTTTATTTGGAAGTATACTTTTAGAAGCATTTATGTAAAAAAATTGGACCACAGGAGAGCAAAGTACCCCGCTCTGCCATTCGTGTTAAAAGACACAAAATTTGAAACGTGTAAATAAAAAAAAATGTAGGAAAATACAAAAGTAGTATAATAAGTACCCAAATGATTTTTTTTTTTTAATCTGTTGTACAATAAATATCATCATAGCAGAAACATATCTAAATTTTATCACATTTTATTCCACATTCTTTGTTCGCCCCTATTTAAAATTTAAATAAGATAATGCATTGGATATATTATATTGATCTAAGACGTACACACTTCATAATTAAATCACAATTGTACATTCATATCATATGCGTATTCAAAATTCAAGAAAAAAGCTACAACGAATTATGCACGGACTCATAGTCTTAGGGTTAGATTTATTTCAACAAAAAGAAATGTCAATTTTGAGGGAATGACAGAAAAGAAATAAAGTTGACCAAAAAAATCGAGTCGAAATTTAAACTCAGATGATGGACTTACTTTTCAAAATTAAATGATAGAATGACAGAAAAGAAAAGAAGTTGACCAAGATAAATTTATAAATTTTGCATGTAAATGTAGTACTCGTGAAGTAGATCTATTTAAACGGTTTAAATTTGCCGTTTGAAACTTATATGAAATGTGACCAATAATATATTAGCATAGCATCTGGACTAGTGTATTGATCTCGGGTAGGATAGGGCGGGCCGGGCATTCCCGGGCACGGGCACGGGTAGAGGTCGGGCACGAGTATCACGGGTATTTTTTTCAAAAACCGTGCCCTGCCCGTCTTATACCCGTGCCCATTGTAACTTTGAGGGGCAGGGCGGTCCGGTCCGGTCCGGTCCGGTTTATTTTATTTTTTTCTGTTTTTTTTAACAGTGTTGTATAAATATTATTACGTGTTTATAATTCGACTTTTAAAATCTAAATAGTTCAATATCAAATAGTGTGTGTGTGTGTCTATATATATATATATATATATATATATATACACACACACATAAAATTATCAAGTCACATTGTTATAATTCCTACATAAATAAAATTTGTAACTTATATATAAAAATTATTCTTGCGAAAATTTGTATGTTTATTCAGCTAAGTCACATTTTATTTTATTTTCAAATTCTCATTCTAATTTTATTTTAAATTGATAATATATTTTGTAAACGTTCATTTATTTTCAATAGGTTAAATAAAATATAAATATAAATATCTTAAATCAATTACTTTAAAACAATAAAATATAAATAAAGTGGGAGGGAGGGATTTTGAAAATTTTGAAATTTAAATTAAAGTGGGTCGGGTATACGGGTACGGGCAGGGATACGGGTACAAGGGTACGCGGGTATGGGTACGGGTATGGTCGGTCCGGATATGGTCGGGTTTTTGTCCAAAAAAGAGTGACCGGTCCGTTTTTTGCCCGTACCCGTATACCCGGGCTCGGGCACAGGTACCCCGGGCATAGGGTACGGGCTACCCGCAGCGGGTATAATCAATCCAGTAATCCGGACTGAAGTTGAATTACTTTTTTAAAAACATTTTGAATTTGAAGACAGAAAGGAAGTTTGAATTGAAAAGAGGCAAGCAACAGCATCACTCTCAGCATCCAATTAGTGGTACTGGTAGAGGAGATCATGGGCTAATGGCAGGCATTTTTCCTTTAGCCACGGATCTAGCTATTCTCCTTTCAATACCTACAACATCTCTCTCAGCTTTATCTGAGAAAAATAAAAAAGGTGCTCTACTTTTTCACGAGGCATTTGGTACAGTTACATAACTATTCATTCATGTTTATTGTTTAATCGCTTTAAATCTCCCAGGAGGCCTGGACCATGCAAAAATAATACTAAAATCAGGGACCAGGATGAAATCTAAACGGAATTGTACTGTGAAGAAACAGATATGTACAGTGCATTAAAACATGTTTTTGTGGCGTGGTAGCTTTCTCTGTCATGTCGTTTTATCAACTTAAAATAACGAGGCAATATATATAGCTCAAAAATAATAATTACGATGAAAACTAAAAATAAAAATAAAGATGTCTTGCGCGCTTTTCTTTTGACAAAAAGGCTGGAAAAGCTCTTTTACTGGGAAAAGGTTGCAGTATTTCACATTTTAGTGGTTGGTTCAACAGATTTTGTGACAAAGTTTTCGCTATTTGGGAAAGAAAATTACTAGTCTACAAGTGTACCATGCACTTCAAGGACTAGATGAAATAGAATTGATTATGATGTTAGAGGAAAATAATTATTTGTTGCCTTATGCTTCCATAATAAAATTACAAGGAAAAATTTGAATGTTTTGTCCTTTTCCGAGGAAATAGAACGTTACTTTTCTTTTGAATTACTGGATTATCAAAATACCTTCACAGCAAACTTTACTGCTTAATATTTTTCCAGGCCCAAATCAAGAGGCTCTGGATCAAATTTTATTGGGATAATAGCTAATTGGTCTGGCCCAATATTTAAATGGGCTTTTATATGCAACGAAACATTTTCAGATATTTGTGTATTTTACTATTTTTTTTTAAGAGATGGTTCAAATTCTCTATTTTTTGTACCTCTATTTTTAAAAACTTTAATAACTTAAAATTTTAAACTTAAAAGTTAAAAAAAAATTATTAGATATGATCTACATTATTTTATCTATGCACGTGTAAAAAATTATAACATTTCAACTTCGTTTTGGTTGTCATCAAGAGCTTGTAAAAACGTACTAATGTGAATAATTTCTAGACGTTGATTTTTCAATTTATTAATTCACATAAAAAGAAAACTAAAATGTGATAAAAAAATTTTGAGCACATAGATAAAATAGCATAGATCACATCTAACAATTTTATTTTGAAGTTTACGATTTAAATTTTGAGTTATTAACGTTTTAAAAATGGAGGCACGATGAAGGTACAAAAAATGGAGGCATTTGAACCGTACTCTTTTTTTAAACATAAGAATTTAGATTTCAGCCTAGTAGTAGTTGATATTATATTTCATATATTCAAGTCCAACAAGAATTCTGTCAAATGACAAAAACGCTGCAAAAGTTTAAATGAAAGAATATGAATAATAAATAGCAATAATGAGTATCAAACATATTGGTGTACGTCTATGTTTGAATTGGAGTTAGAATAGTGAAATTTGAGATTACTAGATGAGAATAGGAAAAAAAATAGTAATTTTGATATTAATGTGAAAATAGTGTTGTTCGGATTAGTAAAATGTTGTTTTGATTGTATATTTGGAATAGTGAATAGCTATAATCGAAAAAAAAATAGTGTTAACAAGGTGCTAATTAAGAGGAAAGATGAATAAGTGGGATCTCAAACGAATTGTCACGACATGGAGATGACATAAGCAATGTCAACTTTGTTATTTCGGAAATGTATTGACGGAGATCCGAGAAGGAAACATGTTTTTCTCTTTCTTCCCGCTTCTAAATAATAATTATTCCAACATTTACAAGGAAAAAAAATAGCAGTTATTTTAACTATTCCGGAAAACAAAAACATTGTTTGGATGCACATTGTTATTCTCAAATAGTCTCTATATTTGATACATCCAAACAAACATACCCCAAATCAGTTTCTCTTCATGAAATAGATGAAGAATGGGAAAGCAAAATTATAGCAGTAATGAATTAACAAATAAGTGCGCAGTTAATGCTTTACTTACAATTACTTAAATGCTAGGGAGCAGATCACCTGCCCCCGGGGTGCAGGATTTTCCTGCCCCCTCAGTCACTGTGGGGTGGGGTCGGGTTTAGGATGGGTGGGGCCGGGTTTGGGGTTTGGGGTGGGTGGGGCCCACTAACAGTGACTCTGGGGGCAGGAAATTCCTGCCCCCAGGGGGGCAGGAGATTCGATCCCTAAATGCTACAAGTTTCAAGCAAAGTACTTTATTAGCAGGAGTAAAATGATTAAAAATTTGAAATTTGATGTTACATGTTAGATCATACAGTATATATGTAAATGTTTCATAAAAGACAACAAGCCTTCTTATATCCTCTGTTGTGTGTACACAAAAATATAAAATGATATTATTCTATATTAAGAATTCATGCCTCATAAGAAATGTAAAAGAAAGGATGAGCAAATGAAAGGGCTATAAATTGAAGGGGGTTGCTTACAGTGCATCATCAACTTCTGTTACTGTTCTGGTACCAATGCTGATAGCTGACCCCGTTCTCTCCTTGAGCCTATCAAATTAAGCAAATTATTATCAATTTATCATATATCAGGTTTATAAATACGAACATATGTTGGAAAACAGAATTAATTTCAAGGAAAAGGCAGCTACTGTATAATATTACTTCATCGATCGCTAGTTTAGGTATGTTTGGATGCACTCTAGAATAGTCAGAATAGCTTTGAAAATAGTAGATGAGAATAGTCATTTTTGGAAGAGTGTGAGAATAGTGTTGATGTGGTGCTATTCGGAATAGCGAAAATATTGTTTGGATTTAATATTTAGAATAGCAATGTAGAAATTGAACATTTGAGATAGCACCAATTGCTATTTCGACTTTTTGTAGGAATAGCAAAATAGCACTATTCTCGCTGTTCCGAATAGCAATTGAGTATGTTTGAATGGATCAGAACAGCACTATTCTCGCTATTCTCAGTACATTCAAACGAATACATGTTTCATACAAAGAGCTATGACCTCAGGAAGTGGTGCAAAAATCTCCATCCCTGCTAAACATTTTTTTTTTAATATAGTATAAATAATCGAACTTTAATGCATCGAATGTTTTAATTGTAAGTGCAGGAAAAAATTAATACCATCTATCTGTGATTATAAGTGTCTTTTTATTACCTATACAAAATTAGAGAAGGTCAATTGGCTTAAAATGTGTTTACCTCAGAAGCATCAGGTAATGATGTTTTTTTGAGTAAGAAACATCAAAACAGGAGTCAAGCTTCTATTTTATTAATCGTAAATCGTAAATGATTACAGGAGTTGCAAGGGTTTTGAGAGAGAACTCTTTTAAGTGAATTTACAAGATGATATCAATTAATGAAATGTTTACTCCAATATCTTTGCATGAAATAGTATTTCTGTTTTCTGTTCATGGAATTTACATCACTTCCTTATTTTCCAATTATTTTCTATTTTAAATTCTGAATTTCTATAAATTATCTGCATTTATTTGCGCATGTCTCCACAAGTCATGGAATTTATAACTGAATAAATAAATAAATGTTGATAGGTAGAAGTTGGTAGATTCAAAAGAGGTACTTGAAAGCATGTCAGTAGAGTGGAAAAAAACGTGCCGTGCCGTGCTGTGATTAACACACTGTGACTTTGGTCTTGTGCTATGCTTAGTGTATTTATAATCGGGCGGGTACGGGTACCCCGGGTATACCCGTCTCGGGTACGGGTACGTCTCGGGTACAGGTATACTCGGGTACGGGTACGTCTCGGGTACAGGTATACTTGGGTACAAGGGTATTCGGGTACGGGTATGGCGGGTATAATTTTCAAAACCCATACCCTACCCGTCCTATACCCTTACCCGTGTACCCTTGACGGGTAAGGCGGGTACGGGTACGGGTATTTTTTTTTTTTTTTTTTTTGTTGGTTTTTTTTCTGCTGTTTTTTTTTTTTTTTTTTTTTGCTGTTTTTTTTTTCTGGTTTTTTTGTTTTTGTTTTTTTTGTTGGTTTTTTTGGTTTTTTTTGTTGGTTTGGGGGGGAAAAATCAGAATTTTTGAATTTTGAAATGGATGAACAGTAACTCGGGTATACGGGTAGTCGGGTACGGGTTTAATCGGGTACGGGTAAACTCGGGTAGGGTATGGTCGGGTATTGGTCCAAAATAACGGGTCCGGTCCGATTTTTGCCCGTACCCGCGTACCCGAGTACCCGAGTACCCGAGTACCCGAGTACCCGACCCATACCCGAGCTCGGGCACGGGTACCCCGGGCGGCGGGTACGGGCGGGTACGGGCGGGTATACTCGACCCGGGTTTTTGCCAAACTCTAGCTATGCTGTGTCGTGACCAAGTGAACAGTGACATGTGCCATGCCATGTCGTGACCAAAATATTGAGGAGTGGTCACGACAGGCTGTTGGCTTTTGGAGCCCTCAACTTGCTCGTTTGACTGGATTTGCAAAATATACATAATTGCATTTTACAGTTTTTCTTCTTGAGACATGTGCAGGTTCATGACAACTGGAGATACAATTAATACACATCGAGGATGAATCAATGAACTGCAATATAACATCAAGGATGTGGTCATGAAGCACAAGAGTATGGATAGCAAAAGCATAACTCAAGATTAAGGATAATCGATCTGTAAAATTGGTAAAATAAGCTTGAGACTGAACTAAGTGAGGCATATCGTTGCAACGGAAAAAATAAAATCATAGAAATGACTGCGCCGCATTAAATCGAAATCAAGCGGCTCCAGCTGGAAGTTGAGACAGAGACTTCCGTTGTGGAGACCGTTACAACGGTCCTTGACTGTTGCATCCAAACCTGTTCGAACTACCCTACCATTGTAACGGTCCATGTACCGTTGCAACGGTCATCACCACTTACTTTCCTTTTGGCAACTCTCTATAAATAGAAGCTATACCAAGGTTTGGATTGACACTCTAGCCGCCTCCAACTTTAATATTTCGTATTTACAGATCTAGAAAAAACCATTGTTATTTGTGTGCTTAAACTTCAATACTCATAATCAATCTCAAGCTTATTCAATCAATTACACAACTCCTAGAGTGATCCTGTGTGATCAAACCATTTACTACTTCGAGCCTTTGTGCTCACCGAGCAATCCTTGAGTCCTCGGTAATCGGATTGTCTTCCTTGAGCCTTTAGTGCTCCTTGTTCGGGACGTGTGACTTCCCAAAAGATTGTAAGGGCTCACCGGTTCTACTTTGTAATCCTTTCTCATTGGGTAAAGAAAGGCACGCCAACTTAAAAGTTGCGGGCCCTGGAGACGTAGGCATTAGTGCCGAACTCCGTAAACAACTCTTGTATCAAGTATTCCTAAACTCTACTATTTACTTTATTTATTTAATATTTTTAGTTTAGGATAAAGTTATTCTAAGTTTCTGCCAATAATAACTTTAGGACACACTCGAACCTTATAACTTAGATTAAAATTTTAAAAAGCCATATTCACCCCCCTCTAGGTGCCTTTGGGACCAACACACGCGAGTCACGCCGTGACTCGCGTGCCATGACTATGTGTCCAAACGTAACTGGTTACGTGAGAACGTTTAACTATTTTTTTCATAATTTAAGTTAGTTTATTCAAGATTCACCATTTGACTAAGACCTAACGGTTCTAATTACACGTGACTCGCGTAATTACGTGACGTGCCATGCCGTGACTGGATCTTTCGCGTGATGTGCTGTGTTGTGCCAAATTTTTCAAAAGCTGGTTACGGTATGCGAATGGTCACGGCACGGGACACGCGAGTCATAACACGGAACAGTAAAACGTGCCGTTCCGTAACGGAGCCGGCTCCACCGTGCCATTTTCCCCACTCTACATGTCAGCAGTGCAAACAGATTTCATTTAAACCGTTCCGGTCCCCTTCATAATGGGTAGGGATAATTGTTGTTACACTCATAAAAACAATTTTTAAATTATTAATTTCTTCATTAAAAACCTTAAAAATTGTTTATTCCTTACTAGAAACAAATAACTTTTCTCATTTCTCCCTTTCTTTAATCTAATTTTAAATTTTTATTTGATTACTTAGAATAACCCAATTTTTAACAAATAACTCAATTTTTCGATAAATACAAATTCAGTAGCTATTAGAATGTAAAAAGACATCGATCGTAATTGGACAGTAAATTAGTTATTTCATTTTTAAATAAAAGATTAATAATAAATTCAAATAAAAGTTCAGAAAAAGAATAAAATAGGTTTTTTTTTTTTAGCGGAGAATAAGCAATTTCTTGGTTTTGACGGGAAACTGAACATGTAGAAGATTTTGACGAGTATAACAACAATTATTCTATTTAAAATGCAAAAAAAATAAAAAAAATATTTTAATTAAAAATAGACAACTTAAGAATATTCGAATGGTATACCAACAGATATTGCAAATTCTCCCTCCATTTGTGCATCCTTTGCCGTGGATATGGTACGGGGAAATTATGATTAAAGCAAAAATAAAATCAATACGAATGATGTGCATAGAAAAGATACACTTTAGTTTGAAAATTAAGCCGGATTTAAAGGCGCTGAAGCTGGAATAACGGAATAGAATATAGTACACAATCGGACAAAAATAGTTATCCCAAAATAGAAATTATCAAATGCAAATTGTAGAGTTCGGCATAGTGAAAGCATAGTGAAAGTCTGATAGAACAGACTAATCCGTTATTCTTTCCGAGCCATAATTTATTAAGCCCAATTTATGAGGCCCAATTTAAGAAGCTCGGATCACATTTTTGAAGTGCAAGAACAATTCTATCAATGTCAAAACCTCTGCATAAATTCAAACAAAATAATATAAGCCCAAATAGCAATAATAAATTGTTCATAAAGAAAAATGATAATAACCAACAAGCAACATATTAGAGCAACCAATTGCTTATGATAACAGAATACAAATATTTGAAAAATTAAATATTAAATCAACCTGAAAATTCAATGTCCCGTAAGAAAATGTAAAAGAAAAGATGTGAAGAAGTATAAATTGAAAGGGGTTGCTTATGGTTAAGCCACCACCAAAATTACTAGTACAAGTCCTGATAATGGTAATTAAGAACAAAACTATGACCGGTTCCAGAAATTTTTATCTGGAGTTTACTTGAATGAATTCAGAGGAGAGAGAGAGAGAGAGAGAGAGCCAGTGCTATTGTCCATATCTTAATTTCACAAACGAAGCTTGTGTAGGAAGCGTCTAATTGTCCACAGTCTTTTGTTCACCATTTGTCCACAGCTTTGACTTGCGCGAATACTGTAAAATTACTTCTACATGCTGTATAATTATACAATATATCACATAAAATATATCAGTTAATCACAAAACATCCAGCAACTATTTGAAGTGGTCTTATGATAGTTAGAAAAAGATTGCAACTTGCACAACATGACAAAATAAATGTACTTTCAAACTGTACTTTCGGAAATTACAGTTATAGGAAGTTATTGGCAGTTAGAGTTAGTTATTAGCAGTTATTAGCGGTTATTGGCAGTTAGAGTTAATTATTAGTTTCCGCACTGGGTTGAATCTTGTATACTATAAAATTGAATCTTGTATACTATAAAATTGAATCTTTTACACAGTAAAATTTACAATTGAATCTTGTATACTGTAAAATTGAATCAGCGGAACTGTAAAATTGAATATTGTATACAGTAAAATTTTCAATTGAATCTTGTATACTGTAAAATTGAATCTTGTATACAGTAGAATTTTCAATTGAATCTTATATATTGTAAAATATATACTGTAAAATTGAATCTTGTATACTGTAAAATTTTCAAATAATACTGTAAATTTTCAATTGAATCTTGTATACTGTAAAATTTTCACATAATACTGTAAATTTTCAATTGATTCTTGTATACTGTAAATTTTTTAAAAATAAACCATAAAATAATACCATCTATACTGTAAGATAAAATGTAACAAATGCTACATTTCAGTTTAAACTACAACCTACAAAGAATCATGTATACTGTAAAATTGCAAAATATAAACCATAAAATAATACCATGTATATTCTAAAATTGCTAAATCTATACATACATCCATCATCACACAAAAAAAATCTGTTCACCACAAAACAACATATGTTCAACACAAGAGAAAAATATTCACCGCAACATTCAGAATAGCATAATAGCAACAAAAAAACTATGGACAAATAACTTTTACATTAAAAACCTCATGTGTTCATTGTTCGGATGAGTAAGAAGCCTCATCACAAGAACAACACGTTCTTTTGAGATGTCATCCTGCATAATAATAAAATAAACAATGAAACAAATTCAATTTATAACAAATAAGAATTACAAAATAATATTACAAGTTATTTACCTGACTGAAAATCACCTGTAATATGAAAACATTTCAATATGCACCAATACTGTAAAATTCATCATTCAATGCTGTAACTTAAATAACACATCCTACAAAAAACGTACTTCACATTTTCAAACATCTAGAAACTTTCATAGCAGTTCGATATCCTGTAAAATGAGACATATATATTGAAATTCATATATATGTACTGTAAAAAACTGAGAATACAAAATCATACGAAATTACAACATACGACTAATATTCAGATAAAAATTCAGTCAAAATGATAAATCCGTTACTGCATACAATGAAAAAAACAAATTCAACAGAAAAACTGTAAAAATGACAAGATGAATACTGTAAAATTAACGGGGCAATACTGTAAAATTAACAGATCAATACTCCATATCGCCTTTCTATCATCTATTTCCTCCAGATTGTCATAAGATGAATACTGTAAAATGACAAGATGAATACTGTAAAATTAATGGGGCAATACAGTAAAATTAACATATCAATGCTCCATATCGACTCTCTATCATCTCTTTCCTCCATATTTTATTGGAAATGCTAGATCTGTTACTGCATACAACGAAAACAACAAATTCAACAGAAATAACTTACTAGATTTGAATTTTGTCGTGCTCTTCAACAAAAACTTCTATTTGATCGCGCTCCACGATTGAAGGTTCCACGATTGAAGGATTGTAAAAGCGGTCAGTATTATCAGGGTCGATCATGTGGGAAAACATTCTCTCATCCTGTTTCCAAAAAAAAAATCAAAAGAAAAACAATAGAGCTGAATACAATCTATCTCTGATTTGGATGTGAGAGAGAAAGCGGAGCGTGGTACATAGAACAAAAGAGCTAGGCATACGGCGCAGCTGACGAAGAGATTTTTCTTAATTTGATCAACGCAAGTCTCACGAGTCCACAGAGATGCAAAAGGACAAAATATGTTGGTCTGGGACTAATTGCGCTGCTTAAAGCGAATTTTTAGAGATCGATCGATTTTTAGATTTAGAAATTTTCGTTTCCGTAAAGCGAGAAAATAATATTGGAAAGAAAACAAGTTGATCGGAGAATGAATGTTTTGAAAATGAGATTGAAAAAAGGAAATAGAGGCACGGAAGGAAGGTTAAATATGCGGAGTAAGTGATTAGTTAGAAGTGGGGACCGGTGTCCGTTTTAAACACCGAGTGGATAGCGCTGTGGACAAACTGTGGACAAAACCCAGTGGACAGAAACATTTTCTCTTTACCAAACGGAAAAGAAATATTCAGCGGTTACATCGAATAAGCCAGCTCTTGACCAATTGGGTTTTCAATTTTGAAAGAATTGATAAGTAATTAATAATTAAGTAAAAGAGCTGATTTTCATTAGCCGTGTGCAACCAATTGATTTTTCTGATTTTTAAAGTTCAAACGGTCGATCCAAACTGTTAAATGTGATCGGTCTCTATACTAAAATGTACGTGGTGACCAAATTTTACATTTTGTTAAAAAATTTTACTATTTAGTAAGTCAGTTTTAAAATCGTTGATTTTAATAAACAGTGAAAATTTTTAAATCATTGAAAACAATGATTTTAAAACTGACTTAATAAAAAAGAAAAGAATTCCAAAAAATATAAAATTTGTCTCCAAACACATTTTATTTTAGATTAAATGTTGAACGGTTTGGATCTACTGTTTGGACTTTGAAAATGTAAAAACCAAAGCGTTTGTTCCACGGCCTAAGAACAAACGTTTTGATATTAGCCAACCCCTTCATATATATATATATTCATAGAGGTTGGCTAATATCAAAACGTTTGATCTGGAGCCGTGGTGCAACCAATTGGTTTTGCGATTTTTAAAGTTCAAACGGTCAATCAAAACCATTAGATGTGATCTCTATATTAAAATGTACTTGGAGGTCCAATTTTACATTTTTTTGGATTTTTTTATTTATTAAACCAGTTTCAAAATCACTAATTTTAATAAACATCTAAATTTTTTTAGATCATTAAAAATAACAATTCTAAAACTGGTTTAATAAATAGTAAAAAAATTTGGTCTGCAAGCACAATATAATATAGATTAAATGTTGAACGGTTTGAATTGACTGTTTAGACTTTGAAAATGTAAAAATCGAAGCGTTTGTTAATATTAGCCACTCTATATATACACACACTACGAGGGTCGTTCCGAATGAAACTTTGTGAATTACAAAAAAAAAAGGTTCCCTAACAAGCCAGTGTATGTTGCCTGCTATACATAATGGTCACCTAGTAGTGCTGAGTGCCTACTTGGCTACTTAACTTGTTAAAAGTTCAAGGATTCAAACATCTCACACATCAAAATAGCATAGTATTTAACAATTGTTAAGATATGAGGTTTTATGAATTTTGAAGATAATATAACACTTTATGAGTTGAGCTACTGTATTTTTTGAAGTAAATAAAATTCCTTTCTTCATAATCTGCACACCCGGGTCTGTTTTGTTTTAATGTCCGTTCTCTAATCTCTGATCGCAGCGTTGATGTTCGAAATTTCGCAACCAAGTTCAGAGACCTTTTCTTTTGTTTTTTGGCCTTAAAAAAAAATGCAAATATGGGATTCTCACTAGTTGTGGGAACTTAGTATTTTGTTCTTAAAATATGTCGGAGCTCCATTAATTGTTACGGCACTTATTAGTATTTTTGTCAACAAAAGGATCACATGATTATTAATTATAAGAATAAACATTTTTTTCCCCAAGTTTATTTCTCTCATCCATCCTCCAATCATTAATTATATGAGGGGACACAACTTCCAGCACAAAAAGGCAAAAGAAAACGTGTATCAGTCATTAATAATGTGGGGGACCGCTAATTAACTGAGGGACCACTTATATTTGAAAAACTTTACAACTGATGCGCGTAAATATGTATACTTATACACGCAAGTATTAACATCTAATATAGTAAGTATTCAATAATATGTAAGATATCAAGTATTTCTTTAAACAATCTTTCTTATCACATACTCATTTTTTACACATTTTTAAAGATGTTATTTTCTCTTACTTCAATGTCGCTCATATTTCTGACAATTTGTGATTTTTTTTGCAAATTTAAAGTCACAGACATTTTCTACGTAATTTTCTCTTTCAAATGAGATCCATGATAAAATACTTTTGAGTTGTCCGCCGCGCAAGTATTCATATCTCGTAGTGCAAGTATTCATACCTCGTCATGCAAGTATTCATACCTCGTCATGCAAGTATTCATAACTGCATCACCTTCGACTTCCTATCCATCGGTTCTTACCGATCCGC
Organism: Carex rostrata; assembly: GCF_964058835.1. NCBI lineage: Eukaryota > Viridiplantae > Streptophyta > Magnoliopsida > Poales > Cyperaceae > Carex > Carex rostrata. The sequence goes on along the minus strand of NC_135948.1, from coordinate 2,024,377 downwards.
CGGCAACAAGGCAGGTTGTCACAGGAGATTTATGAATACTTTCTCAACAAGGTATGAATACTTGCTCGACGAAGTATCAATACTTGCACAAAGATGTATGAATACTTGCTCTACGTGGTAGAATACTTGCCCGACGAGGTATGAAACTACATGACAAGATATGAATACTTACGCGACGGACAACTCGAAAGTATGTCATCATGGATCTCATTTGAAAGAGAAAATTACGTAAAAGATGTTCGTGATATTAGATTCACAAATTTCATCACAGATCTTCAGAAATATTAGCGAGATTGAACGGGAGAAAAAAACCCCATCTCTAAAAATGTGTAAAAGATGGGTGTGATGTGTCCAGTTTTTTTTTTTTTTTTAAATATTTGATCTATTATATATTAACACTTGCATGCATATGTATCCATATTTGTGCGCACCAGTTGTAAAATCTATCAAATATTAAGCGGTCCCTCAAGTAGTTAGTGGTCCACCCAGTAAATGAGCGGCCCCTCAACTTAATAATCGATAATGACGCATTTTGTTTTGTCTTTTATTGTTGGAAGTTGTGGTCCCCCTCTTAATTAGTGATCAACAAATATAGTTATTGACTGGGAAATAAATAGGGAAAATGAATTGGAGGATAGTTAGTTGATCCCTAATTATAAATATTAGTTTGCTTTGAGGTCCTTTAAATATGGTTTATTAAGTTTTGCATTCCACTACCATATACACATGCTGAGATGTATATATATAAATTAGAGTAGAACTAGGATGTTCTTAAGCTCACCAAAGTGTTTGATCAGCTTAATTCCAAAACTCATCAAATCAATTTCAAATGACGAATCCGAACCGTTGAAATCCATTTACCTTACGAGTGATGCGTCTACATGTGAAAATTTTAAACATTCGAATTAATTTAGTATAAAGTCAAGCGGTCAAAAAATATTTAAAAAATGAATGCACTAAAATTAATTTATTACTTCTAATTTTGACCGATTGACTTTATACTAAATTAATTCGAATGTTTAAAATTTTCATATGTAGACGCATCACTCGTAAGGTTGGCGGGTTCCAACAGTTCAAATTCGTCATTTGAAACTAATTTGATGAATTTTAGAATTAAGCTCACCAAATATTTTGGTGAGCTTAAGAACACCCTAGTTCTACTCAGCGAGATGATGGATTCACAAGAGAGCGAGAGAACAGCGTAAAACAAGATTAATACTGTATTATTTTTAAGCTCACTGCATCTCTCTCATTACGTATTTTGGTAGCTATAATTCTTATATTTATTGAATTAGTTTCAAATATATGGCGAGTCTAAATGGTTGAAAGCAATTTATTTTTATGAGTGATGTGTTTACGTATAAAATTAACACGCCCATTTTTTATTAATAACTCCCCCCCCCCCTCCCCTAAAAAAAAAAAAAAAAATTTAAATTGGCCCCGTGTTTGATTTTTTTTTTCAAAACTGCCTCAATGCTGGACCCACGGGCGGCCCAAAACACCAAGCAGACCGCCCCCTACAGGGGCGAGCCACACCCCTACCAAACCCCCCCCTGCAGGGGCGGGCCACATCTCTAGCAGATCGCCCGGGCCAGGGGCGGCCCACGAGGGACCAGACCGCCTGTGGTCTGGGCGGTCCTTTTTTTTTTTTTAGAGAGATCTTAATATTTTTATTTAAATAATTTTATGAAGAAAAAAGTTCCTTGTTTAGAGTGTATGCCAAAAAATAAGACATTTGGTATATTTTATGCAGTGATGTCGTAACTCTTTATAACTTTGATTTGGTATGTCAGTTGGATATCACAAGTTTAAAGATAACACTAATTAATGATTTGGCCTTGATTCAAAAATTTCCAAGTTCTGACAGCTTGTTGATATTTTTCTCTTTATTTATGGTACTAAAATAGTAGTTTAAAAGCTACTAAAATATGAACAAACCTCAAATTAGATCTCTGTCCATGCATAATGCACCATAGACTGACATCTAGTATAGTATCAAGTCCAAACTCAGCAGCCAAGCACTAAGCAAAGGCCACTGGTATAGTGCAATGCTCTAAAAACATCAAATTTGACCTCTTCTGGTAAATTAGTAAGTCTGGACTGATACAGAAATCAAACAGTAAAAGTGATTACACCAGCATGTAGAGCATTAAAAAATACACAGAATTGACACAAATTTAAATTTATTTAGATTTTTCTACAATTAGTTATGAATTTTCAAAGTTCGACTTTGAAAAAACTTTAAACAACCATAACTTTGGCTAGGAAAGTCGGATTTGTGTGTATGACCACTTTTCGGAAAGGGGGGGGGGGCGAGACGAATCCAAATATCACCCAAGAGGAAACCCCAGGCATCCGGATCATCAGAATTTAAAAAAAAATGTTGTTTAGTGCCTCAAAAATTCAATTTAAGTTTTCGTTCAACGATGGACGTACAACGATCGGTATTTTTTTAGTCAAAAGTCTAAGATTATTCAAGAATTATTCATATAATTATTTTAAAATGCATTTACTATTTATTGTTTTCGTTTGCCTATCTCCGAGCAAATGGTATATGTTGACAATAATCAAATAATCCAATTATTCTCTAAAATAAAAAAAATTGACATCATTGAGGCAATCTAACTATATTTCCTTGTGTATATTTAAATAAAATAAATTATTAAGAATCAATGTCAAGTCCTTAATTAATGTTATATTTAGACTTGTCATATCCAACTGACAAATCAAATCAAAGTTATAAAGAGTTACGACATAATGTCTTATTTTTTGGCATACACTCTAAACATGAAAATTTTTTCTTCATAAAATTATTTAAATCAAAATATTAAGATTTCTCTAAAAAAAAAAAGGACCGCTCGGACCACAGGCGGTCTAGTCCCTAGTGGACCGCCCCTGACCCGGACAGTCTACTAGAGGTGTGGCCCGCCCCTGTAGGGGGCGGTCTGGTAGGGGTGTGGCCCGCCCCTATAGGGGGCAGTCTGCTCGGTTTTTTGGACCGCCGGTGGGCCCAGCGGTCGGAGCAGTTTTGAAAAAAAAAACAAACACAGGGGCAATTTTAAAATTTTCTTTTTTTTAGATATTAATTTAATAAAAATGGCCAAAATTGACAAATTTTCAAATTAATTTATACAGTACGAAGTCAAATGATTAAAAATAATGAAAAATTAATATGTTAAAATTAATTTACAAATAATTTTTTACTGCTTAAATTTATATTAAATTAATTTGATCTTTTTAAATTTTGCATATAAACATATTATTTTATGAAGTTAATTGAATTTAACTGTTTAAATTCATTGTTTATAGTCGATAAGTCTTGAACATAGATTTAGATAAGTTAGTACTATTGATGTAAATATAGAAGGGGTAAGACTAAGGTGCTATGGGTTGCATAGAGGGCTACGGTGCTACGGCTCAATATTCAAGTTTTTAAAATTCAAACGGTCGATCCGAACTGTTCATCTTGTTCTCCATATTAATATGTGTTTGAAGACCAAATTTTACATTTTTTTTTAATTTTTTACTATTTTTTTAGATAGGTAGAAAATCAGTTGATCTAAAAAATTCTGCACCATTCAGATATTTGATTTTCTACCTATCTAAAAAAATAGTAAAAAATTTCCAAAAAATGTAAAATTTGATCTCCAAACACATATTAATATGGAGAACAAGATAAACAGTTCGGATCGACCGTTTGAATTTTGAAAACTCAAATATTGAACCGTAGCACCATAACCCTCTATGCAACCCATAGCACCTTAGTCTTACCCAACATATGTGTCATAATCTTCATGAGTTTTTCGTTAAAAATCGAACGGTTTATAGTATATTGCGATATTTTTAGGGAGAAATTTATGCATTTATTGTTCGATGTGCGTAAGTTCTTTAAAACACAACGATGTTTCACTGACTGATTTTTCATAATAGATAAACGTATGTTGTAATAAATTTGTTTGAAAAATATGATTTAGATATAATATACAGATATAATTTGGAAGTCAATTCAAAAATATATTTAGCTGAAAATCACCATTTTGATTTTATCATGTATTAATTAATAACTAAATAGCTCTCAACTTGCACTGAAAATTTACTTCTACCAAAAAATCATATTTTTTGAAAGAAAGACAACGTCAAGTCTCAAAATCCATATGTATGGAGTTACAACAAATAATATTTCTCATTAGGATTTCAAACTCACGACCTCTCACGTCAGAGAGCATGTGTCTTTGATACTAGATCAAAGACTAGTTCTTACAAAAAAAAAAAATTATATTAAAATGTTGTATTGCCATACTCATTGTCCATGCTAGGTAAACTTACGAAAAAATGGTTATTTCTTTCTTAATGGTATATTTAAAGGAAATCATTTATAAAGGTGTAACCTAACAATCTTGACAATTTTATTTAAATTATTAAATAAAAGAATTAAAAAAAATTAGAAATATAGTGTTACTCTTATAGATTTGTTGTCTATTTTTTTAAAAAAAATTTGAATGTGTGACCAAATATTAAATTTTAAGTTATTTTATAAACGATTGAATTTGCATAAAAGTTTATTATTTTTCCTGCAATATCATAAGGTATATATAATAGATTGCATTCCAACCACTGCACTTAAAATTATAAGTAATTTTTATAGTTGTCAAAATTGTCAGGGTAATAATTTTATCAATATCTTGTGAAAATTGTCAGGGTAATATTTTTGTAGATGATTTTAAACCAAAATAAAAATATTTTATCAATAATTTTCATTTATTTATGTGACTTTCGTTTATAAAAATATTAAATTGGATTGCTCGTGTGTTCGCCAAAACTTTCATAAATTTGTATTTCCCGTCAAAATATTTTTTATTTCGCTCATTTACCGATGGAAAACATTAACATTTGTTAGATAAAAGAAAAAGAAACTCATAAAAGAAATGGGATTCGGTTCTTGTAATCGGGTTCAATACCTATGTTTTTTGGTTGACCCTTAGAGCATCTTCAACGGTGATTGCTTATAGATTGCTTATGTTGATGTATCAATTGTTTTTTGTAATTGCTGGGTTATATGGCTATTGCTTATTTAGCAATTGTTGAAAAGAATTGCTTAATAAGAAATCACTTTTTAAAGATGAGTTGGGCAAATGTTTAATTCTTATTGGCCAAGTATTTAATTCTCAATTGTTTTGTTAATTGTACCAATGTAGGAGTGGATTGCTTAATTTCTAAAATTTTCATAATTATTATTTAGTAATTAATTTCAAAATATTTAGGGTAAAGATATTATCTCCCTTCCCTAACAATCCCTCCTAACTATCTTTATCCATATCCAAAAAAATAACGCGTCTCTCTCATCCCACCTTACACTATCTTATCTAATCTTGTTCCCTCACACATCACCGCTCCTTCGCTCATCCAGTTGCGATCGCCAACCACAGGAGAGCGTGGTGCACCGTCGAGATCCGGTGCGATCCTGCACAATCTTACCTCGTCTCCGATGAGATCCGGCGAGGAGAGCGTGGTGCATCGTCGGAGGGGGTCCATGCTAGCCCAGCGAAGGTTGTCAAAGTGCAACATATGAATACTTCATTAGTTAAATATGCATACTTCATGTTGTTAGATATGAATAATTCATATTTACATTAATTAGTTATAAATACTTTCATTAGTTAGATATGAATACTACATTTGTTAGATATGAACACAATATACTTACTATAAAAAAAGAGACTTTTTAAGTGAAATGAAGAGGTGTTCCAAAAGAGGTGTCTTATTTTGAATTGTATAAATTATTTTGTACATGTATAAATACTTCGTAATCTTCATTATGAATATTGTTAGTGTCAGGTGTGAATACTTTCTGTATTACTAGGCTGTTGGGAATACTTCCTGGTCTCCAATCTGGGCAGGTGTGAATATTGTTAGTGTCAGATGGGAATATTTGTTAATGTCAGGTGTAAATACTTCATTAGTTATAGATGAATACTTCATGTTGTCAACATATGCATACTTCATTTGTTAGATATGAATATTTCATAATTTAGATATGAATACTTCATTAGTTAGATATGAATACTTCATTGTATAGATTCGCTGTAGTGGTCCCCAATCTTGGCAAATGTCGCTTTCAGACGGTTGCGGTCCCCAATTCAGGCTGTCAGACGTCGTCAGCAGTTCCCTGGTCGTTACTGGTCCCCAAGATTAATGGTTCCCTCCAGTTTATGTTTACATATGATGAATATTATAGATAATAAGTATGAATACTATAAATTCGTAGGTATGAATACTATACATTTTGATGATGAATAAAATCACGTTAACCCTGCTCATTGACAGTAGTTACCATGTGCACGTTAGTTAGTGATCCTCCGTTGTATTTTTTTTTGTCTTTTAGCGTGGGAGATAGATAGGGAACTAAATGAGGGTACTGTTAGTCGTTCCCAAATATTTAATAGTTGTCTTTTTTTTCTCCTCCTTCTGTTTTTCTTTTTTGATAAAGTGAATGAATATATAAGTTTTGTTAGAAATAAAAAATAATAATAATAATGTAACCTACGAATGCACCGACCCGATACTATACGCCCAGGGAACAAAATTATAATACAAAAAAAAAACACCATTACCAAATAACCATACAAATTATAATTAAGATTTCAAATAAAAAATAAACAAGATTCGATACAAATAATTACAGACAGGTTTGTTTCTTAAGAGTGAACAAGGTTTAAGTTCCGTAAAGGAGCGATGAACGTTAAAAAATTTAGAAGATTTCATTAGAAAAAATAAAATAAAAATAGAACATTAAAATCTAGAACAAACAAAATAATTATATTTTTAGACATTAAATGTTAATCCAGGTGCGGATCTAAGGTTTAGTTAAAGGTGGTTAAATCACATCTATGATTCAATATTTTAATTATATGTATAGAAATTTAATTGAATTTTATCTTTTGTAAACTTTTTATATAGTCTAGCCGTCTTTAATAAATGACAAATTTTAGTTGTAATATGATGATTAATAATTTTGTTTCTTTATAAATCTAGTTTGGGAAATATGATGATTACTAATTTCATTCTTTAACATAACGAATTTATGGACGATTAGTCTGGCTAAATCAATCAATGAAATGAACCTTAAAAGTTATGTTTTGTTTGAAGAACAAAAACACATATTATATATAATGGGGGAATTTTACGTATACCCACAACAAATCACAAATAACAGTAGTAAGAGTTTTGATGAAAATCAAAGAGAAATTTGGATATATACCCATCGCAACTTCTAAAATTAGATATTTATCCATCCAAAATTGAAAATTAGATATTTTCCCATCTAAACATGACCAATTTATTAATATACCCATTTCCATTTTTTTTCTTCACTAAAAACTGTAAATCAATATTCATAAAATATTTAAAGACTATTTTGCCCTTCAAAGAATACTCGGAGATCAAACAGTTCTTTGATTGAATGGTTAGAATTTAACCTCCATTGCTCACATGCCTCTCAGGATATCAAACAATCAAAGCGCTCTTAATCCCTCCGCAAATGTCCGTTGTCTCCTCCCTCTCCGCTACCTATGAGTATCTTTTACTGCTCTCCTGTATATGAAGTCAACAAGTCTATTGAAGACTGGTACCTGTCTTCGTACCAATCGTGACTTCTTTGGATTTGATTTGTTCAGGAATATATGGACTTATACTCTACACATCTTCTTCTTTTTTTTTTTTTTTCTGAAGCTCCAACCAATAATTATTTGTTTTGGTTTGGTCAAATACTGGAGCATGGTATTTTTGCTTTTTTTCATTCAAACTAAAGTATCAATATCATTTTCATGAAAAGAGACTAGGTTCACGGTACTGACAAACACAATATTAAAACTATTTACAAACAGGTCCTTATAACATTCATTTTATTAGGTTCTAATGTAACAAGTCTTGTATTCTATATTCAAAATGGCTCCATTAACCATTCTAATGACATTATCATATGACAGATGAAACTGAGAAAACAACAAGAAGGAAGTAGAACATGCAATCAGACCTTAGTATTAGTTAATGACAAGCACGGAGGGGTTAAGAGCGCTTCGATTGTTTGATATCTTGAGAGGCATGTGAGCATTGGAGGTTAAATCCTAACCATTCAATCAAAGAACGGTTTAATCTCTGAGTATTCTTTGAAGGGCAAAATAGTCTCTTAAATATTTTATTGATATTGATATGCATTTTTTAGTGATAAAAAATGAAAATGGGTATATTAATAAATAAGTCTTGTTTAGATGGGAAAATATCTAATTTTGAATTTTGAATGGGTAAATATCTAATTAAAGAAGTTGTGACGGGTATATATCCAAATTTCTCAAAAACAAAATACAATGAATATTTTGATGAATACACGTGTACATATCGAAAAATACTTTTTTTTAAGGGGTTGGTTCCTCTGCAGTCGTTAGAAGATTTGACGGTATTTCTTATTCGCCGATTTTTGATCTGCATGCTCTCATTGCCTCAAATGGACGGACGGATTAAACTTACAACTTCGGAGTTCGTCCATGTCTAACTAAAATTGAATTAACATCACCTAAGGTAACAGAATATTTATGTTTAGATCCAAACCGTCCGATTCACACTATATTTTAAGGTAACCGTGCATATCACTTCGGGCGGATTGGCCCGGATTATGATCGGACGGTCCATATATAAACAGAAATATTTTGTTACCTCAGAGTATGGATTCTATAAAATTTCCCAAATTCCCAGATAAATAGATACTTCGTCTTTTTCGCTCCGTTTCTTCCCGATCTGCAGCCATGCCTCCTCGTCGCGCGAAAAAAACCACCGTTACCAAGAGCAAGGTTTCCACCCCCGCCGCATCTTCGCCAAAGGTTGAAATGGCGCCGTGTCCATCCACCGTATCTCCGGCCGCCGCGGTCGAAGATACCACCGGTCCCAAGGAAGATTCTTTCTTAAAAAAAGACCAAACCCGAAAACCCGATCCGATCATGACCGCGGGATCGGAAATTGAGTCTGACAGCGTCAAGGATGGAGAATCTTCCCAAATTGACCCGGCTATTCGGGCCCGACCCGCAAAGAAGAGGGTTGTGGCAAAGGTCGCCGCGTCCGGGGTGAGGAAAGAGGCGGTTGCTTCGGTGGCAAGAGATCAAATTGAACAAAAAAGGGGATCCTTGTCAGGAAAAGAGGCTGAGACAGAGAAATCAGAGGCTTCAAAGGACGGGAGTGATTGTACAGTAGAAGAACAAGAAAAGCCCATGAAAGATGTACTGGAAGTGAATGTAGGAGAGGAGAAAGAGATAGCTGGAGAAGGAGATATCAAAACAGTGAAAGAAGGAGAGGAGAACACAGAGAAGACTGGTGGAGAAAAAGAAATAGAAGAAATACCCGTCAGTCAGGAAGTAAAAGATGAAGGAGAGAAGATTGAAAAAACTGACACTGAGGAACTGGCAAACAAAGTCAAATTTGAAGAACAACTGGTGGAAGAAGGAGAACCGATCGAAGAAGAGGCCGTAGAAGAAGTAGAACCGATTGAAGAGGAAGCCGTGGAAGAAGGAGAACCAATTGAAGAAGAAGCCGTGGAAGGAGAACTGATAGAAGAAGATTCCGTGGAAGAGGTAGAACTGATAGAAGAAGAACCATTGGAAGAAGAAGAAGAGGCTTTTGAAGAAGAAGAAGAACCTACGGAACAAGAACAGGTGGAAGAAGAACCAATGGAAGAGGAGGAGGAGCAGGAGGAGGAAGAGGAGGAAGAAGAAGAGCCCATAGAAGAAGAAGCGGGAGAGGGAGATGGAAATGAAGAGATTACAAAAGGAAGGAATAATGAAGAGAATAGAGACATTGTTGCAGTTAAAGGTAGTATGTTTCTGGATAATATTTTTGTCAATTGCAAGAAAAAGTTTATTGAAGCTCATCCAAAATTCAGTGAATAAAAATCCAGTAAACCGTCCACTCAAGATCGAATTTTGGAAAAAAAATGAAATTCATTAGTCTAGATAAGCTACACGAAATCATAGCAGAAAAAAGAAGAATCATACATTTTTTCTGGAGGAAATACAGTAATCTCAGAAGAATGTTAGAATAATTCATAATATTCATTCTAGTTATGTTGTTTGCCTTGAAAGTTCTTACTCTTTTGTCAAGATTGATTGGTAAATCTTATTTAAGAACCTCTCAACAGCGACCTAGAAGCATGAGAACATAGAACATCTATGATAGTTGAATATTGGATAGAGGTTTTGAGTATAATGGACCAAAAACTTTTTGCCCAAATGTTAGTGTTGCATGGGTTTTGGCTTACATACTAAAATTGTTCTTTCCATTTGGTGGTGATCAGTGGTGGATCCACTACAAATGAATGGGAGTCAATTGATCCCCCTTCATTTTCAATATTTTCGTACTTAGACATTATTTTGCTATGTAATTTAGAGTAAAATACTATGAATACTATAAAATTGACCCCTATACTTTTTGAAAAAATTTATATGATTGACCCTCATACGAAATTTCTGAGTTTTGACCGCCATAAATTGAAAGTATGCCTCTGCTCCTGGTGATGATGCTGAATTCAAGTTCAACTGCATATCTACCCATGGATTTTATTGATGATTTTCATATTTGCAACTTACTGCAAATGCTAGTAGCTGGAATTAGAAAGTATGTTTTCCTATATTTCTGCTAAAGTTTGATGGCTTAATCGGGTTGGACTTGGCTCTCTTGTGAGTTGTGTCAACTAGGTTGAATTAGACAATATACATCCTAAGGAATTAGTCCACTCGGTTCACTAACAGACATGCGTGCATCCTTACGCAGTCAATTAAAACATTGTATGAGAATGGGCCAAGGTTGGTATCTTACTGGTACAAAAAAGGGCTGTTTAGTGATCTAGTTGGGTTCAACTGGACTCATTTTGAGCACAATAGGCTTGTTCGACAAGTTGTCTTCAAGCTTATAGGTTTTAAAATGGCGGTCCTGTATGCAGTTCTTGTTCTCAGAACTGGATTCAGAAACAGCTCTGCTTCTGCTCATATTTTCTAATACTGAATACAAGGTATTACTTGTATGAGCATCTGTATCCTCCTCAAAAAAGGTTGGTATTACTGAATACAAGGTTGGTATCTTACTGGTACAAAAAAGGGCTGTTTAGTGATCTAGTTGGGTTCAACTGTACTCATTTTGAGCACAGTAGGCTTGTTCGACAAGTTGTCTTCAAGTTTATAGGTTTTAAAATGGCGGTCCTGTATGCAGTTCTTGTTCTCAGAACTGGATTCAGAAACAGCTCTGCTTCTGCTCATATTTTCTAATACTGAATACAAGGTATTACTTGTATGAGCATCTGTATCCTCCTCAAAAACCTGTATCATATTTGTCTCTGTATGCACTGGGACATAGTCTGTACCTGTTCAGGTTTTTGGTATAGGTTGGGTTGTATAAAATGCTGTTTTCACCCATTTCAAAATATCTTCACACGGGGTGAAATCCAACCTTACCTGTGTTGAAAACCTCTCTCAAAGAAGGGTTTTTAAAACCTTTATTTAATCTTCTCCAGATGTACAACTTGCATCAGTAGATGGAGGAGGAGGAGAAGATCAGGGGTTGGGTGATATGCTAGAACCCACAATGTACTTGAAGGCTCTATTACCCAACAGAAAAGTCAAAGATGCTCAAATTTTTATAAGCCAGTTGGAGAAAACTGTGGTTGAAGAAGACATTGTAAAGGCCTTTGCCGGGTTTGGGGAGATTCAATCCGTTAGGGTTATCAGGCATTCAAAAACCCAGAAAAGCAAAGGCTATGCCTTTTTGCAGTATTCTACTGCTGAGGCAGCAGAGAAGGCTCTGTCTCAGCTCAAGGATGGTACAGAGGTTGGATTTCTAACTAAACCTTAAACCCGTTAAGCTGGTTTTAGAAACTGTTCATACAGTTCAGTTTAGTTCTGTTCAATCATGAAATGACTGGCAATATCTGGACCTATATTGACTGGACCTGTTAAGCTGTTCTCCCACTCTGTTTGTTTCAAAAACATGAAAATAAGAATATAATTTAAGCTTATTTAAGGATAAAATAAGGAACAAAAGTTGAATAAAACCTAGCAATGAGGTTAGAGTGTTGATATCTACTTGGTTAGCTGTGGCACTTACTTTTTAGTGTATTGTGTTATCAGATTAAGGGAAAGACAGTGCATATCTCCACTAGCAACCAGGGCACACTCTTTGTCGGCAATATATGCAAGTCTTGGTCAAAGGATCAGGTTCATATGAAACAAACTTTTTATATGAAATTATTTTTACATCTTATCCTCTAAAAATCACCAGTGTCATTTGTGTGTTCAACAACTTGCTGCTCTCAAATAACCCTCCAAATTGATCTTTCAAAAGGGGTGCATATGCAAATACCATTTTATTTTTTGGTGAATTTGCAAGTTTCCAAACAATTAGGAGGTATATGCCAAGCATGCTTGCATTATTCTGATCTCTTTTATTTTTTTCCTCCAGGTGCTAGATGCACTAAAAGGCCTTGGGGTAGAAGGAATAGACCAAATAGCCTTACCTGAAGATCCAAAAGTTGAAGGGAAGATCAAGGGTTTTGCCTTTGTAGAGTTCTGCACGCATATTGATGCAAAAGCTGCTTTGAACCGTTTGTGCAAGCCTGATGCGGTTCTTGGCTGTGATTATAGTGCCAAGGTTTCATTTGCACAACTCCCAGTAAATTACATTGATGATGAGCTACAGGCCAAGGTAAATCAATTTTCATTTCTTCTATAGTTTTTAGGCTAAAACTCAAAAGCCACCTAAATGGTATCCACATTTAAAATCTGTATTTAAATGCCTATATAGTATGTATGCACGACAAGCTTGAAATCTTTCATAAAATTGACTCGAGTCAATGGAGCCATTTTGTAGAAAAATTTTGTATCTTCCTCCCTTTGTTTAATTTTAACTATTATGTTTGTCCGTTATTTATTAAAATATAGGTGTAAATTTCTTAATTACAAAAACTTTAGGCTGCTTAGTATTCTAAACTATCGTTAATGAACCTGGAGTTAGTGCAGCCATCTTGGTAAACAAATTTATATTTTCATCTTCTTTTTTATTTATATTCATTATTTGTCAATCCACTTGTTACAGGATGTCAAATTCTGCAATTATATATGGTTTCTATGGCATGCATATAATTCATATGTTTCTTGGTCATGCATATAATTCATATGTTTCTTGGTTTTATTCAGTCATTGTTTAATATTTAAGAGCAATTGGATAAACTATATTGTGTTAAATTAACTCATTTTGTTCTCTCTTATCATGCAGTTTAAGGGTTATTTGGATAATTTTATAGTACTGAGTTTCCAATTTGCATCTTTAGTTTGTAGCTTGCGTGCTTCGGCTGGCTCAGTATAGAGGGATATAGGGCAATGACTGAGAACTTGTGTGGGAGGAGGGAGGGGGGGTACTACTTGCTGTATCATGTGAATTTGTGGAAACAGCTCGTTATATATTTATTTATATATGGCAGGTGAAAACAGTATACCTGGAACCAGTACCTATGTCTTGGGATGGCAAGAAAATAGAGGAGATTTGCAAGGAATACGGAGCTATAGAGAAAATTAAGCTATATCGGAAATCACAGAGTAGAAGGAAGGATTTTGCATTTGTTGAATTCGTATCCCAAGAGAGTGCCTTGAGTTGTGTCGAGGGGTTGAGCAAGGCCCTACTTGAGCAGGATGATACAAAGGTATATATTTTTCCAATTTTAAATGTAATTCTGTCCATTGTTATAAGAATATTTGATGTACTTTATCATTTTTCAGTGCTTTAAAATATGGATAGAAATCATTTAATCAAAATTACTCCGAGGATTGCAAAGTATTGTGGTAATCAAATTAAAGGGTAGATAATGGTGGGCAACTAATCTTATCATTCTTTGAAAGAAAAAAAGGAATAGTGGTGGCAACTATTTGCAAAAAGGACATTTGGCAATCTCTACTCTGTTTTATTTACTTGCCATTTCTCAATACACAAGGGCCTCTATGTTTTTCCTCTTATGTTTTTCAGGTGAGTGCCTCACTGGCAAGGCCTTATGCAAAGAAGACTGGAACAAAATTCATATTACGTGGCAATTTTAAGGTAAAAAAAAGCAATGAAAAGGGTGAAAAGGAGGAGGAGGAGGCTAGAATAATTAAGAAAAGTGATGAAAAGGTTGAAAAGGAGGAGGTTAAAATAATTGAGGTGTCTGGAAGCTCTAAAAGGAAGCGCAAGAGACCCAAATCGAAAGGGGTAATTGCCCAAAAACCAAAACCCCTCTCCCCTCAAAAAACAATTAAAAAGAACAAAATGGTGCACAAGAAGGGACCAAATATTGAGACACCTCACCGAAATGCACCAAAGAAAAAACCCAATAAGGAAGCACCTGTACCAGTAAACCCTCAAGGATCAAGAAAAAGACCTTTTAAGGAGGTACCAGAGTCATCAAAAAGACCATTCAAGGGAAAAATGAAGCAGCATGAAAAGGGGATGCGAGGTGAGCCCCACCCTCACCGGTCAGGAGCAAAAAAGTCGAAACCATTCAAGGGAAGTAGTAAACAGCATCAGAGGGGTGTGCCTTCTTTCAATAAAGAGAGGGATGCTCCTGCTTTCAATAACGAGAGGGATTTCAAAAGGTCTCGCGACGACCATTATGGTAACTGTGAATTATGATTTGTGAATATTTTAGTTTGAATTTTGAGTGAGGCTACGGTACTATGTATAGCGCACTTTGGTCCTTACTATGACTATATTTTTTTTATTTTCGAAGTCTAAATTGTCGATCCGAACTGTTCATCGTGATCTCTATATAAAAATGTACATGGAGACTGAATTTTGTATTTTTTGGAATTCTTTTATTATTTTTTTAGATAGGTAGAAAATCACTACTTTTGAATGGTCTAGAATCTTTAGATAAGTGATTTTGTACCTATTTCAAAAAATAGTAAAAAAATTCTAAAAAACGTAAAATTTGGCATCCAAGCACATTTCATATGGAGATCATGTTGAGCGGAACGGATCGACTGTTTGAACTTTGATAATGGAGATATACATCCATAGTGCGGACCAAAGTGTGCTATGCACAGTGCCATAGCCTCACTCTTGAATATTTCAAGGGTAGACTTTGATTCTTGTTTGGTGAAACTATTTTCAGGCAATTATCATAGTCATCATGGATCTTCTCCAATTGATAGACGACTCTCACTTGAGTATGCATATGCGCCGCATTCTTATACTAGGCATATACATGAACCTCCTTATGCTAGTACTAGTAGTATACATGAACCCCCTTATACTGCTAGTGTGCATGAGCCAAGTAGACGCGAGCCATATACTTATACTTCTGGGTCTTACCACTCCCACCACTCTGATCTAGTACTTCTTTCACTTAATTTGTTTATTTCTTTCTATAAGCTGTTTTATATGAATTGTTTCCTAATGATTGGTTGCATATATAGGCGCCTCATGCAGGGTATGTACCACCTACACACCATGCACCTCGCACTAGGCATGTTTATGAACCGAGGTATGGATTTGATGTTTCTGAATCTTTTCACGTGTCAAATTATCAACTATATCATTTACTTTTTACTGGATTTTTTTTTTAAAAAAGAAACTGTGTGCTGACTTGTAATTTTTGTTTATTAGTGCTCCTGCTCCTGCACCATATGGTGGTGGATATGACAGGCCTATTGTTTACACCAGAGGTATTGTTCTGAACTTCTGATCAAGTCTTTTTGTTTATAAATGTATTTGGGGTCTTGAGCTCCTTTTTTAATTTAGGAGGCAAAATTTCCAAGGGATGGGATCTGTTTGAGCGGGTAAACTTGACAACTACAACAACAACAACCAAGCGTTTAATCCCAATTGAAATATAATCTATGCTTTATGCACATCATACACATAAATGATGATAACATTGTACAAATTTTGCTGGTCATGAAATGACTTGAAATTGGCACCGGTCTATTTTTAATGACATTTGATAGAATATATCAAATAGCATCCAAATTGCATGCAAACTGATACATAACCAATCAGCAAAAGTCCTAATGGTCCAAAACCTATCGGATTGGCTTCAATCGAAGAATCCAAACCGTTCAAACCGATCTCCTTCATAAGAGTTTCGTTTACATATTAAATTTTAAAATTTTAAAATTTAGTATCAAGTCAAGCGGTCAAAAATGATAAAAAATAAAAGGTGTTCAGTTAATTATTCTGCATTCATTTTTCATCACTTTATTACCATTTCACTTGGTATTAAATGAATCAGAAAATTTATAAAAAATTTATGTAAACGCATCACTCTTATGTAAATGCATCACTCGTGAAGTAGATCAGTTTGAATGGTTTGGATGTTTTAGAACTATTTTAACTTGATTTGAGAAAATCTTGTCAAGGTTGTTCTCAATACATTGCTACCCTATCTACTTTTTTTTTTTTTACTTATATCGAGTTATTGCAGAACTGCCAATTCCTCCAACAACCCATCCTGGATTTGTGACTTATCCCAGATATCAGGTTTGAACCATTTTTCTTTTACATTTTATTTCAATCTGTTGTTAAAATTTGTTGGTTAGTTGAAATGGATAGTCTTTATGTTACTTCATTTTAATTGAATTATTCGTTTATTTATCATGGCTTGAAACTAAATATTGATTCTGAAATTAGTTCATCTCTTTTTGTAACTTGCTTTGCAGCAACCTAGCTACCCATATCCAGCTGGTAGGTCCTACCCAGCAGATTACCCTCCAAGAAGATCATACTACTGAGCTAGAAACATTGGATTAAAATTTGAAAGTATAATTTGGTCCGTGAGTTATCACCTTTATGTTCAAAGCAAAATGTATCTGCTATTTTTTACGAAATTTAGTCAATGTAAGAAATGTTACTCCGTCACTGGGGTTTTCTAAGTTACATTTGGTTCCTAAATAATTTGGTTCTTGGATGGTGATGCATATTTTGTTTTTTGTGATGGAAAAAATGCTAATAAACTGCATATTTTGTTTGTCATGTCGTCAAAAATGTCCAAATGTAATGTGCTGCAGTGACTTTCTTGTTCTGATTTATGCTGTTGCTTTTTATTATTAGATAGCTAGAAGTTTTCACTATCTAGAGGTTCTTGTACGGGTACAGAATTTCAAATGGCCAAATTATTTTAATAAGCAAAAATACAAAGAAGTGAAATGTATCAGCGCCTCTGTTCAAATTTTTTTTTAAGAAAATGTACCAATTTATGCTATAAAAGTATAATTCCAGCCATCTACAAACTCGATGTGCTATATTTATATTAAGTCGAATGCTATATTAAAAAAATACTATAACTCTGTTACAAAAAAAGTGGGTCGATTAAAAAAAAAAGATAAAAAATTATCTACAAAGTTATTTCAGAGCCTTTGGCCCTTTTTACATGAAAGAAGCCTTTTAAGACTAGTTTCATTATAGCACGACATCATCAAAAGAAGAGTTTGATTGAGAAAAATATGATCCGAGTAAATAATACTGTAAAAAAAAAAATACAAAGACGACCGCATTGTTAGTGTCCCATTAAGAAGTTTTTGAAATTTAAGAACGCTAGCATTACTCAATTAATGGGACACCATCAATAGTTGTGCACTGCTCATATTTTGAAATTAAGCTAACATTTCCCTTCATTACATTTTTTTTTTTTGAAAAAGTGGATATATCTACCTGTTTCATTAGAAACTAATATAGTTTCTTACAAAGCAGATCTATATTCTCTGCAGTTACACTACAACTTGCCTAATACTCTGGTTTCTATCTGACCAAGAGTATATCTAAGTAGAGTTCTAGCATGCTGGATAATGGATATACTACAAAATAGCATGCAACATAGCACAAAAGAAACAGAACAAACAGAACAAACAGAAAGTAGCATAACAAAACAGTGATAACAGAACAAGCATATTAGCATAACAGGTAAAGCATCAGTGGTCTGGGGAGGTAATGGATGAACTAGAAGCATTGGGGTTTGTTCTTGAGCTAGTTTCGGCATCCAAGGCATCATATTCGGCCCTGTCTCTTAGGTAGTCTGATAGGTCCGATCTCTCGAGTCCAAGAAAAGGTTCTTCCTCAGAATTCCAGCTGAAGGTCTCCTCCTGAGAGGTATTGGTCCCCGATAGGATTATAAGAGGGCCTGCTTGGGACAGTTGAGTCGCATCCATAGAAATAATTAGAGTTAATTTAAGATAAGATTCATTAGTATTAGCTTTGCACCAGAATGAGGTCAATGAAATAATTTGGGTACCCAGTGAAGCTAAGGTTGGTACAAGACTACTATTAAAACATATCTTATTTCGGTTTAACCAAATGACCCAGATTATTACTGCTCTAATCAATTCAAATAATAATTTATCTTTATGGGGAATGCAAGCATCTAAAAGCCATAAATCTGATAAACAGTTGCAATCCAAGTCCAAATGGCAAAGATGACTGGGCATGTGACAAATAGGTAGTCTATAGTCTCTACTGAATTACAAAATTGGCATTTCATATCACCATACCACCCTTTCTTAGCTAAATTATCCTTAGTTAGTATTTTTCCTTCTTTAACTAACTACATGAATACTTTTATTTTGAGGGGGGGTCTTTGTTTTCCAGAGGGTGGTAAAGGTCTTATTTTTTATCCCTCCATAATCTAACCAGGTATAGAATGAGTGTACAGAAAATTGGCCTGATGACTTCCATCTCCAGTATATTTTGTCAGGTTGACTAATGTAAGTATAAACAGATGAATAAGTAAAGGAAGATCTAAGGTGGTTCCATTCTAGTAGATAGACACCATTTAATTGTCTAGTAAAGTATAACGATACAGAGTTGGGTGTGATGGCATTATGGATTAAGATTAGTGGGTCAGAAGAGATTTGGAAAAGATTAGGGTATTTACAGTATAGAGAGCACTCTCCTAACCATCTATCCAACCAGAATGAAGTATCAATGTCATTGCCTACTATTCTATTTATTTCTAAATCAACAATGTGTCTAATTGAGGTTATTTCTGACAAAAAAGATGAGATGTAAGAGATATCTAATCCTGAGGAGCTGTATTTGTCTATGAGTATGTCTTTCCATTTTTCATTGGTGGTTGGGTCTTTAAATCTAAATCACCATTTGGCAAGTAAGGAGATGTTCATCTTTTATAAATTGTAATTCCAAGGCCTCCTTGAGCTTTACTGAGACATACTTGATCCCATTTCACTAGATGGTATTTTTTCCTTGAGGTTGGGGATGAACCAGACCATAGGAACCTTTTCCTTATTCTATCTATTGTATTTCTAACTTTGACAGGAATTTTTTAAAGTGAGAGCCAGTATATAGGTATTGCAAGTAATACAGAGTTTAATAATGTTACTCTGCCTCCTAAGGATAGAAGTTTTCCTTTCCAAAATTGTAACCTATTCTCAATTTTTGTAATCAAGGGTTGCCAGTCAGAATAACTAAGTTTTTTCTAGTGTAGTGGTACACCTAGGTAAGTAATGGGTAGGGATGACGGTTGGCAGCCTAGTTGGTTGGACAGGTGGGCTGCTAAATCATGAGATATGTTGAAGGGTACTAAAACACTCTTGTGGAAATTAATTGTTAAATCTGAGAATGCTTCAAAACCTATTAACAGAAATTTTAAGTGTTCTACCATCTTAGGGTTGGCTTCCAAGAAAATTAATGTGTCATCTGCAAAGTGAAGGTTGAGAACCTTAGGGGCTTGATTAAAAGAATCTAACCCAGAGAGAAAATCCGCTGATTGTGTTTTTCTTAATATTTTATTGAGTGTGTCAGCACAAAGATAAAAAAGAAGTGGTGATAAAGGTTCCCATTGTCTGAGACCTTTTTTATAACGGAAATAGGGGCTTTGAGATCCATTGAAAGAGATACTAGTTCTACCACTATCTATAATGTCTTTGATCCAATTAATAAAGAGAGAACTAAATCCTCTGGCTGTAATTACTTCAAGTAAGAATTCCCAATTTACCTTGTCAAAGGCTTTCTCAAAGTCTAATTTCAGTAAAATGCCATTTCTCAAAGGCTTTCTCAAAGTCTAATTCTAATTTGAGTAAGAATAGTATTTTTCTGTTTTCTAATATAAGAGGTGAGATGGAAAATTTTTGTGTTCAAATCTCCTTCTAAAAACCATTTAAGTCTAGCCCTTTGTTGCTAGTGGGATTCCTCATCCTGATATATTCTATATAGTGAGGTTTGGCAATCCTTCCAGTTATTATAATCTATATCTGTTAATGAGTTGGAATCTTGTATATTTTCATAGTATTCTATTTGGTCTAAGAGGTGTTGTTTTTTCCTTTTAATGTCTCCTTGGATGTTTGCATTCCAACCTCTGAGTTTTTTCCTCAAAAATTATAATTTGAATTTCCAATCATTCCCCAGATCATAGCCTAACTGGAAGGATTGCCACCATGTGGCTAGTAATTTAGAGAACCCTTCCTGGGAAATCCATGATTTTTCAAACCTAATTGTTTTTCTAGAAATGGTGGATAATGAATCTGTGTGCAAGATAATTGGGTTGTGGTATGAGTAGATTCTAGATAAGGAGGTTACTACTGTGTTAGGGAATTAAGAGAACCAGTCAGTAGTACACAAATATATATCAAGTAAAGCCTTTGAAGTAGATGAGATGGATCTAGACCAAGTGAATTTTCTATCAGTAAGAGTTAAGTCAACTAAGTTAAAGTTGGAGATAAAATCATTAAATCTATTGCTAAGGATATAGTAAAGGAAGAACCTTGTCTTTCAGTTCTATTTATAATAAGGTTGAAATCTCCAAATAGCAACCAAGCTGGGATGGAGCTTAATTCAGTTAGGAAAGGTCTTCGTTGGGTAGATAAGACAGGACCATACACTACTGTAATAAGGTATTCAAAGTTGGTTGATTTCAATTTTATATGTGCTGTGATAGAAATATCCAAGATCCATGTGTTTAGGATCCAAAATTTGGAATCATTTATACCTAATTGTTCCTCCTTAAGCTCCTATAGAGTCTTTAGAAATCCAATAAGAGATGTGTGAGCTAATTGCATTCAAGGTTCTAGAAGAGAAATCCTCAGACTTTTTGGTTTTCTGTATTCCTACTATATCTATGTGGTTGTGAGCTAGAAAATCCTTAAGGGCTCTTCTTTTATTAGCAGAGCCTAAACCTCTTGCATTCCAACTAAGAATTCTAACCATTAATACTATGTTGATTTTCTAGGGAGTTAGACAAAAAAGGGTCTAAGATCTATGGGGGTGCTAATTAAGACGGATTGTTTGGTAGAAAGTATATCTGAGATGGATAACTGAAACTTAGAATGGGAGAGTGACCTTAATTTTTTAACAGTATCTAATTTCTCCTCCTCAGAGTTCCCTAACTGAAACCCACTAATATCATATAATTGAACTAATTTAGTGTATGATAAGTGAATGTAAGGGAATGTAGAGATGATGACATTATCTGATGTTGCACTTGATTTACCACCTCTAGATATTCCAGCCACCTCCTTGGCCTTGAGGCATAGACTGTGCCTTGCCTCCTCAGAAGTAGTTGGTTGAGCTCTTCCTCTTGGTTGGGTAGCTGGTCCAGGTACCACTGGTACAACATTTTGTGCTAGGTCTGCTGCCTGAGGAGGGATTGCTCCTTGTTTTCCCTTCACTACATATTTAACTATGTTTATTGATTTGCCTATTTACGAAAAAATCAGAATTTAGCCAAGTTGTGCCAGTTATTAATATCAAGGAGAAGCACTGTTGTAATGGTCGACAACTTGGTAAAGAACTTGCTATTGTAGTTATTGACGTTGATTCCATGTTGAATTTTATTGAATGGAAACCAAATAAATTTTTAGTTTTCTGTAAAATTAGGATCAAATTAAGTATGTTCTTAAAAATAAAAATAAAAAGTCGTTTGGATTCATTTGCACCGACGGTTTTTCGAAGCAAGAAGTATGCAAGGTTATAAAAGTATTATCTTCTGAATACATGACAATTGATTATTGATTTCCAGATGATAATTTATGAGACTCTTGATTATCAGGGATGGACGTAGAATTTTTGTCAGGAAGGGCCTAAGGGACAAAAATCGGATTCAAATAGTTTATCGGGTTCAAACTCATTAATTAATCGAATACTATATATAAAATAATCAACATAATAATTTAGCTACTATAAATTTTGATTATGTAATTTTAGCTACCATAGATTTAGAACATAATATGGCCTGATATGTGTGTGTGTGTATAGAAGAATCCGGTAGGAGTAATATATTAAATCGCCTAAAATGAATACATTAGAGGTAAAGAAGAAACAAATAAATAAAATAATTGCACCTAACTTGAAAAGTAAATTCTTATAACTCAAAAAGTAAAGACAAATCTCCAACTATTCACCTCATTTTTAGTTCTTAAAAAGTGAAAAAAAATTGAAGGATCTACTTGTAATTTTTCAAATTTTCTCACATCTATTATAATCTTCATATTGATTTCTTGATATCTCCAACTATTCGCCTTCTTTTCACTTCGTAAAAAGTGAAAAAAATTAAAGGATCTGCTTGTAACTTTTCAAATTTTCTTACCATGATATATAATCTTTCATATTGATTTCTTGATATCTCCAACTATTCGCCCCCTTTTCAGTTCGTAAAAAGTGAAAAAATTGAAGGATCTACTTATAACTTTTCAAATTTCCTCACCATGATATATAATCTTTCATATTTATTTCTTGATAGAAATAAAATAATAGGCCTTTTAAGCCCAGCCCATCAGTTATAAGAAAACAGGAAAGTTATTTTTTCCTTTCCTCTTCGTCTCTTCGATGCTTCTCTACTCGTCAGCAATGGTTTCAGAGAAAGAGAGAGACAATCTCATAAATTATAGGAAAACAGGAAAATTGTTTTTTTTTTTCCTTTCTTCTTCGTCTCTCCAATTCTTTTCCACCCCGCTACAATGGTTTTAGAGAGAAGCAAGCTCATTTTCAGGAGGCGGCAAAATAAAATCAGATATGTTTTCTCTATTAAATTTCAAAATCCAAGTGCCCTTCGAATCAACGTGGGTCCACCCCTGCTGAGTATATGATACTGTTGCGAAAGCCTGAATGATAACTGTACATTATTCTAGCACAACTACCTACATTTATACTGATACATTCTGATTTTGATTTAAACACTTTTTTTGGGTCAAAATTTAACCAGTCCTTTCAATTGAAAAAAGCAAATATTAATCCATTTCGAGTCTTGCTGCAGTACAGTCTGTGAATACTCGGTACACGTATCGCTACTCCCGAACGTGCAACAGGAAATCTCAAAGGCTTCCTGCTCTTTTTGAAGTCTCGCTCCGTCTCCGCGCCAATTCTAGCCCTTCCTTTTTCCAACCCCCGGTTCCAAACTTCCAATCAACGTGTCACATTTGGAACCACAACGCCGGTCTGTGAGATCCCAGCACTTGACCTTTATGATATTTGCATATATGCCCCAAACTTCTGTAGATTTTATCCTATTCCCAGCGCACCTTTTATTTTGCAGTGCCTCAATATTTCTTTTAACTTTTAACTAATGATTTAGATAACCTGAGATAATTTTTCAGATTTCATTCAACGTATGAAAGTGTGGAGTTGCACTTTGAAGTTACGAACAACAAATGTAAATAGAATTATAGAATTAAGTATATAATTTTTTTTTGTTGGGAATGAAGATTAATTTTACATTATTTATAACATTTTACTCTTAAAGGATGGTTCTACCAATGAATATTTATGCATATTTTTGTCAAAAATAAAAACTAATTATGTATATTTAGTGAGTACATTATGCATAAATAATAAAGCAAAAAAAGAGGGAACTCTTTGCTTTCCTTTATTCTGATGACACGAGTTTAAGAATTATGATCAACACGCAAAAAAAATATATATATATTTTTAGTAACAAAAGGGAAATATTTTTTTTTTAAAATAGAACTGGTTTTAAATTTTTTTTTTAACATAATAAGCACTATACATCGAGAAGTTATATATAAAAAAAAAATTCTATCAATCGGATCAGTGAAGAATAAATCATTTTCTCTACTAATTTTAGAGATCGGTAGAGCAAAAAACTTTACATTTATCATTATTGATGGTTCGAAAATAACTCCCTCAATCTTAACCAACGGTGGAGACATTCTCGGTGGATTTTTTTTTTATAATTTTGATGTAAACAGTGCTGGTTTCATTAAAAAGTTTTAAAACAGTTATTTAAAAAAAAAATCGAATGGAAATAAACACCACCCTCCGAACTCCTTTTCCCTTCCCTCTTTCAAAAAAGGAGAAGAACAAAAAAAAAAACCTCCGCATGGCTTCTCACTGTGCTCCGACCGCGGTTCACCCCGGCCGGGTTCGGATCCTCCGGACCGGATCCGCGTTAAGCAAACCGAAACCCGATCCTGTGATCTACTGGATGTTTCGCGATCAAAGAGTCAATGACAACTGGGCCCTACTACACGCGGCCAATCTTGCCTCCTCTCTCTCCGCCCCATTCGTCGTCGCCTTCTCTCTCTTTCCCCCTCCCTTCTTTCTCTCCGCACGTGCCCGGCACGTGAACTTTCTTTTGCGCGGCCTCAAGCGCCTTGAGTCCACACTCTCTTCGTATAATATACCGTTTTTCTTTTTCAAATCGTACCCCAAGGACTCCATACCTGAGTTGGTGAATAGACTCGGTGCATCGTCCCTTGTGGTTGATTTCTCTCCTTTGCGGCAGTTCAGAGGCGAGCTTGATGAGATTATTGAGAGAATTGAGCCTCATGTAGCAATTCATCAGGTGAACGTGATGATTATTTGTTAATTTGAGGTTCAAATTACTTTTTTTATTAATTAATGTTGTAATTTACAGGTTGATGCTCATAATGTAGTACCTGTTTGGGTGGCTTCTAACAAGCTTGAATACTCGGCAAGGACCATCCGATCAAAGATAAATAAATTACTGCCTGAATTTCTCGTTGATTTTCCTAAACTCTCGAAACAGACTGTAAAGTGGGTGGATGAAGAACCTCCAAAGAATGATTGGGATTCATTGATTGATGAGATTAATAGGTACACTATACAATCTAGTTTGCACATTATTTAGTTTATAGTAATCTGGTTTCTCACGGGAGCATACTTTCTGAAACATGTACTTTGCTCCTAGAGAATTACTTGAGATTGTAGAAATTGGTCTTTTGCATAGTGCTCGCTTTATAATTTGAAGGTCCGGTGAAGATCCATTGTTCATATTTGGAATAAACATCAGTATTTCGATGTTAGTGATTAAATTCAGTCATCAGTTTCATTTCAAACACGGGATCTTGTGTGAGAATAAGCCACACTCAGATCTTAAACAAATTATCTCAATCTGGAAAGAATAAGTCCAATTTCAGCCTTATCTTCATTGCTGCCTACCATTATTACAGAATAGATTGTATATTTCAAATTTTTAGGGAAGCAGGTGGTGTGGCAGAAATTGATTGGTGTGTGCCAGGAGAGGATGCAGCAATGGAGATGCTATTGGGTTCAAAGGAAGGATTCCTGACAAAGAGAATAAAGGGATATCATAGTGATCGAAACGACCCCTCCAAGCCGAGGGGTTTGTCGGGTCTTTCTCCTTATCTTCACTTTGGTCAAATTTCTGCCCAAAGGTGTGCCTTAGAGGCCCGAGCCTGCAGAAATGTTAGTCCCCAGGTAATTAACATATCTGATTGGTTCTATAATATGAGAAGGTATGTATCAGTATCCATTCATCTTGTATTAAGACACTGCTCTAATACTAGTTGGTTTGCATCGGTGCCATGCTGTTCAAACTGAAATGATACTATGCACTCACCAGTCCAGTGTTCAAACTTTTTTTTTTGGGCTCAAACAATGCCCGTAGGCTGGTCCAGTGTTCAAACTAGCAAAGTGGTACCATGCAGGTATTACAAACATTGCCAGTTCGGTTCATTATATGTCCTCTACTAATAGTTTGTCTTGAGTATTTTGTATTTTACCAGTTCTCCTTTAGGATAATCATAATCGGATACCATAAAGTTCTTATTGGCGCTTGATGATTCCATTTCAGTATGCTGTGTACCTGTACTTTGTTCAGTGCAGTGAATGTGTGCTCTGTTAGAAATAATATAGTCCTTGCTATCAAATCTTACAGGTACAGGGTATATTCAATGTGTGCTTGTGTGGTTTTCTCCACTACAATGAGTTCTATTTTAAATTAACATATAGTGATTGTTTACTAAATCAACTTTTCAAATTGAATGACAGGCAATTGATGCATTTCTAGAAGAGTTGATAGTGAGAAGAGAGCTAGCTGATAACTTCTGTTATTACCAACCAAAATATGACTCATTGGATGGTGCCTGGGAATGGGCCCGCAAGACATTATATGATCATGCCAACGATAAAAGAGACCATATTTACATGTTAGTTTTGTTTACTATTATTGTTACTAGCTTCAAAATTGTAATAATGATAATAAAATTTACTGGAAAGTGTGTCATATTATTAATTCTCTCTCACTATTGCAGGAGAGAGCAATTGGAAAAAGGAAAAACGCATGATCCTGTATGTTTGTTCTTTTGGGATACTTTGTGTTTAATTTGTTATGGACTATATTTTTCTTTTAGTTAAATTTATATTGATTTTTCAATAATTATTACAGCTGTGGAATGCATCACAACTGGAGATGGTTTGCTATGGAAAGATGCATGGTTTCATGAGGTGATTCAAAAGCTATCATTGTACCAGTAAATAACAGGTACGGTATTAATGGAGTCTAAATGAATTATCTCTTTTGCAGAATGTATTGGGCCAAAAAAATTTTGGAGTGGACAAGTGGGCCTGAAGAAGCTCTCTCCATTGCAACCTATCTCAATGACAAGGTAATAATGTCATGTTTTTATTCTAACAATTTGAAATGACTATATATTGAGCTAATTGTTAATTTTTATTACATTTTATTCATCTATGTTAGTGTTTGCTTATATTTAAAATATAATTTGACAGTGTTAAACTGTTAATGTATTTTTAGTATGAGATAGATGGTAGAGATCCAAGCGGCTATGTTGGGTGCATGTGGTCAATATGTGGGGTCCACGACCAGGTCTTTATCTTTCACACTGCAATCACAATTCTAAATAATATTTCATGTGCAAAATGGATAATGGAAGAGTGTATTATTAAACTACTTACTGATTTATTTACTTTGTAAATTTGTAGGGCTGGAAGGAAAGGCCGGTATTTGGAAAGATACGGTACATGAACTACGATGGATGTAAGAGAAAATTTAATGTCGATGCATATATCTCATATGTGAATAAACTGTTTAGTAATACTAAAAAAAGGAGACCTGAAGGGCCTTTAGATAAATTGTTATCTAAAAAGGTGAACAAATAGGATCCTTTTGCGAGTAGAACAGCATATTTTATTTTCTTAAATAACAGAATAGGAAGAGGTTAAAGTTTAGTTATTGGTAAATTTTATTCTACTAAGAGAGTTCTAGTTGATCTGTTGCATGATATGATCAAGATAGTGTAAATTAGCATGTAAAAGTAGAAATTAGGATGAGATGTTGATTTAATCTTTCATTCAAATACTAAATATCGGTTCATATGGTATTTTTGTTCGTTTGATGTACATTCTGTTAGAACACCAAACATCAAGAGTGTTTTGAAAACAATAATAAAAAAAAAAACTCTTCTAAAACTTCTAAATCAAGGTACTGTGATTTGAGAAAGGCAGTTGGGGCTATTTTGAGAAAGGGAATGGAGAGAACAAGATTAAGTAAGATGATTTCATGCAAGACTCCTTTTTATAACTTTTGACTTTCTAGTTTTGCAGTGACGTGTGAAATTACCCCAACTTTGAATGGTTTAATAAAATTTCTTAATTTCGTTTCTGGAATGTCATTAACTCTGTTGTACATAGTACGATTGTAATGTGCATTGCAATATTAGGAATTTAGGATGCATGCAGTGGCCCCTCACTTTTTTGAACGTTGTTTGTCAGTATGTTCATGTCATGCATTTCGCCTGTTTAGCAGCCATGTAGAAAGCAACAAGTAAAAGTCTGCTTTAAAGTTCAAATTAGAGGAAAAGAAATGTTAACAGACTAGACTATAATTGGAATCTTATAAAAAACTTCATTCTCTTATGAAGAAAATCTGCATCCCAGAGCAGTTAAATTGGAATTTTATGTGCAAATATCATCCATTGCTGAAAGGGACTAATTAAAGACTACAGAATTGTCATCTAGTAACAAGCATTTCTTGCATGAAATTTTGCAATAGGCGTTTTCCTTTTTGGAGAAAGTACAGATATGTCACCTAGCAAATAGAATTTCTCATTTCCGAGTTTATGTTGCTTTTACAGTGTCAAACTATGAATCTAAAAATGATGTGGATTGACACGTGTTCGATGGCTGCGTTCATAGCTCCGTGCTTTCATCCTTTAATTTTCGTCAAAACATTTCCTAAGGAACCATTTTTGAATTAAATATTTATTAGAAAAAATTTCGAACAGGCCCCCCTAGAACTGAAGTATTTCTTTTATTTTCATTATGCAATCTGTTCGGAACTTCAGATGTTATCCCATGAATCAATTCGCGAGACACTATATTCATGGAAATACACTCAACTAGTTGTCAGAATGTATAGACAATTTTCTTCTTTTCTTTAGAAATATCATACAAAATCTTATTAATAAAAAACGATATTCTTAATAATTAAAAAAGCAATTACACCATCATAAAGTAAGACGTAGTGCATGTATTTTATAAAGGCCCACCGAGTTCGATCTCCTAAAGTAAATCATTTTTTTAGTTTAGATCCAAACTGTCCGATTCGAATTGGACCGTCAAGGATCTGTGCGTTCCACTTTGATTTGGATTCAGATAGGATGATCCGGATAAACTCAAAAATTGGGTTACTTTAGGGGATCCGGACCCGGTGAAAAAATTAAGTGGGACCTATGGTGTTTATTCCCGCACTTTATTCATACAAGAGAAGATCTTAAGGCCCTGTTCGGCCTCCAATTGGGAATGGACATTGGCATAGAAATTGAACTGAAAAGTACTGTTTTCGTAGAAAAAAAAATTCAGTTGACAGTAACGCAGCCGAACAAGGCCTAAATGTAATTTTCCGAGGTCATATATCCCACTAAAAGCAGCATACAAACAGTATTCTAATATCAAAATTCCACCAAATCCATTGGCATATGTGAGATCCAAAAACGGCCGCTAATTTGGAGATGAAATCATTCCACACGGCCATGGTGATAAATGATAAGACATACTGATACCGTTAAATAGTAAATAGTTGGATGGCAAAGGCAAGACGAGCAATAACTTATGCCTGGGAGGTCATAAGTTTGAATTATGAATAAAAGATTTCTTGTAAATATTAAATACTTAGATAGTTTGATCTCCGACTTTTACTAAAAAACTAGACGTATTGTTGCAGCTTCGTATTTTCTTAAGGAAAAAAAATTAGAAATAAACACATGCCTGATGCCTCATTTAGAGATTGAATAAGTATCTGTAGTATGTAATTTACCTATCATGTAATCATGTTTCATATGAAACCGGTACTTGTAAGACTTTTATTCAAAAAAATAAATAAATTTAGAGCTTGAACACAAGCCTCATTTATACTGACTAAACTCATGCCCTTTTATTTTCAGCCGAAGTTTGGTGATGGTACCGGTACCACTTTTATAGTCTATGGTACCAGCTTTCATCAGAAGAAATGGCGTTTACTTTCTCAAATAAAAACAAAATTGATTATATGTGGTAATCATCTCTCGTAGGAAATCAATGTTCAAAAGTTGAATTTTTTCTGATGAAGCACTTTAGTTTGAACCAGTAAGATTCAAAGTACAAAAAGGAGAACAAAAGGTTAACAGAATTTAAAAGAAACTCATCCATATCTGCAAAAACTAATGTACTAAAAAAAGTTATCTTTTCAAACCCACACATAAAATCGACACGAAAACAACGCTTTGTTTTATCATCCGTTTCCCTATCTCTCCATCATCCTTTTCCCAATCTCTCCACATACAAAAAGCAGTAGTGGCTCATACCTTATCTCTCAACTGACACTGCCCCACACCATCCCCTACACTCGCATCTCTGTAGCCATCCCTGCGGCTATTATACAAACACAACACTTTACATTTCACCACAGCGTCCCCAGCAGTATACACATGAAAACCCGGAGCAACCAACATTTTCACACTGACCGGTTCGAGACGGTCTGTAACAGCCCGGTCTGAGGCGCTGTCTTCCATGAACCGGTTGTCAAATTTTGCACCTCTGTCAACCCGGATTATCGGTATGGCCGGGTGAACTGACCGGGCCAAAAGCCGTACCGACCATGCCGCTTTGGCAGCTGAAAAGAAAGCCTGTAGCAATGGTTCGGGCCAGGATTTCGTCCAGCCGATCGAACCAACCACATCGCTCATTTTTGAATCGCAAAACCGGCTCAACCCTTCGCTGAAATGCTTGGTCCCTTTTGTTAAGACCTCGTCCCAAGTCAAGTCACGAATCAACTCGTATGCAGTCCTGTTCAACTCACATCTCTCAGTTGGGTTGGCTAACCGGGTCTCTTCTTCTGTATCTAGTTCAAACCCGGAATAAAAAATCCGGTTCAGAAATGCTTCCATATGAGCCGGCAGCAAACCAGACGAACTATGCACCGGGTTTTTTCGTAGATGCGAAGAGAGCGCGCGTGCTAGGAGACGTGAAGCCGCGCGAGAATCAACGACGGATTGGACAAACGGGTCGGGATCACTCCTGGCGGAGCCTAGACCGGTTGTTCCGGTCCGGTTCGTCTGCGTTAGGTCGTGGTAGGATGACTCGAGTTGTGCGAGCTTGAGTTCGAGCTCAGAGAGGGAATACTTCAATTTAGAGGTTTCAAGAAGCGCCTCGTCGCGCTTGCGAGTGGCTGCGATGAGCTTCTTCGATAGCTCCGTTGCGGTGGCTCGCCAGTAGAGCGGGTCGGTGTCATCGCAAGCTGCTGCAACGCTGGATTGAGGGGTCGTGTTGGAGGAGATCGAACCGGCGCGGCGGTTGAAGAGGGAATTGAAGAGGGAGAGAGGCGACGGAGGCGTGATGCGACGGGAGGTTGAGGTGGAAGTGGGGGAGATGGGGACTACCGATGGTTTCTTGGAGTCGCGGGAGGGGCGACACTTGGAGCAGGAGACTGATGCGACGGTGTTGGGTTCATTGCAGCCTGACGTGACGGACGGGGTTTGCTTCGGTGTTTTTTTTTTCTTGGAGGACGGATGCAGTGGGGTCGGCTGATGAGACCCGTTGTCAGGGGGGCAATTATGCTGTGTGTGGGTTTTGTGCTTCTTATCGTTTGATCTCTCTTCATGCTCTGGGATCTGTAAAGATCAAGAGATAAAACAACAAGGTCAGTATTGTGTAATACATGCTAAAGTTATCACTGTTAACCTCCGTGTAAAATGGAAATCAGAAAATTGACAACTCACAGGAGAGGGGGAGAAGAGAGGGGAGAAGGAGGGGATAGAAGGTAGAGAGGAGGAGGGAGAAGGAGAGGTCATGAAGGAAGAGAGAGAAGCAGCTTTCTCGCTCTTGGCGGTAGTAATGGTGGCTCTGTTCATTATTCTCTCTGTTTTCTCTTTCTCACACTACCATTTAGAGGGGTGGGGTACTAGAGAGGTTTTAGCTTTCCCTCAGAGACACGGCAAGGTAGCCCAGTTAAGTGAGGCAGAGATGAGAGAGAGAGAGAGAGAGAGAGAGAAGGAAGAATATATACAAGATGATTTATTCTTTCTGGTATAAGTTGGGACAATGATTTGTCCTCTTTCATTAATGGAGTTCTGTGTTCTTTCTTGGAGCTTATATCACGGTACAATTATGATTTGTGAATGCTCTCCTCTTAACCCTGTTAGGTACCACTTGGGTTTGGTTTGGTTTGGTTAAGTTGGCCTCATGAATTGGATCTGGATTTTACTATGCTTCTAATTTCTGGTAGCATAATTAATTAAGAACAAATTTTATGTTATGGTTGCATGAGAATTTAAATATTTATAGCATTGTTTAAGTTTCAATATTCAAATTTTGAGCACAAACTTGCAGAAAGAGTGTTTTAAGTTGCTTGGAATCCATTCAAAAAAATTGCTCATGATGGGCTAATGGCAGTAGTACACTGATCAGGAGACAGGAGGGGCGTGCTATTTGTTTATACCCATTAGTTTGTAAGGGTTTTAACTTTTAACGCAGATTTTAAATGGAGATCAAATGGGTGTTCATTTTATCTTCTTCTGAAATCTGAAGCACTTGCTAAATGGCGTTAAAATTAATATAAATCTTATAATAAATTTTCTAATATGTATAAAATATGTACAATTTTAAATTATTTCAGGTACATACTTTTCAAGTCTATTGATATAACCAGTGTAACAAAATGCGGTCTATGCGGCCACATATGCATATGCGGTTCCGAACCGCATAGAAAATTAATATGCGGTTCCGCATATGCAGCCGCATATTCGGCTGCATAATTTTTGACCGCATATCGCATATGATCCGCATACCGCATATGATCCGCATACGATCCGCATATAAACCGCATATGATCCGCATATGATCCGCATATGATCTTGTTATTATGTATTCTTATATATGTATGTTGTTTTTATATTAGATAATAATGGATATAAAATAGTTCTACAAACATGTGTATTATTATTCTTGTTGTGAGATTATGCTTCCAAATATATATGAATTTTTATTTTAAAATCCGCATATATAAATCTGCATAAAAATCCGCATATGCGGCCGTATACCGTATATGCGGTATGCGGTGACCTTCTGCATACCGCATAGAAACCGCATTTTATAACACAGGATATAACAACGTTACAGATCGGCGAGTGAGAATGGAATTTTCCGGACAAACTAAATAATTTTTCCTCAATAAAATACACTATTGTAGCTAAGTACGAATACAATTTTGTTTTCTGTACTTTCAAGAAAATAAATAAGGAAACAAACTAACCAACCACCTGAAAACGGCTTGACTAGCGCGGGTAATTTCATTGACTATCCGCCACAGCTTTTCATTTATTTCCTGCCACAGTGGATCAAACTTCGTTGTTCTCTTTAGGTAGGGAGACATCTGATCTGATTCGCTTAAAATAGTTAGTGCTATTAACTGTTTCATGGAAATGGTAGTTTGGGTTGTTAAGGAAATAAAGATGGGCATGCTTCCACTATACTTAGGTACCTTTCCACCCCACAAAAAAAGTAGGTTTTTATGGCTACTAAAGCCTAATAAAGTGTTTATTTAGGTCTCATGCAATTGCACCGTAATTCATCAATATGATTCTTTCACCTTTTAGCAGTATTAATGTTAGGATAGTGGGAAAAAAAAAAATTATGCTTGGAAAGAATAATTTATTGAATAAGGATCAAATTCACAAATTAGAAATTCCTTATCAATATAGAGAAACTCTGAATTTTCAAAATCATAAATTGGAAAATGATTTGAAAATTTCAAGTTTGACGAATTTTTCTATGACACTTGGCAATATCATTAGCCAAACACAAACTATAACTGTTGCACAAATTAAGCAACAGCTGAACACAAGAGTACATTGCAGACTATGTCTATAGTTCTATAATATTTAGGTACGGAGGCAGAGCGTGAGATGGGATGAGGCAAATATTTATGATGTGACATAATTATATAAATATTTTATAGATCAAGTATAGCTGTAGAGGCTTATTTTATAGAAGTACAATGAAACATAATTTCATAATTAATTTTGGAGGTGGGGGAGTTTGTACAGATCCGGCTCCGCCAGACCGACACTGATAAATGACAATGTCATACTATTGGCGATTAAAGATCTTTTAAATTGTCATGTTGTGCACAAATTGTCAAATTTGCATGCAATTATTGAAATTTGAAGATCAACTCTGCAAATTTTAATTATGGTGTTCCTGGGCATTTTAAAGACCTAGGCATTTTGACTTGTCATGACATGATTCTCTGAACATGCCTTTAAAATGACGAATAAAGATCTGGCCATCTTGCATTAATTCGTCCTGTCAGGTGGCCTCTCTCATTTAAATCTTTCACATTCAAAACACCCACCTTTTCTTTTCATAATTTTTGTAATGGGTTTTGAGCTTAATTTCGGCAGAAAAACACAAGAGAGCAATAAAGGCTTGAGTTTGAACGCACTGACAATGTTTCACGAGTGAGTCTATGGTACTATGCATATCACGGGTTGTTACTATGCTATGGCTCTATATTCGAGTTTTCAAATCCTAATGATCGATCCGAACCGTTCATCTTGTTCTCCATATTAATATGTGTTTGGAGACCAAATTTTACATTTTTTGAAAAATTTTTACTATTTTTTTAGATATTTAGAAAATCACTTGATCTGAAAATTCTGGACCATCCTAAAACAGTGATTTTAAATAAAAAAAAAATAGTAAAAAAAAATTTCAAAAAATGTAAAATTTGGTCTCCAAACACATATTAATATGGAGAACAAGATGAACAGTTCGGACCGACCGTTAGGATTTGAAAACTTGAATATAGAACCGTAGCACAGTAACAAATCATAATATGCATAGTACCATAGACTCACTCATGTTTCAGATTCAAACAATTTGCCATGTATGTATGTGACAGAAACAGTGCCCACTGCACACAACACGAGCTAAACTGGTAAAATAAAAACAGAGGAATTTACAAGGAGGCAGAGTACTCTGTTCCAGGTGCAGCGAGTTACTGACATACGAGACTGACAGCGTATTTATACTCTTGGTAGAGTACAATATAGAGTTTGAAATACTGGTACCGATTTTGTAACGGTCCATTGGACAGCTATAATCTGAGACTCAAGCGTTGTGGGTCCCATCTGTCTTCGACTCATCAGACAATGCTTATGTCACTAAACTCTGATAATGATGACGAAGTTTTCTATCATAAAATTCAGGATAAAATTCTAAACAACACTAATTTAGAACTCTAATTCGAAAGATTGTGTGTGCCTACAGATTTTTTTTTTTAAAGAAATCCCATCTATTTGGTGGAGAGGATACCAACTTCCGTCTTTTTTTTTGTTTTTACCATGTGCAATTCTTTAAACTGATCAGGCTGTGCTTCTGTTATGTGATTGCTGCGGATCACGTGAAATTGATGCAGAAAGTGGTACCCATGGTAGTAGGTTAGTTACATTTTTTATTATTTTATTTTTTAACAAGTCGGAATCAGACTGATATATAGTGATATTTCGAATATACGTTTTTCCACAAACTATGTGAATATTGTTTTAGTCACCATCGGAGCTACTTTGGTTCGATGGGTGCAGTGACCATTCGATTGTATTAAGATTCGTGCGCTCCGTAATAAAATCTGTGCGTGTCTGTATCAATTATGTGCACACAGATCTTAATGCTAATTGTACGGTGTTAGAGCTAATTGAACCTAAAAATAGGTCTAATGCTCATCGGACCTACTCCTAAATAATATTTGAGATAAATTCTATTTTCATATTTGCCAAATAGTGAGAATATAACCCCCCAACAAAAAAAAAATCACACCTAACAAAATCTATACCAGACTAATAATAAAAACTGACTAAGCCTTAAAAAAAAAAAGAATAAAAAGTGACTAAAATGATCTACATCATTGAAAGGGAGAGGGGGCGTCCGACACCCATCGGATCACTTTTGTGTTCAATGAGTTTTCTTCACCATCAGATCTGTTTTAGAATTTGCGTCCGCAATTTCGCGTCTGCTTTAAAATCCGTATACACGAATCATAAAGCAGATCTGACAGTGAGAGAACTCATCAAAGACAAAAGTGGTCCGATCGGACAGCCCCCTCTTCCTCATTGAAATATAAGAAACTTATTTTGCGGTGAAAGTAAGAGGATAACTTTATTTGAAATTACACTGGGAATGCATATAAGACGAGACTTGCAATAAAAAAAGAATAATGACATGTTAGTAGTGCAAGTGTGAGAAGGAAATGGGATTGCGGCATGTGGATGGAAGATGGATGGATTCACGGATCATGGATCGGTGGTCATGCAGCATTAAATGCAGTCACAGTGCCTTCTCAACTACTAGCATTTAATTCAATCTAGGCCCCGGATTACAAGACAAGATGAAAATGAAATAGGTATCTGTATAAAGAGAAGCAAGGCATAGTAAAAACAGTGACGCTTCCCTGCACCGTGGGTTGCTGTGGGAAAAGCTCTCCTGTTTGTCCGGGTTGCTACATAAACAAACTGGAGACAATAAATAGAGTTCAGATCCAGTAAAGTAACTCAATCGTTGGGTTTTAGATCGGGACCATTCGATTTGAATCTGTGACAATCCATCCGAGCAGCGAATCCGAATTCTGAAGCAATCTCGAACAACAAATTCGAATCGGACGTTCTCGATCCAAAATCCAAAAGTTGAGTTACTTCAGGAGACCCGGACCCCAATAAATATCTCTGGTTCTCGCTGATCAACTACTTGCATTTAATTCAAATTAGTGCCTGTCTACCTGAGAATATTACGAGAAGAATGCAAATCTTTATCTGTGCAGACATTGTTCGGATTGTTTTTTTCTAAAATATTACTAATTTATATTATTCCTACAAAATATTTGGTAAGTGAAAAATAGAGAACAAATTATCTCTCTTGTGTTCATGACAATGATATTGTAAATTTATATTATCCCTACGGAGAGACGCATTTAAATCCGACATTTTTAAATACCTATTTTCATAAATATTTTATTAAAAATAACCATGGTTAAGCCGAAATTATAAAAATATCCAAACTGTGAATATATTCCATGGTCCAGAATTTTAATTCGGAACCGTAGATTTTTTTCGCAGTCCGGAATTTTAATTCGGAACCGTGTTTCTGCCAGGAACAATCTGTTTTCGCTAGGAACAGAACCTGGGCAATTTTTGAGACCTGATATCTCACAATCTGTTAGGAGATTTTGTATGAAATTTCACAGTCTTGTTTTATGATGTCAAGACTGCATGTCAGTTAATTTTCATGATTTTTGGAGATGTTTTGCTATGTTAACCAGAGGTGCAAAGTTGCTACTATGTGCACTTTTTTAGCAGTCTGGGCAATTTGCACCTCTTGTCAATATAGAAAAATATCTCCAAAAATCATGAAAATTGATTGACATGCAGTCTTGACATCATAGAACAAGACTGTAAAATTTCATACAAAATCTCCTAACAGGTTGTGAGATATCAGGTCTTAAAAATTGCCCAGTTCCTGGCTGTTCTCGGTAGAAACACGGTTCCGAATTAAAATTTTGGACCATGGAATATATTCACGGTTTGGGTATTTTTATAATTTCGGCTGAACCATAGTTATTTTTAATAAAATATTTATGAAAATGGATATTTTTAAAATTGTCGGGTTTAAATCTCAGACGGTATCGGATATTATAAATTTAGTTTAGATGTTAAAATATCTGCAAAGTGTGTGGTTAGAGGATTGTAACACAAAATACAAAGAAACAACCTTTAGTCCTTATAAATTCTCGATTTTTTTTTTTAAATAACTCATAACTAATGGGCTGACTGACTGACTCAATTTTACTACGCTAAGTATATTATGAAAATGAGATCCCTACTTATTTTTTATTTTATTTTTTTTAAAAAGAGTAGTATTAGACCACCTGTTTCATTAGAAACAGAAATAGTACACATCATGCAAAATAGCAAGTTCAGATATGTAAACAAAAACATAAAAATCTCACTAACTGTGAGGCAGCTAGGAGATATCTAAAACCACAAAATATAGTAGCTAAGAGTTTGCTAGAGGAATATTACACAAAATAGGAAATAGTAAACTAAATCCATAATAGTTATAAGGGGCAGCAAATGAGCTAGCATATGATGAACTGGTTTGTGTAGTGGGATCAGAAGATGCAAGGAAGGTTGCGTCTGCTGCATCACACTCAATTCTGTCACATATGTAATCAGAAAGGTCGGATCCCTCGAGTTCAAGACATGGCTCTTCCTCTAAATCCCAGGTACTTCTTTCCCCTTTCGATGTATCGGTCTCTGATATAGTTATAATGCCTGCCTGAGACAAATTTGAGGTATCCATAGATAGTATCAAAGTTAATTTAAAAAATGAATCATCTAAATTTGATTTGCACCAATAAGAAGTTAAGGAAATAATTTTAGAGCCTAATGAAGCTACTGCAGGTATCATGGTATTATTAAAACAAACATTATTTCTAGCTAACCAAATAGTCCAAAGTGTGGCTGTCCTAATCAATTCAATAAGTAAGCAGTCTTTAAGGGGTATCCAAGCGTCTAATAGCCATAAATATGATAGATATTCACAATTGAAGGTAAATTATTATGATCAGCTATCCAAGACCAAATTCTAGATATTAAGGGGGCATTGTACAAATAGGTGGTCAATTGTTTCTAAAGAGTCACAAAATAAGCATTTTTGGTCACCAGTCCAACCCTTTTTAGCTAAATTGTCTTTGGTCAATATTTTACCTTCCTTTAATAACCATATGAATATTTTAATTTTGAGGAGTATTTTGGTTTTCCAAAGATTTAAATATGTACTATTTTTTCATGCCCCCATACTCTAACCACTGATATAGAAAGTGTACAGTAAACAACCCTGTTGTAATATGAGGACTGCTTGAGATACGAAAGAGATTAGGATGTATACAATATAGGGCACATTCACCTGCCCATCTATCTAGCAAGAAGTAGGTGTCTTGGCCATTACCTACTATTCTATTTAAGAGAGAATTCCAGACCAGAATGAAAAGCATCTATTAATTGCTAATCCTGTTGGACCAGAATGAAGAGCATCTACTTATTGTAATAGTTGTTGTGGCGTAATCAGTATTTAAATCAAGTTTAGACAGTTTTTCTTGCTTCTGTTTTAGTTGTCTATTTTTTTTTTTGAAAACTTGGTAGTAGCTACCAAGGTTCGTGAGGGGGAATCGAACTCTCGACCTTTGGGTATAACAACTCTAGGATATTTTCCTAGCCAATTGTGCTACCTCCCATTTTTCATGAGTTGTCTATTAAATCGCACCTATACTTATCGAATTGCGCTCCTCTCATCTTGCCTCCACCTGAGCCGCTTTTTTTTTTTTTTAACAAACTGCGCTCTAATTCATTTAGACTTGCTCTTGCTTTGTTCTTTTTTCTTATGAAGAATTGCACTTGATGAGATTTTTTTTTTTTGGAATTGTGCTATGCGCACAAACTGGGTTCGGATTCTTTTTTTCTCTAAACAGGCTGCGAAAGGAATTGGAATGTAAAATGAAGGTACACAACTGAGAAACTAGAAGTACGCAAACCTTATTAATCAGATTAATAAGAATAATTAATTTTTAATTTTCAGAGGTAGACTGTTGTCTACTCGGTATTATAGATTACTCTATAGAACTGGCTCCGCCACTACTAATAAAAAAGTTAATTAGTAGATAAAACATTATTAAAGAAGTTGAACTTTTAAAGGAACATAATTTTACAAAATAAGTTTTGTATTTAACAAATTTTGGACACAAAAGAAGAGGGAGAAGCATGACACATGAATCATCCAATTAACCACACGATAATTGATACAGAAAAACGCAAACAAAATGTATTCTTTAAAGAGTCGCACTGCACTTTAGGTATACAAAATAGATAGGCTGTTGTAATATATATATATATATATATATTTTTTTTTTTTTGTATTTCGATCAACATATATATAAACTGTTCGAATATAAATTGTCTAAACGATCTAAAGTCCAAGCTGCTGAATGTATTTCACATATCAAAATCACGTAAGACAACAAAATTTATTATTTTTAGATCTGTTTACTATTTATTTTAATTATCTTATTTGATATGCAGATATATTATTTGATTGATTTAAGTTCTTTCAAAATTTTGAAAAAAAATATTTCACAAAAAAATTTACACATATGTATTCTTATTTTCTTGTATACATTCATTATTGCAAAAAGGAGAAAATATATAAAAAAAAAATGAAAACGATAAATAAGGCCTCCTTTGGATGGGGGCTTATGTCATATTGGATTGGAACTCACATGGAAATGTCCCAAATCTCTGCTGGTCTTCTGGCAGCACAGTTGCAACTGTTGTTCTTTTTTCTGTATCTAAAAAGATACATTTATAAAGAGGATTGGGGGTCAAACCCACAAAAGTTTCTTCATTTTTTGCGTCCAAATTTTTTTTGACCTGGCCCATGAATAAGGTAAACATGGTTTTGGATACTTTCCAGCAAATAGCATAAGAAGAGTACAAATGAATTCACCCTAGTTTATTAAAATATATCGACAGACAATTGGCACAATTTGGTAGATTTTTTTTTTTTTTTTTTTTTTGTATAGTTGGTTAATTTAATCATGGTTTTGATAACTAGTATTAGGTCTAGAGACAAAAACAATGTCCTATGTATTGAAGATCGCAGGTTCGAAATTCAATTTTTATTTACAAATATTAAATAAATGAGTAACTTGACTTTCAACATTTACTAAAAAAATAATAATAATAATCATCATAGTCCTTTTCTAAATTCAAAACGGATACATTTCAAGTCAATAAGAAAGTACTTTAATAGGGAAAAGTTTAGAACAGCTGTTTGGCCACCAGAACATAAAAAATGTCTTATTGTGTCATCATAAATACAAAATATTTCTTATTTTCTCATTCCGCTATATAATGTGAAAATGACTAACAATTGCTAATTCATTTTTCCTCTATATAATGTGAAAATTTATACTTAGTTTGTCATGAATCTTTTATTCAAAGATGAAATTATTTTTTTTTAGCCTTGTACTCAAAATAATATCTGCTTGCTCCCTCGTCAAGTCGTCCGAGCAAAGCAGCTTTCAGTTACATTTAAGGAGAGAGCATCTCTATCTAGGTGGAAGGTAGAAGATATATGCCAATTTGAGAAGGGCATACTGATCAATTTATTTTAATAATAAAATATTCACAATAAATTGAGTAATCATTTCCAGATTATATAGAGAAAATATTAGATTAAAATATATTTATGTAAAATAGGGAGATGAGGCATTTAGATATTATGATTATTAAATAGAGAATTATAAAAGTTTTGATGGACATAACATTAATTATTACAAAAAATATTGCAAGTAAAGTTTATAGGGATTTTGAAGAGATCACTTTTGGTGCCAAACTGCCACTTAAATCAACGCAAGTGTTCGGCATAAATCCAAAATCCAAATCTTTGGTTTGGGTTGGATTCTTTGGGAAAGAGTCAAGTTATTTAACAGAGGAAAAAAAAAAAAAAAAAATCAAATTTTTGGATCTTTAGGGCGTGCTCCAGACGAAGGAAGACGGAAGAAAGGGAAGGGAGAATCACTGTGGGAGGGAAATGCTCACTCCAGACTGGTTCTGTTCAAAGGTTTCCTCTGCTCCAGAAGAGAAGAACCGAAGAGAAAGTGGAGGTGAAGAAGTACTATTCGGAGGGAAGAGCGGAATCACGTGGTGTTGATTTTTGACGAATTTTGTCACGATTTGAGATGTAAAATTACTGTTCGGAAGATTGCCTTCCCTCCGAACTCTCTCCTTCACTTTAGGTCTTGTTCGGCAGCCTACTAAGGAATAGAAATGAGAATAAAAATTAGAAGTTTTGAACTGATTTTATTGTTCACTTGGAAAGAAAAAAATTCAATCCAAGTAAATTTTGTTTTCACATATAAACAATAACTTTCTTTTTAGTACTGAACAGGGCCTCAATGAGAAATTTACCCTCACAACTCAGGGTCCAGATTTCCTAAAGCAACCCAACTTAATGAGAAATTTACCCTCACAATCCATCCGATTTGAATCCATTACTCGAGATCACATTAGAATTCAAATTCATTACTTAAAATGTTTGCACTCCACTTCAAATAAATTATAACGAATTTAAATCAAACAATTAAAATCTAAAACCCGACTTTTTGAGTTCGTTCACTGCATCCGAACTCCAGAACCCAGCACAACCTTGAAAGGA
Organism: Carex rostrata; assembly: GCF_964058835.1. NCBI lineage: Eukaryota > Viridiplantae > Streptophyta > Magnoliopsida > Poales > Cyperaceae > Carex > Carex rostrata. Next base: position 1,982,335 of record NC_135948.1, on the reverse strand, counting down.
ATTCGTAGGCAGCTGTCATGTCACCTCTAAAACAAATATTATGTCAGACAGAAAAACCAGTGAAAGACTATGACTTGACGGCTGACTTCTCCTGTAAACAACTTTAATGTAGGTTTGTTTAGTCTATTACCTTGTCCTGGAGGCAACTCTGATTTCTTGTGGACATGTCCACACTATCTTCCATGTCGTGGTCATATGATTTTGCAAGAAATCAACCAGTGTTTTTTTTCTTCTTTTTTTTGTTAGGACATATGAGTTATGTGGTATTTGTTAATTGTAATCATCAACAGGTAGCATGAACACTCATTTACAAAAATAAAAAAGGACAGGTAGCATGAACCCTATCAAATTGTGAAAGTAAAATGATGGTATGTATATAGAATCAGAGACGGAATTAGCTTGAAAGAATGAGATTAAATTGACCTCTATTTTTTTCTTATTTTTTATTTACGTATGATTATCTATAATTGTGTTTGGATGGGGCAAGAATAAAGCTAACATTGGGTGAGTTCCACTATTCTTAACTTTGGGTGATCCAAACACAAATTAGAAAATTAGGTTAGCTCAAAAATAGCTCTATTCTTCTAACCCATAAAAATGGTGGGTTAGCAAAAATACAGCTAGTGGGGTTTGTAATATTAATAAAAATATAGTTTTCATTCCTCTCAATTAGAGTTAGTTTAAATATTAAATTAGTATTAAATAAAACTTTTGATTTAATATTAAATGCAATATAATATTAATTTAAATAATAGATTAATATTTAATAAATATAATATCAAATTAGATTAATATAAAATTAAATGTTAGATTAAATATAATATAATATTAAATTAAATATTAGTTTAAATATTAGATTAGTATCAAATAAATATAATATCATATTAGATTAGTATTAAATAAAATATTATCTTAAATATAATATAATATTAGTTTAAATATTAAATGTAATACAATATTAGTTTAAATGTTAAATGTAATATAATATAAGTTCAAATATTAGATTAGTATTATATATAAAATTAGATTATATTAGTATTGAATAAAATACTAGTTTAAATATTAGTTATAATATAATATTAATTTTAAATTTTAATGTAATATAATATTAATTTAAATGTTAAGTGTTGTATGTAATATAATATGAACATAAATATTAGATTAGTACTAAATAAATATAATATCATATTAGATTAGTATTAAATGTAATATAATATTAGTTTAAATATTAAATAGTATTAAATAAAATATTAGATTAGTATTAAATAAATATAATATCATATTAGATTAGATTAGTATTAAATAAAATATTATATTAGTATTAAATAAAATGTTAGATTAGTATTAAAAAAAATCAACTTAAATGTAATATAATATTAGTTAAAAAATTAGATTAGTTTAATCATTATTTTATTCATTTTCTCCATTGCTATTCCAAATATACAATCCAAACGATATTTTTACTAACCCAAATAGGTCAAACTTAGAGATATTCTTAAACCACTCAGATTAGCGATATTCTTAAACCACTCAGGTTAGCACTATTCTCAACCACTAACCCAAAAAATCGCTCTTCTTGCAGTGATTCATTGCACAATCTAAACGTACCTATAATAATTTAGAGTAAAATGTCACTATATAGTAAAATTGACTGCATTCACTATAGGAAAATTATATAATTAATTTCTGTATTTGTTTGACCCCCATAGTTCAAAAATCTGACTATGCCCTTATATATACAATCATCAAATACATAATGTCATCAATCTATATTTCATATTAAAGCCTTTTAGTTACTTTTGGTTGATTTCTTGCAAAAATCTGTGACCAAAGGCCACAATGGACGTAGCCACAAACAATTAGAGATGCCATAAGGACAAGGGAAGAGACTAATAAGAAGACCAAACAAACATAAAAGACTAAGAAGACCAAACAAACATAAATTAAAAGTTGTTCAGAGAAGAAGTCAGCCGTAAAGATTTTATGCCGCTGACTGTTTAATCTGCGTTTTTATTTATTTTGATTATAGGTCCTATGTATTATTATTTATTAATTATTCTAAAAGATATTCTTACGCAAATAATTGTGTTGCTCCCAATTACAAAATTGTAGCACTCCAAAAACTATTTATTTCTTATTGAATTTGCTGCACACAAACTTTCTGATATAAATTGTCTAATCTTAAAATTAGTTTTTCTCAATAAATATTTTTTTGGGGCAAGATGCAAAACATGTCCTAGTGAAATGAATTTTCCTTCCATGCCACTCTCCAATTGTGGTGCTTTTGGAACCCACAAAATTTTTTTTTTCTCAATAATTATATCTCCTTCTTACATTAAGCAAGTAGGTATACTGATTAGCTAACAATTTTTGATTAAAAGGTGAAATTTTGGATTGAATATTAGCCCTCCAATTATATGTTCTAATTCTTTCCATATAATTTTTTTTACGTGTAGAAGTCTAAAATTTATTTAGACACGTACTATTCACATACAAATTGTACATCTTTCTAATTGTTAATGTTTTTTAAGGAATTTTTGAATTGATTGGTAATGTCTTTAGAGTATCTAAATCTCAGCAACTCAAATGAGCTTTTAAATAACTGTTTAACTACTTTTTAGAAATTAAGGTCTCTAAAGTTTCTAACTCTCACATCTATGAAAATAATTTTAGAGTTTATATTAAGCCATATCAGGAACAAATTAAAAAGGAGAAATAGTTTGAACCAATCATCTGGTCAGCGCGCGGAGTTTATAAAGAGTTTCTTAATAAGAAACTTTACTTTATAATTTCTCTCCCACATCTCTAAAACTAAATTAGAAATTTCCACATCATATTAGAAACTCTAATAGTACCAGGGATTGTAACATTTCGCAAAATAGGCATATAGAATTAATAATTGAAAATTTTGTACGAAATGTTTAAATATGTTTTTATAGAATAAATCGCATTTTAGTGTCAAGTATCATTTTATTAAACATAACTGATATATTTAAGTTACTTTGTCCAATAATATGTTGTTAATTTGAAATTCTAAAATGTTTGAATATTCGAAAGTCAGACAAATTAATATATACAATAGAGGGTTAAGCATCTAGTTATAATTATAATCTTCTTTTTAGTATTTGGACTAATTTGCAAAACTTGCAAATAGAAAGGTTGAATATATAAAGAAATGCAAACTTAAGATTTAAATAATAAAATATAAAATAAAAGGAGAATAGTCAAATGACTTGGGCCACGCGGCCACTGGTGAGTGAAACACTTAGCTACTTAAATTTCCCTTAATCAAGGGTATTGCCTATCTCTTCCGAAAATAGAGAAAAATTAGAAAAATTAGAAAAATCAAAACCATGTAAAAGGAGAAAGGTGTGAAATGACAACGAGAAAAAAAAAGAACAGAGAAATAATTTTACTATCCAATTACGGACCGGTCCCTTTCAGAGAGCTTCACAGTTATTAATCGGCATAATTATGACGGAGATAAATGAAACTGTTCAGGAAAGAATAGACTACTAGTGATCTCACCTATTGCCCTACGATATCAGGCATAATTATGACGGAGATAAATGAAACTGTTCAGGGAAGAATAGACTACTAGTGATCTCACCTATTGCCCTACGATATCAGGTGCGAGGTTATTGGATTAGTCTGAGGTTCATTACTAGGAATTAAATCGTAACTCGCTGTTCATTTTGAATATTTGATTGACTGCATTGATTGAACTGTTGCATCATATGCATAGCCCAATACAACTGAAACTGAATTACAGGTAAGTCTGTTGACTGTCATGTTGATATGGTTTATCGATTGGTTAATTCTTATTGTAAATGATTGATTGAGACCACAGTGACTGAATTAATTGAATATGAAATACTATAATCCTTGAACCTCCATATAGTGGAGAAAAAAGATTAATATATTGTAAAGTCTAGTTAGCTACTAGACTTTACTCCAGGACCCTTATGCGCATATGGTGAATGACCCCAACTGAATCCAGTACCGGTTGGATAGGGGATATTGAATAAATGTAAATTGTGACTGCGAGACTAATGAATTGTGGTAACTGTCTTATCATTGATTTTCTTCCCGATAATGACAGTATTGTGATATTGATTTCGTATTGATTTCGTATTGTTTCCGTTAACCAATTATAATGATAGTTATAACAGTATAAGCCTGACACGACAAATACATGTTATGGTATCTTTCAATGTTACCAGACTAGAAATTGTAGAGTTAAGAAACCAAATATTACCAGACTTAGTGGTTGTAAAGATTAGGTTCCAAACATTACCAGACTTTATGGTTTAAAAGACTTTGACCCAAACCATCTATTCTGATAAGATTCTTGGAGTTTTGATTTATTTGTCTAATTTTTGTTGTTCAATTGGATACTGTTATTGAGCATTTGCATTCGTCATTATATAATGAACTGTTTGTTTCTCGTGCGGTGATTTCATTCTGAATATGGATTTCCTTCGAATCCAATAATCTGAGTGGCAATTAGCACTGAGAAATAATTTATTATCTCTCACTCGTTTCCCCTTGTGAGTTACAGATTCATTATGCGAAGTCAGAGAAACGCTTCTGGGTTATAATTGACAGCGGGGCCACCTAAAGGTATGGGATTTGGGTTTATTGTATCTGACAGGGTGCAGAGAATATATCTCTAGCATCATCCACTATAAAATGTCAAATAATTGTTGTAAATAAATTGGGATGCGACAAAAATAATGGATGCTATTGGCAATGCATAAAAAGATCCATGGCTTATGTTAAATTAATTGAATGGTAAATAGATGTGGTAGTAATCGTCGCACCTCCGGATCAGGGGTGTGACAGGGATGTAGATGCTCTTATTTCTTTTTATTTTTTATATTATCTAAGGAATGTTATTTGTAATTTAATATGACATTTTGTTTGAGATGTTTTATGAAAATATGTCAAAAAGATAAAAAAAAAATTACATGTCATTTGATATATTATTTAAAAAATATTATTTATGTGCAGGTGTTATTTAATATATTATTTAAGAAATATTATTTGCCATTTAGTCTAATTTTTTTATGAAAATTTATCATTTTGTATGAGATTTTATTGTGTTTTTATAATTTGTTTCCATTGCAATGCAGGGTACGAGACCAATTGAAAATTAATGAATTTTGCACAAAAATGGACTTTTTCTCAAAGGATTTTGTTTTCGGATTTGGAAGCTTAAACTAAAGCTCCGTTGTTAACTTGTTTCTTTTCATATAAAATGGTGAATCTCAGAAGCTACTGTTGTTCAAAGATGGATTGTAGGCACCAATAGGCCTTTTCAGAACACAACATATAATAGGCCCAGTATCAAACTATGTTCAGTCCAATAACAATTGACAAACACCGAGCCCAAATAAGGAAATACAAACCCTCCTCTCTTATTCCTAGTTTCTCCCCTTGCGGCATTTATCCGCCATTAAAACATCCGCTCTCCTTCCCTCCACAATCTCCTATCTCTCAGAGGCACACGCAGCCAACCACGGACACACTCTCTCTCTCTCTAATGGCGACCCTGAGAAGTTTTCCCTTGGTACGAATAACTCGTTGCGTACCAGTAGGAGCAAGTCTAATTGGATTGACCAATGGAGTCGTTAGAGGAATTGGGTTCAATGGAGGAACTACACAAATAGGATTGATTCGGGGCAATGGTGGAATTGAGGGAATAGCAGGAATATGGGGAATTAGGGGGGTTGTGAGGTGCATGGCATCAGAATCAGGCGAAGAGATGAAAGGTTCAGCTAGGCTGGGTATGATGAGTCAGATCATACAAGAGGCTGAAGAACGGGCCCGAACTGCTGGGTCAGGCCCAACTCCTAAGATCACTTTAGGTATAACACCCATCATTTGCAAAACCAGTACAGGGATTAGGGATGAAATTAGTAGTAACAATTTCAATTTTTAAGTTTTAACACACAAAAAATAGGAGATTTAGATTTTCCCAGACCCTTCATGTCTGGTAACATGCGAGTTAGTTTGGTTGGATACTCTCTTTTTACTATTTTCCCATTCATAGTAAAGGTCGAGATAATATTTTTACACTGAAAATAAAAGAACAATATTTCCTACTGGAGCCAAGCTAATTTGTTTATATCCCTAATCAGTACAACTTGTATTTCCAGAGCAGTAAATGAAATCTCATTGAACCTTTTGCATTTTCTTGTATAGAACATGTCACTGTTAATTTTGCAAGAAGTGGTGGTCCCGGGGGTCAGAATGTCAACAAAGGTTGTAGTCCATCTTTCATCATTCTTCTTCTTCACATGTTTTTCCACTGAACTGGTATTTTAATGAGCTTCGATATTTCTTAAGCGTCTTTCCTGCCAGAATTTAAGGTTCAACCCAAAACCTTGTTCATAACCACATCTACCCCCAATGACTGAAGAAATATTTTTTGTGTGCTATTACTATACCGGTACATCGGTCTAGCAATTATGGTGTGGATATAAGATAGTGTCTTTTTTGGTTATATCTGTTGCAGCTGTTGAATATAATTTGTTGGGTTACTTAACTCACCGGAATGTGTACTGGGCCTGACTAGCATGTTCTCAAGTAATCTAGTTAACTAATATTAGATTTTTTTTTCCTATATTCATTCAGTCTATAATTATCGCAGTAAATACAAAGGTGGACATGCGGTTTAATGTAAAGGAAGCACATTGGTTAAGCGAGAGAGTCAGAGAAAAGATTTTACAAATGGTCTAACAAATCTAAAATTACTTCAATCATACTTTTTTGATGTATTTTATCAAAGAAACTTCATCATGAAATAATCTTAAATTGCTTGCTCAATTTTTTTTTGCTAATTTTACAGGAAAAGAACCGCATAAACAAGTTTGACGAACTCGTTATATCTTCTACCAAGACGAGAACCCAAAAGTAAACATTGTCATTTTCTAAGTTAATTTGTGCCACAATATATCATACACTTTTTTGGTTCCCTCGGGTTTTCAGTGATCTCATCTAATCCCCTTGATTTTTAAATATAACATTCCTAAGTAAATTAGTTTTAACAGTGTATATATTACCAAAAACACTATAATGGCCTTTAGGTATTGGAGTTTTACTGTGTACATAATTTTGGTCCATTCGGTTGATATATATATTCTTTTATGGGCATTCAACTTTCCATAAAATGTATGAGATGCAGTGCCTTTCTACCATATATCTTCTCCTGTGTTTTAATAAAATCCACTCTCAAAGATAATTCTTAAGCCTTTTCTGGGTTACAGTTCTTGCAGCAATCAAGGGTAATTTTAATAATTTATAATGTTAGCTTAATTATATTTGATTTTAAGAAATTATTCATTTTTTTTTTTCTAAATCCTGCAACGCCATTTCCACCATTTCTTGCAGAGGAAACATAGATGATGCTCTGGAGAAAATTCAGGTCAGATTTATAATATACAACAACAACAACAACAACCAAGTCTTTAGTCCCAAACAAGTTGGGGTAGACTAGAAATGAAACCCAATCGTAATCACAAGGTAAGGTAGATAGTAATAAAATAATAATAAAATAATAATAATTATAATAAAAGTAGTAGTATTAGTAGTAGTAGTAGTAGTCATAATAATAATAATAATAATGGTACCAATAATAATAGTAATAATACTAATAATAGTACTAACTATATTATATCTACACTATAGATTGTAGAAGCCAAAGTCCTAAGCTCTACATCTTGACCCCAAATCCTTAGTCTTATGACCTAAAGCTTATAATACTATATACTACCCCTAAACAACCCCTAAATAATATTTCCTAAGTCATGGTTCAGGTACGTGAATCGCTAACTTCCATGCGGTCTTGTCCGAAGCCAACTCTTTGGATACATTCCATTCCTTTAAGTACCTTTTTACTGCTTCCTCCTATTTCAATAATTTGGTGTCAATAAACTTTTTTGTTGAAGAATTTGGTTTTCCTAAAGAACTGTTGTTTTCAACAGGCAATTATAGATGCTGCGTCTTATGTACCGCCTCCTCCCACAGAGGAGCAAAAGAAAAGGATTGCTAAATTGTAAGAAAACTATGGATAGTGCATTCCTTCTTCTAATATAACCATATGTAGTGTTTTAGGTGATTGATTATGCTTTTGTTTGTGTTAAAAAGGGCTGCTAAAGAAGCAAAGAAGAGATTAGAGAATAAAAAAGCTCTATCAGACAAGAAAAAATTTAGAAGAAATCGTGGCAATTGGGATTAATCTTTATGAGGTTTGTAGTCAGAAACTTATCTGAATTTATTTGATTAATTTGAACTTGGTCATGGAACTGTACACTTTGCAATTTTCTAGAAAAGGATAAAGTTTTCATGAAAAGAAAGAAGACAAGGAATGGAGGTAAATAAGGCAGTGGGCTGTGATGATAATTCAGATGCCTTTGCTTTGTTTGATATCTAATGGTATAATTACATTTTCCCCTCAAATGCAATTGCTCCAGGGAATGATTTCATTGCTAAAGGGAAATATGGTGGTCAGCTGGAACAAATAGGGATTATAGTCATCAAATAGAGTTAAGAGTGCAATAATTTGTGTTTCTCCACTTTTTCCATACTGATTTAATTATTTGTTGGGCAGCTGTGATGGAAAAACTAATAATTTAAGGTATGACATTTGTAATTTTGAAAACATGTTAATTTTTTTTAATAATACTATCGTGTTTTCTATGTACAATAATTTGTAGAGGCATAGTTCTTAAATTATATTTGTTCATTTAACATTTTCTTTATTTCCTGTTCTGTTGGTTCAGAGTTGAGACTCATGTGAAGCGTATCTGGGTTAGTTACTTTTCTATAATCTTATAAAATGAACTCTGTTACAGGATGGTTTCTTGTTGGAGAGCTCTTTGGCAATTATATAAAAGGCCACTAAAAGCTAGACAAGCAAACTCCAAACAGTTGGAAAAATATATATTGGAGTGCAACAATATTAGGTTTGCATTTGAGAATAGAAGGTCTAAAAAGATGTAGGTAAAATGGACAAGGAATATTAGGCTTTGGATAGTCAATTTTTTTTTTTTTTTCAAACCCACCTTGGCAATTGGACTTTAGGCATTGGTACAATTGTGATCCCTAGAGGCAATATTAGGAGCTTTTCGGCATGGGTAGTATCGAATTTCCCAAAAGAAAGGGCCTTTTTTTATTTTAAAGGGTATTAATATACTCCGGCATTTAAGGATGTAAAAGTCATCAATTATTTTAATCATTAAATTAATTATTAATTATTTTTAAATTATTCATATGGCTGACAATTGTTGAACTAATAAATATTCATTGATGTGTTGGATGGGATTAATTCAATCTAATGAAATAATTAGTTTATTTTTTATCATCAATTTAAATTTGTATTTCTTTAGGGGTGTATGGTTCACGCTATAGATCATTCTAACAAATAAATATTCGAAGAATTTTAATAACTATCGAACAAATTAAAGTATTAATTTGAACCAATTCCAAAAATATAACGGAGTAGAATCAATAAAAAAATTCTATAGTTTGATTGAACATTATGTAATATTTGAAGAATTTTAATTGCACAGAAAAGTATTTAATTTTTTTTTAATTGAACTAAATGTAGTAATTCAAATATACAAAAATCAACTTTTTTTTTTTTTAAGAAAAAATGATTGTACTGAACTGAAAGCATGGCGATAGTTGGTCCCGCCACATGCTCACATGTTGGTTAGCAGTTCCCGTAATTACAATTGCATGAAGCCATGAACAAAAACACCTAACTCACTATTTGTCCGACTTAAAATCAAAGACCATGACCAGCAGCTGGGACCTGACTTGCATGCATCTCATCTTGCTTTTCTAGCCATAAGCTTTTGTCGTAATACATATTCTGATAACATGGCCCTATATGGCCCATCTTATGATTTGACACTTCCTTGTTCATGTTGTGGATTTCAGACATGGTTTCCTCTACCGTATAATAAAAAAAATTTGTTATACATTAATTCAGGAGTAGAACTAGGGTGTTCTTGAGTTCACTAAGCTCTACGGTGAACTCAAGTCTAAAATCTATCAAATTAGTTTCAAATAACGAATTCGAATCGTTCAAATCTGCTTACTTTACGAGTGATGCATCTACATGTGAAAATTTTAAACATTCGCATTAATTTAGTACAAAGTCAAGCGGTCAAAATTAGAAGGTTAATAAATTAATTTTAATGCATTCATTTTTTGAACGTTTTTTAACCACTTGACTCTATGCAAAATTATTATTTTTTACATGTAGACGCATTACTCGTAAAGTAGACGGGTTTCAATGGTTCAGATTCATCATTTAAAGCCTATACACTTTAGTTCACCAAGAAACTTAGTTTTGCTCTTAATTTTGATCTTTGCCAACGCTCTGGATCAGAACTCAGTTATTAAGTACAATAATTGATTTTCTGGGTAAAAAGGGATTTTGGTCAAGCAATCAGCTAATGAAATTCACATTAACCATATCAAGATTCATTTCATTAAAAACCTCCACAAAAAATATCAAGAGCAGTTTTTTTTTTCTTTTTTGGTCTAATCTCGGTTTTAAAAAAATTGACATATAAAATTTTGATTTTTTTAATATTATGTCTATTTTTTGTATGCATGTGTTGACAAAGTCATACTAAATTCATACGTTTAGACGGCTGAAAATGTCGAGAAAGAATTTCTAAGTATTACAACAAGATGACTAAAAGCAGAACTTCTGAAAGCATGCATTTTGAATGAATTGTGAATGCATGCGTTTAATATCACATATTTAGTTGGTTGTTTTGGTGCGTAAAAAATATTGTTAAGTATCTTTTAAATTTTTTTAATAAATGTTGGAGATCAAGCAATCCAACTATTTAATATTTTCGTTATTTACAATAAATAATTTTTTTCATTTGAATTTCAAACTCATAACTTTTCATACAGGAACTATGTATCTTTGTCATTGTATTAAATAATGATTTTTTTTATCTTTTAAATATTTGAATGCTTGAGTTCGGTCAAAAACTGTTGAATGTATGTGACATAAAGCTGTCATATTTATTAAAATATATACATTTTTTATTTTGAAAATCAGGATAGAATAAAAATTTAGACGAGAGGAATAAGGAAGGAGGTGGCGGGCTGGCGGCACACCAATTATTCCGGCTGGCGAAAATTCAAGTTTCTATCGGCCAAAATATTTTGTAATAAATGTTTATTTTAAATTATTTATTTGGAAAATATTATGATGAAATTTAATTTATGAAAAATAAAAAGTTGTAAATAATTTTTTCGAATACCATTTGATAAAAAAAAAAAACAACAACAAAAAGTTGGCCACGGATGTTCCAATTCCACTACTACGGAGGAACTATTCGACATCTCTTTGAGGAAAAAAAAAGGTTGTCATTTTGAGAGTTAGGGTGTGTTTGGATGAATCAAGGAATAGTTCGGAATAACAGCTATTTCTGGGTTCGAAATAGCTACTAACCCAACATTTCATAGGAATAACAGAATAGTAGCTAACCCGAGCTATTCCTTTGTTGAGAATATCATTTTTTTCACCCAAACGTGTTGTGTTGAGAATAGCTCGTCAGGAATAGCAGCTATTCCTGAGTTAGCGCTATTCTTAGAGAAAGCTTCCTTCTTCCTTTGTCGCTCTGCTCACGCTTCGTCTTTCTGTTGCTCCTCCATTTCGCCTCTTCTGTATTTTTTTTTTCTCTCTTTTTGTAAATAAAGTGTTTCTTTTTTCTTTTCTTGTTTTTTCAATTGGTGATGTTGGATGTTTGTTGTCTTCCTCCCTCTCTTCCAATGTTATCAAAATCAGATCAAGTATTGACACGGTAAACCTTCGAATCAACGGTTCACTGGTCGGATCAGTGGATTTGCCGATTCAACAGCAGATTATTTTAAAATAATTATTAAACATATTTGCAAAATAACAACATAAATGTTCAAGATTTTAGAGCAAATTTTTAATAATTACAGTAAGTTTCTACTAACATAACTGATTTGACTGATTCACTAATCTCCAACTTCTAATAATTAGTATATTAATTATAGTATATCTTAATATGAGAGAAACTATAAGAAAAAAGGTTCAAAGAAATGAAAGCAGCAAGAATAAAAGCTTCATATAAAAAAATAACATCAAACAAAATTGGGATGGGGGAGGGAGTATTAATTTGAGAAGTCGAAGACGAAGTGATAGAAATTAACCTCTCAGTTTCAATAATAAAATTGAGCACAAATTTTTTAGCACCAATTGCGGTCTCTAAGTATTCGATAATAGTTAATTTATATTAACATTCATGCTGAAGGAATGACCAAAGTAATGACTGAAATCTTGAATATTTGAAAAATGAAGAAATCAGATTTCTATTTACCGACATAATCAGGAGAAATCACAGTGAATAATGAACTTCAAAGCTTGAGCCTTAAAGTATTTAGGAGTAAAGCTAGCGTGTGACATGCTCACCAAGAAAGTTTGGTGAGCATAACTCCAAAAGTATATCGGATCGACGTCAAATGTCAAATCCAAACCGTTGAAATCCATGTACTTCATGAGTGATGCATATACATGCAAAATTTTGAAAGTTTCGAGTTTATTTGCTACACGGTCAAGTGGTCAAAGAAATAATAAAAATTGAATATATAAAATAACTTATAATAAAATATTCATTTCTTTGACCACTTGACCGTGTAGCAAATAAACTCGAAACTTTCAAAATTTTGCATATATATGAAGTATTTAGATGGTGAGCGTTTTTTGAACGGAAGAGATCAAATTTCGGAGGAGTGAAGAAAAGGACAAAGAAATCTCTGACAAATTTCATACAAGCGTGAGAGATCGAAAGGAAAAACGAAGCATGAATTAAACCTCTTTCAACCGGGTTTTTGGTTATACGAACTACTATTTTTAATTGAAAACCAGTCAAATAACTCGGTTTTGAGCGGTTCATTAACATGAACGGTCTTATGGACAAATTAATAGAAAATCTACATGAATTCGATTTTTTTTCCAATTAAGCTACTGATCTGGTCCGGTTTTAATAATACTGCTCTCTTTCTTCTTATTCTTCTTCTTCTTTTCTAGCATCTCTTCTCCAGTCATTTTGTCTTTTTGCTTCTTTCCTCCACAGTGAGATACTCTGTCTTGCTTTGATTTCCAGTAGCCTATTGAAAATTAAAGGCTCAACACCTACTGATCTGAGCAGGAAAATTAAAGGCTCACCACCACGCAATCGGAGCATGTCATCACTGTTTCACACACACTATCTAAGACATGTACTGATGCATGTACTATGTTTGTTTTTCTGTTTTTTTTTCTTACTTATTTTTGTTAAAAGATATCCAGTTGTACTACAATATGTACTAGCATAAGCTAATTTGTGTACTGATATGTATTAATATATACTGGTATGGACTGATATATGTATTGGCTTATATTGAGTAATGAAAACCTACATATATTTATTGTGTACTGATTTGTATTCTTAAGTTCACTAAGCCTATTTGTGAACTCAACTCTAAATCTATTGGATTGGTTTCAAATGACGAGTCTGAATCGTTAAAATTTATTTACTTTACAAGTGATGCATCTACATGCAAAAATTTTAAGTTATAAATTAATTTTATATATATACAAGCGGTTAAAATTAGAAGGTTTATAAATTAATTTAAATACATTTATTTTTTGAATGATTTGTTTTACCACTTTACTCTATACAAAATTAATTTAAAATTTTAAAATTTTCGCATGTATATGTATCACTCGTAAAATAAATAGATTTCAACAGTTTGAATTTGTCATTTAAAAATTAAAACCAATCTAATAAATTTTAGAGCAAAATTTACAAAAATACTTGATAAACTTAAAAACACCTTATTTTACTCCAACAAATTCCACTACCATAGACCCGTTATTATCCATTTATAAAAATGCTACAACAATACTAGTTTTACACAAGACAGGCATGGCCCACGTTGGGAAGAGCAACTCTAATTTTTTACTATACTAAATTAAAAAAAAAATACTACTATTGATACGCCCCATCTCGGAGAGAGTAGGTCGTACGTGGAAAAAGATCTTCGAGTTAAGTTCGTCCTCAGGTCGAAATGATACTTGTTTTTGAACTGGATTAGGTTTGAAGATATTCGACTCTAACCTGTATGATATCTCTCTTTGATAAGCTAATTCAATGGAGATATCTGCCTTACATAGGTCATCCTTTAACCACCATTCCGTATTGTCTGAGCGGTTAGAGGATTGTGGGGGTTAATGAACCGAATATAGAGACGGTTATCTCGCATAAAGGCGGTGTAAGTCAAATAAAGACGATGTAAGCCAAATTCGAACTTGATCCATATTACATGAGGCTTTATGAGACCTTGTTGAACCTGATTCGTGAACCCTGGACTTTTTATTTTTGATTCCTGATTGGTCTCCTGAAGAGGTCCAAATCTCGGCTTATTCGTGACCTGCAAGATATTTGTGAGAACCAAATGAACATGACCCTATCAACTATATTAGTACCGGCTAGAAGAAAGAAGAAAATCCTAGACACCTTTGCCACCTCCTTCCTTCCATCTCACGTCGCAAGCCTCCTCAGTCCCGTCCATCTCCTTCCTCCTATCTCTCCAACAGCAAGCCTCCTCAGCTCCGTCCTCACCTCCCACTCCCCCCGCGGGGGGGGGGGGGGGGGGGGGGGGGGGGAGCGGGGGATCTGCACCGATAACCCTCTCCTCTTCTTGATCTCTGTCTTCTCCATTACCTCGTCCGCCATCTTCCACTCTTGTCCACCCCATTTTCTCTTCAAAAAATTCTAGCCGCTAGCAAGCGCTACTCGTTCTTGCCTCCTACCCCAGCACGGCAGCACCTATCCGTCGGGAGAAGAGAAAATTGACGATAATAGCTCTAGTCGTCATTTCTCTTGTCTATTGGCACCTTCTATTCCTTTATCATTGTTGGGAGAACTAAGAATAGTTAGTAGTAATAGCCCTAGTCGTCGGTTCTTCTCTCTCTTTACACTCCCACCACCGCGACACCCTGCCTTCTCCGCCCGTAACCCAGATAGAAAAAAAGATGTCTCCTTTCCTTTGGTCGCTAGCCAGCTAATACTGAAGGTTATCGGTGTCTACCACTAAAGGATATGGTTTATTTCTTTTGTTGTTTTAGTTGTTTGTGTTGTTAGATGTGATGTTTAGATGTGGATGTTTTTAGATGTTGGTGTAGTTTGGATGATGTTTTGGATGTAGAACGATGGATGTATTTTATGTTTTAATTAATAAAAATTATACTTGACAGCCACTGTCAATGTTTCAAAAAAAAAAAAAATATTAGTACCAATACATGAATATAAACAGTTAAAAGGTTGGTTGATCCTCCTAATTCAATCTATATCGCCTCTGATTTAATATTCGTATTTGCAAAATCCCAAAGTTTGTAGCTGTCCAAAATCCCAAAGTTTGACGCATGATCTGTTACCGACTTACCGTATGTGGACCCGAATTCGTATCACACAAGGTATTATAATATTTATGTTTGGATCTATACCGTTTAATCATAATCTGCAACACTATTAAAATTAGTATTGTAAAAAATATCCGTTCAGGTCGATTAATCGGTCTATTAGTTGTTGACGGTGATTAAATTGTCCTGAATTTTTCCGACTAATCGGTTGATTATTTTCGATTATAGCTGATTATTTTCAATTATTCTTGATTAATTGCTTGACAAACAAATCATCATAAATTTTTCTGGCTAATCGGCCGATTATTTCCAATTATAACTAATTATTTCCAATTATTCTCAATTAATTACTTGACGGTACCCTAAGACCGCATACCATTATTTACGACACTTGTTTTAATCAGCTCAGTGCATTCTTCCTTGAACCGGATTAGTCGGAGTTCCGGACGACTGTGATCCAAACAGAAATATTTTGTTATACGGATTCGACCCGATTGGCGTAGATGGCTTGCTGGGTACACGACACGATAGGCGCGAAGCAGTTCCTTCAACAAAATCGCGACGTTCCTTCCACCCCCAAGCCAAGCTGTACAATTTCTCAAGCAATCGTTCATTGTTCTCCCTTCTCTCTTCTTGACATCCCATGTCTGCTTCGCTTGCTCTCTCCTACACTTGATCCCTCGAACTTTCTTTCCATAAGTTATTCTCTAGAGAGAGAGAGAGAGAGAGAGAGATGAAAGCGGTGCTGCCTTTGCCTGGTGATTATGTGAACTTCAAATCGCTGGTCCCTTTGCACAAGATCTCTGTAAGTGTTGACCCGAGATACTTGTTAAGTCGCATATAAGCATTTTAGTTAGTCAATTGTTTACTCTTGATCCGAATGGTGCATTTTTTTTAGCTTAGTCAACTACTAATCGGCCGAATTTGCCACTTCCTTCAATTCGAGGAATTTGCGGTGTCAGAACGATTAAGTTCCCATATCTAAAATTTTGAGCCATTTCATTTGATTCTCGAATATTTTATCTTAGTCAACCACCAACCTAGCAAAATTGTCCACTGTCGATTCCTATCTTCAGGATATGTGATTGATCTACTAAATTTTAGCTCTTTGCAGTAGAAAGTTTAGATATTCCCATTGCATTCAATGCAGCGGAGGTAAGTGTAGGGAAAATGGTAATTTATTATCTCACTCGCCAGATAACAACAATTAGAAGCATCATTTTTGTTTCATAAAGGTTTACAGATGAAAATCCTCATAGTAGGGATATGAGATACTTATTTTCTGATTTTCTTAGTTGAAATGAAATTGTGTGGCTTTTTTGTAGATTGGGCTCAAACAATGGAGATATTATGATTTTGGTCCAAAGGCAGTCCCACCACTAATTTGCATACCGGGCATCGCTGGTACAGCTGATGTGTATTACAAGCAGATAATGGCTCTCTCCATGAAGGTTCATAATATAATGATACCACAAAAAAAAAGTTGATTTATGCTGTATCGCTTAAAATGAGGATGAATAAAATTGTATTGATCTTTACTTTAAATTTCATTGTTTAGGGTTACCGAGTGATATCAATAGATATACCTCGTGTGTGGAATCACCTTGAGTGGATTCATGCATTCGAGAAGTTCTTGGATTTCCTGAATGTTCACCATGTAAGGACCTCTCTCTCTCTTCCATTAATTTTCCAAAAGGAATTCCATTAAAACATTATTTTTCATCTGTCAAGCATTGAACTTCAAATGACTGTTGATCTTGTTCGGTCTCAACAAATTAGGTACATATATATGGCACATCTCTTGGTGGATTCCTGGCACAAATATTTGCACAACACCGGCCAAGACGTGTCAAGTCATTAGTTCTTTCAAATTCCTTTCTGGATACACATAAATTTGCTGCTGCTATGCCTTGGGCTCCTGTGTATGTCTTCTCTTTTTCTTTAGTCAAAATAGTTTCTTTTGTAACAACAACAATAACAACAACAAGGACAGAAATAGAAGAGAATAAATGAAGAAAAATAATGAAACAAAAAACTGAATTCGTCTATTAGCACTGTTTGTTTAAATTGTGTCAGTCAGTCACATGTTTCCAAATTTTGAAGGATTAACACGCAAATTGACACTTGGAGTAATGATAAAATTATCCCTCCCATTTGCAATATATCACGGAACTTCCCCTCTCCATTTTCATGTGATATCTTCTTAACATGCGTTGCAGTGTTAATTGGGCACCTTCGTTTATGCTAAAGCGGCATATCTTGACAGGAATCCATGATGGGCCACACGAGCCATTCATAGCTGACTCTGTCGATTTTGTTGTTGGCCAGGTTAATGTTATGTTAATAATATTGAGATATCTTCTCCTCAGTTTGCATCATGAAATTAACAACTATAAATTATATTCTCAGGTGGAGACATTATCAAGGGATGATCTATCTTCAAGATTATTGTTGAATGTAAATGTTGCATCAGTGGGCCCCATCTCACTACCTGATACTCTCATTACTATCATGGATGTATGTCTGAACTTTTATATTTGAAAGTTGAAACCTGAAACCCATTGTTATTAATTGGGATGGTATCTTTCTTTTGTGTATCAGTATATCATTTCACATTTCTTCCTTTGTTCCCAGACAAATGACTATTGCGCAGTTCCTCAGGAGTTGAAGGATCAACTGAATGAGAGGTATCCTGGTGCAAGAAAGGCTGTACTTAAAACTGGTGGTGATTTTCCTTTTCTTTCCCGGTCTGACGAGGTTAACTTGTACCTTCAGGTATTTTGATTTGTAACTTAAGGAATAAGATGCCTTTAATTTTTCCTACCTATCGTCAGGTACCATTTCATCTTTTGCCAGTAGCTCCAAGTGAAGCCGATTCCCAGTAGGCAGGAAGGTACTGTGCTGATTTGGTGTCGGTACCTTGCCGCTAATCTGTGTACCTTCTGGTCAAGTTGGTTAATGGTAAACTTTATGAGCAAATAGTGAGGTCTGGCACCAATACACTGTGGGTCTCTAGTCTCCATAGTCAGGTTCATTACAATCTCTTACTTTACCTACTGTTCTGGAACATATCGACTGGGTAGCGTTGCTCTGGGAATGCTAGTTATGCCAGGTTTTTGCAATAGTTATTTATCATGGTAAATCTTTGGGATATTTACAGCTTCATCTAAGAAGAGTTGGTGTAGAAGCAAGGACAGACCTATTACAGGGCATTCCAAGGTATGATGGCGGGGCTGGCAGCTCGAACAGTGGCGGTGACAGTAGCGGATCCCACTTTGACAATAATAAAGGTGATCCTCATGGAGGTCAGAATGGTAGGGATGACTTGCAGGATTTCGGATCTGAGTCGCTTGATTCGGACGAACCCGTACCAACAAGCACAATGTATGACAGCCTTGCACTCTGTACTGTAAAATTTGCAATCCTTGAGGGATTGCATGCACACTTGCTCTTGCAGCACTTTTGTGTTGCCTTTTGCTTATACATGAGTAGATCTAAAGCAAGTCTAGTTGCATAAAAGCTCATTTGCACTTCCTTGCTTCCTCTTTTTTTTTTTTTTGAGGTGATGTGGAATTTTTTGGTAATTGTTTCTTGGGTTCTTAGAGTGGAGACGGTGCTGTAAATTATGGTTGGAGACTGTTTGTGTTTGGTAGATGTTTTTCAGTTTTAAATATTGTTTTTTGCTCCATGATTGGTCTGTATTTTAATTTTGTAGTTTGTATTATTTCTTTGTATGATAATGGTCTTGCTGTGGAGTGCGACTAATCTTTGATGCTTCATGAATTCAGGTGGTGTATGTTTCAGCCAAATTTTTTTTCATCAGTTAGATTTTAGTCTGCTTTCTGCTTATATTACGACACATTTGTAATGACGATCAGCAGTTCATGATTGGAATTTGGAACAATAGAAAAACCTTTGTACGTGTTTTCGACCGTGTGGGTGTTGTTGGATTTCCAAAATTTAAATGGCCGAGAATCATTTCAAGGCCCGGACAGGTAAGCCCGTTTAATTCGTAATGTCGATCCGCCACCGCACCGTATCCGCATTTCATTTGTCGCACTTTCCCTCGAAAAGAGAAAAAATTGATAAAAAAAAAAAAGAAAATCACTTTTGCACTTTTAAGAAAGGGAAGAGAAAAGGCATCAGCTACAAAGATTAAAAACCCTTCCATGAAACAAGGAAAACAAGAGAAACCCTAGAACCAAAACCCTTCCGACAAAACCCGGAGTTTTCTCAAAAAATGGTGCTAGGAATACAACCGTTCTCCGACCGTACAGACGACGGTGGGCCCCGCCTCAACGCCGGCGCCGAGGAGGAGGTGATGCGCGTCGAGCGTGGCGCCGCCATCGCTCTCGGCCGTCGCCAGCCGGAATCGCCTGGAACTCTCTACGTCACTACCAAGTACGACTTTTAATACCTCCAAATCCTATATCAACGGCTTATTGAAACCTTAGCTTGTAGTCTTAGTAAAAATATTAGAGAAGCCGAGTCCTTGTTCGGTGAGTACTGTTCTTACATGCATTTGCTAAAAAGTGCAAATGTGATAGTGGAAGCATAGCGGCAGAATTTTTTAGTGAAGTTTTAGTGAAATTTAAAAATGCTAGATGGATGCTGTTAGCACATATCATGTCCAATATTCTGAATTTTGGGTTATAAATGCATTTTTTTCCCAAAACTTATTTTTTCAGATTATTTTTTAAGGTCAAAATTCCTACTTGTAGACTTCATTTATAATGAAAACAACATTTTACAAAAAACCAACTACGAATGTGATATCTATGTAAAAGATACACTCTCAACAGATAGTTAAATTATGCACAAAGACCCAATTATCGGAGTGTCCACCTTGCTATTTTGTCTTCAAAGTTTGGAAAATGATAATCATAGGTATGTTTATCTATAAAGAGAATCTTATCCTATAAAAAATTTTGTGGTTATAAAATTTGAAGGAGGGTGATTTGGCTGAGTGATACAGAAAAGGAAAAGGGTTATAGTGTTGATTTTGTGTCGATCTCTCTTCATGCTGTCTCCCGGGATCCGGAAGCGTACCCACAGCCATGTATATACACTCAGGTACTCTTTTCTTCTTTAGGTTGGGTTATGGTCTGCTTGTTCTGCATTTTCCCTTTCCAATGAACTTTTTGGTTAAGTAGTTGCTTCTCCTTTAATAAAATCAAATATAACGGTTTCCTCAAAACATCAAATGTCTAATTTATGCTAACACATCGAAAGTACCTCAGTTACCTGCCCTCCCATAAATTCTCAACCACCCGGATTAGCGCTACTTTCCTCATTGTGCTTGCATGGAGAAAATAGCAAGGGTTGATGTTCTTAACATTTTCTAATGGCTTTCGTAACATTTGTATTTTTTTATGGATATGCATGACAATTCTTGTTTTACAAGGGTATAGCTGAAATTGCTATTTTTTAAGGTTCAATTCAGCCTTCTTACAGTCAAATATTTTGAACTTCAGGCAATTTTTGAATTAACGTTTCCCTGTACTGTGTGGTGAATTTGTGGTGTAGATTGATATAGAAGAGGAAGGGGAGGAATCAGATGGCTCAGGATCAGACTCTGGTGAAGATACAGAAATATCTAAAATTACAGAGATGCGCTTTCTGCCATCTGACGCCAGCCAATGTATTCCTTCAAATAACCAATTCTTTTGTATGAGTTAATTATAGGCTTTTTTTTTTTTTTGCAAACAGCACCAGCCATCTTACAGTATTTGCACAAAAGACTCAACATTTTGGGCGGGTGCAACTAACACTGAATATTTCTAAAGATGTTTGCAATTAGCATGCAGCCTTAGGTTCATATGATGGAAAAGATAAATTCCATTTGCCCTTGACTTATTTTGGTCCTCTTTTCTTATATGTTTAATTCCTACTTGAACTTAAGCTGAAACCAAACAGAGATGTTTTGATTTTGAAGTTTGTATGAACTTGTTATGAAGTGGTTTGTTCATTTTTTGTTATTATAGAACAGACCTTCTGATAGATGTCTCTTATTGCAAATTAATTGGGTGGTAACTGCAATAATGAAGAAATTTTGGTATTATGCATGTCTACTATGATCCTACTGTAATATGCATAAGATCTCTTTTCCTTTAATCTTCTGTACTGTTCTTTAACTGCAACTCCTCTTTTCAGTGGATTCACTCTTTGAGGTATTCTGTCATTGTGCTGAATTAAATCCTGACCCGAATGCTGGTAAGCACTCTATATTTTGCATAATATTTCTATTTTTAATCTCAAATATGTTATGTTATGTGTTTTCTTTGTTTTGGGGTGGAGTACATGCAGAGAAATTTTCAAATATACACATGAGAAAATATCATACTATGTGTATCCTCATGAAACACGCAAAATATCATGTGCTTTTACAATACATGAAGCGATACACTTAAAATCCCTTGCGACACTTAGATGAATGGTGCCAAAACTATCAATCTTTGATCTCTACACAAAGGAAGAAAAAAACAGCACTTTTGGTCCTTCAGAAGGAGAGATGATAGATACGTGTGAAGTTTTCACATCTTAGGGGCACATGAGATCTTTAGCCTGTTGCAGGGTTTATGCATAATGTTTTTTGCTATCCATAGGGCTATGCTTCAAATTCTTCCTGATGACCGGCATATAACTCTTTTGTTTTTCTATTGAAATCGTTCTATTATATAATTTATCAGTCTTTTGGATGTGACAGTAAATTTAATCTTTAAATGTGTGCACTGTTCTTTGCTTTCTGCAGAGATTGGAGAAGAAGAAGAGGAAGAGAACAGCTGGGTTTACAGTGATGAGATGTTGGATGGTAGATAAGTGTATTATCGAAATTCTATATATTGTCTTTTTAACAATTAACATGTAAACTGTCACAACTGTTCGCTAACTTCCCTTTACTATTTATTATTTAATTAGGAATGAATTGGCAGACCCTGGCCAATCCAATTGGTCACTCCAATGGCGATCATGACCTTGCTAGTAATATTCTTGAGGTATCTCACTTATTATTGATTACATGTCCAAAATCTGCTGTGTTTATTTTAC
Organism: Carex rostrata; assembly: GCF_964058835.1. Taxonomy (NCBI): domain Eukaryota; kingdom Viridiplantae; phylum Streptophyta; class Magnoliopsida; order Poales; family Cyperaceae; genus Carex; species Carex rostrata. Next base: position 1,959,819 of record NC_135948.1, on the reverse strand, counting down.
TTTTTTTATAGTGTTTTCTTGAGAATGTTCTTCAGTGAATGACTTTCAAAATTTCTCTCTTTTATGAGGAAGTGCAATTCTTGTGTCTAGATTTGATGTCAAAATTATAACAGAACAAAATGTTGACAGACTTGTGCTTTTGAAGGATTTTGAATTTAGGAGGAAGTATGATTTTTTATTTTATTTTACAATTGAACGGATTCAAGTTCGAAATTGGAAGTTGATATGGAAACTGCTCTCTTTCAGCTCCATATAACCGATGAGCGTTTTGAGGATGCAGAGGAAATGGAGGAGCATAGGACCCATGGCAGCAATGGCTACTAAGCTTAGTGTGGGACTCAACTTACATGTGACTCTAAATGCCACTTGCACTATGTGGGGTTGCAACTGTAAATTGAGTAGTCCGTTGTTTATTTGTTTCCAAGTAGGAGAAGGTGGTTGGCACTTCTGTACTGGGGGGAAGAAAATTCGGTGCGGTGGTTTTCTTGGAAAAGGTCTTGCTGCTGGTCAAGAATGTATTTATTTCATGTTGACGTCTATCTTTGAATTTAAACTTAGTGTACAATTATGACTTCTACCACAACAATCAAAGGTTAACAAATAGGCATTTAAACATTTCAGGTAATGTTAGAATGTGGCTTTTTGTTTAGTAAATTGCTATATTATGCAGCTTTGTAAACAGAGCTTTTCTATAGAGAACTCGGATATGACCCTTTTGTGTTGATTGAATTGGTCTTTTAAATATATGTAATTTTAACACTACTATCACTATCATCGTGCTTCCAAAAAATTTCGAATTTGTGTTTGGTCATCCATGCATTATCTGTGTTCCGATTTCGTTTTGTCCAAAGAAAAAATAGAAATTAAATATCCAAGCATCGAGGAGGGTTCAGTAAATTTTGCAGAATGTTGAAATTTCTAAGTTTACATAATTTTTTGATTGTTTTTGTTTTGCAAGCTAGAAGAAAAGTGTTATTTTCTGGGCTTGTCTGAGTCAAAATCCAGAGTCATACAATTCTTATGTATCCATAAACTCTCTGATATTTTGGTTTTTTAGTTAGAAGTTATCTAGCCTCTAACTTTTTATTATATTAACTAATAAAAGGTTCTTACGGAAAACAATAATAATAAGAATAATTATATGAAATCCCCCACTTCCATCCCTCCATTTTCCCCGCATTCTCTCTCTTCCTTAACTGCCATATATTCTCCCACTAATTTCGTTAAAAGTTTCATTTTATCCCCGCATTAAATTAGACTGTCATTTAATACCAATTCCCGCATTAATTATGCCTTCCTCTAATAACAATTTCCGCATTAATTATTCCTTTAAAAACAATCTCCGCATTAATTATACTGTTATCTAATAACAATCCCCGTTAATAAATGCTTATCTGTTAATTGATGTTCAAAAAAATATTTATCATTATTTCTGAGAAGTATTTACCCTTGTAACACAGAGTATTTATCCATGTAACATAGAGTATTTATCATTATGTCTGAGAGTATTTATCATTGATGTTTTACTGAAAGTTGCAAGTATGCTTGAGAAATATTTATCCATGTAACATAAAGTATTTATCCATACAATGTAAAGTATTTACCTATATAACATAAATTATTTATCATTATGTCTCAGAGTATTTATCATTGGGTGAAGGGATTGTTTATTTAATAGTCTCCAGTTGTGCGGGGACGATTCAAAAAAAAAAAAAATTTTGTGCGGGGACAATTAATGGATTGATTTATTCTTTCATAAATAGAGATCATTGCATATGGTTTAATACTTGACAAATTCAAGTTAAATACCCGCAGTTTTTTAAATGCTAATTAATGATTGAGCGGTCCCCCCATATTTAATGGTCCCCGGTTGTGCGGGGGCGATTAAAAAAAATGAAATTTTGTGCGGGGACAATTAATGAATTGATTTATTCTTTTATAAATAGATATCATTGCAGAGGGTTTAATACCTGACAAATTCAAGGTAAATACTTTGATGCTTCAAGTTAAATACCCGTAGTTTTTTAAACGCTCATTAATGATTGAGCGGTCCCTCCATGTTTTTTTTGGCAGTATCTGCGGGGATAAATCCGGGGTGGAGGCTGCGGAAATTGTTATCAGCGTCCTAATAATAAATCGCCAAAGCTGAAGAGTTTTAAGCCCACATTTTATTAATATTCAACTTTAATTAGAAATTATTAAATCTGTCCCCAAAATCTATTTTTCATTAAAAATACCCAAACTGGACATCTAATGGCCGGTTTGGAATTTTTAGCTGATGGCCGGTTTGGAGTTTATATATATGTGTGAAGGGTTAGCTGATTTTTTCACAATTTATTCTTACAAAATTCACACTATCTCTCCTCACTTTCTTCCATATTTCTCCTCCTCTTTCCAGATTTGCAGGTAAGTCCTTATAATTTTTTTAAAATTCATTTTTAGTGCAAAATAGTTGTAAAATTAGTATAATTTAGTTGTACTTAATGTTAATTACTTTTAGTTAATTTTAATTAATTAATTTAGTATAATTTAGAGTAATTAGCTAAATTTAGATTGATGTAGCATAGTTAAGCTTAATTTAGAATAGTTAGCATATTTGAGCATAGTTTAGCGTAATTTAGCATTGTTTACCATAATTAGCATAATTGAGCGTAATTAGTCAATTTTATCATATTTTAGCGTATTTTTAGCGTTTTTAGTGCAATTAGCATATTTAAAGATATTTTAGGGTATTTTACCTTATTTCTGCCCATTTTAGAGTTTAGCTTGGCTAATCTTGACGAGGAGTGGGATAAAGCACCCGTGTCCCCGCTTCGGCCGTATCTAGAGATGACACATGATAGGGAGGCAGGTTGTAGCGGGTCATAGACTCAGCTTGACTATGCGACTGAGTTTGCGGCATCCATATTCTATACACCCCCACCAGTTGCTAGATATGCAGAGGAGGATGCCTGGGATACCGCAGTTAGGGTGAGTATAGAGCCCGACCTCGAGGTCGTTACACCTGATCAACAGGGTTGGCGAGATTGGCATCGCATATTTGATAGAGCTAATAGGGGTGTGGCAGCGGATCGATGGCCCCCCTCTAGTGCTCGTCGCTAGAGAGAGTAGTTTTAGTTAGATACTTTTAGTTTGGTTATCTTATATTTTGATTTTGTATTACGTGGTACTTTGTGATGTTTTTATGGTAGTATTTACATCTTTTTTAATTTTTTTTGTCACTAAATTATACAAAAAAAAAAAAAACATTAAGTTTGAATAGATAAACAACAAAACAAAAATAACAACAAGCATACTACAACATAAAATGTAAAATCCTACTCCTTGGGAGATGACTTTTGATTATTGACAACTGACAAAGTGCTGGCCTTACCAGTATTAGTACACGGAACAAACTCATGGTCCGATGTTGTAGGCTCTGCATCAACCTTTTTTTTTTCCAAACCATATCTGTATGGGTTTTCCACAAAGTCATCATCTAAAATTTCAAACCGAATAGGCTACCTACAAATTTTTTTTTTAACAAACCATATACGACAGGGGCATAATTTTTTCTCATTCTTACCTCGACCACTTATTACCTTCCTCTCGCTATGCCATGATTGGACGATCTACCTCGGTTGCTACTATTCATCATGTTCAACAACATAATAATAATAAAATAATACAATCTAGATACAACATAATGCAATACAATACAGTAGAGTTCATAAAATAATACAAGCTAGTAGAATCTATAAAATAATACAACATAAAATCCAGATACTAAAAACCAGTTCAAACATAAAATTATACAAGCCAGTAGAGTTCATAAAATACTACGATACAATACAATCCAAACTATGATTTACGAGCTGAGGAACTCTCTCCCTTCTTCTCCGAAGCCCTGCGGATTCACGTAGGATACTCCCACTTAGTGATATGAGCGTCATTCACCGGATCTGCATTCTTGTCGAGACAATTGGGGGTGAACAACTATGCCACAGTTAAAACAAAAGAACATATCCACCATATCTCCCTTCACTTGACATAAGACGCAATGTCGCCATCCAGTTGAAGGGTCCCTGTCTTTCCAGTCATCGTCAAGGATTTCTCTAACAATAGGATCAACACAGCTCATGAATTCTTCAGCATCTTCGGGTGAAAATAAACGTTGTAAATGCCTTCTCGCGAGGGCTTTACTAGTCCAAAAATTGTTAATAACTGTTCTTTTTTCTTCACGTGCCATGGTAAGAACTAGGGTTTCAAATGATAGTGATGGATTAGACATTTGGTATTAATTCTAAACAATTCATAACAATTAATAATAATTTGTTTGGAGCGCGCAATTTGTAACAATTCCTAACAATAAAAAAGTTTTTTTAAAAAATAAAATCAAAATAAATAATTAATTAAAAAATAAACCTGCAATCGCCCTTTTCGCCTCTGAATTCGCCTTCTATTTCTCTCTTTCAATTATGGTGAGTTTGAGAGGGAGGGGAGAGAAACGGGATATTTATAGTGTTAAAAAAAAAAAAAAAAAATTCCGAACCGGCCACTAAGGTATTTTTAATAAAAGCTAGATATCGTGGGTGATAATTTATAATTTAGGTTGGTTATTAATAAAAATGTCGGAGTTTTGAGCGTCAATGATGTTGTAAATTTAAAACTAAATCAAAATGAAAGAATTACGTTGTCAGCATATAGTAAATATAGAAAACAAGTTCTAAACTCTCGGGTCACTGATTTCATGCATAATCTGACTAGAACATTTCTTCAAAAATTCTCAAACATCTTTCTATTCGCACATAATGAGCAAATATTGACTCATCCTCAGGGGAAGATGCTGATGAAAGCAGAATTCTCCCCTGAGCTAAACAACTTTTTTAACCAAATAATTGAAGAGATTTGAATGATGTTTTTATTAGCTTTACGGGAGCATATGCGATACTTTGATATATATAGGTTTTAATTTTATAGCAATATCTATAACATTTCATATTATGTACGGAGTTTACGTGTTGTGTTTAAAGCACCACGCTTTGCGACCTAACTGATAATAGTGCGGCTGGAAATGAAACACGTGTGAAACAACACATGGTCAAATGGATCCCCAAATTGGAAGCACCTGCTTATTCAATTACATGATTCACATCACTCCTGCGGTTCTCATGTGTAACATGGCAGGATATCTGTACTTGTTTAAGATAAATCCAAATATTACTAACTTGAGCTTGGTTGTCCGGTACCAACATAAGTTACATAACAACAATTCTGCCAAATATGCTAGCTGTTCAACATCAATATCATCATAAATTTCCAAAATAATTTAGAGTGAGTCTGTGGTACTATGCATATCACGGGTTGTTACCGTGCTACGGCTCTATATTTGAGTTTTTAAATCCTAACGGTCGATCCGAACCGTTCATTTTGTTCTCCATATTAATATGTGTTTCGAGACCAAATTTTACATTTTTTGAAAAAATTTTACTATTTTTTTAGATATTTAGAAAATCACTTGATCTGAAAATTCTGGACCATCCAAAAACAGTGATTTTCAATAAATCTAAAAAAATAGTAAAAAAATTTCAAAAAAAATTGTAAAATTTGGTCTCCAAACACATATTAATATGGAGAACAAAATGAACAGTTCGGATCGACCGTTAGGATTTGAAAACTTGAATATAGAGCCGTAGCACAGTAACAAATCATAATATGCATAGTACCATAGACTCACTCAATAATTTATGTCAGTGCCATGATTGAAAGAGGAGATGTTTGTTTGATTCTCTTTCTATGGATTATGAAGTATAGTAATATATATATATATATAGGGTCTGTCTAAATTGCTGCTGGCAGCATTTCGGCAGAGGTGCTGCCGGGGCTATATTTAGCCGTGTGATGTCCAAACAACAAATCCAAACTATTAGATGTTTAATCTATATTATAATCTACTTGGAGACCAAATTTTACATTTTTTGGAATTTTTTTACTATATATTAAGCTGGTTTGAAAACTGCTGATTTCAGTAAATTTCTGCAGCATTGAAATCAGCGGTTTTCAAACCAGCTTAATATATAGTAAAAAAATTCCAAAAAATGTAAAATTTGGTCTCCAAGTAGATTATAATATAGATTAAACATCTAACGGTTTAGATTTGTCGTTTGAATAACAAAAAATAGAAAAAACAGTGGCAGCACCGCCGGCAGAAATGCTGCCGGCAGCAAATTAGCCACAGCCTATATATATATATATATATATATATATATGAGTTAGGCTGGGGTGCTATGGATAGCATAGATGCCTCTATGCTACGGCTCAATATTTCAGTTTTCAAAATCCAAACGGTCGATCCGAACCGTTCATCTTATTCTCCATATTAATATCTGCTTGGAGACCAAATTTTACATTTTTCTGAATTTTTTTACTATTTATTAAGTATTTTACAAAATTGTTGATCCAACGGTGGCTGCACAAAACAGTAAAACCGTTGGATTAGCGATTTTCAAAGTGGCTTAATAAATAGTAAAAAAATTCAGAAAATTATAAAATTTGGTCTCCAAGCAGATATTAATATGGAGAATAAGATGAACGGTTCGGATCGACCGTTTGGATTTTGAAAACTCGAATATTGAGCCGTAGCATAGAGGCCACTATGCTATCCATAGCACCCCAGCCTAACTATATATATATATAGTTAGGCTGGGGTGCTATGGATAGCATAGTGGCCTCTATGCTACGGCTCAATATTCGAGTTTTCAAAATCCAAACGGTCGATCCGAACCGTTCATCTTATTCTCCATATTAATATCTGCTTGGAGACAAAATTTTATATTTTTCTGAATTTTTTTACTATTTATTAAGTATTTTACAAAATTATTGATCCAACGGTGGCTGCACAAAACAGTAAAACCGTTGGATTAGCAATTTTCAAAGTGGCTTAATAAATAGTAAAAAAATTCAGAAAATTATAAAATTTGGTCTCCAAGCAGATATTAATATGGAGAATAAGATGAACAGTTCGGATCGACCGTTTGGATTTTGGAAACTCGAATATTGAGCCGTAGCATAGATGCCACTATGCTATCCATAGCACCCCAGCCTAACTCTATATATATATATATATATATATATATATATATATATACTAGTAATCGTGTCCGTGCACAGCAACGGGAGCAAATTATGTAGTAGAAAACATTAAGCTCCTTAATAAGAAGGAGAGATAATTTAAATCAAATTTGTAGAGAAAAATAGTTAAATACTATATTTATCTGAAAGATAACACATGTGAACTCTAGTGTAGTGGTAAGAATTTTGGCACCAATAGAACCCAACTGGGTTCGAATCCCGCCTTCAGCAGAAAAAAAAAGAAAAAGGGTGCGCGGTGCACAGGCTCGATCCGCAGGTGTCGTGCGTGGTTCAGAGGCAAGGTATACGGGCACTGAGATCATATGCGGCGCGACCAATGCATACTTAAGTGTTGAAGCTCATAATTTGGAAAATTCATCTATGTGCGATCTGAAAATTTAACGGCTGAGCATCATTCTGAAAGAAAAACAGTAAATCAGGACCCTCGCAGGATCTAAACATTAAGCTCCTTGATAAGGAGGATATATATATATTGAGTAAAACTAGGGTGTTCTTAACCTCACCAATGTGTTTGGTGAGCTTAACTCCAAAATATATTATATCGATCTCAAACGACAAAGTCAAGCTGTTGAAATCCATCTACTTCACAAGTGGTGAATTTACATGCAAAAATTTTAAGTTTTTGAATTATTTTAGTATAAAGGCAAGCAGTCAAAATTAGAAGGTTTATAAATTAATTTTAGTGCATTCATTTTTTAAACATTTTTTGACCACTTGACTTTATACAAAATTAATTCTAAATTTTAAAAACTTTACATGCAAATTCATTATTAATGGAGTAAATCAGTTTCAACAGTTTAGATTTATTGTTTGAAACCAATCTAATAGGTTTTGAAGTTAAGCTCACCAAACACTTTGGTGAGCTTAAGAACACCCTAGTTCTACTCCTGTATATATATTAGTATAAGAAATGTTATCTAGTGTAATGTGGGGTACAGCCAATACCCTGATTATGACTATGTACCCAAACCTATTATTAATGAAATATCTTTTGGTTTTCTTTTGTGCTGGCTGGGTGCTTTGGTGCAACAATTAATAACAAATTCAAATGATAACTATAGAATTTGGAAGTGTTGTGCTATTAGGAATATAAGTGTTTATCAGATCGATTAGCATTGAACAACAATATATATTTTGATGGTGGATAATCTAAACAAAAGAGCATGCATGACAACTTGTACATTAAACATTTATCATTTCTGTAGAGCAAGTGGTGATCGAGTCGGTACAGCATTTGTTTAATCAATGCACATACTCTAACGGGCTTTACATAAATACCGTTTTTTAGGGGCGAAAAAATGCACCCGGACATGAATCAATTAACTTGTAGCATCTCAAAATTTTCATCAACTCTGACGGACTAATATTTTAAGATATCTCAAAGAAATCTTGATGATAACTATATATTATGTGCTAATAGAAAGATGTTTGAGAATTTTTGAAGAAATGTTCTAGTCAGATTATGCATGAAATCAGTGACCCGAGAGTTTAATTAGAACTTGTTTTCTATATTTACTATATGCTGACAACGTAATTCTTTCATTTTAATTTAGTTTTAAATTTTAATTCTTTCACAAAATTCAATGGTCTGAATTTGACTAGTTTTTGTATTCATCTTAATAAATAGTAAAAAAATTCCCAAAAATGTAAAATTTGGTCTCCAAGCACATTTTATTGTAGAGATCACATCTAACAGTTTGGATTGACGATTTGGACTTTCAAAATGTAGAAAATGCTTGTTGTAACTTGTTGTAACACAAAAATTGTTGTAACTTGATCCCTCCTCATATTATATATATGTATGTATACATATATATATGAGTAAGGAATGCATAGGTATTCTTGTACATTGGACTATAAATCACCGGATTCAAAATCCAAATAACCGATCCAAACCGTTCATCTTGTTCTCCATATTAATATGTAGATCAAATTTTACATTTTTTGGAAACTTTTTATTATTTTTTAGATTTTTTGAAAATCGTTGTTTTTCAGGCAAATCTGGACCATAAAAAAATAGCGATTTTCAATAAATCTAAAAAACTAGTACAAAAATTTTAAAAAATGTAAAAAATGCAAAAGATGTCGTCTTTTTTTACCAGTAATTGTGCTTATCTTGATCCATTACATCTATGATTATTTAATTTGCGTCATAGAATTTTTAAAAAGTTTTCTGAAAAATCAAATGAAATTGGAAAGTGATGTCGGCGGGGATCGTGAATTCAGTGTTGATTTGTAGTGATTCCAAAATTCACGTGTTTCAAATATTTCCCAGGATTTTTTTTTATTTGAATTAAAAAAGGAATAGAAAAACATTTATTTTCATGCTTTAAAGCTGAAAAAAAATTCTGTTCCGCCAATACAAATATGTATTTTTTAAAGTTCAAATATCAAGATTGTAAGTTCATTTTTTTTTATTTTGATAAAAACGCAAGGATCGTCCGGATTCTTAAAAAACGAATTTTATTAACTATTCATCCTTTTATTAATGCATGTGTATCGTAAGAGTGAAGCTATGGTATATATTATGCATAGCACGAATGGTCCATAGTATATATATCAATATTTTTATTTTTAAGTTTAAATAGTTGATCTGAACCGTTAAACATAATCTTTATATAAAAATTTACTTGTAGCTAAATTTTATATATTTTTTTTAATTTTTTTTTAATTTTTTTAGATAGGTAGAAAATCACTGCTTTTAAATATTCTAGAATTTTCAGATCAAGTGATTTTCAACTAATCTAAAAAAATAGTAAATAATTTATAAAAATATAAAATTTATTCTGGAAATACATTTTCATATAAAAATTATGTTGAACAGTTCAAATGGACTATTTGAATTTTGAATATAGAAATATTGATTATAGTACAAACTAATATATGGCATAAATAGTACCATAGCCTCACTCGTATCGTAAAACTTAAATTGGTCTGAAATGAGTTAATTGATTCGAATTAAAAAAAAAACTAAATTATTTTTTAGAGGACAAACAAACTCAAAATTTTAGTTAATACTTCTTTTTTTGAGAGCTTGATAGAAGCTACGTACCAAGTGTTATTTATTTTATTTTTGAAGCTATACTCCCGATTTTTTTATTTATATCCAAAAAATAAATAAAATTTAAAAAAATATCCAAATCCCGACTGAAATTCGAAATTTACCCAAACCTGTTATCCAATAACCGGATTTGGGACAAATGTCCGGTTAGTGGATTCCCGAACTCAAGAAATATAACCGGTTAATCACTAACCGGAAAGTTGTGTTTTTTAAAAAAAAAAAACAGAAATTTCTAATTTATTTTTATTTTTGTATTAAAGTATTAGAAATGTTGAATATATATCTTTGAAAATAGATGAAATACAATATAATTTGATTTATTAGAAATACTGCAACAAATAACCCGGATCAATATTTTTCAGGCTGGATTTTTTGCGGCTGTAAGAAAAATTAATATATTTCTTTATGTGTTATTGGAAAAAAATAAAAATGTTTAGATTATGAGTTATTGATCCCGGTTCAAAAGTCACTTCTAGGTAATCCAGAAAATATTGTGATCTTTTTAGGACATTTAATTTATGAAAAGTTGTATCTATTTTTGAAAAAAAAACAAAAATTTTAATTTATTTAATGATTGTTTTTCAAAAAGAATTCTCAAAATAGATACAATTTTTTATAAATTAAATGTACTAGAAAGATCACAATATTTTCTGGATTACCTAGAAGTGACTTTTGAACCGGGATCAATAACTCAGAATCTAAACATTTTTATTTTTTTCCAATAACACATACAGAAATATATTAATTTTTCTTACAACCTCTAAAAATTCGGCCTGAAAAGTATTGATCCGGGTTATTTGTTGCAGTATTTCTAATAAATCAAATTATATTGTATTTCATCTATTTTCAAAGAAATATATTCAACATTTCTAATATTTTAATACAAAAAATAAAAAAATTAGGAATTTTTGTTTGTTTAAAAAAAAAAAACACAACTTTCCGGTTAGTGATTAACCGGTTATATTTCTTGAGTTCGGGAATCCACTAACAGGACATTTGTCCCAAATCCGGTTATTGGATAACCGGTTTGGGTAAATTTTGAATTTCATTCGGGATTTGGATATTTTTAAATTTTTTTTTTTTTTATATATAAATAAAAAAAATCGGGCTATACTCACTCATACTTCACACAGCTGTAGCCATGCGCGCATGCAGTAGCATCTAATTCCAAAACGGAAAGCAAAATTATAGGTAAAGTAATTAAGCGCACTTGCACATGGCGTCTTGTGCAAGAATTTGCCATACCATATTGCATCTCCAATTATGATCTCATATTTATGTGTGCCTAACTCCGCATCATGTTATATTTTAATAACTTATAACCTGTTGAGAGACTTGAGACCCATTGACTGGCCTCATTAAATTTGTTCACCCACGTGGTGCCATGCATGCACAATCACAAATTTGAAGCAATATATAAAACATTAATTAATTCTAGGCTGTGCTAGAGAATTTTAACTAAAATTTTGCTCTTTCAACCGAAGATCACATGGTGTGATTGAATCATAGATAGGCTTTCTAGAAAAGGAAGCGAAACCCAAAGAGAGAGAGAGAAAGAAAAAGAAAAAGAAAAAAAAAATTGTTGCATGTAAGTCTGAAATTGTGATGATACATATATATCAGGTTGTCATGTGTGGATCTGTTCTAGCTATAGCCTTTCTAATTTTGGAAACATCAAACATGTAGCATATGATAAATGCACTAGTATAGTATCTAGGAAAAAGGGAAATAGTGATTTATTTATATTGTTATTACCTCTCACTTTGCCTTCTCTAGCCAGTGTTATTTTATTTTATTTATTTATATTTTAGCGCCTAAAGATATATATATATATATATATATATATATATATATATATATATATATATATATATATATAGGCTGTGGCTAATTTGCTGCCGGCAGCATTTCTGCCGGCGGTGCTGCCACTGTTTTTTCTATTTTTTGATGTTCAAACGACAAATCTAAACCGTTAGATGTTTAATCTATATTATAATCTACTTGGAGACCAAATTTTATATTTTTTGGAATTTTTTTACTATATATTAAGCTGGTTTGAAAACCGCTGATTTCAATGCTGCAGAAATTTACTGAAATCAGCGGTTTTCAAACCAGCTTAATATATAATAAAAAAAATTCAAAAAAATGTAAAATTTGGTCTCCAAGTAGATTATAATATAGATTAAACATCTAACGGTTTGGATTTGTTGTTTGGACATCACACGACTAAATATATCCCCGGCAGCACCTCTGCCGAAATGCTGCCAGCAACAATTTAGACAGACACTATATATATATATATATATATATATATAGAGGTAGGCTACGGTGAGTTGCGAAGTAAAACGCGTTTCTACTTCACGCTGTATTTTTATTTTGAAAGTCCAAATTACCGATCCGAACCATTAGATATTTAATCCATATTGAAATGTGCTTGGAGACCAAATTTTATATTTTTTGGAATTTTTTTATTATTTATTAAGCATTTTTTAAAATTGCTGTTTTGCTGTGAACAGTAAAAAACAGTAAAATTTTCTGGACCATCAGATCCGCGACTTTCAAAATTGCTTAATAAATAGTAAACAAATTCCAAAAAATGTAAAATTTGGTCTCCAAGCACATTTCAATATGAAGAACAAGATGAACGGTTCGGATCGACATTTTGAACTTTAAAATCGCAAAATATGAGCGTGAAGTAAAATAGTCGCTTTACTTCGCAACTCACCGTAGCCTAGCTCTATATATATATATATATATATATATATATATATATATATATTTTGCATTAACTATATATTTCTAAATCATATATACAGATAATACATATACTAAATCCAAATAAATGGATAGTTTAATATAGGTCTTTGGACGTCGATGTACGTAGGTTGATTTCTTTGTTGTCATATTATTACTGAAGTATTAATAATTTTAAAAAAAATGAGGCACTTTTTTCTTTAATTAGAATTAATGACGTGTAAAAGAATACGTATTTCATACTTTTTCCAAAAATATGGCAATCATTGCATTGATACTTTTATTAGATAAACACAGAGATATTTTGTTGAGGAGGATGGTTCAAATGTCTTCATTTTTTGTGTTTCCGTCGTGCCTCTATTTTTAAAAACTTAAATAACTCAAAGTTTAAAACTTAAACGTCAAAATAAAACCATTAGATGTGATCTATGTTATTTTCTCTATGTGCCCATAAAAAAATATCACATTTCAATTTTGCTTTTATGTGAATCAATAAGTTAAAAAATCAATGTCTATAAATTATCCACATTAGTATACATTTTTACAAGCTGAAGATGACAAACAAAACAAAGTTGAAATGTCATAATTTTTTACACGTGCATAGCTAGATAAAATGATGTAGTTCATATCTAATGGTTTTATTTGAATTTTAATATTTAAATTTTGAGTTATTAAAGTTTTTAAAAATAGAAGCATGATTGAGACACAAAAAATGAAAGCATTTGAACCCTCCTCTTTGAGACCGTTTAAGATTCTATGGCTTCAAAGTTTGATTTTTTGATAGTTGAAAAATCAATTCAATGCAAAATAATGATTATTATTACATTATCGTTTTTAAGGTAAAAAAAAATTATAGCACAGTTATAATTAACTATTTAGAGTTATGATAAAAAAAATAGCTGATAGGTGATAACATTATAGTTTATAATGTTTGAAAAAACTATAACACAACTATAACTAGTTATTTAGAACCCTGATTCAACGTAATCTTGAAAATTCAATTCATTCCAACTTTTACATCTTTGTTATAAATAAAATAAGTTATGGATGGATGTTCATTTGCAACTCTTCCGTAATTACTTCAAATCTCCTCATAAAGATTTATGTTATTCTCTTCTCATTTATCAATACAATTAATTTACAATGGCTTGTTATTTACATTTTCTACCTATAAATAGAGGATTGTAAGATTGTATTCTACACACAAGAAAAGCATATGAATAAAAAGATAGTCATTGTTATACATTCTCAATATATTGTTTAGTTTCTTTATCTTTATTTTACATCACGTTATCAGCACGACTTGCTCGGAAGAAGTTGCAAAGTAATCCTCACGAATGCTCGGAAGAAACAAAGTTATTTTGTAAGTAATTTGTGTAATTGATTATTGTATCTTTCATTAATTTAAATTTCATTTAAATATTTTATTATATTTGTTTAGTTTATAAGAATCATTCCTTGAAGTGAATGATGGAATAATAATCTGAAGTTATTATCACAACTTAAAGTTTCTCAAGAACCCGAAGTTCGTATTATCCGAATAAAATAATAACTTGAAGTTATTGTTAAAAATGTTTTTTCTGTGCAGCTGTTTCGGCCTTGGCCGAATATACTGTTTTTCAACATTTTTTGTTTCTGCCAGGAACTATTTCTGTTTAGAACCTGAAGTTCTATTAGAAATTTTCATATAAAATTAATATAATAACCAGAAGTTATTATAGGTCATTGGATGAAAATATAACCCGAAGTTAATTCAACTTAAATTCTACAATTGCGCAGTCAAGCAATTTAATAACTGGAAGTAATTAAATAAAATATTTTATTATAACTTTAAGTTATATAATATTAACCTGAAGTTATTAATACATTTAAATTTATTTATTCATATATTTACGTATTCTTTTATTTATATTTATTTATCTCCGTTTTCATAACCTGAAGTTATGATATTAATAACCTGAACTTATGGCATTAATAACTTGAAGTTATGGTATTAATAATATGAAATTATTAATATGTATCTATTTTGTAGTACATATGACAAATCTCACAAAACTTGAATTTATCTCTCTTTTCATTTATCATAACTTGAAGTTATGTTATTAATTACCTGAAGTTATATTTTGTTATAAATACGTATTAATAGAAATGAGAAAGGGAAACATCCTGAAGATGTTTGTTACACATGTGGGATGACAAATTATTGGTTATGTACCTGTTGTATGCCACTTAAGAAAAATGGGGAAAAATGTGGAAACTAACTTTACTGAAAATGACCCCGGAAATTAATGCCATATGGATACACATCTTGATGTATCAGATTTCTTCCATAATGTGGATGAAGAAATAAACACTTTTACTAAGAGAGAAAATAAAATGTACAATTTTATGTTTATGTTTAATAAAGGTTTAAATTTACATTTCAATTTTTAAATTTTTATATGCAAATAAGTTTAATGAATAAAAGTAATTTATTTTCGCATTTTAAAGAAAAATGGCTGACGCAATGATAAGTAATGAAGATCCATGTATAGTAGACAGTGGAACAACTAATACCATATTGAAAAGTAAGAAATACTTTTCACAATTGCATCTTGGTGAGACTAATATTCACACTATATCTGGCATAAGTAATTTAATAGAAGGCTCTAGAAGAGCTTGTATTTTATTATCTAAAGGAATAAAATTAATAATAGATAATGCATTATATTCAAGTAGATCCAGAAGAAATCTACTAAGTTTTAAAGATATTCGAAATAATGATTATCATATTGAAACTATAAATGAGAGAAATTGCGAATATCTTCATATCACATCTATTAAGAATAACCAGAAAATCATAATGGAAAAGATGCAAGCAATGTCCTCTGGACTATATGGTACTTATATAAGTACAATAGAATCAAATATGATTACTAACCAGAAGTTAGCTGATCCAAAGTTATTTACATTGTGGCATGAAAGATTGGGTCATCCAGGAAATATAATGATGAGAAGAATAATTGAAAGTGCAAATGAGTATCCCCTAAAGGACCTGAAGATTCTATTATCAAAAGATATGACATGCGAAGCATGCTCTCTAGGAAAACTAATTATTAGGTCATCTCCAAATAAAGTTGGACCTGAAGCTCCTTCATTTTTAGAAAGAATTCAAGAAGATATATGTGGACCTATTACACCTCCATGTGGACTATTTAGATATTTTATGGTGTTAATTGATGCATCAGTACGCTGGTCACATGTGAGTTTGTTAGCAACAAGAAATGTTGCATTTGCTAGACTATTAGCACAAATTATCCAATTGAGAGCTAATATTCTGGATTATCAAATCAAAAGAATCCAGCTTGATAATGCAGGTGAGTTCACTTCTCAAACTTTTAATGATTATTGCATGTCTATTGAAATTACGGTAGAACATCTAGTGGCCCATGTTCATACACAAAACGGTCTGGGAGAATCGTTGATTAAAAAGTTGCAATTAATTACTAGACCATTACTTATGAGGTCTAGTCTACCGTCTTCTGCATGGGGACATGCCATATTACATGCTGCTGCACTCATTAGATTAAGACCAACTGCTGATCATAAGTATTCCCCGTTACAATTGGTCTCTGAAAGAGAACCAAATTTGTCACATCTAAAGGTATTTGGTTGTGCTGTATATGTTCCAATTTCTCCTCCACAACGCACAAAAATGGGACCTCAAAGAAGACTGAGAATTTATATTGGTTTTAACTCTCATTCTATTATTAAATATTTAGAACCATTAACATGAGATGTTTTTACAGCAAGATTTGCTAATTGTCATTTTAATGAATAAATATTCCCAAATTTAGGGGAAGAAAAACAAAAACTAGATAAACAAGTAACTTGGAATTCATCGTTACCTTATTTTGACCCCCGAAATGCTCAATGTGAACTCGAAGTTTAAAAGATCATAAATTTGCAAAGAATTGCAAATTAATTGCCTGATGCATTGACAGATACGAATAGAGTTACTAAATCACATATTCCAGCTATAAATGCACCTGCTCGAATTGACATTACAAAAATATCTAATGAATCTAATGTGCGTAGAAAACGTGGAAGACCACTTGGTTCTAAGGATGTAAATCCACGTAAAAGAAAAGAGCAGAATAAAGCAGTTGGTTCAACCCCAGAAGAGGTTGATGATAAAACTTCTGAAGAAGTCAATAAAATCCCAGAAGAGATTAATCGTAAAACTCCTGAAGAAGTCGATAAAACCCTAGAAGAGGTTGATGAAATTCTAGAAGAAACTCAAGTACCAAATGATTATGAGATTTCTATAAATTATATAATAAATGGTACTATATTAAATAGAAATGAAACACATGTTAATGAAATTTTTGCATTCGCTATGGAAGAGTGTAGACATAGAAATGATTGGCCTAAATGGAAAGATGTCATACAAGTAGAATTAAGTTCATTAGACAAGCGGCAAGTATTTGGACCTGTAGTCCAAACGCCCAAATGTGTTAACCCTGTAGGTTACAAATGGGTATTTGTCATAAAAATAAATGAGAAAAATGATATTGTGAGATATAAAGCAATGCTAGTGGCACAAGGCTTTACACAAATACCTGGAGTTGATTATGAAGAAACGTATTCACCTGTAGTGGATGCGATAACTCTCATATTTCTAATAAGTCTCACAGTTGAAGAAAATTTAAAAATGCGACTTATGGATGTTGTAACAGTCTATTTATATGGTTCACTTGACAGTGATATATACATGAAAATCCCTGAAGGATTGAAAATGCCTGAAACATATAAGTCAAAACCTAGAGAGATGTACTCTATAAAATTAAGAAGATATTTATATGGACTAAAACAATCTGGTCAAATGTGGTATAATCGACTGAGTGAGTACCTTCTAAAAAAAGACTATAAAAATAATGTAATTAGTCCGTGTGTTTTCATTAAAAAATCAAATCTAGGTTTCACAATCATTGCAGTGTATGTTGATGATTTAAACATTATTGGATCTCCTGAAGAGATTGAGAATACTGCAAAATTGTTGAAGAATGACTTTAAGATGAAAGACCTTGGTGTAACAAAATTTTGTCTCGGCCTGCAGATCGAACATCTAAAGAATGGAATATTTATCCATCAATCAAATTATGTTGAAAAAATATTAAAAAAGATTCAATATGGATAAAGCTCATCCTTTGAGCACACTAATGGTCGTACGATAGCTAAATGCAGAAAATGATCATTTTCGTCCGCAAGAAAATAATGAAAAAGTGTTTGGTCCTGAAGTGCCATACTTAAGCGCAATCAGAGCATTATTATATCTTGCAAATAATACAAGATCTGATATCTCATTTGCAATAAATGTGTTAGCGAGATATAGTTCCAAACCAACCAGAAGGAATTGGAATGAAATTAAACAAGTATTTCGGTATCTCTGCGGAACTAGAGATATAGGGTTATACTATCAAAAGGATACAAAATCCAATTTAATTGGATATGCAGATGCTGGATATTTGTCGGATCCACATAAAGCACGATCCCAATCGGGATATGTATTCACCTATTGTGGAGCTGCAGTTTCATGGCGATCAACAAAACAAACTCTTACGACAACATCATCAAATCATGCCGAGCTAATCGCCTTATATGAGGCGGGTCGAGAATGTGTTTGGTTACGATCAATGATTCAAAACATTTAGGAAGAATGCGGACTTGAAAACATCAAGATAAATCCTACTCCGCTATATGAAGATAATGCAGCATGCATTGCACAAATCAAAGAAGGATATATCAAAGGAGACCGGACTAAACATATTGCGCCAAAGTTCTTTTCGACACATGACTTATAAAAAGAAGGCATAATAGATGTTTGCCAAGTTCGATCAATCGACAATCTGGCAAACTTATTCACAAAATCTTTACCGACAAAAGTTTTTGAACAACTCACAAAGAAGATAGGTTTACATCGATTGAAGGATATTCAATGATATCAAAATGAGGGGAAGCGTTATACGCACTAACCTCTTTTTTCCTTAACCAAGTTTTTATCCTAATGATTTTTTCTTGGTAAGGTTTTTAATGAGGCAGTACGTGATCCTGAAGTATCATGTTAATATCGATCCTGAAGTATCATATTAACAGCGTATAATGAACAATAAACATCCAAGGGTAAGTGTTATAAATAAAATAAGTTATGGATGGATGTTCATTTGCAACTCTTCCGTAATTACTTCAAAACTCCTCATAAAGATTTATGTTATTCTCTTCTCATTTATCAATACAATTAATTTACAATGACTTGTCATTTACATTTTCTACCTATAAATAGAGAATTGTAAAATTGTATTCTACACACAAAAAAAAAAATATAAATAAACAGATAGTCATTGTTATACATTCTCAATATATTATTTAGTTTCTTTATCTTTATTTTACATCAATCTTTACCTTTTTTACATATTTTTTTATTCATTTATTGGAATTGGAAAAAGGGTGGTGTTATTGAATGATCTACCATTGTTAAAATCAATATAATTATCTATTAATTAAAAATTCAAAAGTTGACTTGCTATAATTTTAATAGCATGCTAAACATATTAAGTGACTTAAACTAAGAGATTGAAAGTCTAAATCAAAAGAGACGTAACACGAGCAGATCGATACGGTCCAGAGATTTTAATAGTCAAAACGTGTTTCGCAATCCACGCTTTTTCTACTAATTCTTTGTTTTGATGGCAACCCAAGTATGCAATTCCATCGTTTTCTTTCATGCATTTGTGCTTAATTTTAATATCTAATTTGCAATGAAGAACACCACACCAGTACTTCCGTTCATTTGATAGATGTCTTTGGATATGTATATATATATAGTTTGCCTTCTTATAAAATTATATTATAATTTGGTAATTTTGGTTAGTTGGTGATTATCAGCCAATAAAAATTAAATAAAATGGAAGTGAAGGTAATAAATGTGAAAGCAATATATTTGCAAATTATACCAAACCTCTTCAAGAAACTTTGACAGTGTCTTTATTTCAATTTAACAAAAGGATCTCATTTTTGCCTCCTTTTAATAGAACCCAAAAAACCACAGGCTAAAATTAAAAGAACTTCGGTCCGGGATATGTTTCGATCCTCCAGTCTGATAGCCAGGCAAGTTTGAAATAGAAATTGTGATGAAAGAAATTGGTAGAATTCTAGAAGATGGAAAAGAGGACTCGGATTGGACTTTTTGTAGTCAGAATTTAATAGATGAAATATGAAATTAGCGTTTTTTCGATATAAAAATTGGCCAGATTCTCTTCATAATTTTTTTTTTCTTTCTGCTCTTCTTTTAGTTCATTAGTTTCATCTTCAACCGAATTTGATCTATTATTGTAATTTAGAAGTCTATTATAAATAATAAAAAAAAATCTATTTTATATTTTTGTCGAACAAGTATCAAATGAATAACGTAAAATAGTGCCATTTAGATTAATTGTGTTCATGTGTTAGTATCAGTGTTCTAAATAGCTGCGCTATAGCTTTTTCGGACCCTAAAAGCTATGGCGCTATGGGCGATATATAGCTAACTATCGGCGCTATAACTAGCTACTTAGTGCAATCGCTTATTTTTTTTAACCGTCCCGCTATACCGCTATAATCGCTATTTAAACCATTGGTTAGTATTATGTGCGGCAAGTGTGCTCATTCAAATAGTGCATATGTTGTTTGAATTGTATAGTTTGTATAGTTATCAATAGCGTAGCTACATACATCTAGGATAGGCAGCTGTCTGCTTTTAGATTTTTACAAACGATACCATATTCGTATGTAGTAGATTTGAATATGGATTTTGTCTATATCTGGATTTGAGTTTTGCCTACTTTAATTGAATCAAAGCTCTAAATTAGTTAAATTGGCCGAGTCAATGCAAATATAGTAAAGTTTTTCATCAATCTATTTCAAAACAATAAAAGGAGGGTGATTAAGAATGGTCTGATAGTGGAACCACAATAAACTTATTTCTTTTTTTCAAAGGAAATGGCTAAATATATTTTACAAATTAATATGGAAAAATTATTTTTTGAGGTTTAACTGTACAAAATGAGTTAAATTATAAAGAAAGAATATTATGAACTATACTTCAAAGTAAAATTTAATACTTTAACGCTTTAGATTAATTTTTTTTATATTTTTTTTTGAAAAAAAAAATGAGTTTTGATATGATTCGACAGTTTTCTACCGAACAAATAACCGATTTAATTCCAACATAATCAGTACCCAACATTACCGGAACTACAGAAACATGCCTGATACTGTAATAAATCTCATTAGGACCTATTAAAATATCACCACCAGTGTAAACATATATCATAAGAGCGATTTTAGTCTGAATATACACAAAAACCTAAAATTGAAAATTAACTAAATTAATTACTAAACTACTGAAAAATAAACAAAAATTGAAAAAGAAAGACAAAAATAACTTACAGTTTAGAAGCTCTTGTCTGGGAGAGAGAATTGGTCAGTATGAGAAATGAATTTCTCTCTCTGGATGGCTATTATAGAAAATTATTACAGAGGCCGCATCCTCTTAGTGTGGCCCTAGGAGCCCCATTCGCTAGGTGCAGACCACAATCTGGGGCCGCATCCCCTAGGTACGGCTGTGGTAGGAATGGAATTTCCCAGATAAGATGGTTTTTTGGTTTAATTTTTTTGAAAAAATAGTATATTTAAATTTTTTGGCAATTCCTGTTTGAATTATATTTCATCTGGAAAATCAAAGCTATCAAAGAACAACGTTATTTCCGGGAATTCAAACATCGGTTACGTGTGTTTGAATTGTCAAAAGATAGTGTTATTTGAGTGAATATGTGAGAATAGTGCGAGAAGAGTACTAACCTGAATTTTGTGATAATTTTTTTTTTAATTTTTGTGATGTTTCTAGTATAAATATTATTTACATTGTATAATTTGAAATGTATAGCCAACTATCTCTTTTTTATTTACTGCTGAAAAAAAATAAGGTTCTTTTCTATATTTTGTTGTGATGTGTAAAAAATAATTGCAATTTTGTATTGTTATTTTGTTCTGTTGGAGTAAAAATGAGTTATGTGACTTGTAGTTTTTCTTTCAGTTGTTTATTTATTTATTTTTTTTTTTGTTATCTGATAACATACTCCCCGCTGTTATTGACTTATTGTTGAATTATTTTCATTTTCCGGTACCTAATTTGCATTGAAATATGCTTCACATTACAACCCTAATATCAATTCGATAGGAAGAGGAACTAATAAAGGAAAAGAATACCACTCGATCACCACTGACCGTAACTATGACTGTTTCTTTTTTTTTTTGAAACTTTGGTAGCAGCTACGAAATTACTATGACTGTTTTTTAGTAGAGGTTGTTTGAAGTAGGGCTCGCAAAAAAAGCTTGGTAACCGTTTGATCGATACTGGTCCAAGTTCAAAACGATCAATTCGTTAGCGGCTTGATTCATAATTAGCAAGCTTGAGCTAAATCTAATTTGCTCGTTTGTAAATTGTATGAATTTGTGTGAGTTTGTATGAATTTTTTGCTGTCTAGTTTAGTTCAACTCAGTTTAGCTCGTTAGTAGTTAATTTCGATTGTGAGCAATGGTTTTAACTCAGCCTCTTATATTTCCAATTTGCTTGGTTCTTATTACAAGCAGATTATAAACTGGACCTAGCTTGTAACGAATCATCCCGTTGCCATTTGTTGAAGGTCCAACCACTTAACTATTTAATATTTATAACATATTTCTCTAACCTGTGACATTCTACACTGATGACATTGTCTTTATGACTCGGATTGTTAATAGATCAAATTTTATATGATTTGTATTCAGATTTATTAAGAACTTGTAACATTTACACTTGAATTTATATTTAACAAAAAATTAAGGATCTAAATATAGATCAATATTAATTTACTATCTTGATTTAGACATTAAATTTTGTAAGTACAAGCTGAAAACAATTTTAATTAAACTAACATAAAAAACAAATTTTAATTCAGTTTGTTTCAACGTACATCATATGTAGCTATAAATAAGCTTACAATTTATCTAACATATTGCATTTTATTAATTGGAACTTCAATGGATGATAGATTCAGATTTCACAAAATTGAAATCTGAATTCAACATCAACAACAATCAAGCTTTTAATTTCAAACAAATTGGGATAGACTAGAAATGAAATTCAATCACAATCATATATCTATGAGTTTCATTTCACGAGAGAATGGTTGTTTTTTCGACCATTAGTCTATCGGTAGCTCGCCACGTTTATCACAACCCTCCTTTATCTTGGCTTGGAACAGGCTGTGCAGAAACTACACAAGCGGAGTTGAAATCTGAATTCAATAAATAATTTTTGTAAATCCCACATTTAAATTTAATAATTTTTTTAATGCAATTTTGAGATCACGTGTAAATTCATTTATGTGGATTCATACTCTGCTACAGTTTGTAACAGCAGCAGAACTTTTACAAACTGTAATAGTTGTTGATTTTTTATATCTAAAATCTGAACTATTAATTAATTTAACAAATAACAAAATAGACAAATAGTCCAACTACAATGGTATTTAATAGAAAGATCAAATATATCAAGTTGCTTCTATTTATTAACATTATATCTTAATCTATAAAATCATAGAAATATTGCATTTAATTCTCACTAGAAATTTCTTTTTGAGGAAGAAATTTCATTAATCAAGGACACTAGAGGTATCAATTTTTACAAAGTTTTTTTATGAGAGAAAAAGGCTCACTAGAAATTTCTATATATGCTAAAAAAACAGAGCAAAATCCTATTTATATAATGTATCTATTATCATTCTTAGGTTCTCTTAATATAGAGATTTTTAGTTTTGTATTTGTATAGAATATGCTAAAATTTAATATTATATTCGACCAATTTAGTTCTCACTAAATTTATAAAGTATCTTCAGCCATAGAGACTCGGACATTAAATGAATAAGGAGTCAATATAGAACTTCAATTAGAAAATATGTACGGTACAAGTGAAGTATGTGCTAAAAATATATATAGATTCTTAATTTTGATAAAACGTCAGTATAATTGTGCTTAATTATCAAGCCAATCAAGCATGTCTACACGTGGGGTACCAGCCTAAACCGGAGCATGCATTTAATGCACACCACGTGCAAGAAAACTTTTATCCCCGAATCCTATCATATCAGGAACCAACTTCGCGAACATAATTACTCGTTAATTCCAAATCCCACCTATTGGGTAGATATATAACAGAGTAGTTTTAGCGTCATGCAGCGCATGGACTATAGAATCAAAACAGCACTGTATAATGTTTTTGCGCTGCACGAAGTGAAAACTACTCTGTTAAAATATTAACCCCTAAAGACTAAAGTTAACAAAACAAACCTCTCGAATTTCACCGTTTTTAGTGTTTTGTCAATTGAAAAGTATAAACTATAAATTAATTCACACCTCGTGACCCCAATCGATTGACCCTGCTCGCTATCTGTCTCTCTCTCTCTCTTCCTCCCTCTAATTTTCAAAGAAACCCTCTGAAATGCGACCAAGAAAGAATCACATTCCCATTCATTCTTTCCTCTCTCTCTGTTCTGAAACCAAATCGCTCTAGCTTGCCTCTCACCCGAAGCTACCCCTAATAAAAAAATAAGTCCCAATTTTTTTAAAAGAAGCCCAAGAAATTAAGCTATCAAGTACCCAAGATCCGTTCTTGGGATAGAGTAACACATTCGATCACTCCACAAACTGAAATCGACGAAGAAAGAAGAAGGAGAAGCAACTAATCGAGCTCCATTGTCGCCGTTTTTGTTCTTCTTCGAATCTCCAGAGGGATAGAGAGAAATAGGAACGGAGTTACCGAAAATGTCGCAGATGAAGCCTGAGAAGCCGCTTCATCACCACCACTCGCGCCTCCTGACAAGGTGGCCCCACCACCCAAGCCCCTACTCCCCTTTCTCCAAGATCGTGTTCTGGTCTTTCTGTGCGCTCTCTCTCTTCCTTGCATTCTTCCTCCTCAGCCCCAATTCGCCTTCTCCCAACTCGCTATCGACCCGAGACCTGACCCAAAACCCATCTCTGCGCCGCTCTCTCCGCAACACTAACTGGGGCGGGCCCGCCTGGGAGAAGAAGGTTCGCTCCTCTTGCCGGGTCCGGAGATCACCTAACGGGTTAACTGTTCTGGTCACTGGTGCTGCGGGGTTTGTAGGCAGCCATCTCTCGGCCACATTGCGGAGACGTGGTGACGGTGTTCTGGGCCTTGATTCGTTCAATGACTACTATGACCCGTCTCTGAAGCGGGCCCGGCAAGCATTCCTAGAGAAAGCTGGAGTTTTTGTTGTAGAAGGAGACATAAATGATGCGGCATTGTTGAAGAAGCTGTTTGATGTGGTCCCATTCACACACGTGGCCCACTTGGCAGCACAAGCTGGTGTGAGGTATGCTTTGCAAAACCCAGGTTCATATGTCAGGTCCAATGTAGCTGGTCTGGTATCAATTCTTGAAGCCGC
The DNA here is from genome assembly GCF_964058835.1 of Carex rostrata. Lineage (NCBI taxonomy): Eukaryota > Viridiplantae > Streptophyta > Magnoliopsida > Poales > Cyperaceae > Carex > Carex rostrata. The sequence continues at coordinate 1,934,349 of NC_135948.1, read as the reverse complement.
AAAATCTGCAAACCCACAACCCGCTGTTGTCTGGGCCTCCTCTTCCTCTGTGTATGGTCTCAATTCGCGGGTCCCATTTTCAGAATCTGACCGCACTGACAGACCAGCATCTCTCTATGCGGCTACAAAAAAAGCTGGTGAGGAAATAGCACATGTTTACAATCACATCTACGGCCTTTCCATCACGGGCTTGCGGTTTTTCACTGTCTATGGGCCATGGGGCCGACCCGATATGGCGTACTACTTCTTCACAAAGGATATATTGAAAGGAAAACCAATTACAGTATTTGAAGGGCATGGTGCACATACTGTTGCACGTGACTTCACTTACATAGATGATGTGGTGAGAGGTTGTGTTGCGGCTCTTGATACAGCTGGCAAGAGTACGGGGTCTGGTGGTAAGAAGCGGGGGCCCGCACCTTTGAGAGTTTACAACCTTGGTAATACCACACCTCTACCTGTTTCAGAGCTTGTTAACATTCTAGAGAAGCTCTTGAAGGTTAAGGCAATAAGGAAGTTGGTGAAGATGCCAAGAAATGGAGATGTCCCTTACACTCATGCAAACATTAGCCTTGCAGAGAGAGAATTAGGGTATAAGCCTGTAACGGATCTTGAGACTGGGTTGAAACGGTTTGTTAAGTGGTATTTGGATTTTTATTCACCTGGTAAGAAGGGGGTGGTGAAGCCACGTGGGGGTCTTGCAACTGAGTGAAAATATCAGGAGTTAGATTTTCTTTCAATTCTTCTATAATTTGCATTTCTAACATGCAAGTAAGGAATTTGTTCTTCATTTTCTTTTTCTTTTTCTTTTTCTTTCTATTAGCTTTCATCACCTGGTACTGTAGTTTATGATTGGTTGGTAGGAGATTGGAGAGTTGTTTGAACTACGAAAGGGAAAATTGCTTCCTCAGATTCTACATTTTGTTATTTTTTCAGTAATTCTAGGAATTTGGTTGTTCAATGTATTAGCCTGGAGAGAGTTAGTGCTAATTTTGTTGGACCTTTAATCAATAACAGAATCATGACCATTGTTATATCTCGCTTCCTTTTAATTTTAGATTTGTAGTTGTTACAGGTTAATTTGAGGCTAGTTGAAATTTTGGTTTTGTATGCTAAAAGTGTGTGCTTGCTATGTGATAATTATATCCAACAGTTTGTAGATTTTTCTACAACAGTGCAAAAATCAGTTTTAATATTCTCTCTGTTATTTGCTGAGAATGTTTTATATTTGAATTTAGTTGCTCTTATGTGTTGTTCTGTTTGACATACATTGTACACAATGTACAATTTTTCTGATCATTTCAGCCTAATCAGAATTTAAATAGGTGGTAATACCAACTTGTACACTGGTATCGAGGTAGATGTTTGTAATCTAGGTTCCTAAATGTAGATGTTGATGCTCCAGCATAAGTGAGAATAGATAAAAACAAGAAAGAGGATAAAAAGAAATCATACCAGTATGTTCAGTACCATTTCTACACTGGTATACAATCTGTTCAGTAGTCAGTACCAGATTATTCTTGCGGTATAATTTTCTGAACACCAAATACTGAAATCTTGTACCTTGGAACCATACTGGTTGCATCCTGGTCAAAAGCATCAGTGTTTCATACAGGAATTTATCATGTAAAGTTTTGGCTGAAACTTATTTGACAAATTAACAAGTGACTATATATCTGAGTAGTGGCTCTTGCTGAGATTTTCTGTAGTTTACTGGTATATTTTACTGTAGGATAAGTAATTATGAATGTTCGATTAAACCCAAAAAAAATAAAAAATTATGAATGTTAGATTACCATATCACAATACAGTATGCTGTCACTTTGCTGGCTTTAGACTTTATTCAAATTTAGTTAAATTTAATTGTTTCTCTTGTCATTATCTTGAAGAATAAATTTATCAAAGAAAACACTTTTTTTTTATTGAAGGTCATCGGATTACTTTCGTGTCTGCTTTATCAAAGAATGCGGCCATTTTTATTAATACCCAAAAAAAAAAAGTTTTAAAAATGTCCCTGTCATTTTTTTTTCAATACTGTCCCGACCGCCAGGTTCATGGGCAGCCCAATAAACCCACCAGACCACCTCATGCAGAGGCGGGCTAGTCCACTAGCGGACCGCCCCCTGCAGAGGCGGTCCTCTCTTTTTATTTTTATTTTTTTTAGAGATATTAATATTTTGATTTAAATAATTTTATGACGAAATTTTTTTATTGTTTAGAGTGTATGCCAAAAAATAAGACATTTGATATATTTATAAAGTTGTATCGTAACTCTTTACTACGATTTATACATGATACGCATATGGGAATTAAATCTGCAACTCACATGCATTGTTTTAACTTTGTCAAATCAACGTTTTACTTTCGTCAAATCACCACTCAAAAAAATAAAAGAGCAAACCGGAACACCACACTCAAAGAATCTGTATCTTATGGGACCCGAGGTGCAATTTATATAGACGGTCCAGATTAATTCTCAGCCAAAATAAATTCAATGTCTTACAAATATAAGAGTTTGTTTCAAGATGCGTGCCAAGTTAAAAAAACGGTTCATATTTTATAATTGAACCTCAGGTATCTAGGATCTGAATTCCACACTCAATAGCGCACTATAGCGGCACAATAGCATTTTCAGACCTCTGTCCATCCACAAGCACCCTAGACTGACCTCTGGTATGGTACCAAGTCCAAACTCCGCAGCCAAGCACTAGGCAAAGGCCACTGGTATAGTGCAATGCACTAAAAACATTAAATTTGACCTTTGTTGGTAAATCATCAAATATTGATTGAAACAGGGATCAAACTGCAAAAGTGATTACACCAGCATGTAGAGCATTCAAAAATACACAGAATTGACATAAATTTCAATTTATTTGGATTTTTCTATATTTAGTTATGAATTTTCAAAGTTAAGCTTTCAAAAAAACTTTAAACAGCCATAACTTTGGCTAGGAAAGTCAGATTTGCGCGTATGACCACTTTTCGGAAGGGGGGGACGAGACGGATTCAAATATCACTTAGGGGAGCACCCCCGTGTATCCGAAGCATCAGAATTTAACAAAAACATCGTTTAGTGCCTCAAAAACTCTGTTTAAGTTTTCGTTCAATGGTAGACATACAATGATCGGTATTTTGTTTAGTCAAAAGCCTAAGATTATTCAAGAATTATTCATATAATTATTTTAAAATGCATTTACTATTTATTGTGTTTGTTTGTCTATCTCCGAGCAAATGATATATGTTGACAATAATCAAATAATCAAATTATTCTCTCTCGCTCTCCAATTATTCTCTAAAAAAAAAAAAGTTGACATCATTGATGCAATCTAACCATATTTCTTTGTGTATATTTGAATAAAATAAATTATTAAGAATCAAGGCCAAGTCCTTAATTAGTGTTATCTTTAGACTTGTGATATTCAACTGACAAATCAAATCAAAGTTATAAAGAGTTACGATATCTCACTCATAAATATATCAAATGTCTTGTTTTTTGGCATACAATAAAACTTTTTCTTCACAAAATTATTTAAATCAAAATATAAATCTCTCTAAAAAAAAAAAAAAAAAGAGGACCGCCCAGCCCCCAGGCGGTCTGTTAGAGGATCTGGGCTGCCTGTGGGTCTGGCGGTCGGGACAGTTTAAAAAAAAAAAAAAAAGGATGTAGGGACATTCTTAAGGATATTAATAAAAATGTCCGCAAAGAATTCATTGTCACCTCTTTATGACGTGTATTGCAAAGTATTTTTAAATATATATATATATATAGAGAGAGAGAGAGAGAGATATGGGCTATGGTGCATTGCAATGCATGAATCCTCTTATGCATTGCACTATAAATTATGGATTTAAAGTCCAAACGACCGATCCGAACCGTTCATCTTGTTCTTCATATTAATATGTGCTTGGGGACCAAATTTTACATTTTTTGGAATTTTTTTACTATTTATTAAGCAATTTTGAAAGTCGCTGATCTGATGGTCCAGAAAATTTTACTATTTTTTACTGTTCACAGCAAAACAGCAATTTTCAAAAATACTTAATAAATAGTAAAAAAATTCCAAAAAATGTAAAATTTGGTCTCCAAGTACATTTCAATATGGATTAAACATCTAACGGTTCAGATCGGTCGTTTGGACTTTAAATCCGTGATTATAGTGCAATGCATAAGGGGGTTCATGCATTGCAATGCACCATAGCCCATCTCTCTATATATATATAGTAAAGCTAATATACACTTAAGTGTACCGTACTCTTAAGTTTAGGTCGTGTAGATTCTTTAAAAGTCGTGATAGCACGACTTTTAAAGAAATCGAACGGTCTAAACTTAAGAGTACAGTACACTTAAGTGTATATTAGCTTTACTATGTATATATATATATCTCTCAATATGCCATGATCTACTTCATCGCATATTACTGGTCTGGTGAAGCTAATAATTGTCATTTTGAAATAAAAAGTGTTACTGGAACACATTCAGCAATGGTACCGAGGCACGTTTCCATGTCCCCACAAAAAGTTGAAATTCGAAGATTCTGTCAGGGGAAGAAAAAAGATTGAGCAAAATGCCAGCAGATTATTCTACAAACAAGGCATAAAAACCAAAATTCACTTGATTATGTTAGCTAATTGCAAATTAGCAGCATCCAAGGTGATCAATCTGTTTTGTAGTAAAAGAAATGGAAAATCAAGTTCATAATGACACGTTTATTAAATTTCATATAAAATGGGTGTGCGCTCAGGGACGGATCTAGAATTTCCATCAGGGTAGGGTACTAATCGGATTTAAATAGCTAATTGGATTGAAATTCATTAACTTATCGGGTGCAATAGTATATTTGTATGACCCACTTTTATATACAATAAAATCATACAAAAAAAAAAAAAAATTGTACAATTAATAGAGTTAAATTGTAAATTATAATATTACAAACGTGATAAAATAAAATAACAATTAAGAAGCAAAAAATGCAAAAAAAAAATAAATTCTTGTAGCTTGAATGAGTATAGTTATTTATAATGCAATGACTATAAACAGTTTCGTACTCCTAGTAGCTGCTACCTGTCTCTCAAAAGAAAAAAAAAGACTTATAAACAGTTTCTTATTCCTATTAACAAAATCTCTTTTTCTTCTTTGATTTTCCGGAACTGGTACAAAAATTGATCCTTTTTTTTTGTTAATGTTTTTTTGACTGGGACATTTTGGAGAAAACTTATGCCATGTATCTTTTGGAAACATGAAGCAAATTTCCACTTTAATTAGATGGCAGATATGAAAACATAAAGCAAATTTAGTAATGTTTGGACTGAAACTAAAAAGTAAATGTCATATGTAATAAATGAATACATATATGAATGGTTTCACTGTCAGAACTGTCTTCTTCAATTTCTCCTTCTCTATACAATTGCTATTCTCCAACCAATTTTGTTCAAATCTCAAATTTCTTTTAAATTAGAATTTTTTCTTACTGACTGGACAAAAGCAAATGAAAAGATAGATCTGAGACAGGATAGGCACAAGAAGTAATTAGTACTAATTCTAAAAAAAATTTCAAATCCAGCCCCTGAGCCTTCAAAGATCCGCCCCCTGCGCGCACGCGCAGATGAGGTGGTATTTAAACAATAGCTAGCAATGGATGAATTCTCTCCCGAGTACACTGATTTTTACTAGGAGAAGACATTATTCAGTGAACGTACAGCGATCAACAACTGTAGCCGTTATATTAATAACGCAAGAGAAAATGGAAATGAAATTGGGAAAGATGATATCGGAGTGAAATGGAACAAGAAACAATCAACAACGATAAATATTATACAGGATTAAGTATACACAGAAGAAACGTCTGGAAGCATTACGTAACACACGATTAATAATTTTCATTCAATTCAAAAAAAAAAAAAGAGATTAATATTTTTCATTAACAGCTTCAAAACAAGCATCTATATTTTGTTAACCTACCTTGTGGCCGGACATCAAATTGTTTGTCTAATATAGGAAAACAAGTTTCAGCTCAAAACCAAACTACTTGTCCGTTTTATCATTGTACCAAGATTTAGAGCAAAAATAAGGTGAAATGCAGAGAATTATACGGACACCCAATTTATCCCAAAATTTCAGCTTAAAAGCACCAGATAAATTACCAACTACAAATAGTGCATCATATCACAATATCTAATTCCACAAGGAGACTCTCACAGTACAGTGACCTCAGAGAAAAAAAAAACTAGGAACCAAGTCTAAACAAAAATCAAACATTCCATTTTCAAATAAAAAAAAAGGTTTCGAGTCCTTCAAACATCAGCAATAGTGACCTCCACTTCAACACCAGGTTCGATGTTAATGGAGGTGATTTGCTTTACCACATCAGGAGAGCTGATCAGATCAATCACCCTCTTGTGAATACGGAACTCAAACCTGTCCCAGGTGTTTGTTCCTGAAAATTTGTTTCAGAAAAGTTCAAAATCAGTAACAAAACATTATTCCAAAGATTGAATGCATAAACAAAGTATTTAAGAGTTCATTTCCAAAGGCACAAACCCCACACCCATATAGAGAAGATCTGGAGAAGGGAAAACAATTTCAATAACCCAAAATTTTCCTACCAGGATACATAATATGTTTGGTTTATTGAAATGAATGACAGAAGCTCTAGTTTTATATCAGTGTTTGTTTTCAGCAACAATTAATCGAGGTAATTAGAAGTTATCAACTAGCAGATGTGCTTTCCAAGAATCTCATTGCATTGCCACATTGACATCGAGCCCATATAATAAAAACAAACAATCTAAGTGTCCACACAAGCTGATCAAACAAAACATGTGATCACAACTATTGAGAACGTATCAGTGCCCCAACAGCTTGAAAAGCCAGGATTCTCATAGAAATTATAGTATCAGTGCCCCAACAGCTTGAAAAGCCAGGATTCTCATAGAAATTATAGTATAAAACATATATAGCCAATGCTTTGAGATGTTCTGTCAGGAAAATGGCATTTAAAATTCCAAATCAAGTTAACATTTAAAAAGGACTGATACCCAGATAGAAAAATATATTACTGCCAGCATTAGCAACAATTCCTAATCTACTCAGACTAAGAAGAAAATTTGCTGATTCTTAAGATCCTGAATTAGATAGCATAGAAGTACCAGGTTGAATTTGTAAATAAAATCAACAACTTAGTAAATATTTTAAAAAATGCATACAAGTGAAAAAAAAATCATCATCCCAGAAATTACACAGGTCTATTTGTATGAGATAAAGAACAGTTAAGACATGAAACAGTCAGTTCTTACAAGGGGCATGCTATTTTAAGACTTTTTGGCATAGATCAATCAGATGCTGAGTTTATAATGGAAGCAGGGAATCACCCTTTTGGTACTACAACCTTTGGCATTCCACCAGAAACCATAAATTATAAGAGATGCAGATTGGATTCTATTCTCGACTAAGCTAAGAAATTTCAACAATCGCCAATCCAAAGTATCGGAAACATGAACAAAAAAGATGAAATAAGGAGTACCTTCGCCACAGGGTGATTTCCTAGTGGTGATGTGCAACACCTTGGTTGGGATGCGCACAGGTCCTTTGATCCGGAGCTGCTTATCCTTGGCACCCTTTACGAGATCAGCACACACTGCACCCGGGACAAACATGATCGCAACCAATCAGACAGGAAATATAAGAAATTAGCATTATGATTTGGTAAATGAAGCACCTTTCTCGAGGTTTTTAACATCCCGAGAGGAGAGGGTGATGCGGATCCGGTTGAGCTGATCGCGAGACTCCTCAACGCCGAGCTTAGTCGGTTTCATTGCTCCGTAACCAACTGCTGCTGCTGCCATTGTTGCTTTTGTCTCGAGCTCTCGACTTCTGTCTCTCTTTATCTCTCAGCGGAGGACTTAAAATGGCGCGCGGCGGCTTAGGGTTTCGTTAGGGTTTGTACGCGCTGCTTTGAAGACTTGATTTATAGGGTTTGTCGAAATATAAGGAACATAATGGGCTTTTATGGGCCTAGAGTATACCAGATATCAGAATTAAGCCGGACTAAAACAAGGTTCAATGGGCCCATACAGATTTAAAATAGGCATCTGGATTTAGTGAAACAGCTGTTAAAACTTATCGCGGTGACCGTTAACTTCGTTTGTAAACGATTCAAGATTATATCTGATCTAAAATAGATACCTCTAACTCTAAGTATGGTCGGATTGAAACTAAATTTTTGTTTTTAAAGAAAAATAATAAATAATATGCCAATGCCCCTGACAAAAAAAGGAATTCAGATCCAGTGCAATACCAGACCGTGTAGAATGAGATCTGTCCATTTAAATCTTGTGAGAAAACCGGCATTTGATTCTGAGCCTAGAAAAAATCATGCTGCGGCCATTTTTATTAATATCCCTAAAAAAAATGAAAATTTTAAAAATATCCCTGTGTGCAACTTCTTCTTTTTTATTTCTGTCCTGACTTCCTGGACTTCGGGCGGCCCAAAAACCTTGTGAGGTGCCATCCCCTGGGGCGCCCCATAAGGCCAGTGAGGCGCCACCCCCCCGGGCGCCCATGATTTTTTTTTATTTTTTTATTTAGAGAGATCTTAGTATTTTGATTTGAATAATTTTGTGAAATTTTTTTTTTCTTATTTAGAGTGTATGCCAAAAAATAAAATATTTGATATATTTACGAAGTGATGTCGTAAATTTTTATAACTTTGATTTTTTTTATTTTTATTTTTTTGGTGAACTTTGATTTTATTTGTCAGTTGGATATCACAAGTCTAAATATAACACTAATTAAGGACTTGGCCTTTATTATGGTTTTTATAATATATGTATAATATATACATATATACGCATATACACATATACATATACACATATCACAAGTCCTGACCGCCTGGGCCAGGGCGGTCCACTAGGGATGCCTATTTATTCGTTTTTCCTCTCTCTCTTCTCACTCCAACATCAGTCTACCTCCCACCTCAAAGGCAGAGAGAAGGGAGAAAGAGCTGAAGGCGATTTCGGGCGATTTTCTGGGCGACTACAGCTACATGTAATTTAAATATTTCTTTTAATTATTTTTTAAATATTTCTTTTAAATATATATTTTTTTAAATTAAATATTTTCTAATTAGCCGTTGATTACTGTACAGTTAGTCTTTAATTACGCACATAATTAGTTTTCCTAACCAATTGCTGTCATTTGAAACCCTAGTTATAATGGCTCCCAAAGTTGGAAAAAATAGAGAAAAAACTAAAACTGAACGCGAAGCAAAAAGAGCACTTATTAATAATTTTTGGACGGCTGAAGCCTACGCGATGAGGAATGTGGAAAGAATGTTTTCACCCAAAAATAATGAAGAATTTCTTAGCACTCTTGATCCATCAATTAGAAAAATACTGATGGAAGGCTGGGTGAACAAGGTCCCTCCACATGGATGGGGACAGTGCTGCTTATGTGAGCTGAAGGGAGATATGGTGAATATGTTCTTCTGTTATAAATGTGGCAAAGCTGTTCATCCCAATTGCATGGACCCGTATGCAGATCCGTTGAATGACGCTCGTCTCACTACGTGGGAGTGTCCTGCGTGCGTCCGTCGGGCTGAGGAAAAGAAGGGAGCAAGCTCCTCAGCTCATAAGGCTTAGACCCCAATTGTATGCCGTTGTAGTATTTTATGTTTTAGACACTTATTTTATGGACTCGACGGTACTGTATTATTTAGTAATGTATCTGGATTTTATGAATTTTTTGTTGTAGAATTTATGTTGAACATGGGCTGCGTTATTGTTGAATATGCTAGAAATAAGTATAGTTCTAAACATAGTTCAACAATACAATCAAAAGCGCAATTAAAGTTCATTACTTAGTTCAAACCAAACAAATAAGTTCACACAAGCAAAATAGCAAGTTTATCTGTCCGTGCCACGACGTCTCAATAAACCTAACAAACGACTGGTTGTACTGGTACGAGTTGCAGGTGCGGCATTACTTGTAGAGGCTTGGCAACTAGATGATTGGCTCAGAGGAGGGGGGTTGTGTTCTACCAGTTGCTTCAGTAACAACTCTAGCATTTTCTCTTTCGTTGTGCGCGTTTATGGCATCTGAAAATAAGAATACAATTCAGTTAGTAATATAATAAAATCATAAATGAATTTCGTACAATGCTACATACCTGCCGTGCGCCTGTCAGAAACAGAACGGCGACCCCGATTTCCCGACGGTCGCCTACCACCCATCTCGTCCATGGTCATTACAGTAAGTGTACAGTAATTGCAACAATTACATTAAATTGCTACAGTAAATGTACAGTATGTGCAACAGTCACAGTAAATTAGCTACAGTAAATTTGCAACAGTAATGACTAATTATTATAATTAAAAAAATACCTATTCATAGCTCCTTGCCTCGAGAGAAGTTCTCAAATCGGGAATTGACAGAGGCAGAAAACAAATGGCTTAAATCAGATCACATATGGGGCGCCTGGGGGGGTGGCGCCTCACAGGCCTAATGGGGCGCCCCAGGAGCTGGCGCCTCACTAGAGGCATGGGCCGCCCGTGAGGGTGGCGCCTCACATGGTGTTTGAACCGCCCGAAGCCCAGGCGGTCAGGACAAAAATAAAAAAAAATGGTAGACAGAGACATTTGTAAAATTTTCATTTTCTTTAGAAATATTAATAAAAATGGCCGCATCCTCTTTAACTCAGAAAAGGTCGTATTGTTCGTACGCTTGATGTGCAATAATCATTTCAAAAAAAGATAATCCAGAAAGTTCATGATTGCACCAATCTTATTTATAGTCTTCAAATTAATCTCTCCCAAATTCCCCAATCCCCAATCAAATGGAAGTCAACGCTCTCTCGCTGCTGCTTCTACTCGCCATCTCTCTGCTCTCCCTCTTTCTCTTATCTCAAAATAAGAGAAGAAAGAGAGCTCTCTATCCTCTTCCCCCAGGTCCAAAACCATATCCCCTGGTAGGGAACCTCCTACAACTGGGTCCCACAAGCCAGCCTCACATAACCTTCACCACTCTCTCCAAAACCTATGGACCCATATTCTCCCTCCAACTAGGCCAAGTCACAACCATTGTCGTCTCCTCTCATGAATATGCAAAGAAGATTTTTCAAAATCACGACCTCGCATTAGCTGGCCGGCACGAGCCTGATGTGCTACGGGTACAAGGCCACCATGAGCGGTCCATAGCATGGCTTCCACCGGGTCCACGATGGCGGTCCCTGCGCCGGCTTTGTACAACTGAGTTATTCACTACTCAAAGGCTTGATTCTCATTTGTCACTTAGGAGGCAAAAGGTGCATGAATTATTGGATTTTGTCTCTAAATGCGCTCAAGAGGTACTTGAATAATTGAATCCCACATTTTTAAATTCAAGGTTTGAATTTGCCAACTGTTTTAAACTTTTAAGTGAAGAAATTATGTCAAGAGTGGACCATTTTTTCTTTTCTTTTGAGAGTTGAATCCTCATTGGGCCTCATTTATTTTGATCCACTATTCCTGGAAGCATCAATATTCTGTTATCTAAAAAAAAATGGCTGCAAGCCTGCAACCCATTTGTGTCATAGGAACAGAAGTTCTTACATCGGTACCAAATTGTTACCTGGTACCAAGTATCTAGATAGCACTAAATTAAGATCACTCGCCTACATCAGAATCTAATTTTGACTTGTTTCTAAAGGGGACTCCAGTGGAGATCGGGCAGGCAGCATTTACTACCACGCTAAACTTATTATCAAGCACAATATTCTCGACTGATATTGCCGGTTTTGACTCGGATTCATCACAAGAGTTCAAGAAGGGAGTTGAAAGTATCATGGAGTTTGCAACATGCCCAAATGTGTCTGATTTCTTCCCGGTGCTTACCCCGCTAGATCTGCAGGGTGTACGGCGAAAAATGGACAGTCTTGTCATTTTTTTACATAAAGTTTTTGATGAGCAGATCGACCGTCGGACTAAGAGCAGGGAAGAGGGCTCTATCCATCACAATGATTTCTTGGATGTATTGCTTGATAGTCAACTTGGGGAAGGGGATCCAGATAATCGAGAGCATCACAAGTCCATATTTTCAGTAACAATTCGTTCACTTGTTCATATTTTCTGAACATTTTTTTTTTCAGCAAATTAATAGTTATTTATTTAGGTAAGCACGACAATAGTGACTCTGTTTTTACTTAATATTAAAGGATGCATTCAAAACCTTTATTTGATTATTCTGGCACCAGGACTTATTTGCAGCTGGAACTGATACAAGCTCAAGCACTGTCGAGTGGGCCATGGCCGAGTTGTTGCAAAATCCTGTAACACTGGCAAAGGTACGCAATGAGCTGGCATCGGTCATCGGCCCAGAGAGAGAAATGGAGGAATCCCATATTGGCCAACTCCCCTATCTCCAAGCAGTCATTAAAGAAACTCTACGACTGCACCCTCCAGTGCCATTTCTTCTTCCACGACGTGCTCAAGAAACCGTCGAATTAGGGGGTTATTTGATCCCTGAGGATGCTAAGGTAGAGATGATTAGTTAAAAAGACAATAAAATTTCATTGTTGACACAGGATTTTTTTTTTTTCATTGTTGGTCAATTATACATTTGTTTTCTATTATTAGAATAATTTAGCATTTACATTAATTTACTCTAAAAATCATTGTTACATGTATAATAAGGAGTTCTGCAAATTATTCTTCCAAGTCAATATCGACGCTCTTTACTTAATAGACTACAATAACATGTTAGGTGCTAGTTGGCCACTTGAGTTGATATAGTTCTGAAACAATGATACAATGATACACTTCTTCATCACATGCAGCTGCTAGTCAACATATGGGCGATTGGTCGGGACGAAACGACATGGCCAGATCCACTCAAATTCTCTCCAGAGAGGTTCTTGGAGAAGGAGATCGATTTCAGGGGTCGCGATTTTGAGTTGATACCATTTGGTGCTGGCCGGCGAATTTGCCCTGGTTTGCCACTCGCGTACCGAATGGTACACCTGGTATTGGGATCCTTGTTGCATCGGTTTCAGTGGAAGCTGCCAGAAGAGGTGGAGAATTGTGGGGTCGATATGTCAGAAAAGTTTGGAGTAACATTAGCCATGGCCCAGCATCTGAAGGCCATTGCCGTACCAGTCCTAGGTAACTGTTCACATGAAAGACTGGTACAGAACTGAGGATTTTTTTTTTTCTTTAGTTCAGCGATGACCGAAATTTCAAGGGGTTTTATTACTATTAATTATTAGTATGTTGTACGTTGGATTGTTGGGCTGGCCTAATAAATGAATAGCAACAAAATTTAAAACCATGTTGATGTTCCTAACTTTCCTAAACTAAATAGGTTAGATATTTGTTTTTGTCGATGACCACAAGTATCAATTCAGATCATTATTATTTGTTGACTATACGGGAATCAGTGTTTTGCAAGTATCATTTGCTGAATATATGTATCATTATTACTTTGTTTTAACATGACATTTGTACGTTACTGTAATGATGATATAGTATTGACATAATGTTGCACCGCTACCAGTAATTAGAAAAAGAAAAATCGATCTACCGCAATCCGACATATAATAACTTAATTGAACCGATACAACATATAATAACTTGATTAACTTATCATCCCCAAAATTGCATAAGCTTATATTTTAGTACATAGTACCATAATGGGTCGAAGAGGGCCTATCTTGAATTTTGTATTTTTAAGTAATAGTACCAAAATTAAGCTCGGCCTAGATCCGGCCATCTGAGCTCATCACGATATAATTTCTCATTTGATCGTACACTTCGAACTGGTATTTGCAATTAAGATAAAATAATTGTGCTCTAAGTTGATCGTTTTTTGTTGATTCTAGTGGTTTGATAACCATGAAGACCAAACCGAGTTAGTTAGATTTAATAGCTGACTAACAGTCTTGTAAAAAAAATTATTGGTTAACAGAGTGAGTTAGAGTTTGTTAGATACTCTATTGTAGCATATTACAGGCACTGTCAGATGTAATCGAAATAGAATGAAATGAAATAAAGATTGTAGTTTTCTTATTTATTTTTTTTAATTTATTTTTTTAAAATTTGTATCTAGATGCTACTTTCAATTTTTTTTTTTTTTTTGAAGTTAGTGACTTTAAAGGCCAACTAACAATTTCATTGATAAGAAAAAAGAACTTACAACGAATCAAATGACTCTCCAATACAAAATATAATTTTTTCTTCTCACAAAATTATCTAAATTACTCAAAATAGTTCTAATCTTCTAATCTCACTTATATACACTCATAATTACTCTATTACCTTAAACTCTATCGCTCTCTACGACTGGATCCGCTCTTTCGACTGTCGCCGCGCTCTGACGTCCGGATCTACTCATCCAAACTCCAATCGAGATGGCGTATACTCCGAACTTCGATGATGCCGCACTCTCGGCTCCGCTCGATTCCGGTTCCTCCTCTCTCTCTTATTCTTCTCTCCGCTCAAAAAAGTAGAGCCGATCGAGAGAGAGGGGAGGAGCTATGTTAGAGGTGAGATCGAGAAGAGTGAGAGGAACAAACTTGAAGAGAAAAGAGGAGTGGAGATGAGAAACCGCGCGACAGCTGCTAGGATTTTAAAATCACCCTGCCTTCGCTTTTATTCTGTAAACCTTATCACATAACTCTGTAGGCAGTGTCATTGAATATGTAAACCGGTAAAAAATTTCAAATTTCAAATTTTAATTTTTTTAATTTTTTTTAAAATTTGCATCTAGATGCTACTTTCAATTTTTTTGAATTATGTAAAACTTGTCACATGACTTTGAATACAATTTCGTTGAATATAGTAAATCGATAAAAAAATTTCAATTTTATTTATTTTTCAAAATTTTAGTTTTGTTAAATTCTGCATCGAGATGCTTCTTTCAATTGTTTTGACTTCTGTAAATCTTATCACATAACTTTGTAAACTTAAGCTTTGAATTATGTAAACCTAAATTGTAATTTGTGAATTTTATCTTTTTTTGATGTGTTGCATCTAAAAAATAATTTTTTATTTGAATTATGTAAACCTTACAACAGCGAAGTAAGGGAGAGGCTGTGAAGCAAGGAGAGAGGAAATGAGAGGCGGAGGGGGAGGAATTCACATCCTCTCCAATATTGCGGGAATCTTTTACAATTAATGGATATGGACTGTTCTTTTTAACTTGGCACGAATCTTAAAGCCCAATAATATTGTCCTCCTAAGCTAGTTTGAATCCCAAAGCGATGAGATTTAATCTCAAACCGTAAAGTGAGATCCATCCTCTACAGTATTAGAAAGGAGTTGAATTCGAGAGAGAAAAAAAGAAACACGCAAAGGATTGACACTATCTCAAACTCTCAGTCGAGTTGTTGGCTTGTAGCATGACAATTTTGGTAAAACGTAGATGTTTTATTCTTTTTAAATTAGACAACTCAGATGAACTTTTTTTTTTGCAATCTAATTAACAGTTGTTAAATATTTATTTTAGGGGGAATTTCATGTATATCCCTCAAAAACTTTGAAATTACGTATTTATCCCTCTAAAATTCATAATATCATATTTACCTTTCTAAATTTTCAAAACTCACAAATTTATCCAATTAATCAATAACTGAAATTAATTAGATTTAATATTCTCTAAAATATAATTAATCACCTGGATTACTTTGAATAAGAATAGTCATTAAAAACCTTTCATGTGATCCCTCTCGTGCTCCTTCCATGACGATCTCTCCCTCACCACCATGCCTAAATTCTTCCCCCTACTCTCCTTCTCTTGCCCCTTCTTTCTCTCAACTTCTAAAAACCTTCCCTCAATCAAATCCTCCCACAATAATACTAAAAATCATCCCAATTCCTCTTCTCCAAATCTTTAAACTCCCAAATATAACCCCCTACTTACCTATGAGCTCACTAAAGATGAAGGCGCCTCTGAATAATCTCCTAACTACAGCCACTACCCTAACAATTACAACCAACATAACATGTTTAAAATTGATTAGCACGCATGACCAAAAAGAAGTCAGTCTTTGATAAAATTTAAAATTAAATTAAATTACAATGCAAGATCAGAGTTCTACGCTTGATATTTCTGATTTTACAGCAGTGGTTTTATTTGAGAGCTAAATTGGGATTTAGAGTTTAAAGGTTTGAGGGAGAGGATTGGGATGATTTTTAGTATTAGCGTGGGAGGGGTTTTGATTGGGGGAAGGTTTTAGGAGTTGGGAGAAAGAAGGGACAAGAGAAAGAGAGTATAAGGAGGAAGGATTTTAGTCACGGTGGTGATGGAGGGATTGCTATCGAAGGAAAAGAGAGGGATCGCCAAAGAAGATTTTTAATGACACTTTTTGTTCATTCATAGTAATTCAGGTGATTAATTATATTTTAGATAATATTAAACCTAATTAATTTTAGTTATTGATTAATTGGATAAATGTGTGAGTTTTGAAAATTTAGAAGGGTAAATATGATATTATGAATTTTAGAGGGATAAATACGTAATTTTGAAGTTTTTGAGGGATATACATGAAATTCCCCCCTTTATTTTATGTTTGTTTTTCAATTGAAAGAAGTACCAAAATATTAAAGTTTTCTAGTCAATACAAAATCAAAAGAAAAGCCTTTGCCAATCGGAATAAATGACTAAATAAATTGTACTTGCCAACTTTCTAGCAATTAGAGCAAATAAATAGAAATAAAAATAAAAATTATATAACAATAACAATAATATTAATTAGGAAAAATTTCTAGTGTACCCATGTAAACTTTTAAAATAACCAATTTCTCCATTAAAACACCTTAATATCTAATATCTCCATAAAAATATAACATCCTTTCTTTTATCTCCTTTTGTTTATTAAATTTGTTATTTAAACAAATATACTCTGAAATGGAGATCTCTCTTTAAATGAGCAAAATTGAATAAAAGAGAAGAGAAAAGCAAAAAGATGCTTCATCTTCTTCATCTCCACATCTAAACTCCTCCTTCGTTGATCTTGCTATGAAATAGCTGGACTGATCTAGTTTTTAACAAGCAATGAGGTTTCTTGGCATAACTCAAACAGAATGATCCTTTTAATTTGTTTCAACTAATAGCAATGGTAACAACGTAGTGCTTACTCTAGTTAAATAACTAAACCATAGTTAGGATAGACTCGTGATTGATGCAATACGCTTATAAATATGCTCATTGTACAAATCAGAATAGAAATTATTTTCTTCTCCAATTCCTCTTGTCTACTTACTATAACTTGATGCAAAATGCTAGAATTTGTGAAAATGACAACAATCAGCGAATATCAGAAAGTGCAATGATTATTTACAAGGTCTAAGCTTTTGATTTTGGAAGCACCTAACTAAGGTTAATACTGTTATGTTTTATGTTTTAAGTTTGATTTTTCTTTTTTTCTTTTTGGAGTTTATTTTTCATGAATTCAGATTTCAATCATGAATAAGCACTCTGCGTGGCTTGCTGTGTCTGCATGTTGAGTGATGATTGAAGAACAATGTTTTATTTTGCTTTTATTATTTTATTTCGATTCATGAAATGTTATTAATCTGTGGTTTATTTGGTTGTTGGATGGAATTATGTAATGTGATATATTTTCATTTTGTGTTAGCTGATGTGGTTGGCGAAGTATTCATGTAATATGTTTAGTTTCTTGTCTATGATTGCACATCACCATTAAAGGTGCAAATCTTTGTTGATGTCCTATTTTATCATTTAATTTCCTATTTAATCAAATTAAACATAAACAACTGGAGTAGACGAGGAGGAGTTTAGATTTTAAACATAGAGATGAAGAAGATGAAGTCTCTCTTTTATTCAATTTTGCTCATTCACAGGGAGATCTCCATTTAAAATGAAATGGTATATTTGTCTAAATTACAAATTTAGTGAATTTAAGGAGATAAAATAAATGATATTAAGTTTTTATGGGGATATTGGATATTAAGATGTTTTCATGAGAAAATTGACTATTTTAAAAGTTTATATAGGTACACTAGAAATTTTTCCTATTAATTATTATTAATAATAAAACCCTTTGTTAGGGTTTCGACGAAGGAGAGGCAAGAAATAAGAGAAATAATATTATGAGGAAGCTTAATTGTATTCCTTAAACTTTATTCTTACATAGATTACAAATGACATAATTTATAACAACATAAATCTCTAAAAAGAGATACTATAAATGAGATATCCTAAAATACCCTATACTAAAATACTAATTCTTCCTCCTTAATATAACCTGTCAAACATGACGATGAAAATATATGATGAGATGAGAGGCATACATAACACTCTTGAAATTTCTCCCATTGCTTAACTAAAGCTCTGGAAAAAATTTCAGTTCTGTACCAGTCTTTCATGTGAAATGTTTACCTGGACTGATACGGCAATGGCCTTCAGATGATGGGCCATGGCTAATGTTACCCCAAACTTCTCTGACATGTTGACCCCACAATTTACCGCCTCTTTTGGCAGCTTCCACTCAAACCGATGCAACAAGGACCCCAACATCAGGTGTATCATTCGGTACGCGAGTGGCAAACCGGGGCAAATTCGTCGGCCAGCACCAAACGGTATTAATTCAAAATCACGACCTTTGAAATCGATCTCCTTCTCCAAGAACCTCTCTGGCAAGAATTTGAGTGGATCTGGCCATGTCGTTTCGTCCCGACCAATCGCCCATACGTTGACTAGCAGCTGCATGTGATGAAGAGGTGCAGAAGGAAAAACAAAGTTTTCTATTATATGAAATGAAACATAGAATACCATAGTCTATACTACTATACCAATTCAATTTGCAGGATTTGAGAGAATTAGGAACAATTTTCGAAGTTCCATTTTTTGTCTCACTTACATCACAATCCCAATTGCTGGGGAGACCTAACATGTTATTTTAGTCTGCAATTTGAAATTAAGTACAGAGTGTCAATATGGACTTGAAAGAAAATTTTTGCTGAAGTCACTAGTTGAAATATAATTATGTAAGCAACATTGCTTTGCTTTGAGCACATGAATGGAACTGTTAAACTAGTCTAATAAAATAAAACAAATGTTATTTGACCCAAAAAAAATCCTGTTGTCTTTTTAAAAACTTGGTAGTAGCTACCAAGATTCGTGAGGGGGAATCGAACTCTCAACCTTTGGGTATAACAACTCTAGGACATTTTCCTAGCCAATTGTGCTACCTCTCATTTCTCAAAATAAATCCTGTTGTCAACAATCAAACTTAATTGTCTTTATATATAATCAATAATCTCTGGTTCTCTACCTTAGCGCCCTCAGGGATCAAATAACCGCCTAATTCGACGGTTTCTTGAGCGCGGCGTGGAAGAAGAAATGGCACTGGAGGATGCAGTCGCATAGTTTCTTTAACGACCGCTTGGAGATAGGGGAGTTGGCCAATATCGGACTCCTCCATTTCTCTCTCTGGGCCGATGACTGATGCCAGTTCATTGCGTACCTTTGCCAGTGTTACAGGATTTTGCAACAACTCGGCCATGGCCCACTCGACAGTGCTTGAGCTTGTATCAGTTCCAGCCGCAAATAAGTCCTGGTGCCAGAATAATCAATTATAATTTTGAATGCATCGATTGAACACAAGTAAAACAGAGTCAGTGTTGACATGCTTACCTAAATACATAATTATTAGCTGACAAGAATAATTAAGAAAAACAGATGATTATTTCCATTTAACATAATCCTTAAATATGAACAAGTGGAAGAATTGTTACTCCAAATAGGGATTTGAGCGGCCTTCGAAAATCTGGTCCCCCTTCCCCTAGTTGACTATCAAGCAACACATCCAAGAAATCATCGCGGCCGGTAGAGCCCTCTTCTCTGTTCTTAATCCGGCGGTCGATCTGCTCATCAAAAATTTTATATAAAAAGTTGGTAAGAGGGTTCATTTTTCGCCGTACACCCTGCAGATCTAGTGGGGTAAGCATTGGGAAGAAATCAGACACATTTGGGCATCCTGCAAACTCCATGATGCTTTCAATCGTCTTCTTGAACTCTTGTGATGAATCCGAGTAAAAACCGGCAAGATCAGTCGAGAATATTGTGCTTGATAGTAAGTTCAGGGTGGTAGTAAATGCCACCCACCCGATCTCTACTGGAGCCCCCTTTAGAAATAGGTCAAAATTAGATTAAAATCCAACATTAAATCCTCACAAAAAATAGAAGATCTTTAGTGCTATCTAGATACTTGGTACCAGCCAGTTGTTTGGTACCGGCAAGACCATTCAAGACCTTTCTGTTCCTATGACATACATGAGTTTCGCCCATTTTTTTTTAAATAACAGGATATTGATGCTTCCTGGAATAGTGGATCAAAATAAAGTTCAATTCTCGATAGTCGATATCACTCATAAAAAGAAAAAAAAAAGGTCAACTCTGGACAGATTTTCTTCAATAAAACAGTAGCAAAAATACAATTTCTAAATTATAAAAGGTAGGATTCAAGTACCACTTCAGCGGATTTGGAGACAAAATCCAGTAACTCTTGCACCTTTTGCCTTCTAAGTAATAAATGAGAATCAAGCCTTTGATTGGTGAATAACTCAGTTGTACAAAGCCGGCGCAGGGACCGCCACCGTGGTCCTGGTGGAAGCCACGGTACGGACCACTCATGGTGGGATAGTATCCGTACCGCATCAGGCTCGTGCCGGCCTGCTAATGCGAGGTCGTGATTTTGAAAAATCTTCTTTGCATATTCATGAGAGGAGACGATGATGGTTGTGACTTGGCCTAGTTGGAGAGAGAATATGGGTCCATAGGTTTTGGAGAGAGAGGTGAAAGTCACGTGAGGCTGGCTTATGGGACCCAGTTGTAGGAGGTTCCCAACCAGCGGATATGGTTTTGGACCTGGTGGAAGAGGATAGAGAGCTTTCTTTCTTCTGTTATTTTGAGATAAGAGAATAATGGAGAGCAGAGGGATAGAGAGTAGGAGCAGCAGCACGAGACTGTCGACTTCCATTGATTTGGGAATTGGGACAGATTGATTTGATTCATTTGAAGACTTTAAATAATATCGATGCAATCTGAACTATCTATTTTTTAAATGGTTGTTACACTTGCACATCAAGCTTACGACGATATGGCCTGTTCTGACTTAATTATAAGGATTAAGTACATTGCACGTAATGACGAGAATTTCCTTTTTTGTCCGATCCACAGAATTTCCTTTTTTGTCCGGTTTGTTGAGATCTTCCATGGACAAATAATCGAGTACGTATCCTCTGAGATATCTCAACTTTTGCGTGACCGACGTGTCCATTCGAGGGAGGGAGGGGTTTCAGAATTATGTGTGCTTTGAGATTCGTGTAGAACGTATTTAAACGGTTAGGATTTTCCATAAAGTCACGCAAAGTTTGAGATATCTCAGAGGATACGAATTCCAAATAATCTCAATCCGATCTGCAGCGAGTCCGCATCTTCTACATTATTTCAAAAATGATTTTTTTTTAGTTGATTGCATCTTGGCTGTCTGATTAGGATCGGAGCCAATCTGGCCCACGCCTTAATGCATGACATCCTTTAATATTTAGTGCGGATTTCAATCGGACGGTTCAGATTTATTAATGCAAGCTCCGTTAATGCAGAGGATACTGATGGGAAGGGCATTATTGTGGGCCCCACAGAAAAGTACTGTTAGGTGTTTTTTTTCGGGTCAGTGCAAATGGACTCTATCGCTGTAGACTCCATCATTTTCACATTTTGGTGCTTTGTTCGCGGCCATTATTTTGTTCAAGACGATTGAGCTTTGTTCATCTCCAGTCTCCAGACCGGAAATTTTTTATCTATACAAATTATTAAAATCACATGTACTGAAACATAATTTCTAACAAATATAGAAAAATCTGACTCAATAAGTCTGATTCAAATATATGAATCGGACTTATAACTAAATGATCCAAATCAATTGATATATTTTATTTTAAAAAAAATAGACGCTGATGAAAAAATCTGCAATATAGATGCCATAGAAAATCATGTTAGAAATGGATCGGCCTCAATGATGAAGATTAAATTTTGAATTGATTAAATGTGACAGCCACCAATTCTTCTTTTCTATCGAATTTTTAAATAAAATTATTTAGATCTTCATCATTATCATTGAGACCGATCCACTTAGAATTTAATGAAATGTGACACTTACATTTCTCATTTTCATCCATTAAAAATATATATCTATATAAAGGTTGACTTGGATGAGCCATGGAGTAAAACGCGTTTGTACACCACGCCATATTTTCATTTTGAAAATCCAAACAACTGATTCGAATCTTCCAATATGTTCTCCATATTGAAATGTGCTTGGAAACTAAATTTTACATTTCTTTTGGAATTTTTTTACTAATTATTAAGAAATTTTTAAAATTGTTGTTTTGCTGTGAACAGTAAAAATATTTGGACCATCGGATCAGCGATTTTCAAAGTGGCTTAATAAATAGTAAAAAAAATTCAAAAAATGTAAAATTTGGTCTCCAAGCACATTTCAATATGGAGATCATGTGGAGCGGTTCGGATTGGTTGTTTGAATTTTCAAAATAAAAATATAGTGCCATGGAGTACAAACTCATTTTACTTCATGACTCATTTTAACCCGACTATATATATATATATCGATGGATCTGGACTATTAAGTCTGATCCATATATTTGAATGAGGCTCATTGAGTCAGATCTTTCTATATTTATTGAAAATAAGACACTCTTTTTATTTATGTACATATAAATTTAATAATTTGTATGGATAAAAAAATTTCCTCCAGACCGCCATAAAAGATCTTAGATAACTGAATAGAAAAATAATATTTTGATCGGGAAATTTTTTGTACCGGAAAAGTTATCTTTCTGTAGTCCGAAGTAGTGTTTGGTAAATGCCCCTGGGGACCCAATCCGGACCGGTCCGCCCGTGCCCGTGCCCGGACCGGACCGTGCCCGTGCCACGGGTATGCACGGGTACACGGGCACACGGGCACGGGTATTAAACGGGCCGGACCCGGTTTTTTGGAAAAATGCTCGTGAGAACCCGGACCCCCGTACCCGTAACCCGTACTCGTGACGCCCGTGCCCGTGAGCCCGTGCGCCCGTGCCCGTGACCGTGAGCCCGTGGCAGAATATTTTTTTTTTTTTTACTTTTGGTCTAAAATTCAAAATTTAAACTCAAATTCTCCCCCCATTCCCCCCATGCCCCACATCCCCACTTTCTACCCGGACCCCTACCCATTTTTTATTTATATTTTACTATAACAAAAATTATTGAGTTCAAATATACAACCATGTCAAATGAGTTTAAATTGGTATGAATTTGAATTTATAATTTATTGGTTTTCAAAAAAAAAATAGAAAAAAAAAACAGCAAAACAAAACAGCAAAAAAAACAGAAAAAAAAACAGCAAAAAAAAACAGCAAAAAAAAAAACAGCAAAAAAAAAAGCAAAAAAAACAGAACAAAAAAAAACAGAACAAAAAAAAAACAGAACAAAAAAACAGAACAAAAAAACGAAAAAAAAAACAGAACAAAAAAAAAAAACCGAACAGAAAAACCGAAAAAAACCAGAAACAAAAAACAGAAAAAAAAAAAGAACCAAAAAAACAGAACCAAAAAAACAGAACAAAAAAACCGAAAAAAAAACCAGAAGAAAAAAAACAGAACAGAAAAACAGAAAAAAAAAAAAAAAAAAACCGGTCCGGATCCGGACCGCCCGGCCCCCGGTACCTGGACCGTCCTACCCCCGAACCCGTGACGCCCGGCCCATTGTACCCGTGTGCCCGTGACGCCCGTGACCGTGGCTACCCGTGTCCGTGCCCGGGTTTTGCCCGGACCGCCCGGCCCGGCCCGTTTACCAATCACTAGTCCGAAGCACTGAAATATCCTCTCTTTTTTTTCTCTTTTATTTTATAATGATTTTTGTAAATAAAATATACTCCGTAATGACATAATGCTAGAGTGAAACGGTATGGATATTATCCGATCCGTATTCGATCTGTATTTGAAAACTTTTAGATGTAGATATATAATATCTAAATATCCGTGTGGAAAATAATACTGATATAGGTTTACATTTCAATTATATGTATCCGAATAGTAGATATATATCATATATTTTAATATATATTATGAAAAATTTATGTTATTTATCATTATAATTAGATAAATATTATGAATTTTAATATTATTTTAATAAATATCTGATCTGATACGAATTGTATCTGTTTCCGTCTAATATTTGCTCCATATCCATATACGAAATATATATATATATATAGGAATATGCTAGCATGCTATGCATAGTATAGAGCCCCTCCATGCAACGGTTCGGATTTCAAGTTTTCAAAATCCTAACGGTCGATCCGAACCGTTCATCTTGTTCTTCATATTAATATGTGTTTGGAAACCAAATTTTACATTTTTTGGAATTTTTGTACTATTTCTTTGGATTTATTGAAAATCGCTGTTTTTTTATGGTCCAGATTTGTTGAAAACAGGGATTTTCAATAAATCTAAAGAAATAGTAAAAAAATTCCAAAAAATGTAAAATTTGGTCTCCAAACACATATTAATATGGAGAACAAGATGAACGGTTCGGATCGACCATTAGGATTTTGAAAACTCAAAATCCGAGCCGTTGCATGGAGGGGCTCTATGCTATGCATAGCATGCTAGCATATTCCTATATATATATATATATATATAATTTTATCACTATCCGCTCCGTTTCCGCTTCTAATTGTTAATGCACGTCTCATATAGTTGTCTTCTCTCTGTTAATGTGTAATTGTCTCGTGAGTATTCATAATCAAATAATTAAGTTAAAAGTTTTCTTTAAAATTATTATATATCTTTTTAATATTCATATATAAATTCGGATTACTTGATCTACAAAAATTATAGACCATTCAAAAGTATGCAAGTACATTTTTGTAAAGAGATGACGTTTTTATATAAAGATATCTAAAGACAAAAACAGTTACAAAATAAAAAATATATATATAAAATTTAGTATGCAAGTACATCTTTGTAGAGAGATCACGTCGACTATTTAAATTTTAAAAATAAAGATATCGATCAATAGTAAGGACCAATCTACACTATGCACAGTACCATAGTCTCACTCATTAGTTTAATTAAAATCATTATTCTTATTTGGGGTAATGAGTTGACAATGGTTATTATGACAATTTGGATAAGAATTTTTCAAATAAATCCATACAAGTTCAAAAAAATAAAAATAAAATAAAATAGGCATGCTATTGAAAGTATAAATGGTCTACAATCAAGTTTTGATACAATTTGAGATTTTTTTTTTTTAAATAGAAATAAGCAAACTTATTTAAACGAAACAAGCATCTAATGTGCTGGATTTCCGAAAAGCAGTTCCACTAAAGCAGTGCTACGGTGAAAGATAGAAGATCCTGAGTACAAGTATTTTTTAAATTTTACGAAAAATGGCTTCACTCTCCACTGTAATATTATTTTGGTGGAGCTGCCTTCTAGAAATCCAACACATTAGAGATGGTTGTATTTGCACCTTATGAAAAAAGATGGAGAGCACAGGAAAACTATTAGAGCAGCAAAAGAGTATTGACCTCCATGGCTCCATCAATTCGGGGATACGTCAATTAATTGAAGACGAGAAATAAATATCCATACATAGAATTCGTATTCTCTGCATTAATTTAAAAGGAAATCTTTTGAGTTAATAAATCTCAACTGTCTAATTTATTTAAATATGTACTAATATTGAAAAGCCCTGTGTTTTAAACAGGTGTCGGATTAGTTCCGTTTAACGGCTCAGATTCATGAACTCAAAAGATTCTCTTTTGAGTTAATGCAGAGGATACGCATTTCATACATAGGTATCTGATCTTTGTCTTTTCTTATTATTATCTTTTGTTGTGTTTAGGGGTGAGTAAATTGCTCATAACTCGTGAGCCGCTCATAACTCGCTCACTAAATGCTCACTTGAACTCGCTCATTTATCCGCTCACTTAAACTCGCTCATTAACAACTCGCTCATTTATTAAATGAGCGAGCATGAGCATGCCCCAACTCGCTCATTTAAAATTTGCCACATCTAATCCCGCCGCCACATTCAATCCCAAATATTCATAGTTTATACATTATTTATTTTTTTAAACAGACGTCTCAAAACAGTGTGCTGTTGTTAGTTTATGTTTTTGGATTTATGTTGGATTTTTATTAGTGCTGCTTTAGTTTTTGTTGATTGTTGTTTGTTGATGCTATTGTTAGTTTATGTTGTTATTATTTTATTTTTGTAATACCGTTGATTTTTTTGTTATTATTCTATTTCATTGAATTATAACAATTTATTAAATTTTAGTACTCATAACTCGCTCATTTAAAACTCGCTCATTTCTGACTCGCTCATTTATTCGCTCGCTTGAACTCGCTCATTTATTAAATGAGCGAGCACGAGCATACCCTAACTCGCTCATGCTCGCTCATTACTCACCCCTAGTTGTGTTGCACATAGGGGTGAGTAAATCGCTCATAACTCGCCTAAACTCGCTCATTTATCCGCTCATTTAAACTCGCTCATTAACAACTCGCTCATTTACTTAATGAGCGAGCATGAGCATGACCCAACTCACTCATAACTCGCTCATTAAGAATTTGCCACATCTAATACCTGTCACATTTAATCCTATGTAATTATGTGTAACATCAACCTTGCCTCATTAAGATTGATAGATAGTGAGCATAGTTTCATATTTAATCCTGTGTGATATAGTGAGCACAATGTAACATTTAATCATGTGTAATATACTAATATTCATAGTTTCATATTCATTTTTTTTTTGTAAATTGGCAGAACCAAAACCTTCGCCTAAAGCCCAAAACAAGTAATAGTCATAACAATTCATTTAAATGAATTATGACAATTGGTTGGATTTTGTTATGATGACTTTTAACAAATTTTGTTATGCATGGGCACACTATATAATTTTGTTTTGAGTCATAAGTCATAACTCGTGAGCCGCTCATAACTCGCTCATTTACAACTCGCTCATTTATCCACTCATTTAAACTCGCTCATTAACAACTTGTTCATTTACTTAATGAGCGAGCATGAGCATACCCTAACTCGCTCATGCTCGCTCATTAATCACCCCTAGTTGCACACTTGCATTAGCAAATCAGTCTGGTTTGGATTCAAATCACATCATATTTTGCCACTTCTAACTAAATTATTCTAATTAAATTCTTACAGAATTTGCAGAATTATTAAAAGTTACCCTATCAT
The DNA here is from genome assembly GCF_964058835.1 of Carex rostrata. NCBI lineage: Eukaryota > Viridiplantae > Streptophyta > Magnoliopsida > Poales > Cyperaceae > Carex > Carex rostrata. The sequence continues at coordinate 1,907,081 of NC_135948.1, read as the reverse complement.
ATTCTAAAACAAATTATTACAGTTATTAATCTTAATTTATTTTACGATTAATAATGCTATGTTTTATATTTGTAATTTTTTTAAATCATTTTGTAGAGAATTAGTAGATTAAAAAATTAATGAAATACATACGTACCAGAGAATAACTTCCAACTTTAATTTATTAACACCATCATATTAAAAATAAGCTAACCCTATAATTATATAAATAAATGGAGGACTATTATGTGAAATAAAACTGTTGGGTTTTCGTGAACGGTTCAAACCCATTTAATTAGCTTAAACTGCGGAAAGAGTAAAACAAAAAATTTTTACATCTAACTTAAGCTATTGATTAAATGAATCAAGAAGATTCGTTTAATCCTATTTACAGATCTACTCCATAATTGATTTCCTAAAGCATTAAATCTATTTACAAATTAAATAGATTAATATAACAATTTATACCTTGATTCCAAATCTCAGTTGGAATGCAGACCGAGCGAGTAGAGCCTCACCAGGGATGGAATCGACTCGCAGTATCACACGTGTGATACCTCTATTGGTTATCCACCAGGACTAACCGGAGAGCGATTTACTTCTTCTGCCAGAAACACTATTCACCGAAAAAGAGACAGATTAAATATATTTAAGAATGCAAGTTATTCCGTTTTACTAATAAAGCAAAACATGAAATACCGCAGAATCTAAAAATATATTTTTCCGAATCTCGTAATAACCGAAATCAGGGAAGAGAGGGAAAACCGATTAACGAAGTAATCAGATTAACACGTGAATTAGTGAGTCTTTCTCTCTACCCCTACCCCTCTATTTATAGACTTTTGAGGAGGTTGGCAAAAGACCAAAATACCCCTCAAAACAAATCTATTTACCAAAAGCCCTTGACACCTCATCCTTTTATCATGTGAAATGACCAAAATACCCTTGCCACCTCACATGACACATGTCAACACAAGGGAAGTCGGCATAGGGTGAAAATGACCAAAATACCCTTGGCCCATTAAGGCATGAATAGTGTTGGGCTTTGATTTTGGGCTTTGACTTTGGGCCTTTAATTTTAATTAAGGCTTTGATTATTTTGGGCTTTTAAACCCATAATTCAAATCCATAATTAACAATTAAAATTCCAAATCATATATATATAATTGTCATGTACAATTATATTTCTTTTCGGTTATTGTTCGGTAACTTTTATACAACGTAACGTGTACGTTTATAAATTAACCGTTGTTTCTGCTTGTCATTCTAAATGACATTTATAATTTAATTATATCACGTATAATTAATTATAACCATCTTAATATTAATTATAATCAATTTATAATTAATCAGTAAGATTCTCCGAGTAGCTCCTATATGGTGTGACCCAATAGGATCTGTGTTATGTTGGTAAACAGAGTTAAAATTGTTTTAACTTCTGTTAGTCATGGGTGGCATCTGGCAACACATCATGACCATCCAATTACACAGATGATGCTGTACTGTACAATATCACGATCCAGTAAACAATTTACTTGTGTCAGTTCTTCTGTCTCATAGCTATCAGATCAGTTTCAAGGTAGATGTGTGTCATCCTTGGTAACTGTATCTTTTCTTGATCTTGAGTAGATTATCAAATATAATTACTCTTGTAATTATACCGCATGCAGATAATCTAACTCTATCAAGGGGCCCAGTGATGCTATAGCTCGTATAGAGATACGAGGGACAAATAGTATTCTTGGCAGACTATTACTTCCTCAGCTAAGTTATATATATGGAAATGCTACCGTTATGGCTGCTTTTTACGGACAGCGTTAGATAACACTTATTCATATATATTTCTTAGTGGGAACGATAAATGCCTCATATTGTAGAACTTTGACACTGAATGAAAACATTAATGACACGAACACAATTCTATTTAATGTTTCATTCGGAGTCTGTCAAATACCATGTTCCTAGAACATGTATCTATGTGATTAAAATGACATCTCGTGTCAAGTGGTTTGTAAAACTTAACCATCTTTTAATCCACATACTAACCTTATAGCGGTAATTAGTGTTCCTGCTAATTACCTTGGTTAGTGACCTTTTAAGAGTATATATCATCTATATTATAGAGTTTCACAATTTCAGTCATGAACTCGAAATGATCCATAAATGCAATAATACTCACGGCAACAAAATGATATAAATAAACATTCAATTCATGAACAAAGCTTTATGATTAACTTATCGTATTATTGACTTCTAGATTATTACAAACTAACAAAAACATGTAACAAGAAATAGATTAAAATTTTAAAAATTATATAACTATATAAATTAAACATGTAACATGTTAAATAGATTAATAATTATTTAATTATATAATTAAACATATGTAACACGTATGTGAAATAGGTTAAGAAAAATAATTAGAATTTATTGTTGAAACTAATCGAACTGTTTTAAAAGTAATATTCTTATTGCGAATTAACTTTAAGTTCACTTTCCACGCTATTTAATTATATGATTTTATAAATTAAACATGTAACACATTGAATAGATTAATAATTATATAATTAAACATATGAAAAATCAGGTGCAGAACTACAAAATTTAAATAGGAGTGACTGAAAAATAAAATGCAAAAGTATATAATGTGGGAGGAGAAATTTGAATCCAGCATATCATTAGATTACAAGCAAACATTTGTTATTTTATGAGGGAAGCTAACCTATATAAAAACTTGAAAAAATAGAAAATTAAATTAAATTTTAATAAATATAATTAAAAATTTAAAAATTATAAAGATGGCTTAGTCATTTTTGATGCACACTAAGATTTGGAAATAAATTTGTTGTGATTCTTCAGGAATCACAGGACCTGCTATTCCACATTCATCCCTTCATTTATTTTGAGATTCGTGCACAGAAACTACTGATTATGAAATTTATACATTTTGTAAAGTAAAAGATTGAATTTAAAATAGCAGGGTCCTACGATTCCTGAAAAATCACAGCAGATTTATTTCCCTAAGATTCACCCCGGTGTAAAACGTATGTGAAATAGTAACATTCACAAGGTACATGCATCAATTAGTAATATTGCGAACTTGAAGTTCACCTAAAATCTACTTAATTATATAATTATAAGGTATATATTAGATTAACCAGAAATAAAATTTGTTTTTAAAATACTAAAGTACCATCTATTAGTTCTGTGACATCTTCTATTATTGCTATGATATCATATTAGTGTAAGGCGCGTTTAGATAATTCATATTTCAAGTTATCATTAATTTTGTCTTTTGATGTTTCTTCTTTGACTCAGATAAACACCCTAAAAGTTCTATCAGACTAGGACTCACAGGACAGACCCAGCCCTCTGTTGTATTCAGACGTGGACCCTTCTCTTGGTTTAGAAGAGTCATCCCTTTTGAGTGACAGGGCAGTATTTGATGTCATTGATGCGGCAGCTGGTTTACTCTCTCTTGTTTTGTTCTCTTCTTCTGGTGTTAGTAATATTAGTGACATTTAGTGAATTTTCTTGTGTTCTTTATTCTTATATTAGTATTGTATCTTGGAGATATTCTTTTATGTTTTGTGTTTTGTGAATGGTAGTTACTAGTGGTTGATGTTTCACTAGTTGAATCTATATTTTGTATGAACTTTGTTGTTTCGCAATAAAACAGGTGGAATATTTCCACTTTTACCCAAAAAAAAAAAAAAAGAGCTGTCGTTCTGGAGTTCATATATATCCAGTGAAGCACTGCATGGTGCAACGGGCACATTGAACCATTGTGTGGCTGGTCTAAGATTCACGCAAAAGGGACGCATAACATTATCATTTATTAATATTTAGTTGGGTATCAAACTAACAACATTCATATTAAATAAAGTACAAATCTTGATGATTGATGATGAATTTCTATAATTTAGATTGTGAACTTGGGCTGGCCTAATAAATGATCTTTTGAATTCGCATATTAATTCCTAACTGTCCTAATATATATATTTTTTTATTAAATTTGATAGCTATTAAGTCGAATCATTACTATTTGTTGACTATATAGACATGGGAATTAGTATTTTGCACGTATCATTTTGCTGGGATGGTGATAGGTGTCACGTAATGACAAAACCATGCTTTATTTAAGGGACAATTTTGTGGGGTATACTTTTCTAAAACTGTAAATTTACATTTTTTTTTTTTCAAAATCTATAATAACATAATTATCGGTTTAAATTGCTACAACTCACATATTTTCTCCTTAAAAGCAAAATTACATATTTGTCTATTTAAAAATAAATATTAATATATTTATCCTTCTAAATTACAATAATTCATATATTTATTTATTCATCATATTTTTTATTAATTCTCAATCCATCATCCTTCCAAATTCATAGTTTTAATTTTAACCTAGTAAAAATGAAAAGAAATTGATGCACTAATTATTACACAAATCAAACAGATCATACCATAATCATCGACAAATTAAACATTATCCTAATTGTTGTAACAAAATCTCATAAACATATATGTGTGTCCATACTTCACAATTGAGAAATGCAAAGTCGTTTACGTACGTCGTGAAAATTTGCTGGAAAGAGATCAATGCAGGGTGGTGCATGTAGAAATTGAGGAGAAGAGAGAACTATCTTTTGGAGTAAGAAGAACACTAACTTTTGTTATATACACTTGTGTGTTAGCGTTATGCAATAATAATTAAGAATAATGTTTAATTTGTTTAATAATTATTGTCTAATTTATTTGATTTGTGGAATGAGTTGGTACATCAATTTTTTGCCATTCTTATAAGGTCAAAATGAGAATTATAAAATTTAGAAGGACGATAGATCGAGAATTATTGGAAAACATGGTGATTGGATAAATATATGACTTATTATAATTATGAGGATAAGTATGCTATTATAAAGTGAAATAGGTTGTTTTTCATTCTATTTTCCTTACAGTTAATATACAAAGAAATATTATATAAAAAAATATCTAATTTCACCATCTGTTTTTATAAAAAGTAGATATCAAAATTAAAATGTTCATTATTTGGTAATTGAATATTTTTATAATAATAATAATATTATTATTATTGTCATTATCATAAATTACAATAATAATTTGAGGAGGGATCCACTTACACCCTTTTTTGCTGACACCAGATTACACTTTATATTTTCAAAGTTCAAACAGTCAATCCAAAGTGTTCAACATGATAAATATGTTAAAATGTGTTTACTGATCAAATTTTGTATTTTTTGATTTTTTTTTTACTATTTATTAAGATGGGTACAAAAATTCAATGGTCTGAATATAACAATTTTGTTAAATACTTAATAAATAGTAAAAAATAAATAAAAAAAATGTAAAATTTGATGTGCAAGTACATTTTATTATATTCATTATGTTAAACGGTTTAGATCCACTATTTGAACTTTTAAAACTTTGAAAATAGAGAGTAATTTGGTGTCACAAAAAAAAAGTGTAATTGAATCCCTCTAATAATTTATAGTGAGGTGTGCACTACTCCCACTGTAAATAAAAGCAGTTGAGTCGGGACTATGGATTTCTTGATCCTTTCTTTTTTCGCAAATTTGAGATCAATAAAGCTTGTATTGCTTTCTTTACCTTCTACAGTTCTACGGCTACATGGACTATTTTTTGTATGGTAATTACAAAACAACTCTAGAGGATTACAGCGGCTCTCTAAACAGAGCTGCAGCGATCTTTTTTATAAGTATATATATACAGAGGAGGGTTCAAATGCTTTCATTTTTTGTGCCTCTATTATGTCTCTATTTTTAAAAACTTAAATAACTCAAAATTCAAAACTTAAACGTCAAAATAAAACCGTTAGATGTGATCTATGTTATTTTCTCTGTGTCCATAAAAAAATTATCACATTTTGATTTTTCTTTTATATAAATTAATAAATTGAAAAATCAACGTCTAGAAATTATCCACATTAGTATACATTTTTACAAGCTCAAGATGACAACCAAAACAAGTTTAAATGCCATAATTTTTTACACGTGCATAGATAAAATGATATAGTTCATATACAACGGTTTTATCTTGAATTTTAAGATTTAAATTTTGAGTTATTAAAGTTTTTAAAAATAGAGGCATGATGGAGGCACACAAAATATAGGCATTTGAACTCTCCTCATATATATATATATATATATATAGAGTACGGCTAACGCGCTTCCTCTAGCATATGGGCCGAAATGCTTCCGGTGGAAATTTGAAATTTCAAAATCCAAAAAGTCGATCTGAACCGTTCATCTTTTTCTCCATATTAATATCTGCTTGGAGACCAAATTTTACATTTTTCTGAAATTTTTTACTATTTATTAAGCCACTTTGAAAATTGCTGATCCAACGGTGGCTTACCAAACAGTAAAAATCAGAAGCTACCGTTGGATCAGCGATTTTCAAAATGGCTTAATAAATAGTAAAAAATTTCAGAAAAATGTAAAATTTGGTCTCCAAGCAGATATTAATATGGAGAAGAAGATGAACGGTTCAGATCGACTTTTTGGATTTTGAAATTTCAAATTTCCACCGGAAGCATTTCGGCCCATATGCTAGAGGAAGCGCGTTAGCCGTACTCTATATATATATATATATATATATATATATATATATATATAGAGTACGGCTAACGCGCTTCCTCTAGCATATGGGCCGAAATGCTTCCGGTGAAAATTTGAAATTTCAAAATCCAAAAAGTCGATCTGAACCGTTCATCTTCTTCTCCATATTAATATCTACTTGGAGACCAAATTTTACATTTTTTGGAACTTTTTTACTATTTATTAAGCCACTTTGAAAATCGCTGATCCAACGGTAGCTTCTGATTTTTACTGTTTGGCAAGCCATCGTTGGATCAGCGATTTTCAAAGTGGCTTAATAAATAGTAAAAAAATTTCAAAAAATGTAAAATTTGGTCTCCAAGCAGATATTAATATGGAGAAGAAGATGAACGGTTCAGATCGACTTTTTGGATTTTGAAATTTCAAATTTTCACCGGAAGCATTTCGGCCCATATGCTAGAGGAAGCGCGTTAGCCGTACTCTATATATATATATATATATGAACGATGCTATCTTTTGATGCTACGGAAACAAAATCGGATGATATAGACATAGTATTTACATAGTGCTATACCACCACCAGTAATTTAAAAAAAAAAAAAAAACCGATCTAGCGCAATAGTCAGGAGAAAAGCAGAAAAAGGCTCCAAAAACCTAATTGAACCAAATACAACATAATAGCTTGAATTCTCGGCCCCAAGATTGCATAAGCTGGCCTCTACCAATCCATCAAAAAGAGATTGCATAAGCTGTTTATAGTAATAATTCCATAATGGGCTGGAGAGACAGTAACTGGGCCCAACTCGAATCCTGATTTCGTAAGCCCATGAAGATTTAAGTCGGATGCCGAGCTTAATTATTATTACTTTTTTTTTGTCGAAATTAAATAAAGAGAAGTTGCAGAAGTCTCATTAATGAGAAAAATCAAAATGAGGAATATGCAAAAGCAATGATTCTAGAATTATGAGACTGTAGAAAAAACCACCAAAATTAAAACAAGATATAGAAGACAACCATTAAAATCATTTAAACACCAGAAATACTCAATTTAGCGTCTTCCAATCCTTAAAAACTTCTTTGCTATGCAAACATGCTTTGTTTTAACATAATGCAGAGCTCAATTTGGTGAATTATTGGGTACGATTTAGGGCTTTTGGGCCGAATTTGTTCTTAAGCCCAAAATGTTCAATTGTTAGTTTCACCAGGTCCGAATTAAACTTGGAAAATAAAATAAATTTAATAATTTTATCTGTTTCTCTGACCGCAGAGTAGCAGACTGATTTATCTAACATAATGCGACAACAAATTAAATCTTTTTCTCTATAAACCTACATAACGCTCCTAAATGAGTGCAAATATTTCTTCTTTTTTTATTTTTTATATTTTTTTTCATCTGAGGTCGAGACGACTAAGTTTCTGGATTGATCGTACACTTTGGGCTGGTATTAATAACTGTGCTCTAATTTGTTCATATATATTTGTTTATTTTAGTGGTGGAATGATTTAATATGTGTAAGATTAATACAATTATGTTAGTTAAATTATTGAATTAAATACATAACCAGATTAAAAAGGAGTTACTATAACTAACAAAATTAAGCTAAATATAAATTTGTATTCATTAAAGTCATTATGTCAAGTACTAATTAATCAGGCTGATTAACAGAACAAAGTCACATCCATAAAATTTACTGAACAAAATTAAGTTTATAACTTATAAGAGAGGGCAGAAGTATATAAATTGGGGGTATATTTTTACTATAGTTCAAAATAATGCCAAGTTCTGGAGAGCAGATAATTAAATTCCTCGCCAAAGAAATAAAAATTATTTTCCATTTGCATCAACCGCACTGGTAACATACTGACATAAGGCCACATGCAGCTTGGGACAAGATTTGAGAATTATTCTTGTAAATTTTTTCACTGGTGACATACTGACATAAGGCCACATGCAGCTTGGGACAAGATTTGAGAATTATTCTTGTAAATTTTGTCTAGACCAAACAATGTAAAACATTTTTTTTTTTTTTTTTGCTGAAACTTGGCATGATTTCTTTAGGCTTATAAATTGTAATTTTCTAACTGTACGACAAATATTCGGTAACGGAAGCATCCATTAGAAGTCTATTCTCGGTTTTGTCTTTCAAAGACATGTAATGTTGGAAGCATCTTGTGCCGATTGCCAGAATAAATTGAAATTCAATCCCATCTCCAGAAGGGCATCTTTAACCTTTATCTTTAAAATTGCACAAAAGAAATAATTTTATTTTACACATCATCAATTTTAATAATTATCTCTCAATCAATTTCATATTATCTTCATAGATCCTTGCAATTAGTTCGATCTCATACCAATTGTGTTAATAATTTTGTAATTTTAGATTTTTATTCCTGCTATTGTCGTCAATTATAAACTAAATTCAATGGTGTATGGGAGTTACCTTCATCGATTTGTTTATTTATAGCTTTACAATGTGCTCATTTTTCTTTCTCAAATAGAAGCAACAAAATGCACCAAATTTATTTTTAGTATATCGTAGTACAATAATCTAGTTTCTATTATATCCAATGCAATTTTCTTTAAATGCAGGTAATTAACACGTGTTTTAAATTCAATACTTAGTCGTCAATTTTCATCAATAATTAGTGAAAACTGAACATGCAATATCATATATTATTATATTAATTATTAAATTCGCTTCGCATGTTGTTTATCATTATCCACGTTTCTTTATTTTGCTTCCTACATTTTCATAGCATCATTAATGTCAATTAATATAGAAGCCATCAACATGTTTTGCTAGTAAACTAAAATAAGATATCTATAAATAAGATACTTTTTTACATTTATAGTTGTTGGGTATTATGTAGGTCCCTATAAAAGAAACTTCTTTGCGATCCTAGATAGATAGTTTTTTTTTTTGTTATTGGTAGTTACCTTCAGCGGCTAATATTTTTTTTAGAGGCGAGGTTTTATTTTTTTGAGCTCTTTTGGGTTTTATGTAAATATTTTTTTTATTAATATATTTGTTAGTGGCAATTTACCACTAACTTTAAAAAAAAAATTGTTACTCGGCTGTCTCTGTCTACAGTCCGTATATAATTTTCAAATATCTCGTTGTGTGATTGGAAAGTAATAATTACTTTATTATATCGCTTGTATTTTTGGATAAAGTTGGAGTTAAGTAATCTAATTATAAATATTTATAAAAAATCTTCAAACATTTGTATTTAGCTCGAAATACAAAATGGTTAAAATTACGTCTTCTCATAACTAAATAGTCGATCTAAGTTGTTCAATGTGTTCTACCAAAGTTTGGTATGGGAATGAGCCGGCTTGGTCCGAGCTAGACCAAGTTCATAGCTCGCTCGTTTTAGCAATGAGGGAGTCATGAGCGAGCTAACATTCGAATCCGAGCTGAAAAAGTGACGCATGGCTAACTTGTTTTGGCAACGAGCGAGCCGAGTCAGCTCGTGGGTCAAAAGTCCAATTGTATTAGATAATTAATGTATTATAAAGTTAATTATCATAAATTAAGTTTGTAACTAAATTCATACATATTAACCCGAGAATAGCACTATTCTTTTGAGCTATTTAATGTTTGGATGGAGCAAGAATAGCACTAACCCACTATTCTTTGTTTGTCTTATATGGGTTAGCTCACTATTCTACTAACTCAATCAAAAGTCGGGTTAGCTACTATTCTCAAAACTTGAGATTAGCTCTATTCTTGCTCTATTCCTTGTGACATCTAAACGTACTAAAATCATACAAATTCATCCAGCTACTATTCTCAAAATACTAAAAATCTCCAAATTCATACAAACATAATTCACAAAATAAATTCATGCATACCAAATCCACACAAATTCATACTTGGACCGAGTTAGCTCGCGAGCTAGGCTCTAGGTCAAACTTGTTAATTTTGAATCGAGCTAGTAATGAGCTGGCTCGTTAACAACTTGGTTCACTAATGAACAAGTTATTAGCAAGCAAGTCATATGCAAGTCACACTCGATCCACGAGCTACGAGCTTTTTTGCCACCCCTATATCAAACTCTTGAAGAGTACTTACCTTTAAATTTTGTTTTCTATTTTTTTTCAGATTTAAAAAATATGAGCCTAAAATAACAAGAAAATAAAAAGAAATTGGCATATGAAATAGGATTATTTCCAAATATCTGAAAAAATAATCGAAAGATTTTAAAGTTGGTAAATATTGTTGGCCTACAAGATTTGCATATATAAAACACATTGAGCGACATGGATCTACCATTTTGATGCGAGGAACGTAAAATTTGAATTATTCGTATTTTGACCGGAATACAAATGTTTGTACAAGAACCAAACTCTAGAAAAAAATATATTTTTCTTTAAGATATATATTTTTTTATTTGAACCCAGTCAGCTATTATCTGAAAACAAGTAAAAAAGCAAAATAGTTCGATTAAGTGAAAATAATCTTTGTATAAACTTTTAGCAAATTCATTCTTGTCTAATAAAAACAAATTAAAATAATGAAATTTCTTTAGGAAAATGTCTCTACCTTAAAAGTTCAATTTAGTTTTTTTAATATTTTTAATTTACTGTCTTGTTTTATGTATCCTATTATTCAATTTTCATTTTCATTTATTGTGTAAATTAAAATTTTGATATACTATTTTTCTAGAGCAGAGTTAGACTTTTAAACTATGGAGGATCAATCTCATATTGAGAATCAATTATATAAATTATTTAAGCTGAAAATGAAAATTAATTTGTAAGTGCGTAGACATTTTATTGTAAATTATATTGAAAATCATACATAAATTAAAAATGAGGTTAATTAACCCATCCATTCTATCTGAAACCGCGTGGTTATTACTTTTCCACACAACATTAATTACTACTATTTTGCTAATTTCTTATCAAATGTAGTGCAATAATAAAATAGTCTCTGGATCAGACAACATTAAAATATCTAGAAGGAAATTTAAACGAGTGAACAGGACTGTTTGATAAATCATAGACATCATTTTCTGTAGTGGGGAGTGGGGACAAGGGAATTAATTTTCTTCATTTTGTCAATATCATGCTTCTTTCATTGCAAGCGCAAATTGCGCACCACTATTCCTACATATTCTGAAGATGTCTACCTTCTACCAACAGACATACCTGATATTTGTAACTTGGTAGAGGTGGTTGATAACAACAAATTTGGATTCCTTTTATGTTTAGATCTGTGCAATCTCTTCATCCAATGATACAGACACCATGAGCACTCAGCTTGAACAAATTTAGGACTATGCATGTAGTGGGGAGCAGGAATTAGGACTATGCATGTTTTAATTTACAAATTTTAAAAATGGAGAGATGCCATGAGAACTCAGTTTAAACAAAAATTAGTTTCGGGTTTAGGACGAAAAAAATAAATGAACATAAAATGACCAGGAGGAGGTGTACACTACTAGAGAAAAAACACTTCTATATTGGTTAAAATCGCGTTCCACCATTGGATTCCGAATCGTTGCTTATCAACCCAATAATAAATGTACACACATATGCTATTGGCTCAAAAGATATGGTGTTAATCAATATACCATCGGCAGTGCACGTTCGGCCATCCGGTTTGACGAACCCAACGCCATTGCTTTCGTTTTGCCACTGACGATAAATATGATTAATGATGTCTACTGAATTTCAAGAGCCAATTGCAATAGTGTCTTGCATCATTTGTTTTTTTGTGTTGGGTTGGCAAATTCTAGTTTTCTAGTAGGTCATTAATTTCTGAGCCGATAGTGATGTATATGCAATTATTATTATTATTATTTATTAATTTTTGTATTACGTGCTAGCCTAGCCTTTACATTTTTTGAAATTTTTTTACTATTTTTTCATAATTTTTGAAAATCATCACTTTGCTGAATTTTTTATTATTATTCAGTTTAATAAAAAATTCTGAAAATTATCACTTTTCTGATTTTTTTTTTTTTTTTTTTTTTTTTTTTGGGGGGGGGGGGGGGGGGGGGGGGGGTGTTTGCCGGAAATTTAGTTAGGAAATAAATCCAATTAAGAGATGGGAAAAAATGTTGCCGGAACACACCACGGAAAAAAAAAATGCAATTATTTGCAATACTCACAAAATTTGTTGAGATTTTGGTTGACGCCTCTAGACATATACTTGCAAACTTATCTATCGATATAAATCCACTTGGCACTTTGGCAGTAGCTGCCAATGTTTTTTTGTATCTATCAATAAATTACAAGAGATGAATGAGGCTACAACCAATGAATTGATTAGTTACTTACATGTCAATTAATTGTTGCAAGAGATAAGTACGAATTTAACAAAAGAAAATATTAGAAAGAATTAAAGAGAGGAGATTGAGGTAAGCAACTAAACATACTCATCATCAATTAATTAAGGCAAGAAAAAAAAAATCAAGAATAGTTGATAACTTGACATGACATCTCAACTGCCACATGGCACATGCACTGTTCGGCAAGGATTTTCTGAAGTCTCGTCTAAAGGAGCCTTCTCACTTTTTTAGTTGCTTAATCCTGCCGAATATCGGTTTTTTTAATGTAAATTAAGACAACTTCCTTTAATTTTTTTTTGTCCAAATTTTAATTTCTTATTCTTTCCTTAAGGCATACCCCTTATTCTTTTAGCTTTCTTTAGATATCTTAATCACATGTTCCTTTCTTTAGCTTACTGAACATCTCTTTCTTAGCACAGATTAATATTTAATCTCTCGTGTGTTGCCAAACAGTCTCATAGTATTTTTTTTTATATGGCTCCAGATCCCACGAAATAACTCAAAATTTGAATTTAGATCTGAGATGTCCGATTAAAATCCGGAACAATTTGACTCAAGATGAAATGTGCAGTCCACTTTAATATTCGTGCCAAAGCAGATTGGACAGTCCAGATCTAAACTCAAATTTTGAGTTACTTTATGAAATCCGAATTCATAGTTACATGCTATATAATTTGGGATTTCTAGTTAAAACTAAATTTGGTCTGTTACCAACAAATACAAACTAGTACCAGGCTAACCTCCGATTTTTTTATTTATATCCAAAATAAAATATAAATTTAAAAAACTAACCAACTAGCTAATAAAATTGCAAAACTACCCAAACCGGTTAACCATTAACCGGACTCAAATCAAATTTCCGGTTATTGGTTTCCCGGATCCATTGAAATAGTCCGGTTAAGAAATTTGATTTGAGTCCGGTTAATGGTTAACCGGAATTGTGAATTTTCATTTTCCTTTTTTTTTTTTTTTTTTGAAAACAGAAATTTTTTATTTTATTTTATTTTTGTATTAAAATATTAGAAATGTTGAATATATTTCTTTGAAAATAAATGGAATACAATATAATTTGATTTATTAGAAAGACTGCAACTAATAACCCGGATAAATATTTTTCAGGCCGGATTTTTCGCGGTTGTACGAAAAATTAATATATTTCTTTATGTGCTATTGGAAAAAAATAAAAATGCTTAGATTCTGAGTTATTGATCCCGGTTCAAAAGTTACTTCTATGCAATCTAGAAAATATTGTGATCCTTCTAGGACACTTAATTTATGAAAAGTTGTTTCTATTTTTGAAAAAAAACAAAAACTTTAATTTATTTAATAATTGTTTTTAAAAAGAATTCTCAAAATAGATACAACTTTTTATAAATTAAATGTCCTAGAAGGATCACAATATTTTCTAGATTGCATAGAAGTGACTTTTGAACCGGGATCAATAGCTCAGAATCTAAGCATTTTTATTTTTTTCCAATAGCACATAAAGAAATATATTAATTTTTCGTATAGCCGCGAAAAATCCGGCCTGAAAAATATTGATCCGGGTTATTAGTTGCAGTCTTTCTAATAAATTAAATTATATTGTATTCCATTTATTTTCAAAGAAATATATTCAACATTTCTAATATTTTAATACAAAAATAAAATAAAATAAAAAATTTCTGTTTTCAAAAAAAAAAAAAAAAAAAGGAAAAGGAAAATTCACAATTCCGGTTAACCATTAACCGGACTCAAATCAAATTTCCGGTTAATGGTTAACCGGACTATTTCAATGGATCCGGGAAACCAATAACCGGAAATTTGATTTGAGTCCGGTTAATGGTTAACCGGTTTGGGTAGATTTGCAATTTTATTAGCTAGTTGGTTAGTTTTTTAAATTTATATTTTATTTTGGATATAAATAAAAAAATCGGGGCTAACCTAGACCAATGCTTAACTTGTATCCAAACAAGTGAACAAGAGAATTTTTGTACTTTCGATCGATTTTCGATGCATAAAACCTATAGTATTTATTTATGTTTAAATTTTGAACCTGCAAATTTGGTACAAATCCAAACTCTTTTGAGTAGAACTACGGTGTTCTTAAGCTCACCAAAGTATTTGGTGAGCTTAATTCCAAAACCTATCAAATCGGTTTCAAATGACGAATCCGAATTGTTGGAATCCGCCTACCTTACGAGTGATGCGTCTACATGTGAAAATTTTAAACATTCGAATTAATTTAATATAAAGTCAATCGGTCAAAATTAGAAGGTTAATAAATTAATTTTAGTGCATTCATTTTTTGAACGTTTTTTGACCAATTGACTTTATACTAAATTAATTCGAATGTTTAAAATTTTCACATGTAGGTTCGAAAATCATTGTTTATATTAACTTAACAATAAACAATTAAACTAATTAATATGACAATATAATTAGTTAATGAGAAGTATTCATATTTTGTTTACTGATTAAACTAATTATTATAATATATTAACAGTACAATAAAATTAGCAAATTAACAACAAAATTAAGAAACCCATGTTTTGGGAGGACTCAATTAGAATAAAAATAGGATATGAAGTCCGCCTATTTATTTTTATAACATATTGTGAAGGGTTTTTTTTTTCTTTCTGATTTCAAGTAAAAAATATTTTATTTAAAATAGAGGCTAGCACTGAAAACGGAACCATAATGTGGGAGGCGATAGAGGGAGAAATAAAAAAAAAAAAAAAATGCAAGTTTCAAAGTACAATAAGGAACGAGGGGTCAAATGATTGCTTAATGTGGAATGCTTTATGGGAGATCAAATCTCTTATATATGTAGTTAAAAATTGACAAATGCCTCACAACAGTTCTCTGTAATTTTGTGTGCACCAGTGAGATGCACAAGACAATATGTATTGGTATTGACAAGAAGTAATCACGGTTGTTCACAGATTTATTCATAGATAATATTATAAAATAATATATAAAAAAGAAAGAGTACCTTAGATTTTTTTTTTTTTTTTTATGTATAAAACATGTAGCATTTATTCCGATTTAAGTTTTCGACCTATAAAATTAGGGCTGCTAATGAGTCGGCTCGCGAATTAATGAGTTGAGCGGCTCAATATTTCATAACAAATCAGACTCAAAATTGAAATTTTTTTCGAACTCGGCTCGCTTTTGAAAGAAAAACGCTCGGCTTGATTCGGCTCATGTAAACACCTGGCTCGATTCAGCTCGGCTCATGAACCGGCTCATATTTTTACTTATTGAGCCCTAATCACACATAGCTGAATCGGTAGTTTGAGATCAAAAAAGCCAGAAAAGGAATAAGACACTTTTCGCTAGGATAAAAAAGTGATTTTTTGCGACGAACTACTCTCATTGTTCAGATTTTTCTTTTTGCGATGGACGACCGTCATAAATGCGTTTTTTCCCTCACAAAAGTGTCTACTTTGTTGTAGTGGTTAACGTATCGTATCATATTTCTTTCGGAAAATGGAAATGTTTAGATTTCTTTTCACGCCTCTAGGAATTTGGCAGTAGTAGTCTAGTAGAGCTGACAACTTTTTCAATTTTCAATTTTTTTTCATATTTCAATTTTTTTCAAATTTCAAATTTTGTTCAAATTTCAAATTTTGTTCAAATTTCAAATTTTGTTCAAATTTCAAATTTTGTTCAAATTTCAAATTTTGTTCAAATTTCAAATTTTGTTCAAATTTCAAATTTTGTTCAAATTTCAAATTTTGTTCAAATTTCAAATTTTGTTCAAATTTTGTTCAAATTTCAAATTTTGTTCAAATTTTGTTCAAATTTCAGCCCGAGTGTGGGGCTGCCACGAAATTTTTTTTTGAAATTTTGGAAAAAAATGAAATTTGAAAAAACTTTGAAATTAAGGTTTTAGTCTCATTTTTGTTAAACAAACATCACGGGAAAAAAAATGTAATAAGATTAGGACAAAATTTTTTTATCTCTGTCTCTGAACTATGATATATAGATCAGAAGATCACATGTAATATTAGGTCAAATTAATTTGTGGACGAAGTAATCTGGAACATTTAAATATATCGAGATTAGCTTACTGACAGCTATTTACCTCAAAATAGTACCATTAGGTCTAATACATATAAAAATCAACTATCATATTTGATTCTTCGTAACAAGCCGGTAAGTAAAAATATGAGTTAGTTCACGAGCCGAGTCGAGCTAAGTGTTTACATGAGTCAAGCCGAACTGAACTTTTTTCTTTCAAAAGTGAGCCGAGTTAGAGCCAAATCATTTTGCTTCTCTTATTGAGCTGAATCTTAATCATTAGTAGCCCTATATAAAATGAGGAGGGTTCAAATGCCTCCATGTTTTTGTGCCTCCATCATGCCTTCATCTCTCTCCATCATTTTCAAAGTTCAAACAGTCGATCCGAACCGCTCAACCTAACCTCCATACTAAAATATGTTTGGAGACCAAATTTTATATTTTTAGGAATTTTTTTACTATTTTTTTAGATAGGTACAAAAATACTGTTTTTAGATGGTTCAGATTTACTGATTTTGTACCTATCTAAAAAAATAGTAAAAAAATTTCTAAAAATATAAAATTTGGTTTCCAAATATATTTTAGTATGGAGGTTAGGTTGAGCGGTTCGGATCGACTGTTTGAACTTTGAAAATGATGGAGAGAGATGGAGGCACAAAAACACGGAGGCATTTGAACCCTCCTCATATAAAATTGGTGCAAGTCCAAACTCTATAGCTTCATCATGTGATGAAGCCATGACAACTATAAACAAAAAAAGAGTTGAGTAGAACTAGGGTGTTCTTAAGCTCACCAAAGTGTTTGGTGAGCGTAACTCCAAAATCCATCAAATCGGTTTCAAATGACGAATCTGAACTATTGAAACCCGCCTATCTTATGAGTGATGCGTCTACATATGAAAATTTTAAACATTCGAATTAATTTAGTATAAAGTCAAGCGGTCAAAAAATATTCAAAAATGAATGCATTAAAATTAATTTATTAACCTTCTAATTTTGACCGATTGACTTTATACTAAATTAATTCGAATGTTTAAAATTTTCACATGTAGATGCATCACTTGTAAGGTAGACAGGTTCCAACGTTTCGGATTCGTCATTTAAAACCGATCTGATGAGTTTTGAAGTTAAACTCACCAAACACTTCGGTGAGCTTAAGAACACCCTAGCTCTACTCTAGTATATAATTCCCAAAATATATAAAATTTGATCTCCAAGTCCAAGCACGTGTTAATATGAATATCATGTTGATCGGTTTATATCGACTGCTTAGATTTTAAAAACGAAAATAACCGATATGAGACACGATATTGAGCCACAAAAAAAAATATGAGCATTCGTATCCTTCTCTTTTATCCTTAATATTTTATAAATTTTCCAGTGTTCATATGATTTTGTATTCCTAAATGTGTAATTGTTACTTAGTACGTAGTAGAACTTTCACATTATTACATTGGAGATTCAAATTTAAATCCAAGTGCATTTTACGTTTTAACTCCAATCTAATTTTTGAATTTTGTGATTTTGCCTCTAACTTTTACTGTAGCACATGTAAATACCGAAACCAACTCCTCTGCTCTCCAAATAGAAGAGCATAACTCTATTATTCTAAATCGAACTGTTCATATCTGTGTTAAAATTCGTGCATAAAATAAATTTAACGATCTGATTTAAAATAACAGAGTTCTGCTCTTCTATTTGAAAAGCAAAGGAGTCGGATCCACAAATACCACTAGCTAACAATAGAAGTTTAGCCGGAAGCATCTGTCCAATCAACATAGTACGCCAATCAACATCATCAGTACACATAAAAATCTAGTTTGGTTTTCTGTTTGTTTCTACTTTTTATCTTTTACTATTTTTGCTGAAGACTTCTGAAAGCAACTTTATTTATGATATTTTTTTTCAATAGTTTAGATAATCATGTCTTAGGTTTAATGGAATTTGAGAGCTAATGGATCATCAATTAAGCAGTTTAAAATTAATGATTCAATTTTATTGACACTTGATCATGAACTAAATATCTTTGAAGCCATAATTCAATTTGATACATAAATACATGTGTTGCCATTGACATTTTACATTACTTCGTATATATCCAAATTTAATAATAAGCACAGAGCCAATGAATGTCACAGGCTCAAATTTCTCAAATTAACATGAAATGACAAATGAGGCATCAAAGGAACTATCCAAGCCTTCAGAAATTCTTCCAAAATCCAGAAATCTTAAGGGATTTTAATATAAAAAAAAAGAGAGAAAAAGAAAAAGAAAAAGAAAAAAAAAGGATGCTAACTAGGCCAACTTCATATAATCATACGCACTGGTACCAAATATTGCCCCTAAAATAGGAGCAGTGAAATATATCCATATTCTGTCATAATTTCCTGTCACCATTGCCGGTCCTAATGTACGAACAGGATTCATCGATGCCCCGGTTGACGGTCTACAAAGAGAGATCATTAAGAGGTCAAAATGATGTTAGCTTAATTAATTTAAAAAGAAAACTGAAATCAAATTAATGCTGAGGCATAAGCTTTTGTTGTTCTCACTAACCCTGCTATCAGCGAATTCAGCACTACTGTTAAGCCAACTGCTATCGCTGCTAATTTCTTATTCTGAAAATGAAAAGAAAAATAAAAAAAACATTAATTAGTTAATGATCCACTATTAAATTCAAAAATAATAACATAAATTTGACTAGGAATTTCTTGATACTTACTGCTTCTGGGTCAAATGTCACTGAAGTGACCACAAATAACAGGATGAATGTAATCACAAATTCCAGAACGAATGCTCGACTGGTACTAATGGTCGGTACTGTCACCCCGCCATTTTCGAGAGGATCAAATATGTAACTAAGTGTTGTTGATGCACAGATAGAACCCATAACTTGAGCGATTATATAGAAAGGCACACAAGCGAAAGGGAAGTTTTTTAATAGAGAAAAAGCAATGGTGACCGCTGGATTTAGATGTGCGCCTGAGATGTGGCCGGTCGAGAAGATGGCAATTGCTACAGCTATACCTGATGAAGTGGCTTTCCCGATTAGGGTTTCGACATTTGGGTACTTTGCATCTACTGTTGGTGTCGCGGCGCCTCCAAATACCATGATAAATGTGCCGATGAACTCTGCTACCATCTGAAATTTGTACAAAGATAAACTAATTGGACAACCGTGTGGCCCTGCTATCATTTGCAAACAATAAATGAGAATTTGAGAAGTGTAAAACATGAATGCTTGACTAGATTTTTGCACAGAAAAGAAGAACAGAGTTGAAATAAAAGATGCAAAACACCATATATGATTCCTATTTCATGTTATTTTAATTAGTTGGTAACAGAGTGCTGCATACCATTAATTGTCTATTTGGATACATTGAAAACGTTGAAAGGCCAGTGTTACTTTCTAGAATATGAACAAATTATAAGAAAAACTCTGGTTTTAGTCAAGATTTAAAGAATAAAAGCAAAAGATATGAGTTCAAGTACCATCTTTAGAAACGAAGTTCCTTGGTCGGGCCAAAGCCGATAGTTTCTACTTTCACACTGCGGTGCAAGGTGGTAGATAAGTCTTTCTTCAGACATTTTTTCTTCTTCTCCTTGAAAAATTTGAGATGTCGAATGTGGAATGCCTAAGCATTGCCTGTACTTATTGCTCCTCTTGTTTCAGAATAGTCAAAAAAGGTTACATCATATGAAAGTGAACCAATTTCTGATAATTCTTAATTTGGATTATTAATTGAATGGCCTTTTTAATGCTATAGAGACTGCAAATGATCGGACCAACAATAAAATAAGGTTACTATCAGTTAGATATTTATGTTGATAATATATTTACTAAAGCTGAGTATAGCAATGCACTGCAGATAGGGGTGAAAACGGAGCGGATAATATCCAATCCGTATTCGAAAAATTAGATACGGATATCCGTATCCGAATATCGGTGTGAAAACAAATACGGATATGGCTTTAAGTTCTAATTATCCGTAATTATTCCTATCCGAATAATAAATATTAATATATATTATCAAGAAATTTATCTTATTGACCATTATAATTAGATAAATATTATGAACTTTGGTATTTTTTATTAATATATTTTTTAATAAAATATCCGATCTGATCCGATTCATATTTTATCTGTAACTATCTAATATCCGACTCATATCTATATCCGTAAAATAAAAATAGATATGGATATAATTTTACCACAATCCGCTCTGTATCTAATCCGTTTTCACCCCTAACTACAAAACTTTTTACTACAATTTGGTTTAAATATAAACTATATATAAAGTTGTATCATACGATCAATTTATAATACAATTTGATTTATTGAGGCAAAATAGTAGTGCTTGCTACAAATCGTATCAAAACATTCATCTTATCATTTAAAAGATTTGTTAACTGGTCAAATATGAAAACCATAAATTATGGATTTAACAGAGCAACAGCAATTCTCTGTTTCAAAGATCTGCTATAGAAATTCCATCTTAACAAATCTCACTGAAAAAGACGACGCCTGATAAGATGAAATAATATCCAATTAGGAATCTTCTAGTAGAATTGACTGCAGAAAATATCGGCAAAGCAACTTGTTTCTTTTGAGAAACATATGAACCAACAATATTAGCGCACCTGTCAAATTTATATTGTGGGGACCGTCTGGACGTGTCAAATTAATTGAGAATTGATATTCAAAATTAATGACGCTCTTGTGTGTGTACATTAGTGGTTTGCTAACGGGTTACCCGTGACCCGTTCCGGATAACCCGTTAGGGGTAACGGGTAGGGCGGGTAGACGGGTAGGACGGATACGGGTACAACCCGCAACGGGTAGACGGGTAGTTTTCCCAAAACCACTACCCTACCTGTTTATTACCCGTACCCGTTGCGGGTTGACGGGTACGGGTATCTCGGGTACGGGCGGGTTTTTTTTTTTTTTTTTTTTTCCTTTCTGTTTTTTTCTGAATTTTTATGCTTTGAGATTCGTGCCAAGTTAAAGGACATCCCGGATGGAGTTTAGATATAGGGGTCCGTTTTGAGATTCATGCCAAATTAAAATTGATGACTCAGATCTCATTCTACAAAGTCAGGTATTGCACTGGATCTGAATTCTATAGGGTGCTGCCAAAAAAATTTTGAAATTCAAATTTTGTAACGGGTCAGGTACGGGTACGGGTAGACGGGTACGGGTAGGCGGGTACGGGTTGGCGGGTAGACGGGTACGGATTGGCGGGTAGACGGGTACGGGTACAACGGGTTTTTTTCAAAATTATGTTGTCCGGTCCGTTTATTACCCGTACCCGTTTGTACCCGGGCAACGGGTACGGGTACCACGGGTAACGGGTACGGGCCGGGCAAAACGGGTTCAACCTCTAACGGGTTTAGCAAACCACTAGTGTACATTAGGGTGCACAAAAAATTCAAGATTTGTGATTTGATTCGAGTTCGATTTGAAAAAGTTTGAAAAAAATTCGATTCAGAAGAAATCCGGTTCAAAATTAATTCAAACCAGTTCGATTCGAAATTAATTCAATTTCGAATTAGAACCAGACCCAATTCAATTCGTGTGATTCACGAACCAGGACCAGTTCGAAGTTCGAACTGAAATTCGAGATCGACCTTTGCATTACGTGGGAACCACTTGCCAGTGTCTACTTTAATATATAGTAATCTCCACTGACACAAGTCCGAATGTTACGATACAGTACTTACGCATGTCAAACCACTGACATTGGGACCCATGGTCTATGGACCTTTATTGCCAGTGCACACCCGCCACATAATGTACGTGTCAGTATAGGTAGTAGAGAATCCTGCTTCCTACCTCATTCTCATCACATCCATTAAAACGCCATGCTAGTGTCGCTGTTAAGCTCTACAGCGTTTTCTTCAAGCTCTTCCTCCGCCGTCGCCTCCAGTCACGTCTCCAGTGTCTCTCCTCCGACCAATCTACAACCACCAGCACCAGCTCCTTTGGCATTTCCTCTCGCCCCGAGGAATCAACTGCGCTAGCTAACCCCTCCTTTGCATCAGACGGCGTTGCAAAATCGGCTAAACCAGTTCGAATTGCTCTCAATTTCGAACTAATTTTGAATCAAATCGAACTAGTTCGAATTATACCGAATCAAATTCAAACTGGCATTTTAGGTTTGAAATCTATTTTAATTTTGAATTGGATTCAGTTCGAAATAATTTTGAATTCGAATTCGAACTTAGCCTAATTCGATTCGGTTCGTTTCGTTTGCAGCCCTAGTGTATATATATATATACAACTTTTTTTTTATCCAAAAAAAATATACAAGAGCTTCGTTTGCAGGAGCGGAATTTAAAAATCTTGATAGAAATAACTAAAAATTAAAATGGACAAATTATAATTAATAGAAATTGAACTCAAGTTCTCTATCATTATAAAATGAGGAGGGTTCAAATGCCTCCATTTTTTGTGCCTCCAATATGCCTCTATTTTTAAAAACTTAAATAACTCAAAATTTAAATTTTGAAATTCAAAATAAAACCGTTGGATATGAACTATATCATTTTATTTATGCACATGTAAAAAATTATGGCATTTCAACTTTGTTTTGATTGTCATCTTGAGCTTGTAAAAATGTATACAAATGTGGATAATTTCTACACGTTGATTTTTCAACTTATTGATTCATATAAAAGAAAAATCAAAATGTGATAATTTTTTATGGGCAGATAGAGAAAATAACATAGATTACATCTAACGGTTTTATTTTGACGTTTAAGTTTTAAACTTTGAGTTATTTAAATTTTTAAAAATGGAGGCATGATGGAGGCACATAAAATGGAGGCATTTGAACCCTCCTCTTATAAAATAAGCTCTAACTACTAAATTATAACTGAACATATGATATTTATGAGGAGGGCTAGACAATATAAAATGTTTTAAAAAAAATAATTAAATTAAATTTTTATATACATAACTAAAATTTTAAAATAATAGAGGTGGTTTAGCCACCCTACAAATGGCTTTAGATCCGCCTCTAATAATTTGTATTGCCATGTCAAATCTACCTCAACTCAGGACAAACCGTATGAGTTTTTTATAATTTTTTTTTTATTAAAGGATCCAATACACTTTAATATTTTTTAGATGTTATTTTTGAAAATTAAACATGCATCTATAACGAGACTCTACGAGGTAATAGGTGTATAACGGATAAAGGAAACTATATATGTACTTATAAGTAGTGATAGAGACATATTAAATCAGGGGTAGGCAATTGTCTCCGATTTTTTTATTTATATTCAAAAATTAAATCAAATTACAAATAATAACCGAAACACTGTTGAATTTCGAAAACTACCCAATCCGGTTATCCAATAACCGGATTTGGGATAAATGTCCGGTTATCCAATAACCAAACTCAACAAATATAACCGGTTATTCACTAACCGGAAAGTTATGTTTTTGTTTTTTTTGTTTTTTTTTTAAAAACCGGTTAATCACTAACCGGAAAGTAAGTTTTTTTTTTTTTAAAACAGAAATTTCGAATTTTTTTTATTTTTTATATTAAAATATTAGAAATGTTGAATATATTTCTTTGAAAATAGATGAAATATAATATAATTTGATTTATTAGAAAGACTGCAACAAATAACCCGGATCAATATTTTTCAGGCCGGATTTTTCGCAGCTGTAAGAAAAATTAATATATTTCTTTATGTGCTATTGGAAAAAAATAAAAATGCTTAGATTCTGAGTTATTGATCCCGGTTCAAAAGTCACTTCTAGGTAATCTAAAAAATATTGTGATCCATCTAGTACATTCAATTAATAAAAAGTTGTTTCTATTTAAAAAAAAAATAAAAACTTTAATTTATTTAATAATTGTTTTTCAAAAAGAATTTTCAAAATAGAAACAACTTTTTATTAATTAAATTTACTAGATGGATCATAATATTTTCTAGATTACCTAGAAGTGACTTTTGAACCGGGATCAATAACTCAGAATCTGAGCATTTTTATTTTTTTCCAATAGCACATAAAGAAATATATTAATTTTTCTTACAGCCGCGAAAAATCCGGCCTGAAAAATATTGATCCGGGTTATTTGTTGCAGTCTTTCTAATAAATCAAATTATATTGTATTCCATCTATTTTCAAAGAAATATATTCAACATTTCTAATATTTTAATATAAAAAATAAAAAAAATTCGAAATTTCTTTTTTAAAAAAAAAAAAAAAAAAACACATAACTTTCTGGTTAGTGAATAACCGGTTATATTTGTTGAGTTCGGTTATTGGATAACTGGACATTTATCCCAAATCCGGTTATTGGATAACCGGATTGGGTAGTTTTCGAAATTCAACAGTGCTTCGGTTATTATTTGTAATTTGATTTAATTTTTGGATATAAATAAAAAAATCGGCAATTGTCTACTTCTGAATTTGAAAATCGGATATAAGTTTGTATAATCAGACTGTTATTTATGTCTAGAGAAAATTGTACCTACTTCTGAACAATCTGTAGTCTAAATTGGTTAATACACGACAGTCCTCAAACTCTAGTTGCATCACAGTAATTTTTTTTACTTACTCATAAAAATTTAGACTACAAGTTATGTCTATTTATTTATGTTATTTCTAATTTATCTTTGAGCGCGTCTAGTTTTTTTTTTTGTAGACTATTTTTTCTTTTTGAGTTGATAAAAGGGCACATACTCCCGTTATTTAAATTCGGTTCAAACCACCTAATTGATTTCGAGCATAGGTCTTTCATATAAAACACATTTTCTTAATCAACTGAGTTAGGCATAATTTTCTTATATTTAACAATTTTTAATTTAGTTCTCGAAAAAAACTAATTTTAATTGAGTAAATTTTTCTAATTTACTATAGTTTTGACATTACTTTTTATAAAAACATAATGTACCGCTTGTGAGTTATTTTCTAATAATTTTTGTATTATTTCGGTTTTGAGTGTCAAAACATAATATATCCATTCTTTAAAGCTGTTTTTTTTTAACGGCTCCTTCTATAACATCTAAATCCCACTATACTCATTCTAATATCCTATATTATTTTATATTAATTACTATAAATGAAAAAGAAATCTGATAATAGTCAGTTGATCGAGCTATCTATCACATAGAAAATTGAGACACATCACCTTCCGTGCTAAATGACACTAATTATACTAAAATACGCTGAATTATACTAAAATACGCTAACTATGCTAAATTATACTAATTACATTGAATTACGCTAATTATGCTAAATTACGCTAATTACGTTGAATTACGCTAATTACGCTTAACTACGCTAAATTACTCTAACTATACTAAATTACGCTAATTATTTTAAATTACGCTGAATTATGCTAAAATACTCTAACTACACTAAATTACGCTAAATTACGCTAATTATACTGCCATACATTGGATTATGCTAAAATACGCTAATTACGCTAAATTATCTAATCAAATTGGACTTCTTTGTAATAAAAATTAATTTTGGGCTATCGGCGATTAAACTTTTGAGGTCTTCGGTGAAAAATAACCACAAAATAAAATAAAATAAATATAATTAGACTTCTTTGTAATAAAAATTAATATAGGGCTATCGGCGATTAAACTCTGAGTCTTCGGTGAAAAATAACTATAAAATAAAATAATATATATATAAAACTTTGAATTTATCTCATTGGTCAAAAAAAATAATCCCAAACCGCAATATTATTTTACAGTTTGGAATTTAAACAAAAAGAAAAAAAAACAAATCGCAAAATAATATGCGGTTTAGAATTTTTATTTCAAACCGCAAAATAATATTGCGATCTGGGTATTTTAGAAAAAAATGCTGGCTGTTTAGGGGTGAAAACGGAGCCGGATTATCCGGCGGATATCCGCTCCGAATCCGTTAATAATCCGAATCCGAATCAAACGGATTCGGATAATTCCGGAAATGGATCCGGATAAATATTGAATAAGCAGTAAAGTACCCGGATACGGATACGGCTTCGGTCAGAGATGTCTAAACGGAGCGGAATTGGACTTCTTTGTAATAAAAATTAATATAGGACTATCGGCGATTAAACTCTGAGTCTTCGGTGAAAAATAACTATAAAATAAAATAATATATATCTAAAACTTTGAATTTATCTCATTGGTCAAAAAAAATAATCCCAAACCGCAATATTATTTTACAGTTTGGAATTTAAAAAAAAAGAAAAAAAAAACAAATCGCAAAATAATATGCGGTTTAGAATTTTTATTTCAAACCGCAAAATAATATTGCGATCTGGGTATTTTAGAAAAAAATGCTGGCTGTAAGGCTGTTGGATATAATTGAATATTTAAATTATATGTTGGATATTAATAAAAATGTCGGCAGATCATTGGATAGATGAACACATTTTTTTTCATTGGATAGTTGTTCAGAAATATTAATCAATAATTAATCGAGAGTGATATCCCTAATGCAGATGTGTCGATATATAACAGTATAATCCTGTATGGTGAGTGATCAATCTTGTACAGTGCTATTTTGTACGCATGTCAGTTGATTAACTCAACTAGTTATCTCACAACTAACTTAGACAATGTTTTATGTATAGCAAGTCACATGCTCGGAACTCAAATAAAAAAATTAATTGTAAATATTAAATAATTACGTAACCTTTATTTAATAAAAAAAGAAAAATAACGGGTCAATCGCACAGGAAGAAAACAAAAGATTTGACCACATGACAACTACAAATGGAGTGGTTACAAATGATTTGATAGGGGATTTGGATCCAGTTGATATTTTGAGTTGGCGTTTTCATATGTCAAATTCAAAGTTTATCTAAGGCGTCACTATTAGCAATAAAAATATCTAAGCTAAAAGAGCAGCCCTTTAGATCTTTTCACTGTATGTTTCTGATAAAAATCTCTCTCGCTAGAACTGTTCACTGAGACAGACAGAGGGAAACAACAAATCCTGACAAGTGATAGGATTACTTCCCATGGACGCAAAATTGAGGGGAGAAGAATTGTAATATCAGATTGCCAAGTCAAGTTGCACAAGCTGCTCTCTGTTCAATGTATCTCGATGTAACAGATTTACATCTTACTGATTAGATTTGAAAGATAAAAATTTGCAGACCATAATTTTTTTCTTTTTATATTTTGCGTCTCACTGAACCAATTAATGCTACCAGTTCCTGGTTTGAACTGAAAACTAACCTGTTAGTAGTTGTATCGGTACGTACCAAATACATTAGGTACTTGTTATAAATACTGAGAGCTAATTAATATGTCATCTCTCTGTAGTGAACTGTAAAGATCCCCAAGCTCAAGTTGTTCCCACAAGAGTGGAGGTTTAGTTATATATTACAGGCTATATTAAAAGGATTTGTCGGATAATATTACTTTTGTGTGTTTCAATTTCATTTATAATTAAAATGATTACTTCACAAGAAATGTTGAAGCCTTCTTTCGTTACTAAAAAGGTTAATTTCTTATATGCCCTTCAAACTTGTCTTGCTTTCTTATTTCTCCTTCAAGAGTTCAATATATTATATATATTCTCCAACTCTTCAACATATTTATTATTTCTCCCTAACAGTAATAAGAAAATTTATCTAAATCTAATAATATAGAGAATCATAATTAAACCCATTAACTAATTGGGTACTCGATAAAAATAACAATGTTTTGACTTATATTTTTCAATACCCTGACTTATAATTTATGTTTCTATAACTTACAATTAATATTACCAATCATAATTCAATAAATTTATTTTGATTTTAACACTAAATTTAACCCGAATTACAAATCAAACATCCAAAGGGAGACAAAAATTTCCAGGGAGGGGCAAAGTCGATCGGTACCAATAGTTCACCACTAGAACTCAAAATCTAGGGAGCCCCCCCCCCCCATGTGCTACAGTAGATCCGCCCCTGGTAACTGCTATCTAAAGCGCTACCAGTTAAGTGTATAGATAGTCGCGACATTGATGAGTAGTCACATTGGTTGATTTCTTGAGAGAAGATTCTTCTGTTCTTTTCTTGTCATTGCCCACATATCGGCAGTCCATGCAGTGTCTCACAGTGTCTTGAGCAGGGGTTGCAGGTTTTGTTGTTGTCATGCACCCAGATTATGGTGGGATGCCAAGCCGTGTGAATAGACCTCGATCCAGAGTGTGGTTGTATAAGCGCAATCCCACATTATATGATCTCTTGTTTCCATGATGTCATTGATGTAGAACGAACATTCTTTTCTTTTTGAAGAAAAAAAATGGGTTTTGCCCACATTTGATTGATAGAACGGACATTCTTGTGTGACAACACGCAACCCTTGGATACCAATACATCCTAGATCAGTATTTTGTTGTCCAGGAAGAGCCATGCAAAAATCTTAACCTTCATGGATACCTTTCAATTAATACAAGGAGCATTGATACCCACAGTTGACCCCTTTGTTATGCATCAATCGGTATGTTGATGCATAAAAAAAATGTCCGTTGTTGTTCCATCGCCATTTGAGCTTGGCTTCATAGTATGTTGAGCACGAGTGCATAGGTACATAGGTGGAATACCGGTACATAGGTGCCAACTACAAGAAACCCGCAAAAGATCCAATATACCGTACACCAACAAGATCCGAGCAATTAGAGACAAATACAACTTGCATGCAACCAAAATCAACAACAATAGAGGAAAGATGTTATCGCGAGATAGATAGAGTCCAACAAGCACACAATAGATAAGGTGATTCGGCCGAGCCTACTCCAACGGGAGGCAACCAACCGACAAACTTCACTATTAATCAAGAGATTACAAGGGATACAAGAGTGTTCTAATTGTTAGTACAAACAATCACTTTATCTCACTAATCTCTCTTCCCCTCTCTCTCTTTCTCTCTCTCTGTTTAGCAAACAAGAAGTAGCCGCCTCAACCATGCTTCTTCACTTACGTAGGTCAAGAAGAAATAGAGGAGCTGAAGGGGATTATTGGGCTGGGCCTAATCCCAACAATCTCCACTGTAGGCTCAAATCGGCAACTTATTCCATCGCCAATCGTCATGGTCCAATAGCTGTTTATCGGTATCACATCACCTCACCCAAGCCTCCAAGTCTAGGGACTACGGTATCAAACCTGAGTTCACGACCTGCGGCTGCCCAGGTCCAATGCCCCATGCAGTGTCAGCCACCACATGTCCACTCCTGCCTCCACCGGCATCAAGGCGCCTGCGAGTATTAAGGCGGCCAAACCTGCCACCACCAGCCCGCCTCCATCTAGGTCGCTATCCAATGGCACGCTCTGACATACGACCTGTGTCCACTGCCACGGCTCCACCGCAACGTGTCACGTTGTCACCTTCTACAGCTCCGCTCCTCGTGGCCTCGCACAAAGCCACGATACAACTGCCGCTAGCAAGCACAGGCACAGTCCCGACGAAGACCGTACCGCTCACCTCATCAAGACGTACGTCGCCTGTAGAAGTGCCGGCTGGTACGACAGTGACCGCGGACTCCACCGCATCAACCATCTCATAGAGACCACCGCGTTTGGTACCCCAAATGACAACCATGTCACCTCGAAGTATCAATGGATCCACCGCGGATCCGTAGCTCATACCCCCGTGAATCTAACTCACTGAGTGACACAAGACCCCATTGAATACCGTGTACGTACCGAACACCGGTAATCGTGCGAATCACACAATCCCACATCCAGTACCTAACCGCACCAACTCCAGCACCGACAAGGTTGATCTATCAGCCAAAGTCGTGGCACCACCGGACAAGTCACGAAAAGAATCAAAGCACTCCCTCCATGGACAAATATGGAATGTACTCCCAGAATCTATCACCCAGCTATCACAGACGCTATCGCTATCGCTATCGCTACATGCCCCATCACCAACAACCTCATACAAATCTTTTTCACCTGTACACACAATGACATCACCGTCATGACCGACCGCAATCGCCGTGTGACCGGATCCAGGTGTAGGTGGACGGTTCAACTGTAACTCGGAACAATCGCGTCGAAAGTGACTGGGTTTGCCGCACTTATGGCATGTTCCACGGTCGGACTTCTTTCGTCGTCGCCATTCCGATGCAGTCACAAGCGCGCTAGAGGACTCTGATTCATCCTCCTCACGTTGCCTCAAGGACTCGGAATCCAAAAGTATGGCAGTCACTTCCACCATGGTGAGCTTGCTCTTCAACCCTAGCAAATGCATCGTAATCAGATCATACGACTTTGGTAGGAATGCCATAAACAGACAAGCTTGATCTTCTTTCTCGATCTTTCCACCCGCATTAAACACATCTCTTATCAAAGTGTTAAACGCACCAAGGTGGGCCCTCAAATCCATACCCTCTTCCATCCTAAGCCGGTACAACCGCTTTTTCAAAGCAGTCCGACTTGCCAAGGACTTAGACTGGTACATACCCTCCAGTTTCTTCCATAACTCATTCGGAGAAGTTTCAGCCATGAACGGGCTTTGACTTCATATGACAAGCAAAACCGGACTGTACTAAGGGCTTTACCACACATCGTTTTCCACTTGCCATCATCCATGTTCTTTGGTTTGGTATCATTCAAGGCATCGTCCAATCCCTGAAGCACAAGGGCATCCCGGACTAAACCTTGCCACAATGCAAAATTTTGTCTCCTGTCAAATTTCTCGATCCCAAATACGGACGCAATATTAGAGTTTTCCATATTCTTGTTCATGTTAGAAACCGTACCAAATAACTCGAAGCTCTGATACCACTTATTGGAGGTTATTCTAGAAATGTGGAATACCGGTACACAGGTACCAACTACAAGAAATACGCAAAAGACCCAATATATTGTATACCAATAAGATCTGAGCAATTAGAGACAAATACAACTTGCATGCAACCAAAACCAACAATAATAGATGAAAGATGTTACCGCGAGATAGATCGAATCCAACAAGCACACAAGAGAAAGCATACAAGAGAAAACACATAATAGATAAGGTGGTTCAGTCGAGTCTACTCCACCGGTAGGCAACCAACCGACAAACTTCACTATTAATCAAGACATTACAAGGGATACAAGAGTGTTCCAATTATTAGTACAAACAATCACTCTATCTCACTAATCTCTCTTCATCTCTCTCTCTTTCTCTCTCTCTGTTTAGCAAGCAAGAAGCAGCCGCCTCAATCATGCTTCTTCACTTGTAGGCTATATTACCCTGACACTCTTAGGAAGCAATCGTACCCGTGTCTGACACGTATCCGACACCGACACGCCTCCGACACGCGTACGATACGTGTCAGACACGCCAGCTGGCGTGTCAGTTGACCTGCCGACACGGCTTGAAAGCACGGATACGGTCGGGACATGGTAAAAAATAGGTTTTCTCCCCCTCTGCTCTACAGCGCTACGCAGCAAAAACAAAAAAAAAGGCTTCTCTCCGCCGACTGATCCAAACAGCTACCTCTACTGAGTACTGAGTCGTCTGATCGACTGATCCTCCCTCCGCCGCCGACAGCTATCTCCGCCTCCGGCCATCTTTCTTCCACCATCTCCTCTCCGCCAACAGCACTGTCTCCTCTTCGTCTCCTCTCTCTCCGCCTCCTCTCTCTCTCCGGCCATCTCTCTCCTCTCTACTGCCGGGTAAGTGGTTTAACCACCGAATTGATCAATTTTTCTAGTTGTTGTCAGATGCATTAAAATTAGAGGTATTACATCAATTGTCGATTTGGCATACAACACTGTCCTATTTTTCTGATGGCGATTTGGCATACATCAATTGTCAGATGGACTTTATCAGGTTGGATTTGGGTTCATTTGAGATTAATTTGGATTTGGGTTGATTTGAGATTTATTTTAATTTATTGAAATTTAGGTTAATTTGGGTTTGGTTTGAATTGATTTGAGTCTATTTGGATCTATTACGTAATCCTTGATCAGTTTCAGATGGTACAGACCTAGGCAGTTCCTCTGAAATTCACTGTTGTTGAGTTTCATATAAGAGATCATATAATTCATACTTAGAAATTCACTATTGTTGAGTTTCTTTGCGCTAACAAGCAGCACCTGAAGCGTCCCTTGCACCATCTTTCTTCTTCATTTCCCTCAAAAAAGAAAAGAAAAATGTCAACAAGCCTCTTTTAGTCTCTATTTCTATGGGGGTAGCTGTTATTTGTATATAAACAGGGAAGATACAGAGTCGCCATTATTTGCAGCGTTTTCCACAATATTTTATTTTTGGTATTACTAAATATTGGAAGCTATATCAGTTTCTTTGATTTTGAAAGTTATTTAATCACAAAATTAGGTGAAGCTTGCATTTTTGGTCTAAAATCAATTTCTTACGGTGAATAGGTAACATTAGTTTCTTATAGTGAATAGGTAAAATCAGTTTCTTAGGTGAAGCTTGCATTGTTGCATTGTCTAATTGATTTCTATTTATTAAATAGGTAACATCATGCAGTCTACTTCGGCTTCAATCCAGAATAGCATGGGCAGTACGGCCTCAAGCTCGTCATAAGTGTTGTTATGAACTTGTGATGAAATTAGTTTCGTATGTTTTCATACTATCTCAAAATCATAGGTGTTGTTATGAATTGTGTGCATATTACATGGCAATTTTTTTTTTAACTTATAACATGAGTGTTGAATTAATAATATAATTAAAATAATAAATATATAATAGCCGTGTCGTATCCTCTATTTTTGAGAATTGCCGTGTCGTCGTACCCGTGTTGTGTCCGACACGACACCCGTACCCGTATCCATGCAACATAGCTTGTAGGTCAAGAAGAAATAGAGGAGCTGAAGGGGATTATTGGACTGGGCCTAATTTGGGCCTAATCCCAACATTGCCCGTGTTGTATCCCCCAAATCTACCTTGTTAGTAATGGCTCGAGGTCCAGGATTCCCATTCTCTCTTCTTCTTCAACGTGCAGCTCTCATCCCAATTTACAAGAATCATTTCACTTTATGAAAAATTCATGTGCATTTTATCAATGTGTCTGCTTACTTCATTTAGCACCCTCATTGTTTGCATAATGCAAGCAAATAACTGACAATACTGTCTTGACCAGTGTTAGTACTCTTC
Source organism: Carex rostrata (assembly GCF_964058835.1). Classification (NCBI taxonomy): domain Eukaryota; kingdom Viridiplantae; phylum Streptophyta; class Magnoliopsida; order Poales; family Cyperaceae; genus Carex; species Carex rostrata. The sequence continues at coordinate 1,873,120 of NC_135948.1, read as the reverse complement.
CTCCTTACGACAGGAGATTAGACTACCATCAACTAGGTCTACACAGGCCTTTCATATAAAACACATTTTCTTAATCAGCTGAGTTAGACGTAATTTCTGATTTATTTTTTTAAGAAGATAATTATTTGATATTTGACATTACTTTTTATAAAAACATAATTTGAAATTACAACTACAACTCGATCCGTGAGAAATAAATTACAAGTGCAATTTGAATTATTTTTTTTATAATTTGACAAATTCTAAACCAAACAGAAATGTAGAGATAGACTTCAAGGACAAACGCAGGAAAATAATATTACTGGAACTATGTGTGGTAATCACTCTTTACTTCTTTATGAATTGTCTCTCTCCTTCTATTTTTTTTTATGGATATTTTATGGATAAGATACCGCCAAACACCACCAATGCTAGAGTAAAACCACCGCATTTTTTGGTTAATTGAGTTGCTAAGGGAAGTAAATCATTGGAGCATTCATTTGCAAATTTATTACGAAAAATCATTTTCAGCAATAGTTGTTTGCTTTCTTCTTCATTTAAGGGCTTTATCTCATGTGGCTTAGATCTAATATCGGCCTCTTCTGCGATATTAATGAACCTGATAATAATCAATACACAAAACATAAGAAACATATTTTATTAATTAGAAGGAAATACTTAACGATGGTTATTTTGACAATCTTAACAATAGCTTTTTTTTTTACAAATAAATAACCAAATTTAAAAATTAATGTGAACATATATAATTGGATATATAGATAGTCTAACAATCGAATTTTATGTAATTCAAATATTTTTTTGAAGATGCATCAAGGACCGTTAATTTTGAACCTTAACAATTCAATATATTTGATGTATGGTAAAACATACATCAAATCTTATCATATTCTATATGGATTATATGTGGATAATAGATCATGTTTTAATGTTGGATTTCAAATTTAAGTTATATTTTTGAGGATTGTTAATATTGTCAAAATAAAACATTGTCAAGTCATCCACTCATCAATTAATGTAACACTATTTTATAATAAATGAAATGCAAGCAAACCTGGTAGTAATTAACACTCGACTTTCATTATTAGCATTAGGAAGAGCAACCTCAAGTTGAGTCCAGACATTATTGCTTGACCAAACATCATCCAATACAATCAAATATTTTCTCTCTCATGGACTTGTTAAGTTCTGTAATGAAATAATCTTCTCCCTTGTTCTGCCTCTCTAAGTCTAGTACTTCTCGAATCTCCTCGAGCATCTTTATCAAAATATCAATCAGCTTGTAATCTTGCGAGATAGTTAATTAACAACATGGAGATATCGTAGTGACGTTTCACTTCAGCACTATGAAATACATAAAATAAATTAATTAAATGATTTGTATACATGTAGCATACTTATCCATGCATGTTGGAAGTAAACACAAATTAAGATTTTAGTACCAAACTACATGGATTTCAACACGGATTGTGATTTGTGAAATAATTGAAGTTATTGTTTTATGATTAGATGCTCTAATGATTGAATTGTTTAGTATTCAGAAAGTTTGTGCTTGTATTCCCTAATCGGTGTTCATTACCATAACTACAACACCTAATTGATAAATTCCCTTGGAAAGCTTGAGAGAGCTTCTCCCATTGTGTTCTCCAAAAAGACCAAAACCCAATTCGGTCGAAGGAAAGATGTTCTTAAATCAAATTTAGAATGATATCATACTCAATGCCTTTGATTGCCTTTATTTGATTGCATTGAACTTGTGAATCTTCTCATTGTTAATGGAAGAATTTATTTGATTGCATTAAATATGAAATATCCCTCTAATTGGAATTAATTTGTCAATAAAATAAGACTAGTAATCGTGCCCGTGCACAGCAACGGGAACAAATTATGTAGTAGAAAACCTAATTTACTAAATTTTTTTTTTCATAAAAAAATAGAGAAAATAAATATCGCTGAATGTAAACCAAAGATATTATTTTTGAATTGAATATAGAAATAAAAAAACATAACATTCTCTAATAAAAACCATAAACATACAAAGCTAAAACAAAACAAACAACCTAAAAGTACTAAAGTAAGTAATTTCAATACGCTGACATCTAGGGATTAAAATGGACAGTGGAAATATCCGTGACAAGCAAATGATTATCTGTAAAATATTCTTATTTATTTAGTTTAAATTTAGTTTTTAAAATTTCAAATAAACATAAAAGATATAAATTTGTTACATACATGGTGTATCAACAAGTACTTTCACCCGAGTGACGAAAATAATAGACTTTTGTTCAATAGCTTGGAGGACTCCCGGGTTGTTCTCGAAGGGTTTGCCTACCATCAACAATGGAATGACAGTTCCTCTAAACATTGAAAACATTGTAAGCAATTATGTGAACCTTTAATGTTTGATTTGAAATATTCAAATTATAATTAGTAAGTATTGTTTATTATTATTACTCACGTCGGATGAAATAGATATATCTTAACGGAAGGCACAAGTTCTCGACCTCTCCATTCGACGAAATTAACTTGGTGAGCATAACTCACTTGACCGAGAACATCTAAAACAAAGTCAATATATGTTGCCAATTATATAGTTTAGTAATGATAGTTAAGATTAAGATTAAGATTAAGATTAAGATATTTAATTAAACAGGTAGTCACAAGTTAATTACCTGTGAGATATTTGCCGCGTGGTATCGCCTTAATTTGATCTATGGGTTATGGCGTTGGGTAAATTGCAAAATTCGGATGAATTTTTATGGCTCGGGGACTATGATGAACAGGTGGTTTTGTAACTGACAAATTTCAGGAACCAGCAGTTCTCTATTCTGACAGTCTGATTTGTGATTTTTTCTGAGAGTAATTGGCTGGGCCAAATTTGGAGTTCTTTATATGAAAATGACCATCAATACTTGAACTTTATGCCTAATTAATTTCAGAATTTTTATGGCTCAGGGACTATGATGAACAGGTGGTTTTGTAACTGACAAATTTCAGGAACCAGCAGTTCTCTATTCTGACAGTCTGATTTGTGATTTTTTCTGAGAGCAATTGGCTGGGCCAAATTTGGAGTTCTTTATATGAAAATGACCATCAATACTTGAACTTTATGCCTAATTAATTTCAGAATTTTTATGGCTCAGGGACTATGATGAACAGGTGGTTTTGTAACTGACAAATTTCAGGCTGGTAGCAATTTTCCTGAACCAGTCCCAATTTCAAAAGATGAACTTCTAAAATCGATTATAAATCACAGAAAATTCCAAATAGAGAAATTCCTTTTTCATTATATTCATATGAATGTCCTCTACATGTAGATGTAGCAGTTTGAACATATTTGAATTAGATCTATGTTTTTCTATTTGTTTTCTATTTAGTGGCTGTTTTGATCATATGCTACACCAGTATGTGTGGGGCTTGATTTCACTTACGTATGTGGCTGGTACAATCATTGATTTCAAAAGCCTGGTTTGTAGCAAGTATCAGTAGTTTTGCAACATATTGGTGTCATTTTATTTTTTTTCTGAAATTTCTAATTAGTAAATTTTCTGGGTCTGTACAACGAAAATATTGATCCATAGTATGGACCAATCTGTGCTATGCATAGTTGTAAAAGATCAAAAGAGAAGTTACAAGGCAAAGTTAGGAAATACCCAACTGGTACCAAAATCCCCATAAAAGCATTAAAATCACACAGAACATAAAAAAAAAGAAAAAAAAAAGGAATTGAAGTTGATCACCAGAATTTTCTGTCAACAAGCTAAAACTATGTTTTTGTACCAGCAAGCATACAAGCTCGTACCAGGAAGGATACAGGTAAACCAGACAAGAGGAGGCTCAACTTCGTTTTATTAAAATGTTTCATGATGGGATAACAATCGTACCTTCACATCGATCAGTGATGACAGGTGCAACAAATTCTTCACACAAATCCATTATGTTGATTTCCTCTATATTTGTAAGATTCTTATTTGTTAGTAAGAATAATACTCTAAATTAATAATTCTCGTAAAATAATGTTATGGAATGCTATAAACATATACCTTCAGTAATATTATCAAATTCATTTGTACTGTCATACATCTTGGGTATCAAAGTCAATAACCAGTTCACCAATGAACTGGTACAAAGAGCCAGCACAGAAAATGAGGTTGATCAAATGCTGGGTGCCGATTTTCAAACTGACATTTCCGTCGCTAATCTCAGCAATTCCAGTCTCAGCTTGATAAGCTTCAAGCCTAGACAAAATAATAAAAAACAATTAACAGTATTATTACCTTAATATACCAATATTGGTGCATCAATGCCTCGGATCCCCGACAGTAATCCAAATTTTGAGTTTGAATATGGGCCCCCATTTCACCAAGGGCCGGATTTGCCCAAATTTCCAATCAGACTGAGGATGGAACAAAAGGAATCAAACGGTACCAATCAATACATAACTGTGATTCACTTTACAGTATCAGTGATGGTGCAAGGTGGTATGTTAATAAAACAACTAATAGTATTATTACTATAATATATCAATACTAGTACATCAATGCCACATCCGCCCGGTCAGTATGGTACCAATGCTGGTACAAGGTGATATGTTGATACATGAAAAGGGAAATGAAATGAAGAAAGATTAAATGGGATGAGTGTTCTAACTCACCTTCCTGTAACTCTAAGGGATTGACCATGCTTGAAAATTGGAGATGAAGGTTCCAATTCTCGCAAAATTACAGGAAAACCAGGCTTGATTCCAGAAGCAGCCATGTGAAGCTATTGCTATGGTGTGAAAAGTAAGAAGAGATTTCGTTAATTTAGGGCAAATTTCACTGGAGTTGGTTTTTAAAATTGAAGTTGAATACTTCATCATGCTAAACAAATATCATATGTAAGTGCGATTCGAAATGAGGACACTAACCTTGTGATTGCAATTTTGCGAGTGCGAATGTAGAAAGAGAGAGAGGAGGAGGCGAAGTTGCGACAGAATACGAACTGTAGAGATCGCGAGAGAGAGAGAGAGAGAAGGGCGGAGTGGGGTGAAGAGACGGAGCGCCAGAATTATTTTTTAGCGGAGGGAAGAGATGGAGCGCCAGAATTGTTTTAGGTTTTTAGGGATCCCATGTGGCGCGAACAGTGGGGTCTTAAGTGTTGAAGAGTAAAATTTAGAAAATTCTGCTGTATGTGATCTGAAAATTGAATGACTGATATTAATTCCGAAAATTTAACTTTTAATCACAACCCTTGCAGGATCTAGACATTAAGCTCCTTAATAAAGTAGGGAGATACATCATACATCGGAACAGTCAATGACTTCCCCAATTAAGTTAAAAAGCAACAAATATTTATAATATACGACCGTGACCAGCATCAACAAACTCAAATTATAAATCTTACATATAAATACATACATCACTCGTAAATAAATCAATTTAAACGGGTTGACATAATAGTCAGACTCAGTTGTACTTATCATTGCTTATGAACAGAGACTGTAACGTCAAATATATGCGTGAATTTTACAATTAAATTGTTAGCTTGATAATACATATGGTGTACATGAATTAGAATGGCACCTCAATTTATAATAATATTAACGCCAAGAAGCTTTTGCAGATTTATAGTTATTATCAAAACCTTTGCCGAGTTATAATTGCAACCGAATTTTTTTTAATTACCACTCTAAATATTCAAAATTATGACATTATTACTACTTTTAGAAACTTTCACAACTTTCATGTGTGTAGACCCAGTGTGCATACTATTTTTGGTGCGTGCCCAGACCAAATATACGCACCAAAAATAACACTTCACTCCTTCAAATAACTCAGTCTGCGCACGTATAAAAAATAGTGCGCAGATTAGGTCTGCTCATGTGGCAAGTTGTGAAAACTTTTTAGAGCAGTGATATTATAAGAATTTTGAATTTTTAAGATGGTAACTACAAAAATTTTGGTAATTACAGTCTCTCTCTGTTTTTTTTTTTTTTTTTTTTTTTAAATCTAGAGCACCTTTTTTTCATTTCCTTAATTTGACGAAGGAACAAAAATATATAAGCATATTACAACCTGTAACTATTTTTTATTAGACTAATTTATCATTTCCCTGTACATGTGGTCAATGGCAAAGAAGTACATGGTGGACAACAACAACAAAAAAGAAAAGAAAAAGTCAAATACTTAATTTTAAAAAATAGTGTTCTCTCAAATTTTAAAAAAAAAAAATAGTGAATTTAGATGGGAATACAGTTAATTTTAAGAAAAGTTGCTTGAGAAATATCTAAATGATATAATTATGATGATGATAATATATATTAATTTCTTTAACATTTATTAAGTAGGGTCCAAGTTTCTGGAGTTCATTATTGTTTTTCTTCATAGTTGAGAAGACATTACTCAAAAGTCAAATGTAGTCAAGAAGTAAATGACATCGGAACTAGAAACTGATTTAATTTTATTTTTTTAATAGTAAAGTTGGAGTCTAAGTAATTCAATTATTGTAATATTCACAAAATAATTTATCTGAATTTCAAACTTGCAATTTTTCACACCAAAAAATCTTGTCATTGACACTAAGATTAAATATTGATTTTTGACAAGAGCTTATAGTTACAAATAAATTTCTTATCTTATGATTAAGGCAGTATCTAAATATAGTATTCGAGAGTTTGACAATAAAATTCTTGTGAATATAACTTAAAATTGAGAGATCTATTCAACTTTATCTCAAAAAAATTAAAAAAATTAAAAATTGCCTACTAATGTTGCCTTGGATTTTGACAAATTAATTGTTTATTTGTTATGTTACCTATCTACAAGAAAGAAAGATCTTGAATTATTTTAATTTATTTTTCTTCTTTTAGCATAGGTCATGATATAATATATGTTGTAGAAAGTCATGTAATCTGGAACCCTTTGAGTAGATAATAGAACTTTCAAAATGTCAAGTTTATTTCCCCTCAAATAAAGAATAAGAAGCAGGTTATTATTTATCAACACAAGAAGCAATTCAGACGGACATGCAATCTTCACAATTTTCTTCAAAACCTAAAACTGGGACAAAAACACTTATAACTAAACTAAAATAGCTCAATTGGTTTAGAGAAGGAAAGGAAAAAAAAAATGATCTAAAGACAGCATTTGTACATTGATAGTAGTGAATAAAATAATATTTTGAAAAATAGTTCTAGTAATTATAACAAGATAACAACTTGGATCTTTTTTGGTGGAAGAACCCAGTAAGTGGTGCATGATAGTACATACCACCATGATTCCATCAGGGAAAAACTGTAATTCACAAAAGAAAAAATGGCAAAGTTTAAAAAAAGCACCCAAAGTTAGTAGCAGTATTGGTCATGTATTTTCGAACAAATTCAACAATTTAATCTGATAGAAGTGATCGAGAAGATGGCACTACCAATTAATTTCATTATTCACAATTATCCAAAATGTACAACAATGTTAACAGGGTCATAAGAAACATACCTTTTTCAAATTATTTCCTTGGTTCAAAATAAATAAACTCCAGAAGCTCAAGATCAAGATAATAGTCCTATAGTTCATACCCAAAGTATTGCAATTTCCTTGGGTGAAGTATACTTAAGCCACAACACTGAGCAATCAGTTAAATTATTGGGTTTCAAGTGCAGATGTAATAAATATTGTCATATTTTTATCAGTATATTCTTGTAAGCAACCAATGGGCATGAATCAGAATTATATTATCACAGGTATCATTTATGATCTGATCTAAATCAATAGCCATTTGTGAAATTATATGCTTAGAAAAGAAGATCTACCACACTTCACCTGTGTCAAACTTGATGAAACACAGAAATAGTAAATTAATCACAGTTGGCAATAAGAAATGTCAACAGCTTAGTTCACTTGCTCTTTTCCTCCTTGTCCTGCTGTGCTTTATCCAGCTTCAACAAAATCTACAATCATAGCAACAGATGCTCAGTTTTTTTAGAGAAGGAAGAGGAGGGATTGACAAGAGATCTCCATCTCCACTGTTTTTTTATAGTACTATTCTGAGAAGATATTGGTTGAGAAATTTTACCAGTGTGGACAGCTCTGACAACACCTAAGAAGACGCAAAGGGATCAGCTCAGATGATGCCAATTTAGAGATGGTACTTAATGTTCCATCTTTTCTGACAATAGTAAGACAGGGACATTCCAAGTTAATTCAATTCAATTATCTCTCACACCAAAAACAGTCAGTGTTACACTACCAAACAGACTGCCATTAACTTTGTGCAAAATCAGGCAAATTTTCAGTACAAGACAGAAAGCATACCAGCTCTAAATGCAAGACCGGTTCTAATGGGCGATACCTCATCCGATGGAGGTAGGTAGACTTCTGGTAATTAATTTGGAAGAGAAAGGTAACAATACCTCATCCGACTTTCTCAGGAAGCTATTGCTGTAAGAATGTGAAAGCACCTGTCACTGAGAGCAACAGGCATGAGGAATTAATCTGCTTGGAGAAGACAGAGATCAAATTTATAAACATAACCAGTCTCCCTCAGTTTTCAATCCTAGAGCGAAAGCACATAGCACAGGCCAGCCATGGTGAGAAAAATATTAAGTACCATAATAGCTTTCAGTGATACATTTTTTATTTTTAATTAATAAGGAGCAGTCATCATCGTCAGATAACTTCTTGACGTGATTTTGTTGCCTCATTCTGGAGTGGTAACAACTAATCTACTCCTATGCTTAGGGATCCCATGGAGTAGATTACTTGTCACCACTCGAGATGAAGAGGAAGAGGAAGTATCGACGGGAGATCTACGGCGGCGATGGCGGTGGCGGCGCTTCTTCCCTCAGCACTTATCCTTGCGCGCCTTGAGCGAAGACGCTCAATTCCTTGTGACGGCGTCTCCTCCAAGAGGATTCGCCATAGGAGGAAGCTATCGCAAGAAGCAGCCATGGCGGCCGGAGAGAGAGACGCACTAGAAACAGATCGATCTGCGAGAAATGATAAATTTATTATGGGCCCTGATTTGGATTTGGGCTGGGCCTTTTTTGTTCTAGATTGAAGAGAAATAATTTGGCATCAAATTCTGTACTCATTTCATTGTAGATTCAAGAGTGACAATACCGTCCTGATTTTGTTCCCCTCTCTCTTATGCTATAAAAAGAAACTAACAGAACTTTGTGCATCTCCGGAACAATATAAAAAGTAACAGTTATTATCTAAACCTTTCATAAAATTACATGTAAACTCTCAAATAAAATTTAGAAAGCTCAAATTAAATTAGAAAAACTTTATTACAATATTCAGGTCTTTCATTTTGATCAAATGCACATAATTTTTGAAATTTTATGCATAAAAAAGGAGCAGAGAATTTATATAATTAACCCATAAAAATGTATTTCTTAATAATGAATATTGATAAAAAATAAAATCTCAGTCTATGTGGATTTCTTGTCCATGATTACAGAGCGTCTGACAAGAAAAACAATATAAAAAAAAAAATCAACGAACTGCCACCGTGGAGTTGGTTAGGTTTAAGACCATTTGGAACCTTCCCCAGAATAATAGACTAATAAAAAAATTATATTTAAATGTCCTTCAATTTATTATTACTGAGATTGTGTATAGGAAACACACTCTATTATATAAAATATTTTGGCTAACAAGCTTGACAGGAAAACAAAAGGGTACATTGACAAATCAGGTGAGATAAAAAATGTTATTCAACAAAATAAAGAACTAAAAAATATTAACTAAAATCAAATGTATTGTCCGAAACTACTATTCATTAATTTTTCAATATTTGACTTCACAATTTTTGTTTAAATAGCATTTCAAATAGAAAAGACACAATTTGATGAACACAAATAAATACTCTCACCGCCAATGGTACCAACCACCGGAAAACAAGTGAATCCTTTCATGTTGGAACAAGCTTTAAAACATATGTCTATGTCGTTCTCGCACCAAATTTATCTGTCTACCTCGCCATGCATGGTACAATGACATTCATCTTCCTCACTGCTGCCTCAGTTAATTATGTTATTCGCAATACTTTTGTTTTCTGTGTACCGTGATTTAAAATTGCATGGTGATGAAGTAGGTGTGTTGGTTGTCAGAGAAGATTGTTGGTCTTCCATCCTTGTTGGAGATGGGGTATTGGGATGGAGCATCTCTGCGTAGGTTGGACGAGGTTGGTAAGGGTTGGTAGGGTTTGGTGATTGGTTTGGCGGCTTCGAAAGATCTCTAGTGGTCAAGGTAGCGCTTTCGCTAGTTACAACCTGCTCGTCACAGCTGTTGTTCCTCTCCTCCCTTGGGTTCTCCTCTCGTAGGTTCTTCTCTGTGGGAATCGCCATTTTTTTCCAAGTCTACTCTCGTAAAAGATCAATTTCATTCATTCATTCATTTTTTTTATAGCATATAAATTAAGTATATAATGAGGAACTCTAATTGTAAAGGTCAGTTTTTAATTTTCTTTTCAGGCTAGGCCATATATGACAACATGTACATCGCCAATTTCCTCTCACTTACCTCAGCCTCAAACAAAAAATTAAACAAGACAGCCTACTTACCACTCATACAAAAATTCAGCACTAGGTTGCAAGGGTGGGCAGCAACACACTTATCAATAGCTGGAAGGTTAACCTTGCTAAACTCTGTACTCTCAGCGCTACCGACATACTATATGACATGTTTCAAGCTGCCAACTTGGGTCATTGGCGAAATAGATAAAGTCAGAAGACATTTTCTTTGGCATGGGGTTTCACAACAGAAGAAAGGATATAACTTAGCCAAATGGGAGACAGTTTGCAAACCGAGAAAACTGGGAGGCATGGGAGTATGGACCTAACCGAATTCAATGACGCTTTACTAGCTAAGTGGTACTGGCAGTGGATTAATCCAGAAAGAAGGCTATGGAAGACAATCTTTTATCAAACAAACAGCGTCTTGTGGCCGGTACCAAAATCTCACTTCTTCTCCACAACTCTAAAAACCACATATAAATTCATGAATGACTCAGTGATCAGAATAGTGGGAAAAGGAGATTCAATCCTATTTTGGTGGCATGATTGGGGTGCAGGAGTGCTACTGCATGAATTCCAAATACTATTCACATATGTGCTAGATCAAACAGTTTCGGTACAGCAAGCAATCGGTACAGGCCAAATAAGAGAACTCTTCAGGAGAACTCTTTTTCAGGAGGCAACAACACAACTCATACAACTGACTACAAGATTACGGCAATATCCAACTCTTCTCACCAACAATCCTGATGAAGCGAGATGGAAATGGTCCACATCAGAAAAATTCAGCGTTAAATCATATTAGCAGACTATTAAGCACCCTCCAACCATCATCTCAGCAACACACAAAATTTGGAAGATTAAGGCACCACCGAGGATGCAAGTGTTCACATGACTAATGATGTCAAATAAGATTTTAACAATAGACAACCTCATGAAACAGAGACTGAATATTGTCAACCGATGTACCATGTGCAAGTCGTAATTAGAAACAGTACCATATCTATTTGAAGAGTGTACTGTGACAAAACAGTTATACCGGCAATTGTCAGTAACAATGAGAATGAGATTGCCACTACAAAAAGCAAGGGAAGCCCTCATCAACAAAGAGCTCAACAAGGAAGAAAGGTCATTGCTACTAATAGCACAATTTGTTATTTGGCGGGAGCGATGTTCAAGGATCTTCACTGATAAATCAAATGAAATTGAGCAACTTATTCAACAAATTCAGGATCAATGAGCAATTACCATGGAGACAAGCAGGCATGCAATAACATAGGCCCAAGCCAATTAAATAGTTACTGACTCAAAATCAGTATACTGGTAAATCCTCTACTTAAGGGGTTTTAGACTTTTCAGCTTTTACTTTTTTTGATTTCATTTTCTCTTATTTTTTCCTTCCCTTTTTTTCAAGCTCAACTGTATTGAGCTACTTGTATCCTCTTTTAAAAATTGGGATACAAAATCTCATGTAAACCTAATCCATTTAATCAAATGAAGGGCTAGACCCTCATTTTTTCTCAAAAAATATAAAGATTGCCAAAGTTAAGGTTTACGTTACGTGTTCGATCGGTTATCACTCAATTTTTCATATTCTAATTAAGCTATCAAGGTGCTTTTGACAATAGGGAAATTTATGAGGTAATTATACTGGTAATTCAAACAAGGGGCTGTGTGAATTCTGTTATTCAAGAAAAGAAGTTCCTTGCTGCTTTGATTTTGTTTTTGTGTTTTTCACATGTTTTTCTCAATTCTTTTTGCTCGGTCATGTCAAAAACATAAAGGGCTGGACTGGAGTATATTATTATCATGTAAACAGCGTTTGCTAAAACCTCTTAATCAGGTTCAGAAAAATTATAGTTTGATTCATATGGATGTACATCATTACAAGAGTCTAATTTGGGTATAATGTGGAAAAAAAATAAAGAGATTTTCATAATGAAAGTTCATTATATTATAAAGTACTCAAAGTATAATCCATAAGCATATGACAAAAAGTATATTATCCATTAGAGGAATTCTCAGGATAAAATTATGTGATATATAACATGGCCAAACAAATGAAGAACAATTGTGATATATAAATTACACATAGCAAGAACAAGACACATACACACACACACCCCTCTTATATTGAAAAACGCAATGCACATCTGTTGTAGTACATATATTATTTTCTGGTGAAAAAGAAAAGGAAAAGGAAAAGAACAACTGTAACTGGAAGGAGAAAACTATATTGCTGTTTCATTGATAATTTCTTCAAAAATAATGGACGTCTTCCAATTAAAAATTTAAATTGTTCAGTTGCTGCTACCTCTTGAAGAATTTCAGGAGAGGCTAAAAGTTTTAAACATGTTGTTCTGAGATGATTGCAATTGTGCCTCTCAGCTAAAGACAACATGGTAACCACATTGCTCGTGTTGATACCATCACACAATATCTTCTCGCATATTATCTTTAATCTCTCCAGATCGTATCTATCAGCTGCAACTAAGAGATGTTGAGCCATTAATTTAGTGTCATGTTTGTCTTCACTCTCTTCAAAACCAGGAAATGAATCATTATATATGAAATGAAGCAGTGTTTGGAACCCTGGAGTTTCCATTTCTTCAATTTTAATTGTTGTGTCTGATTTTTCCTTCATCAGACCAAAAAATTGTGCCGAAAAGACTGGAGATCTCGCAGCGAGAATGCACTTGTGAGCATTAAAAGTTTGCCCGTCTACTTTAAATGTAACATCCACTCCATTGAGCATTAAAAGTTTGCCCGTCTACTTTAAATGTAACATCCACTCCATTTTCATTCTCCAAAAGATGTCCGAGTTGCTGCGGTATGTTACTAAGCGGAACAACAATTTCTGGTGATGCTCGCTCCACCGGAATTTTTTTTAAAACACTAAGGACACATTTAATTACGAAACAATCATCCTTAATAATTGATTCGAACACTGCTCTTTTACCAAAAAAAGTAAAGCCCCAATCCGAATTGGATTTGAAACTTGTAGTTCCTGTTGCTTTCTTTATGGGTAAGACACATCCACTTTGGTCTAGAATAATAAAACTAAATTGTACCTTTACACATTCTGATATGCTTTTATGGCTAAGATATATCGATAGTTCGTCATCTTTTGTCGTATTAAAACCATTTGGGTAGTATTTGATACTCCAATCATGTCCACCGACATCAAAAATGGCTGATTCGAGAAATTTCCCTTTGCCAATATCCTTATCTAACGATCGAGTACCCCGCAATTGTAAACAAATGTGATCTAGTCTCTTTTTCAATTCTTCTTATACTCCTTGTTGTTTCTAATGTTAAGTATTTGATATTATAATAGAACGGAGAGCAATGCGAGTAGAAATTTGTAGTATGGGTTTCTAGTTTCTACTTCTCTGCTTAATTTCTCCCTTTTATATATAAGATGGAAATTAAAGCAATAAATATTTCTTGAAAAAGATGAAGAATACAAGTGGTTCTATAGACGGTTTATCTTCTCTGTTCATTGTATATCACCTTGTTGATGGTGTTTATATCAAAGAGGCAATTCTTCTATTTATTTTTCTTAAATACTGCGAAGGCGCATGTCCCTTTGAATTCTCTATAATTTTAGAATAGATATTCTTTATCTCAATCAATTTTCTTCACAAAATCATAGTACATAATTGATTCTCCGGGCATATAATTTTTGTAAATATTTTTAGTAACTATCTTTTAACTATCTTTTACCCCTTTTTATTTAGCGTACGTAACATCTAAACATTGATTTAAAGCAATGGTAAAACAATGCTTTCCCTCAAATATAATATGCAATTATATTTATGTGAAGGACAAAAATAATACACCAAAGTGATAATAAGACACCAAAATTCGTTTCAGGCTCCAAAAAAAAAAAAAAAAAAAACTATATGATAATTAGATACTAATTAATGCACCGTTTTATTGAACTATTTGTATTCTGGACAATATATAATTATATATACCCTCTCTACTAATGCACCACCATTTTTATGTGGCAAGTTACATACGCCTGTTGCCTAATTAGAAATAAAAGATGCACATTAATTATCCTGCCTATTTAAGCTCATGCCGATACAATGACAATTAAAGAGAGAATTGTTTTAACGATTATGTGGGCCCTCAGGTGGACTGGTGTTAGCCTTAGGCGAAGGAGGCGTAAGACTTGGTGCCCTCTTTGAGTTCACCTTCTCCGGTAAAACTCTGTGCAATGCTTCTCGATCTGTACACAACAAAACTTTAAAGGTTAATTTGCTGACAAAAATTTAATCAAGCATCAATTTGATCGCTTATAAAAACAGTTCAGTTCAAATTAATCCCTGTAGTTCCTGTAGTCTCATTTTAGATTGTTTTTAAAAGACAATTAGCTGGTACATTAAAATAAAACTGGCATGATTTACAACACCAATTGCTCTCTGTTTCTCATATCCTCAGTATGACTGATATTACAGGTAGAATTCTAAGAAAGTAAGAAGTGTTGAAAGTGCTATTTTTATGATTACATTGAGAATTTCTTTTTCCTTAATAATAAAAGATTTTTCTGTTTGGTTAAGTGAAAGGAAGTTTAATTGTAATTACTAATTAGTTTAATTTCTAATGACTCTATTTAGCTGAACTTTTAAACAAAAATAACAATTAAAGTTCTTAAGCTTTAAGTTTCAAATATAATCATAGAGAAAACAAAACAAAATATTACATTGCGAACCTTTCTGAGAGGAATAAGAGTTGGGAAGCCGGGTTGCTTGAGAATTAGAGATAAAAGCAAACAGCAAGATTGAAACAAGCACCAAGAAGAACATCTTTTTTTGAGGTGTAAAAGTTCATGGTGGATTTCAGAAAAGAAGCTTCGTATCTGGTCTGACTTTTTTAGATTAGAGCGGTTAGCTCTTGCAACAAATATATAAAGTCTTTGTGTTGTCCATTTGTATATTGCTCCTTTTTTTGACATTTTTGAAGTTGCTTGAAATAGCTTATGTGGGGCCCAGTTTAACTAATGGACAATTTTTTTAACCGTTTATTCGATCTGTATTGTAGTTGATAAAATAAGTATGGATAAGAATTATTTTCGTTAATTTAACGAGTATGAGGATGACTGTGAGTAAAAATAATATTCTTTGTTAATTTATCAGATAAAAGTATAGGGTAAGCTATTGCGTATTTGTTACTCTAAAGTAAATTATAAATATTAAATTTTATATGATAATTTGTCTAACTATATAATTTTTTATTATTATGATTAGATTAATTTATCAACATTTTAAATGATGTTTTTCTTAGTAATTTACGATAAAATTAATTTGTCTAACATTTATATAGTTTTTTTGAGTGAGTCTATGGTACTATACATATCACGTATGGGTCCGTACTACAGATCAATATTTTCGTTTTCAAAATTTTAACAGTCGATCTGAACCGTTCAACATGATTTTCATATGTATTTGCATACCAAATTTTACATTTTTTAGAATTTTTTTACACATACTCAATCTCAATCTTATTTTCATCAAATTAATGTACATATACTTGAATTGAATTAAAAGACTAAATGAGAAAATAATTTCATCTCATTACAGAACTATAGTCTCGGTTTAGCAATTATATATGCGGGCCCTCAGGTGGACTGGTGTTAGTCTTAGGCGAAGGAGGAGTAAGATTTGTACACAGCAAAACTCGAAAGGGTAACTTTTTGCTGACAAAAATTTAATCAAGCATCAATTTAGTCGCTTATAACAACAGTTCAGTTCGAATTAATCACTGTAGTTCCTGTAGTCTCATTTACGATAAAATTGACATGATTTACAACACCAATTGCTCTCTGTTTCACCTATCCTCAATATGATTGATATTATTAGCTACTGGTAGAATTATAAAAGGTGTTAAAAGTGCTACTTTTTTATTACATTGAGAGTTTTTTTTTCTTAACAATGAAATTAAGAAAGTGTTAACCAGAGACAATTTACTTAGAAGGGGTAAGTAATTGTAATTAGTTTTATTTCTAATGACCCTATTATTCATCTCGTATTTAATGAAACTGGTAAATAGCTCTACTTTCTAAATATTAACAATTGAAGTTCTTAATTTAAGTTTTAACACAACCAATATAATCATAGAGAAAACAAAACAAAATTGCGAACCTTTCTGCGAGGAATAAGAGTTGGGAAACCGGGTTGCTTGAGAATTAGAGATAAAAGCAAACAGCAAGATTGAAACAAGCACCAAGAAGAACATCTTTTTTGAGGTGTGAAAATTCATGGTGGGTTTTTAGAAAAGAAGCTCCGTATCTGGTCTGGCTTTTAGATTAGAGCGGTTAGCTCTTGCAACAACTATATAATGTCCTTTGTGTTGTCCATCTGTACATTGCTTGAAATACCTTTTCTATCTAGGGCTGTCAACAAAATCATTTTTAGCCGTTTATTCAATTGTATTTGATAAATCAAGTAGTATAGATAAGGATTATTTTCGTTAATTTAATAAATATGAGGATGACTATGGATATATTTTTTTTTTTGGTTAGTTTATCAGGTAAAAGTATAGATGAGCTATTGTGTACTTATTACTCTATAGATAAATTATATATGATAATTTTTATAACTATAATTTTTTTTATTATTATGATTATATTGATTTATCGACATTTTAAATGATGTTTTGTCTAGTAATTTAAGATAAAATTAATTTGTTGAACAGTTTATATAGTGTTTTTATTAGTAATTATGATAAAATTGACTTGTACAATATTTTATATTCATATTTGATAATAATTTATAATTTTTATATTCATGATATTATATATAGAGAGGAGGGATCAAGTTACAACAACTATTTTCTACATTTTTAAAGTCCAAATCGTCGATCCAAACCGTTAGATGTGATCTCTACAATAAAATGTGCTTGGAGACTAAATTTTACTTTTTTTATAATTTTTTTGCTATTTATTAAGATGGGTACAAAAACTAGTCAAATTCAGACCATTGAATTTTGTACTCATCTTAATAAATAGTAAACAAATTCCAAAAAATGTAAAATTTGGTCTCCAAGCACATTTTATTGTGGAGATCATATTGAACAGTTTGGATCGACGATTTGGACTTTAAAAATGTAAAAAATGATTGTGGTAACTTGTTGTAACTCAAAAATTGTTGTAACTTGATCCCTACTCATATATGTGATATGTTTAATATAGTAATTATTTATTATATATATTTTTTAAAAAAAATAGTGGTATATACCACCGATTTCATTTGAAATCATAGCATATATGACATAGTACCTAATTGGTACCAAAATCAAATGTGACAAGTCCTATACAGCTGTTCAAAATAGAAACAAAAACAAAATAAATACAAAACCTTATAACATGCACACAATTAAGCAAGACAACAACACAAGAAAGTAAAAAAAAAAAATCAAAATATGCATAAAACTAAGTACTATGTATCTAATAAGTCTTCATCATCCTCATCTTCTCCAGACATTGGAGATTGAGGGTTGCCAACTCCAAAAACCTGCATATCCTCTGAACTGGTCACTTGAAAAATGGACATTGGAAGGTCTATTACTTGAGCCACGCCGTATAATATAGATTATATATAAGATTAAAATATAGTAATTATTTATTATAATATAGATTATATATAAAATATTAATTTATTTGATGATTCTTCATTATTCGTTCAATTTCTCATTACCTTAATAGATAAGAATAAAATATAGATAAGATTAAAACATCAAACATGAAAATAAGTATGGATAAACAATTATATCTAGAAATGGATAGAACGTCTTCATTTAATCCACACCAGTGTTGCAAAATGCGGTATGCGGAAGGGCACCGCATACCGCATATACGGTATGCGGCCGCATATGCGGATTTTTATGCGGACTAATATATGCGGATTTTTAGTAATGAAAAGAAAAAAAAAGATCAGTCTATCTATATATATTCTGTTTAGTAACGAACTTCTATTAATATATCTTTATTTTTAAGTATTTAATATACTTTGTTTAATTTTTAAACACACAAGCTCAATAATAATTCTGATTTAATTCATGTGTTCAAAAGAGTGTTATTAAATGAGTTTCAATTGAAAGGACCTTTATTAAAGTCCCCAAAGTCACCAGTCGTGGCCCACTTAAATCAGAATTATTATTGAAAGGTCTTTTACCAAAGCCCAGCAAAGCAGTGAATTGATACGCGGTCCACTTAACAAAGTCACCAAAGTCCAGCGCTCCAAACCAGCAACTCCCAATCCGGTTTCTACATTCCGACTTAGTCCCACAATTTAAAAATACATATTAGCTAAGCGCTGGAGAGTTATAAAGGAAACCGGAGGGTGTTGTCTTTCTCAACGGATCCGGGTTCGGAACTCATTTCATGGGTACTGGACATGGACCTGAGGACTCAGTTAATAGGTCCGTTAATGGTTATTAGTATTTTATGCCTGTTTTTAACATATGCGGTTTGAGGGCGCATACGCATATGCGGCCGCATAGAACCGCATTTTGCATCACTGATCCACACCATATCCATCGGCACTCCTAAATCTACCCTTAAAATTATTTATGTTGTTGTTTGTACAAACTAGACATAATTAAAAACTTTATTACAAATGCTTCTATGGATATTTTTTCAGGTTAACCATTCATTTTTTTTAGATCGAATAGAACTCTTTTACCATATATGTTTGAAAGTACCACGATGGTACCAACAAAGCACGTATTGTGTATTTGATTTTATCTTTTAAGAAGTTTTTGCATTGAAATATGTATTTTATTTATCGTAATATAATCCAACAAAATGAGATAACTGGAGGCGTCCAGTTCCCAGCCTCCATCCAAAAGGCCCAAACCAGCGAACTCTCTCCCTCTCTTTCCCTCCCTCCCTCCCTCACGCGATTTTCCCTATCCCTTCCTCCTCCCGCTCCTCTCCTCTCCTCTCTCTCGGTTCTGCTTCCAACCTCACCTCTCTCTCGTATCTGCTCCCGACCTCTCCTCTCTCGGCTCTTCTGGTCCAGGTGGTGCGTGAGAGAGCCGGTTGCACGTCCAGCCACCCCCCTACTGCCTTGGGCATCTCCATACCTGGTAATCTCTCTGTTCCTCTCCCCTCCCCTCCCTATTTGGTTACTGATTTGACTGAAAGGGGAACTCTATATTCTTACAAGCTCAAACCCTATTTTTTTATCATTAGCACCAAATTTTGGCAACCAAACTTCATTAGCTTGCAAGAGGAGAACTGTTGTTAGGAAGAACTTAGATATGATGTTTTTTATTTACAATATCAGTACTGGTAGCAGGTAGCAGGAAACAGGATTTTTTTCAAACTTAGTATTTCGTCCCTTATTGTTTTAATTTAGTTGTTTTTATTTGTTTGGCTAGTTTGTGTCTAATTGCACAATAAAAGGGTAATTGAAACTGAAATTGTAAATATTTTAGACAAATTACACAATCCGGTGGAGGGCCATGGGGTTAATCAACTTTAGTTTTGCATCTATGTTGAAATCCTCAAGTTTTTGTATATATATGAGGTGGGCTATCATGCTTTGGGAAGTAAAGTGCATGTTTTACTTTCCATCCATGTCTTCATTTTTAAAGTTTAAATATTTGATCCGAACCTTTCAACATGATCTCCATTTTAATGTGCTTAAAAACCAAATTTTTCATTTTTTTTTGGAAATTTTGTACTATTTTTTTAGAATTTTTGAAAAATCACTGTTTTTTTTCTTCCCATCAGAATCGCAGAAATGAGCTTCTCAAAAAGACCCTTCCTCCGATTCACAGTGATCCAATCGATGGCCATGTCGACGTACTCACGGTCCACAGGGCGCCGCCCGAAGAAAAAGGTGTACCACCGTGAGCCGGGTCTAGACAAGGCCATGGACCTCCGCAAGGCGCCCTTGCTCCTGCTCCGCCTCCGCTCTCTCATTGTCTCCAGCAAGACCCGGTCCATCATGCTCCGAGACCTAGAGAAAGAAGTGGGTTTCATTAAGAAGTGGAATTTTCTGAGTCTTGTAGAGAAGCACCCAACTGTCTTTAAGGTCACTGGCGGTCTGAACGGTGGGCCCGTTTCTGTCAAACTCACTGACAAGGCTGATAAGGTATATTATTGAAATTACTCAGTAAAAAACATTATTGAAATTACACTTTTTGGTACATTGACATGTTACCAATGCTGTTTCAACTTCCAATTCATTTTGTGCAAATTTTTTACATCTGCAAATGCTCAAGTTGAAATTTTTATGCAAAAGGTATCAAATGAAGAAGCCAAAGCAAGAGAGATAATGGAGCCTATACTGGTGAAGAACCTCAAGAAACTACTTATGATGTCAATGGATTGCCAAATCCCTCTTGAAAAAATCGATTTAATCCAATCTGAGCTCGGTCTTCCTGAAAATTACAAAATTGACCTTATCCCCAAATATCGAGATTTTTTCTCTGTTCGAATATTGAAAAATCGGGAGTATCTTTGTTTAGAAAGTTGGGATTCTTCAGTTGCAATCACAGTCAGGGAAGAAAAATTGGATTTGGAAAAAGCCCCTAGTATAAACCCTAAGATCATCCCAAAAGACGGGAACTTGGTGGGCCCATTTGCATTCAAGCTCAAATTCCCACCTGATTTTAGACCCAATAAGAATTACCTAGAAGCGGTGGTGAGGTGGCAAAAAATGGCATTTCCTTCACCTTATCTGAATGCCAGACAGGTGGAGCCCGCCACCCCTCAAGCCCGAAAGCGGGCCGTGGCAGTGCTCCATGAGTTGCTTAGTTTGACCATGGAGAAAAGGTTGACTTCTGATAAAATTGATGCCTTCCATGATGAATATCAGTTGCCATGTCGGCTGTTGCTATGTCTACTGAAAAATCACGGTATTTTTTATCTCACTAATAAAGGAGAGAGAAGCACGGTTTTTCTAAAGGAGGGTTATGAAGGTTCAGATCTGGTAGAGAAATGCCCATTGTTGAGATTTCGTGAGAAATTTTTTTCCCTTATTAATGGGAAGCAATATAATGACAGGATCAATTCATTTGTTTCAGTTTAGATAGAAGAATTCTTTGATTTCAGTTTTGAAATTCCTGTAACTCTGATTTTTTGTAAGGATTGTATTGTATAGAAAATGCCATTTCAAAGCCATGCAATATGGAAAAAGAAATGATATATGTTTTGGTAATGTACCATTTTGGCTTGTTTCATTTTATGTTGAGCACCTGCAGTAGGGGTGATTAATGAGCGAGCATGAGCGAGTTAGGGTATGCTCATGCTCGCTCATTAAGTAAATGAGCGAGTTGTTAATGAGCGAGTTTAAATGAGCGGATAAATGAGCGAGTTGTAAATGAGCGAGCTTTTAATGAGCGAGTTGTGAGCGGCTCACGAGTTATGAATTATGACTCATAACAAAATTATATGGTGTGCCCATGCATAACAAAATCCAACAAATTGTCATAATTCATTTAAATGAGCGAGTTGTTATGACTATTACTTGTTTTGGGCTTTAGGCGGAGGTTTTGGTTCTGCCGATTTACAAAAAAAAAATGAATATGAAATTATGAATATTAGTATATTACACAAGATTAAATGTTACATTGTGCTCACTATATTACACAGGATTAAATATAAAACTATGCTCACTATCTATCAATCTTAATGAGGCAAGGTTGATGTTACACATAATTACATATGATTAAATGTGGCAGGGATTAGATGTGACAAATTCTTAATGAGCGAGTTATGAGCGAGTTGGGTCATGCTCATGCTCGCTCATTAAGTAAATGAGCGAGTTTAAATGAGCAGATAAATGAGCGAGTTTAAGCGAGCTTTTAATGAGCGAGTTATGAGCGGCTCACGAGTTATGAGCGATTTACTCACCCCTAACCTGCAGTAATGAACTTTTGGATTAAATATGAATCACAAATAAATCAAATGTTATGCTTGTCATATTTATGTTACTTGCTTTATTGTCGTTGCTTCATTAATATGGAGAATTTATGTGGCAAAACTAAGAGCTGATTGGTTAGTAAAGTTAACCATTTTTCTATATAAGATGATATAAAAAGAAAATAAATCCAACATTATATGCATTAGTATAATACTACTATTCACTTGTTTTCCCCTTTTCTTTCTCTTCAAAAAAGGAAAAAAAAAAAAAGTGTTCAGGAAAAAAAAATCAGAGAATTTAGTTCCTGGTAGTAATCTATCAGTTAGAAAAGTAATATTCTGAGATACTGCAACAAAAAAAAAAAAAATCAATACACAATGGAAAAAGGATAATTGAAAATGCTCCAAAACTTGACGTTAATGTTATTGTAAAATCTATTGAAGTCGAATTGATTCGAAATCGTAATGACATGTCAGATAGTTTCTTCAATACACATTGCATTAAACTTTTTCAGGCGGGCTTGAGTTTACAATAACATTCGTTTTTTTTTTCTTCTGAATTTACATAAAAGTGAAGCCACAGATTAGAGAGCAAGAGAGAGAGAAGTATTGATTTCTATGAGTGGAAAGTAAATCCTGATAAACCCAAAGATAAAAGGAGCTTAAATTAACTATTATCCTGGAAATTTGTTGCATAAGTGGTGCTAAGAAGTAAACATAGATAAAAGTAGCATACAAAAGTGGTGCTAAGAAGCGCACATAATGCCAGAAAAATATACAAGTTCAAATTGAACAGTATAAGAAGCAAACCAACTATATTGGTTTTAAGCACGAATCTCAAAACAAATGGATGGTTTGATTTGGAAAAGCAGGGTCCCAGCAGCAGATTTATTTCCGTGGTACTAATATGCATGTTGGAACAGATCTATGTAAATCATGTAATATAATAACATAGGGGGTATGCTTTATTTTCCATCGGTTTGGATCAAATCTAGGTATATCATGTAATATAGCAGAGGGAGTATGCTTTATTTTCCATTGGTCTTCTTCTTGCAGTCTGGGTTGGAACCGAGGATCGTAACCCATGACAGTGAGCTCTTGAAGGTTGACCAAATATTGCAAGTCAGGAAGTTTCTGAAACTTCCAGAACAGCAGCAGTTGGTTGAGCATGGGCATAGCACCCTCGATCCTCTATTTTCCATTCCTCCAAATTAATTACATTAAGATCCAACTGTTGCAAGCAACCAAAACCTCCCCTAGAGCAGATCATCTTTTTTCGTTACTTAAATTGTTGAGGCCATTAGTAATTTTTCTTTTATTTTATTTTATTTTAGGGTTTTGGATGCGCATGATGTCCGTAGAAGCATGAACTTATGTCGTAGTGAACAAAAAAATGATTGAGGTGGAAGGTCGATTTAGAGGAGCATAATTAATTGTAGTTAATTGTAAAACATGGCAAGTATAAGGTCTTAATTCCTTGTGTTCATGCGGCGTCATTCATCGCCCCAATTAAAAATAAATTTTGCTATTCCAATTCTTACACAAAATTGAGGAGGGAAATACACATTCGGGCCTTTGATAAATGCGCTCCTGATTTCGTATATATCGGATCTTTGTTACGATCCGGGAATATATGCAAGAGCCTAATTGGGCCTTCAAGAGGAAAATCACTCTAAAGATGTCGGAATTTTAGACCTGTTCTGCTACCTTTAAAGAAAGCATCTTCATTTCATTTGCCAATCAATTACAATTTGACATAATAATATTAATTCTAATTGTAGCGATACAAAATGTACTGTGTTACTTTTTAATTAAATTTGTCAAAATGTATTAATTGCAGGTATGTAAATATGAACAAAATTATTACAAGCTAGCGAAGAAGATTTAAAGTTTCCGAGGCAAATTTTGAAAATTACTGTTACATTTTTCATCACATGACAGGTGGACAAGTCCTAAAAATTTTTGGGGCTCATTTGGGTTTTAATGAACTCCATGGTTGATCATGAAATTAAGCGAATATTGCTTGCAATTATTTTGTTTGTCTACTTCTTCTTTTTTTGTAATTTTTTCTTAGAAGCCTGATAATCAGTTAGTTGTTCATTGAGTTCTGTGTACCTTAATTAATTAGATATTTAATTTTTTTATTCCTTCCTCACCTTTGAAACAACAGTTTGATTTTCTCAATTGTGTCATATATGTAAATTATGTATTTGCTTTTCTAATAGAAATGGGGAAGTCCTGGAGCACTTTAGTATCAACATGTTGCCAAATTTTTTGTCTTGTAATTGAACATGTACTTGCTCCTTGCTATGCTAAAAATGCATATTATATTTCTCTCTATAAAATTCATTAAAGAGCATATCATTTACAGGCAATTTTTGACAGAGTATTTGTGTCGATATTTTTATGTATTTATTTGTAGCATAAAATCAAATTAAAACTCTAAAAGTACCGTAGTTGGGAAAAACTCCAAACTTAGTAGAAACTCAGACTTAATCTACCAGACTAATTAACAACGATAAATATTAATACGTAACCATTCAATTACAACGATAAATAATTAATATGTGAATTTTTAAATTTGAAAAAACAAGTACAAAAAATAAGAGTGAAACAGAAACCTAATATTTTATTTCTGATAAGTTTGAAGTATTTCTTAAGTGTGTGCTTAGAGTTTTGTTTTTCTCTAATCAGAATGCCAGATGAGAGATGACCACGGACCGTCCAGTTCTCTCCAAACTGGAGATGATCCCGTTACCGGCCTCCATTATCCGCTTCTTTTATTGGCTAAGATGCACAACACTTTTAGCTAAGATATGACGTGTCGGTTGGTAATTGGTGCATAGCAATCTTAATTTCAAAGGGATGGTGCTGCAGTTATTTGATTGGTATCATATCATACTATCATCATGTATCATGTCATGAAAGACTGAAAGTAGCATTATTATTTTATTTTCTTTTATTTTCTTTTTCTTTTGGCGGTGAAGACTGAAGAGCAGCATTAGTTATTTAGTTGTGTACCGACAAACGAGATAGTGAAATAAAAATAAAATAAAAATAAAAATAAACAAACGAGATAGTACGTCAGGCTTGAGTTGTTCTCTACTTTATACAGTGTTATATAAAACAAACGAAAGTACGTATTTGAATCAAAATTCATTATCATGTGTCCATGTAGAAATTGATACAATTGACACGTGTGGAAGAAAAAAAGAATCTAGAGTGAAATTAAATTGAAAATTATGGATTTGCACCGGTTGAGAAATCTTTTTTTTTTTTTAATGGGTATAGTCAGGAACTTTATTACTTTTTATGAGGAGTAGACAAAAAGTATATTATTAATTTTTCATTAGTTTATAATAAATATTATTATTAATTTTCATCAAAAGTGGAATCGGGAAAATCGGTACAAATTGTATAAATCAGATCGAAAACTCAAACTTTATTTTTTGCAAGTTATCCTTTGAAATTGTATCTATTTTAATTTGAACAGTTGAATCTCAAAAACTAATTTAATGCATGCTTTATATTAAAGTTTGGTTTATTCATTTATAAAATAATTTGTTCCATTCCTTTGAAAAAAAATAAGAGGTTCATTAGAGACCCTTCTTCTCCTCCAATTTTGTTCTATTACCAAAAATAAAAAAGTTTGGTCAAATTTGTAGCGAATCGGCTAATTTCATGAAGAACTGAGGTTCGTTAGGATAGAGAAAATCCATATCCAAGTCTGCAATATATAGATCTGGTAATCATTTTTCAAAATTCAAGAGTAAATAGTTGGCTACTCTTATTTGAGTGTGGCTCCCCACTGTCTATGATTGAGTATATTCAGTATTCTATTTAGAACAAATAAATTAGAGAACGACTCACATATTTTTTTTTATAAGTTTATAACTATGTTTTTAGTCGCAATATTTTACAATTTTTTGAGGAAAAAATTTATAAAAGCTATTATTTTATATATTTTAATTTCTCTACGTAAACATACAAAATTACGCACGTCATTATAACTTTGTTTTCATGGGAATTAATTAAGACTTCAAATTCAACATCTAAAATTTTCCTATATCATTATATTTGTACAAACTCTTGACGCATATGAATACAAAATTGAAATATGTTAATATTTGACGCACATGAATACAAAATTGAAATATGTTAATATTTTATGTGGTTCAGGAAAGTGATAAAAATGATGCCAATTTAATTAGTATTAAAAATAGAAATATGGTAGAGGTACGTGTCAAAAGTAGAGAGTTTGTATTTTCATCAAATAAACATATATAAAATGTTCTTGGAGACCAAATTTTATATTTTTGAAAAAAAATTACTATTTTTTAGAATTTTTGAAAATCGTTGTTTTTGAGAAATTTCTAGACCATACAAAAACAGTGATTCTCAAAAATTCTAAAACAAAGCTAACAATTTCGAAAAAAATGTAAAATTTGGTCTTCAAGCACATTTTAATATATATGGATATCAATTTGAACAGTTTGGATCGGTTGTTTGAATTTCTACTTCAACGGTTTATAGTCCAATGTACAAGAGGGGCTATACATTGCAATGCACCATAGCCCAACTCTCTCTCTCTCTCTCTCTCTCTCTCTCTTAATAAATAGTAAAAAAATCCAAAAAATGTAAAATTTGATTTGCAAGCACATTTTAATATATCTATTATGTTAAACAGTTTGGATCGACTATTTGAATTTTGAAAACTTTGAAAATCGAGAGTGTAATTTGGTGTCACAAAAAAAAGTGTAATTGGATCCCTCCTCATATATATATATATAGAGAGAGAGAGTAGGGCTACCATACATTGCAATGCATAGGTATTTTTGTACATTGGATTATAAATCACCGGATTCAAAGTCCAAATAACCGATCAAAACCATTCATCTTGTTCTCCATATTAATATGTCTTTGGAGACCATATTTTACATTTTTTGAAAAAAATTTACTATTTTTTTAAGTTTATTGAAAATCGTTGTGCAGATTTGTCTGAAAAACAACGATTTGAGGCACAGAAGACAAGGTCCCAGATGACTGACTAACAGTAAACCATAGTAAATAGAAATTGATGGCTCCTAGATGCATGGATGGCAAGCACGAATTGGAATAATACTTACAAAAGGCACTGAATTGTTGGTTTACAAGTCAAAAGCTGTGGAGGGCATAACAATACCATGTTGAATGGTGAATAAAATCATGTTGTTTTCATTCTAATTGCAAAAACCTTGGAGATTTGATATCGAATGCGCAACCACCTCTTGAATTAAGCTGACTGGACCATGAGGTGCATCCCACGTGGCAGCTGATGAAAAAACATACTGGATTCTCATGTAAACATGTAGATAGAAGTTACAATGAGTTGGCGGACATGTTAGCAAAAACTGGAAGAATTCAAGGATCGATGGGATAGCATAGGGCTTACGTATCCTATGTTTCATGATAGCATAATTTAATTTTCAACTAGTTGATTACTATATGTTAAGTTACAATATTTTTATATTTCAATAGCATGTAAGACTTTGTAAGGTCTACGGGCTTTTCACAATAATAATTAAAAGAAAAAAAATTGTCCAACATGGCAACATGACAGTTAGTAAGACACGAGGGTGTACTTGGTGTAAGTCTTTCTTTGGGTCAATCTCTCTACATGCTGGACTACAGATTTTATACAGGAATTCTGTCAACATATTACACGTACAATCCCTGTACTAATCAAAGATACCTTTCTTTCGGGATCTCTTCTCTCTTCCTATACTTTTAATTTGTCTTTTTCTTTAATTTCGGGGTGTCTAATAACTTCTTCTCTCTTCCTATACTTTTCAAGATGCCGATGACTCAATAAGTCTCCATTTGAACACGAACTGATCACTCAATATTATAATGTATCAATTATTGGTTTTTTTTTTTTTTTTCTTATTTACTTATGTTACAAAGGGTCTATTTGTAGCATATATGTACTGGTAAAGACTGATAAGTATACTGGTATGAGCTCATTAGCATACTAATACGCAATATATGACGACGTATTAGTTTTTATACTTTTAGTGTATGCATTCTCAGTACAATAATTATCTTGTAATATAAAATTTGTACTTAGATATAGTACTAGCATTTTTAGAGAAGAAGAAAAATCTTAGCAAGATGCCTCCGTCGTCTAATTTTGTTAAATTTACTTTCTGTTCTATCTAATTAAAGATGGCCCATTTTTATTAGAAAAATAAGGATCTAGCCATATTTAATGGATTTATTACTTTATACGATTTCTTGTAAATTAAATTGCTCACATTTTGCTTTACTTTTACTGATTTTGTATGAACACATCCATCAAACATATCAATATATACAATATTTCACATATCTACATGCATGGTATATATACAATATTTCACATATTTATTACATGCATGGTATACATACAATATTTTACATATTTATTACATGCATGGTATAAATACAATATTTCACATATTTATTACATGCATTGTATACATACAATATTTTACATATTTATTACATGCATGATAAACATACAATATTTTACATATTTATTACATGCATGTATACATACAATATTTCACATATTTATTACATGCATGGTATAAATACAATATTTTACATATTTATTACATGCATGGTATAAATACAATATTTTACATATTTATTACATGCATGGTATACAATAGTTCACATACTTACATTCTGAATGAAAAAAATATATCTCCATATCTTCACATTTAATTAGCCCATGCCAATCGTTCTGGTTAATCAAACTAGAAAGTAGGCATCGGCCAGCAAAGGAAAAATACTTCTACGCCAACTTTAGAAAATCATGTGCACTGGTGCCAAAGATTGCACCTAAAATAGGAGCTACAAAATAAATCCATATGCTATTATAATTGCCTGTAGCAAGTGCTGGTCCTAGTGTGCGAACAGGATTCATTGACGCACCAGTTGATGGTCTACAGAAAGAGAGAAAATTAATATAACATTGAATTCAAATACAGAGATGATCAAATATGTTCTTTGTTTATTTGCCCTAACTTACCCTGCTATCAAAGTATTCAGCAATACTGTTAAGCCAACTGCTATCGCTGCCAACTTTTTGTTCTGAAAAAATAAATAAAAAGAAAACAGAGATTATAGTTGACAAGTGTTCAATTTAAAAAAAAAAAAAAAGTTATGAAAATAAAATCAGCATAGAGTTTGTCAGACTAACAGGTTTGGGGCCAAATGACACTGAATTAACCACAAATAACAGGATGAATGTGATCACAAACTCGAGAAAGAATGCCTGGCCGGTACTGATGGTTGGTACAGTGACTCCAGCATATTCAAAAGGACTATAAATGATCTTAAGTGCCAGCATTGCGCTGAAAGAACCCAAAACTTGAGCTGATATGTAAAAAGGGACCCAAACATATGGAAAGTCTTTGAACAGAGAAAAAGCGATGGTGACTGCTGGATTCAGATGTGCACCCGAGATGTGACCGATCGAGAAAATGACGACTGCCACTGCTATACTGGACGAAGCAGCTTTACCGATTAGGGTTTCTGCATTTGGGTACTTTGCATCTACTATCGGAGTTGCGGCTGCTCCAAATACCATGATAAATGTGCCGATGAACTCCGCTACAATCTGATAATGTATAAAAGTATACTAATTTGAGCAAATGCATCCTTTGATATGTTATTCCCAAGGAGAACTGACAGGTAAAGCCATCGGAGCACAACAGTTAGTGTTTTCAAGTGGTTTTATTAACATATATTTTTAGGCTTGGCAATTGATCATGACATATAATATAAAGGAATAAACTAGTTCATAACACCTTCTATGTACTTCCTACCTAGTTATCTACTTCATCTCAAATATAAGACGAGAGCAACACATATAGGCCCAAAAACAAATCAAACAAGATAAGTGTAGTACTATTTCTAAATTCTATATCATTAGCTATGTTTTTGTTGCAGCAAAAAATGTTTTGGCAACAAAGACAAAAATATCATTGTATCAACATCTTTCAAGGACAAGTTGGGTATATATATAGGATGAATTTCAGACATCCAAATTGAAACAAAAATAATTTGATGAACCAAAACATACAATAATACCGTTTTTATAAAAGAAGCTCTTGTATTGGAACATAATCCAAAACCAAAACATCTATTACTTTGCTCTTGTTCATGAAGGTGATCAATCATTGCTTCATGAGACATCTTTTTTTCTAGTTTGTTCTTCTTCCTCTTCTTCTTCAAACGCTTGAGGGATGTAATGCTAATTTATTCTATGTAAGCACTACTTTTTATACTGGCTGAGAATTCAGGTTTTACCATATGAAATTAAGGAACCCAATTGTTAATTATCAGTTGTCCACTCAAGTGACCTTTGTAGCAAAAAAGAAAGGTACTGCTAATGACAGCACAATAAAAAAAATAAAAGATATATAAAGACAAAAGGTTAATTAGGACAAACATGTCATCGTTATATTAATTTTTGAAAATATATAGATCAAGTATAGAAGGTATATTATTGAATGAAGAAAAGAGGTGTGCTACATTTCCGCGTGTTTTTAGTGATGACACGTGTTGATACTTCATTAGCGGATTTGTTTGAGAACTGTCAGCCAATATATTAAAAACAACAATATCATTAAAAAAAAAATTATACCTAATTTCATCCTCACTCAAATAGACATGGATATGTTACATTTTTTATGAATTTCAAAAATCTTTTGATCACTTGTTGCAAGCTAATAACAACTTTACCATCGACATTAATTCAAAGTCACTTGATGAATAACTAATTGCTTTACAAATTGTGTTAAATTTTGAGCACTCTATGCATAAGTGATACAAAAATCTACAAGTGATCGATCAGAGAAAACGTATCTATATTTTATGTCTTTACAAAAATTTATTTCAGCCCAACGAATTCTAAAAAAGTGCATTTGGAAATACAATTTATATTAATTGTACTTCAAATGCACTTCTTTATTTTCTTATACATTTGTCTTACTAAATAATTCGACGGAATCAAAAGTGATTTTACAAGTTAAAAGTTATATTGCGCGGTTTAACTTCATATTAATACATATGAAGGAATGAAAAGCAGGATTTGACGGGATGAGATTTATCGGTTAGCAACTAGGGGTATCAATGCGTACGATACAGGTAGAATGAAAGCATTTTCATATCAATACTCATTAAGAATTGATCTTACTTATACCTTACTCTTACATGTTAAGAATATTTGTCTTATCTTAACTCTACTCATACCCTTTAATTAAAATTAGTAGGTAACAAAACAGTAATGGACGAATAACGAATAATACTAATGTAGTGATTTTATTATTTTTACAAATAAACCATCAGAATATCACGTCATACATATGCAATCATAATTATTAATATAAAAATCAAAATACAAATATACAATCAATTCTAACTAATAGTTTTTTATAAAGAAGAAAAAAAATAAAATAAAACAAATATCTCTTCTAACAATTTCAGTTCATTAACTAAATAACAAAATATTCAAATAAAAAAGAAATATGATTAACATAATATTTTTCTTACAACAAAAGACGTACATTTTTTCATGATATCATTTTTAATAATATCTAATTATTGCGACGAAGGAAGAAAATTTTCTCATGAGTTTAGTTAGAGTGGATACAACGATGGATTAGTGTGGAAATATCGATATGGAAAACAAGAAAATAAATAAATCGAATATAATATATATACATTTTTATATAATTATCCGTTATCTAACAGGTATGAAATAGACTTTACTCATATCCATATCCGTTTATCTAATGAAAAAAATTTCAAGGTTTTGGAGGGGTATACCGATTGGGGGGGATACGTAATTTTGAGGTTTTGGAGGGGTATACGTGAAATTCCCCTTTTGGAATATGATAATACATTAAGCAAGCTTCATTTTGAATTTTTCATTACTAAGCATCATATCCTTTTTAATTGGCTTTTTTTTTATGTTCTCTTGCCAAATCTGACCATGTTAATATGGTGTACCATATTTTTCTCTTGAAGAATATTCGATCTTGAGTCTGCTTTGGTTTGCACTATACATCCACACATGATACCAAATTTAATAGTGAAAAATTTAGAAACAGTAGAAGTTCTGAAAATTTAAAGGAAATAAATATAAAGTAACAAACGGTACAAGATCATTTTTGTAGAATCAATCACCGAGAAAATTAGGGGAAAGAGGTACAAAAATCGGCCGGAGGTATTTTCATATTCAATTTACTTAAAATTAATCTTATTTGTATTCAATTCTTACCCATTAAATATTAAGTTAGTTATACTTTATCCTTACTCATTAATATTAAATAACAAAATAAATAATGATAATTAACACATAAATTGATTGTATATTAAACAACGATAATGTGGCTTGGTGGTGGACTCCACACGCAATTTTTTCATGTGCATCAGCTTACAAGGCAATGCACAATACGGGCATCCTTTCCACAACTCAGGGAGTCCTTTGGAAAATAAGGATACCTATGAAAGTGAAAGTGTTTATTTGGCTAATGCTGGAAGATAAAATTTTGACTCAGGAGGTGCTTTCAGTCCGCAGCTGTAACATTCAGCCCGAATGTCACCTATGTATGTCGGATAGAATGGAGACTCGTGACCATCTATTGTGGGACTGCACGTATGCACAAAGGTATTGGAGAGGACTACTTGTGCATCATAATGTGATAGCAAGAGGGTGGGATGGCATACTACAGCTATGGATATGAGGGTTGTTGACCCTGCCGATGCATAAGAGGGTGCATTGGAGTATCATATGGGCAGCAGGTGCACGAACACTGTGGCAAGGGAGAACCATAATAGTGTTATTCGGAAAGCATAAAATGATGGAAATATTTCCTGATAAATGAAACGGCAATTGAAATTGCCCAACGGGTGGAGTTCGTTTCAGAAATTATGTGTAAATAATATGTAATTAGTGTCAGTTTTAGAAACCTTGTGTAAACAAACTTTTTTTATCACTATATTTATTGGCGTTCCCATCAATTATAAAAAAAAATCTAAAAATATAGCAAATAAATAAATATATTAGATACATCATGTATCTAATATCACAAAATATAAAAAAAAATTAATAATTTTTCATCCTATTATTTTGAAGATATAAATTATTAATTGAATGAAATGACAAAATATTGTATAAATCAATTTTATCATATATTAATATCAATAGAATATATAAAATGTTGGATAATTTAATGTTAACATAAATTTTAAATAAATAAAAAATGATATGACATGTTTCATAGATCACTCTAATTATAATAATAAAATTATATATTTATATGTATAAATAAAAAAATTTATCTTATATAATTATTTTCTTAACCTATAGGATAACATGTACGAAATAGTTCTAGTTCACTCTTACATAATAAGCAAATGAAAAAAAATTCTTACCCATATTCATACACAATAAGTTAACAAAAATAAATCTTACTCATATCCGTCTTATCAAATACGATACAGTTTGAATAAACTGTTAAAATAATATCATTGACACCTATACAGTGAACTCACTGATTTACCTAATGGGGATACCAAAGATACCCATCCTAAAGCTAGTCTGACAAAAATGAGTATCCTCCAAATTAATCTTCCATCATCACTAACCTATGGATTTATATACAATACAAAACTAGCTATTATGTAATACATACATCATGATTCATTTTGAATTTTGAATTCTACCTAATTTTTCTATCTTAAAGTTAGCATTACACTAAAACAAAAATAAGTAAACTCTAATATGCCATCGTCACTAATTATTTATTGTAGAAAAAAAGTAGTTATTATGTAATGCATCCACCATAATTCATTTCTATCTCTAAATTTACTATCTTAAAGTTAGCATCACACTAAGACAAAAATAAGTAAACTCTATCTACCATCATATATCCAGCATGATTCATTTTTATTCTGAATTCTCTCTAAATTTTACTATCTTAAAGTTAGCATCACACTAAAACAAAAATAAGTGAACTCTAATATGCCATTATCATTAACCCATGAATTTATTTACAATAAAAAAAAAACTATCTATTATGTAATACATCCAACATACAGATTCATTTTTAATTCTGAATTCTCTCTATAGGTTACTATCTTAAATTTAGCATCACAATAAGACAAAAATAAGTAAATTCTAATATGCCATCATGACTAATCTATAAATTTATTTACAATAAAAAAAAAAAAACTAGCTATATATTATGTAATACATCCAACATGATTTATTTTGAATTTTGAATTATCATAAAGTTAGCATCACTCTAAGAAAAACATAAGTAAACTCTAATCAGCCATCATCACTAACCTATTAATTTATTTAAATAAAATCTAGCTATTATGTAATACATGTAGGCATCTATCATGATTCATTTTGAATTTTGAATTATCTCTAAATGTTACTATCTTAAAGTTAGCATCACACTAAGACAAAAATAAGTAAACTCTATTCTGCCATCATCACTAATCTATAAATTTATTTACAATAAAAAAAAAAAAAAACTAGTTATTAGGTAATACATCCATCATAATTCATTTTGAATTCTGAATTATCACTAAAATTTACTATCTTAAAGTTAGCATCACACTAAGACAAAAATAAATAAACTCTAATATGTCATCATCATTAACCTAAAAATTTATTTACGATAGAAAAACTAGCTATTATGTAATACATTCAGCATATATAATTCATTTTGAATTCAGAATTCTCTCTAAACTTTACTACTTGACAAAGTTGACAAAATTAATTAATTCGCTGCGCCACAAAAAAACAATATCCTTGGTATTGAGCAAATTTGAAATGAGATTCTTTATGAATATTATAATTTAGAACTATAATAGACTTTCATCTTTTTCTTTTAAAGAAAAATCTAGATTCAAGATACTAATTCAACATAGTTATTAATCTATATATACATCTAATTCATTTATGAGATCCCTCAACTTTTAATAAATGCTTGGCCGCCTAACTTTTATTTTATGAAATGCCTCATCATTCATGAGATCACTCAATTTTTATTATATTCGATTTGGCCGGTTAACTTTAATTTATGATCCCAGCTAGTAAAGTTTGATTTAATTTATTCAAATTGGCATTGTGTTCTTTATTCAACTTACAGAACAAGTCTAAATTGCAGAAAATATATTAATAATTTTTCTTCTTCAATTTTAATAAATGTTCGGATAAGTTTGTTAATTGTTAACCTTATTTCAAAACTGAGTTAATTATGTAGTTGGTGTCCCTTGCGTGCAATCCGGAGACTTTAAATCATAAGTAAATGCGACTAATTAACTTCATTCTGTTTGTCAAAATGAGAATGAAGTAAGCACACCCAATTAAACCTATATTGCATGCAATAATTTTTAGAGTTGCTTTAATTTAGAATTAATTGCTCCTTCTTTTATGAATGAAGTAATAATAATAAAGGTGATTTATGTTTCATTCTTGTAGTATATTCAAGATAATGTTCCATTCTTGTAGTATATTCAATGTGATCTGACGACCTATACTTCCTTTTGTTCCAAAGATGTGTGATGTGAATTGCTTTCATTGAAATTGTCCTCTCTTTTTTTTCTTTTTTTCTTCTTTTGTTAAGGTCAGTGAGCAAAATGATCATTAACAATTCTATTGATAAGTTAAAAGAAATTTGTTTACAAACGCCCCAAGGCATTATCCTTGGTTTCATTACAAGAAAATTGAAATAAAAGAAACACAGCCCTTGAGGATTATCCTTAGTTTAACTCTTTGTCTTCAAATATCTATATATATATATATATATATATATATATAGGATTTGGCTAATATGCTATGGGTAGCTAAGAGGCCTCCCGTGCTACGGCTCAATATTTGACTTTTCAAAATCCTAACGGTCGATCCGAACCGTTCATCTTGTTCTCTATATTAATATGTGCTTGGAGACCAAATTTTACATTTTTTGGAAAATTTTTACTATTTTTTTAGATTTATTGAATATCGCTGTTTTTTATGGTCCAGATTTGTCTGAAAAACAGCGATTTTCAATCAATCTAAAAAAATAGTAAAAAATTTCCAAAAAATGTAAAATTTGGTCTCCAAGCACATATTAATATAGAGAACAAGATGAACGGTTCGGATCGACCGTTAGGATTTTGAAAAGTCGAATATTGAGCCGTAGCACGGGAGGCCTCTTAGCTACCCATAGTACCGTAGCCAAGTCATATATATATATATATATATATATATATATATATATATATATATATATATATATATATATATATATATATATATATATATATATATATATATATATATATATAGATAGATAGGCTAATGTGCTTCCATAA
The DNA here is from genome assembly GCF_964058835.1 of Carex rostrata. Taxonomy (NCBI): domain Eukaryota; kingdom Viridiplantae; phylum Streptophyta; class Magnoliopsida; order Poales; family Cyperaceae; genus Carex; species Carex rostrata. The sequence continues at coordinate 1,836,341 of NC_135948.1, read as the reverse complement.
GCACTTGGCCCGAAGTGCTGCCACCCCATTTTCGATTTTTCAAAATCCAAACAGTCGATCCGAACCGTTCATCTTGTTCTCCATATTAATATCTGCTTGGAGACCAAATTTTACATTTTTTGGAATTTTTTTGCTATTTATTAAGCCACTTTGAAAATCGCTGATCCAACGGTGGCTTGCCAAACAGTAAAATCAGGGGTTCACCGTTGGATCAGCGATTTTCAAAGTGGCTTAATAAATAGCAAAAAAATTCCAAAAAATGTAAAATTTGGTCTCCAAGCAGATATTAATATGGAGAACAAGATGAACGGTTCGGATCGACTGTTTGGATTTTGAAAAATCGAAAATGGGGTGACAGCACTTCGGGCCAAGTGCTTATGGAAGCACATTAGCCTATCTCTCTCTCTCTCTCTCTCTATATATATATATATATATAGGGTCCGGCTAATTTGCTACCGGCACCATTTTAGCCGGAGGTGCTGCCGTCCATTTTTTTATTTTCTGATGTCCAAACAACAAATCTAAACCATTAGATGTTTAATCTATATTATAATCTACTTGGATACCAAATTTTACATTTTTTTGAATTTTTTTTACTATTTATTAAGCTAGTTTGAAAACCGCTGATTTCAATGCTGCAGAAATTTACTGAAATCAGCGGTTTTCAAACCAGCTTAATAAATAGTAAAAAAAATTCAAAAAAATGTAAAATTTGGTCTCCAAGTAGATTATAATATAGATTAAACATCTAACGGTTTGGATTTGTTGTTTGGACATCACAAAAATAAAAAAAAGGGCGGCAGCACCGCCGGCAGCAAATTAGCCACAGCCTATATATATATATAGAGTAAGGCTTGGGTGCTATGGATAGCATAGAGGTCTACGGTGCTACGGCTCAATATTCGAGTTTTTAAAATCCTAACGGTCGATCCGAACCGTTCATCTTGTTCTCCATATTAATATGTGTTTGGAGACCAAATTTTACATTTTTTGGAAATTTTTTACTATTTTTTTAGCTAGGTAGAAAATCACTTGATCTAAAAAATTCTGCACCATTCAGATATTTTATTTTCTACCTATCTAAAAAAATAGTAAAAAATTTCCAAAAAATGTAAAATTTGGTCTCCAAACACATATTAATATGGACAACAAGATGAACGGTTCAGATCGACCGTTAAGATTTTGAAAACTCAAATATTGAGCCGTAGCACCGTAGTCCTCTATGCTATCCATAGCACCCAAGCCTTACTCTATATATATATATATATATATAGGGTCCGGCTAATTTGCTGCCGGCAGCATTTTAGCCGGAGGTGCTGCCACCCTTTTTTATTTTTATGATGTCAAAACAACAAATCCAAACCGTTAGATGTTTAATCTATATTATAATCTACTTGGAGACCAAATTTTACATTTTTTGGAATTTGTTTACTATTTATTAAGATGGTTTGAAAACCGCTGATTTCAGTAAATTTCTGCAGCATTGAAATCAGCGGTTTTTAAACCAGCTTAATAAATAGTAAAAAATTTCAAAAAAATGTAAAATTTGGTCTCCAAGTAGATTATAGTATAGATTTAACATTTAACGGTTTGGATTTGTTGTTTGGACATCACAAAATAAAAAAAAATAAAAAAGGCTGGCAGCACCGCCGGCAGCAAATTAGCCACGGCCTATATATATAGATATATATATATATTCCTTACACCCACTTTTTTTTAATCCCTAATTATTCTCGTCTACTTTTTTTTGATGAATATCGAATCTAAAATTACGAACGTTTTCTGTTCGATTTTATCTTTCAAATGAGATCCATTGTAAAGTATTTTTGAATTACATTTATGTCGCCTTTTTTTATTGGAACTAGGTCTAAAGGTTTCCTATGCTAGGTTTAAAGGTTTCATATGCTATGTATAAAGACTGCAATTTGACATAAATTTTAAATGATTTACATGAGTATTTTAAAGATTGTAGACATAAATTTAAAGTGCCTATGGATTTTTACTATAAAAAAAATGATAAGTTATATGTATGGCCCAAGGGGCTTGATACAAGTATTTTAAAGGGTTGTAGATGGAGGTTTAAAGACTTGAGAAACAAAATTTAAAGTGCTATAGACTTTTACTGTATTTTTTTTTGGTTAATTTACATGTAAGATTTAAATGTTTGCCACGAGTATTTTAAAGGATTGTAGAAAAATATTTAAAGGCTGAGAAACAAAATTTAAAGTGCCTCCGATTTTTTATTGTAGAAAAAAAACAGCGACACAAATATAACTCAAAAGTATTTTAATCATGGTTCTCATTTGAAAGATAAAATCGAGTAAAAAACGTTCGTGGTTTTAGATTTGCAAAATTTATCACAGATCATCAGAAAAATAGACGGAAATTATCGGAGAAAAAAAAGAATGAGTGAAAGAAATATTTCTATTTTTGGTTTGGAGACAAAAATAATTAAGAATTGAACTAGTTAGATTTTAGAATTTAAAGACTTGTAGACAAAATTTTAAAGGTTTGCTAGTAGTATTTTGAAGGATTGTAAACAGAGCTTTAAAAAGTTGGACATGAACATCGGATAAGACACTAAACAAGAGTTCGAGGTGTTTTCAGATATTGGATTTTGGGGCAACTAGTTCATCCTTTTGTTTTATTTTATTTTAGGGTTTGGATGCGCATGATATCCGTAGAAACATGAAGTCCTGTGCTGAGGTTCAAAAAAATGGATTGAGGTGGAAGTTGGATTTAGATAAGCAAAATTGTAGTTGTAGAACATAGCAACACTACAAGGTCTTGTTCATGCGGCGTCGTTCATCGCCTCAATTAGAAATACAAGCTGGAAATCTATGTCAATTAGAAATACATTGCTCGAAAAAGTTTTATGATTTTTTTCATGTGGATGAGCTATGATCTAGATTATGATTTTTTTTTTTTTTCTCACCAATACTGAAAAAGTTTAACATGAAGGCCTCGAATCTAAAGAATCGCATCATAAGAAGATACACATCTGTACAAGTTCAGGATAAATTTTGCTATGAATTTCAGGTTAAAAAAAAAAAAACTGTACCGATTCTTACACAAAATTCTGGAGTGCGAACACATTTGGGGCTTCGATAAATGTGTTTCCTAACTTGGTAAAAAAATCTGATCTTTGTTTCGATCCTGGAATGCAAGAGTACAATTGGGCCTTCAAGGCCCAATTACTACTTCAGACGGACTTATTGGAAAAAAGAAAATTACTATAAAGCTGTCCGAATTTTAGATCTGTTCTGCGGTTCTACCACCTTCAAATAGGGGTGCAAACGGATCGGATATTATCTGACTGTATTTGAATCCGTATTTAAAACTATAAGAAGATACACATCTGTCCGAATTTGAAAGTTTTACGTGATTCTTTTTATAGGGCTTAGCGCTGCCGCTGAGCCCATAATATACTGGTGTAAACCAGTCGGGCCCAACCCGTTAGTCCAGAAGATCCATTTTAGAGGTCATTCTAACAAAACTGCATGTTTTGATGTTGTTATCAACTTTTAAGAGAAAAATTAGCTAGCCGATATAATTGTCAAAATCGTCTGAACAGAACCTTTAAAAATAACCAGCTAAAATTAATATATACAATAATCACACATTTATTTGAGTAAGTATAAAAAATCAAGTCACTCAATTATTCAATATTCACTAAAAAAATTTCCATTTAGATTTTGAATCTGTAGCTTCTCAAATGAAAGATATTGTATTTGTCATTAGATCAAAGATGAGTTCTCAATAATTTTTTTTTTTTTTTGTAAAAATTGAATCTGCATATTTTTATTGTCATCTATACTATAATATGCCTTCGATTCAAAAATTACAACGTAAATTATTAAAACTATTTAAGTATTTAATTAATAGATACAAATATACATTAAAAAAAATTGCTACTCGAGACATTTCAGGTTGGACCGTTAAAAAGAAAAAAATCTTCGAAAACAAAGGTAAGGCTCTGATGGAGTTTTATTTCAGCATAGGGTTACAAGGAGAGCGTCTCTTTAACGACGTCTCTGAATTTGAAACTCTAGTCGCCCATCCACGCGTCCACCTCTCTGCCTCCGTCGGTACAGCCATCCACGTGTCCACCTTTCTGCCTCCGTCAGTACAGCCTAGCATTCTTCGCTAACACAGCACTCCATTCTTCTGTCTTGTACGCCGCCGCCTCCTCTACTAGAAGTAAATATCGAATTGAATGTAAACAGCTAATTAGACTTAAATCCATTAGCTAATTAAATACTTAATAAAAAAATGATTTAATAGAGACGGACTCAGAATTTTCATCTAGAGACAAAAAAATATCGAATCAAGTTTAAATAGCTTATTGAATTTAAACTCATTAACTAATTCGGTACTCGATAAGAAAATAATGTTTTGACTTATATTTTTCAATGCTCTGACTTATAATTTTTGATACTTTAAGTTATAATTTTAATTATCAATCATAATTCAATAAATTTATTTTGATTTTAACACTAAATTTAACTAGAATTACAAATCAAACATCTAAATTGAGGCAAAAAAATTTCCAGAGAGGAGCAAAGTCGATCGGTTGATAGATCACCACTAAAACTCGAAATCCAGAAAGGGACTGCTACCCCCTGTTATACTCTGGGTCCGCCCTTGTGCTTTAACTTATATTTTTCAATGCTCTGACTTGTAATTTCTTATGCTTTAACTTATAATTCTAATTACCAATCATAATTCAAAAAATTTATTTTTATTTTAACACTAAATTTAACCCGAATTACAAATAAAACATTTAGAGGGAGGCATAAAAATTTTCAGAAAGAGACAAAGTCGATCAGTACCGATAAATCACCACTAGAACTCAAAATCCAGGGCGGGAGCAGCTGCCCCCCTGTTACATGCTGGGTCCTGCCATTGTTTACTTTTTTCGTCTCTAAACCTTAAACCGTCGTCTTTAACCCTTAATCCATCTCTAAATTCTAACTCCTACATTCTCCCTACCTCTAAACCGGTTATACCAAAACCCTATACGATGTTAGGGGAGGCTGCGTTCTGCACCGACCTCGCCCACCCACCACCCTAAAAATATATATGTTCTAGATGCATTATCCTTCTTGTCATTGGTCAACTAGTGCAACAAAGAGCAAAAAGATGAGAGAGGAAATTGGTGACCACTTGGAGTCGGTTCGCTAAATGTTGTGATGTTATTGTATTGTGTTGTGTTGTTAGATGATTTAGCTGATGTGTTATTGATATTGAGATGTTTTTTAGATTTGAATATGGTGATGTTGTAGTAGATATGAAAGGATTGATGTAATTTTATTTTGTTTAATAAAAATTATACTTAACAACAACTATCAAGATCACACAAAAAGAGAGAGAGAGAATAAAAAAAAGAAATGAAATCAAAAATAAGGCTGCACTAAAGACAATAGAGAGCTAATGAAAAACGTGGAACAATTCTATAAACTCTAAGGATAGAGCAAGAATAGCACTATTCTTTTGAGCTATTCAATCTTTGGATGGAGCAAGAATAGCACTAATCCACTATTCTTTGTTTGTCTTATATGGATTAGCTCACTATTCTACTAACACAACTAATTAAAAGTTGAGTTAGTTACTATTCTTAAACTTAAGATTAGCTCTATTCTTACTATATTCCTTGTTTCATCCAAACGTAGCCTATAATAAAAAATTTGAATCATCTCCGGTACGAATTTGTATCCTCTTAGGTACCTGACTCAAGACAATTGAAACATATCTCAATTTACTCTCAGCCAGTGCCTATTCAGATAGCACAGGGAGACCAGTTTATTGTGTTTTGAGATTCGTGCCAAGTTAAAAAAAACAGTCTTGAATCATCCGTTTCAATTGTACTCAATCATGTAACCTAAGAGAACGTGAATTCCTCCGGTATGTATAATTTTAAATTTAAACTGTTCTTTAGTTACAGTACGATTCTCAAAACCAGACCTCTTATGTTTAATTTGATACCAAATTTCAATCACTAGGTTGGAAATTAATCTAATTGGATTCGATCCGGTACTTTGGATGCGGTACTATTGAGTAGGTATTGTGGTAATAGAGTTGGAAGCATGAGAAATCGGGCCTGGGATTCAAATGCGAATCATGTTGATGTAATAGCATAAATAATCTTGTAATACATTAGGAACGGATGTTGTAAACACATTTATTAATACAATCTTGGTAGCATCCACCAAATTCTAAAAAAAAAAAAATCCACAACAATCACGACCGTCCAGTTTAGTTAAAACTGGAGGTGAGCCCGTTACCCGTCTCCATTATCCGCAACTTTTGTTGGCTAAGATGTATCGTCACTTCTAGCTAAAAGATGGAACGTGTCTGTTGGTAATTGGTACATAGTAATCTTAATTTCAAAGAAACGGTGCTGCAGTTATTTGACAGGTACCAGTCTATCATGTCATGAAAGTACCATTATTATAACTTTTTTGTCGTTTGGTGGTGAAAAGCGATATTTTTTTTCCTACCATCTTTGAATAAAAAAAAAACCAAATCCAATAGTCACTATTTTTAAGAAAATTCCATAATTATTGTGTTCGTAGATATAATCTGTATAACCAACCGACTAAAAGATGTGAAATCCAGTGAAATTAATATTTGCACAGATATATTTGGTTGTACTGTACAGAACTGTACATGCGCAACCAACATATCATAGGATGAGGAGGGTTCAAATGCCTCCATGTTTTTGTGCCTCCATCTCCCTCCATCATTTTCAAAGTTCAAACAGTCGATCCGAACCGCTCAACCTAAACTCCATACTAAAATATGTTTGGAGACCAAATTTTATATTTTTAGGAATTTTTTTACTATTTTTTTAGATAGGTAGAAAAATACTGTTTTTAGATGGTTCAGATTTACTGATTTTGTACCTATCTAAAAAAATAGTAAAAAAATTCCTAAAAATATAAAATTTGGTCTCCAAACATATTTTAGTATGGAGGTTAGGTTGAGCGGTTCGGATCGACTGTTTGAACTTTGAAAATAATGGAGGGAGATGGAGGCACAAAAACATGGAGGCATTTGAACCCTCCTCTTATATGATTTATATCTGCACATCTGGTAACTTTGAAATTTTCTCAAAAAAAAAATTGATTATTGGTTTTTTTTTTTTTAGAAGACGGTATGAAAAAGAAATTCGGGTTATTAAGTTGTACCGATAAACGAGATAGTACCTTGAGTTTTATGGATGTCAATGGTTACAATATAAGCGTTTTCATATACATACTCACTAAGAATTTATCTTATTTATATTTTATCCTTATCAATTAAGAATTGATTTTATCATACTCTACTTTTACTCATTAAATTATACAGTAATAAAACAGTAGCGGGTGAATTACAGATAATATATATTAATACATAATTAATTTTATTATATTTTACAAATAAAATATACTCATTCATTTTACAGATATACAATCACATAACTAATAAAAAAAACAGATGCAAAATCAATTTTAACTATCTTTTTTTTTTTTTTTATAAAGCAATAGAATTCAAAAGCACGAATATCTCTTTGTACAAATTCAATTATTTAACTAAATAACAAGACATACAATTAAAAGTAATATGTTTAATATTTTTCTTATATTAAAAAACATATACAAAATAACGAAAATACATGACTAAGTATTGCTCAAATATATATTATCATATGAAATATCAGACAAATAATTTTCACCATGACTAAGTATTGCTCAAATATTATTATATATATATTTTTATATATGATAATAGATACATAGTTCTTGTACTCTTACTCATTTAGCGAACGAGAAAAAATATTTATTCATATTCATATCTGATAAGCTAACAAATAAAAATCTTATCCATATTTATTTTATCAAATACCATGTAAATAGTAAAGTGGTTAAAAGGATATCATTGACACCCGGAGTTGAGTTGTTGTCTCTATACACTACGTGTAATATGAAACAAAGGAAAGTACCGTGCGTATTTGGATCATTTCTATTATTAAAAAAAAACTATATAAATGGATAAAAAAAAAACAAAATTCGTTATCATGTGGTACGTCAGTAGAAATTGATACAATTGGAACGTGTGGAAGAAAAAGAACTAAGAGTGAAATCAAATTGAAAAATCATGAATTTTCACCGGTTGAGATATCTATTTTTTACATGTCAAACTCACATCTGTCTTTCATACATCTACTCTGGAAAATAAATAGCATGTATTTGGATTCCAAACGGAATTGCTGAAATATCAATTTCTGTTGTCTTATCATGTTTTTCTTCTCAATATTTATGGTGACATGATGATTTATAAAGACTTAATTTATGATATTTCATTGCATTATTTATTGTGGAGCCAAGTAGGAATGTTGAATCAGATCGGAATATTTTTTTTTTCTTGCAAAATTAAATTAAGATAAAAAATAATGTAAAGTATTAAAGTATTAAATTTTACTTTGAAGCAAAACATAGTCAATTTGCGCCCCCGTCCCCCTTCAAAATGGGGCCGCATATTGACTTGAAAACTCTAGTATTTTTCAAATTCCACAAATTATGGTATTTGTTTTTTGGACAATAGTATTAATAAAATTTTCGGTCTTTGCTGTGCTCTGCCCATACTTCTTACATTTTACAAATAAAATAATAAAAACAACCATTGCATTTGAATATTTTCTCTGCATAAACATACAAAACTATTTCATGAGAATTAGGCCTTCAAATTCAACTGCTAAAATATTCCTATATCAATATGTTTATACAAGCTCTTGACGCACATATTTTGAAAACAAAATTGAAATGTGTTAATATTTTATGTGGTTCATAAAAATTATATCAATATAAGTTTTAAAAATAAATCAAATTAAGGTAGATTTGTTAAAACTACAAATATTTGAATTTCCATCAAATAAATATAATGTACACTACAGCAGATCCTACTATCTGCGACCGGTGTTAGCGCCGATCACTGATACAGTGGTCGCTTGAATTTGGATGAAAATCTTGTTTTTTTTGGGAGAAATTGAATATCCACGACCGGCTTTAGCACCGGTTGCTGATACCGGTCGCTAATGCTCCTTTTTTGCTGTAGTGGTATGAATGCATCGAGCCATTAAAAAAATACGAACAAGAAAGTTTGATACTTTACATGAATATATCAACGTGGTGATCAGTCATATATTGACGCAACTACTTCTGCTCCGGTGAGAAAATCATCGTCAGCGGAGCACCCTAAAATATCAACAATTAACATAAATTAATTATACACAAATATCATAATCATATATCCACTCATGCGTTACTAATTGTAAAAGCAGTAACATATATATATATAATATTCCAGAGGTACGTTCAATTTGATGAACTAAGAGGTCTCGAGTAATGGTTCTTTAATTATGTTCTAATTTTTCGCATCTCTAGATTGCTTTCTCAAAAAAAAAAAAAAATTCTAGATTGAAGAAACTTTTTTTTGTTTAGAGATTGAAGAAACCACACAAAAGTGCCACTATGGAAATCCAAATCCTCCGACAGACTTGTAGACATATTATCAATTAAATATGACAAATCACTGACAAATGAGCTCTCTTACATGAAATTGGTCTCCCATATAATTGTTTCCCATTTCCACCTCATGATTTCCCAAACACACGGCTGCAGAATATGTGGAAGAATAGAGAATCTGGCGTACCTATTAATTAGCGTCAAGAGAAAAGAAACATAGACGCAACTAATATGTCCTAACTTGATTATATTTTAATATGATATGTAAATTATTTTTTTTAGATGTGATGTGATGTGATTAGAAATAATTACTTGATGTGAATGATTGTGGTTATTCTGTAATTAAACGTGATGTGACAAGTCATATTTAATTATTGTTTTTAAATTTTCAACAAATATACTAAAAATAAATAAATAAAAACTGTTATACAATAATTATAGTTAATAAATAATGTTGAAAAAATTAATTAGTTATGTATAGTGTGTTGTAGAACTTGACAAATTTGTATGCTCTATATTAACTCACGATACATTAATAGATCTGGACCGTCCGATTGAGATCCGCCATAATATTAAGCTCATAGGCGGGGGGATGGATTGGCTTCGATTCTAATCAGACGGCTGGCATGTAATGTGACATGAACTGATATACGTAACATGATCTGTTGTGACGTGCTCGTAATGTGGCATAATATCAGTGATAACGACGTGACTAATTTCACTCAATACAACCATCAGCTATCTCATGACCTCATATGAATATGTATCCTCTGCATAACTTATCATTTGAGTTAATGCTTATCGGCTATCCAATTAGAATCCGAATCAATCTAGTTCAGAATAAATACACGAGATCTCTTTAATTTTCATGTCAATATGGATCAGATGGTTCTGATTTATTCTATATTAACTCAAAGTTTGAGTTAATGCAGAGAATAACCCCGCATTATGCTGACATGTCATATAATTTACTTACTCTTTAGTAGGGGTGATTAATGAGCGAGCATGAGCGAGTTAGGGTATGCTCATGCTCGCTCATTAAGTAAATGAGCGAGTTGTTAATGAGCGAGTTTAAATGAGCGGATAAATGAGCGAGTTGTAAATGAGCGAGCTTTTTAATAAGCGAGTTATGAGCGGCTCACGAGTTATGACTTATGACTCATAACATAATTATATAATGTGCTCACGCATAACAAAATTTGTTAAAAGTCATCATAACAAAATCCAATAAATTGTCATAATTCATTTAAATGAGCGAGTTGTTATGACTATTACTTGTTTTGGACTTTAGGCGGAGGTTTTGGTTCTGCCGATTTACAAAAAAAAATGAATATGAAACTATGAATATTAGTATATTACACATGATTAAATGTTACATTGTGCTCACTATATTACACAAGATTAAATATGAAACTATGCTCACTATCTATCAATCTTAATAAGGCAAGCTTGATGTTACACATAATTACATAGGATTAAATATGGCAGGGATTAGATGTGGCAAATTCTTAATGAGCGAGTTATGAGCGAGTTGGGACATGCTCATGCTCGCTCATTAAGTAAATGAGCGAGTTGTTAATGAGCGAGTTTAAATGAGCAGATAAATGAGCGAGTTTAGGCGAGCTTTTAATGAGCGAGTTATGAGCGGCTCACGAGTTATGAGCGATTTACTCACCCCTACTCTTTAGTCTTTACAAGTGAGGCACAGGAGAGGATGTCACTGGCTAAAATTAAGCTACATTATTATTTAACCAATAGAAATTGTTCAACTTGATAGTTAGCAAGACACGGTGTACGTACTTAGTGAACAGTTTTTTTGAGTGAGAGAAAAATCTTATTTGGACCATTTTGTCCACGTTTTAGAGAGAAAACTAATAAAGTAATGGTTTACTTTTTTAATAGACACCTATTAATTAGATATTATCAATTGATGATCTGATGATTCATTCTTTATTTCACAATCAATCCTAATTGCTTTTTTCGGCAATAAAAAAAAAAAAAAAGTTGCTGCATGATAAAATAAATTCCTGCTTTGAATTTCGTGTGCCATTTCTATTTCTTCAACGAGAGTATTGTCAATTCTCAATTATCTAAACAAAGATAATTTATAATATTTAGTCAATTTTATTTTGAAAAGTAACATATATAGGTCATTTTCTCACCTCAGAATTGTACGATAGTTTCTTTGTGAGCAAATTAAGGTATCCTTTGATGTTTGACAATCTAGAGCACAAATAAAAAAAAATCAGCACGTTAACGATTAGCATTTTGATGCTTGACAGGTTAGCAAATTTATTAGTTATGTTTTTCTTCACCTCGGATACCTGACAGTCTTATAAACTATAACTAAAGTTTAGCATTTTGATAATAAAATTATAATATGACATGATAAGAAATAAAACAAAAAAAATATTACATTTGAAAATGGTTTATAAGATTTAACTATTTTTTATTTTTCCTTTATTTATTTACATAATTTTTGTTTAATAGAAGAATATCGATGAGTTAGCAATTCCATTTGAACAAGATCGAGGCCAAAAAATTTGAATTACTCAATTTCAAGTACAAAACTCACGACGAACTACTCAATGGCGTTAGAGTATTTTACTCAGTTAAAGGATATGAATTATCTATTTGTTGTTCAAAGTCAGAGCAATATGTTATTTTATAATGTAGTAGAGATGGTAAATATTGTGATGCGCGGGGTGTGCCTTTAGTTGAAAGAGAAAAGATAACATGGACACGTCGGATCAACTGTCCTTTTAAAATTAAGGGCAAAAAGGTGGATGAAGGAATTTGAATAATTAAATTACTCAAAAAAATAGAATATTTATACATTTTTTCTATTTGGATCATAATTGCATAATGCAGAAAAAAAAAAACGAAGATAGGTACTTTGTATTATTTTAAGTTTGCAGATTCTAAATAAAAAAAAAAAGGGAGGTGCTATTCTAAGGGCAATAATTTTAATAATGAGAGCTGAGAGAATATTTTTTATACTAATACCCACTTTGCTCTTCTTTCTTAATACTATATATGGATGGATGCATAATTAATGGATAACAACTAATGAGAAAATTATCTCAAATATCTTTCATCTGTTTTTTTACATAATGAATGGAAACGTACCAATCCTTCCTAATCAGTATATCTGCCATATCATTTACAACATTTATTGGCAAAAACCTGGCCTGTTCTTGAAAACCCCGTCAATTAAGATTATGTATGACCCTATTTTGAGTTTATCTCTAGATAAAATGAAAATTATACATAATTTTTGGTTGGGATTCGAAGGATAGAAGGTTCTAATATTTGGGATAACGATGCCGTATGGACTATGGAGAGCTTCAGGAAATGTGGTATGAGCTGATGTGTGCACTTGGCTTGATCATTTCATTTTCGGCTAGCGTTTTAACAGATGATGTGAAATGAAACCTAAGGACATTTGAGTTGCAAAAAAAAAGTTTGGAAACCAATCAAATTAAAATTTCATTTTAATTAACGTCCTCATTATATATTTATAAATTTTATAATGTATTACAAAGTTTATAAATATTTATAATGAGGTTGTTAATTAAAATACAATTTTAATTTGATTGGTTTCGAACTTCTTTTTTCTTTTTTTCAACATAAATGCCCTTAAGTTTCAATTTATATATCGTTGTATCATGAATCAAACAATATAATCGGATATGTAAATGTTGTAAATGACATAACAAATATACCAGCTAGGAAGGATTAGTTTCCATTCTATATGTACAGCAAAAAAAAGATGAAAGATATTTGAGATAATTTCCTCTTTAGTTATCCATTAATTACGTATTCATATATAGTATTAAGAGAGAAGGGCAAAGTGGGCATTAGTATAAAAAATATTATCTCAGCTCTTATTATTGAAATTATTGCCCTTAGAATAGCACCTCCCAAAAAAAAATGTGCTGATAATTATTTGATGCTAATCAAGTTGCTCGCAAAAAAAAAAATTAAAATTTCATAATTTCTTGTTTAGAGTGCATATTTTACAAAATCTATAAAAGTACATTATTAAAAAATAAAAAAAGGCTGTAAATATATTTTTAACAATAAAAGGTAATACAACATTCAGAATTTTAGCATGTATACCTTTAAATTAATTTGAAGAATAAATTTTCATTATAGTCCATTAATGCAGATGGTCCGTTAGTATACTGCTTTATTAATTTCCTTTTCAAACGTGGACAAAATAGTTTAAATAAAAAGTTTCTCTCATCTCATTGCTGCTTTGAGTCAAAATCCGCACCTAAGTCGGGTCATTCCCGACAAGTTAAAAAAATAATAATAAATAATATCCGTACCAAATACATCAGATGTGATTTTTTAAGAATTACATGATCCTGTTATTACAAAGAGGAGGGTTCAAATGCCTCTATGTTTTTGTGTCTCTATCATGCCTCCATCTCTCTTTATTATTTTCTAAGTTCAAACAGTCGATCCGAACCGCTCAACCTAACTTCCATACTAAAATATTTTTGGAGACCAAATTTTATATTTTTAGAAATTTTTTTATTATTTTTTTAGATAGGTAAAAAAAATACTGTTTTTAGATGGTTCAGATTTACTGATTTTGTACCTATCTAAGAAAATAGTAAAAAAAATTTCTAAAAATATAAAATTTGGTCTCCAAACATATTTTAGTATGGAGGTTAGGTTGAACGGTTCGGATCGACTGTTTGAACTTTGAAAATAATGAAGAGAGATGGAGGCATGATGGAGATACAAAAACATGGAGGCATTTAAACCATCCACTATTACAAATTCATTCATTCTTCATCTGTTTTGAAATTTGTACATAGAAAATATCAGGGTCATGTGATTTTCAAAAATCACAGCAGATTTGTTTCCTGTATCTCCTAAGTGAGTCAACATATTACACGTAAGCGAGTCGACAACATATTACACGTACACTTCATGTATAAACTATTCAAAGATACCTTTCTTCTCGGATCTCCTCTCTCTTCCTTTTTTGTCTCTTTCTTTATTTTTTCATTTTCTTTACTTTCCTTTCCTTTGTGTCGAAGTCGAACTCCTGCTGGTGTGTGTAGGGGTGTCAATGGGTACGGTACGGGTCGGATGGAGACATTTTCATACCCATACTCATTAAAATTGATCTTACCCATACCCATTAAAAATTGATCTTACCCTACCCTACCCTTACCCGTTAATATAATTGGGTAACGAAACGATAGCGGGTGAATAACGGATAATACTAGTATAATAATTAGTTTTATTATATTTTACAAATTAAACATCAAAAACTCATTCATTTTAACACATATATAATTGCATTTCTAATAAAAAATAAAATAAATGTGCAATCAATTCCAACTAAATTATTTTTTATAAAGAATAAAAATTTAAAAACACGAATATACATTTAAGTGGGTTGAAAATTGAATTGAATATATATTTGGATTTTATAATTACCCTATAGGGTAACGGGTACGAAATAGTCATTACCCATACCCTTATCCATTTATTTAACGAAAAAAAATTCTTACCCATACCCATATCCAATAAGCTAACGAAAAAAAAACCTTACCCATACCCGCCTTATCGAATACGATACGGGTCGGGTAAACGGCTAAAAAGGTACCATTGACACCCCTAGGTGTGAGGCCCATGTCCAGTTATACGATGTTTTATTAATTAAATTAATTGCTTAAATCTTACTTCACTTTTGTTGATTTTCTATGAACACATCCTTTAAACATACAAATATATGCAGTAGTATTGCATATTTACATGCTGAAATTTAAAATATATCTTCATATATATCTTCTCATTTAATTAGCCGATGCCAATCATTCTTCTTCAAACTAGAAAGTAGGCATCAGTCGGCATGCATTTACACCTTAAAATAAAAAATAATAAAAAATCCCAAGAGGAAAAATACATCTACGCCAACTTCAGAAAATCATATGCACTGGTGCCAAAGATTGCACCTAAAATAGGAGCAACAAAATATATCCATATTCTGTTATAATTGCCTGCAGCAAGTGCTGGTCCTAGTGTGCGAACAGGATTCATTGACGCACCAGTTGATGGTCTACAGAAAGACAGAAATGATGTAACATTATATTCTTACACAGAGATGATCAAATTGAGTTAAAAGCTTTGTTCTTTGTTAATTTGCACTAACTTACCCTGCTATCAAGGTATTCAGCAATACTGTTAAACCCACTGCTATCGCTGCCAACTTTTTGTTCTAGAAAAACAAAAAAGAAAACAGAGATTATAGTTAATAAGTGTAAAATAAGAAGTTATAGAAATTAAATTAGCATAGATCTAGAGTTTGTTAAACTAACAGCTTTGGGGCCATATGACACTGAATTAACCACAAATAACAGGATGAATGTGATCAGAAACTCGAGAAAGAATGCCTTGCCGGTACTGATGGTCGGTACAGTGACCCCACCATATTCGAAAGGACTATAAATGATCTTAAGTGCCAGTGATGCGCCGAAAGAACCCAAAACTTGAGCTGATATGTAAAAAGGCACCCAAACACATGGAAAGTCTTTGAACAGAGAAAATGCGATGGTGACTGCCGGATTCAGATGTGCGCCCGAGATGTGACCGATCGAGAAAATGACGATTGCTACTGCTATACCTGATGAAGCAGCTTTACCAATTAGAGTTTCTGAATTTGGGTACTTTGCATCTACTATCGGAGTTGCGGCTGCTCCAAATACCATGATAAATGTTCCGATGAACTCCGCGACAATCTGATAATGTATATAAGTTCACTAATTTGAGCAAATGCAACCTTAATTTGATGTGTTACTCCAAAGAGAACTGGTAAGCTAACCATCGTAAAACAAAAGTTGGTATTTGCAAATGGTTTTATTAACTTATATTTTTAGACTTGGCAATTGATTATGACATAAAGGAATAAACAATTTGATAGAACCATCTATGAAATTCCTAGTTATCTGCTTCGTCTCAATTATAAGACGAGATCTAGAGCAACTCACAGGCCCAAAGACAATCTTCCAAGATAGGGAAGTGTATATTTCTAAAATCTATATTGGCTATGTTTTTGTTTCAGCAAGAAAATGTTTTGGCAAGAAAAAAAAACAAAAAATCATTGTATCAACATAATTCAAGGACAAGTTGGGTATATAGAATGAACTTATTTGATGAAACAAAACTAGCAATACCATACCATTTTTATAAAAGAAGCTCCTGCTTGGGAACATAATCCAAAATCACAACATATATAACTTTGCTCCGTTGCATGAAGGCGATCAAGCAATATTTCTTCATCAGCCATCTTTTTTTCTAGTTTCTTCTTCTTCTTCTTCCTCTTCTTCAAACCCTTGACTCTTGAGGGATGCTTATTCTATGTAATTTCTTTTTATGCTGGCCGAGAATTCAAAGAGGTTTTACCGTATGAAAGGAACCCAATTGTTAATAACTTTCAGTTGTCAACTCAAATGACCTTTGTAGGACAAAAAGAGGGGAATGCTAATGACAGCGCAATAAAAAAATAAAAAAAAAAAGTTATAAGGACAGACATCTCAATGTTTATATTAATTTTTGAAAATATCTTGGTTAAGTACAGAAGGTATAATATTCAATGCAGAAGCAGAAGTGCAGAACAGCTTTACGAGTGCATATTCTCTGAGATATCTCATATTTTGCGTGACCGATGTGTCCGGTGCCTATTCGGAAGTGACGTAGGGGCCAGTATTATTTGAGCTTTGAGATTCGCGCAGAACGTATTGTAAGGTTGAAATTTTTCAAAAAGTCACGCAAAATATGAGATATCTCAGAGGATACGAATTCCTACTTTACCGAGTGCTATTAGGGATGACACGTGTTGATAGTTCATTCATTATCGGATTTGTTCAAGAACTGCCAACTAGGGGTGTGAATGACAATTTCGCTTTCTCTGAGATATCTCATATTTTGCGTGGCTTATTGGAAAATCACAACCGTTAAAATATGTTCTGCACAAATTTCAAAGCTCAATTAATACTGTCTCCTGCGCTAACCCCGAATAGACTCCAAACACGTCGGTCACACAAAATATGAGATATCTGAGAAGATACACACTCGTGAATGATACGTTTTACTATTTTATCCGATCCGTACTGTATTCAACAGTATTGAATACAAACAATTTTTCTTTCCATTTAACTTATCGGTACGGATAAAGATGAAGATATTTTTTCGTTATAATAAATTAAAAATAAAAATTATAAAATTATATAAATAGTTATATATATTGAGTAAAACTAGCGTGATCTTAAGCTCATCAACGTATTTAATGAGCTTAACTCCAAAATATATTATATTTATTTCAAATGACAAATTTAAACGGTTGAAATATATCTACTTTACAAGTGATGAATTTACATGTAAATATTTTAAAATTTTGAATTATTTTAGTATAAAGTCAAGTGGTCAAAATTAGAAGGTTTATAAATTAATTTTAGTGCATTTATTTTTTAACATTTTTTGATCACTTGACTTTATACAAAATTAATTCAAAATTCTAACAACTTTACATGTAAACAATGTTGTAAATAATGGTATGCGGTCATCGGACGGACGGGGTACCACTAAGCGATTAATCGGTATGCAGCCGATTAATTGGAATTATGCGGACAATTTAACGTTTTTATTAAATTTACGTATATATATCATAATTTATTTAACTCATTAAACTTATCAAATAAACTTAATTTAACTTAATTTCATTATTATAACATGACACTGCATTTTTTTTAACGCATAAGCACTTTACATGTGTCAGTAACACATTTATTTAATGAAAAAATAAATTCAAGAGTTAAATTTTTTTTCAAATAATAACTTAGTTTCATAAATTAATATGTCGTACTAATTGAAAAAAATTACATCAGTAATTAGTAAGAAAATATGTGATAAATAAATAGAAGAATAATTAATCAATTTTAAAGTAAGTAAGAAGAAAAAACATATATAAAAAATATTGAATGTATGTCCAAGTACAAACAAAACTACAATACATGATTTATAAAACTAATTTCACACACTATCATATAAAAAAAATTCTGAAATAAATTGGAATAAACGGGAATAAACAGACGATTAAACGGTAAAACGGCCGATTAATCGGAAAAATCTGCCAAAAGTCCTCCGTTAAGTGTATTCATAACGGTTTGACCATCGTTTCCGATTAAACGGCCGATTAATTGGCCATTTAGGTCCTTTTTACAACACTGCATGTAAATTCATCACTCGTGAAGCAACTCAGTTTCAACGGTTTGGACTTATTATTTGAAGCCAATCTAATAGGTTTCGGAGTTAACCTCACCAAACACCTTGGTGAGCTTAAGAACACCCTAGTTCTACTCCTAT
This sequence comes from Carex rostrata, assembly GCF_964058835.1. NCBI lineage: Eukaryota > Viridiplantae > Streptophyta > Magnoliopsida > Poales > Cyperaceae > Carex > Carex rostrata. The sequence goes on along the minus strand of NC_135948.1, from coordinate 1,817,448 downwards.
CATATCATTTATATGAAGACGACGAATGATATGATATGAGTAGAACTAGGGTGTTCTTAAGTTCATCAAGTCCCTTGGTGAACTCAAGTCTAAAACCTGTCAAATCGGTTTCAAATGATGAATTCGAACCGTTGAAATCCGCCTCCCTTACGAGTGATGCGTCTACATGTGAAAATTTTAAACATTTGAATTAATTTTGTATAAAGTCAAGCGGTAAAAAAATGTTCAGAAAATGAATGCATCAAAATTAATTTATTAAGCTTCTAATTTTGACTGCTTGACTTTATAATAAATTAATTTGAATGTTTAAAATTTTTACATGTAGACGTATCACTCGTAAGATAAGCGGATCTCAACAGTTCGGATTCGTAATTTGAAGCCTATTAACAGATTTTAGACTTGAGTTCACCAAGAGACTTAGTGAACTTAAGAACACTCCAGTTCTATTCAATGACATCTTTTTATCCATTTACCTGACCAATACAGTATTAATAGGATAAGACATATAAGCATAATTTTTTTATTGTTTAACTTATCGGGTATAGATACTGCTAATTTTTTTTTTTTTGTTAACATAATGGGTAATAATATGAAAAATGTTTTCACCTTATCTGTTTTGTACCGTAGACACCTAAACTGTAAGCTAATATATATAAAAAAAAAAATCGTTAAAATGGAGAAAAAATGACACCTAATTTCATCCTCACTCCAATAAATATGTATGTCAAATGTGATGAATTTGGAAATGTTTTTATCACTTATGTCAAGCTTAAAACAACTTAACTTTCGAATCTCAAAATCACTAGAGTAACTAACTTCTTTCGAAAATGTTTTAAATTTGGAGCACTCTCTAGGTGTTACAAAAATCTATTAGTGAGAGAAAACGTATCTACATTTTCTGTCTTTCTTAGAAAATATTTCTTTTTTTAGCGAAAGAATTATATTTAGGCAAATTATTGTACTTTCCAATGCATTTTTATTTTTGGGTTTTCCTTTCGTATTTCTTACGAAATGAAAATGATCTTACAAATTAAATACATAATTGAGCGGTTTTAACTTCATATTAATATTTGAAGGAATGAAAAGCAGGATTTGACATGAGGAGATCTATCGGTTAATTAGCAACATTGACAGCGTGAAGAGATGTAAGAAATTGACAACAGAACTTGAATTGGGATCCTCTGTTCCAGAAAATGTACAAAACAGAGCATGTCACCACTTACTTCCAGTTATGCCCCATGAACTATTCTTATTTGCAAACCCAATTTTGAGTGGCAGATCAATAAATTATTCTGTTTCTTGAAACACAATCTATTGCATAAATGTTAGGGGTGTAAACAGATACGGATAATCCGCTCCGTATGCGTTCCGTATCCGGAAATTATCCGAATTCGGATTAAACGGATACATATAATTACAGATACGGATATTTTTTTTTTTTTTGCATATGGTAAAATAATGGCGAATATGGATACGGATAATTTCATGAAGATTTAAACAGAGCGGATATTTGGATGTATCTAGATCTGAAATTGCTCTCAACCGGCTCTGACTTTACTGTTCCAGATGGAAGTTGTTATATAATTATCTCATATTCATTTCAGTCTTGGTTATGGCCTATGAGATAAATGATAATACGATCCGGTTTCCAATTTAATATCTTTTTCACTAGTATTGGTGCTACAATAGCATTATTTCTATTTCTCCACTCTCTGTTATTTTTCATTCAAGACTTTAGTCTGTGAATACAATATGTTTTTAACCTCTGTTAAATTAGTTTTAGCTCTTGTTTCAAGGCAACAACAAAACATTTTTTTTTGCTATAAATCTCTGTTTCTTATTGGATAAGTCATTGGCAATGTCCTTATCTAGACACGTTGTTTTCCTCGAGAAAGCAAAATTGTATGCTACTGATGTTGATTATGAGTGGAGATAGTAACGTAACACAGGGACCCCTTTTTCTAGTTTTCAGGAGCTTCATAGTAAGTAAACACATGAGTGAGGCTACGGTATTATGTATAGCACAATTAATCTGTATTTTTGAATTAATTTTTTTAGATCAACTGATTTTTTATCTAATTAAAAAATAGTTAAAATGTTTTAAAAAATAGTTGAACAGTTCAGATGGATTATTTCTCAATCTATGAGAAATGGTGGAGGAAAAATTAAAATAAATTTGTCTGTGGTTATTAATTTACATACATACATGCATGAGTAGAACTACGGTGTTTTTAAGTTCACCAAGTCTTCTTGTAAACTCAATTGTAAAACATATCCGAATTTGACTTCAAATTACGAATCTGAACCATTGAATTCCATATACCTTACGAGTGATGTCTACATACAAAAAAAAAAAAAATCAAATCAATATTGTATAGAATCAAGTGATAAAACAAATATTAGAAAAATAATGCATTAAAATCAATTGATAAACTTTTTAATTTTGACCGCTTGATGTTATACTAAATTAATTTCTAAGTTTAAAATTTTTGTATCTAGACGCATCATTCGTAAGATAAATGAGTTCCAACGATTCATATTCATCATTAAAACCAATCCGATAGATTTTAGAGTTAAAGTTCACAAAAGAAATTTGATGAACTTACGAACACCCAAGTTCTATTCATACATACATACCTAAAAGTCTTTTTTTACCGTACTCATGTTAAATACATCTTTTTAAAATAATACAAGAAATTTATAAGATCATGATAAATAAATAGGAAGCGAAAAAAAAATTTGAAGTAATATAACTAAAGATTTTAGAAATTTATTTTTCTTTATATATTTACAAGTTATAATTATACCGGAAGCTAATATATATTGAATTTATCTTTCATTTTATCTCCAAAGTGAGCAAAGGTTATGTAGTTGGGAATTGGGATCCCTTGCGTGCAATCCGGAGACTTACATAACAGTTATGTGTTTTTATCATCATTTTGTTTTGTCAATATGCGAATCATGTACCATCTAATTTCTATAAATTCATATTGCTTGAAATAATTTGTTAGAGTTGCTTTAGAGTTGCTCTTTCTCTTACGAGTTATATATTCAATGAGACCTACCTGCTTTCTGTTCCAAAGATTTGTGCTGTTGCTTTCATTGACATAATCGCCTCAGTTTTTTTTTTTGAAAACCTTCGCAGAAGCTACGAAGTCGTGAGGGGGAATCGAACTCTCGACCTTTGAGTGCAACAACTCTATGACTTTTTCCTAGCCAATTGTACTACCTCCCCTTTCTCAATTGCCTCCTTAGTTACTTTAAAGAAAATTGAATAAAAGAAACACTGTCCCCTGAGGTCTCCAAAACATGTTCACAAGTCTTTGGATGCTAAAATGATGAGGTGATCCGTCAACCACTATGATTAAAGAGTAGAACTAAAGTGTTTGTAAGTTCACCAAAGAACTCAAGTCTAAAATTCGTCAAATCGGTTTCAAATGATGAATTCGAACCGTTAATACCCGTCTATCTTACGAATGATGCGTCTATATATGAAAATTTTAAATATTCAAATTAATTTAATATAAAGTCAAGCGGTCAAAATTAGAAGGTTAATAAATTAATTTTAATGCATTCATTTTTTAAATGTTTTTTTACCACTTGGTCCTATGCAAAATTAATTTCAATATTATATTTTTTTTACATGTAGACGCATCACCCGTAAAGTAGACGGATTTCAACAGTTCGGGTTTGTCGTTTAAAGCCGATTCGATGGGTTGTAGACTTGAGTTCACCAAGGGACTTGGTGAACTTAAGAACACTCTAGTGCTACTCATAATTAAAAGATAAAATTTCGGACTAAATATCAGTCTTTCGATCAAATAATTTATCTTCTTTTGATTATATGTATATTTTTATGTTTGTTTATGAGTATAAGTTTAAATTTATTAGAATACATACTCGCCACTAATTTATTTAATCTACCTTCTCTTGATGTTGATTTATTTTCATTTTTAAAATATCATTTAATCAATTTAACTTACATAATTTTTTAAAAGCTCCTTGTACATTTGCTAAGATAATTTGGTGATTGATTGAATTATTAGGTAAGAAATTGAATGATTGCAAAAATTATATCTTTTAGTATTAAATGAGATACTTTATTCCATTATTATTTCCTTTATAATTTTAGAGAAATCAAATTTTAAAATAAACACATTGCATTTCTAACAAAAGATTTATGTTGATCACTTGATTAATTTTTATCAATACATTTGAATCATCAAAATAATTCACCAAAGACAGGGAGTCCGCATCTTCTGCATTAACTCAAAAGAGCATCTTTTGTGTTTAATGCATCTAGACCGTCTAATTAGGATCATAGCTAATCCGATCCACACCTATGACGCACGAGATTCTTTAATATTAGTGCGGATCTCAATTGGATGGCTCATAATTATTAACGCACGTCCCATTAATACAGAGGATACGAATTCAAAGACAGGGGCCTCTTTTTTTATTCTCCTTTATTTTTATGCTTCTTTGCTTTCTCTTTTTGTTTAATTTTTTCAATTACAGTAGAAGGCACCACCGTTAACTAATGAGTGATTATAGAGTACAGCCAATTTCGTGTGTTTTAATTCGGTATTCTTGACAATGCTATATAGGTTTGGGTTCAAAATTAAAAGAATCCATCAATGAATTACTGAATTGGCCACCTACATCAATTGTAAGCTTGATTTGCTCATGGAAACAAGATTAATATTTTAAGAATATATTTGCAGACTTGGCTACGGTGCTATGGGTTGCATAGAGGCCTTCTGTGCTACGGCTCAATATTCAATTTTTTAAAATTCAAACGGTCGATCCGAACCATTCATCTTGTTCTCCATATTAATATGTGTTTGGAGATCAAATTTTACATTTTTTGAAAATTTTTTACTATTTTTTTAGATTTATTGAAAATCGCTGTTTTTCAGACAAATCTGGACCATAAAAAACAGCGATGTTCAATAAATCTAAAAAAATAGTAAAAAATTTCCAAAAAAATGTAAAATTTGGTCTCCAAACACATATTAATATGGAGAACAAGATGAACGGTTCGGATCGACCATTAGAATTTTGAAAAGTTGAATATTAAGCCGTAGCATGGGAGGCCTCTATGCAACCCATAACATATTAGCCAAATCCTATATTTGCTACCTAATAACCAAACACAATATTCTCTGTATATAGGAAACTTATGTTCGTAATTTAATTCAAAATTCTTTTGCGAATGTTTATCATTTAAACACTTGATTAGAATATTTAAATCAAGTGATTTTCTACCTATATAAAAAAAATTAAAAAAATTAAAAACTAAAAAAAAAAAAATGAAAATTTGACTTAAATTTTCATATAAAGATCATATTAAATAATTTAGTTTGACTATTTGAAATTGAGAAACGAAGATATAAATTGAATAATGCATATATCGCCATAGCCTCACTCTTATAATATAAAATAATATATTCACTCGTAGTATATAATTTTTTTTGGCCAATTTTAGACATTTTAACTAACTACTATGTATAATTTGAATCCGATTTAAAATCCGTTAAAATAATTAATGGATGACATTTAAATTCTCAGATTTTTTTTTTTTTTGGCTGAAAACCATAGGTGATTTTATTGATTAAAAAAGTTATAAAGTAGATGTTACATAAGATTAGATAACTAGTGTCTGTGAAAAACATACAGCTAAATAAAACAAAAAACGCACATGGGTATGTACCTCTTGTGGACGCAAATTGATCATCCTTGCTTGATTAGAGTGATAAGAGTCTAGCGATAGTGTCCTCTGTACACATATTGTTGGTCCCAAATGCACCTAGAGGAGGGGGGGGGGGGGGGTGGATAGGTCTTTTTATATTTTGTCTATTTAATAATGTTCTAGCGAGTCTATAAGTTATTCTTGGCGGAAACTAGAATAACTTTATCCTAAACTAAATGTAATGTAAATAAAGTAAATAGTAGAGTTTGGAGACACTTTACACGAGAGTTGTTTACGGAGTTCGGCACTAACGCCTATGTCTTCGGGGCTCGCGCCTTTCTTTACCCAATGATTTACAAGGTGGAACCGGTGAGCCCTTACAATCTTCTGGGAAGTCACACGGCCCTAACAAGACAAAATGATTCGCGAGGACTCAAGGATTGCTAGGTTAGCACAAAGCTCGAAGTAGTAAATGATTCGATCACGTAGGATCACTCTAGGAGTTGGTTGATTGATTGAATAAGCTTGAGATTGATTGTGTATATTGAAGTTTGAGTGCACAAGCAACAACGGTTTTCTCTAGATCTGTAAATACGAAATATTAAAGTTGGAGCGGCTAGAGTTGTTCTCCAAACCTTGGTATAGCTTCTATTTATAGGGAGCTGATAAAAATGAAGTAAGTGGTGCTGACCGTTGTAACGATACAGGGGACCGTTACAACAGTAGGTTAATCTGAGCGATTTGGAGTGTAATGGTGGTTACTATTGATAACGGTCAATGACCGTGACAACGGTTCCCATCACGAAAATCCTCTGAGGATTTATTTATTCCGTTGCAACGGTCACTGGACCGTTACAACGGTAGGACTCACTTAGGTCAATCTCAAGTTTATTTTACCAATCTTACATATACGTTATCCTTAATCTTAAGTTAATGCTTTTGCTATCCAGTGTCTTGTGCTTCATGACTACATCATTGATGTTGTATTGCAATTCATTAATTCATCCTTGATGTGTAATTACTGATCCATCACTTATCATGAACCTGCACAAATACTCAAGAAGGAAAACTGTAAAATGCAATTGTGTATGTTTTGCAAATCCAGTCAAACGGATAAGTCGAGGGCTCCCAAGGCCAACACATATCACAGTTGAGAAGGCACTGAATCCAAACTAGACCGAAAACTGAATCGACCGGACCAAGACAATCACTCATCAGCTGAGCAGGCACTGAATCAAACCAGATTGGAAACTAAATCAACTAGTCAATGACAATCACCTTGAAACAAAAAAAGAAGAAGAAGAGGCGGAAAACAACACATAACATCATCATTACAAAATTGACATTTATTTCCTAACTGAACATTTATTCTAATATATATATAAAGTAACTATATGTATAACTCGTTCCACCCACTCTTCCGTTGTCAATGAGGGGAAGAAGAGCTCAAGAGAAGGTAAGAAAAAACAAACTGCTGGTATTGGAGAATAAAAACCCCTAAAATGATGATGTGAAGAGCGATGACCAGATTCACGAAGTGAAATAATAAAAAAAATGGTTGCCAAATCTATTAGATGGAAGTACCGGCTTGAACGAGAACGAAGGAATGAGCATTGGCCAGATCCACTAGGCGGAAGCACCGAAAACAATAACCAAATCCATCAGACAAAAGCACTGACTCAAATGAAAAAAATGAATAGAAAGAAGATATGAAAAAAGTGGAGGAGAGGAGAGATTGGGGGAGGGGGGGCATCACGATTTTTTTTTTGCCTAGCTTTACGCCTTAAGCGGCACCGCTCTCTGCTCTATTTTTTTTTCTCAGATTTTTATTGAATTTGAATTCACATCTAAATTTTGTCAAATGTCAATTAAATTTGTATTTGAATTGTACCGAAATCCGATTGCAATCAGATCTAACTGACATCCCAAGTAACAAGATCACCTTGAAATTTTATTACGTACACATTACCATGCCGATTCAATCTGGTATGGAAGTTCGTGTTTCATGATTTCATCTGAGATGCTTCTTTTTTATTTCCATCATTCATTGCTTTAAAATCAAACCAGTACCCCGCCAATTTTTGGGTCCGGATCCTATAGTAACTCAACTTTTGGGTTTTAGATTGAGACCGTCCAATTTGAATTCATCGCTTGAGATCGCCTCGGGATTCGGATTCATTGCTCGGGATGTGTGTGATTCACTTCGGATGAATGATCACAAATTCGAATCAGACGATCGCAATCTAAAAATCAACTTTTGAATTACTACACTGAATCTGAATTCCCAATTTTTGTCAATAACAAGCACACGCGTTGCTCCTCATTTTAGTGGCTTTCAAGTTTAAGGACGGCATGCACGGTATATTGCACAAAGTTTCAACACCTACAAATAATTAGATAAATATTTAAACAAAAATGTTAAAAACTACTTTTGTGATTTTTAAAGACCAAACAGTCAATCCAAACTGCTCAACATGATCTCTATATTATAATGTGTTTGTAGATCAAATTTTACAATATTTTTGAATTTTTTTACTATTTATTAAGTATTTACAAAGGAGCTAGATAATTGTACCCTCGAGTAATTCCCCCAAGTAGTTTAACAGGAAAAACTTCCAATGTTGTATAACTTCTATTTTCAGCGCTAATATCCAAACATTTAAAGCTATGTTTATAACATTTTAAAATGTTACTCACAAACATTTAAACCTCTATCTAAAATCATTTAAATTCTAAATTTAGATAGTTTTAAGTCCTAACTGCTTTTGTCTTTGAGCCAAAAGATAAAAGATTCCTTTCACCCATATTTTTTTTTTCCTCTGATCATTCTCGCCCATTTTTTCGACAATCTGTGATGAATTTTGCGAATAAAAATACAAACATTTTTTACTCAATTTCTCTTTCAAATGAGATCCACGAAAAATAACTTTCGAGTTATATTTGTGTCGTCTTTTTTTACAACTTTAATCGCTATGACTTTCAGTTTTTTTATCACTTCATGTACAAAGCTCATGTACAAAGCCTTGAAAATTTTAATAGTTGTAGACTGCAATTTAAAAACTTGAAAATTTAAAGTGCTCACGAGTTTTACTTAAAAAAACAAATGACTTTAAAATTACTCAAAAATATTTCTTCATAGATCTTATTTGAAAGATAAAATCGAATAGAAAACGTTCGTATTTTTATATTCGTAAAATTCATCACGGGTCGTCGAAAAAATAGAATAAAATGATCAGAGAAAAAAAAAGTTGGTGAAAATAATATTTTCTTTTTTGGCTTAAAGACAAAAATAGTTAATAGTTAAAACTATCTAGAAACATTTTCAGATAGAGGTTCAAATACTTGTGAGTAATATTTTAAAAAATTATAAACATAGCTTTAAATGTTTGAATATTAGCACTGAAAATGGAAGTTAGACAACATTGGAAGGTTTTTCTATTAAAATACTTAGGGGACGCACTCGGGTATGATGGCTCAGGGGATCAGAACATTTCTCATTTACAAAAATATTGTTTTTCAGTGGTTCATAATTGTCTAAAGCAACAGTTTTATAAAATACTTTATAAATAATAAAATAATTCAAAAAAATATATAAAATTTGATCTCCAAGAACATTTTAATATAGATATCATGTTGAATGGTTTAGATCGACTGTTTGAATCTTGAAAATCATAAAACCGAATTGTTATAAGATATTATAACTTACAATTATTGCAAGTGGATCCCTCCTTTTACGATAACTATGTTGTTAACATCAAATAACTATATATGTTTATAAATAATGAACATTTGTTAAATTAAATGTTATATGTTTGTCAAACGTCATATTTGTTAGTCCCATAAAAAATTGATTTCTGACAAATCTAATAGGTAGTCCATATGAATTGTCTTCTCACCATGATTATACAAGCTATTACAAGAAAATATGAGTATCTGCGAGTATGATTTTCATATGTTTTTTAGTTAAGACTGTTTACAGTGACTAATAGAATAATTAAAAAAAAAATCTGATTATTGATTACAAAAAACCTAGCAAAGGTGGCGGAAAAGGCGACAAAGAAGGCGATTTTGGCGATGATTCAGTAAAAAATCTATCAATTCTCAGCAAGTAGTACATTCAGACGACCCTATTTAAATTGCATTTCACACCGATTCTCACTACAAATATAAAAATATAGATCTAAATATAAAAATATTAATTTCTTTAATTCTTTTCTAAAGAATAAATATTTTTTATTTTTATAGTTTAATTTCCTTTAGAAAAAATTGCACATGCTGGTCCTGCATTTTATGCGGCCATCATCATCTATGTTGTCAGCACTGGATTCACTTGAAAATAAAAGTCTTAGGACAATATGGAGACCTAAAACCTTTCTGGAAGCTTAGCTGGCAAATTAAGTAGATTTCACAAGAAAGAATTGTAATGTATTTTGTTTGAGTGAGTGTTTTTTTTTTTTTTTTAAATAATAAAATTGAGAACTGGAGTCTTGAGATTATCTTGTCATTTCACTTCTTTTCTTCATTATTCTGGATAGTTAAAGAGTCAAAAATTGCTTTTAATTGAATTTTAAGTTTTTCGATAAGCCATAACAGCTCCATTCAAAATATGATAGCAGAGTAAGTCCGATGGATTTTGGATCTACGTTTTTGGATCCGATGAGCACAAGATCTATCTGATGCATTTTAAGATTTGTTTGTGCAAATTTCAAAGAAGAGAAGGTACTAATTTTAAGTCTGATGGATTTTGAATCTACGTTTTTGGATCCGATGAGCACAAGATCTATCTTATGCGTTTTAAGATTTGTTTGTGCAAATTTCAAAGAAGAGGAGGTACTAATTTTAAAGTGCATCGGACGACTTCCGTACTCATCAAACTTTGCTCTCAAATACTAAGATGTTGTTTTTTTTTTTTTTTAATTTGGTTTCTTTTTCATAAGTAATTTTGTTTATGAGATGTGAGGATCTCTCACCATAGACATCACATGTTAAGTGCCATAAGTTATTTTTCACTTGCATTAAAATATTCAGAATTAATGCAGTCGACTGCATTAATTCTGTATTTTCATCAAATAATTATTTCAACGCTCTCTTGTGATCCAACCGGTGTCATCATTTTTAGAAGTCCCTCTCTCTCTCTCGTAATTCTGAAAAGTCACTCTTTCTCTCTTATATCCCTTCTCTTTTTTTTTTTGAGAAAGTTGGCAGTGGCTGCCAATCTGTATTGATAAAAATTAAAATATTACATAATAACGTTCATTCTTTAAACTACACCCACAACTACTACATCCTTCTTTCTGGCTTGTATAAGACCCAGAGACTATTTAAAAAACGTGAAACCGTGAGAAATATATATATATATATATATATATATATATATAGAGAGAGAGAGAGAGAGAGTTAGGCTGGGGTGCTATGGATAGCATAGTGGCATCTATGCTACGGCTCAATATTTGAGTTTTCAAAATCCAAACGGTCGATCTGAACCGTTCATCTTATTCTCCATATTAATATCTGCTTGGAGACCAAATTTTACATTTTTCTGAATTTTTTTACTATTTATTAAGTATTTTACAAAATTGTTGATCCAACGGTGGCTGCACAAAACAGTAAAACCGTTGGATTAGCGATTTTCAAAGTGGCTTAATAAATAGTAAAAAAATTCAGAAAATTATAAAATTTGGTCTCCAAGCAGATATTAATATGGAGAATAAGATGAACGGTTCGGATCGACCGTTTGGATTTTGAAAACTCGAATATTGAGCCGTAGCATAGAGGCCACTATGCTATCCATAGCACCCAGCCTAACTCATATATATATATATATATATATATATATATATATATATATATATAAAATGAGTCGAAGAAGAAACAAAAATATATAGATTGGGAAGGGAAGGAGAAAGAAAATGAGGAGAAAGAAAGAAAATGAGGAGAAAGAAAATGAGGAGAAGAAGAAACAAAAATTAGTCATGAATGGAAGTTTGCAACGGAAAAAAAAATTGATTTTCAATTATTCGTTAATGTGGTAATTAAAAAAATTCTAATTTTAATTTCAGAGATGTAGAGATTTAGAAATTAAGAGAGTTTTAATTTTTAAAAGATAGTTAATAGTTATTTAAAAACCATATTTTTAGACGTCTTAATTATAAGTTGTAAGGATGTAAATGTTCTAATTAGCTATAACTTTTCAGACGTGTGTAATGTATTTGATCGGAATTAAGAGAGTATAACATTTTTTTCCTCGTTTACGACGGATTTATAGAGTTCATCTATAGCTCCAAAAAAATTGCGTTATGTTGATTATAAGAGCCTGTTACCATGTATATCTAATCCAATTTACTCTAACACGGCCCCAGTCTGAAATTAAATACAAGACAACAATAGGCCCATAGTTGTTTTTTTTTTATCTTTTCGATAGGCCCATTTTTATTTCAGAGAACAAAAAATATTATTTTTGCCAATTAACCGGAAAAAAGTTTCGATATTAATTATAATAGTAACTTAGTAATGCATAAATTTGATGACGTTTCTGTTATAGCGAGAACAAAGGAATCGTTATTACAATAATAAACATAAAAATATTATTGTGTAGTGAAATTTTGAGTGTTTAAAAATATTTCTTGTCTATACATACCTCTCTGGGACTCTCTATCTCTCTCTCTCTTACTCTCATGCACACACTCTTTCTCTCTAAACAATGGCGTACAATGAAAGAAGGCACCAATCCTCCATCTTGGACTCCTTCACTACACTCTCTCCTCTCCCTTACCCTATCATACTAATCCTAGCAATGGTACTTTTCTTCCTTGCCATCTCTTTCTTTTTTACTTTTGGAGATTTCATAGAGGCAGCGGAAGAGAAAATTAGTTTGGTTCTTCTGGTAGTGCCACTGGTACTCATCCTGTTGATCCGATGGTTATCTTCAATCGAGAGCTTTCATGGCCTTGTTGGGTTCTATCACGACAACCGCCGCCATCTGATGAACTGTGATCAATTAAATGAAGGAGGCTCGTCGCCATGGGGTGTAGCAGCTTTGGTGGTTTTGATTTTGATCTTGGCATTCTTCCACTCTACTTTCCAAAATATGTGGAGGCTATGATCTCTTTTTATAATATATGTTATTGTTACTTTTTTAATATGTATGTAGGCATAATTATATATTATTGATATAATTATTTGCTCTAAATAAATAATATTTTAATATAGAATTGTTTTCTGCTTTTTTTTAACTTATTTATTTTGGAATGCTTTATCTGTACATATAGTTCGAATAACAAAAATGTAATGGGGTAGATATAAAATAGTTTAATTAATCAATCCGATGGAAATATGTAGGTACAAAAAATCCAATATTTTCTGAATGAGCTCTATTTCTCGGATTATACATTTACAATTAGTCGACCTTCTACGCATACTGCACTACTAAAATTTTATTCATTGCTATGTAATAGCACCACCTAATTTTATTGTACATTTATTTGGTACTTTTGAAATACTATGGAACTATCAAAATCATAATAATAGATATGTATTTCTTGTTATTCAAATAAGGAGTCTATCAAATTCGGCCTAATTTATAAGTCATTTAGGCTTGTATCAAACAATTTAAAATATATAATTAAGGATAGAATTATAACAACTTGTAATGAATATTATCAATCAAATTTTAAACTAGTTGATCAAATCTTGGCATATGCATCAACAATTCCTTTTGTACTGGGATATACATTTTCTTTCTAAGAACTTTATTTCATTTTTACAAATGATGTATTGATCACTACGCAAGGAATCGCTAAAATAATAATAATAATAAAAAAAAGCTACAGTCTAGTATAAAAGTGTCGGCATGAAATTTCTACTATACAATTTCCGATCTCTGTTTTAATTTCATTAGGACGCTACTATACAAACCCAAAAAGTTGATCATCAGCTTGAATTAGGATTTGTTCCTATTGAAGCGACTTTTGCAGCAAATTAGACACAATTATTCTTTACGCAGTCACACGAATGGCCACACCACATGTTGCACAAAGATGCCAGAGCTCCTTTCCCCCCCTGCAGGAGGAGTGCGTATCCTCTGAGATATCTCAACTTTTGCGTGACCGACGTGTCCGGTGCCTATTCGGGGTGATGTAGGGGGTCAGTGTCATGTGGGCTTTGAGATTCGTGCAGAACGTCTTTAAACGGTTAGAATTTTTCATAAAGTCACGCAAAGTTTGAGATATCTCAGAGGATACGAATTCCTGCAGGAGTGCAGGTGCGCTTCTGTTGGCGGATCCAAAGTGGATAAAGATAAAAGCGAAAAGAGAGTTTGTTAAAGCATAATTGCAACAAGAAGAAAGGAACCTTCGATACATGTAAATTTCATGTCAAGCTTCCATTCTATACAGACAGATTAGGGGATGCTGGCACTCAACCATACAAAAATCGTCAAATCCATGCTTAGTTTCAAAAAGAATTAAACAAGCGTTAAAATCTTTCTCGGACAAGGACACTGAAAACAGTAAACTAAGAAGAAATATACAATTACAATGTTTGGGTAGCCTTAATTTCTTTTTAGTAAAACGAAGATGTATGCATGTTATTTTTTGTGAAGAGATGCGAATTTGAGAAGACAAAATATATTTCTATTTCTTGTTGCATATATGTTACAAAAGAGGAGATGATTATTTATACCATCTCTATCCTATTGTACCGTTGGTACTCATTTGGTATCTAACGGTAACTTCTATTTTATAATTTTACAATACTACCATTTTTCCTATTTTACAATTCTACCCTTCAATTATTTAATTATTCTCAACACTCCGCCTCAAGTTAGGATTATAGATATCGAGTAATCCTAGCTTGCATGTATTTTTTTCAAATGGTTTTGGATCCAACCCTTTAGTAAAAACATCCGCTAGTTGATCTTCACTTCGAACAAACGGTGTTTCTATTTCCTTGGTGTTACATTCAGAAATTTTAAAACTTGATTAAATTGATAAATCGATCAATTGGCTTAAATAAAAAGTTTAATTAACTTAACGATCGTTCAGAAATTTTCTGACCGACTAAAACGAAACAAAAATTTTGTAATATAAATAATGTATGAAATTATGTATAATAAAATTTAAAGATTTAGAAATAAAATAAAATATAACACTAGGAATAAAATTATAATTATTCGGTAAATTAGAAACTTAGAAAATCCGTTACAATTCTTTTTAATTGTGAGGAAAGAAGAAATTTATTTAATTAGATTCGTATGAATAAATAAGTAATTGAATTCCAAATAAAAATATAATTATACGAAAATATTCGTACAAATAAAATATAGAATTTATAAAGCTCATTTATTTAGAACTTTTAGAAAATTAATTGAATATGCATAATTATATAAAAGGAAATCAAATTATTTGAATCTTAAATTGAGAGATAAATATACGAATTATATGTACAAATATGGTTACAAAAATATTATGAAACTTCGACTCGAATTTATAAAAGAAACGAACCATAAATCAATTAAATGAGACTATACTTGAATTTCAGAATTTTGTGAACCCTTAGATTTATTTCAACACGGATCTTAAATGTTGTAAATTAAATGTTGGAATGTTATTAACCACCCATCCCACCCAGCACGAATCTTAAAGCAACCCATTTAATCCCACCCCTCTCCCTTCTCTCTTTCTCTCCTCTCCTTCCCAAACCGTGACAGAACCCCAGCCCCCCTTCCCCTGTCTACGCCAAACCAGGGGACTCCGCCCTCCCCTCTCCCGTCGCCGGCGAACCCACCGAAACCGCTCCCCTTGCTCTCCTCTCTTCCTCTCTGCCGTGACAGCCCCAAACCCGCCCCCTCCCCTCTCTTCTACACCGAAAACAGGGCCCCGCCCCTCCCCTTCCGCCGCTGCCACGGCTAGCAGCCGCCGCCCCCACTCTCTCCTCTCTTTCCTTCTCGGTCTGACCCACCAGACCCGCCCGAAGCCCCTGCCCCTCCTCCTCTTTTCCCGCCTCCCCTCCTCTCCCGTGAAACCCTAGAAACTGGGTTTAGGCGGGGTGCTGCCCCGGTGTTGGCTTGGTGCCGTGATGGTGATGGCTTGGTGTTGCTATGGTGCTCGCTTGTGCTCGAGTGAGATGGCCACAAGGCGAGATGAAACCCTCGGAACCGATCCCTTGTTTCGACCTTTTCTTTTTCGGTTAATTTCTAAAATTCTTGATTTGTGTTTTGATGAATCGATTAATGTCGTAGCACTTGAATTGACTAATTATCGAAGGACGGGTTGTTGATTTTCCCGACTCGATCGAATTGCTCGAATAAATTAAGTATAAGGGGCTATGTTGCAAATGATTTTTATTAAGGGTCGGAATTGTAAAATGTATGACCATAGTGATTTGTATGAATTAAAGGGGCTAAAATATTGAAATGAATATGACATGATGTGTATGTGTAAATAGAATTGGATTTCGGCTTTGAGAATTAAAATAATGGAATTGGAGTAAATTGTGAATTGTTAATTAGAGGCTTAAACCTTTGCTAAAATTTGGTCCTTTAATTAAAGTAAGTAGATGTGATGATTTTAAAAATTACTAGGATCGAATTGCAAATGTTTAGAGTAAAGCGGTATAATTGCAAAGCAGACGCCATTGTGGGAAATTTATATTGATTGAGGACCAATATGAAAAAGATGTGAATTTATATGGAATGATGGCCGTGACTTTATTGTTGGGCTATACTTGAATTAAAATGAAATAGTTTAAATAACTTTGCCTTTGAATTGGTTTGATTAACGACATGATATATATATATATATATATTTGTGCATACTTGGGTCCAATGCTAGAATGTAAAAGAAACTGAAATTTGATTTAGCTTTTAAATAAGATTATGATAAGGAAAGTATAAAGAAAATAATATCACTCAAGTACGCAGATAAATTGTCGAACAATGATTTAAATTAAGTATACGTATAATATAGGTGTAGGCTCAGTCGAGCCAGATTTCGCGAGGCAATTCGAGACGCCTGATCTTTAAATTAAGCGGTACGCTCGTCATAATAAGGTGCGGGATTCTTGGACTTGTTTGATACTTTATTTTCAGGAATTAAACTGTTTATTCGTTTGTCATGTTGAATGATTAATTGTTGCATATTTTGGAATTCATGCTGCATATTGATTCTTGCATAAATGAGAATGATTTGAATTGATAGGTTAAGTTTAACTGGCATGTTGGTATGGTTATTAGTTGTTTAGTTCTATTAATTGTGCTTGTTGTGAATGAATCTGCCAGGCCGACCTGTTTAGGTGGCTGGTTAAGGTAACGGTGACCTATCCGTTGACCGGTGTTTATGAATTTGCCAGGCCGACCTGTTTAGGTGGCTGGATAGGGTGACGCTGCTGACTTATGCGTTTGACCTGTTAGAATTTGCCAGACCGACCTGTTTAGGTGGCTGGATAGGGTGACGCTGCTGACTTATGCGTTTGACCTGTTATGGATTTGCCAGACCGACCTGTTAAGGTGGCTGGATAAGGTGACGGTGACCTATCCGTTGACCATGTGTAATGAATTGTGCGAGGCTGACCTGTATGTGTGGTTTTGATATATTTGCTTGAGATTTAGCAAAGTGGACCTGTATATGTAACTTTGATTCCGTGTGATTGCATTTGTCAAGTTGACCTGTATTGGTGACTTGTAACCGGATCTTAGAAAATGGTTAAGCCAAACAGCAATTGCAGATGGGTGTCTGATAAAGGGTCCAGCTTGGTTGGCCATCTGTAGGCGCTTGTAACCCTACAGATGTGGGTTTGATAACGGTTCAGCTCGAAAGAACATCTGTAATTGCTACCAGCCCTAACGAACTGAGTTAGGAATCGAGTTAAGCCAAAATATATGTTGTGTTTTGAAATCCATATTGAAAACTCCGTAAACTGTGTTTCAGGTTGATTAACTGTTGTCGAGTAGTGGCATTATGTTATTTATGTTTTCGTATATATCGGTTTGCATTGTTATTGTTTGGGTTTCATTGTTGAATATAGAGTTTGATTGCAAGTCCAATAATCTAAACTGTGGCAAATTCGCACTGAGAATTTATTCTCACCCCCACCCTCCCGATTATTTTCAGGTTTGTTACTCGGACGCAGCAGATGAGGATATTGACAATGCATATAAAAGATCCACTGCCTTGCGTGTATATGTGACGCTTGATTTATACACGCGGCAGGCTGTCAGACCCGGTGGATTTGGGGTGTGACACTTGGCTTGAACCTTTTCTCTAATAAAATGACAATCGACTTCTATGTGTTTGGTTCGTTCGTGAAATACGGGATTTTGAGCAATGTGACATGCGGAGTTGTTGTCACAATACATTTTCATGGGTTGATTAACGTTGATTCCCATGTCTTTGAGCAATTGCTTGAGCCATATCAATTCGCTTGCGGTTGATGCCATGGCTCGATATTCCGCTTCCGCGCTTGATCGTGCCACGACATTTTGCTTCTTGCTTTTCCATGTGACTAAATTTCCGCCTACAAATGTGCAAAAGCCGGTGGTGGATTTTCTATCAAAGCTACCGGCCCAGTCTGCATCGGAATAGCCACATATTGCATTAGAATTATTCTTCTTCATCCATATTCCCTTTCCGGGATTTCCTTTTAAATATCTCAAAATTCTATTTATGGCCTCTAAATGTGGTGTTCTTGGTGAATGCATAAATTTACTAATTTGGCTTACGGAAAAAGAAATATCCGGACGGGTTACCGTGAGGTAAATTAATTTTCCTACAAGTCTTTGAAATTGGTTTATATTTTCTAAGGGCTCACCATCCTCGGTATTTAATTTATATTTATTATCTATTGGTGTAGAGGCCGGTTTACAACCTAACTTACCGGTTTCTTTTAACAAGTCTAAAGTATATTTTCTTTGTGAAATTAATAGGCCTTTGTTAGAAAATGCAACTTCTATTCCTAGGAAGTATTTTAAATATCCTAAATCTTTAATGTCAAATTTTTCTTTTAATTGGGATTTGATTTTTCTAATTTCTTCTAAATTATTTCCGGTGATTATTAAATCATCTACATATACTAGCACAAGAGTTGTATTTTTTCCTTCACTTTTTGCAAACAATGAATGGTCGGCATTGCTAATTTTAAAATTGCAAGAAATTAAATATGAGCTAAGTTTGTCATACCATGCTCGTGGAGATTGCTTCAATCTATATATTGATTTGTTTAATCTACAAACAAGATTAACATTTTTTTTCTTGTACATGACCCGGTGGTAGAGTCATATAAACCTCTTCCTCAAGTGTTCCTTGAAGGAATGCATTTTTCACGTCCATTTGGTATAGGTTCCATCCATTGTTTACGGCAATGGAAAATAAGACCCGAACGGTATTCATTTTTGCAACCGGTGCAAACGTTTCATTATAATCTATGCCATAGGTTTGTGTAAATCCTTTGGCTACTAACCTTGCTTTGTACCGTTCTATTGTACCATCACAATTATATTTGGTTTTGTAAACCCATTTGCAACCAACGGGTTTTTTATTTTTTGGTAATGGAACAATTACCCATGTTTCATTTTTTTCTAGAGCTTTTAGCTCTTCTTTCATGGCTTTATCCCAAGTTGGATTTTGAATGACCTCTTGATAATTTTTTGGTTCTATTTCTTTTTCTATGGTTGTGAGAAATGCTTGATATGAAGGCGAAATTCTATTGTATGAAACAAAATTTTGTATGGGATATTGAACGGTATAGGTCACATAATCTCTAAGTCTAGTAGACGGTTGTGATATTCTAGTTGTTCGTCTAGGTCCCGAATTATTTTCTACTTCGGTTTCATTTATTTCTTCTATTTCTTCTTCATGATCACTATTTTCATCTGTTTCTTCTTCATGATCACTTGTATCATTTTCATTTTGAACAAGATCTTGGTTTTCAAAGTAGGGTATTATGGAGTTAGTTTTTTCATTTTGACAAGACACTTGACTTCCTCCATCTTTTTTGAAATATGGCTCATTTTCAAAAAATACAACATTTCTAGAAATAAATATTTTTTTATTAATAGGATCATAGCATTTGTACCCTTTTTTAAAGGGTGAGTATCCTAAGAAAATAGTTTTTGTTGATACATAATCTAGTTTATCTTTTCTTTTAATATGTACAAAACTTGTACATCCAAATATTTTCAAGTGATCAAAAGTGATTTTTTGTTGGTAGAGAATTTCTAGTGGGATTTTATTTTCTAGCTTTGAACTTGGTAATCTATTAATCAAATGTGTAGCACAAAGTATGGCATCCGACCAATATATTTTAGGAACATTACTTTGAAACATCAATGTTCTTGTCATTTCTAGCAAATGCCTATTTTTTCGTTCCGACACTCCGTTTTGCTCGGGTGTATTAACGCAAGTGGTTTGGTGTATAATTCCTTTTTCCTTAAAAAATGTGTCAAAATTTTTGTTTACAAATTCCGTTCCATTATCCGACCTAAATATTTTTAACTTAGCATTAAATTGGTTTTCTATGAAATAAAAAAATTCTTTGAAGTTGTTAAAAACTTCATCTTTTGATTTGAGTAAATATAACCAAGTGGTTCTTGAAAAATCGTCGATAAAAGTAACAAAATATTTAAAACCGTTATACGATTCAATTGGGGCCGGTCCCCATACATCCGAATGAATCAAATCAAACATAGCTTTACTTTTACTAATAGAACTAGAAAACGGAAGTTTTGTTTGTTTTGCTAATTTGCAAACTTCACAATTAGTACAATTTAAGTTTTTACAATCCAAAATATAATTTAAAATCTTATCGGAGGGATGCCCAAATCTTCTATGCCAAATATCAATATTAATGGATTTAGCGGAAGCACAAAGATTTATTTTTTGTAAATCCAAAATATAGTGTCCATTTTCAAGAAAACCTTCACAAATTTTCTTTCCGGTTTTCCGGTCTTGAAATACAACATTTTTACCCGAAAAAATAACGTTACAATTAAAGTCTTGTGTTAATTGTCTTACGGAAAGTAGATTTATAGGAAAGGTTTTTAAAAATAAAACTTTGTTAATTTTCTTATTGAAAAGGTTAATTTCACCGACATAATTAATTTTTTCTTTCATACCATTTGCTACTGACACATATTGGTTATGTTCGGACAATTTTAAATTGGTAAGAAATTTTTTATTTCCAAACATGTGATCGGTAGCACCACTGTCAATAATTATTTGATCAAATAAATTAAGATTTTGAGAGTGAGATACAATACCACATGAGATGGACCTTTTATTTGGTATAACATATAAATTCTGGTTTGGACCTCCACTGTTTCGGGCTTGTATTAAATTTTGAGTATTAGGAGAACCTGAGATAAGATTTAGAAGACCACTTAGAGAGGAGAGAACTTTAACAGTTTCGGATCTGGTTATTGCTGCAGAGGCGGACCCGTTTGTTTTCTTTCCTTCACCCGATTCGCTGCCTTCGCTACGAAATCGCGTTTCTTCATTTGGTCCGCCAAGTTGAGCCGCCTCTACCCCTCTCTTCTTCTCCCCCTCGGGATTATTCGGCCGATCCTCACCGCCCTTCTCTTTCCACCATTTCGGCCGGAGATGAGGATGAAGAAACCAACACCGATCGAGTCTATGGCCTTCTTTCTTGCAATTGATACATATTTCGGGTTCCATTTCAGAACTAGGTCTGAGGCGACAGCTGTGGTTCTAATTCTTTGCAATAATCTGGTTTGTGGTTTGGTATTTGCTTTTGGATCAGTTTTTTTCTATTTTTGGTTTGGACTTTGGTTTATGCTGTTTTTTTTCTGGTATGATATTAAAAAACAGATACTGGTATTTGGTGGATTTTTTCTGTTTTTCTTTGCTGGTTTGATATGATGTTGGTATATATATATATTTTTGCGTTTCTGTACCAGTTTTGCTGATTACTGGTTTTTTTTTTTTATGAGTTTTCTGGTATTGGCTGATACAGCACTGTTTTTTTGAAGTTTCTGATATAAATCAGATAAACTCAGATCTTGGGATTTTGTTGGATGTTTCTCTTGGACCTGATAAGAACATGTACCAGTATGGGTATAGGTTATTGATATCTGATAAGAATAGATGATTACCAGGTCTATTGATCGTAATTACCAGGTTTACTGGTAAAACTTGGAAGCTTGAATATTGTTATCGGTTTTTTCAGAATCGCTCTGATACCATGTTATTTTTTGTGAAGAGATGCGAATTTGAGAAGACAAAATATATTTCTATTTCTTGTTGCATATATGTTACAAAAGAGGAGATGATTATTTATACCATCTCTATCCTATTGTACCGTTGGTACTCATTTGGTATCTAACGGTAACTTCTATTTTATAATTTTACAATACTACCATTTTTCCTATTTTACAATTCTACCCTTCAATTATTTAATTATTCTCAACAATGCATTCGATTATAATTATTTTCTTGTTAGATGCAATGATTTCCTCTTTTCAGAGGGTTGGTTTTTTGCTGATAGTCTAACATGCGCAATAAAGGGAAACGTGTTAGCAACCCTTTGTTAGACTTTAGAAAAGGACCATGAAATATGTAAAACAAACTAAAGCACAAAAGAGCAGGTTCTACTTAGAATCTCACCTTGAACCTTAACAAGAGCTACATAGCTTTTCAGAAAGCACCCCTATGTGTCATGAAGAACAAAACAAGCTTATTAGAGAAAAAGAACGATAAAAGGAGACACAATTGCATGTTTCTTCCATAATTCAATTGGAGATTAAATGTATCTATTAATGTTCAGTAAACAATCTCATCCAAATACAACCTACTAGAGATTAAAGGCCCTATATGAATTTTTGCAAGGCAACACGCCAACACATAAAATACAAGCAACTAGCAAGGCTATGCACAGAAAAAGCATAAAAATTACAAAAGTATTCAATCAATCCAATTGACAAGTACATTTAGTACCATTAGGAAATCGCATAACAAAAACATTCTAACCAATGTCTTCTAGCCAAAGAGATACATGGCAAAACCCTAAGGTGCTGCTCCAGAAGAGGGGAGAGAAAGGGTGACCGAAACCTGTTTACTTGCTCCATACTGTTAGATTTTGAGAGGGAGAGGGGAAGTGAACTTTATATATAGACTATTCAAATTTTGTAACCTCCAAATCACAGTGTAGAGGAGGTTAACCGTTTATCTGTCCTCTCCTTTCCCCTCTTTCTTTGTGGATCACAGCTTAAGTGTCAATGTTATCAACGGAATAATACATCATCACTAATTATTTTGGATGAGAATTTTTAGTTCCAAAGGTGATTGTCGTATTCTTCAATTTCGGAACCTTGAAATTTGATGAAAATAACCTTGGTGTTTCTGCAGTAGAAATGGAAGCACTTCCCTGTGACCTATTTGAATGTTGATGCTGCCCCTGAAGACAATAAAAATAAATAATGTATAATATGTATCTCATATACAAAAATTAGGATAATCATGTTCAGTCAGCTTGAACTTCTAAATCATTAATGTCAGCATGTTTCATGAAAAATCTTCCTTTAAACAGAACTACCACTTACACTGACACTCTGGCTTGCTGATGGCTGGGCCCACGATACTGTTTCACGTGCTCTTTTTGTACCATTCCTTAGAGTCCTACTTGTTCCACTATCCACTGCCTTACATATAGAGGGGCCCACACGAGCAGAAAACTTGGCCATATCAGCATGTAGCCCAAAAATCATCTGATCCTTTTCCTTTGACATCTTCTTCAAATTCTCGACTTCTTCATTCAATTGAGAGATCATGTCATCCTTCATGGAAATAGAGGCCTGATAATTTTGATTCAGCTGAGAGATTGTGCCGTCCTTCTCAGAAATCGAGGCTGACATTTCTTCTTTCATCTTAGAGATGGTGCTATCCTTATCCAAAATGGATGCCTCCATTTCTTCTAGATTCTTTTTAAGCATCCTGATTGCTTCATTGGACTTACCCAGTTCACTGTTCTTTGATTTAAGGGTGGCAACATACTCAGATTCCATAACCTTTAATTGATTCCAGACAAAGTCTTTTTCACAAACAAGGGCATCAATTCGGCTTTCCTTTTCTGAGAGTTGGACTTCTTTTTCTGATTTTAGGGTTTTATATGCATGCTTCAGTTTTCTAATCTCCAATCTTAGGTCTTTGAGTTCTGTGCTGTCGCATGCACCAATTGGTCGTAACATCTCTCCGTTGCTCAGTTTGTTCTGTATTTGATGTTGAACAAATAATAATACTTAGCATAAGGTAAAATGACATTTCAAGAGGGTAATATCTTGAGACATGGTATGACAAGTACTTACTGATGTTTACTTTGGTTATTATTTACTATAATTTCCACTCACTAGTGTCTCTCAATCATATCTGGATTATGGTTTTAGCCGACTTATCTTTCCCAGGTTAGCACGAACAATTTTTCCATTAACTTAATACAAAATTATAAGGAATTACCTTTAGATCCATGATCTCAGCACAAAGGGCTGCTATGAGAGTATGAGCATCCTCCAAATCAGTTTCAGCTAATTCTGCACCATAAAAATAAAATGTAATACCAGCAAACTTATCATAAAACTTGCGAAAATCTGATCCAACCCAAGGGCCACTACCAGACACAAATTACACTAATCTGACGCAATCCCAACCAGAACCCAATCAAACTGCATTAAGAGCTGAAGGAAACGTATCAGGACTTACAAGCCCAAGCAAGAACCTGATTACACACAAACCTGAGCAAGCTGAAACCCAAGTCATCCACAAACAGAACATGACCCACCTAATCAAAACCCAAGCAGCGTAACTTACAAACTGAACCAATGCCAGAAAATTGCATGTCTAAAACAATTTTGTAGAATACAATCCCAGAATGACCTTACTTATTGATCCAATTGACACGAAACATGCACATGGCTCAACCAAAACATAAAGACCAGACCCAAAATGTTCGAACCTGAAACTAGACAAACTGGAAAATGACTTGGCATAACATGAAATGATCTCAACTAAAAATTGCCACAACCTAAATGAAGCAACAAATAAACTTCATCAAAACCCGAAATTTCACCAAAGATAATCTGAACTGATATGACAACAAGTTTCCACAACCACTGATAATCCAAAAAGCATCAGTAATTTCCAAATACTTCAGTATACACGTAGTAAATGCTACCGACATTAGCAAGTCAAAAAGAGAAATTTTCAGTACCAAGTTTAATGGCCACCAGCTAAACTTCAATTTGTCATTGTAATAGAAGTCAGAAGAAATTTGAGAAACTATAGCTCACTAAATGAAAATAACCAATGAGCTAAACATAAAAAAAATAGGGAGATACATACCAGCATACTCCTGGTAAGATATAGCTTTCCTTTCTTTGGCATCTACCAGAAAATCAAGCTTTGCGGCATTGTAGTTCTGCACTTTCATCTCCTGAGCTTTCATCTGTTACATCAATAAGAAAAGAAAGAATATATAAATTGAAGTTATATAGGAAGTGATCCATAGGATGACAAACGAGTAATTTAGGTATGGGTCATGCCTGAGAGCTAAAACCAGCAAAATCATACCTGGCCTATAAACCAGCCGAAACCTCAAATATTACCTGATTTTTTTAGTTAATGACCCAACCTGAATTTATATAATTGAAAGCGATGTAGACAATAATTCAAATCTGATCTCACATAAAACTTTTTAAGTGTTCAAAACCTGAAAGCATGCATGAAATGATGACAACCCCTAATAGACCAGATAACCCAAACAATTGTGCATTAAATGACCAAAATTTCAATGAGCCAAATCTTAAATAAGAACCTGATTTTTTAAGTCAACGACCCAACATGAATTTAGATATATAATTGAAAGCAAAGTAGACCAAAATGCAAATCTGATCTCACCTAAAACTTTTAAGTGTTCAAAACCTGAAAGCATGCATGAAATGACGACAACCCATAATAGACCAGATAACCCAAATAATTGTGCATTAAATGACCAAAATTTCAGAGCCAACCCAAGCGGCTTGAGATCTGACCTCAAAAGAATCCTAAAGTGCGTGTATTTGATTAAAAAAAAATCAACCCGCCCACTTGCTACCTCTACAAGTCTACATAGAGTCTAGAAAATTGGCAATAAACCAGTAATTTTGATTCTGTCTAGATTTACCCTTTTTCAAGGTATAAATATAAATTAGAGAGTTCCTAAAGATTGTTTAAGAGGCAATATTATATAAAACATTGCACAATACTGTTCCTACAATATTAAAAGGTGATATCAGAAGTCCTAAACTATTAATTTTAACAAGTATGATTCCTTTAAAAGGTTAAGGAAGATATTTCGTCAAATACAAGGATATAAGTGAATGCAGATGAAAGAACTATTAATCAGAATTGAAGGGAACAAAACTTCCAAATTTATGCCATGAGATTCTTCAAAATACTGAAATAAGTATTACTGCTGGGATAATGAGGATTATTAAATTTACAAAGGCTAAGTCCCAAAGATCTACCAAGACAACAGTCCCTTTATCAAGCTAAAATTAGGGTTTTGAGGAGGTTTTTCTTAATGCAATAATTCCTCCAAAATAACACTTGAATATTGCAATAAGTAAACCGATAACCTACCTCTAGATCTCCAAATTTTAACTTATTTTAACAAATTAGAAAAATAATATCCAAAGGAAAGAAAACCAACTTGCTCAATACGCGACTCAAGCAAACTGACATGTCGGGTCCACTGCTTGTTGTGGAGCTCGATCAACTGAAGGAGGTATTCCCGTTCAACGAGTAAACCCTCATTCATTGAATGCTCCGATCGGAACGCCAGCTGGAGTAGATGCAACGCCTTCGACAACTGTTTCCTGTCAGATGACTGAGGAGAAAGGATCAGTTGCCGCTGTTCGTCGGCCATTTCGCGAGCACTCGGGAGTGGCGGGGTAAGAATTGAGAGATGGAGACTGAAAGGGAAAGTGAAGAGGAAGGAAAGGAGAGCTTCTGAACTGGAATTTGAATTTGGGAGCGTCGATTTTGTCGGAGAATAAAGATTCTTGAAGCTCTTTGTGCACGAAACGAAGTTAAAATTGTTTCTATGACGGTGGGCCACGATGACTGTGGTTAATTTTTATGGGGTTGGTGTTTCTTCTAACGTTCGTGCAAGTCGTTGGGAAGCAAATCATTTTGTCTCCATTGATTTGCAATGGAGATCTGCAGTTATAGTGAGTTGTGGGTAGGTGTTTCTATGGTACCTTTCTAGCCGTTTATCCGATCCGTATCCTATTTCATAAAGCGGGTTTGGATAAAATTTTTTGAGTGAGTCTATACTATATGGTACTATGCATATTACGATTTGTTACTGTACTACGGCTCTATATTTGAGTTTTCAAATTCTAACGGTCGATCCGAACCGTTCATCTTGTTCTCCATATTAATATGTGTTTGGAGTAGGGGTGGCAACAAGCTGTTAAAGAGCGAGTTAGGTCACACTCGTACTCGGCTTGTTGGTGTATCAAGCTGAGCGAGCGAGTTTAGATTTTAGGTTCCGAGCTAAAATTATTGCTCAAGACCGACTCGTGGCTTGTCCGAGCGAGCCGAGCTAGCTCGTTACTAGCTTGGCATATTTATAATTTTGTATATTTTCTTTCCTGCTATATCTTAAATTTTCAGAACACATATTATCAATTATGGCTAAAACAAAATAATATTTATATAACTAATTACTGAGGAATACTCTTAATTCAATTATAATTAAGCAAATCAACTACTATAAATTAACTTTACAGCTAAATTCATACATACAAATATATCAAAATCCTAAATTCATACAAACATATTCACAGAATAAATTAATGCATACCAAATTAAACAAATTCATACAAATTAACTTAATTGCTTATAATTAATTCACACATATTCCATACAATATTACCAATCAACTTAAACGCAGTCCAAAGTGCAATTGCCATAACATTGGCTATAACATTCATACACCATAATATCCCCAATTTGAAGTGAACGGATCCAATTAAACTATTAAACTATGTATATTAAATAGCTCGTGAACGACCGAGCTGGCTCGTGCCGAGCCAGGCCAAACTCAAACTCATTAATTCTGGCTCGAGTATGTAGCGAGCGAGCTAATTTTAACTCGATCCACTAACGAACGAGCTGTTATCGATCGAGTCACGGGCGAATACCAAGCGGACCACGAGCCACGAGCTTTTTTGCCAGTCCTAGTTTGGAGACCAAATTTTACATTTTTTGAAATTTTTTTACTATTTTTTTAGATTTATTGAAAATCACTGTTTTTGGATGGTCCAGAATTTTCAGATCAAGTGATTTTCTAAATATCTAAAAAAATAGTAAAAATTTTTCAAAAAATGTAAAATTTAGTCTCCAAACACATATTAATATGGAGAACAAGATGAACGGTTCGGATCGACCGTTAGGATTTGAAAACTCGAATATAGAGCCGTAGCACAGTAACAACCCGTGATATGCATAGTACCATAGACTCACTCAAATTTTTTTTGTTAGCTTATTAGGAATGAATTTGGATAAGAATTCTTTTTCGTTAATTAAATGAATAAGCGTGTGGGTAATGACTATTTCGTACCGTTATCTATAGAGTAATTATAAAATCTAAATATATATTTAATTTAATTTCCAGCACATTTAAATTTAATTTTCTATTTCAATGTCCCTAAACTACGTCTTTCATTTTTTGATAGAGTACTTATGCGTGCACTATCTTTTTTGAATTTACATTATCTATTATAAAAATAATTTAGTTAGAATTGATTTTATATTTATTTTTATTTTTTATTAGTAATGCAATTACATATGTGTAAAATGAATTAATATTTAATGTTTAATTTATAAAATATAATAAAGTAATTATTATATTAGTAATATCTGTTATTCATCCGTTACCGTTTTTTTATCCGGTAATATTAACAGATAAGAGTAGGATAGAATAAAGTCAATTTTTAATGGATATGGGTATGAAAATGTCTTAGTCCAACCACATCCTTAGTTGTGAGCGGAGTGGCAAAATCGGACAGGCGGCGGACTGCGAATAGCTACGATTATGTTGGATTATATAGGGTTGGGGCTGGGATTGTGTTAGGTAGTTGATCCGTTGGTTCTAATGATCAAGTTAATATTAAGTCTTTGTACTAATAATAATTGTTGAGATAGACGTATTATCGACAACTTTTCTTAAAAATTTCGGTAGAATTCGCATTTCGTTAAATGTGGTCTTTTTTTGTTTGAGAAATATAGATATATGTTCATCATTACTTGTTTAATTAGATATTTTTCTATCAAAACTTCTAAATTAATTATTTCTCCATCTAAATATAATTATATTTTCTATTTTTTTTTTCTTCTCATCTTTTCTTACACCCTAATTATATTTCTTAAACCCAACACACACACTCTCTCTCTTATTCATACTCTCAGTAATACATTAGAAGAAGATTAGTGAAAATATGATCGGTATAATGGATGTTGAATAGAATAGAGCATGTATTCCAATTTAATTATCAGTATTGTATAATAAAACAAGTAAAATCAAATTTAACCTGTACGACAAACTTCTCCAACAATATACAAGTTACATCGATCGGTCAAACATCATCTTCTAGAATATTGATTACCAATTATTTCACAACAACTGTGCATCTTCCGCTATAATCAATACCAGATGTTCCAATCAGAGCATTTTCATCTTAAAATTAATAAACAATTTAATAAAAGAAAATTGAAAGAATGTCAAGGTGAAAATGATTTTTTTTTGTTCTGGAAAGACCTCCATGCAGTAACAAGATATTTTGAAAATTATTTAATAACATTAATTTAGATATGCATTAATTAAACAAGACAGCACACTGTTGCACTGGATTCAAGCATACAATCTACAAAAGATAGTACATAGCATATTCCAATTAGCACTATATTCTAAAAGTGAAAATAATATTTTATCATACAAAGAAACGAACAAATCACAGCATTTTACACGAACAAATTCAATATTCTCGTTGTTAATTAGATTTGCTTGGCAAGCCACTTCTGACTTTATGGTTCCAACCTTATTCCACATAAAAGTCTTGAGCCTTTATTGTATCTTGAAGTTTGATCAGATCAAATAATTTAACGTCAGAAAAATGAATTATAGCTGTACAAATGCATTTTTTATGGTACTGGTAAACTATAGCCAACATAACAAATGTTGGTACTTAGTTGTTTTCGTCAGATTTTTTTTGTTTTAAGTGAATTCCAAATTGGGAAATCCTAACAGGTTAGGTTTAGCATGTAAACATCGATCAGTGCCAAATGCCAATACAGAAAACACTGAAGTTTTGTACCAATAAAAAGAGCATCAAAGGTGCCAGTACACATCAGACCATTAACATGCTTGCAATTAACAAGCTTGCAACCTTATATGCATTGTGCCAAATCCTATCCACAAACTTTATCCTTCAATTTTTTTTTTTTTTCTACAAGCTACCAGTTGCGCCATTACGTCTTCTAATAACCCTTCAATTTTTTTTGCCACATCAGCACGTAGCCCAGAAATTATATGATCTTTTTCAACTTCTTTAAATTCGTAGGAGTTTGCACATGCACAGAGATAAAAAAATATTTGGAAGGGGAGAATACCACTTAGGATACAAATTTTTGCTTGGTTGGCAATTCAAAATACAATTCTAACAACCGACAACTTGATGAAACGAGAATGGTTCCTTCCAAGCATCTGCTACCTCTGCAAACAAAGTGTAGAGACGGTGTTACACTTATTTAATGAATACCCTTCTCTTTATCTCACATAAATCGTGATTTTACCATTGCTCTCACATAAATATGGTGAAATGATAAATGCTACACCATTGTGTGCTATTCTGCAAAATAAGTACCATATGCAGTTGAGAAGAGTCTTTATGATTGTTATCTTCATATTATGGAGAGAGTGATTCAATCGAATCTTTAGAGACAATTTTTGCTCTATTTTTTGGCTAGTTGGTCAAGTGGTATAAGAGATGTAATTTTTATTGTATCTTTGCTCAATACTTGTTGAGTAATTTCTTGCTTTTTGACTCTTAATTTTGATTATATCTTATATTTAATTTATCAATAAAATATAAGATTAGAGGCTTGTCCCCTATCTTATTTAAAAAAAAAAAAAATCTTTAAATTCGTGTCTTCTCCATTCAATCCAGAGATCATGTGATGTAGCACATAAATCATCTGATCTTTTTTTCTTCAACATCTTCAAGTTCGTGACTTCTCCATGCAATTTAGAAATCGTCTAATATTTTTCCTTCAATATCTTTTTCAAATTCTTAGCCTCTTCATTCAATCCAGTGTTCATGTCATCCTTCTCGAAAATAGAAGTCTAAAATTTTTGTTTCGACTGAGAGAATGTGATGTCCTTCTATAAAATAGAGGCTGAAATTTTTTCTTTCATCTTAGAAATTATATGTTTTTTGTGAACTTACCTTTTCCAAGTTAGTATGGATAAATTTTCCATTAATTTAATACATAATTCAAAGAAAAAAAAATTAATTTTCAGATGTTATTTCAAAAATTCGATTTTCGAACGTCATAAACTACGATGTCCGAGGATGAGATTTTTGGATTTTTATCCTATCTCTTTTATTTTTATTTATATTAATAAAATAAAAAGGCACCTAAAGTAATTCAAATTTTGAGTTGAGATCTGGACTGTCAGATTAGAATTCAAACTAACACGGTCCGAGGTGAATAGAACAAAGGTCCTTAAATAATCGTGCCAGAGCAGATCGAACGATCTAGATCCAAACTCAAATTTTTAAGTTACTTTAGGGGACGGAATCCCTTGCAGGTGGTACTAAAAGAAATCAACGCGCGATCAGATCAAACTGATTTGG
The DNA here is from genome assembly GCF_964058835.1 of Carex rostrata. Taxonomy (NCBI): domain Eukaryota; kingdom Viridiplantae; phylum Streptophyta; class Magnoliopsida; order Poales; family Cyperaceae; genus Carex; species Carex rostrata. The sequence continues at coordinate 1,785,856 of NC_135948.1, read as the reverse complement.
ATTTGATATTATCTAATTAATTAACGCGCGATCAAATCACCTTCAGGTAGTACAGCCTCCACCATCAAATAAAAATATTAGGACATCTTTTTCAGTATGACATAATCTAATTAATTAAATTCAACCAATTTTGAATAAAAAAATAGAAAATAGAAACTTTTATTATCTTCGTGATATTTGACAGATGAGTCTCATCAGCCATTGTCATGATAATTAATGCACAATAATAGTATGTGTTAGTGCCACAGAGGGCTGAACGATTGAAATCAGACAGCTGAGATCCATTATAACACTGTACAAAGATATGTAGTCTTTCTTTCTTTCTTTCTTTCTTTTTTGAGAGAAATCCGTAGGTATATTTTATTGAAACTTAAAATGGAGGCATTACAAGTAGCTTGAAGCTTACATCCTAATTAACATAACAACATAAAACAAATTCTGTAAAAATTAAAAGCACGTGAAAAGTAAAATTCTATTTTAACACTATGTCTCACATGCCTAAAATTAAAAAAGAGCAACTCGCCCAGCTATCCCAGTTTGTCCCTTCTTCGAAAAACAAGAAACGCCAGGGTCTGTTGGATAAATTTTTCTTTCCTCTCTGACAGCCAAAACTCAGCCATTCCTACTAATTGGGTACAAAGAAATTGGGAATCAGACCCATCTCTATTCCCAAACGGAAGCATATCTCCAAGCCATTACTCTCTGCATTGTTTCCCCTTCTTGCGTAGTTCGCCAGTCTGTGCGGTTGTGTCATCCTATTCCTTCCGCGTGTGCAATACTAACCCTGTGCTTGATCGTCTCCCGTGTATCAATGCATATCTCCACCGTGGGACCAGCTTGCCAAGATGGTAGAGATTCCAGATTTCTCATACTGACTATCTCCACCAATGCTTTACAGTCGGTAAACACCAAGTATCGATCTGCCTCTGTTTCAATTTGCTTAAGCGCGAGTAGGAGCGCTTGCGCCTCTGCTTGGAATGGATCATGACAAGTGGTGGTAGTGCATCTTGCATCCCGAAGCGTACCAGTTCATCAAAAATTAGTACCCCAGTACCAGATTTCTTTGAGGTTTCCCATGACGCGTCAATGAGTACTGTTTTTGTGCCTCGTGGTATTCGCAATGGTGTGATCACCTCCTCCTGGTGTGGCTGTGGACACGGTTTTGGTGGTGGGACAGCTATTGCGACCAATTTGAGTACTCCCTGTGGGAAAATCTTTTTCCCAGCAAAGACTTCATTATTTCGTGTCTTCCATAATTGCCAAAGCAAGTTACAAAAATCAACAATTTGATCCGGCTCCAATACTTTGGTGATCATGAGGATAGTTCTTGTGAAATCTAGTGGGAGATTCTGTACTTGCAATGGGAAAGATGACGCATGCCATGTCGCTTGCGCCATTGGATAGAAGAAGAGCAAATGCATAAGGAATTCATTCTCAATATTACATCTTGGGCAAATTGGGTCTATCCTTCGCATCCTTGTGTGTAGCATTGCCGTAGTTGGCAACCCCCCATGTATGGCACGCCAAAGGAAAGTTTTGACCCTTGGTATGAGGCCTTCCCATTTCCAAATCAATCCGAGTGCCTCCTTCATTATGTCTCCATAAACAAGTGTTGCTCCCTTAAGTCTCCTCAATTCATCGTATCCCTGTTTTGCCGTGTATGTTCCTGTCTTGCTAGGCAGCCAAATGAGTCTGTCAGTGAGTATAGAATGGGAATTGAGGGTTTTGTAGTGACATGTAGAATGCCTTGAAGTGCCTCTCCACCCATGATCTCCATAATTCTTTGATTGTCCCATTGGCCTGTGTTGCTATCAAATAACCTCGCCACTGTCACATCCCTTTTCTGATTTGTCCAAACTGTTATCGTGTTCCATCCTGAGTACCAAGGTTGATTTAGAGCTGGGATTTTCTTACCATCTGCTATCTCCCAAACGATTTGATCTTTGAAAAATGGCTTCAGGTTTTGAATAGTTTTTCATAACTTGCTACTTCCTGCGATCCTTTTTACATTCCAGAGGTCCCCTCTTGGATAGTTTTTTTTTCTCTCTTGCCAACTAGACACGAAAGCAACAATAGATGGCATTTTACCGAGACTTGTTTTTTTTATTTTCCTTTCTTTTTCCTTTCTTTTTTTTTGTCAAGATGGTATTTTTATTTTGGATTTTTTATATATAGTTTGGTGAAAACAATTTATTACAATTACGATCATTAATATTAATGCTCGGTTGATAACCTCATCAGTTGCCAGACGAAATAAACGGAAGCAAAAGCAGCATTGTGAAATTATTGGAGGGAACCAATAAGTTTAATGAAGATTTGATGCAGTTATTTTTTATAGTTTTATTTATTTTATTTTCCATGTTCCCAAGATGAACTTCGGTTCTTCTTAGACATTTATTCTTCTGTTGTTTTCAAACTCCGATTATAGACTATTTTCTCAATTTGTAACACGATCTAAAACAAATTATAATAATTTTACCATGCAAAACTTACCATTTATAGTGTAATCTAAATATTTCTGTATTGTTTGCTTATATATATATTTGATAAAAGTGGGTAACCCGGCCCCACCTGTTTCATATAGAAACCAATAGTAGTTCATACAATAATCGATAGAATATAATTCTATCGTCCAAAAAGAAAACAGCTAGATTACAACAATAAAGCCTACAACATAGCACAACAACAAAATATTACTACATAACAACAGACCATATATATATCAAGAGTTAGGCTGGGGTGCTATGGATAGCATAGTGGCCTCTATGCTACGGCTCAATATTCGAGTTTTCAAAATCCAAACGGTCGATCCGAACCGTTCATCTTATTCTCCATATTAATATCTGCTTGGAGACCAAATTTTACATTTTTCTGAATTGTTTTACTATTTATTAAGTATTTTACAAAATTGTTGATCCAACGGTGGCTGCACAAAACAGTAAAACCGTTGGATTAGCGATTTTCAAAGTGGCTTAATAAATAGTAAAAAAATTCAGAAAATTATAAAATTTGGTCTCCAAGCAGATATTAATATGGAGAATAAGATGAACGGTTCGAATCGACCGTTTGGATTTTGAAAACTCGAATATTGAGTCGTAGCATAGAGGCCACTATGCTATCCATAGCACCCCAGCCTAACTCTATATATCAAAGTAAGCTAATATTTTTCCAGATACTAAGAGAACATCTAAGAAGAGCAAGTGGAACAGCAAAAGATGAACTTTTACAGAGATATATATTAAAAACGTACAACAGATTCATACTGATGTCACTAGTGGAAAATATGGAATCAGGATCGGTTATATACACATATCAGTAACGGAATCCAACCGATCCTGATGAAGGCGATACTGATACTATCAGGATCGGTTTTATATTTTTTAAAGAACCGATCCAAATAGAAACTATTAGGATCGGTTTTTTAACAAAACCGATCTTAATAGTTGTTATCTAGATCGGTTTTTGACTAAGAACCGATCCCGATACGTACTATCAAGATCGGTTTTTAGATAAAAACCGATCTTCATAGTATTTTCGAATTTTTTAAAAAAAAAATTACATAACAACCGATCCAGATACGTACTATCAAGATCGGTTTTTATATAAAAACCGATCTTGATAGTTTTTTCGAATTTTTTTTTTAATTAAAAATTACATATCAAGATCGGTTTTTATATAAAAACTGATCTTGATAGTACATATCTGGATCGGTTTTTATCTAAAAACCGATCTTGATAGTATTTTCTATTTTTTTTTAAATTACATATCTAGATCGGTTTTTATATAAAACCGATCCTGATGTTTTATTGAAGCTAAAAAAAATATTTTTATTTATTTGACCAGCTTCCATATATATATTGCTGGCCAGCATCCTAAATTTTTTTTTTTGCACAGTAAGAAGCAATAATCAATTAAATATCATATACACATTCTAAATTAATTATCATACACATCTTAAACTATTACAAAAAAATCATGTACTTCATACAAAGTTTTGTGAAGCATTACATATTATAACAAGAAATTTAAATCCAAAAAAAAATTAATTAACAAACATACAAGTGACTAATTGGGCTATTTCTTCAATTAACACACATTTATGCAATATACACATTTAAGCAATTAATTTAAAGCACAACAATAAAAAAATCAATAATTACCTCTTTTGCAATCACATCACTTGAGATTAAAAAAGACCCTAAAAACAAAAACAAAGGTAACAATTAGATGGAAAAACATTTTCCAATAAAATATACAAAAAAATGTGTTTTAAAAGTATAATAATGGGAAAATTAGATAAAGCTAATACCATGATAGTTGATCGGCCGGATGATTAAGTAACTTCAGCGAGATGTCCTCAAAACTTGAGCGGATGATTAAGAGAGAGAGAGAGACACGGAGGAGAGGGAGAGACGGAGAGAGAGAGAGAGACACAAAGAGTACAGAGGGAGAGATGGAGACAGAGAGAGAGACGCTAAGTTGAAAATGAGAGGCGCGAAATGAAAATAAGAAGAACCCTAACCAGGTTATATAGGGAGTTATCATTAGGATCGGTTGTTTATAAAAAACCGATCCTAATAGTATCAGGATCGGTTTTTTATACAAAAACCGATCCTGATACTATTAGGATCGGTTTTTATAAAAAAACCGATCTTGATAATCTTTTTTTTTCAAAGTGGGTTCTGCCAAAAAAAAAAAAGAAAAAAATTATCAAGAACGGTTTTTAGCAATAAAACCGTTCCTGATAGTATCTGGAAATTAATTCAATTATAAACCTCATTTTTTTTTTTTTTTTTAAAAAAAAAAAATTTATCAAGAACGGTTTTTAGCAATAAAACCGTTCCTGATAGGGTTTAGGGTCGGTTTTATTGCTAAAAACCGATCCAGATGCTATTTTCTGATATATATTTAATTTGTTAGATGTATTTAAGTTATCTGAGAAATATATATATAACCAGAGATTATTTAAAAAAAAAAAACAACTTGTTTGTGTTTGTATAATTGTTTGTTTAATTATTTATTTGTTATTTATAAATTAATATCATAAAATTAATTGCTTAATTGATGTCATGAACAAATGGAAACGAATTCATATTACATGAGATAACAAAATATATATGGTTAGACCAAGACCATATTGATTCGAATTTGATCAGACGGTTCATATATAGGATGTACATAGGGAATGAAATATCTTTAATTTGACCTCTTTAAAGAAATTAATTCAATTATAAACCTCTTTTTAAAATAAATAAAAAAAAAATAAAAAAAATTATCAAGAACGGTTTTTAGCAATAAAACCGTTCCTGATAGGGTTTAGGGTCGGTTTTATTGCTAAAAACCGATCCAGATGCTATTTTCTGATATATATTTAATTTGTTAGATGTATTTAAGTTATCTGAGAAATATATATATAACCAGAGATTATTTAAAAAAAATAAACAACTTGTTTGTGTTTGTATAATTGTTTGTTTAATTATTTATTTGTTATTTATAAATTAATACCATAAAATTAATTGCTTAATTGATGTCATGAACAAATGGAAACGAATTCATATTACATGAGATAACAAAATATATATGGTTAGACCAAGACCATATTGATTCGAATTTGATCAGACGGTTCATATATAGGATGTACATAGGGAATGAAATATCTTTAATTTGACCTCTTTAAAGAAATTAATTCAATTATAAACCTCTTTTTTTTTTTTTTTTTTAAAAAAAAAAAAAAAAAAAAATTATCAAGAACGGTTTTTAGCAATAAAACCGTTCCTGATAGGGTTTAGGGTCGGTTTTATTGCTAAAAACCGATCCAGATGCTATTTTCTGATATATATTTAATTTGTTAGATGTATTTAAGTTATCTGAGAAATATATATATAACCAGAGATTATTTAAAAAAAATAAACAACTTGTTTGTGTTTGTATAATTGTTTGTTTAATTATTTATTTGTTATTTATAAATTAATACCATAAAATTAATTGCTTAATTGATGTCATGAACAAATGGAAACGAATTCATATTACATGAGATAACAAAATATATATGGTTAGACCAAGACCATATTGATTCGAATTTGATCAGACGGTTCATATATAGGATGTACATAGGGAATGAAATATCTTTAATTTGACCTCTTTAAAGAAATTAATTCAATTATAAACCTCTTTTTTTTTTTTTAAAAAAAAAAAAAAAAATTTATCAAGAACGGTTTTTAGCAATAAAACCGTTCCTGATAGGGTTTAGGGTCGGTTTTATTGCTAAAAACCGATCCAGATACTATTTTCTGATATATATTTAATTTGTTAGATGTATTTAAGTTATCTGAGAAATATATATATATATAACCAGAGATTATTTAAAAAAAATAAACAACTTGTTTGTGTTTGTATAATTGTTTGTTTAATTATTTATTTGTTATTTATAAATTAATACCATAAAATTAATTGTTTAATTGATGTCATGAACAAATGGAAACGAATTCATATTACATGAGATAACAAAATATATATGGTTAGACCAAGACCATATTGATTCGAATTTGATCAGACAGTTCATATATAGGATGTACATAGGAAATGAAATATCTTTAATTTGACCTCTTTAAAGAAATTAATTCAATTATAAACCTCTTTTAAAAAAAAAAACGTACTAGAAAGCTGGCCAGGTTTTACCATGCTACTTAAAAAAAAAAAAAAAAAAAAAAATTATCAAGAACGGTTTTTAGCAATAAAACCGTTCCTGATAGTATCTGGATCGGTTTTATTGCTAAAAACCGATCCAGATGCTATTTTCTGATATATATTTAATTTGTTAGATGTATTTAAGTTAGCTGGATCGGTTTTTAGCAATAAAACCGATCCAGATACTATCAGGATCGGTTTTTATGTACAGAACCGATCCAGTTGCTATTTTCTGATATATTTTAATTTGTTAGATGTATTTAAGTTATCTGGATCGGTTATTATGTATAGACCCGATCCAGATGCTATTTTCTGATATATTTCAATTAATAAGATTTATTTGAGATATTTTAATTATCAGGATCGGTTTTTGTTGGAAACTGATCCTGATACTATCAGGATCGGTTTTTACTAAAAACTGATCCAAATGATTGAACTATTAGGATCGGTTCTAAAATAAAACCGATCCTGATAGTATCATGATCCGTTTCCACAAAAAACCGATCCTAATAGTAATAAACTAGGATCAGTTGTTACTAAAAACCGATCTGAATAGTTTTTAGGATCGGTTTTTTTAAATAAACCGATCCAGATACTTATTAGGATCGGGTGTCCATATAACCGATCCAGATAGGCCGATCCTGATTTCTGTTTTTCCACTAGTGTGTCTAGCTAGATCCTAGTTAATATAATTTAAGAAACTAATTAAGAAAGAGAAACAATAGATTCATATATACATTTCTAGAAACAAGCAAAATATAATTAAAGAAAATGCAATTAATTACTCTATCCCACCAACTTCTTTCTCACATTTTGAGTTAGTATGATAGAGATGTAGAAGAAAAATAGAATAAGAATCCGCTACTATTTGTAAAAATAATTAAAGGTGCTTAATAATGTCAGTATTATTACATCGTTAATAATAATATTCTTGGAAATAACATTTTTTTATATCGATTTAACTTTGATAATAATTATTTTTCACCTTCAAAAATATTAGCAAATTATTATTGATTGCATCATGTAATTAACATCACTCCTAAGTCCTAACAACCCGTAAGATACATCATGTAAATTATCATATATATTAAGTGTTTCTACTTGTCGAACTAGTTGATCTATGTAGACATAAGTTTGTATTTATCCGTGACTTAATTCCGCAATTAATTAATTAGTTAAATATCCATAATAATTTAGTTTATAGGCTTTTCAGCTATGTCACATCATAAATATTTCTACTTCTGTGTAATTTTTTTTTTTTTGAAAGCTTGGTAGGTGCTATCAAGGTGTAAAATAATTTCATAGGACTCATCGTAATGTCTTCTATTACATAGGTTTTATAATTTAAAAAATAATATTTAATTATATGTTAAATTTATTTGACTATATAGTATTTTTTTAGAGAAACAATTATTATTTTTTAAATTTTATTATAAAATAGATATTATTATTTTAATCAATGTCAAAAAGGCAATAAATCATCTTAGATGAATTTGTGCCATAGAAACTTTAGAGAAGGGGCACATATATAGAATAGAGTTAGTTATTCTTAAGTTTATCAAGTTAATTTCTTTGTAAACTCAACTCCAAAATATATTGGATTGGTTTTAAATGACGAATCCGATCATTGAAATCCATCTACCTGATTAGTGATGCATCTACATGTGAAAATTATAAATTTTCAAACTAATTTTGTATAGAGTCAAGTAATAAAAAAAACATTCAAATAATGAATACATTAAAACCTTCTAATTTTTACCGTTTGACTTTATACTAAATTAATTGAAAAAATTTAAAATTTTACATGTGTACACATCACTCGTAAAGTAGATGAATTTCAACGGTTCGAATTCGTCATTTAGAAACAAATCCGCAAAATTTTAGAATTCAGTTCACAGAAGAACTCAGTGAACTTAATAACACCCTAGTTCTACACATATATAACTATATATATAACGAGCAAGTTTATCGAAATATTAATTTAACTATTGTAACAGACGAACAAAATTATAGCAACATCCAGAAAAAAAAGTTGGATATGACAGTTAACCACTGTAGCCCCTGCTGGTATTTAAAAAAGAAAAAGAAAAAGACAGTTAACCACTGTATATGTATTTTCAAATTGCAAGTTTGCAGCCTCTCCTTTCAACATGTTATATATATATATATATATATATATACCAAATAGTTTACCAACGCATCTCTCAAGTAATCTCTATTTGAATACTTGTCAGCAGATCAGAGCCAGAGACTGCAATTCTAACACAATATCCATGTATGAAGACTGCTATGGTAATTATCCCCAAGATGCACTAATCCAATGGAGGGAGCCCCAAAGAAACTATGGGACTGCCTCCTCAAACTCTCCCCCTCCGGTGCCGCTTCTCGCCATAACTGTCATCATAATCTTCTTCCTCGGCATGTCAGCACTATTCGGTTTCTACAAGGAAGAGTCGCATCAAAGCCGCTCCGAGTTCAGCCTTTACTTGATTCTCATTGTATTGTTCCTCGTGTTGTTGTACGTTGCTTGGCGCATGTTTTGGGACAGTTTCATTCTAGGGACTAGGCCATCAAATTGTTATGGTCCGCAAGTAAACCAAGTAGTTGATGGTGTCAGTGGCAGCGGTGGTGGCGGCGGTTTATCGGTGATGATGGCGGCGGTCTTCTTGGCATTAGCACTGGCGCTGGTTTTCTGTAACCCAGTTCTCTCTGTCCCGGTGGCCTTAGCCGGCGCAGTTAACTTGTTAGCCACAGTTTTATAACTCAATTTTGTAACTCATCTGAAATTTTATGTATAATCTGCTGAGCACTGATAGTCTGATACTGGGACTCGTTTAATTTTGATACTGGGACTCGTTTAATTTTGTTGCTTTGTGATGTATAAGAATAATTAAGATGTTATGTTTTTTTCTCTCTCTGCTTGGTATGTAAGGTTTTGTAAATAAACTTGTTTTTTAAGCTGTCTCACGTTGTATCTTCAAAATTTGAGAATTTGTAGCATGTAAATGGAATCAATATAATTTGAGTATAATTCGAGAATAATTCGGTACAATAAAGAAGCAAAAAAATATATATATATATCGTGTTTTTCTTGCGAATAATTCGTTATTCGCATTTTATTTGTGAATAAAATGTATTATACGTTTTTTTTTTGCGCGTTTTATTCATAATTCAGTTCGGTAACATTAAAAAAAGCAAATAATACGTAAATAAAAGGCGAATTTCTTACGATTCTTATCACTACGTTTGCTGTAGCCCAAGCTAATGGATGGTACGGGTTGTTGAAGCCCAATAAACTATCCTTTGGAACCGAACTTGTGAAGTTGTGATGTCTATAATCTCGAACAGTATCGGGTAGAATACCTTTATTTAATCAAGTCTGATAATGACTCCAAATCCTCTCAGGTAACAGAATATTTCTTGATAGATCAGGACCGTCCGATAAGAATCCGGGCCAATCCGACCGAGATGAAATGGACGGGGCACCTTTAATATTCGTGCCGATTCTAATCAGACGATCCAGATCTAAACAGAAATATTATGTTACCTGTGTATTCTCTGATACCTGCCGTTGGAATTTCTTGGATCTACTAAAGACTGGATGTTGAATTTTTTTTGCAAGTCAGTAGAATCGGGTACGGTCAAGATCTGACCGTCCTTTTGAATCGACCGCTTCGTCTCTATATAAACCCCAGAAGCAAAACCCAAACCGAAAAACAGTCCTCTCTAATCAAATTTTAACTTCTCGCCACTCTAATGGCGGATAGAGAGGAAAAGGCGATGGAGAAAGTGACTAAAGAAGGATCAGGTGGAGATGGTGACGATAATGTCCCTATCTCCGACATTGACACTCCAATGGCGGATCGAGAGGACAAGGCGGTGGAGAAAGTGACTGAAGGAGGATCGGGTGGAGATGGTGACGGTAATGTCCCTATCTCCGGCATTGACACTCTAATGGCAGATAGAGAGGACAAGGCGGTGGAGAAAGTGACTGAAGGAGGATCGGATGGAGATGGTGACAGTAATGTCCCTATCTCCGGCATTGACACTCTAATGGCGGATAGAGAGGAGAAGGCGGTGGAGAAAGTGACTAAAGAAGGATCGGGTGGAGATGGTGACGATAATGTCTCTATATCCGCCATTGACAGTGGCAAGAAGAAGGTACAAGATAGCGATAATGTCCCTATCTCCGCCATTGACAGAGGCAAAAAGAAGGTAGAAGATAGCGATAATGTCCCCATCTCCGCCATTGACAGAGGGAAGAAGAAGGTAGAAGATAGCGATAATGTTCCCATCTCTGCCATTGACAGAGGCAAGAAGAAGGTAGAAGATAGTGACGCTGACGAAGTGCTTCTTGCGGGCAATGCTAAGGTGAAGAAAGAAGAATCTTCGAAGGTAATCCCTTTATATTTTACTTTTGGGGAGTTCAAGATTATCTTGCATCAAGACATTAATTATCTTGGTAGATAGTTTCTATTAAGTATCAGCTAGTACCAGCTACTAAGTACTAACATGTACTGGTCTGTTTAATTCAGCATACCTTCATTTTGAAATTTCTGTTTTGTTGTTATCTTTTTGTTTTTTTGGGTACCATAATGTGACGAAAATGAGTGCAAATAAGAGCACTACGGCCCTGTTCTATCTCTGGCCAAATTTTTGGGTATAATTAGTATGTTGGTTCTCCAAACCTTGTATTTTGAAAGCCAGATGGTGTTTAACAGTTTTCACGCACCACCTGGCTTTTTGGTGCCAAATTGGATGCAGAACCATTGGTTCAGATTTCTGATCAAGGATTCAATGAAGAACAGTGCGAACATTAATTTTGATTTGTGATTCGCTTGACAAATTCGATCCATTGGTTCTGTTTCACACCATCTCAACGAAAAGTCACCTTTTCTTTGTATTCTTGCGTGAAACATTCAATGAATTGGGTAGTTCTTGATTTTACGAGTTATTTTAGCAAACACCAATTTCAACACCTTAATTAGTACCAAAGGCTTTCGGGGCTTCCACTCCTACCCATCGAATGCCCTTTGAAGCGCCTGTGGCGTTGTTTTCCATGGTTTTTATTTTTTATTATCCATGTCTTCCGAAATGATTTTGAAACTCAGAATCGGAATCACAATAGGATACTTAACCGTAGAATCGAAATCGAATGTATCAGCTGGAATTGGAAAAATTGGATCAGTAACTCATATATTTTTGGCAGAAGCTCTTTTTGTATCCAAAATATAGGAAAAAATTAGTAAAAAATAATAATTTGTAAGAAAATAATGTAGAAAAAGATTATATTCAAATTATCTACTAATTATATAATATAATATATATATTACAAATAGAATACACCTTTTATTTAAAAAAAATACAACTTTTATGCAAGTTAGCTGTAATTTATGCATTAAAAAAAATTACATTGGTAGCATAAATTTAGTGTAGAATTATCTTGATAAGGTATGTGTTAAGTTTTTTTTCTAGTTCCAATTTTATTTGTGTAATTTGTTTTTTTCTTTTTGGGATTTGAAATCATAGATTAACAATTACCAGGAAAAAAATCATAAAATAACCAAAGGACTCGCTTGACTCGAGCTTGAGTCAGTTGACTCAAACTGACTTGAAAATCGGATAACTCGGCCGAGTCAAATACTGTTCAATTGAGTTTTGATTAAAAAATTGCATGAGCCCGAGACTTGGTTGAAACTCAGATTGACTTGAAAATCGGATAACTCAGCCGAGTCAACTCGGACTCGACTGAGTTTCCAAACCATGTTCCTAAGGTTGTAATTTGGATTCTTATGGTCACTGTTTTCCAAACCAAGTCACAACTTTTATTTGGATTCATACCACTTAGTATATTGTGAGTTACTGACCTAGGTTTCTGGCCTTTCTGGCAAGCTCCTCCTGGTAATGTGTTCATGTGGTACTAGAAATGACCAAAACACTATATTGTACCAGCCAAGTTCATGCAGTACCAGACATGAACAATGATGCTGTTGTACCAGTACTAATAATAACTCAATTATCAGACAAGATGATTTATAACTCTTTTGCGTCACATTGAAGGGGGGGAACAGCAAAGGAAAGAAGAAACAGAATACAGTCAAAAGAGAGAAAAAGGTGAAGAAGGTTTATGACCTACCTGGTCAAAAGCATGATCCTCCTGAGGAAGTATGTTCTTCATATTGTTTTTCATTTGTTTATGCTGTAAAATATGATATATATGCTTGCAAACTCGAGAGTTTGCAATGGTTAAATTTGCGTTCTAACAAAAAGGTATAATTAATTGTAGAGGGATCCATTGCGGATATTTTACGAGTCGCTACATATCCAAAATCCTGACAGTGAGATGGCTAAAAATTGGTTAGTCCTTGTTATTTTTCCTTTCCCTTGCTATAGATCTTTTTATTCAGAGGGTTACTTAATTTTTACATTTTTGCATTTTGAATTAGCCAACCCTTGTTATTTACTTAATTTATTTTGTTGTACTTGTTCAATGAAGGATGATGGAGAGGGGTCTACTGCCAGAGGATGAGGCAAGGGAGATCTTTGAGAAGAAAAAACAAAAAGGGAAATCTCCAGCCAAACCACGTGTACCAAGAAAATCACCCGCTGCAAAGGCTCCTGTTAAGCGCTCTCTTGATACTAGCAGTGCAAAAAAGCCAAAAGATAATTCAGCTGGGAGCAAAAAGCTCAAGGATAAGCAGTGATGATTTCAATCCAAAAGTCAAATAGAGGGTTTCTAATTGAACAAATTGACATAGGAGATTTTTACTATTGCTATTTTTAGCAACTCCCAAATGGGGAAAGTTTTTGGTTGTAAATATACTTAGTATTTTTTTTTTCTTTTTGCAAAGTAATATACTTAATTAGTACTTGACAAGTTGCACGTAAAGATAAAGAAGAATTGAGAGATAATATTATTCCGTTTATAAATCCTCTATTTTTTTTATTTTCTTCTTCAGCCCTTTACTTCGTCTAGAAAAAAAAAAACCAGCAACTTTGCCATTGGCAAAACTAAACACGAATTTTTTTTCTTTTTGCTCTCTTATTATTATTATTATTATTATTATTTGTCAAGATGGTTTTTCTAATTTTTTTGGATTTTTATATATCGTTTGGTGTCAACAGTGTCTTGTGATGATTACGACCTTTAATATATTTTCGATTGACAAAAGCAGCATTAATTGTTAAATTATTGGAGGGTGCTAATGAATTTAGCAACAATTTATGAAGATTTGATGAGATTATTTTTTTATAGTTTTATTAATTTTATGTTCCATGTTACCAATTAAGGTGAACTTCGATTTCGTCTTAGACAACAACATCATCTATTACGTACATAGGCCCTATAGTTTGAAAATAATATTTAATTATATCTTAAATTCATTTGACTATATATATATATAGTATTTTCAAAGAAATTATTATTAAAAAAATTATGAAATATATATATTATAATGTTTTAAACATTGTCAAAAAGACAATCCAAGTCAATATATCAATTTGCAAAAATCAAAATACTAGCAATAAATAAATCATTTTAGATGAATTTGTGATAGAAACTTTAGAGAAGGGGTGTATGTATAACTATAACGAACAAGTTTATCAGAATATTTAATTTAACTATTGTACGTAACAGACGAACAACTCATTTTGTTCACAGTATAAAAAAAAATATCTTTTGTCAGTTAAAACCTAAACGTATATTCAAACAAACAAAATTTATGAAATTTATTTACCTATGCACCGTCTCAAATGGTAAATTAAGCACTTGAGAGTCAAAGTCAAGAGCTTAAACTTTGATGTGTCTAATTAAATCGGAATGAGAAATTAAGTCCTATCTTCCCTTTTTCTCTCTATTTTTCTATTTAAAAATAGTAGAAAATGAGATCCGTTGCCTCAAAAGAGTGCATCCACTAAAATTAATTATAAAACAACGGTCTAAGTTTTTTATATAAACATCTTATTGCTTTATATAAGTATTTGATTGATCTATGTAAATACTTCAAAAAAAATGAGAGTGTTTCTTTTCTTAAAAAAAGAAGCAGATTTTGATACGTCTAAATCGACATAACATTAGAAAAAGTTGCATTCCTTTTCATTTCATAAGAGAAAAGTTAAAATTTAATTATGATAATAATAACAGTAACAGTAATATTAAAAGTAATAATAATAGTAATAATAACAATAATAATAATAATAAAGTGAAAAAATAATGTAACTAATATCTTTTAGTTTGGAAAAGCAATAGGTATATTTATATTGACAATAATGACAATAAGTTTAATGCTTATTAATTAAAAAAAAAGTAAAAAAGAAATTTCGGATACGTAATTCATACTTTACATCTATAAAATTAGTTTATATATATATATATATATATATATATATATATATATAGGGTCTGTCTAAATTGCTGCTGGCAGCATTTCAGCAGAGGTGCTGCCGGGGCTATATTTAGCCGTGTGATGTCCAAACAACAAATCCAAACCGTTAGATGTTTAATCTATATTATAATCTACTTGGAGACCAAATTTTACATTTTTTGGAATTTTTTTACTATATATTAAGCTAGTTTGAAAACCGCTGATTTCAGTAAATTTCTGCAGCATTGAAATCAGCGGTTTTCAAACCAGCTTAATATATAGTAAAAAAATTCCAAAAAATGTAAAATTTGGTCTCCAAGTAGATTATAATATAGATTAAACATTTAACGGTTTGGATTTATTGTTTGGACATCACAAAATAAAAAAAACAGCGCAGCACTGTCGATAGAAATGCTGCCGGCAGCAAATTAGCCGCAGCCTATATATATATATAGAGTGTGGCTAATTTGCTACCGGAAGCACTTCGGCCGAGGTGCTTCCGGGGTTATATTTTAGTGTGTGATGATCAAACAACAAATCTAAACCGTTAGATGTTCAATCTATTATAAAATCTGCTTGGAGACCAAATTTTACATTTTTTGGAATTTTTTTACTATTTATTAAGATGGTTTGAAATCGCTGTTTTTTAATGATGCAGAATTTTAATAAAAACAGCAATTTTCAAACCATCTTAATAAGTAGTAAAAAAATTCCAAAAAATGTAAAATTTGGTCTCCAAGCAGATTTTATAATAGATTCAACATCTAACGGTTTAGATTTGTTGTTTGATCATCACACACTAAAATATAACCCCGGAAGCACCTCGGCCGAAGTGCTTCCGGTAGCAAATTAGCCACTCTATATATATATATTAAGAATTGGATGCCAATTGTCTAAGTCAACGAACTATTTAACATTCATAAAAAAATGTTATTCGAATTTCGAACTTATGACCTCTCATGTGGAGAATTATTGTTAAAATTAGTTGTGATAAGATAACAATTAGCTAGCCATTCATTGAATAATTTATAATTTAGTTTTATCAAAAGTTGGTTAGTAATTAAATAATTTTTCAAGTTGAATCAAAAGTTGATGCACGGTCAATTATAAATTTCAAAAGGTTAATAAGAATATTCGGATCATTTCATACTTAAAATTGAGTATTAAATAATAAATTAACTATCAGGAGAGTCATTGTAACTAATTGTATTATAAAGGGTGAGGAGGATTTAATTAAATACTGTTTTTTTGTGTGCTTTCATTTCTAAAACTACAGTCACTTAAAATTTTAAAATTTAAATGTCAAAATAAAACTATTAAATATGATTAATATTATTTTCTTTATGCATACCTAAAATATGATGATATTTCAAATTTATTTTGATTAATATGAAGAGCTTGTAAAAATATAACAATGTAATTAAATTTTTGATGTTTTTTAATCTTATCGCTTCATATAAAACCAAAATCAGAAAGTAATAAATTTGTATTTGTATGTAGAGAAAATAATATATATTACATTTAATGGTTTTATTTTACGCATAAAGTTTAGAAATTTTGTTATTAGCAAATTAAAAAGTGAAGACACAATGGACACAAAAAATGAAATCATTTGAACCCTCATATTTATTAAAATAGTTGACAAATATTTATTACCACAGTAGATATTATTTTTAAAATTTGATGAATATTTTTAACGTTTATTATTATATATACTGTCACATATATAACCCATTATAAATATAACCCTACACTTAAAAGGAAAACTATAGGCGCTCTCAGCACGGACAACTGCTATATATATAGTTCCTTAGTTCTTAACAAAGTTAATTATGACAAGATCAAGATATATACAAAATTGGATATGACAGTTAAATACCACTGTATATATATACTAGTAATTGTGCCCGTACACAACAATGAGAGCAAATTATGTAGTAGAAATCATTAAGCTCCTTAATAAGGAGGAGAGATAATTTAAATCAAATTTGTAGTGAAAAATAGTTAAATATTATATTTATCTACAAGATAACACATGTGAATTCTAGTGTAGTGGTAAGAATTTTGGCACCAACAGAACCCAACTGGGTTCGAATCCCGCCTTTAGCAGAAAAAGAAAAAGGGTGCGCGGTGCACAGGCCGGTCCGCAGGTGCCGTGCGTGGTTCAAAGGCGCGTTCCACGGGTGCGGCGCGCGGTCTACGGGCACTGAGATCATTTGCGGCGCGACCAGTGCATACTTAAGTGTTGAAGCTCATAATTTGAAAAATTCATCTATGTGCGATCTGGAAATTCAACGGCTGAGCATCATTCCGAAAAAAAAAACAGTAAATCATGACCCTTGCAGGATCTAGACATTAAGCTCCTTAATAAGAAGGAGAGATATTGAGATTACAAGTTTGCAACCTCTCTCCTTTCAATATGTTATAATGTTATATATACACCAAATAATTTAATTACCAATGCATCTCTCAATTATTTGATAATTTGTCAGCAGAGACAGCAATTCTAACACAATATCCATTTATGGAGACTGCTACGCTAATTATCTCCAAGATGCACCAATCCAGTGGAGGGAACCCCAAAGAAACTACTTGACTGCCTCCTCAAACTCTCCCCCTCCGGCGCTGCTTCTCGCCATAACTGCATGTCATCATAATCTTCTTTGTCTGCATGTCGGTACTTTTCGGTTTCTACAAGGAAGAGTCGAATCAAAGCCGCTCCGAGTTCAACCTTAATTTACTTGTTTCTCATCGCGTTGTTCCTGTTGTATGCTGCTTAGCGCATGTTTCGGGAAAATTTCATTATGGGGACTAGGCCATTAAATTGGTACGGTCCACAAGTCAAGTTGTAGATGGTGTCAATGGCACTGGTGGCAGTTTATCAGTGATGATGGTGGCAGTCTTCTTGACATTGGCACTAGCACTGGTTTTCTGTACGTAATCCAGTTCTCTATATATGTATGGTGGCAGTCTTCTTGACATTGTGTTTAACTTGTTAGCCACAATTTTATTTATAACTCAATTTTGAATCTCGCTCGAATTTGATGTATAATTTGCTGAGCACCAATGCAGGGACAGGGACGTTTAATATTCTTGCTTTGTGATGTATAAAAAGAGTAGGGTTAAAATGCATCATTGGTTTTGTGCTCCAACCATATTCTACATATCTATTTTTATTTTTAAAATTCAAACAGTCGGTTTGAACCATTCAATATGATATCTATATTAAAATGTCCTTAAAAACCAAATTTTATATTTGTTTGAAAAAAAATTATTATTTTTTTAGATAAGTACAAAATTAATGTTTTTTGATAGTCTGGAAGCAGAGATTTTGTGCCTATCTAAAATAATAGTAAAAAGTTTCTAAAATACATAAAATTTGGTCTCTAAGTACATTTTAATATGGAGATCATGTTGAGCAATTCGGATCGACTATTTGAAGATAGAAATATGGAATATGATTGGAACTCAAAACCAATACTGAATTTTTAACCCTACTCATATAAGAATAATTAATATGTAATTATTTGATTGTAATTTTTCTCTCCTTATTTGGTATGTAAAGAGCATCTACATCCCAGCAACTCAGATGAGTTTCTAAATAACTGTTAACTATTTTTTAGAAATTAAGATTTCTAAACTTTCTAAATCTCAATCCTTAAAACTAATTTTAGGATTTCTATTAAGTCACTTCAGCAATAAATTATAAATTAAGGAGAAACAATTTAAGCCAATTATTTGGCCAGCATAGAGTTTATAAACATTTTTTTAATAAGAAACTTTACTACATAATTTCTAAATAAAAAAACTCTCTCACATCTCTGAAACTGAATTAAAAACTGCCACATCATATTAGAAACTCTAATAATACCAGGGATGTAGGGTTTTGTAAATAAACTTCTTTTTTAAGCTGTTGCACTTTGCATCTTTAAAATTTGGGAATTTGTAGCATGTAAATAGCATTTGATTAGATCCAACCCGTCTAATTAGAATCTGGACCAGATGAACTGCACGAACCCTTTAATATTCATGCGGATTCTGATTAATCGGTTCAGATCTAAACATAAATATTTTGTTACCTTAAATGATATGAATTATTTAATAACTGAGATCCAAATTTATCGTTATTCTAAGAAAAATAGCAACTCCTGCTCTTCATTTTTTTTTAAATCTTTTTAAAAGAGATGGAGAGAGAGGAAAGCGAAGATAGAGAGAAAGAGGAGAGAGATAGGGGTGTCAATGACACTTGTTTACCCATTTACTCTACCCGTATCATATTCGATAAGACGGGTATGGGTAAGATTTTTTTTCGTTAACTTATTGAGTATGGGTATAGGTAAGGATTTCCGTTAGATAAAGGGGTATGGGTACGGGTAAAGGTTATTTCGTACCCGTTGGGTAACGGGTAATTATATAAAACAAATTATATCATAAGAAGAATATTATGCTAAACATTTTACTTTTTTATTTGAATGTTTTATTATTTGGTCAAGGAATTGAATTTGTTAGAAGCAATATTTGTGATTTTGATTTTTTTTTCTTAATAAAGGATTATTACTTAGAATTAATTGCATATTTATATTTTAATTTTATATTAGTAATTGTGATTGCACATGTATCACGTGATAAGTTTTGATAGTTTATTTATAAAAATAATAAAATTATTATATTTGTATTATTCGTTATTCGTCCACTACCATTTTGTTACCCGCTAATTTTAACGGTTATGAGTAGGGTAGGGTAAGGCAAATATTTAATGGGTATGGATAGGATATGGATAGGATATGGATAAGGTTAATTCTTAGACCTTGTTCGGCGACTTGCTAATGAATAAGAATGAGAATAAGAATAAAAAATTTTGAACTAATTTTTACTATTCATCGTGTGAATTTTTTTTTCCCCACATGAATAGTAATCTGCCGAATAGAGCCTTAGTGAATAGTGAGTATGGATATGAAAATGATTTCATCCTATCCGTATCGTATCCATTGACACCCCTAGAGAGAGATCCAGAGGACAGCAAAGAGAGTGGGAATTTTGAAGAGGAGATGATTCCGTTCCCTAATAACTGCCGTTGGATTTTCTTGGATCTACTAAAACACAGGATCCTGAATTTCTTTGCGAACCCCTAGAATCGGGTACGGTCAAGATCTGGCCGTCCATTTGAATCGACCGCTTCGTCTCTATAAACCCCAGAAGCGAAAACCCAAACCGAAAGGGCCTATCTAATGGCGGATAGAGCGGAGAAGGCGGTGGGGAAAGTGAATAAAGAAGGATCGGATGGAGATAGTGACGATAATATCCCTATATCCGCCATTAACAAAGGCAAGAAGAAGGTAGAAGATAGCGACGACGATGAAGTGCCTCTTGCGGTTTCTAGAGCTAAGAAGAAATCCGCCGTTAGTGTTTTTTTTTTTGTAGCGTAGCCCTCTCTGTTACTATTTGTACTATTTAGTTGTTCTTGTTGCTTGGAGCCAAATCATATGGCATATGGTTAATTTTGTTTAGGTTCTTTTTTACTTTAATTAAAATTTTATTTGGGGTCTTTAGGAAATCAAGAAAATAGGGTGGAAGGGCAATTCTATTCCTTCTAAGGTGAAGAAAGAGGAAGATTCGAAGGTAATCCCCCCCCCCCCCCCCCCCCCCCCCCCCCCCAATTTAGATTTTATCATCTTGCATCAAGACATTGTTTAGGTAAATAGTTTCTATTATCAGTTAGTCAGTATGTATAAATTATACCAAGTTACTAACATGTACTGGTCTGTGTAATTCAGCATAACCTTCATTTTGAAATTTCTGTTTTGTTGTTGTCTTTTTTTCCCTTTTTTTGTAGGTATGAGAATGTGACAAAAATGTGTGCAGACAAGAGCACTATGTTCTCTGGCTAAATTTTTGGGTATAAGTATGGTTGGTTCACCAAACCTTGTATTGTAAGAGCCAGATGGTGTTTGACACTTTTTACGCACCACCTAGCTTTGGTGCCAAATCATTGGAAGCAGAACCATTGGCTCAGTAGGATCCAGTGAGAATGGTGCGAACATTTTAATTTAGTTCACTCGACAAATTCGACCCATTGGTTGTGTTTCACACTATCTCAATTAGATTCCATAAGAAATTGTAGGATTTCAACATTATTTGATAGCTATCGAAAAGAGATAAAATTGACAAATTTGATCCATTGATTTGGATAGCTCTTGATGCATACCGAAACCAGGTTGAAATGGTGCAAATTTTGTGTGCACGTAATGCACGTTATTTATAAATATTCAATCATATAGTTTGTTATTCTAACGTTATAAAAATATTATCACTATTTAACTTTATTTGCACCAATTTTGTAAAAGCTCTCATCTATGAGAAGGTTCAAAAGAAGATTTGAATCTATTGAAGTTGTTAATTTATTAATTGAAGAAAAAAAATATATTGAATCGACCTCATTTTCACCCAGCTCTTAAAATAACCTAAATATAATATTAATGGTACAGTATGTCAAAACAGTTTTTTGACTGGAACTAGTTCCACTTTTGTAAATTTTGAAATGCAGCTGTAGTTTCAAGGCATAACTGTAAGTTTATTGGCCACAAAAGAAAGGAATTTTATGCAAAAGTCACATTTTCTTTGCCTCATCGCATGCAACATTCATTATAGTGGGTAGTCCCTGATTTTACATGTTATTTTGGCAACCACCAAATTCACCAAATGGGTGTTGTTTTCCATTCTTTTTCTTGGTGTGGTCCTAAGGTTGTAATTTTGTTTCTTATGTTCATTGTTTTTCTAAAACCTCAAACCTAAGCCTCTTAAATAAAGAAGTGATTTTGAGGATAAGGGAGCATTATGTCTTACCGGTCAATTCTTGTAAGCGTGGCTTCTGCCATACAGGTCTGCTACTCTGGTCCATATCCAGTTCATACCACTTAGTATATTGTGAGTTACTAACCTAGGTTTCTGGCCATTCTGGTAAGCTCCTGCTGATAATGTGTTCATGTTGTACTAGAAATAACCAACACTATATTGTTCCCGCCAGGTTTGTGCATCAGGTGTCATGCTGTACCAGACATGAACAACACATGTTGTACCAGTACTAATGAGAACTCAATTATCAGACAAGATGATTTATAACTTTTTGTATCACAATTGGAGGGTTTGCAGAAGAAGGGAGAGAATAAGAAGGAGAACAGCAAAGGAAAGGAGAAACAGAATAAGAAGTCTAGTTCTGATAAAGTTAAAAGAGAAAGGGTGAAGAAGGTTTATGACCTACCTGGTCAAAAGCATGATCCTCCTGACGAAGTATGTTCTTCATATTTGTTTTCCTTTGTTTATGCTGTAAAATATGATATCCTTGGAAACTTGAGTTTTGCTATTGTTATATTTGTTTGTTCTAACAAAAGGTATAATTGTAGAGGGATCCATTGCGGATATTTTATGAGTCACTATATAACCAAGTTCCTGACAGTGAGATGGCTGCAATTTGGTTAGTTCTTATTATTTTTCCTTCCCTTGCTATAGATATTTTTTGTTGAGAAAAGCAGCATTTCCATACTACCTGTTTAATTAGGAGTTGCAAATAGTCTCAACAAAATACATAACAATTTTTTTTAACTTCACTGGTCTAACTAGTGTTTATCTTTTTTAACTTGTCAGCACAATTAGCATAGCAAACCCACGATGGTTACTTTTACATTTTTGCATTTTTAAGCCAAACCTTCAATAAGCCTCTTTCTGCGCCAGTCCTCTCACAATGGCCCTGATGTCTTGGTTTTATTATTGAGAAGCACATCTTTTGATATCAACCAAACTTAGCAAAAAAATTTGGAAGAAATGAACTACACTTGGCATATTTTTTAGAGGGCTACTTTACATTTGTGCATTTCTAAGCCAACCCTTCACTAACCCTTTTTCTCAGCCATCTATCCAGTAATGTACCAGATTTAGCTGGTATATCAATTTGCATTGCTACGTCCCACATGGTTAGGTATCAAGGCATGTATAAACTTGCTATACTTTTAGTGTTAGGTTTTTTTTTTTTTTTTTTTTTTTGTACCCTTAATCCTTCTCCCATAAAAATATATATAGATAAAGATTGCTTGAGCTTTTTTGTACACTTCTTGTTATTTACTTTGTTTTGTTGTACTTTTTCAATGAAGGATGATGGAGTGGGGTCTACTGCCAGAGAATGAGGCAAAGAAGGTCTTTGAGAAGAAAAAACAAAAAGGGATATCATCTCCAGCCAAACCACTTTCAGCAAGAAAATCACCAGCTGCAAATGGCCCTGTTAAGCAGTCTCTTAGCATTACAAAAAATACAAAAGATAATTCAGCTAAGAGCAAAAAACGCAAGGCAGGCAGTGACTCGGAAGATAGCAGCGATGATTTTCTTGCTTCTTTAAAACTAAATCCAAAAAAGAAACAGAGGGTTTCTAATTGACAGAGGAGATTTTTACTAATGATTTTTGTTTTTTGCAACTCCCAAATGGGGAAAATGTTTGGTTGTAGGATCTGAGATACATTTGTTAGCACCTCATATTGACATTCTTCTTGTTCTTCTAGTTTGGAAGGGCAGCATCATTGAAGTTCATTTTAGGGTTCTTAGTGTGGTTCATTTAACAAGTTGATTATTTTCTCTATCATAAATTTTATGCTTGCCTATGTTTTGATACTAGAAACATCATCCTTGAATATAATTGCCTTATTTCTCATGACAGAGAACTTTGGATGGTGTAATCAGTCAGTTGTCCCCTATTGTGCTTTAGGAAATATATTTTGTTTGTTTACATTCTGTTTCTGCATACTTTCAGTAAACATACAAAATCTGCCTTGTATGAAATACCTTTTCATCAGTTACACAACTTCAGGTCTAACAGAGAAACGTGTGTACATTTATTTTGTATCTTCAACATGATGAATCGAACTCAAAACGACTTGAACATTGGGAACTCAAATAATTGATTCTTAAAAAAGGAAAAAAGTTTCAAATATTTTACAACTAGAGAGTTAAAACCTTACACCAGAGTGTGAAAATTACAATAGCAACCCTCAGTGATGAGCACAAAAATATATGCTTGAATCACTAAAAAAAAAATATTGAACAAAGATGACAAAAGAGCAAGCTTTCATTCTTGCTTCTCCAATTCCCCCATTCTTTCTATGATTGCCTGAAACAAGAATAAGATATTCAGATGTAATATGAAATTTATTTTAGCACAACAGCATAAAGTATGTTACAAGAAAAATAATTTAGTTTTTAATGTTCTTACCCTCTTACTCGTCTCTTGTAGCTCACCAGCAAGGATAAACTCATCCAATATCAGATACACCTTCAAGCAATATAGAACACATTAATTAGGAGTTTAGGACCAATCAGTTTTGATAGAAAGAGTTGGATAGATAAAATTGTAGAGCTATTTTTCCAATTTAACAAGGTCTTTAGACTCTTTACGGACAAAAAGCTGGACCGTCTTTGCTTCGCACAATTTTCTTTTTTGAAGTCTTGACAGTGGCTGTCAAGGTCGATTACAAGGCTTCACACAATAATACATTGGCTTAAAGCCTTAAACAGGATTCCAGAACTAGCTTAAATAAAAGATACTTCAGAGAAATGAACAATGACCCTCTGCTGTCCATTGTGCAATCCTCAATATAACTTCAATTGTCTTAGACAGCGAGTTAACCCAATATAATGTACAATATCCTAAGTGTGCAAAAAATTAATCTTTTTCAAAAATCTTTTGCTAATTTCCATTAACTCTTTTCTGAAATCCACTGAGAGAGATTCCAAATTAAAGCAATGCTTTCTGTGGCAAAGTTACAGAATGGGCAACTTTGTCCAGGGAAAACCAGAGTTTGAATGGAACAAATGGTTAAGACCACATTTTGTAACAACAAAAAATTAGAGGTTTCTTATGATGAGAATAGTTGGTTTTCATATTTTTGGGCCACAAAGATAAGTAAAAAAGAAAAAGAAATTGGTCACCTTGTGAAAATTGAAGACTAGATCAAGCTCGCAAACATTGCTAAAGAAATGGTCTAAAATCTCAACAAATAGATGGATACACTCGAGGTATGCCAATTCATTGTCAGTTATATCAACACACATTGAGAAAAATAGCCCTGCATATCTCCTGTATATTACTTTATGGGTCCTAAACTGCAAGAATTACAAAAGAAAATTGATGATCATAAATCTTTGAAAGCACCAATAGTTTCTAAAAAACGGAATCATTTTCATCATGCCAATCATCCATACCTTACTAATTTATTCAGGAACACCCTTATACCCAAGAAAGGGAAATTTTAAGGATAATACAGAAGGGAGTGTTGAGGAAAATCTTTCCATTTTTAAAGAGCATAATGAAGTTTTCTGAGACAAATGGGGGTACATGTTCACATTTTAAAGGGGTAGGTCTGATTTGACATTATTTACGGGCAAATACTGCCTCATTTAGAGAAAATATGGTGTTAACAGATACACTAAGGATGAGGCATAAATTTCTTATGCAGTTAAAAATTGAGAAAAGTAACTCCTGCTAAAATGTAAGCAGCACAGTATCTTCTATTTATCTAGGAATATAAAGTGGATCATCTGCACATCATCAATTGATGCTTATTAAAATTAGTTTAATTGATTCTGGACAGAATTATGATTAGTGAGTAAATTAGTTAACAAGAAAGAGCAGCATTAGATCTAATAAATGATAAATCATAGTAATTTACCTCCACAAAATTGGTGAATTTGGGATCCCTGTTCACCACGAGCCTATGCACCTAAGCACAGAAAAACCAATTTTTTTAACTCACTTGCAATATTACATAATTGTGCCAAAAAAATAAAAATAAAAAGGATGGCAAACGAGCTGTGTAAAGAATAGAGAGAAAATAATATTGCGCACCTCGTATTCAACCTTGTGCTTCTCTGAATCTTCCAATGGTACGTAATATTTGGCAAGACGAGTCTTCCCTTGGCGATTTTGAAGCAGTATAAATCGGATCTGAGAAATAAGAACAGGAACAGATATCAACCATCAGTATTTCTCAGCTGGTTTTCACATAAGAGTTGAGAGAAACAACATTAATATGCGCAAAACTAAAGCAATTTGGTATTACCATTATTGATAGCTTCGGATTGATCGATCCCCTCTTCCTTTCTCCTCGTTCACTTGTGTAGAAAAGTAATAGTCGTAAAGATTTGGGTCAAACTGCAAGATACAATCCAGAGAAAAGAAAACCGGGAACCCAGTGGTTTTGGTTTTTACTACGGATAGACCGGGTGTACAGAGCACCGACGATTTGATGGAACCATCCAAATTAGAGGTTTGCTGTCGGGTAGGGGCTGGGCGGTCCGGCAAATCCGGGCACGGACACGGGTAGGCAAGGGCACGGGTATCACGGGTAGACGGATATTACGGACCGGGCATCACGGATTTTTTTTTCAAAAACCGTGCCCTATCCATCTTATATCCGTGCCCGTTGTACCCTTGGGGGGTAGGGCGGTCCGGTCCGGATTTTTTTTTTTATGTTTTTTTTTAAAGTGTCATATCAAAATTATTACATATTTATAATTCGACTTTTAAAATCTAAATAGTTCAATATCAAATAGAAGGAATTGTTTGGGAATAATATTGTGGGATATATTTTTTTATTTTTTATTTCTGATCAATTTATTTTCGGATTTTTAATTTTAATAATTACTATTTATATATTGTGCAATCAGCTATAATAACACTCGAAAAAATAATTTACCGTTTAAATTATTAATTTTCAGTATGAAGTGACTGGAATATTCTTGATAAATTTATTATTGCTTGAATATTTTTATAAATTTAATAGTCTGCAGTTTTCAATGTTAATTTTGAATTAATAATAATTTCTTATTTCGAATGTTTGTAATTTTTCACGTACAGAAAATAGTTTTTTCAATTTTAATAACTTCCGAATATATATCTTTCCTATGAAAATAAAATAAAACATGCAAACTCAGAGATAAAAAGCTTGAATAGCAAACGATTCATATGTGTTAAAGAAACTAATAACAACATAAATTAGCTAAGTATCTTTACAAGATCAATATTTGTATTTAATGCATCTAGTTTAAATATATTTCAAACAAACAATTAGTTATACGTCAATTTTTTAATAATTATATGTCAAAGCATGAAAGCAACTAGTTTGGTATTAAAATATGCTTAAAGCTAATAATATATTTAGTTTGGTATTAAAATATGCTTAAAGCTAATAATATATTTGTTAGAAGAAAGTTTTAAGTACTGAATATGGATTTTTCCGACTAATTGACCGATAATTTCCTGTTATGTCCGGTTATTTTCGATTATTTCTGATTAATCGCTTAACGGTACCATGTCCGTCCGAGAACCGCATGCCGTTATTTACAACACTGTTTATTATTAACAATAGCATTCTTCTTATCAACATTTAGCTAATTATTTATATAGTTCTTTCTAAACATATATAGTTGTAATTCATCAAGGTATATCTGGTGATAGTACGAAAATGTAATTATAGTCTATCAAATTACTTTCATATAATTATTCAGATGCACATTTAAAATTTTAACCACATAAGTGTTAAAGAAACTAATAACAACATAAATTAGCTAAGTATCTTTACAAGATCAATATTTGTATTAAATGCATCTAGTTTAAATATATTTAAAACAAACAATTAGTTATACGTCAATTTTTTAATAATTATATGTCAAAGCATGAAAGCAACTAGTTTGGTATAAAAATATGCTTAAAGATAATAATATATTTGTTAGATTAAACTTTTAAGTACTGAACATAACGAGAAGTTAACATAAGATTGAGACTTAAAAGTAAACTAAAAGTACATATGTTTTTAATTGTATACTTTGTATACAAATCAGGTACCGTCAAAATTATTCGTCATCCGAGGTATTATATTAAATGTGCAAAATACTGAAGTAGACTTAGGCAAAACAATCACATGATCCGGATTGAAGAGTCCAAATCTGATGCTACAACTAAAATTTTAACATACTTTTCAAGGATGAAGTCAAATTTTCGAATTATTTGGATCAAATACATATGAAAATAAATTATATATATTTTTTTCATAGAGAATAGGGTCAAAGTTTCTACTATCAAACGTCTCTATTTTTATAATATAAAAAATAAAATTTATTTGTTACATAAGTAATTTAATATATTTTTAATATAAATTTGAAAAAGAAAATTATTCATGTAATTTAAATTTTGTTGGTTTGACAAAAAAAAATTATATTAATAAAAAGAGAGTAATTTTCTGGCAATTGTAGAGATGGTGATATATACTCATCACATGCAAAACAATTGTAAAAAAATTTGTGACACTTTAAGACAAATTGTTAATTTAGCCAGATTGCTAAATTAGTATTGCTTTATACCCTTGTAATTATATTACAAATGTCACGTTAGTGGTGATATTCTTTTGTAAGAGGGATCACATAGTATTACTTTATAAAATTGCAACACAAATAGACTAATTGAATTGAAAGAAAAAAAAAACTACAAGAAACATACATTTGAAAAATTTTGAAACGGGGGAGGGGGAATTTCAAAATTTTTGAAATTCAAAAATAAAATGGGTCAGGTAGGGTACAACGGGTGGGGTACACGGGTTCACGGGTTTCTGGTCCGGTCCGGACGGGCACCGGTTCACGGCGGTCCTGGTACACCCGAGTTTTTGCTCCAAAAATCGGGTCCGGTCCGTTTAATACTCATGTACCCGTTTACCTATGTATATCCAGACTCGGGCACAGGTACCTCGAACAGCGGGCACGGGTGGACCGAGCATAGGCTGCCCCAGGCAGGTGTTACCAAACCTCTAATCCAAATGATGAAATTTGAAGATCGATTATACATTTTTTTAAGAATAAATATATCATCTCTCCGTTGTTAAATAACTGGACATGTCCAGTAAATATCCAACCCGTAGTCCCGTACCATACATCTGATCCGACCCAATCAGTCTAGACTCTAGATGAACGGTCTCTATCATAAACAGCTCCTGGCCCATTGGTCCATATCCAGGTACCAATAACTCGTTAGAATAATGCTTCGAACAATTGAAAATGTACCCAGATAATGCGTTTGACACAAGACCTGACTTGACTGCCAAAATTTGGAGAAGACAACTGGATTAATTTTGCATCAATGTAATACAACGGCATCATTCGTAAAAAAAAAAGGTTTTTAATTAAATAGAAATATATATATATATATATACACACACACAATCTCAAACTATGTAAAATTAAGACTTCAGAGTAGTAACTTTAGGACCATGATATGTCTTATCATGATCATAATATCAACAAACTTGCACCTAATTTTAAGACTATATTTTAAAAAGATAACCAATAGAAAAAAGGATACATATAGAGTTTTGAATCATGAGATTATTATATGGATAGAGTGACAGTTTTTTTTTATT
The DNA here is from genome assembly GCF_964058835.1 of Carex rostrata. NCBI lineage: Eukaryota > Viridiplantae > Streptophyta > Magnoliopsida > Poales > Cyperaceae > Carex > Carex rostrata. The sequence goes on along the minus strand of NC_135948.1, from coordinate 1,756,359 downwards.
ATTATTCAGAAGCAGGGGCGGAACCAGGGCCTGGGCCAGCCTGGGCCCTGGCCCCCCCTTGACCCAGATAACATACAGAAATTTTTTTTTGCTTATGGGCCCTTGACACCCTCAGCCCATTGCACTGGAGATAAACATTTTCGCTGCCGCATCTTCTCGCATCTTGCCATCTTGGCTTTTTAATACTTGATTAAAAAAATACTTTCTTTTTGTAGTTTTGTTGAGCCGCTGGGAGACAAAGGAGTAAAACAAAAAAAAAGATTTCATTTCATTTGGTTGTTTCCGCTGGGGTCAGAGAGCAAAACAAAAAAAAAAACCCTCATTCGCTATTTGCCTATTTCGCTTCTTCATTTGGTTGAGCCGGTGGGAGCCTGGGATCAAGCTGAAAGTTCGCTTCTTCACTAGAGAAAGAAGAGCCTCATTCCTTCGACTCAACACACGAACCAGTAGGCAGCACCGCAGCAACCCCTTCTCCTCTTCTTTCATTTTTTTTTTTTTGTAAGATCTCAATTTCTAGTTGTAATTAATCAATTGAATTAATGTTTGCATAATTCATGTAGAATTGAAATGGTTTGGTTAATTATTGCTTGAATTCTTGAATTTCACTCCTTGCTCATTTTCTCAATTTCATTCTTGAATTGTTGAATTGAGAATTGAAATGTTGGAAGCATTGAATTGTGCTTGAATTAAATCTGTGAGAGAGAACTGAAGATTGAAATTAAGATTAAGCCGTACTTTGGATGAAATCAATCTTGCCGATCTACAATAAAGTCCCATATTTGTTTTTATGACTTACATATGTCATTAATGGTTTTATTTTTATCTGTTGAATTGTACGATTCTTGTTTATTCATTGTCATTTTTTTTTTGTAAAATTGTAGGAATGGAGAAGTATTACAAACCTACGTCAAGAAGCAGTGAAACTGAAAGTAGTTCGCAAAAGAAAGCACGTGTCGAGTTGAGTCCAAGTGATATAATTGCCGATCCAGGACTTCGCAAACCAATTGACAAGTATGACAATGAAATTAGAGAACAAGTTAGAAGAGCATACTTGTTGAATGGTCCAACTCAACCAATTAGCCATACTTTTCCTCGTAAAAAACAAGGAGATCATTTCAGGAGTTTTCAAGAATTATGGTTCAAGAAGTTTGATTGGTTAGAATATAGTGTAGAAAACGATTTAATCGTGTAACATGAAACTAAAATTGATATCCTGAGAAACTAGTTAGGCCCCCCTATCGATCATTCCTGGTTACGCCACTGTTCAGAAGTATGAAGTAGATCTTACAAAAATTCATAGTACATTGCTGCACATCATGTGAAATTTATGAGAAAGAATGAAGGTTAATTGATCTAATTTTATTTAGTGGTCTGCTCCCAACTTAATTTAATTAGCTAGCTGCCTGAATTAATTTGAATTTTACCATTCGCATCTCATTTCCAGCAAATTGGGGACAAATTGGATGCAATTGGCAATTGGGTACAATTCCCACCTGAACATCAATGTATACATGATTTGGTGTAAATATTGGAGAAAAAAAAATGAAAATAGTGTGCTTTATACAAAATATTTAGTAACCGATGCAATGCTATCATGGTGTTATAGTATTTTTAGACTTTGAACACTATACTATGAGATAAAAGTGCGTTATTTTAGCTATGACTGCTATAATGTACACTATGCTACATAGGCTTTTATATAAAAGCTCAAACTGAAAACCAATTTTAAAAATCAATTTTTTCAAGGTTCGTATTGATTTTTCTTTTAAATATAAAAGTATAGATTTATTCCATGATGCTTATTTTTTTTTAATAGAAAATAGTTTATGTCATGATGCTTAGATTATTTTGAATAGAAAAATATAAATAATTTATGATATTATTAGAGATATTTTGAATAGCAATTTGCACTTTGTACTGGTTCGATATTAATATTCTAATTCCTTGATTAATTTTGTGTTACTTATTGCTCTATGAGACTTTAGATAATGTTGATAATTAATAAAAATATAAAATATAATTTCTTAAACAAGAAACGCTATGTGTGATAGTTTTCGCTATATATAGTTACGATATTTGCTTTAGCTTTTTTTTTAGCATTTTCGCTATGATATAATAATTGCTATTTAAAACCTTGGCTATGACACAAGATGCCACCTGCTTGAAAATTACAAACATAAACATTTTTTTTTGTTCATTTGATACATCCATTCAAATACAGTCCCATTTTTACTGCTACTGAAATATCATTAGTCATGTAGCAAGTATAACATGTATATACAGGGTATGCTATTTGTTCGCCCAATAGAATTTTCTCTTAATATATAAGAACTTGAAAGTGAAGTAGAAGCAAAGCAATAAAGCCAACGTCCTGGCCCCTGTTATCTTTCTTTGTATTGCACTGGCTGATGTGCTCTCAACTACTAAGTACAATTAATTGGCAGCCTCTATGTGCATCATACATTTAAGTTGTAAACAGATACACACCAGATTATGGGTGGTGGAAAGAAAATTTCCGTGATGCCGGATAGAGTGACAATCGACATGTCAGTGCCTTTTCGATCAGTGAAGGAGGCGGTGGCATTATTTGGAGAAGGGATCATCGCCTCTCAGGTCATCACAAGCCAGCTTAGTAAGGTACAGCTCCATTTTTATAAAATCATTTTTGGTGTAACCAAATGGCCCTTAATTAATTGAAGGTAAATTAATGTATAATTTATTGAACCCTTCAATAACTAATTATGGTATGGTTAATGCATCATTATAAATTCTGTTAAGGAAATAGAAGTGAATTTCAATTTCTGTTCTCTCTGGTTTCTGTTAACTAGATGCAAACTACAAGAGAAAATACGCGTTGTCGCTCTTCATGTTTGGATTCTATAGCAATTCAATTAGAAGAAGCAAAGCAAGAAATCAAGAGAGAACAAGAAAAGGGAGCGCAAATGGCTATGAAAATACTCACAATTGAGGAAGAACTCAAAAGTACCAACAGAAGGCTCAAGGAATTGAAAGATAGATCATGCGTTGCTGTTAATCCAATAATGCCAAAGACTAGAGAATTAGAGAATTCTATCGACCGAAAGAAAAGGCATGTTACCTTTTCTGATCCACTATTTGCTGAAATACTGAATATTATTGTACAAGACAAAATGCGAGATGCAAGTCGCATCCAAGGGAAGTTTGCCAGGTGAAGAAATGCGAGAGACGTCTCTTCCTATACTGCAGTTATTTTCTTGAACTAGTGTCAATGGAATTTGTATTTGCAAGAGGCGTGTGAAATGTTTGATGCTTGTTATACATTTATCATCCTTAAGATTCATTTTTTTTTTAAATAGTACAGATTATGTTTCTATTAGCATGGCTTGTAAGAAAGTTTGTGATTATATGGACTGTCTTGGAAGCTATGATGATTCACGTGCCTTAATTAACCTCGGCTGTTGCAATTATACTTTAATTTAATTATACTCGTAGCTCCCTCTATAAAATAAAATTACACGATTCTTTATTTTCTAGCCTCCTCATCTCAATATTCTAGTTCCGCCCCTGTGTATAAGTGTATCTTGAGTGAGGTTATGGTACTATGTATAGCGCGGATTGCTCTGTACAACGGATAAATATTTTTATTTTCAAAATCCTAACGGTTGATCCAAATAGTTTAACATGGTCTTCATATGAATATGTACTTGTAAACTAAATTTTACATTTTTTAGATTTTTTTTTTTACTATTTTTTTAGATGGGTAGAAAATCAGGGGCGGACCAAGAATTTTCGTCAAGTTGCAAAAAAATATCGAATCAGATTTAAATCCGTTAACTAATTAAGTACTCGATAAAAAACAATGTTTTAACTTATACTTTTCAATACTCTGACTTGTAATTTCTAATTTTCTAACCTATAATTCTAATTATCAATCATAATTCAGGAAATTTATTTTAATTTTAACTCTAAATTTAACCTGAATTACAAATCAAATATTCAGAGAGGGGTAAAAAAAAATATTGATGACTTAATTTTTATATAATTTATCTAATTATTTATTGATGACTTCCTCAATTTTTTTTATAGTTATGCATTTCTGTTGCAAGTTCTTTTTTGTCATATTCTTTTGTTTCTTTTAGATCAGACTTAAAAATATTATCTTTACATTTGAGTAGTGAAATAGATGAAGGAAACAAGGAAAAGAAATTGGGATATGGGGATTTTACCTTTTTAGGAACTATTTTGTTTGTCAAATTCTATTCTTTTAAATTTGACCGCTACTTGTTAGGTGGCGCCTAACTTCATTTCTAGAAATGATTGATAGTACTAGGTAATACGCAATTCAGGACAATTTATATCAAAGTCCAAGAATAACACAGCCATCAAAAGTATAGACAAAAACCAAATTGGATATATAGCACATTACAAAAGAAGTCATGTTTCTTTAGTTTGGAGGAGAGGATGACCTTGAAAGAACCAAATGACTAGGTATTTGCTAATACATGCATCTCTCTCCTAGGATCACGAGTCCGGATCCTCTCATGTAACTCAAATTTGGAGTTTGGATCCGAACCGTCTGATCAGAACTCGACCAAACCAATCCGATGTGGTATGCACAAGGTTTCTTTAATATTCGTGCCAAAGCAAAGCGGACAGTCCAGATTTATACTAAAAATTTGAATTACTTCTGGTGATGTGAATTCAAAGGATGACAGCTCCGTAGGAAATCACATGTTTTTTTAATGTTTCATGTAGAAAAGCCTGAAATTATTTTTTTGGGCTGAAGTGTGACTCGAGCCCGTTTCTCATAAATGTATTCTTTCCATGTCTAAAAATTTTCATAGAAATTTGGGGCCGATAGAGAAAGAAGGTCAAAAACCAAACATTAGGATTTGCCGTTGGAATTTGATCAACTGGACAAATGAATCGCACCAAGTTCGAATGAAATTATTGTACATAAACAAACTTGATTCTATATATTATTGATATCACATACATACTACATGTCTATGGTTGGTTTCTTAATAAGGCGTAAACTGTGTTTTAGATATATTTGCCACTGTTTAAGCATAAAATTCCACTTTTACTAAAATAAAATGTATATAGAGAGAGAGAGAGACAGAGGACACAGACACAAATAAAGCTGAAAATTTCGTGGAGAACCGTTTCGATATTTCATTATTTAATCAGTAAATTGGGACGAACATTTCAACATCAAAATGTCAGTACATGTATTTACGATGGAGAAGTCAAAAGAAGAAAAATTAAATGCAACGATCAAAGGACCAAGCACCGAAAGACAAAAATGCATGCATCATCATTTTGTGATCTCTAATATATAATGGAGTGTCATATATTTTTGTAATTTAACAATCAGAAGATAGGATTAGGTTTAAATTAGATGAATGCAACTTCTTCTTTTTTATGAGGTAGATGAATGCAACTTGGAAATGTGTGACTGGGGTTTCGTACTAACCTAAGAAAGGACAGGATATGAGGTTCCTTTTGGTCGGTTGAATTGAATAAAATTCATGGACTAGGCATGAGCTTCGTTCTATGTGCATCTTTCTCTCTCTCTCTCTACACATGTAACCCATGTGTGGGGAGAACAAAATATAATTCTTTGTTTGGAAAAAAGAAATTGATTCTGGCATGTTCTCTCATGCAGTATTTCTGGAAAAATTAACGGCTCAATGACTTATATACATATGGCTTACGCATAAGCTATGGCTTAGTCAATTTTTTTTTTTTTTTTGAGAAACCGGTTTAGTCAAATTTTATCTTATATATTGGTCAAAATTATTCAAAATTCAAAATTCGCAATATGATTTTTAAAAGGAATTAGAAGAAAGTAACGTTTTCTGATACCAATTTCGTACTAGTTTGCAAAAAATATCATAATTATAACTATATATATGAAATATATATACTACATTTAGCATAATTAACAGACGACATCTATTATTGATATATTTTAGGTGACCCTTGTGCAAACAACTATTTGTAATAACTTAGAGGAATAACTTATTAGTTATTATCAACATTAATTATATAAACCGAAAAAAAATATTATTATAATATCTACTGTGGCCAGTCCTTTAAAAAAAAATTATATATATCTACAGTGCACTCTTGATAATGGTGTATTTAGTGTATATAATAAGTCCCACATGAAGTCAAGCCTAGCCAATTAGCCAAGCCAAGCCAAGCCATTATACAAGCAGTAAAAGCCAATTAAGGAGAATTAATCAACCAAACCAACAATAAGATATTACACCTTGGAAGGCTGGGAGCTATATAAAGGCCTGTACCGACTTTGGGCAACTGCAATTTGAAGCTCCTGTTCTCATATCATAAAAAAGCAACAGAAAAAGAACCAAGGAAAAGAGGAAATGAATACAGCAAAGAGTGAAGGGAGAAGGGAATTAGAGGAGGGACCGATCACATGCATGCCGAGATTTCGGGGCCTACGTCCGGCCACTGCAACGCCAGCTGCACCCACATCGCTACTCGAACGGGCCCGCGAGGCACTCCTCCGGCTTGTCATGTTGTCTGTTGCCACAAAAACTGTGCAGGTGCGCCATGAGAAAGCAGTGTCGATTGGTACAGAGATGCATGGAGGCGGATATACCCAATTGCCTGATTCGTACCGGAACGAGGCGGTGAAGGATTGTATAGAGTTCTTCAAACGATCGGCTGAGGGCGAGAGGGAGATTGTTGCATAGCCCAAGTTCACAATGAACCAAGAGACAAGAACATGGAGGTGTTATGGTAGTCTACAGGGGAACATGTCCATGCAAATAACTTCTTTGTTAATTTCTTCTTTTTTCTTTTTCAATTACCTGTGTGTTTGTTAGCTAATTAATGGAGTTAGTTACTGTTAATGAGGTGTACAACATTAGAATTTGATAATTTGTAGTAGGCGTACTATATGGCTTTCCATGCATGTGAGGTCTTTGCTCATTTGAATTGGTGTACAAATGCAATTTATTAAAATTTGTTAAGAAACTTTTTGTATTGCTTTCTCAAATTTAAAGAAGAAAAACAGCAACTTGATGTTGTTTGCATTCAATCATCAGCGAGCGAGAACTGCTAATAAGATTCCCAAATCTTTTGTTTCCATTATTTACTGATCTCTTTAAAGTTGTTTACAAGAAGACAGGCAGGTCCAACCATCCACGTAGGCAGTGGGTCCCAAGTCTTATGTGGTCCCCTCTATTTTTTTTTTTTTTACAAGGCGTATTAATTGTTTTGCAGCTGATTTGAATCCCTGGCCAAGTAGCATGCGCTCTGGCTCGAAGTCACTTAATCGCTGTTTCTTGGCATTATATATAGTGTGATCAAATACCTCATATCACCCAAAAAACAAGTATTTTTTTTATAACCTTAAGAGATCATGAAGAAAATAAACGCACTATAATTTTTTTATTCTCCTTATTTATGGACTCATGTCTTATGGTATCGTGCGTAACGAATTCAAATTTCTAATAGGCTTGTAAAAAAAAATTAATAGACCAGCTTATTATTTGAATTTTGAAATATTAATATTAAGAAAAAGGTTATGGCAATTTCGGAAGATAAATAATTTTTTAGTACCGGAAATTCTATTTCCATATTAAAATTATAATAGGTGCCGATATCAACTTATGTGAGTCCGTATCCCCTCAGGTACCTGAGGTGCAATTAATAAAAATGGACGGTCCAGATTACTTCCATCCAGGCTAAACTCAATCCAATAGCTGTTGAGGCTGGGGGGATGCTTTGAGATTCGTGCCAAGTGAAATGAATGATCCAGATTCACCACTTGCACCTCAGGTACCTGCGTGATGCGTATTCAACTTATGTTTCGTCTGCTTCCAAGTTCCAACAAGGCAACAAGTGTAAAGCGGATTTCATTTTACCCTTGAACTAGGCTCCGAGCCTCCGAGTCAAAAATAGACTTATAATAGACCATAGTTATGGGCTTTAAAAATCGTAGGCCCATTATATATTATTGGTCTGAATGTCTGTTGTCACCCTTTCACAACTTTGAAACAACTGGGCTTTTCTAATTTAATCTTGGCCCATGTAACTGGACTGAAACAGCCAGTTACATAAGGCTACAAAATAACAGCCACGTACATAAGGCTACAAAATAAAATCAAAACGCAAAACCACGTAATAACAGCCACGTAATATCACATAAGGCTACAAAACAGCTTTCCTCTTTCTTTTCTTTGTTTCCGTACATAAGGCTACAAAATAACAGCCACGTAATATCACATATTCACATTCCAAGGAATAGGAAATAAAATCAAAACGCAAAACCCTTTCCGGTCTCTCTCTTTTATTTCTGCTCAAACCCAGAAACTCTTCCAAATTTATCAACCTCTTAGCTCCCTCTTCCGACCCCGATCGAAAAGTTAATCTCTCCTGAAGAGTATCAAAGCAAGACCGAGAAAGGATTTTCAAAATTGCTCCTTTCAACCCGAAATTGTCCCTCATTTTATTTGCCCCCCTTCAAAATAAATGGCGGAAAGAGGGGAGGAGAGTAAGGAGAGAGTATCGATGGAGTTGAGCGATGAGGTATTTAAGGCCATGGAGGTCGGGTTGGCTTTCAGAGATTATGTGAGTTATTATTACCCTCTTACCAGCATGCTTTTGCCTTTTGTTTTCGTATACCAGTCCAGTGGTAGTTCAAGTGTATTTCTTGTTGGTGAGAATTAATAGGTTCACCACAGTTTGATCTGTTTCAGTGAACTGACTTATCGTACCAAAGCTGTCATCTTTGATTGTTTTTGTTTCAAAACACCCATGAAAGCATTCAACTTTGGTTTGTTTCTGGTGATCATTGTTATTCCTGAATCCTTTGTCTTTATATAACTGCATTTGCTAGGTGGATAACAGCATGATCTGAAGTCAACAAGCTGAACTATAGAACTTTAGGTGCCAGGTTTAGTTATTGTTCTTCAGTACAATCTAGTATTAGGAAAACTGGAAAAATGCGCCTTCCGGTTTCTTTTGTGTTTGATAACTGATAGGGACCATGTATTTACCTTTGGAGCTGATTAAGGTTTTCATGTTGAATCTTAATTATCTTCATCTGATGTTTTGGTTTCTCCTGATATGCTAATATATTTGGTACTGTCAGAATGGTAGAATAAGCTCAATGGATTTTCATAGCAGAGCTACCAATTATCTGGTCACTGCTAGTGATGATGAATCAATCCGGCTGTATGATATTCAAAATGCTGTGTAAGTTTCTTATATTAAGTTCCGTTTGGATTTTATTGCGGGTTTAGATGCAGATGGTACATGTACATGATTGTATTTGCAAATGGTTACCAGTGTTTTAAACTTCTGCTAGTAAGGATTTTGCAAGTATAACCGTTCAGTTTTGAACAATTTTGGAGGTGTGCTTTATTAAATATCTTATAATGTTCCATCAAGTTTACTGGGCAAACATTTATATAAGCCAAAATTGTGTATTATACCATAAAACAGTTATTAATATTTAGTAATATTAAGTTCGGGAATTTATACCAAAGTGATGGTCCATACCAATTTTTTTGGGTCAATTGAGTTAGTTTTACCTTTGTTTGGATTGCTTGGTATTATTTACAACTAACGTTAATAAAGTTGCAATAGTTGATAGCAAAGTTCTAAATAGCGATTATAGCGCTATAGCTTTTAAGGTCCAAAAAAGCTCTAGCATAACCATAGCTAGCTATTTAGAATCATTATAAAAGAAAAACGGTTAATAGCGTTATAGCCTTTGAGGTCCGAAAAAGATATAGCACAGCTATAGCTATTTACAACCCTGGTTGATAGCAAGAAAAATGTTGGGTGTCATTTATCTTGGTAAAATGTGTGTATCTTTTTGAAATAAATAAAAATGAAATTTCATGACAGATGCTTGAAGACGATTAATAGCAAGAAGTATGGTGTTGATCTTGTATGTTTCACTGACAACCCCGCCATAGTGTTATACTCCTCCAAAAATGGCTGGGATGGTAATATTGTTACAAAATTTCCTTTTTATCATATTTTTATTTTGTTTTAAATCAATGACTGATTTGGGTGTTTATAACTAATCAGAATCCCTGCGCCTTCTTTCGCTGCAAGATAACAAATACTTGAGATACTTTAAAGGCCATCATGACAGGTACTGTAAAGAAAAAAAAATTACAAGTTTCTGTGTGCTTGTCCAAAGAAGCCCCTGAAATAACTAACATTTATGTGTTCTTTTGCATAGGGTGGTATGTCTATCACTGTGTCCAGGAAAAGATACCTTCATTTCAGGATCTCTTGATCAAACTGTCTTATTGTGGGATGCAAGGGCTGATAAAGCTCAGGTACTAAATTATAGCTTCACAATGAATAATAAAACAAGCACAAATATTATTTAAAAAAGTCGTACTTTTGTAGGGTCTTTTACGTGTTCAAGGGAGACCGGCTGTTTCATTTGACGAGCAAGGGATGGTCTTTGGTTTGGCTTTTGGAGGCGCTATTCGGTTATTCGACTCCCGCTTTTATGAGAAGGTCCGTCATGTTTTTGTCCCTATTGACTCGTGCCACTTTGATTCTACCATCAGTTTGCAGTTTGGAGAACGCAATAACAAATCCTAATCTTAAAAGTTGATGTGGAAAATGAGTAATTTTCTTTGAAAAACATTTGACCAAAAAAATCATACCATTTGAAAATTCGCTTAGATTTCCATCCATTTTTGAGTTAAAACGGTTACAGAGATGACTAGCCCACATCAGAAAGTTCAGGCACCAAGTGCAAACTTTTGGAACTCTGGAGCAAAATGGGAACTGATGATATCTTATGCTGCTACCGCTAATAAGTTATTGTTTCTATATCAGATGCATATCAACATGGATACTCGTATGATATGTATGAAACACACTGCTTACGTGTCTATTAGGTTGACATTTAACTCTTGGCTGACACAAGTCCCTGATAGGGATACATCTAAAATTCTAAATACAATGTTTCCATGTAAAAATAGCTACTCAGATGATCTGAAAGCCTATTGCTGAGAAGGGCTTGCTCTTACATCGAGCAGTTTTATGCGACATAAATAGGATTTGTCTGGAGCAGATTTCTTTTAGCAATAACGTGGGACTATTATAGCAGTTGTCAGATTTTATTTCATAGATATATGTTGTAGAGATTTATGTAGACAAGGTCAATATTACTAATGGGGTTTTTGCACTATAATGTTTTCGTTATATCATGTTTGTATAAATGTTTTTTACCTAAAGACTAATTTGTTATATCAAACTTGAATACTGCAATCCGTTTATATATTGACAAAAAAGGGTAACTTCTAATTTTCCCGTAATCTTGTCCAGTATTGTGTTTCCATTAATAGAGAATCCTACAACAATAATGTCGTTTCTGTTAAATTAGGGGCCATTTGAAGTGTTTTATGTGGGAGAGGAACAGTCAGAAGCAAATGTATTGAAATTCAGTAATGGTGGGAGACAGATGCTCTTAACCACCACAGAAGGGCACGTTTATATCCTTGATTCCTTTAATGGAACCCCTGTAAATATCTCAGCTTCTCCATAATGCTTTTCCCCATGAATTTCAATTAAATGCACCAAATAATTACTTCTTATTTACCTTTTACTTCCCTAGATGAATACTTTCAAAGTAAAGCCTGTCTTGAGTGATGGCGGTACACTGGAGGCATCCTTTAGTCCTGATGGAGCTTATGTTGTATCAGGTTACATTTCTGCATTTATAACATTTTTAGCCTTCCCTTATGTGTGGTTTGCTTTTTGTTACTAATTATTTGCAATCTTTTTTTCTGTTGTTTTAACCGAACTTGGTTCACGTCTTTATGCCAGGCTCAGGTGATGGCAGTGTTTTTGCTTGGAATGTTAAAAATGGCAAGGTATGACCACAATTTTTTTTATTTATGTTTGTTCCATATTATCGCATCTATATTATTTCATGCACCTACCCTGTAATGATTTTATTTGTAGAAAGAGTGTCTACTTAGTGGTACCAGAGTGCTTGACTCAAATATGGAACCAAAATAGTTGAAACATATGTGAAATACATGGTGGCGGGACTTGAATTATTTTTTCACTAATAATAATGAACTACTATTTTTAGGTTGCATGTTGGGGCAGTACAGATACAGAGCCACCAATGATAAAGTGGGTCCCTGGTTCCCTTATGTTTCTGACGGGTTCATCAGAGTTGTCATTTTGGGTTCCTGATTTATCCAAGCTTAGCTCCTTCGCCGGCACTAAGTGAAATACACTTGTGACCTACTTATTTACTAGCTACTATACCAAGAAGGTGGCCTGTAGGCTGTAGCATTGAATTTTGCAAACCCCCACCATCTTCTATTATTGTGGCTAATCTTCCAGAAGTTTTGAGCTGAAGGGACCTACTTATTTTGGGTTAACTGTTTGGTAAGATGTATGCCATGCCCATGCGTTTGTAAATATTTAGTAATACCAAAGTTTATTCTAACTATATGCAGTTTCTGCACTTGTCTTTTGTAATTTTTGAAATCTACCGTGCTATTGCCTCAAAAGTAAATTTCAAACTTCGATTGAAGTAGCTAGTAAATTAATTATATAATAAACTTGTAAAATTAGTATTTTTTATTTATGAAAGAAGGTAAAAATTGACTTAAAAAAAAAAAAAATTGTTACTGTTTGAAACTATTTTTTATTATTTTTCATAAATTATAAAAAATAGTAAATTTTCAAAGTAGTACAAATTTTATATACAATCAATTTACTTAGCTACTTAAATTGAAATTTGAAGTTTATATAATAGATTTTTGAAACAATAGACTCAGTGGTATGTGATTAAAAAAAAATTCAATTCGAATTTGCATGAAAATATATGTTTCTAAGTTACGTAATAATTTGGCGCACTTTCTTAAGCTTGAGCAATTATTGGGCAAGAGAATGAGGTTTGTTTCATGGGTAATTATAATATCCCCACCTATCCATCTCTCATTTCATCCTCCAACTAACTTTCTATTTTAACTATAACTATAACTACTATTTCTAACAACCTTTATTTTTTTCCTCTTTCTCCCTTTCTCTTCCACCTTTATTTTCCTCTTTCACTTCCATCTTTTTCTCCCACCTCCGCCTCCGCCTCCCTCTCCCACCTCCGCCTCCCACCTCCCTCTCTCACCTTCACCTCACCTCACCTCACCTCCGCCTCTACCTCCCTCTCCCACCTCCGCATCCCACCTCCTCCTCCATCTCCGTTTTTCCATTGATAAGCTCCCCTCCCTCTCCCACCTCGAAATGATAAATACAATAAGCTCCCTCCCTCTTACACTTTCGCCTCGATTTTTTCCCTCTATAACTGCTGCTCCTGCTCTAGCGAACGTTCTGCCGGAGATCATCCGTCACTCCATCCCAATCAAGCACGCCTCTGCCAGAAATGAATACTTCAATGTGTATGAATGAATACTTCAATGTGTTTGAATGAATACTAGAGCACGTCTCTACCGGGTCAGATCTGTCACTGTCGATCGTATCAAAATAATTTTGTATATGTATATGCAATTAATCTTTTTCATGTTTATGTTCCATTTTCTCATGAAGTAGCGAGTTTTGCAAAGAACAAAGCTTTATTAATAGTGAATTAGGCCACTGCGTATTAAATAAATGACATAAAAATAAATTTTGAAAAAAAATAGAGATATATGAATGAATACTTGATGTCTTAGATATAAATAATTCAATGTGTATAAATGAATACTTAATATCTTATGTATGAATACTTGCGTGACAAGATATTAATACTTGTGCAACAGACAACTCGAAAGTATGTCATCATGGATCTCATTTGAAAGATAAAATTGTGTAGAAAACGTTCGTGGTTTTAGATTTGCAAAATTCTTCCCAGATCGTCAGAAATATTGGTTAGATTGAACGGATAAAAAAAAACCCACATCTAAAAACATGAAAAAAATGGATGAGTGATGTGTCCAGTTTTTATATTTACACTTACACGATGAGAATTAATATTTTCTCGATAAGAGATAAATACTTGTGCAACGGACAACTCGAAAGTATGTCATCATGGATCTCATTTGAAAGATAAAATTGTGTAGAAAACGTTCGTAGTTTTAGATTTGCAAAATTCCTCATAGATCGTCAGAAATATTGGTTATATTGAACGGAGAAAAAAAACCACCTCTAAAAACGTGTAAAAGATGGATGAGTTATGTGTCCAGTTTCTATATTTGCACTTGCACGACGAGGATGAATACTTTCTCGATAATGATGAATACTTGTACAACGGACAACTCGAAAGTATATCATCATGGATCTCATTTTAAAGATAAAATTATGTCAAAAACATTCGTTGTTTTAGATTTGCAAAATTCTTCACCGATCGTCAGAAATATTGATTAGATTGAACGAAGAAAAAAAAAATCCCACCTCTAAAAACGTGTCCATTTTTTTTTTAAATACTTGATATATTAGATATGAATACTTGATGTGTTATAGATGAATACTTGATGCATTATAGATGAATACTTGCGTGCGCCAGTTGTAAAATCTTTCAAATATTATGTGGTCCCCAAATAGTAAGTGGTCCCCTAGATAGTTAGTAGTTATTGAAGTAGTTAATGATTGGGGGATAAAATGGGAGATTGTTACGGGAATAGCTAGATGCTCCCTTGTTTCATTTATGAGTAACTGATAATGCTCGAAGCCTGTGATTTGTTGGTATCATCCCGCGATCTACCTTTGATGGATTGCCTCTAACGTAGCCAGATTATGGTGGTACCCGCTTGACTCACTTCGATTGGAATCCGATTTAGTTTTTGACAGCAGAAAATAATTCAATCAAAGAAAAATACTTCTATCTACGACCACATACTGCTTTCAAGAATCAAAGAAGAAAAGAAAGTTAGCCCTTGGTGAAGGAAGGGGCAACTCTAACATAAGAGGATTTAAGGGAGCAAATTCATTTTCCTGTAACACGGAATCCCCTCAGGACAGAGCTAACTGAAAAAAAGAAAAAGAAATACGGAAGGCCTTAATTTATAGCACCTAAACCTTTATTCTTTATAAAAAGTGCTAATGCTTTTGAGGAAACAGTGTTAATCAATCAAAGCTGCATTTCCTTATAATTAACTTTTATTGCTATTATACTAAATATTACACAGTGTGCATTTTTCTTGCATCTCCTTAAAATTCAGAGAGAAAAATGCATGTTATTGTCTCAGTTGCCAGCAAAAAGAATAAGACTAGCTGATACGATACTATCTTAAAGCATGTTACTCGAACGGTGGAATTTCATTCCACTGGTGAAACAGGGAGTGATGGCACATTTAACAGAGTCGAAGCAGAGGTAAGCGGCTCGTGCACAACAGAATTAGAAGAAACAAGTATCGCCTTTCCTTGCAGCTGTAGCATAACACTAGCCAGCATCTCTTTAAACAATTTCTTGAACTCTGCTTCATTTACGGCCTTCCCATCATCTATGCGTACCAATTTGAACGCCTCGTTCATCACTGCATCCATCTGAAATTATTTTGGGAGTCAGAAAGGTGGTTGTTTAACAGTTCAAGACAACAAAAATGTAAGGAGGGGGACCAGTTATTTACATACCCCATCAATAGCACCATAAGGAGGTAAATCGGCTGATACAGCTACTTTATCAAATGCAATCCGAAGGTATTCCTTGGAAGCCATGTTGGTTTTAGCTTTTGGAACCTCCTTCCATGCAGAGTCAAGCAACTGCAATTATAAAATACTCATTTAACTTCAATTCTCCAAAAGAAGAACAAAATGATCTTTTTGTTTGGTATATTTGCAAAAATAGAACCTTGTCAAGTTCAAATTTGTTCGCAAGTAGCCTCTGAACACCGCTTCCATCAAAGTTGTTGTCAGTGTGTGCGACTATCACTGGATGCTCTTGCAGCCGTCGTGTAATTATAACCAACAGTTTTTTGAAATTTTCCAAGAATACATCTTGGGTTGCTGGTATGTCTGGTTGATTCGAAAATAGTTCTTGTATTGCAGGCTCAACTATGTTACTAACCACCTACATCGAAAATTAAATCAAATTGGTATATCATAGTCTATATTAAAAAGAACATGAAAACCAAGTAAATCATAAAATAAAAGGTTACTGATAATTGTTAGATTAAGTTCTAATTGTTGACAACACTGATGATTTTATTAGCATATATATCTAATTCAAGTTCAACCACTGTTCATGTGTTTTGTTAATTTTATTGTTAAGTTCAATTAAAGGTGGAACTACCTTGGAATTTTAAGATAAAAATAAACAAATTCTAAATATGAACTTTAACATTTAGATTTATACTTTATTGCTGACATCATAACGTTCGCTGTATATTTTATTGCTCGTTGACTACTTCTGATCAGTAATTAATAACATTTTACTAAATTTTCAAAATATTACTTAAATTGCACAAAATTGAAAATTAATAAGCAATCTATATGTTCAACATTTTATTGTGTTTTTTTAATTTTATTGTTAAGTTCAATTAAAGGTGGAACTACCTGAGAATTTATATTGTTAAACACATGAACTACCTTTAATAAGCAATCTATATGTTCCACCTTTAATTGAACCTTAACCATTCTATATGCTCCTTTTACTAAAGGATGGATTCCCAAACAATAATTTTATATGCTCCTTTTAAAATATTAAATCTTAAAATCAAGACCCCATGTAGCTAACACAATTTATGTTGATAGATGAAATGTCATGCTAAAATAACATCATCGTTAATCCACATGTTATTGTCTTTCAAGAGAAAGAATCAGATACAGGTAATGTGCAGATAAATAGTTATTAATATTTCCCTTTTGAAATAGACACATCAATGCACCAATTTATTACCCCATTAGTTGACTAACCATAAATATCTATGTCGCAATATTTCAGGTATTCTGTGGCTGGTATAAGCAATGTTACTTTCAGAATTGATAACTTCAAACATACAATTACCTTCAAAAGAGGCTACAATTAGTGACCACAAAAAATGAACAACAGCCACAAAAGAGAACTAGGGATTTGTGAATTTTATTCACACTAGCTGCTGTACTTGATAACCAATGGTGGAGAAGTAGCTTACCAGTAAAATAGTAATTATTCGCAAAAACTGTAATTGTAGTTTGCTTATCAATATTTCCTTATTATGAAAAAAAAATAGCATGAGTCTCAAATCCAGAATTGTATGCAGAGAGAAACAAATCCATGACTTAATTTCCATGTCTATGTGTGGGTTGTTTGTGAATTACTTATCAATTACTCATCATGTCTTTCCTCATCAAGAATAAACCAACTAAACATAGAACAAGAACATTCTAAAATAATAATTTGCAAACAAAATTATAGGGATAAATCATTACCCATGGATCAGAGGAAGGAGGCATCCCATGCGAAACTGTTAGTTGCTTAACACCCTCCATCAAGCACTTGCGAAGAGACGCCTTTTCTGATTCCAATTGTGAAAAGATAGCTACTGCTTCTGTCTCAAACCCAGGCCTCTCGACAAACTCTTGCAAATCCTCACCATCAATCCTTAATATGACAATGGGGTCCCGCTTCAGCCCGGCAGCCATGCCTAACAAGATGTCTGATAGCACCTCCCGGAACTCTGTTTTGCTCACCTTCTCTTGCTTGCCGTGCGTGAACTCATTTAATACCTACAAGTTCGATATACTGGTTACGCTACGTGTTTCCGTACAAAACAAGTAATCTTACCCTTACTCAAAAGTTTTTTTGTGACTGGAATATAGTGAATAGATAAAGAAGGATAAGATTTATCACAAACACCTTTCATAATTATTCCTCTACCATATAAAACCTAAATGCACAATAGGAAGATGTCATCGAGAAAAGTGCATATTCCTCAAATAGACCAAAATGTAGACAATGTGTGTTTGAGTACTATTTACATATAGACTAGTAAATAACTTTAGATGTCCCAAACATACACATAATAAAAAAAAAATACTATGGACATTCAGATGTTAGCCCCGTTAGAGCAAAAAAAGTTTATTGTTAGCTATTCTTTACACAAAGATAACAGCTATGGGACTTCTCAGAAAAATGTTATTTCCTTCTCAAGGATGAAGCTCTCCCTCAGAGTATACTTTTGGTAAAATAAAGGGATAAAAGGATAACTCCCCATACTGATACACAAAATAAGAGCTATACTCTTTTTCTCAGTTTTATTCACTTTCAAGTACAACTGTGTGGACAAAAATTATTTACTTTCACTTAATAATTACTCTAACAAGCTCATAGGAACTAATTAAATGCAATTTTAAATTTAATCATATATGGTTTGCTTTCACTCAATGTCTTCAGAAAAATTCTCAGTAATTTGAATTCAAATGGAAATTAGTCTGATCTGAAGAATGCTGTTGCTCACAAATTTTCCCAAAAGCAGAAACAAGTTATTTGTTTAGAAGCTCGATGTCAATTTTTTGGCTTGTCGCATAGACATCAAATTAATTTATCCATAAGAGAACTTCATGAGCAAATGTATTGAACTACTGCAAAAATATCAGTAATAGATCAAACAAAGAATGTTCTAAACTTCTAATACCATTAAAATATATATCAAAAAATGGTGCTTGCAAAGGTTTGACGACACCTTACAGTAGTAATGCATGCCACTGCCCAACATATTCACTAACTTTAAGATTAGAATTATTCTCTTTTTCCTCAGTTTATTCCCCCTTTCAAGTATAGCATTAATCAAAAGACTTCAAAATCCAAATTGATAAAGAGATCAACAGTGAATTTTAAATCAGTTCCTTAAGAAAAAACTGGAAAAGCACCCACGCACAAATTAAAAAATGCAAAAAATATTTTACTTGATTAATTAGACAAAATATAGTTTAAAAGGGCCAATTTAAAATTTTGAACCTCAACAGTTAATTACTGGTATTGGGTCAACAATCTTAAAACGTCATGACCCTCTTATTCAAAGAAGATCAGTCCTGGAAAAAATAAATTGAGAACCCTGCATCACATTGAAAAAAAATAAAATATATACTTTCGAAGAAGATAAGTAATTAGTCGTATACACAAAACTTACTAGATTTAACCTTGACCAAAAAACACAATCCCAAATTTACAAGTACAATACTAGCAAACTGCTATCTTCTAGACCAAAAAAAAAAAACAGAAAAAGAATAAGAAAAATGTGCACATACCTCTGAGTAGATATGATCAGACTGAGGCGACGAACCATGAGCTGGCAGACCAAGAGCAGCTCCAATATCAGCAACAGCAGGTTGCAGTTCCCCGACCGACAGCTTTCCGTCGCAATCCAAGTCAAGTTCTCTGAATTTGTGCTCAACAAAACTATTGAACGCTTCCTTGTTCTCCACCAACTCCTCTATTTCTCTCCCATCCACCACAGTCACCTCTTTGCTGCTCCTGTTGTTGTTGTTGTTGTTGATGTTTATCCCAAGCAAACCCTCCATTTTATCTATCTGCCTCCTCCTTTTATATCTTTTAGGTGCCTCTCTCTATCTCTATCTCTATCTCTATCTTGGTGAAAAAAGTGAGAAACAAGAGCGGGTTGCTCGTGATCTTTCCCCTTTTTTTTTCTTCTTTCGGTTGCTCTTTTATGCCTCTCTTGAGCTCTCTGACTAAGGCGAAGGCACCTCTTTTATAATAGAGCTTTACTTTTAATGTATGCTTAGAAGAGGAGACTAAGAGGAGAAGAAAAAGAGAGGAATGCACCTGTTAGTCTGCTACCGGACCACCCACAAGTGTAGGAGTGTGACACGTGTGTGGACGGTTCTGGTAGTTTCTTCTTCTCTTTTGTACACATGTGGCTTTTCAATATGCTACAGCTCATGAAATTGTTACTTTAACATAGAGCCGTGTGGTCATACACACACCTGGGCCTTATTTCTTCGGATATATTCGTATGAATAAGAAAATATAGATTAACACATTGCGGTTCAAAATGGTTCAATCTTATCTAGGGACACCATCAGAATAATTCTGAAAGTATCTTTATAAAATTATACAGAAATGTATTATTAAAATTTCAAATGAATGCATATACTGCACGTAAACACGATCATTTGAAAAATGGTTTCATATGTGTGGATGTGATTTACATGTTATATTTGTTCAAGTAGCAAGTCAAAATTAGATAAGCACGAAAAGTGGGCCTCAATTTATAACCGATCAATCTAAGCGACGCTACAGAATGGTATGGAAAGATGGCCACATAAATTCGAACAGTCGCAATAATCCAAAGGCTCCTTTTTTCATAAGGTTCCCATCTAATCCCGGATTTGCCTACGGGTTTCGAATCAAAAAAAAAAATAATCCCGGATTGGGATTGGCTTGCATCATCCCTATCAAAGGGTCGGTGCCTGTCTCTCTGTCTTTTTCAAGATCTCGTGATTCTAAATTTCTAACGCACTGTCGTGTTTTTTTTTTTTTTTTTTTGGTTATAATAATTTTAGAACATTTTTCTAGGTGCTATTTCAGGGGATATAACGTACTGTCGTGTTTTTAATTTTGACAATGCTGCCAACACTTGAAGTATTTGAATGATTAGTGGGGATTAGTTGCTCTCGTTTTTTTCTTTATTCAACCTGAAAGCGCTAGAAACTTGACAGTACCAAGGATTGATAAATTGGTAGGTATATATAATAGTATAATACACATACGATTCTGTATTCTAGCTTGACAAAAATGATTAAGCAACCAGAAAAATAAAATAACATTGCAGAGCCGACCAAAGTGAAAGGAACTTCCCCACCGAAGATGTTGTTATCAAGTCAAGAAAGATTATATGATGTAAATATATCATGGTAAGAAACACATGGTATGCACTTAAAGCACGGCAATAGTTTATAGTTCTGAAGATTATTATAATAAACTTGTAAAAAAAGCATGCTTAGCAGGTATACCTTACTTAAAATATGAGTGGCAAGACCTATAAGAAGGATCCTGATTTTGTCCGGACATGTATTTAAGAGTTGCAACCCATGATTTTCTGGTTATGCGAGACAGTTGTCAAGCCATAGTTTATTAATGGAAAAATTTCTAGTGTACCCATGAAATTTTTTAAAATAACCAATATCTCCATAAAAGGATCATAATATCCAATATCTCATAGAAATTTAACATCATTTCTTTTAGAGTGATACTTCTATGAACACAAGGACCTATTTGTAAAATGAACATATTTTTATTTTCAAAGTTCAAACAGTCGATCTGAACCGTTCATCTTGTTCTCCATATTAATATGTGCTTGGAGACCAAATTTTACTTTTTTTCTGAATTTTTTTACTATTTATTAAGATGGGTACAAAAAATATCAAATTCAGACCATTGAATTTTGTACCCATATTAATATGTGCTTGGAGACCAAAGTTCAAACAGTTGATCTGAACCCGTGCCAGCCTTTGCCTTTCTTTTATCCCCATCTATTCATTAAGTTGGTTTTTCAGAAATATATCCCTTCCTTTCAAATGAAGATATCCATTTAAATTAACGACGTGATTGAATTTTAAGTCTACGATAAGCTTCCAAGGAAATTGAAGCAAATTGCTAGCTATTTCATAAACCATTAACAAGGAGAAAATCGGGGGCACAAAATTTTGGAATAACCCGCATATTACGATTCAGGTGGCCCTATTCTTCTAATCTGATTACCTCTTCGGCACCACTCGTACTTATGCTGCCAGTAAAAAAATTGGCCCCAAAATCATAATATTATAATTATAAAAGGTAAATTTGTAACTTTTTAAAGATGGTTCTTTAGGTCAAATTATGCAGCATTTAGAAGGAAAGTAAAGTTGTAATTAATGCATTTCACCAAGATTAAGCATGAAGCACAAAACCAAAAAGAGTAGCACTACAAAATTTGTCTACAAACCCAAAAATATGTACACGTCCATTTTCAAATTATTTACATTCACTAAAATCAGCTTCAGCAGTCCCCAATTCAAATCAATCACCAGCTAATACTTAAAAGAAAACAATAAACTCCATTCTAACCCCCACAACAAAGAATAAAGGGAGAGAGGTAAAGAAACAAAAAAAAAACACAAGAAACAGCAGATACCAAGAGCAAATGAGCCCAAAAAATAAACAAAGAAAGAAAAATAGGTTTCATTCCGGACCTTGCTTTTAACAATACTCGAAAAAGAACCACCTACTGCTACAGAAGTCCCATTTCAGGCCCAAAAACAGGTCCTGTATGAAGCTTCTGACAAAAGATCAGATTCTTTTTGAAACACTTGACAAAATCCAAAACAAGGCCTGAAACGAAAATTCTAAAAAAAGGACTAACTATCATTAAGCAGGAGCCATAGGACCCACAGCGGAGGTAGCCACCCGTTTGCGTAGCCTGGCACGGGTTATGCGTATAGCCTCATCCATTGTAGTTTCTTCTGTTTCAGCAGGCAACTCATCTGCCTCCAATTCTCCTTCCTCCGACACCTCTTCTGTCATTTCCACCTCCTCTTCTTCTTCTTCGATTATTGCTGGGGGAGCTGACGGTTCTGGGTTTGTCAAACCAAGATCCGGTTCAGCGCCTACAGACTTAGGAGTAGATTCAGTTGAGTCACTGGTTGTAGAAACCAGAGGGACTGGACCGGACCGTCCAGATAAAACCCGGCGCAATCGAGGAGGGGCTGGAGCAGTTTCCGGAGGTGGATTGGCAGATGTCGATGCTGTTTGACGATCTGGCACAGGTCGTCGGATCTGTGTTGGCTTTTTCTGCTGCTGCTGTTGTGGCACAGTAGCGGGTGGCGGCTTCTAAATTTTTCAAAATTATAATTTGTGGTTAAATAAAGTTTAATTACCTTCCTATGAGGTCTGGTACTCTGACAGAGTGAATTTGTTACAATTAAAAAGAACATCAATGTGTTATTTGTTTCCTGTACTGAAGTTTGTTAGAATTTAAAAGTACAACTTCATGAACTCATAGAGATGGAGCGATTTGGAATGGGACTTTGTAGGAATAAATAGATGGGACATTATCAGAATATATTGTATATACCAAGAGCTGTGTAATCAAGGTAACTGAATTGTTGTTCCATAAAACAAATGCCAATTCAATTAATGATTTTGTAGCCCATCATACCCAGCATTGTAATATTTTGCAAATAAGACAACTTCTTAATATTTGCATAAAACTACCAGGTTATTTGCAAATACCACCCATGTGTTAATGCTAAAGTCAAGTCACCAATAGATGATCAAGTTGGTCCGAAATTTGTTAATGTTAATTCAACCTGAAATAACCTCGATCATTTAGACTTGAAAAACAAAGCTTGCAGCAAAATCAGGGAAAATTGTCAAAATATATTTCTATCATATTAAGATGAAAATATGTCAGCACGTTGGGTGTCAATTGCAACTAGGATGAAAACTACTGGTAGAAGTTTGCAAAGAACTCTTCAACCTACCTCCGTAAATTATAGTACTGATCAGGATTAAAATAACAAATTTGGATACCTGAGCAGCAGCACGGCGGGGCCGATTAGACTGGCTGGCAACATACTGAAGAACATCAAAGAAGGTGCTTTGGCTGAAATTAGCGGTTTTCTGCCAATACATAGCAACTATATCAATGGCTCTCACTCGCAATTCAAGTAGGTTGCGGTCTATCTCACTTTCATGCTTTGCTAGGTATGGCTTAAAGAACCCCTCGTATATATATGTAGTCCCCTGAAACAATATTTTCAACTTATATGCAATGAAAGCTATTCATAAAAAGGAAAAAAAAAAAATTGTAACCTACAGCCAGTTTGCGACTGCATTTGCAAATGTCACCTCACATTTCAAGTGTCCACAACTTATACCCAGCATGTATTGTGTTAGATATTGACATTTCGTGGTATATTTAGAGTATTTCCCTAATATGTTAAATAAAAATACGAGTTAATCTTGCTGGATTGAAGTTCATACTCATTAATTGTGAAGCTACCTGTGTGATTTTTAGTGGACAAATTAGTCATGGTTTGCTTGAGTTTTATTTTTCTTTTATTTCTTAGGTTTTTTTTTTTTTTGTTCTGGCACATATAAATCATTTGGCTATAACCCAAATTGAGGGCTTATTGCAAATAAGAAAACTTAAATGATAGGAAAAACTGTAGAGAGTGCAGTGCAATCTGAAAAGGACTTGAAGAAAATAATCAAACATGTTTTAAAAGTTAGGCATTAACCTTTGTTTTAGGATACCACAAGTATATGAAGAAAGCCAACTTTGCTTCACTGTACAAAGGTAGCCTACACCAACAAAGTTGCGACATTAGTTAATACTATAGAAAGCTAAAGCACAACTAAAACACATTAATACAGGCTAATTAGATTTACCATGAAATCAAAGCATCACCAAACCTCTCCAGAACAGTAAGAAGAGCAACTAAGATCCTGAAAAGGACCAAAACAATGTTATGAAACTAAATAGAACTTTCCATAAAAACCCATTCATCTGATTCTTTTCTAATTTCCTTATATAGTTTCCACTCTAACAAGAAGCTTTCTGCCATAAACTCCAATCAAAATGACCAACAAATTCTACGAATAACAGTACACATTATTGTATTGTACTGGTACCAGAATAGATTTACAGAAGGCGTACCAGTATTGGCACCAAAAGAGAAGCTGCTCAATTTCTGGCTTGTTCAGTTCCACCGTCTTATAGCATTCATATGCTGGGTATGCATATCCAAATGCCAACCTTAAACAAGAATACAATGAAAGGAGTTGTATCTCTAAAATTGAAAAAATAAAAATGCTTATTCGTCATGTCTAGGTTTATTTTGCAAATACAGCGGACAGTTATCATGACAATTATTGCTATTCGCAAACAACATTTAAGTGTTGTTTGTAAATAGGATGTTCATGCTATTTGCAGAAACAAAACCTTAGATCAATTACTTTAGTAATGGTGAGAATTCTTACAGGAGTATTCTTGACAAAAAACCTCCCATCATATTGGACTCTGAGCAATATCTACATGTGAATCAGAAAACAAAATTCCTTAGTGCAAATTGTACATAGATTGTTCGCTAATTGAAATGTGTAAATAAAAATTGAAAGAAAATGGAAATTTGTGGCTCTTATCAAAGGGTAAATAAACTCCAACAGAAGGGTATATTTGGAATGGTGTTTGCAATTGTTCAATGGCAGACTCAAGTACAATTAAATTAGAAGGAATGTGGCCATCCATTCCTCAAATTAAATTAGATAAACTGATTGCTGTGAAGAAAGATCTCTTCTCTGGTCAAGATATTTGATGGAATTGCAGAATCATAATCTGAAATTTAATACATTTCGCCAATTCTTACAGTGAAAAACTCGTGTAATACTTTTAATTTTTAAAAAAGGTATTTAAATTTCACAAAACTTCTCGTTGTTGACCAATTTGGCAAAAATCTTATATCGGAGTATCTCAACTTTTCTAATTGAGGGAAGAGGGACAGTGATAAATTCTTCTCCATTTCAAAGAAACAGGAGAGCGCATCATCCTAAAGGATACTAACACCTAAGCATAACTATACCGCTTAGGTATGGGACAACTCCGGTTGAATTTTACAAATGGAGAAGATCCGAAGTCAACAATTTTAGAATCTCATGTCGGATATATTTCGAATGTCAAGAGATATTTGGATAATTTAACCAAAAAGGAGTCGAAATGAGGAGGCACAGCTATTTAAACAAAAGCATAGGCGTTCGGTAGAGTTGATATAAAAAATAAAAAATAAAAAACTAGGAATCAGAATTGATAATCATCGACCTATAATTAACAGATCAATACAATAAATAGCCCGATATAGACTAAAGTAAACAAAAAAATGCGTGAAAATACTAAACAAGGAAGGATTTCTTTTTCTATATAGACAATGTCAAAATGTGTGAAAAGAAAACAACAAAAATTAAAATTTTGTAGATAAATTAGCACAATATAAACCATTAAACATGGAATCACCAAGTCCTAAAGAGAAAATAAGCAGATCGAGTGACCACACCGAAACAAGATGATTCTTGTTAACTTATCAATGCCTCCGTATAAATCCCAAACATGCAACCACAAAACGAGCAAAAAGTGGCGAAGTACTGTGAAAGAAACTAGATCGCGATACCTTTTTCGGAGACGAACAATGAGGAAGAAAGGTATCGATTGAACAGAAGTAAAATCGCCTGATCGGATGCCTTTGAGAATACGAAATGAAGGTCAGCTCCTTTATTTTTCCTTATTTTTTGATTTCGTAGGGGTATTTAAAGAGAGAGAGAGAGTACTGGAGAAGCAGTCCGGTAACTATAGAGAGAGAGAGAGAGACTAGGTGAGGTGAGCCTCTTCTTGCTCTCGTTTCTCTCTCCAAACAACGGAACCTGTCTTCCCTGTGTTTGAACTTTTTTCTCTTTTTGTCAGAACACAAATGGGACTTTTGCACCCTCCCCCTCGTTATTCTCTAATATTTAATTCTGACGTCTTTTATAGGTTATTTAAGATTAACTTTATTGTCGATAATTTTTTTTTTCTGTTGCAAAACATTATCTACAGTTTTTCAAGATATAGCAAATAAAACAAAATGTTACTAAACTTATTTTCGTTAAAAAGATACTAAATTTATCTAATACAGTTACTTAAATCCGTTTATATTTAGGCCTAACCTTCTGCCGGATAACTCAAAGAAGCAAAAAGTTCTAGCCCACATGTTTCAAAATAGTGTTCAAACCAAAACTTTAAATTTTTGTAACGTGTTATAATTTGTATATAACATCACAAAATTTGATGTAACCCAAAAATTATTTGACGATTTATGAAAAGATTTTAAAAAGTTTAACGAATAAACTAATCTTGAATATATATATATATATATATATATATTTTATGAAAGACCAAGTAAACAATGCAGAATGCAGCATCATGTTAAATTATTTTATTTGCACAATTTTGTCAAAATATCAAGAGAATGTACACGAAATTATATGTTACTTTAAAACTTTATGTGACTTTGTTTTTTCGCATATTATGTGCTGAAGCCTCAAGAAATTTGAATTTGAATTCAGCCATTATGTCTGAAGAGTATTTTCATTGAATGATCTAATTTTATATATTGTGACTAATCAGAACCATTAACAAAAAGTATTTTATTAGTGAGGAATTATATTTTTTATGTTTAAAAGTTTATTTTAAATAAGGACTAATAAATCTTGGTAATTATTTATTTTTAGATGCCTTTTAGGAGAAATCGAAGTTGTATTTTTTTTAGAGAGATGAGACATATCATTACAAGTCCAACTTGTGGTTCTCTAATCCAAAAATTAAGGAATTTATTTTATTCAGTATTCAAATTTTGTTGTTCATATATTATTAATATAGTTACGCATTATAAAAATTAAAAGATTTCGCTTTCCTCTAAAGGAGAAAATAGAATGATATTAAATGAAATACAGTTTTTCTCTTTATCATTGTTTCTTAAACAATATACCATGCAACTTCTCTTGCGATCCAATTACAATGCAATCGAGAATTACGTAGGTTGTAAGTATTTGACACAGCCAACGAATATTTTTCTTTTTTGAGAGAATAGTCAATAGATATTTTGATATACAAACTTAGTGCTTAAGATAATCTTAACGATCTATACTTAATAAAGAGATTTAAGTTTGAAGGCATTTTACATATGTCACCGTTGTTCTAAAGACAACTTAAATGGAATGAATGGTTGCCTTGATCAAAATAATTTTTTTTATTTGCTTGATTTGTAACCCAAAATAGAGAGGGAAACAAAACAAACAAGGCATGATGCACAAACAAATTCACAGAACAAGAGTACATTATACTAAACATGATTATTAAAATTTTCAAATAATTGCTTGTGTTTATACAATAGATTATTTATATTATTAGAATGAAAACAAACGAATAAGGTACATTGCTTAAAAAAAATACAATAATCAGCTTCAATAAATTAAGATATGTTTATCCTTACACGGGCTAATAAGGGGTAAAGTTCCTCCAACAATTTAAAATTTTGTAATTTTATCAATTAAATTTTGTAAATTTTATATACATTAATATTGTATTATTTATCGTCTTATAAAATAAAATTACACTATATTAATTTTTTCAATCTTCATCTCAATTTTCTAATTCAGTCCTGCAAGAATATATTCAAAATTACTTAAATCCAATTTGAGTTTCTCAAAGGATACCAGTGAAAAGCTCCAATTACACTATTCACTATTGGCAGCTGCTGCCAGTATTTTAAAAAAAAAACCTCCAATTATTTTCTCACAAGGTATATGTGTGGGTTTTACGGGCGGTCGCACTCGTGACAACCGTTATGTCTCATCCAGTACTCGACACGTGTCCAGAAGAAACGGTAATCTACGCAAAGAAAAGCACGGATAAGTATGAGTATTCATAACTGACGGTCGTGATTTAATCAATTTCTACAGTGACCGTCAGATCATGGCTTGTTGTGTTATTGGTATGTGGGGTACATCTTGTGTACGGATAATAGATCTTGTCTGCGCACTCAAATGCTCTGTTTGCTTTATGCGGACGTGAGCAGGGACCCAAATTACCATTTTTAACTGCCCAAATTATTCCGAAAATAGAAACGAAACGAAAACAATCATTCATGAATTGATAGAATTTTTTTGTCTCTAGACTTGTGTTATCTGGTTATTTATTTTAGGGTCCCTCATCTACACTAATACACCGTAAAATAAAATTAAGAAGAAATTAGAAACATCTATCAAGCATCAAACTACTAAAAATTAAATTAGTTTTAATTGTAAATCTTTGCATTCGTATAATTAATTTTTAATTACTTTTAGCGTCCACATCAAGAATTATTACTAAAAAAATAGTTAAGATCTAGAAAAATGAGAGCCAATAAACATAGCTAGAAAGTGATTTCTTTAAAAAAATATATTCTAAATTAGAAATTATGCTACTTCCCTAAAAATATAATAGAATGTGTAAAAACTATGATTTTTTATGCCTCGCATCCTTATCTCTGTTTTTAAAGACCAAATAGTTTATCTGAACCGCTCAGTATGATCTCCATATTAAAATTTGTTTGGAGATCAAATTTTATATTTCTTTGGAAAAAAAAATTACTATTTTTTAGATAGATACAAAATCATTATTTTTGGACGGTCCAGAATCTTCTGAAAGATAGTGATTTTGTACCTATCTAAAAGATAATAACAATTTTCAAAAATATAAAATTTGGTGTTCAAGTATATTTAAATTTGAAATCATATTAAGCGGTTCAGATGAAATGCCTAGACTTTAAAAAAAAAAAATTATATTTGAGACATTTTAACCTGACTCTTTAATTAATACCCACAAAACAAATTATTGTTCTACTTTGTATTTGTTTTGAAATGTTCTTATGAAGCCATTTCCGGCGAGTTAAAAGAAGCCAATTGTTACACATTCTATTTATTTACTACTATATAAATTTAATGCTACGTATATGTGGTCAATTGTAACATTATATATTCATATTTGAAATTAAGAGACCAAGGTACCGCTGTAAAATTTCCACGCTGAAATTGCCACAAAAGATCAGAGTGGGTTACTAAACTTGTGCATTTAATATTTTTCGGTAGAACATCGATCATAAATTGACCAGCAGTTTATAATGGGCAGCCACCTCTGAATTTTGCAATAGGAGCTTTTGAATTCCTCATTTTACGCCAATAGCTGCGCTGCCATTTGTTCCCATTTGTGTCTAGCTAGAGATTCGTATTTAATGTGTGTTTTTCCTCTTGCAGCTAAAGAGTACAAGCAGGAGTCACCGTTTAGTAAAATTACTGTGATGGTAAATTCAATCAATTGTTATCCTTATGCAATTCAGAAAGTCCAATTTAATTATTTTAGTCCAGACTATCCAAATTTACAGCAATGGATAAACTTTTTATAATTTAGATATATCGTATGTATAATATTAATTTCATGCAATTTGAATATTTTTTATTCAACTATAAAAGTTAATGAACTGAAACAAAATTTTCAAATCGCATCTATTTTAGTTAACATTTATATTTATAATTTTACTTCTTAAATATTAATATTTATTTTGATATTGTCACAAATGTTAATTAAATTTATTATTAATATATAATCTATCAAGGTAAATGGATACGGATCGATAGTGGTAAAACCATATCCGTATCCACTTTTATTTTTCAGATACGGATAGGGATCAGATATTAAACAGATACTGATTAGATATCTATTTTTTTTTTATAACAGTGAATAACATATTTTTTTCATGATATATATGTATTATTTAAATACAAAAATTAAAATTTAAAACTATATCCATATTCGTATTCGTACAGATATTCGAGTATCAGATATCCGTATTTAATTTTTGAATACCAGTCGGAAACTCGGAATAATATCCGATCCACCCCTAAATTTCAGGACAATCTCTATTTAAATTACTAGCTACTGCCTAGTGCCAACTAATGCAAGAAGGCGTCTCGTGTAAAAGATTCGACCAGCTATGCTCTTCCGTGTAAAAGAACATAATTTGTACCATAGAAATTTCCAAAAAGGACACGACAAGTTCCGTGAAAAATCGTAAAGCTGAGAAGTGCAAACCGTACTGCTTGTCTTTAAAAAATGGGGAAATGGGGAAATTTCATGTATACCCCTCAAAAACATCAAAATTACGTATTTATCCCTCTAAACATCGAATTAAGTATTTCCTCGTTAAACTTTCAAAATTCACAAATTTACCCATTTTATTTAAACTCATTTTAAATTTATAAGTCATCCAATTTACCCTTTATTAAAAACATAATAATTGTAGCTTATTGAAGAAAAAATCTCGATCTTATATTCGATTGGTTTTTGAGGACAAAAAAAAACTAATAATGACGAGTAGAACTAGGGTGTTCTAAGTTTACCAAAGTTACTTGTAAACTTAATTTTAAAATATATCGGATTGGCTTCAAATAACGAATATAAAACCGTTGAAATCTATATACTTTATTGATGCATCTACATGTAAAAATTTTAAATTTTCAAATTAATTTTGTATAGAGTCATGTGGTAAAAAAATGATTAAAAAATGAATGTATTAGAATTATTTTACAAACCTTTTAATTTTTTAAAGGAAGATACGTAATTTTGAAGTTTAGAGGGAAAAAATACACAATTTAAGTTTTTTAGGGGTACATCTGAAATTCCCCCTAACAAAGTGGAACTGGGAAGCCATGTTTGGTTAACGAGTTAAAGGCAACCACGGAACCACCTCACTTTTCTCAACAATCATTACCACTTACTATCTAATTTAATTAGTAGATGATTTTGCATCATGCACTTATAATATATTTTCCTTGTGTTCTTCTATTCTAAGTTCTAACTAATGTTTGTATCATCATGCAGTGTGTCATAACCATAAATTAAACTGGCCACCTACAATAAGGGCCTGTTTGGCGCACCATCGGGAATGGACATGAACACATGAATTGAACTGATTTTTACTGTTTATGTGAGAAAAAAAAAATCAGTTGAACTGAATTTTTATTTTCTCACAGAAACAGTAAAAACGCCGAACAGGCCCTAAGTGAATTTTTTTGTTCTTTGCGAGTCTGAGTGAACCGTCAGACTGAGAGGCCCTTTGCATCTGCCGCAGAAGATCAAGATACAAAAATCCTTTTAAATGTAGGGTTAATCATGATTGATGGAATCTTGCTTCAGCTCTAATTAGTTCTATTTTGTATGTGTATAATTGACATTTGCACAAAAATGATACACAATCATTGTCACATCCTTGTACGGCTATATACTTTTGCTTTTGGGGCTCTTTTTTTTTTTTTGTTTAGAATCAACCTTCTCGCTTCTCTTATGGAAAATAAAATTAGAGGTTTGGTTTTTCGAAGAAGCATCTCTACTGTACGAATAAGAGACATTCAGAATTTAAAATGTAGAGGTTATATATAGAGAGAGATCAATTATATAAATTTTTTTACAGAAAATGAGAATCAATTTTATAATATCGTGATATTTTACTATAAATTATATAAAAAATTATATATAAACACACAAAAAATAAGAGCCAAAAGGCTCTATTGGCCCTTCTACAATCCGCCCCTGGTACTATTACTATTACTATTACTATTAGAGCATCTACAACGCAGATTGTTTTTGAAAGAAATAATAACTTCTCATCTCCCACTGTGTCAATAATAAGGTGGTAGAGATTTTTTTTTCCGAAAAATCAACAATCCACTTCTATTTTCAACGACCATGATTTGTTTTTGTTTTTGTTTTTTTTTCTAAATACAAAAATAGGAGGGTTCAAATGCCTTCATTTTTAAAAATTTAAATAACTCAAAGTTTAAAACTTAAACATTAAAATAAAACTGTTAGATGTGATCTATGTTATTTTCTCTATGTGCCCATAAAAAATTATCACATTTTGATTTTGCTTTTATATGAATTAATAAGTTGAAAAATCAACGTCTAGATATACATTTTTACAAGCTCAAGATGACAACCAAAATAAAGTTGAAATACTATAATTTTTTACACGTGCATTGATAAAATAATGTAGTTCATATCCAACAGTTTTATTTTGAATTTTAAGATTTAAATTTTGAGTTATTACAGTATTTAAAAATGGAGGCATGATGGAGGCACAAAAAATAGAGGCATTTGAACCCTCCTCGTAGAGAAATTATCTAATTTTCTGAATAAAAAATTAATTTTGGACTGCAAATTAGTTTTCATCGCAAATGGGTTTTAGTGGA
Source organism: Carex rostrata (assembly GCF_964058835.1). Classification (NCBI taxonomy): domain Eukaryota; kingdom Viridiplantae; phylum Streptophyta; class Magnoliopsida; order Poales; family Cyperaceae; genus Carex; species Carex rostrata. The sequence continues at coordinate 1,723,622 of NC_135948.1, read as the reverse complement.
AGCTTCATGCCAATCTGTTTTCCTTTTCTTTTTCTTTTTTTTTTAAATAATCATCCCTATCTGAGAAATATGTTGAAAGCAACATTAATTAAGAAAATATAGCCTGATATCCATCCAATAGTCACGGCAAGCGATTAAAAAACAATTCGGGTTGATTCTTTCATAAAATCGCGTTGATTTTCTTTTGCTTTGGTATTACATTTGAAATTTCCATAGCAGTCTTGAGATCATAGAGTTAAAATATTAATAATTGACAAATACTTCACAAAAAAGAGCCATGCTTGCTCATGGTTAAGGCTGTTAAAATTATAAAAAAGAAGTAAAAAATAATATTATCTAGTTGAGCGAGGTCATGGTAATATGCATATTACAGATTGATTCGTACTATAAACGTATATCTTTATATTTAAAGTTCAAACAGTTAATACAAACCGTTAAACATAATTCTTATATCAAAATGTATTTGTAGACTAAATTTCATATTTTTTTAGATAGATAGAAAATCACCGTGTTTGGATGGTTTCAGAATTTTCAAATCAAGTGATTTTTATCTATTAAAAGAAATATATAAAATCCGATATACAAGTATACTTTTATATGAAAATCACGTTAAACAGTTCAGATTAACTATTTGAAATTTAAAAACAAAAATATAAATCGTAATATGCATATTACCATGCATAGCCTCACTCCTTATCTAATTTGTTTTTTTTTTTTACATCAGAAGTTCCATGCAACTTCCGGGCTTCTCACCGGTAAAAACAATGATGAAATAAAAGAAATCGCATTCTTAGCTTCATTTATTTTTCAAACTTTAGCGAGAACTTTTTTAATTGGTCCAATTTTCAGTTGAAAGTCGCTGAAAATCTTCTCGGAAATTTATCACGGACATTTTTGGAGCTGAGCATTTATGCTTGAAAAAGGATTTTTGTTCAACAAAATTTTAGAAAAAAAAAAGCCAATAAAAAACAGAAGGACAGTGCATGACGCATGATGCATTGATGGCCCCCACAAAGAAGCAATTGAATATTAAAGGCGGACTAATAATCGTCGACGAATTAATAAAAAAAATCGTTAACGAAAAAAATACTATATTTCTGGCTAACCGACATTTATTTCGAAGTGCGTGTACCAATATTTATGCATTTCTCAAAATTTTATATGTTAAGTGTTTATCCTCTGCAATACTTGTGTGCGAATTTTGGTATGTAAAAAATGTGAAACCTGTAAAAATTAAATTTGTATTATATGATTAAAACTTAATTTGATTAGTCAATTTATATAAAATTATTTTTCATATAATATGTCAATTTGTAAAGGGTTCACACTAAATTTGCGTAAACTTTTTTTTTTCCCCATAATTCACATCTTTGAGCGAATTATCAAAATTCATGTGCACACAGGTTCAACTTCTATATCAAAATTATTATTTTAAATTATAATTTTATTAACATGATGGCCAAAAATATATCAAAATTATTATTTTAAATTCGAAATTTAATTATATATATATGAGTAAGACTACCATACATTGCAATGCATAAACATTTTTGTACATCGGACTATAAATCACCAGATTCAAAGTCTAAATAACTGACCCAAACCGTTCATCTTGTTTTCCATATTAATACGTGTTTGGAGACCAAATTTTATATTTTTTGGAAATTTTTAGATTTATTGAAAATCGTTGTTTTTCAGACAAATCTGGACCATAAAAAAACAACGATTTCAATAAATCTAAAAAAATAGTAAAAAATTTTCAAAAAAATATAAAATTTTGTCTCTAAACACATATTAATATGGAGAACAAGATCAACGGTTTGAATCGGTTATTTAGACTTTGAATCCGGTACTTATATATAGTTCAATGTACAAAAATACCTATGTATTAATTGCAATGTATGGTAGCCTTATTATATATATATAAATATATAGAGTTAGGCTGGGGTGCTATGGATAGCATAGTGGCCTCCCGTGCTACGGCTCAATATTCGAGTTTTCAAAATCCAAACGGTCGATCCGAACCGTTCATCTTATTCTCCATATTAATATCTGCTTGGAGACCAAATTTTATAATTTTCTGAATTTTTTTACTATTTATTAAGCCACTTTGAAAATCGCTAATCCAACGGTTTTACTGTTTTGTGCAGCCACCGTTGGATCAACAATTTTGTAAAATACTTAATAAATAGTAAAAAAATTCAGAAAAATGTAAAATTTGGTCTCCAAGCAGATATTAATATGGAGAATAAGATGAACGGTTCGGATCGACCGTTTGGATTTTGAAAACTCGAATATTGAGCCGTAGCATAGAGGCCACTATGCTATCCATAGCACCCCAGCCTAACTCTATATATATATATATATATATATATATATAGGTTTTGGCTAATATGCTATGGGTAGCTAAGAGGCCTCTGTGCTACGGCTCGGATTTCGAGTTTTCAAAATCCTAACGGTCGATCCGAACCGTTCATCTTGTTCTCCATATTAATATGTGCTTGGAGACCAAATTTTACATTTTTATGAATTTTTTTACTATTTATTAAGCCACTTTGAAAACCGCTGATCCAACGGTAGTTTCTGGTTTTACTGTTGGGTTAAGCCACCGTTGGATCAGGGGTTTTCAAAGTAGCTTAATAAATAGTAAAAAAATTCATAAAAATATAAAATTTGGTCTCCAAGCACATATTAATATGGAGAACAAGATGAACGGTTCGGATCGACCGTTAGGATTTTGAAAACTCGAAATCCGAGCCGTAGCACGGAGGCCTCTTAGCTACCCATAGCACCGTAGCAACGTCCTATATATATATATATATATAGAGTTAGGCTGGGGTGCTATGGATAGCATAGTGGCCTCCCGTGCTACGGCTCAATATTCAAGTTTTCAAAATCCAAACGGTCGATCCGAACCGTTCATCTTATTCTCCGTATTAATATCTGCTTGGAGACCAAATTTTATAATTTTCTGAAATTTTTTACTATTTATTAAGCCACTTTGAAAATCGCTAATCCAACGGTTTTACTGTTTTGTGCAGCCACCGTTGGATCAACAATTTTGTAAAATACTTAATAAATAGTAAAAAAATTCAGAAAAATGTAAAATTTGGTCTCCAAGCAGATATTAATATGGAGAATAAGATGAACGGTTCGGATCGACCGTTTGGATTTTGAAAACTAAAATATTGAGCCGTAGCATAGAGGCCTCTATGCTATCCATAGCACCCCAGCCTAACTCTATATATATATATATATATTCATTTGTTCAAGTCCATACACGATTCATATATTAATGAATCTATTGCTTGATTGAGATGTAAAGGAAAAAAAAAAATGAATCTAGGTCGTAGTCGGAGTTAGGTTGGTTAGTGGTTAAGAGGAGATGATGTTAAGTCACCGATTCATGTATAGTTAGTTCGGATCAATATCTTCTTCTCTCTCCACCTATTGATTTTCATTTTTAAATACTTCATTTTTTTTATATATATATTATTGGTTTTTCATATCTTGATTGATTGAGCACATCTGTATTAGAAGAGGTCAGTATCAGGTGACATTAGTTAGAACGGATGCTTTTCACAATGATGAAATATGGTTGACATGTAAAATCATATCTTGATGATTGAACATATCCATATGATTATGATTGTTAGCATGTAATGTGATGCATGATAGTCACTAAGTTTAAAAAAAGGGTACAAAAGAGAAATTTGACTGAATTAAAAAGATTTTCCATAATTTTAATTGTGCAAAGAGTTTTGCTTTCAACATCTATATGAAGGGAGAAATTTGCAGTCAACGTTCATCGGACTCAAATTTGAATTTGATGGGTTTTTCTACTGTTAGATCCGCTTTTAAAATCCGTGCGCTAGATCAATACGAATTTTCAAATAAACACGCACTGATATTAAAGTGACATGTATCTTCAATCTGAGTAGAAAATCCTATAGAACTCAAATTTGAGTTCGATGGACATCGGCCTCAAACCATTCCTCTTATTGCTTAGTTTGCTCTCATATATTTAATTTTTGGAAAATGTCAATAATGATAACTAACATGCATATACGAGCTTTTTATGTGTTCTCTTTATCTCTTTTACTGAAAGAACTTTTGAATAAGTTTTATTCCGAAAAGTTCTACACAAGTATTTCTAGATTAAATTTTGCAATATAGATAGCTAGAAGTTTAATGGAACTTAGATTAAATGGGAGATAAGAGTGGGTAGCTAATTGTTTAGAATAATTAAAAAAAATAGGTGAGAGATATTAAGGATGTAATTACTCAGATATGTTTAGAAATGTAACAAATGTTAGAAAAATGATTATATTTTCATCATTTCCTTATAATTAATATATGAAAGTAATTAATCAATTTGAGAGTTAATTTGTGGTCTAGAAAAAAAGAGAAAACAATGTAAAAAATTAATCTCCTCTACATTCTGATTTGAAATACAAAATTTGAATAACTTGCAGACATAATTTTTTTTCTCTTCTTTTCTTTTACCCTCAAAATTTATTGAGAAGCAAATAAACAAAATCCAATAAAATTCGGTCACTTCTTCTCTCCCCTCTCTTCTCCTCCTCTACCTTCTTTTTGAAGCACACCCTTGTTGTCTTTTCTTCCTCACGTGGTCGCCACTTGCATGTTTAAACCATTTCTTCTCAATTTATTCGATTACATCAATCTTCTTCCAATTCCAATTCCACTTTCCTTTTATCTTTGTCACATTCTTAAATGTTACAACACACAACCATAATTTTTTTAACCGCATGTCACTGCTTCCAGATGAATTGGCTTTAGGCGTTTATACCCAACTGTAGTTGGATATTTACTATTAGAATATCACATAGGTTTAGTGAAATTTGTTGGCTGAGATTTTATTTTAGTTTAATTAGATCATTGTTCAGATTTTTAGTTTTGAGAGATCTTGTCTACCAATGCCACCACATTAGTTCTCTTTTATATTTTCATGCATAAATCTAAATCTTTACAAAATTTATATTTGTTTAAAATGTATACAAAATTTACACTTAATTTTGTACATGATTTACATGCTTCCCACATAAATCCGTATGCAGAACTAGGAACAAAATTGCCCCGGACGACAAAAATCATTTTACCCTATTTCTGTTAATTAGTTTGACTAATTAAATTAAAATTTAAAAATGTCTAGGCTTCAATGTAGAATATATGAATTTTTTTATTATAAATTTGATAATGTTTGTTCTCCGCATGCATACTTCTGTTACTGTTTAATTTGATCCATGGCCGTCAATTCTGTTTAATTGAGACGCATTTCAAAGGCTCGAATTGAGCAATGACAATTCTGGCATAAATGAATTAAAAAAAGAAGAGATAATTCTGGCGTAAATGATGTTGGCAGTTCTTTGTATTAATTTTATTCTAAATTATCCGATTGGTTAAGAGGCCTTGTAGTTGTAAGGATGTTAGGAAGCTGCTCTACCTGTCAGCAGCTGAGGCATGTATGTGTTGAAGATATAACAGATTTCCAAAAAAAATAATTGATTATATAATAGAAAGAGAGATCTATTTCAATTGATTATATAAATTTTTTTTTTGATTATATACATTAATTTTAGCAAATAAAATTTCATACTTAATTTTTATTCTAAATCATTTATACACATAAAAAATAAAAGTTATTCAAAACTTAAATAAAATTACAATTGTATATTTTATATAAGCAAATAATAGATGAGAGTAAATAGAGAGAAAGAAAAGGAAAGGAAAGGAAAGAGAGAGAACAAGTGGGGTTCATAAGGGCATTTTGTTAAGAATTTTGAAAAAAGAGTATTTTGTTCTATGTTTTACAAAAGAAGAACACTTTGTAAAATTTCCCAAGAGATTGCAATGGGGCAATGGCACAATTAACAGGCTAGAAATTTCTAAAGAAAAGAGAGAGAGAGATGAGAGTCGCCTGTTAGAAATTTTTTAAACAGGCTAGAAAAGAGATGACAACCACAGAAATAACAGCAAGCCCATTAACATTACAAAGCAGATTTCAATGCTGGCCCGTTAATTTTTTTAACTGAGTTTCAACAAACAGTTTTGGGCTTCCACTGATTGCAGAGTTTTCTAACTGGGTCCGCCCCTGTCCGCCACTGATTGCAGCCCCTTTCAAGGTTTTCAAGATAGATAGATAGATAGAGAGAGAGAGAGAGAGAGAGATGCAAACAAAAGACAAAAGAAAGAGTTAAAAGATATCTAATACTGTAGTAACTATTACAAATGGTTTTTTCATGCATATAAAAAATCAAACTAAAATATATTACAAAGAATTGTACTGCGCTTTGCATTGTGCCTCTGACATATATTCTCTGCTATCTTCACCATAGCCAACAGAGCTTGAATGACTCAATCATCATCCTTGAACTCCCTATTTCAAGGAAAATAAAATACTTTAATAAAAAAAGTACAAATATTACAAAATAAATGAATTAGTAACATCAGAAAGCCTAAAGCAGTTCAGTACTAACACTATGTAGCAGTACCAGACCCAATAATACCAGTATCCAGTGCTACAAGCCTACAATCACAGTTCAACAGCTACACTGGTACATAATGAAAACCAGCTACATGCATACCAGTGCAAATATACTTTCCAGGGGGTTAGTTGTGTGCAAATGGTAAGTTATTTTACCTGCGATCAAGGTAGCGTGGTTGTATGCCGCTCCCTTGACAGGTGGTACAAGTCAGAGAACCGGCACCATCACAATTTACACATTGAGACACCTCAGTTTCACCTTCACCAAGAACTACAGTTACAGTTCCCTTTCCCGTGCAAAACCTACATGCCTCTGCAAAATATCAATAGAAACTTTAAACCACCTCTCCAATGTTTACATAATGAGTTTTGCCAAGTGACCTTCAAAATGTTTACACAAGTAATAAAATAATGAATAACATTTACTGGTGTAGTGCAAGATTGGAGATGTGCATGTATATCATAACTTAATGTTGTGGATTATTATGGTTTTACCCGTTCATCGGAACTTGATTGTTACAATAATAAATTTATATTATCTAAGAAGAGAATAATGAGACTAACGAGCTCCAGTGCCGCTGCATGGGAAGCAAGCCTGTGTATTATCCCTCTTAGCCTACACAAAATTGAGGGGGGGGGGGGGGGGGTTATTGTATAAATAGTGCCCAACAATGATTTCAAATTGTTTAGAACAAACTCAAATAAATGTTAAAATAAAAAAAATATTAACTTACTGCACTATCGATCTGAGTTTCATAAAAGATGGGGATTCCAATACCGACAGCAACACTGGCAATCCCAACTGCAATTGCCACAGCCTATGCCAAGACAATTGAAAACGATCGAATATAAACAAAAAGATTATAATTATGAGATTTTCTGATTTGTATTTCTCGTTCAAAGTTAGTACCCCCACACAACTGAGGTACTTGCTTACATAACTTTATTTAACAGAAACAACCATACCCATCGAAGTAACAGAAAAGCCTATTCAAACCCTTACTGAAATACCAATGCAGATTTTACAGGTGAAGATGTGCTTCTCAATTCGAGGACTTGGGAAAAAAAAAGCCAGAAAAATCATTGACACTACCCACCTTAGGCTAACTCAAAACCTTAAGCCCTGGTACCTGGTACCAGATTTCTCATATTGTTAAGTCCAACATTAATGCAGTATCAGATACCACGCTTCAGCTCATAATTTTTATCCAAACCCTTCATAAAAAACTGACAATCCCCACAGAAAAGCCTATAGTCACGTTTATTGAAATCTGACAGTGCATTTTGCAACAGGAACCCTGAATTACATGAAATTCCACACTTTTTTTGCAATTTGTAAAAGCCCACAAATATTCCCATTTCCCATTTGATTGATTGTACCGTGTTCTGGTCAAGCTCAGCGGCTACGCGAGTGCAATTCCCTTGCCTTGCTCTTCTCGTATTGAAATATTTAAAAGAAGGGGTCAAATTTGTCAGTTTTGGGTGTGCAGAAGAGGCGATAAATGAGGAGCGGAGAGCTGGAAGAGAGTGTGGCGCCATTGCCATGGCGATTCAGAGCTAAAGCTTTTTCTCTGTTCTTTTGTTTACTTGAAGAAAAATTATTGGCGGGGAGTTGCTTGATAGCAAAATTTGTGGCCACATGTTTTAAGGATGAGAACCTGCCACATCATATTATTTCTCTTCTATTTCATTTCCTTTGCTTTATATACGTTTATATAAAAAGAGAAATGGGACCTACTAGCCGTAGTTGTTGCTTTGTTTTCTTTTCGCTAGGGTCATTGTAAATTAACTTTGTTTCAATCAATTGAAACGGGCCTGGGCCTTTTTTTATCAAAAAAAATAAAAAGAGAAATGGGCCAGTTGTTGATGGGTTAATCGCCTAATCCGTTGCAACCAATTTCCGGACTAAAAACAATACACACAGAAAGGTTCCTCGTCTCAATTTTTAATGCATAATTATATCTTTATTTTGAAAACTTAATAAATTAAATTTTCAAATTTAAATATTCAAATAAAATTATTGGCTGTGATTTTTATTAGTTTTCTATAGTGTAAAATTACAACATTTTGACTTTATTTATATTAGTATTAAGAGCTTGTAAAAATACACTGACGTGTTCTAGACATTGATTTTTAAAATTATTGATTCACATAAGAATAATATTAAAAACGTGATACCTTTTATGTGCAAGTTGAAATAAAAAATATCGATCACATCTAACAGTTTTATTTTAATACATAAATTTAAAAAATATTTGATATGATATTAGATTGAAGTTGAAACATGGAGATATAAAAGAATATAAATATTAAGAGTAGAACTAGGGTGTTTTGAAGTTCACTAAGCTCCTTGAAATGACGAATCCGAACCGTTGAAACCTGCTTACCTTACAAGTGATGCGTCCACATATGAAATTTTTTGTATCTGATCCAGCAGCACGACGGATTGGCTTAGTGGTCTCATCCTTTTGTTCAGTATTGCCCATCAACGATTACCACTGACACAAACATTCCTCCCCCACCTCCACCTCTTCCTTCTAAACCTCTCAATCCCTTGGACACTGCTATTCCCACTGGTAATCGTTTTATCGCACTTGCCTGGATTAGCACTGGTGGGACTTCTCCACTTCTTCTTCAAATTTTTTTTTTAATGCATTCATTTTTTGAAATTTTTTTGACCACTTGACTTTATGCAAAATTATTGTTTTTTACATGTAGACGCATCACTCGTAAGATAGACAGGTTTTAATTAGACTTGAGTTCACCGAAAAACTTGATGAACTTAAGAACACCCTAGTTCTACTCTAAATATTTAAATTGTTTGGATGGGCTTGAGATAGTGCTAACCCGGATTTCTATTTTATGTTTGGACATGTACACAAAGGGCTTTTTTTTTTTTTTTTTTTTTTTTAATTAGCGGCTATTCTGCTATTGTAATATTTTGTTGAGTTAGTAATTTGAAATAGCTTGAGTTAGCAGCTATCCTCACTAACCTTTCTTTTCATCCAAATGGTGACACGACATATTTTATTTAGCAGCTATTCTGCTCTTTAATTTAAAATACTCAACATGGTTACATGGACATATTTTGTTCAAAGAAACTAGGTACATTCGGAGAAAATATATATAAATCCGGAACTAATTATATTATTAACTATAAAGTAATATCGCCAATCAAATACGAGTATTTTGGTACATGGAAACGAACGACTTCAATTTTAAATTTACTAGTAAAAGTCCAAAATAACAGAGGCACCTGACATTTGATTCTGTTCAACATGAAACATTTTCTAAAATGCATTTTGATCAGTTTCTTCCTTGTTGTTATCTTAACTAAAATACAAATACAACTGATGACACATGTTCATCCTATCTTTGCAGTTTGGATCTAGTCTCTTCGATTAACAGCATCAACATAAAATCACCCAAACTCTAGACAGTGTAATTAATTACTGGATTCCAGGTGTAACTCAATTAGCTTAGATCTCGGTCCAATTCATTCCAACTAAATGTGTCCTGGATTTTTTTCTTTATTACTCTCTTCGTTTCTCTCATTAATTTTTCAATAAATCGAAACTAGCCTTCTCTCTCACTGTTCCTCATGCTCCCTATCTATTTCTCTCTCTCCCTCTCTTACAAACATATCAACACTCGGTTAGTGTTGGAAGTTAAAATAAACAGTAGTAGTAAGTTTTTTCCAAAAAGAAAATAAAAACAAGACAAAAAAAAAAAAATCCAATTACATAAGCAATTTAAAGTTATATTATCCCTCGTACGTACACTCATTCTCATTCAAATATGACCTAATTTTACCTCATCACCTTCTTTGTTCTTACATCAACTTATGTCATTTCCATCATATACAATTACTACCTCCTCCATTTATGAGCCAGGTGCTGGTGGTGCAGAACCGTCATATCCCTCATTATAACCACCACCTTCATCTGACGCTGCCCCTTGTTGCCAAGCAGGCTGCCACCCTGGCACTGGCATCTGTTGTGGCATGTACATACCCGGTACAACTGCCGCACTAGCAGGTTGCCCGATCGTCATTCCCGACCCAGGTGCTGCAGCCCCCATTGCAGGGGGGTAATAATACGGAACTCCGGGGGCAGCAGTTACAGCTCCGGGTCCACCTGGCACAAACCCCAAGCCTCCTGCTTCCTCTTTGGCTTCCTCTCGGGGCACTATGTCGACCAAGAAATCAAACACGTCGGTACGTGCAATGGCAGCCGCCACATCGTTTCTTTGCAGTGTTCTGCGCTTGTTTTCTTCGGCATGTAGCCATGAGCGAATGGTGAGCTCCAAAATGAACAGCTCACATGCCTTGGCGAAGAGTACCGGTGCCTCGGCTGATATCATGCGCACGTCTTCGTCAGCTTTCATTATCTTTTTTATTCGTGCGAGTGGGAGCTGGTGGTGGGCCCTGAGCTCGGCAGGTCCTGCTAGTTCGGCTTCTCTACGCTGGTGGGCCCAGAACATCTGCAATTGTTGCTGCTGCTGTTGCAATAAGTGGTGTGGGTGCAACGAGTAGGGCTGTACCGGTGGTTGTTGTGATTGACTGATTGGTGGTTGTGGAGGTTGATTCTCCATTTGCTCGTGTTAGTTGTGCGTCTTTTTTTTTTTTTTCTGCAATGAATGAGGGAATTCATGTTAAAAATGTTGTAGAAACCAAGAACAAACTGAGATTTTAAACAAATGAAATGGAGTACGTAATAGCTTGATATGTTTAGCTTCTATGTGCCAGTACGTGCAATCAATTTTCAACTAAACGAAGGAAGATCGAGGAGAAAGGAAAAAAGAAAAGAAAAGAAAAGAAAAAAAAAATGATCAACTCCTTTACCTCGAATTATTTATTAAGATCTATATATAAACATATATATATTTTCCTAGTCGAAAGAAATTAATGTAAGTGTGTAAATATATTATGATCTCAATTAGAAAAAAAAAATGTATGATTGACTCTCTCTTTCTCTGTATAACTATCTTGAACGATCACACTAGAGAAGCAAGAAACTAAATAAGCAAAGAAGAAAGATGGATGCCAATAATATCTGAAGCCCTGTCGCTTTCAGAAATTATTTTCTGTACACACAAATTTTACTATATATACCAGTCCATTTTCTTAGGTATATATATTAATCAAGTTACCATGTTACTATCCTTGTGTCTGTACTGTCTCTCCTGTCTCTCTCATTTACACACTCTATGAGTCTATGTGTGTGTATGGATAAGGAACGGATGAAGTGATGATAAGTAAGACCAATTATTAGTGGACAGCTTTCTTTCTTTTTATTTCTATTTGGATATGGATAATAAATACTATCCATCTTCCAAATTTTCCTGGCCTCCCATGTTTATTCTTACCTCAGCTAACCAGATCTAGCCACCTACCAATTACTCTGACATATTTCACTTGCATATATACACATTTGTACACTAAAGTTAAACTTTATGTTAAGCTAATGTATTTTGTTCTTTATTCATACATGGATGGTGGCATGCATGTGTGCTAGCTAGCTAGAGGATATGTAAGTCAAACTTCTTGCATGGAATATATTCAGATGCCTCAATCAGTTACAAATCAATCATATATCCCAAAGAAAGGGGCACAAGAAAATTTGGTTGAGGGGAAATAAATCTCTACATTTTTTTTATTGCCAATAAAGTCATGGTACCATTGACAAACATGCATACTCGATTTAGAAATCCTGTGCCATGGCCTAAATATATTAGACTAGTATCATACCCTTGCGTTGCAACGGGGACATATTATAAGAAACAAATATATCAATGAAAATAATAATTATCTAAAAATTAAAACACATGTTAATAGAAAATTTATATGATTATGTATTTATAATTAACTTTAATCGTGATCTCTAATAACAATTTGATGATGTGATGATTATTTATTTTTAAGTACCAATGATATCAAATAATAGCTCGATTCGAATCTAATATCAAATATTATACAATAATTCAATATCAACATATAATATGATATCAAAAAATATAAATAAAAAGTGTTATCGTTTGTATGTATAGGATACACACACACACACATATTATAAGAAAAATATATATTCACACACACGTTCCAATTTATATTCTTCTTTGTTTCCAATTTAGAATACACACACACATACACACATTGATATATTATATATTGGAAATATATTCTAAATTGCCCACACCAATATGTATGAAAACAAAGAAAGAAAAATATGAAAATAAAAAAAAATGATTTCCATTGTGATTCGTATAGAAACGAAGAAGGAAACAATAAATAAGAAAATGGAAGGTGGAGTCTTCTCAATTGAAGAGGAAAAAAAAATGGAAATAAAGGAATAAGGAAACAAATAAATATATAACTAAATTTCATAATTTGTTCATTTTAAATTATAACGTATCGTGTGGCAGCACACGTGGTGTGTATGTTTTTAACTAAATTTAGACTTCTATACATAAAAGAGATGCATTTAATCAAAAGAAGACAAATTATGTAATTGGAGAGCTGAGATCAAATCCGAAGTTTCATCTCTCAATCGTAGCGGTTGGTGGATCGGACACCCAACGTGCTTAATAATAGAATGGAGAGATGCATTTTTATATAACTTTTTTGGGCCTGTATGGGCCTTTCACAGTATTCAGCCCGTATTAATTTGATTCATTTACTATCCGAAATCTAGATGAAAACCCACTTTTCATTTATATCTCTTTAATTTAACTGACTTCAATTTATAGGCAATATATGGAACTGTCGAATTCCAATCCTGACATGTTAGTCAGGCTTTGATTGAAAATAATGGTGAACAATACTATAATTCAAGATGTTTGCGAAATAAAAATTCGCTAACAAGCTTAACAATCAATAAGAACATTCTTCAACAAAAATCTTCTAGCTCCTTAAGAGCCTCTTAGGATCTCAAATTAAGTCTTTAGCTACCCTATGGTGTAAAGCCAGGGGTGATGCTGCTTATCTTTAACTATCCTTAATCTTGTCTAGTGATGTTAATGACCTTCCAGCTAGCACAGGTTATGGAAGTGCAAATTAATCCATGGCAGTGGAAGAGATGTTTTCTACAGGGTCTTTTGTTTGCTTGAAAAAACTGATTTTCAGTATGTTAAGTAAATTGTTTGCTTGCTTATATGTGGTATCGTTGGTATCCAAACTCAACTCTGTATGGTTTCTTTAATGAAATCGGTGGGGTTCCCCGTTCCCCACTTTCCTGGGAAAAAAATAAATAAGAACATTCAATGTTAAACCTTTCAGAACTATCTAAAATTTCTTTTAATTTACAATAAATGTCATTGAAATCTATTTTTATTGTGGTGGAGAGAGAACGAAGAAATGCGTTAACAAAAGAAGGAGAAGGCAAAAGAGAGATGGAGAAGTCAAAATTGATATGATCAGTACCTTTTCCTATTGTTGTACTCACCTAAACAAGTAGCAGTTCACATCATTTGATTGCCGAGCAATGTCGGACAATAAACTCCTCTCTCAGAAAGAATTTTTTTTTTAAGTCAAAATAAATATAAATATTTCCGTACTTCTCGAAACTTGCATAATTTATTTTGCATTATCAAAATCTACATGATGCATCTAGCAACAATAAAATTCCATGACGAACCAAGAAAATGTGTCCTTAAACTAGATTCAACTTTTTTAAGATACCAGCTTGGTACATGCATGCAGCAGAACTCTCATGCAAACTCGAAAAACTCTTATCTGTTTTGATCTATAAAACAAATAAATCCGACAAAAACAGCTGCGCATTGATGATAATTAGATTTCAGAGTTTTTATTTCTAACAACAATAAAATATAAACACTTTTACAGTCAAATTTAGCATTACATATAATTAAGAAGCATCTGAAAGTTCATTTTCTCAATTAAATTGATCACCCGGAGTCTTCCAAAACTCCTCTCAGGTTGTAATTTTCGAAATTGCAGTCATCATTTGTATTTGATCCTGTAACATTTCTTCCTCTCCAGATAGCCGACGACGATGGCTTAATCTCACGATGTTCATGTCGCCACATGGTGATATACAAGTATACAACATAAATTATCCCGTGTGCAGAAATTACAATTATATATAACTTTCTTAGATCCGTCTTTATCTCTACCTTGTTCTCCTTTCCAGAAGAAGTGATGACATCTTTCCCTTGATACCAGTCATTCAATTCAAGGATTCCTGAAAGAGGTGAGAAGACAGCTTAATCTTGAGAAAGTGAATTTAATTATTTGGATGAATACGGATTCAATGTGTAAAGAAGATAATCATATATATCTGAATTATTTTCAAATTAAGAATTTTTAATCTTTCTCAAAAATAATCCTAAGGTCATCCGTATTACTAAAGAGATCCTCTACGCCTCCGAAGAAAAGAAAATAGAAATAGACATCACAAATGCATTTTTCTCTGTAGCAACTCAAAAGACCACGCCTTGGTGACAGATAACAGGACCGTCTTAGTTAAATTTCATAGCTCTATTAGTTTTGTGATGACAAAGAATATTTAAAACCCTGAATTGGATGGGATTTACATCGTTTACGGTACCGGACCTTGTACAATACAAAATTCATATCTACGGTACCGGACCAGACCGTGTACAATACTTCCAACCAGACCAAAGTAATATCTCATATCAGTGCTTATTTAGAATATAGAGGGTCCGTTTTGAGATTCGTGCCGGTTTAAAACGAACAACTCAGATCTCATTCTACTCAGTGCGGTATTTCACTGGATTTGAATTCCAAACCCACAACGGTACCTATTTAATTAGAATATAGGGATCCACTTTGAGATTTGTTCTGAATTAAAACGAACAACTCAGATCTCATTCTACTCGATCGGTGTGGTATTGCACTGGATCTGAATTCGAATTGGGTGTGGGGTTGACATTACAATTCAAAGTCATTATAGTATGACAATTCAAAAAGAAAAGCATCAGCTACATGGAACAGCATGTAGGTTACAGACTTACAGAAGTTATAGCCATGGAAGAACCGGGCTGATAGAGTTATGGCCTTATGGGTCCTTTTGGTCTTTTCCATAACTAACTGAAACGTGCCGAAAGCAATCCTCACCATTTCCCCAATTATTTATACATCCATCCATTGTCCATTTTCTCTTTATAGAAGTGCCTAGTGCCTACTGCCCGATCTAAACAAGGGACTCTTATACCAACAAAACTGGAGAGGAGCTTTGCCCGGGAAAAATATCTTTTTTCTTTTTCTGATGATTTTCAGGAGCCCGGGAAAATAACACGTCGGAGAATAAGTGTCCACAACTGAAAGCTCAATCTCCTCTGTCTCTACTTCGAACTACCCATCCACGCAGCGGGTCATAACGGGTACATGTCTTCTTCAGAGAACCCGCAATCGAAGTAAGATATTTCGAGTGGCGCAGAAAATCCGGACGAAGAGAAAAGATAACGAAGCATTGGCTCCATCACCTCGTTATCCCCTTCTTTGAAATTCCCACCGCTTCTCTCTCTTCCTCTCTCTCTCTCTCTCTCTCTCACTCCAATAGTCCAATGGGACTGAGTTTCTGCCCCAAATCCAAAAGCCTTATATCCTCCTTCCCCACCCCTGCCTCCAGTTCATCTCCTGTCTCTTTTTCTCCATCCTTCACTCGAAGAGAGCTGCTGTGTGGCTCCAGACCTCCGCGCTTGCGATCTCGGTACAATTGTAAAAAATCGGGTTTCTGTACTCGAATTACCACGTGTTCGTTACAAGATTCAATAGTCGAGAGATACTTTGCTGCCATTGTTGCTGCGACAGCTGCTGTGGCTGCTATCCGTTTTGTCTATCTCTACTACGTTGATCAAAGGAGCCATATTTCCTCTGTTGAGGTGTGCATTCTATTTAATTTTATAATGCAATTATTCTAGATGTAAAGCAAAACAAGAATTCGTAATTTTTGTAAATTGATGTCAGCTGTCATGAATCACGAGTGACTATGTCTATGTGGACTTTGTGAAGGGGCAATATAGACATGGTAATGGATCAACCTTAGAAATGATAATGGATTAATGAACCAAGAAAATTGCCAGAAAAAAAGAGCATATTAATGGGTTCACCAAGAATTTTAGAATAATTGACCTCAGTGTTGTAAAGGATGAAACCTATATGTCATGTATAATTTCTGTGTATATTTTTTCAATCTGAAAAGAAATGAAATTTTGTGCCTGCTGAATCGGAATTTTTTTTATCATAAATCAATTTCTTTGTGGGGCATGTGTCACTTCGCTATTGGTTTGCAATTTACACGTGCCGCATTGCTATTTCTCTTAACCAATGCTAATAGGTAGAGCTGTAAAAAAATACGGTAGACTCAGGGCAGACCGTAGACTATTTTGCATTGCTTGCTGGTAGTCTAAATATGAAATGTAATTCTAACACCAAATAGAATAGAATGATATAAGAAGTGATGTTGTAACTCTCTGCTTTAATCAATTCAGGTCGAGGAACTTTCGAAAACTATTGAAAATGGTGAATCAATCAAGCAAGATCTAGAGCCAATTACAAATCATGAAATCCATATTGATGACATTAAGAAGATTCATACAGAAGCTGATACTTTTGAATTGCCTAAGACTGCACTAGACTCCAGCATTAGTGTTGCACTATCAGTGAAGGACATTCAAGGAGAAACCAGTGAAGAAATTTTAGTGTCTAGTGTCAAGGAAGAACTTGAAATGGGGGCCATATCCAAAAGTTTAATTTCAAGAAATGCAATTCAGTTTGCCGTTTCAATGGCTGAAGGATCATCTCATGATAGATCAGGTTAGATCTTTATTAGAGAAATTGTTTGTTACATTTGACATGATGCATGTGTTTATCTGAAATTATTTCTCAACTGACTCAAAAGGTTTTGTTAGTTTATGTTTTTATATTATATTTGTTGATGCATGTTTTATGGGTTAATGTGAAAAATAAAACAGAGTACAAGCAAGGGAGAACTACTGTTGTATGCATGAAGGAAGGGCCTCCAAGTAAAGAGAAAAAAATTGAGAGATCATACCAATTGAAAAGAGATGAAGGGAACCATAGTTCCCCAAAAACAAGCAATGGAAAATTTACCAAATTTCCTCGAACAAATAAAATCCAATCAGGAAACAGGGATCGACCAGCATATTTATATACCTACAGCCGTCTCTTGAAAGACGGAAGGTATGATCAATCCATTTGACTTTTGTGTAGTTTAGATAATATATGTCTAGGAATAAATAAACAAATGCAAATTTTCATTCATAAGAATTGTTTATCAGGTTGCGAGATTGTGTAGATTTGTTAAAGAGCGTAGATCGTGAAGGACTTCTCAACATGGACAAGGTAACTGTTGAATTTTATGGGTAGGGCCTAATCAGTCATATAAGCTGATCGACTGTAAAACATTTCAGGTTCATCATGCGAGTTTTTTCAATGCATGCAAGAGTAGAAAAGCTGTAGAGGTGGCAATTCAGTTTGCAAAATTAATAAGAAACCCCAGAATGAGCACTTTCAATATGCTTTTGTCTGTATGTGCTAGCTCAGAAGATTTTGATGGTTAGTCCTCTCTTGTTTCTTCAGCTAATCTATTTGCTTTTCTTCTGAAAAGTCATATTTTGAAATATTTCCCCTTGTAGGAGCTTATCAAGTTATGTTAATGCTAAAGGACGCCGGACTTCAACCAGATTGCAAGCTTTACACAACACTCATATCTGTCTTTGCTAAGAGCGGAAAAGTAGATGCTATGTTTGAGGTACAATTTCTTTCCTGATCAAAGCCACTACAAAACAAGGTTAGTTCAAATTGGCCCTCAGCTACTACACTTGGTTCAAATAAGCCCATGAACAGTTCTTTTTGTGTGTTTAATTAACACCTTGAAATTTTGGCATAATTTCAGTTTGGCCCTTATTATTAATTGAAAATCAAATTAACATTGTACTTGGTGTCTTTTTTAAGTTACAGAGGTTTCCAGAGTTTAGTCCTAATAAATGATTTTATAACAATTATTGATAGTTACTGACCAATTGAAGGATCTTAACGAATCATTACCAAAACTTTAGGCGCCTAATTAAACAGAGAAAATTTTCAGGGGCTTAATTGAATAATGTGTAACAGTTGAGGGCCCTGATTGAATCAAGTGCAATAGTTGAAGGGCCAAAATCAGACTTTCCTCTTATAATAGAGACCTGCAGTTCTTGATATATATTGAGAATTTCATTTTAGGTATTTCATGAGATGGTAAATGCCGGTGTAGAGCCCACTGTGAATACTTATGGTGCACTAATTGATGGGTGCGCCAAAGCTGGACAGGTGGCAAAAGCTTTTGGTGCATATGGAATTTTGAGATCTAAGGTATATAGCTTTACATTTTCTCATACACTTGCACAAATTTTGGACATAAATGTATAACCATAGTAGGAATAATCGGCCGATACCGATCCGGATTGGTATCGGCCGACCCCGATCCGATCCTGAGCCGATCCTCACGTAGCAAATCATAAAGAAAAAAAAAACCCGTTCCTGAGCCGATCCCGATCTGATACCCCGATCCCATATCGGTATCGGCCGGGACCGATCCCGATCCCGATACCGATACCTATAATTCCTACTATGTGTATAACTCGTGAAGTATATCATGATCAATGGTTTTGGTTCATTGTTTAATTTCTATCTGACAATTAGCTTGAGTCTAGTGGAGTTGGGATTCCCAATCTGATTTGGAGGTAGCTAGAACTTTTTCCTCTACCTTTATATATATATATAGAGAGAGTTGGGCTACGGTGAGTTGCGAAGTAAAGCGACTATTTTACTTTATGCTCATATTTTGCGATTTTGAAGTTCAAAACGTCGATCCGAACCGCTCAACATGATCTCCATATTGAAATGTGCTTGGAGACCAAATTTTACATTTTTGGAATTTTTTTACTATTTATTAAGCCACTTTGAAAATCACCGATCCAGCGGTCTAGAAATTTTTACTGTTCACCCGGATTTCAGATTTTCAAAGTGGCTTAATAAATAGTAAAAAAATTCCAAAAAATGTAAAATTTAGTTTCCAAGCATATTTTATTATAGATTAAACATCTAACGGTTTGGATCGGCTATTTGAACTTTGAAAATGAAGATATTGCGTGAAGTAAAAACGTGTTTTACTTCGCAACTCACCGTAGCCTTACTCTCTCTCTCTATATATATATATATATTCACAATTGGTAATATGAAAAGTCCAATTAAGGATAAAAAACAGTTATATAATTGATAAATAAGGTCACTACTACAGTTATTACAATTGTGATAAGCATCTCTAAAACCGCAGAACCCGTCGGACTCTATATCTATTTATCCCCGAATTTGGGGATGGTGTTTGGTAAGACGTTGGAGATAAGTGTTGCTATTGTGTATCAAGTTAAGTAATGCATAGCATAAAGTTCCAAGAGAGTGACCAAAATGCCCTCATTTTCAACAAATTGGTCATCGTAGTTGCTATAATGTTCTAGTAAGATTCACAAATTGCAAGATTTTGTTGTATTACTTGCCAGTAATACCAAACAGGATTGTAATCATTAAAATTTTCCAAACACATATCAAAATCCGTTCCTCTCCATTGTTTTTATATATGTATAACAAAATCTTAAATCAGGCGGATGAGGTATAAGAATTTCTAGGTTACTTTTGTGTTTTATTGAAAACTGAAAAAGAGAAAAAAAAAAAGGGCCTTAACTTGGGAAAATTCTTATTGCACCTCTTTGGTAGTATATTTTTATCTCCAAAATTTGGGTGTTATCCCCCTTTATTCCCTTGTTATTCTTATACATTTTGACAAGGATTGAGGGTTAACTCTCATATCCTCTCCTTATTGTGACTGATAGAGATTAAATTGGTCATTCATGTAGAAATAATTAGAGACAATACCATCAAGAGAAATAATACATTAGATATACCAATTCAAATATTTTTACCTTCAAAATTCCACCTTTGGCCATAGTTTTTTTTTTTTTTTTGTTTAATTATTCTTAATGAGGATGGTGTTTGCAGTAGAATGTGCAGCCAGATCGTGTGATCTACAATGCTCTAATAACAGCATGTGGCGAATCTGGGGCCATTGATCGTGCTTTTGATGTCTTGTCAGAAATGCTTAATGAGCCCAAACCCATCTTACCTGACCATGTTACGGTCGGTGCGCTCATTAAAACCTGCATCCAGGCCGGGCAGGTATTATTATAGTAGCATCCTCTTTATTTTTTCTTATTATTTGTTTTTATTTTGAAAGAAGGCTCCAATCCTTGAATCATCCATGCACATATTTTGATGTAAAATTGCTGTTATTGTTATAAGGTTGATCGGGCCCGTGAGGTGTATAAAATGCTTGATGAGTACAATATAAAGGGTACAGTGGAGGTCTATACTATTGCTATCAGGAGTTGTAGCTTGAATGGAGATCTCCAGTTTGCACTTGAAATATATAATGACATGAAAAGTAAGGGCATTCAACCAGATGAGGTAATTGTCTTTTTCTTCAAATTTCTATGCTTGCAAATATTTTTTCTAAATTGCATTCTTTTTCTTTAA
This sequence comes from Carex rostrata, assembly GCF_964058835.1. Taxonomy (NCBI): domain Eukaryota; kingdom Viridiplantae; phylum Streptophyta; class Magnoliopsida; order Poales; family Cyperaceae; genus Carex; species Carex rostrata. Next base: position 1,702,542 of record NC_135948.1, on the reverse strand, counting down.
TATTCTTGCACCCATTTCAGATGTTTCTTAGCACCCTTATTGATGTTGCCGGGCATGCTGGAAAAATAGAAGAGGCATTTGAAATCATGCATCAAGCAAGAGTGCAAGGGATAAGAGTCGGGAATATCTCTTATAGTTCTCTAATGGGTGCTTGTTGCAATGTATGTTTACTCTTGTCGATATAGCCTAAACATGAACTTTTTTCTATTTATTGTTTAATTCTTTTGGTTGATATTAAGTATTTTTATTATTCGAGACTGATCCTCATATTTCTTTATATTTGGAAGCAAGTCTAACGGGAATACCCAATAGGGGCATCTTAATCCATGTGTACTAGTACTGTTTAGGTCCAGGAGTGGTATAAATCCCTTATTACCAGTACAATCTAAATCAGTTGAGAGGTCAAGATTGCAAGATTTCGGATTTTTTTTTTTTAAAATCAAGTTACAAAAAGGTCTAACACCATTGAAACTTTGTTATTTTAGGCAAAAGACTGGGGAAGAGCCTTGCAGCTATTTGAGGAGATTAAGTCTAGAAAAATAATACCAACTGTATCTATGATGAATGCTTTGATTACCTCCTTATGTACACTGCTATCCCTGTCTTTAACCTTACTATTTAATTTATCGCCTGGGCTCAAATACCCCGAATTTTTTTTGTATCTGCAGTTCAGCACAATGTCCTTTGGGAATTCTTTGGTTTGAATTAATCTTGCATAAAAATTTCAGGTGAAGATGGACAAATTCTTAAATCAATTGCAATAGTTGATGAAATGAAGAAAGTTGGAGTGCAACCCAATGACATCACATATAGTGTCCTTATCATTGCATGTGAAAAGTAGAATTTCTCAGTTAACCTTCTGTTTTCTAAAACTTGGAAAGTTCAACTTTTAGTCAAAATTGGTATTTAGTAATTACAATTCGCATTCTATAGGAAAGATGAAGCAGAAATGGCATTTGACCTTTTTGAAGAAGCCAAAGCAAGTAAAGTTGCTATTACTTCAACTCTATGTGGATGTCTGACTGGTAAAAAGCTCCAAGTAATTTTGAGACTTTTTATAAAATGAATTTCTTGGTCAATTTAAAACTGGAATTCTAAAACGAGTTTTTTCATTTTGTTAATTCCTAGGTTTGTGTCTACAAAGATATGATAAGGAATGCTCTCTTGGCAATATAACCATAAACTTTGACTCTGGAAAACCACAAATCAGTAACAAATGGTAGGTTTGTCAAATTAAACTAAGAGGAAATCCCATTTTATTTCTTCGAGTTTCATAATTTGTGATATTATAATAGCCACCACCTGAACTGATTGGTACATGGCGTCAAGGGGCCATGTCCTTGTCTAACTATGTTTTCTTTATTCTTTTTCAAATTGTTTTTTCAAATGGCAGGACATCGCTTGCATTAATGGTATACCATGAAACGATCTCAGCAAATGTAAAACCAAAAGTGGATGCATTGTCTCAAGTGTTAGGTTGCATGAAATTTCCCAGCGATAAGTTGTTGAGAAATAAGTTGATCGAAAGTTTAAGGCTTCAGTTCGATGTTTCAAATGGACCTAATGTTAGCTCCTTATTGGAGGGATTTGGGGAATATGACCCCCGCTCATTTCACCTACTCGAGGTGAGTGATTCTAATATTAACCTTTTTTTTTCATATCTTTTCGATTCAAGATTACCTAATTTGATTCCTTTTTCTGTACTGACATGAGTGTTGGATTTAATTTCATGTAATGTAGGAAGCAGCAGCAATAGGGTTGGTGCCAAGAGTGTCTTTCAAAGATAACCCTTTGATTGTTGATGTTTGTGATTTACAAACCCATGTTGCTCAGGTGTTTCCTCTTATTCAAAAATGCGAATATAGTTTAATTTGATCATCTCTTGAAGGAAGTTTAATGATTATACGAGTCGATTTCAAATTACAGTAATTCTTCCATGGCTAAATTTGAAATTTTGTAGGTGTACCTTCTTGCAATTTTGAAAGGCTTGAAGCACCGATTAGCAGCTGGTATATTACGCATCTCTGTTATTTTCATACTTTGTATGAATTTTGATTAGGTTCCATTACGGAGGATTTTTTTACGGGACAGCATTTGTTTTATACTGTGTAGGCGCAATGCTGCCAACCGTCACAATTATACTACCATTGGAAGAAACACAACTCCAATATCAACAGGAGGATAAAACAATCAACATAGTAGGGAGGTTGGTTAACTTCTCTTTTTTACTTGCACCCCATTTTTCCTCCATTGTTAGTAAATGACTAACACCACGTCTCCCTTTTGAACTTGATAACTTACTTTCCATCAATATATTACTATTGTCAACAACTTCTTTTTTGCTTAATGCATTTGTCATGCACTGCCTCAATAGGAAGGCTGTCACCTTCTTTTCTAATTTGAAAACTCTATGTAGGACTGGACGAGCAATTAGCTCCCTTCTAAGGAGACTTGGAATCCGTTACCAAGGCGAAGAATCATACGGAAAACTATTAATTACTGGTCTTTCCCTAAAAAAGTGGTTTGAACCAAAAATGGACGAGAATTCCATTCTAGGAATCCCTGGATACACGATCCAGGGAATGATTCCACTTCAAAATCGTCTTTCCAAGAGAATAGCTGACCAACAGAGGAATATTCGCAGTGGCATGAACCTCTCATATGATGATCAAAACATTTCAGAAAATATAGAAACCGAATAGAATTACACAAGTTTGTCAGATAATTGTGGAAATGGCTTGTCATCACTTTTGATGATTAAAGCATTTAAGAATTTTAGAAACCTTATAGATTTTTATTCCCAAGTTTATCAAATAAATGAGGAAAAGTTTTGTCAAATCAGGATAAGATAGAATTCCCGTTGAGAATCTGAGAAATCAAACTTGTGTCACTCTTATTTCTATTTCTCAGCCATCACGCCTAAAGTTTACAATTTTATGTGTCTCCCTCCGTGTGTGCCGATGTTTGTGCTTTTGACATAAATAATTGTATACGAAAAAAAATGAACAATGTTTTATATCAAACAAGCAAGTTACCTTTTTCAATGCACTAACAAACATAGGCTATTAATTGTCAAAGCAGCTTATAATCAAGGTTATTACTATATAGAGACAAACTGAGAGGATAGAGAAAAGAGAGCATAAATGGAGAACTAGTGTGTGAAGGCATAGAAGACAGTGCAAACATAAACTGCAAGAGCAGTGGTAACAAGACCAATGAGACCCGCCACAGCGCGGATTGTAGCGTGGCTGCCACAGGAGAGCATCCCCAGCCGAATCTGAATCACATCCACCATAGACAGTAAGAGAAAGATGCAACCCATGACCGACCCAGCCGCTGATGCTAGCATACCCAAACGTAACACTTTTGTGTTGATGCGGGCCCGCACGGCATCATGTAGGTCTTTGCTATTAATTAGGTTTATGGCTAACTTTAGGCCTTGCGCAACCAGGCTTGAGAAAAGGAAAAAACTGAAACTCACAACCTGATGAGAGAATTGAAACAAAAACAAGTGTGTGAATTTCATGCATAATCCAAGACCTCAAGTCCTTGTACCCTACAACAATGAGATATATCATGATGCTCTGCAAAACATAGAAAATATATATAAAAAAAAATGCCTTAGAAGCAATTAAAACTATCCAGCATATACTTCTTTACCAATTCTTCAAAATGTACCAATACTATCCTCTATCAATATTCCCACAATCTGAGAGTTGGGAGTAGCTTTAGTAATTTTTCTCAAGGAAAAATGAGAAAATAGCGGTACACGTGGCATTTCCAACTTTTCTATTGGGTATACAAGTATTAATCACAAGGGTATAAGTGGCGTCTTTGTGCTTTTCTAGACGCACATGCCCAAAAGCCAACATTCAAGAGAAGTTTGGTGCCAGTGGTACCACAACACTAAAATAGCAATACAGAAACTGTTTTTTGCATTATACACATAAGAACCAGTCAATTGCTTCCATATCATCTGACGATTTAATCTAAATAAAGTAGCGCGAGCCATAAGAAGCAAGAAGAAGTCCATGAATCCTAATTTCCTGCTTCCAGCCTAATACCCTTGTTGTTTTAAAAGAACATGAATCCTAATTTCAGCAATGCATTATCAGGCCAACACACCAAATCTGACAGACTATATCTATAAATAAGGAGCTATTACCTCAAAGACAAGGAGGTTCCGGATGACATCAGGCCCTGCATCACAGGAAGTGTGGTCGTCAGTGAGGCTGCGCTCACCTGGTGCTGTCAGGGAAAGCCCAACAAATACAGCGACCGTAAAAAGAGAGTTGACATTCACAACCCCATCGAGCGCTGTCACATGTATACTTGTCGTATCACCGTTGAGTGATGCACCAGTGTGGTTGGAGTAGTGTTTATGCTCTTCTTCAAATCTAGAGGAGATAGTGAGGTTTACTTAAATGTTAGCTACCAAATTGCAATTTGTCATATCACTGGGAGCATTCCTTAGAAAAGGGGGATAAGATACTTGCAAACTGCACAGAGACCCCTCTATTGTCTCTAAATAATAAAATGATCCTTAACGCTTGATTATAAATTGAGGAATTGTGCATTTGTTGCATTCGCTAAAGACATATTTGCACGACCACATTTATACAACTATCACTACAAGTGAGAAATCAATTGTTCAATTTTAGTATTGAGCAGAGATAACAAAAGAGCAATATAAAATAGCACTATATACGCAAAATATAAATAATTTGTAACAATGACCATTAACTACACCGATAAGCAAAAAATTGGGGGTTGTTTTGTTAATTCCAGAATTGAAGCCCCTCCTCTCTTATTGTTGCGATTTTGTCTGAAACAAATTCAATGAAGTACTCCAGATCTGGGAAAACACAATATCAGTGGATAGATCAAACGAGCGAGAAAGAGAGAGCTTACTCGTCCATAAATGCGAGAAAGTTCGGGAGCTTTCTTGAATCAGATGATTGTTTCTCTCTTCTTCGTTATCTTTCGAATCCTTTGAAATGGAGGATTGAAATGCACTGCGGCGAGATTTAACACACGGGAGTCTCTAGCACTGTAATTTCTTAAAGACGAGTGTGAACCCAAGTAAGACACGAAAGAGGAGAATGCCTAACCAATTTATTTTAGTAAAGTTACGAGCTGAAGTTAAGAATCTCAAACCAAGCAATCGGTTCTTCCCCAGTTGTATGGGAATCGCGAAGAATGTAGATCTTAGCCGTCAGGTTTAAATCAGAAGGTCGAAATTCGCCTCACAAAAGATTGGTCATAAATCTATTGTGTAATCTGAAGACCGTGAAGCGTTCGATCTAAAACGACGATTCAGATCTTCTAGTTCTTCGTTCTTAATACTAAATTTAGAGATAAGCCGAATCATGACAAGATGAGAAATAAAATGATCGCAATCAGAATGCGTTCAGCCAATTGTGATTTGTGAATTGTCCAGGAAGCTCTATAATGAAATCTTGGACCAGGTCTATAATGGTCCACCGACCAAGGACTAGTGATAGATTGCGAACCCAGATTGATGTACACGTGTCACTATGTAATAGGATGGATTCGCTCCTTAAAGGATAGCGTGGACTCTTTGGTCAAGTCATTTCACCAAAAGAAAGAAAAAGAGAGAGAGAGCGCGCACTCGTGGTGTGACTGTTAGTGTGATGGCTCTGTGTGCGCGTGCACCAGCCGCTGCTTTCCCGAAGCTCCGAGAGGCTTCTAGAAGCCGCCGAGTACGCTGCCGAGCGTCGGAGGCGGCGGTCCCGGTAGCGGAGGAGGGAAGGCTGCAACGGCCGAGGTGGTCTGGAGAGACACCTCTGTCGAAAATGGTTGGAGCTCTCATCTCCTTCAAACCATTGTACAATTTGATGAAGATTGCCTCCAGACAGGTTATCATTAGGTCTCTCTTCTCTCTCTCTCTCTCTCTCTCTCTCTTTCTTTCTCAAGATGTGTGAGCGTGCACGGGCGCATCAGCGCATGCACGCAGAGAGTACTGGTTCAACTATTTTATTTGAAGGATAGTATTTCTTTTTGCCATGTTTGGTTCCTACTTAAAATTAAGAAGGATTATTAAGCCTCTTATTTCAAACTAAGGTTGTTTAAGTTATACTTTTTTGGTTTGAGTTCGTTATTTAAGTATTTAGGTTATATTTTAAATTATCAACTAATGAGAAGAGAAAAATTAGGAAATGAATGCTGCCTCTGACAGTGGGCCCTTTTAGTGTGGAGTAAGTCTTTCTGGAGAGATGAATTAACCTACTTGGTCATAATTTCATCTTATTTTTTATGTTTTCCATCTAATTTGACAGCTTTGTGAAAAGGCCCCTTCACCTTCTTACACCACAACCAAACATCTTACTCCACAACCAAATATGACCCTTTGTAAATAACATCCACAAAAAGCATATAGCTTTTCTTATATGTGCACCCAATACCCAAGATCCTTTGTCGTATTAGCAAACATAGTGACAAGATTTGCGAATAATTTGGATTTGGTCCGGTGACGAAGCAATTCCCGTATTATTCGTGAATTTTACGAATTATTCACGTTTTTATTTATTTATTATTGGCTCTCTTGCTCTTGTGGGAATAAGATTTACGGTCCGGACTCAATGTATAATTCTGAATCATTCCCGAATATACTGAATCACAGATTTTCACCCCGCCAAACCTTTTCCGAATCATTAAGTTGTCACTATAGTAGCAAATAACTACTCAAAATTTTGTTTCCTTTACTGATGACAAATTGCACTATAATAAAGCCAAAGAGGATTCCAAATTGAACTGAAATGCAACCTTGGTTTTGACAGTGGAATGCTATTTCCAGATTACTCAAAGTCTCAAAATATGAAGAGTATAATTTTGTGTTGTTTGCAAAGCACGCAATATTAAATGATATACCAAGCTAATTAAAGCTTGATCAGAGTTACTACCAAATTTTGAGGACCCAATTGTGGAGCATAAAAGTTGGAGGACCTTTTGGCAAAGAAAAATAGATTATGGATTGACATATATTGTTGTTATTTTTTATAACAGCACAGCAGAGAAAGCAAACGTACCATGGAGGGAGATGTCGAAGGAGATTCTAGAGTCTGATGTCTACCAACTGTTTGATGAATTGCGCAACCCCAATTTAGTCTATCCTGATTGTTAGTTCTTCAATTTTTTCATGGTCCAAAAATAAACTTGAATTTGCTCCTGAATTGACATATTTAGCTATGACTTTGCATATAACTCTTTTTGTTTGTTACATCTTGGGCAGATTATTTGAACCCATTTCATGCATATGAAGAAGGGAACTTATCATGGCTGGTACATAAAGTTCTTCTCTTGTTTATATCTGGAAGCGTCAAACAGACAAATTAAAATAATCCATTTCCATGTAAAGGTCCTTTCTTGAATTATAGACACCCACTCTTGTTTGGGTTCATACCAGTATGAAAGATAGATACCAATCGTACCAGACCGTTACTGTCTTCCATTTCTTCTGAGATATTTTTTCTGTTTCATTTGTATTTAACAGATCTTCTATGGCCATGTTTGGTTGGGGGATGAAGTGGAGGGATAAGGGGATAACTCGTAGAGTGGCTATAAGAGTTAACCTCTTATCCCTTCATTTTATCCCACAACCAAACATGACCTATTGGTAGCAGGCACAATATGAAACTTATAGCGAAATGACAAAAAGAGTAAAAACTCATAAACCAGTAACCATAGTAGTATGTACAACTGGTACATTGACAATAAATTCCGATCATTTCCTTTTCCTTTGTTATTGTTTTGATGCGTATTGTATGAATTTATCTTCAAATCCCAATCATTAGGCAGCATCAGAGGCAGAGGCTGCAACACTGTCAATTGCAAAAAGAGCAATACCAGATGCATCTTCAATTGAAGAAGCAAACCAAAGAGTGCGCGGGCCTTGGTTGTCAGCCATAGAAAATCACCACTTAAAATATTCAGGGAATAAATGTGAGATCAGAGACATTCTTGACATAGGTTGTTCTGTCGGGGTTAGCTCCAGATTTCTTGCTGAAAAGTTTCCTTCTGCAAGTGTTGTTGTAAGTCTCTTTTGCATATTGACCCCTCGTGGTTTCATATCAAAACTACTACTGGAATTTATTCCAGTGTTCATATAGGGTGGCCCATTCCAAATGCCTATATGCATAAGTTATTTTTTAAGTGGTATTGATATATATATATATTTTTTAAAACCGGTATTGATGTTCTTTTCAAAGCAGTTTCTGCTAACCTTTTTCTGTACTTGAACAACAAATTTCCTCATCCAAGTATCAAAAGAAATAGTTTATAGGATGTATAGAATTGTGCCCTTTTTTGGTATAGGGACTAGATCTGTCGCCTTATTTCCTAGCAGTAGCAGAGTACAGACAAAGGAAAGAGGGAAGAAAGAAGCAAATAAGGTGGGTCCATGCAAATGGAGAAGCCACGGGATTGGCTGCAAAGTCTTTTGACCTCATCTCTCTAGCTTATGTGGTACAATAATCTTCTTCCTTCATGTCTCCATTTACAGGGTGCTTTGTCTGAAATTTAATTTTGGAATAAACTTAAATATATGCTTCTACAGAAAATCAACATCATGTATCCCCATGACAAAATGACAAATATCTTATAAACCCCTCAGTAACATGGAATATATTGCATGCCACCCACTTCTTAACTTCCCTAGTAAGATCAAGATTGGTTTTTTTCTTCCGCTTTGCATATAAGACATTTCTAGTGCTTATTGGGGGGTTATAAGGGATAATCCGAATTTAAGTGTATACATAATATTTTGGCATTTTTCAGGCTTACAGGTGAAATTGCCCTTCAGTAGTTTGTTATATCACCTTTGTATGCATCTCCTTGCATAAGAAATGTAAAAGTTTCACATGATAATATAAGCTAAAATCGGCCTTAATACGGATTAATTTGGTCTAATTTTTTTTAACCCAACAAATTGTATTGTCTGACCTTTTCCCATCTGGTTTTTCTTTTGTCATCAATTATTTAGTTGTATATATAAAAAATGCAGTGCCATGAATGTCCTGCAAGAGCTATAACTGGATTAGTGAAAGAAGCATTTCGAGTTCTTCGTCCCGGTGGCACCATTGCTATAACTGACAACTCGGTATGTTTCATTAGATCAATTAGATTTTAAATATTATATCAACTATTCAACAAATGTACCAAAATTTTCTAATATTTGTTTTTTCTTTCTTTCTTTCGTTTCCCACTCCAATTGCAGCCAAAATCCAAAGTACTTCAGGTAAATACAATTTATGTCTAATCTTTGTCATCATTTCTACATATACCCTTCCCGATTTAGTTTATGCAAATTTATACCCTTGAGCTTGTATATGGAGGATGTCATTAACATAAAAAAAAGAGAGAAAAAAACAATGCTTGGTTGTGAGAGCACATGCATAAAGTAACCTTGTCTGACATAATTAAATTTGTAATGATACAGGAGTTATCACCGGTTTTGTTCACTTTGCTAAAAAGCACTGAACCATTCTTGGATGAATACTACCTCCTAGACTTAGAAGAAACTTTGAGAAGGGCAGGTTTTGTAAATGTCACTACTATGCTCACCGACCCAAGACATAGAACTGTCACTGCAACAGTTCCTTTTTGACAAGTTTTAGGTAATTCTGTAAAGGCTAAAAGGTGGGATGCAAATTATTTCATGTACAATTTTTGTGACCGATCAACTCTTTCTAGTTATTACTAGATTTACACCCCAAATACTTGGGGGACATCACTTTTACAAAGTTTCTAAAAAATGTGGAATTGGAGTACGTACAAATGATTAGCAGTTCACTTTTATAGTATTATCTCTGTATGAAGCCGTGAGAAATCTTAGAATTCGTTCCAGCTCTATTGCTTGTAAACATATACTTCAAATTTTCTTTTGGCTAAAAGAAAACCAACAAGAAAACCAAATAGCATAGAATGATTCAATGAAACATAGGAGAAGTTCAATGGAAAAGAGGGGAGCTGAATTATCTGGCAAAAGCCCATTCCTACCAGGAGATGCCAGTAGAGAAACTAGTAGTGCTCGTATAAAGTCATCTTGCTTGCAATAAGGGTTTACATTGAAGTAGCTAACACAAATGTTACTTGACACCAGACTTTTTAGAAAACTAATTGCTTATAAAAATTGCAAGTCCTACTAATCAAATTTGTAACAACCTTAAAAACTTTCCATACCAATCAAATTTGTGCCCTTTTCTGGCACGTGAATTTACAGAAATAATGCTTGTTTTAAGCACAATACTTGGGACTTGGGTCTCATGCATCAATTAATAGATGTTTGTAACTGTCCCATTGAAATTCAATTTCAAAAAGGATATGAACTTGGATCAGAATATCATTGAACGACTACAAAAGGAACAACGCTGGTAGATCTGGATTATAACACACTAAGATCTCTACATTTGGTCATGATTCGTCCCTAGGCAATTAGAAATTAGAACTAACCAGCTTGCCTCAAGAGGGATACATTTGCTTCTTGTCTCGTGGGGTTCTTTTTCTCGCTTAGCAATCTGACAAGCAATAAATTGAATTTAAATAAATAAAATTCATTCCTGAAATAACATAGAGCGTCTTGGAACTAGGTTTGATACTAGTTATCTATTAATGGTTTCATGATACCACTTTTATCAGAAGAAAATTATTTAAATAGATCGGATTAGATTTAAGTCAACTTGAATCTAATTGAACATTTAACATAAAACTATTAGAACTTCATCTTTAATAAATTTTAATTATTTGATGGAAAATTATTGTTTTTCAAATCTACCCAAATTAAGTACATATCCTATCTAAATCATTGACAATACGTCTTTAATTTTAATTTTTAATTTTAACTAATTTATATTTTTTTTAAATATGTATAAGAGTTTGATATATCATAAAATTAAATTTATGTTAAAATTATCTTAAAATAAATATGATTTTTTACGGATTGATTTATCTACAATAGGTTTCCAACAAATTTCAATTGATACAGACAAACATTCCACAGGAACGCAATAAAGATGTTATTTTTGGAGTACAGATGGTATTGGTCCAAAAGTTGGAAGCAAAAAGTGCCAAGAAAAAAAAAATGAAATATATGGCGTTATGCTGCAACACCTTTTTTTATATTTTAATCGAAATTATTTAGTATGTTTTTTTACATAATACACGTCAAGTATTAATTTAACAAACAAATGCGAACTGTTCAATTTCAAGTATCTACTTTGATATATTTTCAGTATAGACTGTAAACAAATATTAACAATCAAGCACCAACACTCCTCAATTAATTGTTAAGTATCAACTCTTAATTTATTTCAGCGCAGACGAATAAAAGAACCTTGTCAAGTGCTAACGCATAGCTCTTGAAAACATCAACTGTATATAAATATTAAATAAACGTGTAATTAAATTATATATAAACTTCATAATTACGAAATCCTGTTTATGGTCTGCATCCTCTAGAGGATGCGGCCTCCTATTTATGGTCTGCATCCTCTAGATGCGGCCCCCAAAAAAGTGGTCGCATTTACAGGATGCGACTGTGTCAAAATTCGAAATTCTGAAAAATCGTGGTATTTTGATTTATCTTTTTTTTTTCGATTATGGTATATTTAAAAATTTCTGTCAAATAAAAGCATAACAATGTTTCCGGAAACCCTTGCATTTTGATTTCTGAGTCTATATGATAGCTTTCAATATTATTTTGTTTGGAGGGTAAAATAGTCTTGAATACTAAGCGCATGTAATATTTTTCAGTCGGTCATTACATACATGTAGTTTCTAGATTTTTTTTTTTTTTTTTTTTAGAATGTAGAGTGAAAATTAAAATTCTTACATCATCCACATTAAAATTTCATATGAAAAATAATGTCTTAGCGAACTATGTAATGTAGGCGAGCTCAAAATCAAACGATTAAATTTTTAAATCAATTGAAATATATATGACCTCCATTGCATACAAAATCCCAATAATCCTCTCCTCCCATTAGCTCCAAATACAATTGTTCAAACTACCCTCCAACCGCCAGCCTCGCCAAGTGGAATGAAAACGAGATACATAGTGCAGCTCCATACTTTTTTCATATTGTTTTTTATAATTGACGAATTTCTATTTGACCAGGTGAAAAGTATTGCGGCATTTCGCATATTTTTGCAAAAATTATTGCTTGCATTCCAAAAATATTAAATTGGATTTCGTGTTTTCATTTTTCAATATCGTTTCTAGCTGTTGGCAAGTGAATGTTGCATTCTGCGGTGCCACATTTGCGTGGTGAATTGTTACAATAAATAAACTAACCCGCCACATGTGATGCATTCATAGTTCATTACACTAGATCCAAGACAGATGATGTCATGCTTGAGAAATTCGTTTTGGTTTCCCTGGTTTCTCTTGCGGTAACCTGGATAATGTGTTTTTTCGTGTGTTGAAACCCTTATCATACTAATTACTAAAGTTTTCAATAAAATAATAATAATAATATATTATTATTATATTTTTTTTATGAATTTTTGGTATTATTTTTAATTTGATGAATTTAATGAAAAATACACTATTTATTTCATATTTTTGTGAAGTTTAAGGACTCTTGTTTATTTTTTGAAATATTAGTATTTCATATGCAATTTATTATTATAAAAGAACAAACTATTTTCAATTTATATCAATACAATGTCGGAATCACAAATTTTAGAGTTTACTAAATTAATTTTGAATTACATTCGTGGTTCATTACATTAGATCCCGGACAGATGATGTCATGTTGAGAAATTTTGTTTTATGTTTTCTTGCTGTAGCCCAAGTAATGTGTCTTTTCGTGTGTCTACAGTACTGAAATCTTTCCAAAATCATACAAATTAATAAGATTTTCCAACAATATTTCTATTATTATTATATTTTTTTAATTAGGCGAATTTTACGAAAAAAATACACTACTTATATCATACTATTTGTTTTAAATATTAGTATTTGTTATCTAATTATATCATAAAAGAACAAATTATTTTTGAATTATATCAATATTAACATCCGAATAAAAAAATTAACTCTTAAATTATTTTTGAATCACAAATTACTGATTTAATTTGCTGATATCATCACAAATTGACCCTTATTTGTCTTGGATTCAGTTCCTGTACTTTTTTTTTTTTTTTTAAAGTTGTCTAGTCTATTCATATATTGCTGATATCATCACAAATTAACTATTAATGGAAGGAAATAGTATAAAATGGATATGTCCATTTCAGGGACAAAAGGGGACTGGGCCAGTAATGGAGAAATTGAAATATGTAGGATATGAGATACTTTGAGTCTATGACCTTCATGGTACTTTGTGAACAAAAGTGGCCAATGTATGCACTTCTATCTATTTGCATTTTATTTAGGGATAACTTGTTATAGTAGAAACATATATGTAGTTGACCTCATAAGATCGAATGACAATTAATTAAGGAGGAACATTTCAAATTCAAAGCCTTCAAGCAACAAGAAGCTAGGAAATTATTAATAAAATTTTCTCCAGGAATGCTAGAGGCAATGCAAGTATATATAGAGAAGACTAATTAAATTTGGTTTCTCCCCAAATTGTCTCATAAATATAAAAGGGAAGAGCTGCAATGGAAATGTCTCAAAAAGATAAAATTAGCACGAGCACTTTCAATCGGTGCCTTAAGCTGCTGCCTGATCCTGGCGTTTCTGTGCTAAAAATGGTAGGTGTATTTAATTTTGGTGAAAATCATTTCTATTATTTGCTCAAATTGAAGTGTGTTTCTCGTACATTTTTGCTTGGTGTTTGTTAAAATTGGTTTAATTTTGGAATTTAGGTTGCTACATGTTGAGTACAACGTAAAATTAATTAATGAAATGTTGGTATACTCCTTTGACATATATGTTTTGCTTTGTTATGTTTTACTAACAAACAATTGACACGAAACGAACGAGTTCTTAGAGGCAAGACTGTAGGGGTGTCAATGACACCCGTTTACTCTACCCGTATCGTATTCGCTAAGACAGGTATGGGTAAGTTTTTTTTCGTTAGTTTATTGGGTATGGGTATGGGTAAAGATTTTTTTTCGTTAGATAAACGGGTATGGGTAAAGGTTATTTTGTACCCGTTGGATAATGGGTAATTATATGAAATATATTATATATAAATATATCAATATTATATCAAATTTATTTATTTTTCTTCTTTTCATATTGTTGTATGCCTGTATCAACGCTAGAGACATATATATCAAAGAATTCATTTCCTTGTTTTCTTTCTTATTCATCGTTATTGCCTTTTTCTCAATTCTACAAATGGAAAAATTCCATGTTTCAAAGAAAATATATCATCATCTTATTTTCTGGCAATAATGTATTGTTTGGTCTAAATAAGTAATCCATTAATGTCAGCTCAGGTGTTAGCGTCTGAATTTTGCATTACATGTTAGCTTTCTCAAGGTTATACTATGAATATATATATTTAATAATTGAATGAGATGAAATGAAATGTTAGAAGAAAGAATGTAACAAATGACAAAATTGACCATATGCTGTCCGAACCATTATATTGGCATTTTCATTATTCGTCCACTACCGTTTCGTTACCCCTTAATCATAACGGATATGGGTAGGGTAGGGTAAGACAAATTCTTAATGGGTATGAAAATGATTCCACCCTCCCCGTATCGTACCCATTGACACCCCTAGGCAAGAGTCTACCTCCGGAGCTGGTAGTGGGCCTGATTGTAAGTGAGGGTAATCTGTGGTTGAAGTTTTGCTGAGTCTCAATCTGTTTTTTCTGATTTTTGTGGTTTTTCAATTTTACTGGTACATCAAAATGTTTGCTTGATTTCTCGTTTGTTGAATCAGCCTCTGTATGTACTGGTATTTGATGTAAATTACTAAATCACACTTGGTTGGCGGTGCTGTAGTGCACTATGCTAATGCATAACTCCTGACAGCTTCTGTCATGGAATTTTTCAAAAAAAAAAAATAACAACAAAAGCTTGGCTTATTTTACATGTTTGTTTTATCATCTCTCATATCTATAACAAGAGAGGAAAAGGTGTACTTAAGTCTCGAATAAGGCCATAAGGGAGAAGAGAGAGAATGGTAATTGGTACCAACACCACTGCAATTAAACAAGGCTTTGATGTGCTTTGTAAAATTTTCCATCTTTTTTTAAACAAGATGATAATCAAAATTTCCAAAATATTTTGAAAGACATGCATGCACGAAAATTCAATTTTGTAACTTTTTACATAGAAAATATTTCTTATCCACAACTGCTGAACAAATTAGAAAACCAAGTCTAATAGTTATGATGTTTCTATTCATGTGAAAGATTTTGAGTTTGAAACTCAGTGATTCCGTTGTGAGTTTAAAATATAAAAAAAAAAATAAACATATTAAAAGAATAAAAAAATGTTAAAAGTTAAGTGGAATGGGTCAGGTATTGTAGGGTCTGGATCCCCGAAAGTAAATTGAATTTTGAGTTTAGATCCGGACTGTCCGATCAGAATCCGGTCCGAGGTGGAAGGCACAGATCCCTTTAATGTACGTGCCAAAATAGATTGAACTGTTCGGATCTGAACTCAGAATTTGAGTTACTTAATGGGATCCGAATTCAGGTATAGTTGGGTTATATTATATTATTTTTATTTTGCCAAACTAGTTGGGTTATTTTAATCTGCGGGCGCATGGGTTTTGAATCCAGCCTGTATGATGAAATTAACAAAATATTATTGAACCAGTTAAGAATTCCAAATCCGCCTAATTAGCACTTTAGTTCATTAAATTGTTCTTTTGAATCTAGCTAGATACAGTGGATACACCGGCCCTTCGGATTTTTCTTCTCTGTGTGTGTTTGCAAAACTAGTTAAACGGTTACATCTTTAGCCAACTATAAATAACAGAATTTATATCCTATTTGCTTGTCTTATTTAATTAAATGTTCCATAAAGTAATAAATTATAAATACTATGGATGAAGGAAAATTTAATATGCAACTTACAAATGTTAAAGTTTTAAGTTATGAATCATCATAATAATCATAAATATTTGAACTTTCTAATACTTTCGAAATTAAATAAACGAGATAAGATTACTATAAGGGATATTTGGATAGTTTTTTTTTTTTGAGGGTAAGGTGGCAAGATGCCATCCTACGGTTTTTCATTGATTAAGAAAAATATTTACATTGGTACTAAAAGACCGTAATAACGAAAACAAAAAATCAAAAGTAATTACAAAGGTTCTCTTCTCCCTAACAATATGTCAACCACTGTTGAATATCTCTTATTGTCTCGCCTAAAAAGATGCGAATCGTCTTTGTCTTTTGAGAGAAAAACCTGTTGTTCCTTTCCCACCAAAGAGCCCAAAGTCCCGCCGACCAGACGACGTCCCATTCTCTTTTTTGAATCTTGTCCAACGGCTGCGAATGTGCTATCCAGAAGTCGATGTGTGAAGCTATAACCCGCGACGGCGGGGACCTCTGCAGTGACCGCATTAGTGCCCACCAGAATGCAAGAGTTAGAATGTTTTCTCTACTGAAAGAGATTATTTCAAACTTAGAAAAGTTAGAATGTTTTCTCTACTGAAAAATAAATTACCATGACTTAAATTTTTTTTTTTCCAACATATATTTCATGATGCTTTTCCAATTTTCTTGATAAAGAGAAAAGAAAGTTTGTTCCAACAGTTGTTTCACAGATATCAATTTGTTGTTCTGAATAACAATCAAATTTATATGTCGACTAAAACTGGCTCCCCTGTATATATATTTTAGGTAGCTTCTGAATTCATCGGCACATTTATCATGATTTTTGGAGCAGCAGCTACTCCAATAGTGGATGCCAGGTACACAAATTCGGAAACCCTAATCGGAAAAGCAGCTTCTGCCGGCACAGCAGTTGCAGTAGTCATTCTCTCGACCGGTCACATTTCAGGCGCGCATCTAAATCCTGCAGTCACGATCGCTGTATCTCTCTTTCGCCATTTCCCTTTTGTTTATGTTCCGTTATACATAGTTGCTCAGTTTTTCGGTTCCATTTGTGCATCATTTGCACTCAAGTTCATCTTTGATCCTTTTCATAATGGTGGAGTTACCGTACCAACTATCAGTACCAGCCGCGCCTTCTTTCTTGAATTTGTTATAACATTCATTCTGCTGTTTGTTATCACTTCACTGGCATTTGACCTCAAAGCAGTAAGTACAGCTCATTATAAATCTCATATTTTTCATTCTTTCTTTTTCATGGGCTATAGATACATTTCCTATTCTCTAATTTTTCCATTTATAACAGAACAGGAAGTTTGCTGGTATAGCAATTGGTATGACGGTTTTTCTAAATATTTTGATTGCTGGGTAAGTGGAATAATATTTCTAGTTCATACAAGCTAGTTTAGAGCTGAATTGTATCCAAAATATTTTTGACAAAAATAAATGATATCACATAGCATTTTTTTTTTCCCTTTTCCTTTTCCTTTGTAGACCATCGACCGGTGGATCGATGAATCCGGCTCGGACATTGGGACCGGCAATTGCGAAGGGCAATTACGAAAGAATATGGATATATTTTGTGGCTCCTATTTCAGGGGCAATTGCAGGAACTGGTGCATATGATTTCATGAAATTACAATAAGCATGCAAAATCATCGAGCCAAAACACGTTAGCTGTTAATGTAAATTTGTGCCTTTGTTTCGTTGGAAATTTATTCTAAGTTTCGAGTTTCGTTTACTAGAATGCAATTTTGTAAAGAAATGGACATTTGTGCAAGAAAACATATGGCTAGCTAATTATTATTTAGACCGTTGAGATGAAAAGAGCATTTGACCTCTAATTTAGAGTGCCACAAAAACTAATACAGATATTATATAGAGTAATATGAAACGTATGTACCAACAATTAAGTAGATAGTATTCGTGAGGGAAAAGACACATTTATGACAGTACTTTCTCGCGAAAAGTATCACGAATAGAAAAAGCACAACAATAACGGTACTTCGTCGCGAAAAATCACTTTTTACCCTCGCGAATACTGTCTCATTTTTGTTGTAATACATTATAGAGGGATGTTTCAAGGACTTAGATGTCAAATTTATCTTCTTTTTTTGATAAAATGTCATAATCTATCTACTGCAGTTAAATCAAATATTTTCACGATGCACATTATTGACAAAATCAAAATAATTGTCCACTGATTAATTAACCAAGATTCAAATTTCAAATTTTCCATTCATATATACAAACTGAATCCAAACTCTTCTTAAGTGATCAGCAGTTATGTATGTCCCAACGAATCATTTATTGAAAGAAATATAAGTTTA
Source organism: Carex rostrata (assembly GCF_964058835.1). Taxonomy (NCBI): domain Eukaryota; kingdom Viridiplantae; phylum Streptophyta; class Magnoliopsida; order Poales; family Cyperaceae; genus Carex; species Carex rostrata. The sequence continues at coordinate 1,684,217 of NC_135948.1, read as the reverse complement.
ATTAATTCAAAACTGTAATAATCAAGGCCTAAAATCCGTTAGAAATCCCAATAAAATGCATAGATTTTTTTTGTCATAATTTTCATATACATTACATCGAATTTGATATAATTTAAAAAACTATTTTATTCATGTTTAAATGATAATAAAATTGAATCAATAATATTTTAGATCGCTCAATAATACTATAGTAGAACGTATTTTTCTGCAACCGGTGCTGATAATCTATTTTTCAAATAAATAAAAAATTATATTTCGTCAGGTGACCACTACTATCAGCGAACCGGGTGATCCCGGTCGCTGAATTTTTTTTTTTACTTTTTTATTAATGTCGCTGAAAATTAAAAACGCGGCTAATAAAAAATAAAACGCGCGCCACCCCCTCCGCCAAAATCAAAACGCAGCTTTCCGCCCCGATGCTAGGGTTCTGGTGCCAAGTCCCGCGCGCCTCCATCTCCTCCTCTCTCCTCCGCGCGCCTCAATCTCCTCCGTCAGCTCCAACCTCAATTCTCGTTCTCCACTCGTGACGGCTCAAGACAAGATGGCGAGGTTTCTCAAGCACCGCAATCGTGTGATTTTCGCTCCTCTCTTCTTAGGTACTTTTCCTTTTCTTTTTGTTTCTTTCTCTTTTGTCACCTGATTTAGAGTTTTGTTGATTTGCTCAAAAAATGTGCGGAATCTAAAGCCAAATTTATCCTCTTTTGCTTCTTCTATGTGCAAGGTCATCCACCAGAAAATATCTGATTTTCAGTTGCATATGATGCAATCGGTATGTTAAACAACCATAATTCCTTCCTAACTATTCTCGCTTTGGTATAAATTAACTCTTACCTTTTTTATCAATTTTCTTTTACATTCATATCTGATTCATTCAATCGCAATCCTAACATGCAGTCTGATACCAGAATTACTTGAATTTGCACAATTTACCTCCCAATTTACCAGAATTTGCACAATCTCCTCTACTGGTAGGTATCAGCTGGTATAAAAATGATTGGAAGAAAAGAACAACACAAGGTTGCAATTCAAGTATTTCTCAACATAAAGAAACAAGAAAACAGTGACTGACAACCACTATTTAGCATAATTTGTTGTTTTTTGAATACCAATCTTGATTTTTTCTTAATTTGGTAGGTGAATATGCTAAAGGAGAAGGAAAAATCATTTGGGGAAATAAAATTTGTAGATATAAGCTCAAAGGATTATTCTCCTCAGGAAAATCAAGGCCTTGAATATGAAACTGTGAGTTATTTAATCTATTCCCCTTTTATCTATCAACTATTGCTCCTTCTGCATTGACAAATTTACTATGTCAATTCACATTTTCTTGTTGTTTTTTGTGATTGTTTAGGTTATGGGGAGGATTCATGCAATTATGTCGGATGGCACTATTGTTACTAATGTCGAAGTATGCATTTCAAACTCTTTCTTTCTATAGTCAAATTTATATAAATCATATAGGAATTAATTATTTTCATTCAAAGTGGACCTATTACTAAAAACTAAGGGATCTAAAAGCAAATTGCACACATTTTTACTACTCCACAGGCAGTTAATTGCTGCTCGAGATGTGATTTCAAGCACCTCTCTTTTTCTTGATTGATTGTTGCTGGAGATGTGATTTTTACTACATAAATCATTTGGAGCCTTTCTCGGGTAATTTCAAGCACCTCCCTTTTTCTTGATTGATTGTTGCTCTAGATGTGATAAATTGTGAGTTGTGATGAATTGGGGTATTGATCGATTGAGTGCGGGTTGTTGATTTTTCCGGTTTGATTATGGGACGAATTTGGGAATTTCGGGAATGTGCATTTGATTGTCATGGTGCAAGGTACCGTTGTTGTTTTTCCCTTCGGTCATTTATAAGAGTTTTATAGGTTTATGACATTAGGCTCAAACCCTTTACAAATTATGTCATGTAGAAAACTCAAGGCTTATTAATTTGACTTTTCTTGCATATTCCATCTATAAGAGGGTAATAGGTCATGACATTAGGCTCAAGCCCTTTAAATTTCATGTCGTGTAGAAAATTCATTGCCTTCTCAATTTCACTATTTTTGCACAGCCCATCTAAAAGAGTTTTATAGGTCACGACATGAGGCTCATGCCCTTTAGACATCATTTCACATAGAAAATCTGGTGCCTTCTCAATTTCACCAAAATGTCGTGACCCGAATGATTTTTTGACAAATTATGTCATGTAGAAAACTCAAGGCTTAATTATGTCATGTAGAAAACTCAAGGCTTAATTATGTCATGTAGAAAACTCAAGGCTTAATTAATTAATTAATTAATCAGTAGACGTTACATGTTGGCAGGTTAAGAAAGAAAAATCATTTTTTGACAACTCTAACTCAAATAAACCTAATACTTTAGCAAACCCGTCAATTGAAATTCAGGACACCCAAATGATCATGTCTTCCAAGAGTCGACCAAGTTCGGTTCCAAAGCCGATGTTAGGGCGAAGGGGTACCTGGATCATTTTTACCAGGCCCTTGTCCCCGAGGAGCATAGGGAAGAGTTTCCTCGGGATAAACTCTGTCTAGTTGTGCCTGGCCCGAATGACTGTGCTCACGACTCCGAGAAGGGGGTCGCTATCTATTGAAAGATGCCATACTGCGGCTTTAGGATGAAATTATCACCTTTCGTATGGAGGTTGCTGGCTGACCTTGATGTTGCCCCGGCACAAATCCCCGCAGCAGCGTGGTGTTACATCTCTAGCTTCGAAGAGATGTTTAAGCAATTCCTATCCGAACTGGAGAATCAAAGACCAATGGTCCCCGTGTTCTGGACCTTCTTCAACCAAATGTGGATGAACTGTTGTTGTGTCGGGATAAGGAAGCGTACCGTCAGCCCCTGCCTGTTTGATACGGGTTATGTAAGGTAACAGGCCGTATGCTCTTGATGGGCTGAACTGGGCTCGTCCTGCTTGAGATCGCAGGCCGAGAAGTGACTGACTTGAGGAAGTCGGGTAATGATCTCGGGGATCGAATCTCGGAAGTGGGTAGGCTACTTTGGGGATAAAGAGGAGAATCTCAAAAATATCGTACTCTTATCTATCTGATATCTCGGAGAATATGTGGGGGCATGTGAATGTGAGAGTGTAAGAATATCAGAGTATCTTGCTCTAATCCTTCGCCCTTCTCTTACGAAAGGAAGGGCTTTATATAGTAGATCCATGTACCGCCTTTCCTCTGCCAAGTATGTGATCGGTTATAAATGGTTATAAACGGTTAATATCTCGGAACCGACTTTGGGCCGTATAACCCCCTGCAAATGTTGTTTCATCACAATTGGGCCGGCATATCATGGGCTTCAATCGTGGACCCCCGCATTGTTTCCCGGGTTGGCCTCGCCAAACGAGGTTCTAATCCCGGCTTTGTTTGTGGTCCAGATTGAAGCTATATGGGCCGTGGAACATGGCCCTATCAGCCATAATACAACATTCCAATTGATGGTGTTTGGAGCACTCGAGTAGTGTCTCCAGATGGCAAGATAATAGGGCATTTACAACCCTAATACAACACTCCAATTGAAGATGATTCGAGAACTCGAGTAGTGTGTCCGGATGGCAAGATAACAAGGTATTTACAGCCCTAATAAAACACTCCTATTGAAGGTGCTTGGAGCACTCTAGGAGTGACACTATATAGCAAGATAATAAGGCATTTGCAACCGTAATACAACACTCTCATTGAAAGTGGTTGGAACACTATAGTAATGTCTCTATATGGCAAGATAATAGGGTTTTCACAACCCAAATACAACACTTCTATTGAAGGTGTTTGGAGCACTCGAGTAGTGTCTCAAGATGGCAAGATAATAGGGCATTTACTACCCTAATACAACACTCCAATTGAAGAGTTTGGAGCACTCTATGAGTGACTCTATATAGCAAGATAACAAGGCATTTACAACCGTAATACAACACTCCAATTAATAGTGTTTGGACCACTCTAGTAGTGCCTCCAGATGGTAAGATAATAGGGCATTTACAACCCTATTACAATCATCTAATTGATGGTGTTTTGAGCACTCTAGTAGTGTCTCTAGATGACAAAATAATGGGGTACTTACGACCAATGTTATCAGAACCGGACCGGATATCGACCCGGTAAAGCTTCGGTTCAACGGTTTATCGGTTAGACCGGTGGGTCAATCGGTTCAACCGTTGATTTTTTAAACAATTATATATTACATATTTTTGATGAAAATTCACACACATATATTGATTAATATACTGTATAACTGAATTATATTTAAAAGAAAACAAAAAAGGAAAAAATAAATAAGAAACATATAGAACCCAATTACAAAACAAGACTTGGTACCTCCATGTGTGTGTAAGCTCAAACTTGAATTAAAGCAAGACCCGTTGAATTTGGTTTACTGTTTGCTATGTTGCTTATTAGTTGACTTATTTGATTTGGACATTTCATCGAACACTTTAAGAGCATTTTCAATTCTTCAATACCCAAAGTTATACATTAATCCAATCAAGTTTCAAGTACTACGCACAAACACAATGCACCGATCAATGAGATTACCAACTTATCCCTATAATAACTTTGAAAAAAAATTACACCTTGACATCTACTGCTAAACTTTTTCAAAAAAAAAAAAAAAAAAGGTTTGAAATAAGTAAATAAATAGGAACGAAGGCTGAACAGTGAACAGCCCTCGAGGCGTATCTGAAACTACATGTAGTGAAAGAAATAATCAAGCTCAGTAAAGAAAATAGTAGAAGCAAGAATAAAAGGTAATTGGTACCAAAATTGTTTCTGAAGGAAAGCAATGCAAGACCAAAATTCAGCGAACACACCAATAGAGCAACAAAAATCAACCAACACCAAAACAAGAGAATAGAAAAAAGAACCGATGTGAATCACCGGCATCGAAGAAGAGAAGCAATACAAGTCAGTACGAACAACCCATGATGGAAGAGACGAGAAGAAAAGAAACAAAAAAAGAATGAAGCGGATTGGATTGGATTTGCATAAAACCGGGTTTTTTTTGCTGCACGGTCTACGGTTCACATGAAAAAATGGTCGGTCAAACCGGTTTTGACCGGTCCAATAACACAAACGGTCCTTTTAAAGAATCAGACCGGACAGGTATCCGGGTCTGGTTTTTTTCGATTAAACCACCGGTCCGGTCCGGTTCTGATAACACTGCTTACGACCCTAATACTACACTCGAATTGATGTCATTTGGAGCAGTCGAGTAGTGTGTTCAGATGGCCAGATAATATGCCATTTACAACCCTAATACAACACTCCAATTGATGGTGTTTGTAGCACTCTAGTAGTGTCTCTATATGGGAAGATAATATGGCATTGACAACCGTAATACAACACTCCAATTGAAGGTGTTTGGAGCACTCGGGTAATGTCTCTAGCAAGATAATAGGGCATTTACGACCCTAATAAAACACTCCAATTGAAGGTGTTTGGAGCACTCTAGTAGTGACTTTATAAAGCAAGATAATAAGACATTTGCAACAGTAATACAATACTCTAATTAATAGTGTTTGGAGCACTCTATTAGTGTCTCCAAGTAGCTAGATAATAGGGCATTTAAAACAATAATACAACACTTCAATTGAAGGTGTTCGGAGCACTCTAGTAGTGTCTCTATATGGCAAGATAATATGACATTTACAATCTTAATACAGCATTCAAATGGATGGGCATTTACAACCTTAATATAATAATCCAATTGATGGTGTTTGGAGCACTCGAGTAGTGTCTCTGGATGGAAAGATATCATGGCATTTACAACTCTAATAAAACACTCTTATTGAAGGTATTTGGAGTACTCTAGTGGTGACTCTATATAGCAAGATAATAAGGCATTTGCAACCGTAATACAACACTCTAATTGACGGTGCTTGGAACGCTCTAGTAATGTCTATATATAGTAAGATAATAGGGCATTTACAATCCTAATAACACACTCCAATTTAAGGTGTTTGGAGCAGTCCAGTAGTGACGCCATATAGCAAGATAGTAGGACATTTATAACTCTAATACAACACTCCAATTGAAGGTGTTTGGAGCACTCCAGTAGTGTCTCCAGATGGCAAGATAATAGGGCATTTACAATCTTAATACAACACTCCAACTGAAGGTGTTTGGAGCACTTTAGTAGTGACTCTATATATCAAGATAAAAAGACATTTACAACCCTAATACAACACTTCAATTGATAGTACTTGGAGCACTCTAATAGTGTCTCGAGATGGTAAGATAATAAGGCATTTACAATTCTAATACAACACTTCAATTGATGGTGTTTGAAGCATTCAAGTAATGACTCTTTATAGCAAGATAACAATGCATTTACGACCCTAATACAACACTCCAATTAATGGTGTTTGGAGCACACGAGTAGTGTCTCTAGATGACAAGATTATAGGGCATTTACAACCCTGATACAACACTCGAATTGAAGATGTTTGGAGTACTCTAGCAGTGCCTCTAAATGGAAAGATAATAGGTGATTTACAACCCTAATATAACACTCCAATTGTTGGTGTTTGGAGCACTCTAGTAATGTCTCTAGATGGCTAGATAATGGTGTGTTTACAACTCTAATACAACACTCCAATTGATGGTGTTTGGAGCAGTTTAGTATTGTTTCTATATAGCAAGATTATAAGGCATTTGCAACCATGATACAACACTCCAATTGAAGGTGTTTTGAGCACTCTAGTAATGTCAGTATATTGCAAGATAATATGGCATTTACAACCCTAATACAACACTCCAACTGAAGGTATTTGGGGCAATCTAGTAGTGTCTCTATATGGTAAGATAATAGGGCATTTACAACCATAATACAACACTCCAACTGAAGGTATTTGGGGCAATCTAGTAGTGTCTCTATATGGTAAGATAATAGGGCATTTACAACCCTAATACAACACTCGAACTGAAGGTGTTTGGAGCACTCTAGTAGTGTCTCTAGTTGGCAAGATAATGAGGTATTTACAATCCTAATACAACACTCAAATTTAAGGTTTTTGGAGCACTCGAGTAGTATCTCCAGATGGTAAGATAATTGGGCATTAGCAACCCTAATACAACACTCCAATTGAAGTTGTTTGGAGCACTCTAGTATTGACTACATATAGCAAGATAATAAGGCATTTACAACCGTAATACAACACTCCAATTGAAAGTGTTTGGAGCACTCTAGTAATGTCTCTATATTGTATGATAATAAGGCATCTACAACCCTAATACAACACTCCATTTGAATGTGTTTGGAGCATTCTAGTAGTGACTCTATATAGCAGGATAATAGGACATCTACAACCCTAATACAATACTCCAATTGAAAGTGTTTGGAGCACTCTAGTAGTGTCTCTATATAACAAGATAATAGTGCATTTACAACCCTAATACAACACTCCAATTGAAGGTTTTTAAAGCACTCTAGTAGTGTCTCCAGATGACAAGATGGTAGGGCATTTACAACCCTAATACAACACTCCAATTGAAGGTGTTTAAAGCACTCTAGTAGTGTCTCCAGATGACAAGATGGTAGGACATTTACAACCCTAATACAACACTCCAATTGAAGGTGTTTGGAGCACTCGAGTAGTGTCTCCAGATGACAAGATAATATGGCATTTACAACCTTAATACAACACTCCAATTGAAGGTGTTTGAAGCACTAAGTAGTTTCTCCAAATGGCAAGATAATATGGCATTTACATCCCTAATACAACACTTCAATTGAAGGTGTTTGGAGCACTCTAGTAGTGACTCTATATAGGAAGATAATAAGGCATTTGCAACCGTAATACAATACTCCAATTGAAGGTGTTTGGAGAACTCTAGTAATGTCTCTATATTGCAAGATAATAGGGCATTTGTTACCCTAATACAACACTCCAATTGATGGTTTTTGGAGCATTCTTTTTATATTTTTTAGAAATTTTTTATTATTATTTTTTAGATAGTTACAAAATCAAACGATTTTGGACCATTCAAAAAATAATGATTTTGTGCTTATATGATAAATTTGTAAAAGAAAATTATAAAATTTAGTCTTCTAACACCTTTTAAAATGAAGTTTATATTGAACAATTCAAATCTTCTATTTGAACCTTAAAAATAAAAGTAAAAATATGAAACATAATTAAAATATAAAAACAATATAACATTTTGGTTGGAAATGTACTATAGGTCAGAATATTTATGGGCCATATTAATAGTTAATATGGATCAACTCTTTATTGGGCTGGGCCTGAATTTCTGTCATTCTGATATGATCTGATATGGATAAGTCTTCTGAAAGGGTTCAACGAATTGGTGCCATTAATAGGCTTAAACGAACTGGTGCATATGCTTTATAAATATGCAGTGATTTGTTCGGAATTCAGTTAGCCATTACTATTCAGTTTTTCTGAAATACAGAAAGAAAGAGGGGTTGTTAATTCGGTACTAGCATACCGAATTACAGAAGTTTGTCATCCTGTTCGTGTGGATACTAATAGAGGCGTGACTGCTGGGCTGTTGCGTGAATCTGACATGAGAAGGAAAGGAGTAGAAGGGAAGGAGAAGAAGGTTACTGCTAAACTAGACTTAAAATTTCCACTACGCTGCGCGTCTAGTGGTAAACTCTATTTATTTCTGGAATTAATTTTATGCATAGATTCTGATTTTTGGGTAGTGAACAAATCTTGAACTGTTTCGAATTGTTGCACTAAAATCTACCCGAAATTCCAACAATTTTAACCCTACTCTTTATGATATACTAAGTCCCAACATACATTCAGCCGAAATGTCAACAGCCAACAGTCGATATCACCCACAATTCGCAAACTGAACCTGCGTAGAATTTCAGATATAAATACAAAACAGAGAAAACACAAACAACAAAAAGACATTTTCCATGATCAATCCGAACTGTTCATACATAAAGACTCACAGTTTAGCGTACATGAATGGATGATCATCAACTCTTAATTTCATACACACACACACACACACACACACACCAAAAAAAAAGAACTTCAGCATTAATTCGCAACCTCCAAAGCTTCTTCAGTTTCGGCTTTCTTCCATGCAAGGTAACCACCAGACATATTTTTTACGTTCTTAAACCCCTACAGTAGTGCAAATTATGAAGAAGACATAAAACAAGCAGCCATGTATATTTCACTTTAATATTTAAGCGTTAAAACTTAAAATCAAATTGAAAAGTTAAGTGATTCAAAACTGAACTCTTTTTTAGTGTTTTACAATTCTAGAATTCTCAATTTTGTGACCACATTACTTCCAAAACATAGGACAGTGAAGGAAATATAATATTTTGCAATTTTGAGTCTGGCAACTTTGGAAATAGTTTCAACTTTCAACTTCCGAAGTCACAAAAATCATGTTTTTAAAAGAAAAAATGTTTCATCTTTCTTCCTTTTTTTACGACAATTTTTTGTTGGGATGAGATGGAAGATCAATGTTCTCAAAATATTTTATGTAGAAACAATGACTTAACTATAAGTGTATTAGAAGTGATTCTCTTATTATTATTTTTGTGTTATTTTTTGTTGACTTAGAAAATGTCTAGTAGCTAGAGGTGAATATGAACTACTAGAATAGTACTTACTGCATTAAAAAGATCAATTGTTGCAAGCTTGGATCGTACTCCTGTATTGCAAGCCTGGTTGTACATGTAAAAATTGATCAACATATATAAATCCATCTCTCGAAAAAAATAAAGAAAATAAATACCATAAAGTGGCATTTTTTTAATTTTTTTAATTGGTTCGTCCAATTTTTTTTGTACTGGTCAGGTCCCTGCAAATTTTATCTTATTTGGAAGCCGCATGAGCCTATGCTTCAACTCCAAATTTTGATTTTTTTTTTTTTCGTAGAATTGAATGGTTAATCCGAGTCATTCAATATAACTTACATATTAAATTTTACAAGAAATCATTTTTTGTATTATTTTAGATTTGTACTTGTTTTATATAGGAAGAAATTATTACTATTGAATGATGTTTAAATAAGATTATCAATAATAAAAAAAATTCCAGCTGTTCCAAAAATATATATTAACAAATTTTAAGATATATATATATCTTTATTAGTTTCATAGCAGCATTTGCCACTTTATTTCTAATTAACAAAAAAAGGTCTGGGGAAGATGGTTAAATAATGTATTGTGTAACTAAAATAAAAGCATGCATATCCTTTGTACCAAGTTCCCGTTATATATATATCTTATCTAATGGAACTAATAAAAAAAAATGTGAAGTATCCACTTCAGAATTCATAAGACTTTAAAGAGAGTGAATATGCGTACTACAATAAATTCTTCCTCCTTTCCTACAAGAGCGGTAACTTGCTCAACGAATTGTGGATTTTTTACCTTCCCTGGAGAAGTAAAAAAATAAAAGTAATGATTCGTTTGAATATATCTAAGAAGAACAATAATGAATAGAAAAAAAAAAAACCTTCAGGAGTCACAGATGAGTAGAAAGGAATATTGGTTGCTCCTTCCACGTGTCCAGCCTCAAACACCTCTGGCAACCTTACATTTCATTTACCATCATCAATTACAATTTAATTGCATTGTAGTCTTGTTATGATTTTTTTTTATTATATTCTGCACTATTATTGTAGTTGATTTTTCATATTTAAATATTAATTCTTTGTTTGAGTAGGACAATAACATTTAATACAAAATCACTTTAAATTGTTATTAAAAAAATTTAAAAATAGTGTAATTTGACGGCTGAAATTTTTTATATCAATTGATTGGAGCTGTTCTTGGTTCCTATATCAGGAAATTCTGATCTGCTTTGCATAATCAGAGACTAAAAGAGAAAAAGAGAACAGACGGGTTACACGGGTACTCCATCTAAACCATCATCATAATTAATTTTTCTGTTCAATTCTTTTGAATCGATGCATGGGCAAATTGAAAACACAAGAGAAAAAAATTAAAAAATAATAATAAAAATAAACCTGACATCCAAGTAACGACGACCAGAGGCAACAACCTTTCGAGCCTCATGCGCATCCACGGTTAGCAAATCTATCATGCTTTGGCCTTCCATTTATCTCTCTCTCTTTCTCTTTTGAGGGATCAGTAATGGTTTGAGCAATTATTCAACGGTTATGGAACCTTAAATGAAGGAACTCAAGAGAATTTTAAATTTGTTTTTAATTTGTTCTAATTGTCAAGAGTGACGTCAGTGTGAAGTGAAAAATTATGAACAAAGTCAATGCAGCTATATATATATAGCCATCCATTATCATGTGCATTACGATTGTGTTTAATATGCATCCTGAAGAGCGCACCAGCTTGCGATTTAGAAGATCCCAGGAACATTCTCTTAGAAAAATATGTAAACACAGTTGTCATTCTTTATGAAATATTTTGTAATGTTATTTATAACATTAGTGCTTATTGTTTTCATATCAATAAAAAATTCAAAAAAATGTAAAATTTGGTCTCCAAACACATTTTATTATAGAGATCACATCTAACGGTTTGGATCAACGATTTGTACTTTGAAAATATAGAAAATGCTTGTTAGATGCTTCAGTTCTAAAATTTTTATCCGAAGATCCTTTATGTTTTTTTATCCTGATAAATCCTTTGTTTTTTTTTTTCCATAATATTTCAAACTTTCTTCAATGAATTACAATATTTATCCGAATTACATATTTATTTTATGGAAATAGTTTGAATTACCAATATTGTTTTTAATCATCCGAATTATATTTGTATCCGTCCGATATCCAATCGATATTCGTATTTGTATCCGAGACTATCTGTATTCTTATTCATATCCAAAAAATTATGACAAATAACGCTACAGTTTGATCACTATCCAATTCGTATCCAACCATTTACATCCTTAGCATAACTCCAAAATCTATCAGATTGATTTAAAATAACAAATCTAACCTTTTGAAACTGATCTACATTATAAGTGATGTGAATGCTAAATTTTTAAATTTGTTGAGTACAATGTCAATTGTCAAGTGGTAAAAATAATGATGAAAAATAAATATATTAAAATTTGTAAAACTTCATTTTTTTTAATGTTTGACTTTGTACTAAATAAATTTGAAAATTTCAAAGTTTAAATATACAGTTTAAATATACAAACATCACTCGTAAAGTAAATCGGTTTCAACCATTTAGATTCGTCATTTAACCAATTCAATAGATTTTGGAGTTATGATCACTATATTCTCTCGGTAAGTACAGTACACACTGGCCTTACTCGAAATCTATTCAAGACATATATCAACCTGAGACTCTCAGAAACACACAACATATCTAATCACCTACATAGGCCGAACTGTCCTTGTGAAACATACTTTTGAATTGTGTATCAATATCTCCACAACTAATAGAGTTTTGCTGAATTGACGCATTCCATGGACAATTTTACAATTTACTAAAACGGAATTTTGATTCTGGGTCAAATGTCGAATTAAGGACAACTTGGAAGGCTAGCATTAGAACAAGACTAAGAAATTTACATTCCATTAGCATTCTTCACTATGATATACATCAATTGGAAAATTAGAAACTAAGAATTAACCACCTTAAGCGAGTAGATATCTCTAATACAGATATTTCAGTTAATGAAATTAGTTAGTTATGGATCTATCTGTCGGTGTTGCAGCTCTGCAGCAGCATGAGCACATTTCCTTCTCGTCTCCTCAAGTTCTTTCTCCAGCTGAGCAATCTGACAACAAATTGAATTCAATAAAAGAAAATTAATTTATAAAAAAAAATTATGCATCTCTTAGGAACTGGTTCATGTCTGAAGTATCCAACCAAGCTGTATGAAGGAAAAATCTTATAGATCTGTCTAAAGGTATAATATTGACAAAATATTTCAAACAAATAAAGAATTCTGAACTACAAGTGAGAGATTGATAATTTACCGTCAGCCTTAACTGTGCATCACGGGCTTGAAGCTTGTCACGCCTGCTCACAGACAACACATCCACATTTAATTTATAATTAATTAATAAATGTTTCTTATTAATTTACAACCACAAACAGATATTGTACAAATATAAGTCCCAACAAGTTCAACATTTTCTTTGCCAAAATGCCCAGTGTACCACTTACTGCAAAAACAAACAAAACCTTCCAAATTTTCCAAACATATCATCAACCACTGCATGTCGGAAACATATAACAATCCCAAAATTGTGTGTATTAAATACCAAAAATCCTCTCCGAGCTTCAGAAAGAGTGCCCAGACTATTCATCCACCTCACTGCTTGGCAATGAGCAGAAAAAGAACAAATAGTTTGGCCATTTTCTAAAGAGTGAGGTATCGTAAGGGCAATAGGTTCTCATGCTGTGTGAAGTGCCTTGAATATTTAGCGTTGTCAGGATTAGATGGATATTTTGTAGTTTTGCAGTTGTTTGACAGAAAAAGGAACAGTGGATGAATACCTAGACAAGAGGTTGCTGTTTTCTTCAGTCAGAGTTTCAATCAAATTGGGGTCAAATGAAGCCATGGATCCCCCTTCTTCTGCATCCTGATGGTGATATTAAAAAGTTAAAGATGAATAAACTATACGAAGAAGTTGTAAAGGACAGAAAAGAAGTTGTAAAACTGATGTACTTCATTTGAACTATGTTCCAATCCTTACACGGGCATATCCTACTTTATTTGAACTATGTTCCCAGCTTTTGGCATACAGTTTTTGTTAAATTTGCAATCTAACATAACTAATACGGCATGTTTCCTCCTAGGTCATGTGTACTAAATGTAACTATTCTTTTGGTTTAAAATTTATTACTATTCATCCTTTTCTCATATCACAAAGGTACTAATTAGAAGAAAAACAGATTTAGCAACAACGCACAAATGGAATTACCTCCCCTTGTGAATTAGCTGGTGGCACGTTATCTTCTTTGTCATCATCTATTTTAAAAGGCGTATGTAATAAAAATCAAACGATTAATTTAAAAGACTAATTAATGCTAAATAATAAAGCATTATCAGGAGAAAACAGAATTCTAACCTAAATTAGCTCTGCGGGGTATATTCCTAGATGGGTCCCCTCCTACATGCACGGATGACATATTTGCTCTCTGGGCTTTCTGAGGTTGTGCCTTCTGTGGGGATGCTTTTGTACTTCTACCAGTTGAGCCTTGGTAACCTATCAAGTGGCAATTATCCTTCCTATATCACATTCAAACAGTTCCAGGTCAGATCTCATCATTGACTGTCTTGATATCAGCATCACAATTCCAAGATAATTACCACCAGCAATTAAACATTTTAATGTAATGCCACATTATATCATTAACTAAAAAGGGGACCTTTCTTTGCAACTCCAAAGCAACAAGAGCAAGAAAGAAACACGTAGTAAAAAAATCTTTACCAATAGTCCACAATAATTTGTCTCAGCTTAGACTCAAGACGGATGAAAAGTGGAGTTCGCTCAAAATCTTGCTTGTCATGAGCCGGTTCTATAAAATTAGCCTCAAGAACACCTTCATTTTTCCATAAATTTGATAAATAATTGCTCATTAACATAATAAAGATTGTTATAACCATTGAGGTGATTGACAGTTAACAAAAACAGCAATGTTAAATAATACCTAGAACACTCCTCCCTCTACTAGATGCTTCTTGAAGAACTTTCCAGAAAGGCTGCAATAAGAATATATTAAAATCTAGTTAACTTCCCTTTTAGTCTAGACTTATGTTGCACAGATAGGGATGTATATACAAATATCATATATGATATGATAGCATCACAGCGATACAGAATTTTCAACTTGGGACTGAGAAGCCACCCCTGTGATGTGGATTCCCATAGTCAGGTACATGAGTCATTCCAAATACTTAGCAGTCTTATACAATTTCACATAAAAAAGGCATATCTTACACAAATCATATTGGTGAAGTAAAATCCACATCAGACGCCTATCTGATATAGGTATGGTAGATTATATACTGTATCTAGGTAACAGAGAGATGCTTGGTATATATTTATGAGGGCTTGATATAATACCATGATTAGACGGTTCTTATGGTATACATTAACACCAAATATGCCCAAAACAGGAGCCTCCTTTGCAAAACCAATTGTTGTTCGAACTGCCACCTACATAACAAAAATGTTTAAATCAGTATCCCCTGGAACTTCAAAGTTAGAATAGACAGAATAAAACCTCCTCAAAAGAGAAACGTGATGAACAGTTTCCGGTGAATCTTCCTTTTTATTCTATGTCTAGTTTACTTCCTACATAACATGATATAGTATGACTTTTGCACTTGCAATATAGATTTAAGATCGTTTGAAAACTACTTTCTGTAGAAACCCTTATAGCGAAGGGGCAATTCCAACGAAACAATGCAAAAGCAAAAGAAGGCAATTTTGGCATTTCAACATAAATTGAGAGTAGGAACACGTGAAGTACACAAGTTTTACATACACTTTATATATTGCTCACTTTGTAGGGGGCATACACAAATTGCTGAAGAAAGTATTCACATGTGATGTAAATGCAAAAATCCTGTGAAGTTGAAAGGAAAAAAAAATGAAGGAGATGATGAAACTTACTACTTCAGAGTTGACACCAACTTGGGGTTTATAGGTGACAGATTTCTTGAACTTCATTTCTTCTGAAATAAAAACTTGTTCAACTGGCTTCCCTCTCAATAATATCTTGAAATTTGTGAACTTCCTCATATACAAAATAGAAGTGTATGCCTAGCAGAAATTTAGTTAATCATTAATAAACAATTACAGTAGTAGCTGTATAGAAAAGAAAAAGACCCAGTATACTCGGGATATGCAAAAGGACATGCATACAAGAACTAACTGTGTAATATACAATATTACCACTATGTGTTTTAGTTAAACAAACACAACATGACTTTACCCATTTTCAACCTTAAACAGGGGGCTATATAAATGGTTTCTGTTATATATTAAATCACTCTCCTTCAAAAATACCTTCTTTTGATTTTATTCTTTCGTCTCAATTCTGTCAAATTATCAAATTTAATTACATAGAAAAAAATAGAAATTATCTTCTGTAAAAAAGAAATGGTAATGGGTGTTTTCCAAATAAAAAATATCACAAATTATTCTGTCAAACAGAACAAAGGGTAGGTGTTCTTTGGAGGAAAAAAGAAAGGCTTAGTAATAGTGTACAAAATGTAAGTTCCAGTTGAATTCTTCCATAAAACAGTGGGAAAGGGATGTACACGCAAAGAGAATCGAAGCCTGTGGGAGATATGATGTTGCACTATATCTTTATGATGCCTTGACGATCCAGTAGTGTTATTCGCCTGATCTCTCAGCAATATATCCTGAATGATTGACCACCATAACAACAGTTCTATCAATATCACACACATAACAGGTAAGAGATGATAATACCACAAGATTACCACAAGCTCTATCAACTCAGTCATATGTGTTTCCCCAGCCAAAGTAAGAAGTCACACTTCTTATTATTATTTTTTTTTTAATATTTCTTGTGATGATGCTTTGCATTCTCATCGGATGAGCGAGGAAAAATAAGTATAGCAAAAGCTCTTTTGTTCTTCTATCTTGACATATGTTAAAATAAAAGAGAATAGGTATAATATGAACCTCCTCATCATCATCGAAGTCTAATTCAAGAAGGCCATCATCATTCATCCATAAATTGTATATCAGTACTTTTGTCCCATGAGAACCCACATCCTCAAACTGCAGAACAACTACTATCAAAATGTAATAGTTTAACAAAAAGAAACAGCCAACAGAATAAAGAACCGGCTGCACAAGAGAATAATATTCAAAACAAACCTGTTGTAAAAGCTCCTCCTTAGAAGAAAATGGGGACCAGTCAATGAGTAATTTAAGGCTACTGTCCCATTCTTCCGAGCATGAGTACACCAAAGGCACTAACCGACCTCCTTCCATTTTGAAATCTAGCTGTCAGAGAATGAACGAAATATGATAAACTAAAATTAAGGATAAAAAAATGTCCAGCATGATCGTATTCATAGCATATAACATGTAAAGGCTGTTTTAATTAAGCAAAATGTAAATTACCATCGGGACAATAATGTCATCTTTCATAGTACTTCTTAGAAATGTATAAGATAGTAGGCCAATGCTCACTGTTGCTTGGCTGGCAAAATTCATAAAAAATACACGGGATAAAATAACCAGGAAAAGAAGGTCCTTTTGACACATTGCATAATTTTCTGTTATTAAAAATTACACCAGATTGTTCTCAGGATTGCTAACTAAAACCAAAATTCTTAGATTTCTGCAGATATGACCTTCATTTTATATTAGTGATGGAAAAGGTGTGTACCATTCAATATTACACAATAGCGCATACATGAATTTCAGGGTGAACTTAATAATAAGATAATAAGAATTTATTCTTCTTGCCGTGTAGATTCTATGCATCCTGAATAAATTATTTCAACCCCTATTTCTAAGCTACATTTTTCTTAACTGAAAATTTAGCTTAAAATTGGTTGAGTAGATTTATAATATTACGGGCAACTTGGTCTGAAAGGTTGGTTATGATTGGAAAATACCAGTAAAATTGAAGGTACTTGCAAGTGTGAGAAATGTTGGTGCCGAAAGAACACAGAAAAGGCATTTAAGATTATTTTTTTTCACAAAGAAAACAACTATACCCTTCACAAAAAGCGCGTGTGAATACAACAGCATCAGCACCAAGCCTCATAGTGCTTGTCTTGAAGCCATTCCCATCTTTAAAATTATGAAAGAAATACAGATGATGTTGCATATACAAAATAAATGTACATGAAATAAAGCATAAAAAATATAGAAGTGAAATAGAGAAAATTACATTGACCAATAGTAGTTTTAGACCTCTTTGATGAAAATCCTAAGCTCATACATCGCCTTATCCCCTCAGGATCCATGCCACCTCCATCATCTGAAATTCAAATGTTATTCAAATGTTATCACCTCCAATTTGTTTCAGACTTGGTACAACCCACAGTCTTGATTGGTTTGAAGAACCAAAAAAATATTCTACGAGTATACAAGAAGATCAAAAAATACGAAAAAAATTTGAAGAATTATATACAAAAAAGATTTTCTAAAAATTGCTAAAAAGAAAAAGAACTACAAAAACATCTACAAGAATATTATTTACAACAATTAACACAAGAACTTCTACAAAACTAAATCATCTACTTCATCATATTTTAGAAAACTCTATTCATCATGCTTCAATCAATGCAAAACTCTATTCATCATGCTTCAACCAATCAAACTCAAGGTTAAATCAAACAAAAATTTGACCAGTCTCCACACACAAAGTTAATGCGTGTACTCTGGAAAGAAAATATTAATAGCATTTACTAATGCATACTCTCACTAGTTCAATTTGTATTGTCTAGTTCAATTTCAGCTTAGTAAACAGAAAATATTTAGTATGATTGGTGACTTGGTGATAAAAGGGTCTATATATAAGAGAATGAGCCTATACTATTTACCAAAGTAAACTTTTGGGTGCTACTTGCAATAATGTCAACATCACTCCTGTTAGTTTAAGTATTAGAGATGTCAGCTTTTAAAAAAAATTACACGAATCTAGTTTTTTATTTGCATACTACCTTGGAAAAGAAGCATAGGGCTACCATCTTTTGGATTTGTCGTCTTGTCAACTCTAACAAATGTGGCGCCATGACAAATCTGTGAGCACCAAAACAAATTAAATAATTTAGTCTCAGAATATAAATTCAGTTTTGGTAGATACAGGGCGATGTTGAATCGGATTTAAACCCATTAACTAATTAGGTACCCGATAAAAAACAATGCTTTAACTTGTACTTTCTAATACTCTGACTTGTAATTTCTAATTCTCTAACCTATAATTTTAACTACCAATCATAATTCAAGAAATTTGTTTTAATTTTAACTCTAAATTTAACTCGAATTACAAATCAAACATCCAGAGGGGGGCAAAAAATGTTTCGGGGGGGGGGGGCGCAAAGTTGAAATCTTCTCTAAAACTCAAAATCCAGGGGGCCCCCCAGGACATGGCTACATGGGTCCACCCCTGGGTAGATAGCTTATGCCTAAGAAAACAGCTCGTAGGCAATCTCTGGTTCTTATCAGTATAAATTCAGTGTTTCTTGGAATTTCTCATCTAGGGAGTTTGTTTCTAAAATAAATTCATCAGAAGTCATTCATGTCCAGCATTGTGCCAGTAGATAAAATAATCTCTAAACACTGAAATAGTAAAAGACAAACCTCATCAACAGCATTGTCAAGTAGCTCAGCAATTGCTGCATGCAAAAGAAATTAAAAGAAAAATACAGGAAAAATATTAGTACAGAAGTCAAATAAATCAAAACTAATCAAATATCTCAAGATTTTTTTTTTTTTTTAACTCACCTCCAAAAGCCCACTTGTGTGAAGTAGCATTGGTGTGGAGAAACTTTGGGTGCACTCGAGCCCGGTCAAAATCATACGACTCCAGTACATCTGTACCAAAGAAACCTGAAAACTAAACCCCTCTTTTGTGCGATTTTAGAATAAAAAGTGCGAAGTTGAATAAGAAGAGTATTACCCGGGATAATTTGGTTAGGAACAACAGAGGGAACTTCGTCAGAACCAGCCTTCCAGAAGTTTCGACATGCTAGGGTTTTATTTCCAGAATCCGCCATTAGAGAGGCAAAAACGGGGTATGTTTAGCAGAACGAACTGGTATATATCTCTGCAGTCTACAGTTAGGTTTTCGCTGAGAGAGGGGAAGCTTCCCGCTCCACTCTCGTTCCGTTTCTTGCTCTCTCCGTGCACGACTAGACTACTGCTGTCGATTCGTATCCTCTCAGGTATTGCAGATATTGCAGAGGATATTAAATGTTTTGGATTCGGGATTCGAGCTGTTATAGGGGACAGTATTATTGAGCTTTGAGATTCGTGCAAATTTTAAAAGAACGGTTCAGATCTAGTAAAGTGAGGGTAATCCTCTGCAATACCTGAGAGATACGAATCCGGTATTGGATAGGATGTGAATTCGTTCTGTTACCGGGTATAAGGGTAATAAGGTCTTTTTAACGAACATTTAATGGGCTACAATTGGGCCGTTGGTCTAAATAAATAGCTTTCGTTGGGCTTTGCTTTTCAAAGCTCGGAAACTTGGAATATTATGAGTTAGGCTAATATGACATTGGTGTTATTTCAAACTAAATAACACATCTTAAACCGTTAGATCTGCTTTAATATTCGTACAATCTGCTTTTACTGTTCAAGCACTTTATTTTGTACGAATATTAAAGCAGATCTAACGGTTTAAGATGTGGTGTTATTTAGTTTGAAATAACACCAATGTCATATTAGCCTAACTCATAATAGAGTTAGGCTAATATGACATTGGTGTTATTTGAAACTAAATAACACCACATCTTAAACCCTTAGATACCCTTTAAGATTCGTACAATCCGCTTTTACTGTTCAAGCACTTTATTTTGTACGGATCTTAAAGGGTATCTAAGGGTTTAAGATTTGGTGTTATTTAGTTTCAAATAACACCAATGTCATATTAGCCTAACTCCTCATAATAAACCCATGAGAAGTTTAGCCACAGTAATTACTACACGAAAGAAATTCTGATATAAGAATATTCAACCCAATGAGATGAGTTAAATTACATGATCAAAGGAATCGATAAAAGTATGAATTAACTGAAACCAAATTACACTTAAGCCCCTGTAAAGGGTGCACTTACATTATAAAGATATTGAATCTTGACAAGCATGGAATATATTTTGAAAACCTGACAAAAATGGCTTGTTTCCACTAACAAATATATTAACAGGAAAAAAAAGTATATTTACAAGAAATTTAAAAAATAAATCTTCGCATATTCTACCTAGCGAAGAGTGTAAATTTAAGCTTGTTAAGTTTTCTCATCACCAGACTGAGATTAAAGGCTGGAAACAAGATGAAATTTTAATAGCGGTCTCTTGCTACATTCTGTATGTATCAAACAGGTCTAATGATTTATCTAATCCATTTTTGTTTTATGATATTGTTAAACAAAGATGTTTCTGGACAGTCGGATTTTACTGTAAATTTTCTTTCTAGACGATCGGATGAAATCCAATTCATCTTTCTTAGAAGTAAATTACTAAATTTTGATCCAAATTCTTTTAATAATTAGGACATTTCCACTAATCATTTCCCAAAATCCAATATAATAGTGTTGTCTGAAATTATACTCCATTATAAGATTTAAAATTTTCCAAATGTAATATTTCCCTTTTACTTTTTTTCCTCTTATTCAGTTTAGACGGCCAAAATACCAATGCCTTCAGAAATTGCAATTGGGTCCCTGATAGATTGAAAATCACTAAATAGACCCTGATTTACAAGTTGATACGTCCTATCTTGGAGAGTAGGCCATATGTGTGAAATTCAGGGTTTGAGCTCGTCCTGTCTTCTCGAGACAGGCTGAGAATGAGGATGTAGGTTGTTGGTTCCCGAAGTAGAAAGGCAATGAGGTATTCGGACTATTCTATTTTGATAACTCTCTTAGTTCAGAGAATCCACCCCTCTTTAATTGAATTTGAGGCCTTATATAGGTTGTTTGGTGATTACGTGGCCTGACAATTATCCGCATAATCACCGAATTAGGATAAAAAAGGTCCGCATATTAGAGAGCCTTCCCGAGTTCGCATAGAATCGCTCTGGGAAGGTTTGTACAATGGGGCTTAACAGGCCAAGACGGGCCCTTCCTGGCCATTATGACTCCTTCACGGGCCTACTTGGAGGTTGCGGGCTCGAGGAGCTGTTGTCACCGGGTTTGATACCGGGCTTGACGAGAGGCCTGTAGAGAGTTCAAGAGCCCTGGAACATTGCTCTATCGCCGGTAAACACAGCAACCCATACAAGTACACAAGTGCTGACAAAATATACTTTTTTTTGCTTCAAGACCTGATTTTTCAGAAATTGCAATTCGGTCCTGTTAGACTGAAAATCACCAAGTAGCACCTGATTGACCAATAACAGTAACCCATATACCAGCACACAAATACAACCCTGGTATATTTTATAGAGGTAACAAAAAGGAAGAACCATTAGTTGAATTGAATAAGATGCAATAATGAAAATTTAGAAAAATTTGTTGCAAATAGCAATTATTAACGGAAATCAACTTGTAAGATGCCTTTTTATTTGGCCAAAAAAAAAAAAACAACAACAACTCGTAAGATGCCTCTGTTTGACTTTAATATTTTTTTATATAGGGAATATATAGGAGGTTCGAGATATAACAAAAAAAATACCTAGCATTTAATAAAGAAGATCAGAATCTTCTCTCCCTATTTTTCTTGAATTTATCATTTAATGACGCTTTAAGTATACAAACAAGTCCAATGAGAGCAAAATTGGAACAGAAAAATGAAGTTTTCTCAAATAGCAATCCTTTTTGCTTTATTTATACTAGTATTGTCCGTACGTTACAAAAAAATAAATAATAAATAATATTTCTTAAATAACATATCAAATGGCATTTACATGTAAATAATATTTCTTAAGTGACATATTAAATGATATATATTTTTAATATATATTCATAAAAAAATTCTCAAACAAAATAAATTTTCTTAAATGATATAAAAAATAGAAAGAAATAAAAACATGATCAATTAATTATCAATCAATTCAAAAATTCTTTAAATGACATTTAAAAACAAATCATGACCAATTATAAAAGATGATACAATCTGCATGTGGAAAGTATGTGTGGTGAGTGCGTATTTAAATAAATTTAGACTTCTACAAGTAATCAAACATAAAAAAAAGTGCATAGAATCCGAATATTTGATTGAAAGACTGATATTTAGTCTGAAATTCCATCTTTTACTCAAAGTCATTGACGGATCATAACATCTACCTATTTAATATAGGAATGGAGATACTACAGTTGGGCTACGGTGAGTTGCGAAGTAAAGCGACTATTTTACTTCACGCTCATATTTTGCGATTTTAAAGTTCAAAATGTTGATCCGAACCGCTCAACATGATCTCCATATTGAAATGTGCTTGGAGACCAAATTTTACATTTTTTGGAATTTGTTTACTATTTATTAAGCCACTTTGAAAATCACCGATCCAGCGGTCCAGAAATTTTTACTGTTTTTACTGTTCACCCGAATTTTCAAAGTGGCTTAATAAATAGTAAAAAAATTCCAAAAAATATAAAATTTAGTTTCCAAGCATATTTTAATATAGATTAAACATCTAACGGTTTGGATTGGTTATTTGAACTTTGAAAATAAAAATATTGCGTGAAGTAAAAACATGTTTTACTCCGCAACTCACCGTAGCCTTACTTGGAGATACTATATATTATTCGATTAAATTTTTATCAAGTACTTAGATATTTATTGATGACCATCTATTTATCATTTTAAATAATGATAATTATCAAACATAAATTTCAAATATTTAAAATATTTTTAAAAAAATTACATCAATTGAGGATCTATAGTTTTTTACTAGTACTATGCCCGTGCGTTGCAACGGATTACATTATAAGAAACACTAAAAGAAATCTCATACAAAATTACATATTTTCATAAATAAATAGAAAAAATACCAAATAACATTTTAAAATGACATATTAAATAGGAAGATGCTATTTTTATAGCAATAATTAGATTATTGAGAACAAAAAGTTTTTTTATAAATAAAAATTTATCCTTCTTAATATTTTTTTATTTTTGCTTTTAGTTTAATACTGCTATAAATTAAGATATTAAATAGATCAAGTGATTCTTCTTTAAGCAATGTAACATAAATATAATTTTTTAAATATATTTGATAGGATTGCCTCGTTTTTTGTATGATATGTATTTCACCACTAAGATTTATTATCCTTTTTTATTTATTTTATAGTCATGATTATGTATAGGAAGAATCACATATTAAATTTAACATATAGATATGTGAAGTTGTGAACTATGTTTTAGGATACTTATATAAAATATTAGAAAACATTTTATTTAAAAATATATAATACATTCTCAAAAAAAATAATGTGAAAAGATCAACATCAATGTAATGATATAATTTTACATATCAAGACTTAAATTTAAATAAAAAGATATATGGATTTGCATGAACACAACATATTATTTTTCAATATCATATTCATATATTTTCATCATTATACAAATTCCATAAACTCGTTTTTAGTAGATATTATATAGTAAAATGAAAAAATAAGCATGTACAAATTTAATTCATTAATTAATCATATTTATAAATTAATAGTTTGAACTTTTAGAGCATTCTTTTTATGAGTATTGTAAATTTAATTCAACTTTTGTTGGCCTTACCTTTGTACAAAGTTTGAGCCCCTGAACGTTTTTTTGAGAAGAATTTAAAAGGAAAAGGAAACATTACACTCTAAAATCAGAACAAAAAAGGTAACATAAGATATTAAAATAAGCAAAGAATCAAAATTTTGTTTTCATACGCTTCAAGTCAAAATGATTATTATTTCAAATATTTTTATATTTTACATAGCATTATAATCATTCACCTTATTTCAATATTTTACATATCATTATAATCATTCACCTTAAAATGATCCGTTTTATTTATTTAAAACAAAAAAAGACGATTGTTTCCATCAAACGATTAAAATATATGAACTATCAAATTAAAATGAATATATCAACCAAAAAAATTAAAATCTATTACAAACAAATTACTTGTTAATGTTCTTCCGCCCAGTATCTTCCTCTCCTTTCATTGATTCTTCATTAGGTGCATGCTTCTACGATTTTCAATCAATTGATTTCTATTGTAATCGCTATAGATTTATATAGAAACAAAATTGATAATATTTCTAGATTTCTCAAGGCAATAACTATAGAAACATAGAAGAGAAATTATGAATGAAATAAGGAAACATAATTATATCGCTATATTGGAAAGGGAGAAATAAGGAAACATATTATATCGTTAAATTTCAGATTTTATTTAATTTTAATTGTAATGCATTGTGTGGTGGTACATGTGACGAGCAAGTTTCTAGTTAAATTTAGATTTCTGCACATTATTCAGATGCATTTAATCAAAGAAGGCAGATTATGCAATTTGAGGGCTGAGATTAAATTTGAAATTTCAACTTTCAATCGTAGCTGATGGCGGATCGGACACCCAACGTGCTTAATAATGGAATGGAGATATGTTTTGTATGGAATGGAGATATGTTTTGTATGGAATATCAGCATGTTATAATATCCCGTAACTATAAATTTTATATTGGATGATTACTGTTGAATCTTTCAAATTAATAATAGATATAAGGTGTTTGACAAATCATGTATTTATCATTATTTCAATTATGAGCATTAGAATATTACAACCATTCAATACAACATATATAAAACTTTATCAAACGAAAAATTAGAAGTATGTTGTATGACTGAAAGAGAATATGTATTATGCAATATTTTATGTCTTGAAGTTTATATTTTTCATATTATTGTACTGTTTTTTATAAAATCAAAGGTTTAAATAGAGTTTATCAAACACATTTTAGCGGAACGATTAAAAAAAATGGCGTTATGTCCATATTGCACCGCTATAGCATGCAATAGCACTGTAATTTTTATGATCTCAAAACGCTATAATAACGTTATAATGTCATTATAGTGCGCTATTTATAACGCTCTATAAAATAATATAATATTTAATGTAGGGACATCGTCTGATGTTCCCAGAGCTTCGAGATTATAATATAAAATTAACAAAAAGAATTAAATTAAATAACTGACTTTTACTTTTACTCGTTTAAATGATCGGGTCCCAACACGCATGGGAGAGGGGAAAAAAAGGGTTGCGGACCAAATTATGATGTCTATCACAATTTGTTACAGTCTAGCTACCTAAATATCTCTCCTTCTTATTAAGGAGCTTAATGTCTAGATCCTTCAATGATTCTGATTTACTGTTTGTTTCGGATTTTGTTTAGGATTGAATCTGAGTCATTTAAATTGTATCCATTACACGTACCGCTACATGTATTAACACAGGTATTTTGATTCTGCACCGTCGGATTTTCATCAAAAATCGTGCAAATTAATCTACGATGTGTAAATTTTTTCGCTGGAGCACTGCGCCTCTCCCAGCAAATTATCTCTATGCTGTCCCTCGCCGATCCCTTCTTCCAAACAAAAAAAGAGAGAAAACCCTAATCGCCTCAGACACCGCCCTCCCCTCCCTCTCCTCTCTGCCTCTCCCTGCGCACTTGTCCCCCCTAGACAATCCCCCTGCACAAGCCCGTCTACCGATCCAAACCCTAGACCCCGCCGTCCCCTGCCTCTCCTATCTGCCTCTCCCTGCGCCAACAGCCCGCCCCCTCCTCTTCCTGCCACACCCGGTCGAGCGAGTTCACTTCTCCCATTTAATACCGCCCCTAGAGCCTTGGCCGCCATGGGAGATCCATGGCACCTTCTCACAATTTCTTTCCCAATCGGTACCAACTTCTCATGATCTTGATTGATGATACTTTGTGGGAGAGCAAGGGACTGGATTATCTTCCAGCAATCTTCTTCAAAAGAGCAAGTACCGTGGTCACAAATTATTGAACTATGATTAAATATTTGTTAAACTATTTTTAAATATTTGAAATTGAGTGACTGGATTAATTTTTTTGTCCAATAAATTCAATTCATATTGAAAAGGCGATCCACTTGCATCCTTTGCTTCGTCAAAGGTTTGTGTCAATTTTAATTGGCACAAACCCTTCTGATGAGGATTCAAAAATCTGGCCTCATAGGTTTTGACTTGATTCCAGTACCTGCGATTTCGTTTATATCTGTTTCTAATGAAATCTTATATCTACCTTGATATTTTGTATATATGACTTGGCTAAATTGTGAATTATCATCCGGCAAAGTTTGAGTTTGATCCTCACACGTGTATGAATACTGGTAATAGCATTTGTAAATTTGGGCAGTACTATAGTTAGGCATTTATGTTAACTGCACACACACATATTTCATAAACTTTTTCTCTTGTGATTTAATTTCAATATGTGCTTTGTAGTTTTGAGTACCGCCTGAGGGTTGAAGTGGGGCCCGGTGGGATTCTGATGGGAAGTCGTTTTCATTTACTTTTGCTTACCACACCTATTTTTCCATATCTGATATCTAAAGCTTTTGCAAAATGAAATTTTTTTGCTGGTTCTGGTAAATTTTTTCCCTGTGATTATCATTTTTTGTGACTGAAAGAAAATTTCAATAGAATCTGTTGATTATTCCATCTTTTAGACCTAATTCATGCTTAGATCATTAGAGATGCAAAATGTCAAAACATCGTATGTATCCACCAAAGCATAAATATAGAACTTACCCTACTAAGATAAATATAGAATCATGTAAACTCAGTGAAAACACGGATAATATTCTTTCTTAGAATTACCTATCATATCTCAATGTGTATCTCTACAATATGCTCTGAAGAAAAGAAGGGTAAAATTTTGGAGATTTTACAAGAAAATTGTAGAGAGAGACCTTTTCGTGTGGATGCTATCTTGATTTTCGTAAGGGCATAACTGAAATTATAACCTTCTAATTATTTGTTTTTACACTTGTTTTTTTTTTTTCTTTTGGTGAATTAGTGAGGTGAGAGTAGAAGGGCTAGAGACTCTAGATTACCATGACAATTTACAAGAAAGGATTCGTATCACTGAGCAAGATGATGCCATTACTTTTGAGGGAGAGGTAAATATTATTATTTTTATCTTACTGTTGTACCGGGAATTGTTGTACAATTACCAAAAATCCCAAAACAAAAACAAAAAAAAGTGGCTTTATTTTCTTTTCTTTTTTCGAATGACAACTCAAAATTTTAATTTGTGATTAATTGCAGCTAGATAGACTATATCTTGAGGCCCCGCGAAAGATAGCAATCTTAGATCATGAAAAGAACCGAACATTTGTTGTGATCAAAGATGGTCTCCCTGATGCCGGTCTTATTCTCATTCCTATTTATTTTCTTTTTACCTTAATTTCATATTTACTATAACAAAGCCAACTCAAAATTGACACAAACCCTTGAAAATGAAAAGGCACTGAAAAAACATCACTAATGAAAGTATTAATTATTCAAAAATTGAGAGACATGTTTTTCACTTCGTCAACTTCTCCATGAATAATTAATTTCTATTCAGATGGTAATCAGAAAAGTCATTGTTCAATCATTGATATGGTTTTAGTTTTGGTTGGTGAGTGCTGCTGCTGCAGTTGTACTATCCATTCAAATTTGTAATTTTTGTTTGAATTATTTTTATTCTTCTTAATTATGATTGTGCACTTTTAACTTGTATTGAAAAGAAAAAGAAAGCTGCAACTTGTATAACTGGTGAAAGGGTGCTTTATTGGAACTTCCATTTTGTGAAGTGTCTTTTATTTTCCTAAGTTTGTAAGTAAATATTCAATGATCATGTCAAGAAAAAATATTGAAATCGAACAATTGTCATGCTCTATACCAGTACATACTATTGAGGTAGTCATTGTAAATAACTAAAAAGGGGGAGGTCAATCTTTATGTTCAGGTATGATCCTGTTTGATTTGTTTATATTTTCAGTACTTTAATGACCTTTTGTCCCTCTTAATCGATGCAATTTTGTCTCTTTTAATTTGGTAATCTGGTTTATGTTTTTGTATGTTCTTTGAATTGACAAGTTTTAGTAAAAATCTTTGAACAGTATGCTTATTTTTAATAAATTTGATCAGTTGGATTTTTTTAGTGTGATACTGGAGTAGAATGAAAAATGTAAATTTGATATACATTACATACTTCATTTTTCACTGATTGGGCTTCAATTACATTTTATTAGAGCTGGAATTTGTGGTTTGTATTACGCTATAACAACAACATAACATGGCAAGTACTTTAAATTAATAGTTTTGTTCGTACCATTTTGCATCAGTTCGTACTGGTACACAAAATTATTATTTACTACATAAATTTAATGTATGCATTTGTATAATTGATCTTGTGTAATTTTTTCTTTTGTATGAGATTGTTTGTTCGCTTATATTATGTCCCGTCGCAACGCACGGGCACGATACTAGTCTGACTTTAAACGGCTTGTGTCACATAACACACCTAGGAGCGGATCCAGGATTTCTGTCAAGGTAAGGCACTAATCGGATTCAAATTATTTAATCGGGTTCAAACCCATCAACTAATCGGGTTCAAATCCATTAACTAATCGAGTATGCTAACTGATTTCTTCTCGCAAGAGATAGAAATGGAAGATCGCTGGATGAGCGCTTCTTTAGAACTGAGTAGATGCTTTAATCAATCCAATCCAATTTTAAATCACCTTAGGCTAAACAAAATAGGAGTTAATTTCTAAGCTGTTTTTATTTTGCCAGTTTAATCTCTTTTCTGTTGCAGTAAAATAGTGGCAAACAGAAAACTGGTATACTGTCGCCCAATTACCTTTTTTTTTTTTGTTTGCTCTCTGGCTCCAGAGACGCAAGGGTCTTTGTTTTTTTTTTTTTTTTTTGGTTTTGCTCACCTCTGCTAGCAGCCAATGAGAATTAAGTGACTTTTTTTTATTTTGTTGCAAGTGAGTCAATCAAAGCCTCAAAGCAGCGGAGCAGCATTTTATTTATTGGGCCAGCGAATCAATCAAAGATTCAAAGTAGTATTTTATTTAATCGGAATTAGGCAGCGGAGCAGTCACATCGAAGTCTGTTATTTATCTTTTAATTCAATCAAGCGGAGCGGGCCTTGTTATAATTTTGTCTGGGTCAGGGTTAGACACTGTATCTGAGCCAGGATTAGACACAAGAGTAAAAACGTACTGGACCTAAAATTTTTTTCAAATCCAAAGGCAGACAATTACCCTGGACCTATGTGAATCCGCTAGTGAACACACCGCGGCATGTCCATCTTTACTATCTATTGAATTTCTACGTCCAAAATTAACATTCTAAATATAATTTAAATTAAATGATAGCATCAACAAACATGTCAGCCTTTGTATTATAATATAATTTTACGTATAATATCCGTAAATATTATTGCTTTAGCTCAATTTTGGACCTCTTCCGATTGTAAATAATCAGAGAATCTTCACTGATTTCATCCACATAATAAGATACACGAGATTTCATCGATCGTGCAATTGTTTGACAATTTCAGAGGATCCCTCTCCATAACTCTTGGTCACCGCCTCATCATCATCTCTCCGCATCCCTCAACTTCTTCAGACCTCGAAGGAGAGAGAAGCCTTCACACGGGATCGATCGGTCGATTCGATCCATCTTGCAAATTAACCCTTCTTTAATCTTAGGGACCAACTGAAGGGAAAACCTAGAGGCGCATTAATTTGGGATCGAGATGAGGGGAGAAGGATGCTGTCCGACCATGGATCTGCTGCGATCGGAGGAGATGCAGCTGGTTCAGATCATTATTCCCATCGAGTCTTCTCATTTGACACTCTCCTATCTCGGCGACCTCGGTCTTCTCCAGTTCAAAGATGTAATGTTTAATTACCTTTCTAATACCTAGTTATTCAGTCCTTAAAACTGAATTTTCTTCTAAATGATGGAATGAATTAGAAACGTCGAGGAAGTTTATGTTGATCAGTTATTTAGGATTGTTGCAAATCGGTCCCGATCCATTCAAACCAGTTGACCTTCAATCTTTTGCTGTCTGCATTTGCTTACCCTATAAGTTGGAAAAAAAATTATTCAAATTGCAACATTCGGTGTGCAAATATGGACACTGGTACAAACGCGGGTGGCTTTATTTAGAGATTTCTTTGATTGTCTTTTTGATAAAGGAGACAGAAATTATGCTTATTGATCAGTTCTTGTGAGTGGAAGTTGGTTTGACTTGAATTTTACCTACAAGCGAACTCCAAAGCATTGCAAGGTCATCTAACTTATAGTTTCTTGCAGCTTAATGCCGATAAGAGCCCCTTCCAGCGTACATATGCGACACAGGTGACTACTCTTCTAAAAAAATTTGATTCATCTTACCTTTTTTTTATAACTGATTGTAGCATGGAGATATTTTAAATACATACTCATAATTTTCATTAATTATAGATCAAAAGGTGTGGTGAAATGGCTCGGAAGTTGAGGTACTTGAAAGAACAAATGGGGAAGGCTGGCATTGTGCCTTCTTCTTTGCCCCAAGCACCTCCTAAACTTGACCTTGATGACCTGGAGGTTTGTTGCTGTGCTAAATTTAAATCTATTGACGAACAATTCATTTTTTCATTTCAATGCATTTAAATCAATCCTCTTGGTTTTAGAACCCTCTCCAGCGGTAATTCTTTCTGTCAGAAACAATGAGTTTTTTCTCTTGTTGAAATCACTTTGCTCTTTGCTCTTTATGAATCTGTAAATACTCATCATTAAGTTTCAATTTACATGCACACCCCTGCACATTATGTATGGCAAATTTATATGAAGTAGTGTATGAATTATAGATAACACTAGGAGAAATGGAGGCAGAGCTGATTGAGGTGAATGCTAACAGTGAGAAGCTGCAACGCACTTACAATGAGCTTTTGGAATATGACCTTGTTCTCCAAAAGGTTTGTATATACATTTTTCATTATAAAAACACTACAGATTAATACCTGCATAATATATCTGTTTCGCTCTTTCTTTTCCTTCTTTTTTATTCAGGCTGGTGAATTTTTTCACACAGCACAAAGGAGTGCAGTGGTTCAGCATAGGGAAACAGAAGGTCAACAGTCTGCCGAGGCCTCTCTTGAAAGCCCTCTCTTACATGAGCAGGTTCTTGGCATTTTTATCTCCATGTACACTACACATACATGTACAATCAAGACTTGATGTAAACTTAAATTTAGGTTTATTTTGAAGCTAGACCAAACATTTACAGGCATCCAACTGTTGAAACAATTGAAATGTATAAATAACTAAATTAGCCCTGATATGTCATCTTTTGACTTGAATGAGTGTATACATACTCGGAACCTAACATAAATTATTTTCTGTCCTATTTGATTATGAATTTAGCGAAAAGGAAAAGGGCTTATGAGTATTAGAGATAGTCCACTTCTTTATCATATATTAATGTAAAGGTTTGTGATACTTGCAAACATCGAAAAATGGTTGGTAGCTGGTTGCACACATGAAAACATATATATATGGTCTTATCTGTGAGAATTATGAAAAGTCGAATGTATTGTAAAGAGCTCTGTATCTCTGATTTCTATTTTCTGATATCATTGTTTTCTGTTGGTTAATATAGGAAATGTCGACAGATCCATCCAAGCAAGTGAAGGTTGGTTTTGTTAGTGGGCTTGTGCCAAAGGAGAAAGCCATGGGATTTGAGAGGATATTGTTTCGTGCCACTCGGGGTAACATGTTTTTGAGGCAAGAGCCTGTTGATACTCCTGTCACTGATCCTGTTTCTGGAGAAAAGGTTATTTGCATTTATCACTGTATATACAATTTTACATTTCAATGATTTCATCACTGTATATTTTCTGAATGCAAAGTTATGGTTTTTTTGTTCTTGATTCTATTTCTGTGTCGAGAAGAGTAACTTGACACTATTTTTGCTGTTTTTATGTTGTGATGTAGGTTGCAAAAAATGTGTTTGTGGTATTTTTCTCTGGAGAAAGGGCAAAAGCCAAGATATTAAAGATATGTGAGGCCTTTGGTGCAAACCGGTATCATTTCCCTGAAGAATTTAGCAAACAGTTGCAGGCACTTGAGGAGGTAACCATAAAACTAATGAGTGACAACAAAAACAAATACAAGACTTTAGATTGATACCATTTGTCTATAACAAGTAACCTGGTTGGGGCTAAGGATCTATTAATATTAATTCAGGTATCAACAAAGACAAAAGAGCTGAAGACCACAATAGATCTTGGTCTTCTTCATCGTGACAACATTCTCAAAAATATCGCCTCTCAGTATGAGCAGTGGAGTTACCTGGTATGTCAGACACTTGATTCTTCTATACAACAGAATACATAACCCTTTATTGTGCTTATTGGATGGTTGACTTATTTGTACAATGCAGTACTTTGATAGCCTTTGGCATCATATGTTATTTTCTATATGCAGTATATAAATATCCATGCATGCTTTAGCAGTAGAAATTATACTAGGTGGTTCTCTAGGCCAATCCAGATCTAACTGTTAACTGATATCACAGGGGCGCACAAGTGTTTACTTAATAATAATAATTTACAACCTAAAAATTTTCTAGGTGAGGAAGGAAAAATCAGTTTACCACACATTAAACATGCTGAGCCTCGATGTGACAAAGAAATGTTTGGTTGCTGAGGGATGGAGCCCAGTTTTTGCAACTAAGAAGGTACTACAATTAGAAGATCTTTATGTTTTTCACTCAAAGTCAATTGATTTACAATTTTAATATAAAGTGGTTGACGTTAATTTGTGTATTTAGATCAAAGACGCTTTGCACCGGGCTACAGTTGACAGTAACTCACAAGTCTGCTCGATTTTCCAAGTTCTTCAAACAAAAGAGTTGCCACCTACCTACTACCAGACAAACAAGTTTACCAGTGCTTTTCAAGAAATCGTAGATGCATACGGGTTTGCAATTTCATCTATCTACATGTTAAATAATTATGAAGTTCTAGCTTGTCGGTAATCACACAGATATATTGTGGCAAATGCAGTGTTGCCAAGTACCAAGAGGCGAATCCTGGCCTTTTCACTATTGTGACATTTCCATTCCTATTTGCGGTCATGTTTGGGGATTGGGGCCATGGTATTTGCTTGCTTCTATGCACAAGCATCCTCATTATTCGTGAAAAGAAGTATTCTTCTCAGGTCATCTTAAAGTCTTTATATTTTTTACATTAATAAGCTTGGAAATGTTTAATTTATCATTGCACCCTCCAAACTTACAAAATATGGAATTAACAGAAGCTTGGAGATATCATGGAGATGATGTTTGGGGGACGTTATTTAATAATGATGATGGCTATATTTTCAATCTATACGGGTTTAATCTACAATGAGTTCTTCTCGGTTCCCTTTGAACTCTTTGGGAAGTCTGCCTATGCTTGTCGTGATCCATCCTGCAGGTATGCATGCACCTTTTCTTCCATTTCTGCATGTATGCCCTTGGAAAGTCCCTTCTCATTGAAGAGGCAATTTCATGTATGCCCATGAAAAATGCTGAAAAAAAATAATGTCTGCCCCTTTATAAATGATAATACCAAGACACCCCACTATTTAATCCTCACAGGTGATGAGCCGAAGAAGGCAAATTTTGGCATTTTAAATGAATTAAGATGGAAGCATTTGTAATATCATCCATTTTTCAGGGGCATATATGTTGTTTTGTAGTGCTCTGCATTGCCCTTTTGATGTTCTGTAGCTGCATACATGAAATTATTCTTGGACATCTCTTTAGAAATGCACTTATAAACTAAGAGGGTTGTATGAAACTGATATTGCAGTGATACAACAACAGCGGGTATGATAAAAGTGAGGCCGGCATATCCATTTGGTGTGGACCCGGTATGGTATGGAAGTCGGAGCGAATTGCCCTTTTTGAACTCTTTAAAAATGAAAATGTCTATCCTGATTGGTGTTTCTCAAATGAACCTTGGCATTTTTCTTAGTTACTTCAATGCTAAATTCTTCCGCAACAGCATCAATGTTTGGTAACTCATCCTCTCTCTGGCCCCCCCTCTTCTCTTTCACTAATACACACATACAAATAATCCAGGCTTAGAGATGTACCTGTGAGAACCCAATTTATGTTCTAATTGTGAATTGTCTTTATCTAAACTTTATAATGAGACTTTCTTATCTAGCTCTGTGTTCATTTATCTTTGAGAAATTGCAACATATTATCCATAATTTAGGGAGGAGAACTCTACATGTACTTAAATAAACGTGGTATTTTTTTTTTTTTTTCAATAATACTAGAATTGCAGTTTTCTTGATAAAGTTGGGTTTCTGTTGGAAATTTCTTTGCCTTCCTTTTTCTTATTCAGTTGGTGTACTGAGCACTTGTTCACACTGAAATAAACAATGTACATGAAGCAAATGTTTTCATTGGTATCTTCTTTGACAAATGATATCATAACATTCTTTTATGTTCCATGTTATTCAGGTTCCAGTTTGTTCCCCAGTTGATATTCTTGAACAGTCTATTTGGTTATTTATCGCTCTTAATCATAATTAAGTGGTGCACTGGGTCGAAGGCAGACCTATACCACGTCATGATCTACATGTTCCTCAGTCCCACTGACGAGCTTGGTGAGAACCAGCTTTTCCCTGCCCAAAAAATGGTTCAGGTTTGTCTTCACTAATCTTTTGCATATAACCTTTTGAACATAGCGTCTTTTATTATTTTGGTACTTTTGAAGACCACAAATTACCCACAATTAATGATTTGATTGATTAACCTCAAAACTAAAAATAACTCTAAAAAATAGAAGCATACAATCCTCCGTAAAATGAGAAAAAAAGCGTAGAGGGTGTATGGGTAAGCTATGAAATAGTGTACACGAGTAACATTCCTTTTGTGTCATTTGTCAATGATAGCTTGTTCTACTTCTATTGGCTTTTGTCTCGGTGCCATGGATGCTTCTTCCCAAACCATTTCTCCTAAAGAGACAACATGAGCAGGTATGACCTTAATCATGCGTGCTCTATATGATGTGTTTGATGGGTCTGTAGCTAACTAGTATTGATTACAGAGGCATCAAGGCCACCAGTATACCCCACTGGAGAACACTGATGAGTCTGTTGAGATAGAGCACGTCGGCCATGGAAATAACTCTCATGACCATGATGAAGAGTTCGAATTTGGTGAAGTATTTGTACACCAGCTCATCCATACCATTGAGTTTGTTCTTGGTGCGGTTTCAAATACTGCTTCTTACCTTCGTCTCTGGGCCCTAAGGTACTTATTATCTTTCTAGGGGTTTATCACTGAGGATTCAACACTCACAATGTTTTGCTCATCTGCAAAAGGGCACACCATAATTTTGCACAACTGGTAAATGGCAGTCACACAATTGCACACAATGTTTTTATCTTAGCAAGTACAGAATTGAAACCGATCATAACTCTTTGATTGATTCAAGAAGAAAGATGGCTTATTAGAAGAAAGGCCCAATTTTTCAAGTTTTGACTGGATATGCCTTTTTTTTGTTAGTTAAACCTAAAGATTTAAAGGCAGTGTTTACGAACATGCAGTTGAAGGCATTCTTTGCAAAGTAGAAAAGCTGGCTGTCAGTTAAAACTATGAAAATATTGCAAAATTTAAATTACAAATTGATAAATACTATCATATAGCATCACTTTCCTTTCTCTCATAATGAAAAAATTTCTTCTTGTGATTTTGCTTAATACAGTCTTGCTCATTCGGAGCTCTCGACTGTCTTCTATGAGAAAGTGCTTCTTCTTGCTTGGGGGTAAGTTTTCACTTTGTTTTATATAAATAGCCATGAGCATTGTTAATTAAGTTTTGATTGATTGTTTTATTTTGGTCAGATTCAACAATGTAATAATCCTACTAGTGGGCATAATAGTTTTCGTTTTCGCGACCATTGGTGTCTTGCTGGTGATGGAAACCTTAAGTGCTTTCTTGCATGCAATGAGGCTTCACTGGGTTGAATTCCAGAATAAATTTTATGAGGGTGATGGTTACAAATTTGCCCCCTTCTCTTTTGCAATAATCTCAGAGGAGGAAGAGTAGGCCAAGAGTGAAAATAATTTCAGATAAGAAGTCAATTGTATGAGCTTTTGGCATTCAGAGAGGCTTTTATGAACTCTTTGAATAATTTATTCGTTGATTTCCTTTGTTTGTACTATTTAGGGCACTTATTCCCTTTTATCCAGAGAGAAGGCAATTCACGCCTTTACTGTGTGTTTTTGTGCTACCCCATTGTATTTATTTTGTATATTTTGATAGCATTTTGGGGGATCATGGCATATCTGCCCCGGATGATCAGAACGGTCTCTGAGACTGGTAAAATAATTATTTGAGAAATAAATGTATTAAATGGATATTCTCTTATCTTCTAGGTCTCTTTTTGAAACATGGATTTTGTAAGTTGTACTGAATAAAGAGAATATTATGTTTTTTATATCTTTTGTACTTGTGTGAAAAAACAAATTGATTTGCTGTTTTGATTTTTAATGCTGGTTCTGAGCTCAAGTATACTGTAGAACAAATCGGTTTAAAACCATTATGCGTAGAATATGCCAACTTGAAGGTACTCCCTATCATCTAAGGCGGGATAGTGATTCAGCTCATCTAATTAAAACCAAACAAGTCGGATTATGCTTTGAGCTTTTGGAGCAGATTTTTTATTTGATTTTGATAAGACAAATCACGTGCAAACTATGGCACAGTGGTGCTATAAAAGGCAGCAGATGCGGAGTCTCTTCTTTGATACTCCCTGGGCCATTG
Organism: Carex rostrata; assembly: GCF_964058835.1. Taxonomy (NCBI): domain Eukaryota; kingdom Viridiplantae; phylum Streptophyta; class Magnoliopsida; order Poales; family Cyperaceae; genus Carex; species Carex rostrata. The sequence continues at coordinate 1,646,771 of NC_135948.1, read as the reverse complement.
CTTAATAAAAATTCAGCTATTCAATTGCAATTGAGGTGTGATGCTTGAGTGAAAATTAAAACGAATGAATAACCTCATCTATAAGGGAATAAGCTGGCTGAGAACGTGAATTTCCTGGAAATTAAATCATAGATTGCATCAACAGGAAAATCACATTATAATTTTCCTTGCATATATCTAGCTCTTACATAAACATTTTCCAGCATTACCAAAATTTCTACTCATCCGATTGTATGCTTACAACAAAAAAAGAGCTACTATAATGGTTGATGGATAGAGCATGTACTGTTCTCCTCAGAGGTATAAGAAGAGAAGCTGAAGTTAACACCTATTAGTGGAATCTTATTAGATATTCTGACCCGAGTTTCTATTGCTATGTTTCCTTATACTATAAAAAGTCAGCTATGCCTCCTCGAACTGCTAAACTGGTTTGTAACAGTTCGCCCCATAAATTTACTGGCCCTGCTTATACTGGAGCCAACAGCTCCTAATCCAGACCCTATCCCTGACCCCACAAGAGAGGCAGCGCCGCCTAGCGCACCCGAATCTTTCAGTTTCTGCCTCAGCTCTATTTCCCTCTTCTCTTGTTCCAATGCTGCTATTTGTTCTTCCCTTGTGAAGGTATGATACAGGGCCTGAAATTTTTTAACAAGTATTTAAAACCATTACAAGAAATAGATGATAAACTTGAAGAACAAGAGGGTTTATTTTAATACCACACAGTCCAACAGATTGTCTTTTACGTTAGTCAGGGATTCCATTTAGTACATTTTAGGGGAGCTATTTAACCAAATTTTACTATTTTGTGACCATTTAACTTATATGACATGGGGGGAAAATGAGATTTTCACTAAGAAAATAAAGAAAGAAAGGAAAAGATGAGACCTTGATTGTAAGTGTGCCTCTGTCCTTCTTATCTTTGACTTTCAAGGTATCAAGAGAAGATAAAAGATTGAGATTGAATTCAGTAAGTGCTTCAGGTTGCAAACTTTTTAAAGGTAAAGCCACTACCCCAAGCTTCTTGTCTTGTTTCAGTTTGTCTTCGTCATATACCTGTTAATTCCAAATTCCCAATTAAAAAGATTACTAGTACATAAATCGTATATATCGGATCCCTAAAAAGCTTGCTTTAATACTGACTGACCAGATCAGACCAAAGGCATTCTTTCTTTCTTTATTATTATTATTTTTCTTCTGTATAATTTGATGATATGTAACTAATCTGCCTTGAACCCAAATAAACTGTAACTCAAATCTGAACTGACAAAAACCATCACCCACTCAATAAGACAAGCAACTGGATCATCCATGAAGAAAATGCCCCATTACCTGAAGCTGTCAAATGCAATGACCAGAACCCGTAATAATTGAGAGACCAACTCGAGCTACTAAAAAAATTGCAAATATGGTTTAAAGAATGACAAGAAGTACTTGTACCTCTAAGTATAGGGATTGAGTCTCTCTATCTTCAGCAAGCAGGTTAAAGGTTTCATTCCATTCAGGGTTGAGATTATCATCAATAACCCTAGTTTTAACCTTCAAGATTGGTCTAATGTAGACTATAACATATGGATCGGATTTACCAATCACCTCCTTGTTTTTCAGTGCCTTTGCTCTGACCACTGTCACCATCAGCTTCCCTTCAGGTTTAAGCTCCAAGTCACTTAAAAAATAAAGAGGTTAGCAAAACAGAAATAAAAAATAAAAGAAAATTGTAAGCATCTAATATTATACTGTCATTACTGTATCCCCACCAGCTACTTTATACTGAACATGCCGGTTAATTGACAGTCAGTAAGATAATATCCTGTATAAGTGGCATCACATTAAACATTTACTAAGCATAGTAAACAAGAAAGAAAAATTAACCAAAAGAGAGAATGTGATAACATGCCTTATGTCAACATTAACGCCGCCAAGTGGAACAACTATTCTGTGGGGCCACAATAGCATATCCGAGATAATTGAATTTACAGTGTCCTAACATAAATTACAAATGGAAATCACAATTTGTTTGAAAATGATACTTGAAAAATAAAAAGTAAGGTAAGCAAATAAAAGAACTAAAAGTGAGCCTACATCAATCATATCAGATAAACCTGGAACAGCTGTAAGGCTTCCTCCAACAGCCTTTAGTGTGTAATCAATTCTCGGCTTTGGCTATAAAACCATAAAAGGAAGAAAATTATTGTCCATACAAAATTATGTGCCTACTTTTTTTTATTACTTACTACTGAAGGACAAAAGAGGGATGTACATACATCAGCCAGAAGAGCTACAACAACAGCTGAGATGCAAGGCATCTCCTCACACAATTGGAATATGACTCGAACTACTGTAAACACCTGGAGATCCTTCAGCTAATTTAATTAAAAAGTAATATCTATCAATCATATCACACAATCAAAAGAACCCTGTGATTTTGAAAATAGTTTATTGCAGGTAAAAATGAGATAATTGCCACAAGAAAATAAATAATTGAAGAAAGCTCCAAATTTATTCAATTAGTGCAAAGAGCCCAGTGTTGGTCAAATTACAAAAAAGAGCCCAACAGCTAAATAGTGTATGACACTCATATCCTGTGTGAATAAAATAGTTAAAAATGATGCAATGACAAAGTGATCACAAGCTGTACTGTTCGAATAAAGATGATGAAATGTAAGATATAGTTATCACGCATAAAATCTGAGTTATAATGTACTACAAAAGGTTGTAACTTGTAACGACTAACTGACAATAATGACCTTTTCTGATTTTCTTCAACAACATAGGTTTTGTTTTGTAGAAGCTGTAAGACCATGCACATTATTTGAAACTTATCCAAAAAAAATGTATAAATAACAACTAACGCCAATACAAAAGGCAACAACAAAAAACCTGAATAGGAAGAGAAGCAACACGTGCATCCACTCCAAGTATAATGCTGGGGTCACCACCCCATCTGAAGTCTAGGTCCATTGTTACCTGACCTTCCTTTTGCTTCTGTATTCGTATCCCTTTCACCACATAGTTTATAACAAACAAATAACAATTAAAAAATTGGAGAAAATATAAGAAAGTGTAACAAAACATTTTGAAGTGCCACAGCCATCCCCCATCCCATTCACCCCAACTGCATTATTTCTAAACAGATCATTGCTGTTAGTTCATACTAAACTACTCATTTATTGTTCATTGCTTTATTATGACTAATTCTTTTAATGTTGCCTCTAACAACAAGATATAAGGCATCCGTTGATATGACTTGTTTCCTTTTTCCAAAAGTGAAATTCACAAAAGCAAGAGAATAAGCAATAAAATGGCAACTAACAATTTCTCCTCCCACAACATGAGCAAGCATGTGGTGGGGTGGGTACCCAAAGGAAATATAAAAGAAAGAAATAGAAAAATAACTATTTAAAAAATAAATGAACCTTCAATCTTTGGTGACACCTGTCCTAGAGAGAGTTTGCTAAACTTGAGGGAGGCAATGCCTGGAGGCTTGTAATCATCAAGTAGAGGTTCAACTGATTCTCTTATAACCATTGTTGCGGCCTGCATAAGTTTTTGAAAGACCCAATTAAAAAAACTCCTGTTCTTTTTTATTTTTGCTTTGGTTTTTGTTTCTGTTTTGTCTATTTATTTATTTATTTAAAAACAACACCCAGCAGTCATATTAGTATGGCAAAATGGAACTTCGGCTCTAGCTCCAGTATTAATTCCAGATTTCAAAATGACCCTTTTCTTTAAAAGAGTTATATGAATTTATATGGAAATAAATTATTATTTATAAATATTTATATATCTTGTTATGAAGAGATTTTATGAATCATTTTTAGGAATCTGACGACAATATGTTCATCTTTAGCTTGAATTAACCTTGATTCTATTTGATTCTTTTCTACAAATAAATACAGTGGATATAACTTGTAGAGGTTGGATGCACATCTGAAAGCCTGCATCATAACACATGTATTGCCTATCATACTTATTTATGCAAGGACGTAAAATCGAGATGACTAACCTCAGCAACAAAAGGCCAGAGCTTGCTTAGCTGCTTATTAAGCCATTTCACCTACATAAAGATCAGGGTTGGCACAGGCTTAATAAAAATAACGGTCATAATAGATATAGTGTTGTTCATTTTCATTAGAATAATAAAATAAATATATCACTATAGGTACATACACTTTCAAATTCAGGGAAAGATATCCATTGAGGGAAATTATCTCCACACAGTTTCTTCAAATCATCTCTACTGAGAGATGCCAAAAGCTTTATATCTGCGGCCTATTAAACCAGGAAAACGAAATAGATTTCATTGATGTGTTATAGATACTACCTATAGATTATCTCATACCCTCAAGAGAGATCCTGTAGTATTATCTATTTGGTATTGTGTGTTACAATTCTCTCGAAATGATTCCTCCATGTTATATGATGTTATGGAAAGTGTAAATAGAAGTTGGAAAAAAAAAATCCTCGGGGTTAAGGTATAAAATTGGACAAGTGGAACCCCGCGTTTTACACCCACACGCCAAATGGATTATGTAAAATTTTAATTAACTATAACATTTTCATATCAACTCCTCATACGTTCAATGCATAGATCCAATTTGCAACACAGGAAATACACGCAATTGAACTATTACTGATGAATGACTATCTCCTTCTGTCAATCAAACAAATAATCAACAAAACGAAATTTGAAAGACATAAACCAAATTGCTCGAGAATACAAACCTTAGCCACCCGTTTTCTGCTCCTAAGCGCCATCATTCGGCTCCATCCATAAACAAATGCAATTCCCAAAGAAATTCCTATAACTAGTCCCGAAACGAACCCCATTTCACTTTACGAAATGATCAATTTCTCTAATCAAATTACGCGATGAGCCCGTAGTTGCATTTAACCCTAGAGTCGGTTAGGTTTGGGGGAGAAATTGTAAACGAGAGAGAGAAAGAGGGAGAGAGAGGCGAGGGACGGTTTTCAGGAGTCAGGACAGAAGAGCAACTGGCGGGATCGAAGGGGAAGAATTAAAACACATAATAACTGTATTCATAAGTTTACTTCTCTTTACGGGTTTCGACGTGGATAACTTTGGTTGGTTACAAGGCAGACTAAGACTTTCCGTGGTTAAGAGAATATTAGTAGAAACTTGTAGGTGCTGATAGTGTTTGAGGACAAGAAACGGCAGACCGTTTGGATTCTGAAGATATGTTATCTGTCTTTCTATGTACGTCCTGCGTGGCCAATGAATGACGTGTAAATGTTTAAGAATTTCCATCAGTGTATTAGATAGACTGTATTCAATGTCGAATTACACGTGTGTTTTTTCTGAATTAATAAATAAATGATATAAAAGTTACTTTAGGATATAAAGGTTACTTTAGTGTATAAACGGATACAGATAATTCACCCCGTATTTACTTCGTATCCGGAGATTATTCGAATTTGGATTAAACAAATACAAATAATTGTGGATACGGATACATATATTTTTTGTATATGGTGAAATAATGACGGATACAGAATACAAATAATTTTATTAAGGTGAATATCCATATCTGTATCCGCAATTATATATCCGGATTTGAAATTGCTCTCAACTGGCTCCAACTTTACTACTCCAGATAGAAGTTGTTATATAATTATCCCATATTCATTTCAGTCTTGGTTGTGAGATAAAAATGATAGAGCATCTCCAATCCAGCAATTGAAATTAATTGCTAAAAAACGATTATGAAAATTTTAGAAATTAATATGCCGCATTGGTGCAATTAAATTAAATTTCTTTCTATGTCCATATCAGCGCATCTTTCTTTTTTATTGGAGAGAGAGCATCAAGAAATATTTTGAGCCAATCAATTAGACAGCATGTCATTAAACAAACGTCTTCTTATAAAGCAAATTTGTTAATTTAGCAATTGTAATACATCCCAGCAATTATATTACCAATTAACACATCAGATTAGCAATCTTAAGAGAATTACTGTTGTAAATGCTCTAATACATTCTGGTTTCCAATTTAATCCCTTTTTCATTGGTAATGGTGCTACAATAGCACTATTTTATTTCCTTTTCACCCTCATTTCTTCACTCTACATTATTTTTCATTCAAGATTTTAGCCAGTGAATACAGTATGCTTTTAGTATCATTAAATTGGTTTTAGCCATTGTTTCAAGGCAACGACAAGACACTATTTTGTATCTTAAAGTGTATAACTCAATTATCCGACAATTATTCATTCCGTATCTATATTCGAATCCGTATTTGTAGATTATTCACTCTGTATCTATATCCGTTTAAGGCGGATTTGGTTTTAAATTTTGATATTCATTTACTATCCATATCCGTTCATTGAAAGATGGATACGGATATGGTATTAGCATTATCCGCTCCATTTACACCCCTATGTGCAGTTGTGCACTATAATTTGTAAATAAATATATAGCATATTATTTAATATTTTATAGAAAGCAGTTTTTTTATTCAAATAATGTTGGATTTGCTAAGATTATAAAAAACACAATATGTTTTAACTTATATATAATCAGATGAATAATTGCATGCCCGACACAATTTAAAAGCAGCCATGAAAGATTTTTAGTGGATGCCAATATATTAAATATAAAATTAATACATCAAAAAGTGAACTATAAAAAATTTCATCACAATTAAAAAGTTTTGTTGAATGTTTATATAACAAATTTGTGTGTACAAGATTAGATTGATTGTGTGGCTTTTACAAATTGATCAGTTTGAACAAAAAAAAAAAGCCAATTCAGTATATTTAAGGTGGATTTTTTACCATTACATATTTTCTTAGCTACAAATAAATCAACAATTAATGTAACGTAGAAGAATAATAATATAAATTTTCTTGTATGCAATGAAATTTTCTCAATGATAAAATATACAATTAATGAAGTGATATTTTTATCTCTTAATTAGATTTCAGCAATTGTGTAAGTTTGCAAATACAATAATATAGTAAATTAGAAAGTAACACGTAAAGGTCATTAAATACAAATCATCAAGGCAGAGTGATTAAAGCACATGCCATTCCAAAGAATTATAGAAAATCCAATTGTATAGTCCATGCAAATTTGTGAGCGGTTGCTTTTCTAAAATGAACCGACTGGATTAATCTGATTTAGAAATAGCCAAATAGGGGGTCCTCCTTTTATTAATCTGGCCCATTTATTTTAATAAACGATCTGATATGAAACAGTAGGATTCTATTTTTATTTTTTTTCTTCAAAAAGTTGGTGATATCAATCCGCGTATGTACTATGCACCGGAGTCCGGAGATGATTCAATTAGTCAATTAGTTGTATGTTATTCTGAACAATTTGATTTTTCTGTAACCAGTAGTGCCCAGTGAAAAAACATAATAAATTTAACGTGGTCACTTCAACAACAATATTTTTACCCTTCTTACGTAAATTCACGTGGCATGCAAGGTGAGGCTAGCTGGCTAGGTATTGCCTAATAGCTTGGTTTCGGGCTTACGGCTAGAATTGTTGAGCCACGTGAAGAATGAAGATCGGAGAGAAACCTTAACAAATAATTAGTTATTATATGAATAGTTCGGATTTGGTTGGATGTAAGGGCGGATCTAAAGCTTAATTAAAAGTAGCTAAGTCACCTCTATAATTTCAAAATTTTAATTCTATGTTCTGGAACTTGACGACGAATGTGTCTATATCTTCTCTCTTTACTAAGTTTTAAACTTAGGATTTTGGCTAAATGTGAGAGAAGGTGGCTAATATATATTATACTATACAATGATGCTAGTCTTGTATGTTTAGTGAATTCAATATATTAGTGGTATTTTACAACTAAGCTTATATTATGCTTACTTCTCATTTATCTTGTAAATGTCAGATGTCGGTTGATACAACTAATGACTACTCACATACCATAACAGTTTTGTAGAAATTCATGAAAAAATCTATGAATTATACATTTTTTTTCTTGAAATGGACTAATTTTCCATTTATACCAGTAACATGTATGTACTGGTACAGAGGTTCTGTGATGACCTATAGATGCATGAAATTCATAAAACATGAGAAAATGAAAAGTAATTGCGTCATTGCTTGTTGTTAACTATAGATAAAATTTAACACAATTAAAAAAAAAACTTTATTACTAAACTTATTAAAAATATTTACACATATTTTGAATCCTTCATCACAATAACATAGAACTAGACAACCCTCAAAATATTCAAATATGCACAAGCTCACACTTAATTAGAATTAACTTTCTTTATATCATCTATCTGAATATAATAATAAGACATAAACTCTATTTTTCCAGTGAGGATCTATATTTACAAAACACTCATCAAAATCTCATGCAAAATTCCTGCATTAAATCTTCTTCATGATCCAGCTAACAAAAGTATCGTCTTCTCAATGACCTTGCGTAAAATTCCTACATAAAATAAGAATTGAGAGAGTCATCACAATTTGAACACCTCTCTCTTCTCAAAGGCTAAAGTTGAAAGAAAATAATATAAAGAGCTAGAACTCCCAATAATAGTTAACAACCATATCATAGCATAGCCAACACTCAACAGCACCTCCATAATATTTTCTTGACATTTTGTTTCTTGATTTTAAGGTCCTGTGTGTGCATTTATGCTCAATAATCAAAAGTGGGGCTCATAACTGCAATGGAATGTTTCGAGTAATCGAACAATCCAGTAAAAGATACAAAAATATTTGTGTGCACATTCACAAGGACAAATGGTCCACAGTTCAGTTAGTTGATTACTCAATTGCACAAAATCCTGATTGTAGTTCTCAATTTCTATACACAAGAAATAGTCACATACCAAATAAGTCTTCTTTCTGAGGCTAACCTCAAGAAGAGATCATCGGCAGGGGATGTAACCTCGAGCAATTAGTGTAGTGGTTGTTGATCCGTATCAATACCTGGTGTTGGTGTTTGTGTTCCATATACCGTGAGAGGAAGAAGTTGAGGATGTACCTGGTATATTTTCATACTACCAGTAGCACTTGCTGCTGATCGAAATGCGATTGAATCCAAATTCAAATTCTATCAAGTTTATATCTTAAACATCGTACTTTCTCATGGGATCTTGTTGTAGGTTGAATTATCTTAAACACTCAAGATTGCTGATTGTCAAGCAACGTGTGAAAATTGAGTACTTTAAGTCCTCTCAAGGTATGTTATAGGCCTATAAATTACAATATAGTTTTCATATTTTAGCTCAAAATGCAGATTCGAACTATTAATAATCTATAGTGTTAGTATCACATAGCAATGTAAGCAACTGGTTCTTAAACAAATATATATGAAGGGGTTGATGTAAAAAATTGGTTCTTAAATAAAAAAAAAAAAAAAAATGAAGACTAACCTTGAGAAGAGATCGCCTGCGGGTCGATTTGTAGATGGTGAAGTGGTTGCAAAGCCAGATCTATGATGCTGGTATTTGCGTTCGATACACCGTGACAGGAGGAAGTGGAAGATGTAATGAGAACGAACAGACGGCTCAATCTGAAGGGAGAGAGCGCGACAGAGAGCATGCCAAGAAGTGCGCAAGAGAGAGAGTAGGCGAAATTGAGAGAGAGAAGACGAAGCAGTGCGCAAGGGAAAGGAATGAAGAGTCGGAGGGGAGGAGATGAGATGAGTTTCAGTGGGTTTAATTACTCAATCGGGTTTACAATTGATAAATCAAATCCGTTAGAGAAGTGCTCCGTTAATGAAAATTGGTCCGATGGCCATCAGAACTACTTCCCTCCCTGTTCTGACAATACATACTAATTATCGAGTTGAAATACTTTACTCAAAGTCGAGCTGATAAACTAATTGAAATGACAAATAATTATCTATATTAGATTCATTTGTTAATTTTATAATTTTTAAACTAAATGTAAGAAAATATCGAAATAAAAAATTGCCAAATGATCTATCTCTACTACAAAATGGAAAATTGTTGCAAATGACCTAATATTTCAAGAGAGGTATTAATGTATTATAATAATAAAGTTAAATAATTTATAATAGTTTCGTCATCATATTGTTTTGAATCCAATTTGATTATGTGAGACTTAACGGTTGCCTCCACTGTGAAAATTTAAGGAAACTGATAACAGTATCCGCACTGTATTCGCAGGGGACCATCAAAAATTAAATATGAAAAAATAACTTTTTGTGGGGATTACAAAAACTCCACAATTCGAATTTTTTTCTAAAGTATTAATATCTATGAACAAAAGTATTTATACCTATGTACGGAAATATTTATAGCTATGAGGTGAACAATTATTTATTGTGTGGGTACTGTAGTGCGAAGATAATAGTACCTGCATCACTGTACCCGCACAATACCCGCAGGGGGACCACTGAAAATTAAATGTAGAAAGATAACTTCCTGCAGGGACTGCAAAATCTCCACAATTTTAATTTCTTTTTCCATATTATTAATATTTATGTAATATTTTCTTTCAAATGAGATCCATAATGACGTACATTCAGACTCGTTGTCACGCAAGTATTTATACCTATATTTGCAAGTATTTTTTACATATGACCCTGAAAGTATTAATATCTAAGTATTGAAAGTATTTATACTTATGCATTGAAGTATTTATACTTATGCATTGAAATATTTATACATATGATGTCAACTATTTTTGTTAGAGGAAGGCTGACACGGGGATGATTGGAGAACTCGAAAAAGGAGAATCATAGCAAGTCACGCATCAAAGTATTAATAGTTTTTAAAGTGTTAATATTTTATCTTCTAAGTATTTGTAACTACAAAGGTAGTATTTTTTACATAAGGAGGGTTCAAATGCCTCCATGTTTTTGTGCCTCCATCATGCCTCCATCTTTCTCCATCATTTTCAAAGTTCAAACAGTCGATCCGAACCGCTCAACCTAACATCCATACTAAAATATGTTTGGAGACCAAATTTTATATTTTTAGGAATTTTTTTACTATTTTTTTAGATAGGTACAAAAATACTGTTTTTAGACGGTTCAGATTTACTGATTTTGTACCTATCTAAAAAAATAGTAAAAAAATTCCTAAAAATATAAAATTTGGTCTCCAAACATATTTTAGTATGAAGGTTAGGTTGAGCGGTTCGAATCGACTGTTTGAACTTTGAAATTGATGGAGAGAGATGGAGACATGATGGAGGCACAAAAACATGGAGGCATTTGAACCCTCCTCTTTTGAGAAATGCATAAATATTGGTACACGCACTTCGAAATAAATGTCGGTTAGCCAGAAATATAGTATTTTTTTCGTTAACGATTTTTTTTATTAATTAGTTGAGACTATATAATTAGTGGAGATCATAATATATTATTTCTAGAAGCGCGTGTACTTTAGCATAATTACTGTAGCGCTGATATTGTACGAGTACTGAGTACTGTAGCGCAGGTACTAAAATAATTATTCAAAATTTAATACTCATATAAACATACAATCGGCATTCGGCAATACTGTTCCACCTTTTCAAATTTTCAAGTTGTGTCAATCACCAACTTTAATTTTGATTACATTACACTTTCAAACTTTCTCAGTTTGCACTTTGCAACAACCAGCCCTCAAACCTACAAATTCAATTAATTCAGTTAATGTCGCTAACTTATGTTAATAACAAAAGTGCTCGTGCAATTTTGCATTTATAAAAGTCATGTCAGGTGCAGGGAGGGTTGACGAAAACATTGCTCTTGTATTGAAATCATACTAAGACACTAATACAGCCACAATTTTTTTAGCTATTTCTCAGGTCGTTGCATTGATTTGGCCGCCGACCGCTGCTGACAGCCGACCATTCGACAAACCAAATTCGTGTTTTTCTCGGCCCCTCGCGGCGTTTCCAAAAGCATGGCGGGTTATCCAAAAAATAATCCACCCGCTACATGAACCACAACACCGCAATTATGTTACCATATATCGATCCCCGTTATTCAAAATATACACGTAATTAGACATGTCAGTTACCAGTAAACGTTTCTTTTCTTCCTTTCCTCTCCCTCTCTTTTTTCATAAAGTCAGATCTAGAGAAAAACTTTTGTGTGCTAATTCCTAATCGAAATATTTTGGAAAGTTAGAATAGAGAACGAGATGACAAACTTTTCAATGAAGTTATAGTTCTATTTACCTAGATCCTAGTCCGCGGCAGAGAACAAGACAGCAAGCGAGATAGCTTGAGATACCTTTGGTTCCAGTGATAGTCAGAACAATGCATCGGTAAAAATTTAGAAGAAAGAACCAGAGAAGTACCTTTGAGAAAGCTTTTTATAACTATTATATTGTCCTCAAGTTTACTTCTCAGGACCTCTTTAAGTTTGCTGTTTCAACCTCAGGAGTTAGCATATTGTTTTTGTACGAAATGTGAAACTCTATGCTGGTCGAAGAAAGCTCTTAAGATGCTTAGCTGTAATGAAATAGAAAATGAGGAGTTAATTAATTTATTACTTCTCAAGCTGATTAATTTCAGTAGAAAGGGAAAGGAGGAAGGGGAAAAAACGAAAGAGAAGGAAGAAGGAGAAGAAAATGTTAATTATAATTTTGCATGGTAAATACATAGTTATATAATTTAGAGGGAAAAATACATAATTTCAGAGTTTTAGAGTGGTATATATGAAATTCTCCTATTTTGTATTTATAGAATAGAAAAATAGATTTAATATGTTTCCTTTAATTTTCTTAGCCGCTTAATTCTGCTGGACACCAATTCTTTAGCACAAATTAAGAACACTTCTTTTGGTTTCCTTTTGTTCGAATCTTAAGACAACTCTATCATTTTCTTTAGTTTTTTTTAACTTTCACCCACAGATTAAGACAACCGTACATCGGTTCTTTAGTGTTCTTTAAGTTCTTAATTTTTCATTCTTAATCTTGTTGAAACAAATATATTTTTTTTAATTTATTACTTGTGATTTCTTAAGAAGATATTATGATAACAATGTAAAATAAAATGTAAAACTATAGCGGGCCCCTCTAGTTTCCGAGTCTGTAATTGGCCATAAGAGGAGTGGGGTCCACTAAATCCCTTGGCCACCGACATCTCACGAGGTGGGTTGGCGCGAGTGCGTACCTCTGAGATATCTCAACTTTTGCGTGACTGACGTGTCCGGTGTCTATTCGGGGGTGATGTAGGGGTCACCGGGTCAGTATTATGTGTGCTATGAGATTCGTGCAGAGCGTATTTAAACGGTTGGAATTTTCCTTAAAGTCATGTAAAGTTTGAGATATCTTAGAGGATACCAATTCGGTTGGCGCTGCCTCACGTGAAAAATATAAAAGTCAATTAAGTCATAAGCCAATCTTCTTGTAGAAATCTGCATAGACATGTTTCATGGTAAGCCGCCGAGACATGAGGTGAGGTCTATAAAGGTCCGGGAGGACATGAGGCAGCGGTTTGGCCCCACGGACATGTTATCTGTACCGTCCGATTAGAAGGATTCGCAAATCCAACCGTTCTTGCTGCAAACAAGCAAATTTTCCGCTTGCTTCAAGCAAGCAACAAAGAAACCCCACCCCGTTTGTTTCGGTCGAGAAGGCGACATTATTCACATGATCATTCCCAGAAAATTTTGTGAAGGATCTAACTTTCAGGAGAAAATCTTGATCCCTTGTGTCGAATGCCATGTTAGTGCAGTGTGTTGATGCTATTTGTTTATGAGGAGGTTTCAAATGCACCCCAATTTTTGTGCACCCAAATGCATTTTATCTTTTAAATTCTTTTTCTCCGTTTTCAAAGTCCGAATAGTCAATCCGAACCATTAGATGCGATCTACATATTAAGATGTGCTTGGAGACCAAATTTTATATTTTTTGGAATTTTTTTACTATTTATTAAGCCACTTTGAAAATCGCTGATTTTACATTTTCTGGACCATTGGATCAGCGATTTTCAAAGTGGCTTAATAAATAGTAAAAAAATTCCAAAAAATGTAAAATTTGATCTCCAAGCATATCTTAATATATAGATCGCATCTAACGGTTCAGATTGACCATTCGGACTTTAAAAACGGAGAAAAAGGATAGGGTGCATTTGGGTGCATTTGAACCCTCCTCTTTGTTTATTTATGTATGTATCATTTAGCACCTACGGGTTTGTCTCAAAAAAAAAAAAAAGTATGTATCATTTAGTATTTTAATTATTTATAGTATTAAGTATTAACATGTTAGTTTAGAGATGCATCGGCTGATTACAACTCTATTGTAAATAAATATAAATTATTCAAAAAATTCAATAACTCAATATAAAAATTCGACAACGACAAAAAAAAGTTGGCTCCAAAATACTATAACAATATTCCGTTCCATTTTCCATTGTTTTTTTCAATTTTGTTAGAATTTACACAATTTTAATTGTTTCACTTGGAAGACAAAAATTGAGTGAATACATATGTAATAGATTTTGTGTGTAGCATAAGAATGACATCATAATAGAAATAATTTGAGATGATTGATTAATAGATGACACATTATTACACTAGCACTGTTTGTCAAATAACTTTATATCTTTATAATATGAGTCTATCTAATTATGTAATCCGGTAGAGTTCCAATAAAATCATTATGGTAGTTTAAAGTTTGATTTTGCCAAATCTTTTATTATACACTTAAGTTCTCATATAATATTCGGTAAATATCGCTGGAGGTCATTAAATTTTGTCATTTGTTATGAATTACTCACTCAAGTTTAATTTGTCTCTTTGTAGTCACTGAACTTTTTATTTGCCTCAATCAAGTCAATTATAACTTTTACGTTCAAAATATTAACGGAATATGCTTATTTCGTTCAAAATTTTAACATAAAATGTTCATTCCATCCAAAATACTAACAGAAAAAATATATTTTTATTATTTTTTGAATGAAAAAGTTATAGAATGACTTGATTGGAACAAATTAAAAATTCAGTAGCTATAGAATGACAAATTAAACTTCAGTAACCCTTTTGATTACACAGGACAAAATTTAGTGACATCCGGCAAAATTTATTCTATATTATTTCATCATATCTATAAAATTTTATAGTTACGTTGAATTTAAACAAACGAGAGTTAAAATTAACCTAAAAAGCCTATTACAAATAATACTAATAGCAGAAGATTAACTTAGCTCACTTTGGGATGGTAATTTCTCTTTTTCTATAAATATTATACTATAAAAATGAGTAACAACAAAACTCCTTTGAAAAAATGACTATTTTCTACTAATTAAATGATGTTTTCATATATATATATATAGAGTAAGGCTACGGTGAGTTGCGAAGTAAAACACGTTTTTACTTCACGCAATATCTTCATTTTCAAAGTTCAAATAGCCAATCCAAACCGATAGATGTTTAATCTATATTAAAATATGCTTGGAAACTAAATTTTATATTTTTTGGAATTTTTTTACTATTTATTAAGGCACTTTGAAAATCTGAAAATCCGGGTGAACAGTAAAAACAGTAAAAATTTCTGGACCACTAGATCGGTGATTTTCAAAGTGGCTTAATAAATAGTAAAAAAATTTCAAAAAATGTAAAATTTGGTCTCCAAGCACATTTCAATATGCAGATCATGTTGAGCGGTTCGGATCGACATTTTGAACTTTAAAATCGCAAAATATGAGCGTCAAGTAAAATAGTTGCTTTACTTCGCAACTCACCGTAGCCCAACTCTCTCTCTCTCTCTCTCTTTATATATATATATATATATATATGAGAAATATGCATTCGGTAGCATATGGACCGATATGCATACGGTCCAAATTTGAAATTTCAAAATCCAAAAAGTCGGTCTGAACCGTTCATCTTGTTCTCCATATTAATATGTGCTTGGAGACCAAATTTTACATTTTTTCTGAATTTTTTTACTATTTATTAAGCCACTTTGAAAATTGTTGATCCAACGGTGGCTTAACAAAACTGTAAAATCAGCAGCCACCATTGGATCAACAATTTTCAAAGTGGCTTAATAAATAGTAAAAAAATTCAGAAAAAATGTAAAATTTGGTCTCCAAGCACATATTAATATGGAGAACAAGATGAACGGTTCAGACCGACTTTTTGGATTTTGAAATTTCAAATTTGGACCGTATGCATATCGGTCCATATGCTACCGAATGCATATTAGTCACTCTCTCTCTCTCTCTCTATATATATATATAGAGAGAGAGAGAGATTGGCTAAGCTCAAAATATTTTTTCCTATCCCCCGGGACAAACGATTTGGAATTTCGATTTTCAAAGTCCAAACAGTCAATCAAAACCGTTAGATGTTCAATCAATATTAAAATGTGCTTGGAGACCAAATTTTATATTTTTTGAAATTGTTTGACTATTTATTAAGATTGTTTGAAAAATCGTTGTTTTTAAATGGTGTAGAAATTTAATAATTTTTTTTTTCAAACCATATTAATAAATAGTAAAAAAGTTCCAAAAAATGTCAAATTTGGCCTCCAATCACATTATAATATAGATTGAACATCTAACGGCTTGGATCGACTATTTGGACTTTGAAAATTAGAAAACCGAGTTGTTTGTTCCGGGGGCTAGGAAAAAACATTTTGAGCTTAGCCAATCTATATATATATTTGAGAAGGGATCCATGTACAACATTTATAAGTTACAACATCTTACAACAATTTGATTTTGTGATTTTTAAAGTCTAAATAGTTAATCTATACCGTTCAACACGATCTCTATTAAAATGTGTTTGGAGATCAAATTTAACAATTTTTTTAATTTTTCACTATTTATTAAGTATTTTAAAAAATTGTTGTTTTTAGACAATTTTGAACCACTAAAAAACAATAGTATTGCAACATCCTTAATAAATAGTAAAATATATATATATATATATATAAACTTGATCTCAAGCACATATTAATATTGATATTATGTCGAACAGAATGGATTGACTGTTTGGATTTTGAAAATTGCAAAATCAAAATGTTGTAAGTGGATCCCCCCCCCCCTCTCTCTCTCTCTATATATATATAGAGATAGAGATTGACTAAATCAAAATGTTTGTTCCAAAACTGTGGTGTAGCCAATTGATTTTTCAATTTTCATAGATCAAACGGTCGATCCAACTGTTAGATATGATTTATATATTAAAATGTGCTTGGAGACCAAATTTTAAATTTTTGGAAACTTTTTTTACTATTTATTAAGCCAGTTTTAATATTGTTGATTTTAGTAAACATAAATTTTTCATTATTTGTTGAAACCAGCAATTTTAAATTGTCTTAATAAATATTAAAAAAAGTTCCAAAAAATATAAAATTTGGTCTCGAAGCACATTTTAATATAGATATCATATCTAACAGTTTGGATCGACCGTTTGAACTATGAAAATTGAAAAATCAATTGGTTACACCACAGTTTCGGAACAAACATTTTAATATTAATCAACTTCTCTCTTTATATATATAGGAACCTGCTACGGTGCTACGCGTAGCATAGAGGCCCTCCGTGCAACGGCTCAATATTCGACTTTTCAAAATCTTAAAAGTCGATCCGAACCGTTTATCTTGTTCTCCATATTAATATGTGTTTGGAGACCAAATTTTAAATTTTTTGGAATTTTTTTACTATTTTTTTAGATTTATTGAAAATCGCTGTTTTTTATGGTCAAGATTTGCTGAAAACAGCGATTTTCAATAAATTTAAAAAAACAGAAAAAAAAATTCCAAAAAATGTAAAATTTGGTCTCCAAACACATATTAATATGGAGAACAAGATGAAAGGTTCGGATCGACCGTTAAGATTTTGAAAAGTCGAATATTGAGCCGTTGCACGGAGGGCCTCTATGCTACGCATAGTATGCTAGCAGGTTCCTATATATATATATATATATATATATATATATAGAGAGAGAGAGAGAGAGAGAGAGATAGGCTAATGTGCTTTCGGTAGCATATGGGTCGAAATACACACGGTTCAAATTTGAAATTTTAAAATTCAAAAAGTCGATCTGAACCGTTCATCTTGTTCTCCATATTAATATGTGCTTGGAGACCAAATTTTACATTTTTCTGAATTTTTTTACTATTTATTAAGCCACTTGGAAAAATGTTGATCCAACGGTGGCTTAACAAAACAGTAAAACCGTTGGATTAGCGATTTTCAAAGTGGCTTAATAAATAGTAAAAAAATTCAGAAAAATGTAAAATTTGGTCTCCAAGCACATATTAATATGGAGAACAAGATGAACGGTTCAGATCGACTTTTTGAATTTTGAAATTTCAAATTTGGACCGTGTATATTTCGGCCCATATGCTACCGAAAGCACATTAGCCTATCTATATATATATATATATATATATATATAGAAAGAGAAAGAGGGATTAGCTACTCTACTTCCATAAGCATATGAGAGCATATACTTATAATTTTTTTTGTGTTTTCAATGTCCAAATGATTGATCTGAAGCGCTCAACATGTTCTCCATATTAATATGTATTTGGAGACCAAATTTTATATTTTTTGGAATTTTTTTATTATTTTTCAGAATTTTTCAAAACAGAGTTTTTCATATTTTTTTATTATTTTTTAATATTTTTTATGACGAAAAATTCTGAAAAAATAGTAAAAAATTCCAAAATATATAAAATTTGATCTCCAAGCACATTATAGTATGGAGAACATGACGAGTGCTTCAAAAGAAGCTAAGAAGGTTGAAAGAGATGTTCGAAGATTTTGCCATGGTATGTCTAATTTTGTCCAATTTATAACATTTTGTTTAATTTATAACATTTTGTTTAATTTATAACATTTTGTTTGATTACTTTGTTCTATTGCAGCAAATTCTTAAGTGTAATAATTTTTTGAAGAGAGTGGATAAAGTTCGTCCTAATGATCGCATGCAGTCATCCAATTATGCCAAGATTTTTCATACATGTGATGGAGGATGTTGATTTGGTATAATGACAACAAACGGTTCCGAATCGCTGAACAATATCTTTAAGGTGAGTTGGAGAATGCCTGTGGCTGCACTTGTGTAGGATACATTCTATAAGTGGAACCTTTGGTTTGTTGAGTGCCGTCAGCGAGCAATGCACCTAAGCTGTGAAGGTCGAATATTTTCTGAATGGGTGTCGGAGAAGATAGATAATAGTGGGAAAAAGATAAACAAATGACTGTGACTGCGTATACGCACAGTGAAGGTTAGTACCAAGTTACATCCCCAAATGAGTATGTTCCAGTAGTCCAATCCTCTGATGGAACTATGGACAATATTCATAGGAATTTCCAGTACATTGTGACACGCGAGCCTAATAACACAATGGAATGTACATGCAGAGGTATCCAATTAATTGGAATTTTGTGCACTCATGTGTTAGCGGTTTGTCGTAAAAATAACTAGCACGAGAACCAAGTTGTTGCTGACTGGTATAAGGTAGACTACCTTCGAAGTACTTGGAATGTCATGTTTCTTCCTTATGGTAATATGAGTGAATGATCTGCGATCGATAATCCTAGAATTATTTCTGGCAAAGCTTGGGTTAGATTTGGGAGGAGAAAACACATCCGTTATGTAATGACCATGGATGAACTGCAAGGTAGGCGAGTGTGGCATCGTCCCCACCATTCCACTTCTGACAGGCAACGAAGAGGTATGTAACATTCATCAAAAAATATATTTCATTCTAATTTTGACTAGCTTACTAACTAACAAATACACTGCAGAGGCTCATAACACAGCAAATGCAGCTAGAAAATGAGTGAGTTATGGCAGAAGCAAGTGGGTCGCGAGGGTCACGGCGAAGCACATCTACAAGGTGTATATGCTATGAAAATGCAACTCTAATGTTTGCAGAGGCAATGGGAGATCTAGCTGACATAGGAGGAGGAGAGGCGGTTGGGATGCAAGTGGAGCCATCTGGTACCTAGCCAAGAAGGTCAACTAGAGGCCGTGGAGGGAGGAGAGGCAATACAGAGCCATCAGGTACAACAAGTAGACCATTAATGGGAACTGGTCGGTTCTTCGTAATTCATTTTAGACGTAGTCGAAATTAACGTACATGCTCATTGTGAACTCATTTAATTAGATGCAGGTTTGCGAACTATTTTTATTTGAAGTCTGTACGAACTTGATTTGTAAGTGTTGAGAACTATTTTTATTAGATGCATGTTTGAGAGCTTAGTAATTCCATCGAAATCGTCTCCTATAAGTTACAAACATGAAATAGTACAATCCATATTCAACATAAAATACTACAACACAGATAAAGCATAAAATAATACAGTATAATAGAGTTCATAAAATAATACAATATAAAATCTAGATACTAAAAACTCTTAGAGTTCAAATAAAAAATTATACAAGACAATAGATTTCATAAAATACAACAATACAATAAAATTCAGCCTATGGTTTACGAGCTGAGGAACTTGATTTCTTCTTGTCCGAAGCTTGGTGTATGAGCGTCATTCACCGATCTGCATTCTTGTCCATGCAATTGGGGTGAACAACTCTGCCATAATTACAACAAAAGAACATATCCAACATACACCCCCCCTTCACTTGACATACGAAGCAATGTCCCATCAAGTTGGAGGGTTCCTGTCTTTCCAGCCCTCGTCAAGCATTTCTCTAATTGACTGATCAACAGTGCTCAAGAATTCTTAGGCATTTCCGAGTGAAAACATACGTTGCAATCGCATCCTTGCGAGGGCATTGCCCGTTCAAAAATTGTTAATAATTTCTCTTTTGTCTTCACACGACATGATAAGAACTAGGGTTTCAAATAACAGTGATGGATTAGATATTGGTATTAATTCTAAACAGTTTATAAAAATTAATAACAATTTGTCTGGAGCAGTTTGTAATACTTCCTAACAGTTCCTAACAATTAAAAAGTTAAAAAAAAATATGAATTACAAAATTAAGTAAATTTTTTTACAACAATATCACCTCAGAAATCGCATTTTGTTTCTCTCTTTCAATTCTAGTGGGTTTGAGAGGGAGGAGAGAGAAATGTGATATTTATAGTGAAAAAAAAATTCCAAACCGCATAATTAGAATGCAGTTTGGGTATTTTAAAAAAAAAATATTGAAAGTTGGATATAATTAAAAATTTATATTTTAAGTTGGATATTAATAAAAATGTCGTGGCAAAACTATACTTCCTAAAAGAATGATTAATTTATATTCAGGAAAAGAAGACGCTTGACAATGTCAAATACACCTACTAATAGGGGTGTTCAAATGGTCAATTTGGTTGAAATCAAACTAAAATAACTAAATCAAACTTTTTTCGATTTTCAAATATCGAATCGATTAAATTTATAAACCGATTAAGAATCGAACCAAACAAATCGAAGTAAATTTTAGTTTGTTCGGTTCAAACCAAAATAAACCCATTGGTGCCATTGTTAACGAAAATTACACATGTTCATACATAAGTTGATCAATTCCATACAAAATTTGTAGATGTTTGAAAATATTTAAGCTAAAATTAAAAAAAAAAGAAACAATGACTAAACCAAACAAAATATAAACCATACTTGAACCAATACAATTCCAATTCGGTTTAGTTGATTTGAAAGTCTAAATCGAACCGATCCATTTAAACCAAAATAATTCAAAAATTCAACCGAATCGATCCATTTAAATCGAAAACCAAACTATTTAAACCGAAATTTTTCAATCAGTTGAAAACCGAATAAGCTGAACCATTTGCATAGTGACATAGTACGCGAGATATTCACGTATTAAATATTTTTTTGACGTTTTCGAACCGAACTCCGAATAAAACACAAAAGAACGTATAATATGTTTTATTCGCGAATAAAATACGTATAAAACGCGAGTCGCGTATTATTTACGAGAAAAATGTGAAAAAACGTGAAAAAAATATTTTAATATATTTTTTTGTTGTGTTTATTTTTGAATTTTTTTTTTTTTTACTTTATTATTGTACCAAATTATTTTCAAATTACACCCGAATCACAAATATTTGAACTTGCTAAACCGAACTGCAACTAGTTTGTGACTATGACCCTATCTACTGATCTTCGCCGTAAAAAAATTATTTCTGGAGAAAGGCTATACGGCTCTATTTTAATATTAGTGTCTAGGCGTGGCATTGACCTATCTTTGACTAACAACCAACCAGGTGGCCCAGGTTTAGAAAGATGGAGCACGTGATTTGAATTAATATTTATACAGTTGTGTATGAGTACGCCGATATCGTACTCATCAAAAAATTAAACGAAATGTTGGTGCTTACAATAAATGGTAATACTATGTAATTGCACAACTCTTTCAATTTTCGCTGAAGGAATTAAATTAATACAATATAATATTTTTATGACGAAAGAGTATAAAAACAAATACTTTGTTAACTATTTGCAATGCTAAGAAATAAGAATAAAGCATCTTTATCCCACTTCCAAGGAATAGTAAATGTTGATGTGACAATTTAATTTATCGAAATGTGAAGAAGCACCTCCTAAATTGTCTTCAAACGTCATTTAAAGTTTGAGGAGGGTTAAAATGCACCATCTTTTTGTGCTCCTAACATGTGTCCTTCTCTCATATTTTTATTTTTAAAGTTCAAATAGTCGATTCGAACCTTCCAACGTGTTCTTCATATTAAAATGTGCTTGGAGACCAAATTTTACTTTTTTTGAGAATTTTTTACTATTTTTTGAGAATTTTTGATTAAACTAAACAATAATAAAAAATTCAGCAAAGTGATGATTTTAAAAAATTATGAAAAAATAGTAAAAAATTTTCAAAAAATGTAAAATTTGGTCTCCTAGCACATTTTAATATAAAGAACACGTTAGAAGATTCGAACCGACTATTTGAACTTTGAAAATGAAAATATGAGGAGATAGTGCACGTTAGGAGCACAAAAGAGATGGTGCATTTTAACTCTCCTCTTAAAGTTTTACAATTCTTTTATGAGCATATTCACTCTGCAAGTGTAAAATATTATTCTCTTTACTATTTTAAAAAATAATTAATGCAATGATTAATATATTTTGAAATTAATGCTGAAATAAATACTAATTTACAGATATGATAAATAAATAAAATCAATTTTTACATGACATTGATGAAAATGCTCGTGAATAATACTGAAAGATTTGTACGGGTATGTGATTTCCATTTCCTGGAGGTTCGAAACGTTTCACCGTTCTTTCATGTTTTCAATTCCCATTGACCAATTCTCAACTCTCCGATCAACTAACAGAGCAGCAAAGCTGCTAGAGACACTCCTTGCACAGACAAACTACACTCAAACCAGTTGGATCTCTCTCTAGAGAACTTTCTCATGAAAAGGCGATTCCCTTTTCCCTAATCTCCCCATCTTTTAACCCCCTGCAAATCTCCATGCCCTCTCGCCAACTCTCCTCTCCTCCCTTCCCCTCCGTCTCCGTTTCCTCCCAGTCCCACCGCTCCCTCTCTCGCTCCATTTATCTCTCCATTCCCTTCGCTGTCATCCTCCTCTTGCTCCTCCTACTCTACCTTCTCTACTGGAGGCGCCACCGCCTCTCCACTCCTTCAAACCCTAACCCTAACTCCAGTATCCCCACCTCCCTCCAGCGCCTTCCCTCCTCCCTACTCCGCCGCGCCACCTCCTCTTTCTCCCCTTCCAACAAACTCGGCCATGGCGGCTTCGGCCCCGTCTTTCGCGGTCTTCTTCCCGCCTCCAGTAAGAACAAGGAGCTGGAGAGAGCCCGTTCAGTCGCCATAAAGTTAATGGACTCCAGTTCCCTCCAAGGCGACCGTGAGTTCTTGAACGAGCTCTCTCTCTCCTCTCTCATCCCGCCTTCACCCTTCGTTCTCCTACCCTTTGCCTTCTCTCTCTCCTCACCAAAGCCTTACCCTCCCTTCCTTTTCCGCTTCTCATGTTTCAACCGAGGTAACGATGACTCACCTCCATCAGATCGCAGTTGTATGATGTTAGTGTACGATTTGATGCCTAATGGAAGCTTACAAGATGCACTATTGGGTCGAAAATCGCCAGAAATTGTCTCCTTCTGGCCTCATCGATTTTCTGTGGCTTTGGATGTTGCGCGGGCCCTGTGTTTCTTACATGAAGTCTGCAACCCGCCTGTTATCCACGGTGATGTGAAGCCCAGCAATGTTTTGCTGGATTCTAATTTTAGAGCGAAATTGGCTGATTTTGGGCTTGCCCGTGAGAGATCTGATAGTGATAAAGAACAGCATGAGGAAGGAGAAGAGAAAGACGAATCAAATTTGAATGATGGTGCATCAGAGCTAGCTACTACTAATGGCGATGCTGACATGGACGAATCTAATCCCGCCACATCACCCCTTGCTGAGTCCACTTCTAAAACTAATGGCGGAGATGCCTCAACCAAAGAGTGGTGGTGGAGGCAGGATGACAGTAGAAGTACCAACAGCAAAAATGTTGATGTAGGTACTGGTAGTGCTAATGGATCGGATCCGAGTGTGAAGAAAGACTATGTAATGGAGTGGATTCGTTCGGAGATAAAGAAGGAGAGACCAAAAAAGGAGTGGTGGGCACCAACCTCGAAATCCCCTAATTCCTCCAGTTTGAGCAAGGAACTGGGTAAGACAAGTCGTCGCCCTTCCAGAGAGTGGTGGAGAGAAGAATTCACTGAGGAATTGTCCAAAAAGCATAAAAAACGCACCCTTGTGAAATCCCGAAGCAAAGATTGGTGGCCTAGAGATAGAGAGTATGACGGAGAGTCTAATTCTAGTAGGAGAAAGCGGAAAACAAGGAGCTGGAGTCGGCCGAGCCTCGACAGATGGGGTGACCGGACGAACGGCTCGGATCAAGTGATTCCAAAAAGTGGTGCAACAGTCAGTAGCACACCTAGTATGCGTGGGACGGTGTGTTATGTGGCACCAGAGCATGGTGGTGGTGGTCCAGTGTCAGAGAAATGTGACATGTATAGTTTTGGGGTTTTACTATTAGTTATTGTATCAGGTAGGAGGCCGTTGCAGGTGGCCCCTGTAGCCTCTCCCGTGGCGGAGTTTGAGAGAGCAAGTCTGGTGTCGTGGGCTCGCCACCTGGCTCACATGGGCCGGCTGGTTGAGCTGGTGGACCCAGAGTTGAAGGACAGTATCGGTCCAGTAGAACGGGAGCAGATGCTTTTGTGTGTGACAGTGGCACTATTGTGTATACAGCGGATCCCAGCTCGGAGGCCCGGGGCAGGTGAGGTGGTGAGGATTTTATGTGGGGAGGCTGAGGCACCCCATTTGCCGGTTGAGTTCTCTCCCTCACCACCCGGTGGCGGGTTCTTATTCAAGGGCCGGAGGAAGAAGGCTGGGTGATTACATGGTGGTGGCTTTTGTCATTCTTTTTAACTTTTTGTATGGTAATTTTTTTAGTATTAGTTGGTTCTTTGGGCAATTTGTATATGCCCCCGAGTTGCTTTGTAGGTTTTATGCTGAAAATATAGTAATAATTTTTTTATGATATAAGGCGATATTCAGGGGTCTATCAAATTTCCTAAATTTTGTCCTTCCCAATCTTTTATTCTGTACAATTGGTTCCAAGTTGGTTCAAAGTTTTAATTTAAAAAAGTTGAATGGTGTACAAAGCTTCCCAAAAGTTCAAAATAAAATGCAAGTTCTCTGATACAAAGTGCTTGTGTAGTTGTGTGATCTGGTTACTCTGGTATGTCATGATAGAAGCTCTTATTGAAAACTTTTGAGTAATACCAGTTGAAGAAGTAAAAAAGGTTGTCCCTTTTTGTTATGGTAGATTGGAAATTTGGAATCAAGAATCCATCTTTTACAAATTGGCAGTAGAAGCTTTGGTGGGCCTTCTCTATATACTCTCCGGCTCTGGTATTCTCTCATCTGGGTTTAAAGATGCGTACAGCATACCCCACCACTATAATTCATTCTTTTAGCGTACTTTTCGGCTGGGCTTTAGAATCTCTACTCCCTATGTTGCACTAGTAATCTATGTACCAATAATTCCCCTCAAAAAGAAAAATCTATGTACCAATAATGCACCTACAAAAAAGTTTCAGCCTTTTCTTGCTTTACATCATGTAATGAAAATTTGTGTCAGCCTTTATTCCTCCACTGTGGTGATATTGGGAAATCCTCTATATAAGGTTGTTTACCTTTTTAAAGTATTTATTTGAACCAAAGACCAGAGTCTAGGTTTTATTCAAGTAGGAATCTTTTCTTGCATGAGCTGAATTAGGTCAAATGGTTGCTGATCTGTCTACTTTGCCACGGATTTTTTTATATCAAGTTGGACTTTTTGGATGTTTTTCAAGTTGGTACCCTTTTCCCAAACATGACCTGGACTTTCTTTAACAATATAGTACGATTGGTGCTGTTAATGAATGGATTATGTGCATTTTCTTATTATTTCCATGTTGTCTGATTATAATTCTTTATTGAAGGGATTGATCAATTTGATCTACTATGACGGTGCCCTTTTTATGACTTTAAAGTACGTTACTAATGTACCCTCCATCTCAGAATTTGGTACCTGTACCGGGCGTAGCATACTAAGATTAATTGGTACAATTCATGTATGAGCTATGAGTCTATAACAGTTACAACTCTGGCAATCGGAAGATGACAATAATTTCATTAATGACAAACAGCAACTAAAACAGAGAGAGTATAATGACAGCTATTATGTTTGTTTCTTCGTGTGTTTTTCTGCACTATTTCAATATTCTTAGGTAGGTGTCTGTGCCTTTCAGCTATCAATTGTTGACCCTTTTCATTTTCCTTTTGCAATCATTTACCTTATCCAAAAATCCTCTATAAATAATACAATTTCATATGGAGCTTGAGCTTGCTTGTTCTGTCCGTTCTTTTTGTTCTTTTATTTGGTGATTGCAATGGACAGTAGAAAATCAATGAAATTACCCCTAAACCCAATATGTGATTGGTAAGTGTAGTAGAAAATTAGAAGAAAAAAAAAGAAGTGAGAAACGCATAAGCTTGGTTCAGGAAGTTTGTTCTTCGGGTGCATATTTGTCTCGTCTAATTCTCCAACACGCTTGCAATGCAATTGACTATAGTCATCATTTGGTGGATATATGATAAGACAAACTAGATTAGTGGATGGTTGATAAGACTAAACTAAATCGTTCCGTATGGTTTTATACTCTTTTTATTTAAGGGTCAACAGAACTATCCCCCATATCCTAACTCATATATATACGGTGCATAATAAACAGGGTGCTGGTATACATGATAATTGTATCTCCGATTTTTTTCGTTCTTTTTTCATATTTTTTGCTTCTATAGCAAGCCTGTTACAAATATCGAGACCAGCTCTGTTTCTTGCAGCGGATCCGTGAAGATGGTCAACTTGGTAATGGATTAAAGAGATTTGAAATTATTATTATAAAACATAATAAATAGGGAATTAATAACTTGGTAATGGATTATCAAGTTCAAGGGAATCCAACATGCAAAGGAACTAGAAACATCACAAAATAAAAATAAAAAATAAAAACAGTAGAGAATGAAATTACTTCAAGACCAGCTTGGGTTAACATAAATTGAACAAAAAAAATTGCAAATTAAGCCCTCCAGGCACCAGCCCAAAAGTCGAACGAAAAATCCCAACCTGTACAAGAGCTAACTACGAGTAGCATTTCAACGCCTCATATATATAAATAACCATAACTTAAAAAGATTACTAGTTATCTTCATTTATACATAAATAATATATATGACAAGCACCCTACAAACTCGCAGATATACACCACTTAAGGCCAGCAGCGTATTATGCATAACAAAAGGTTGCTTTGGTCACTATTTCCTACCGATCAAAAAGACTTATCTTTTAATTAAAGCTCTCTATTCCATATCCAACTCCTCATTGAGTATATCCAGCTTAGGTGGCGGCACGTATGGCTCAAATAATGTCATAGTTGGATTTGGATCATACTGTAATATATTTGCGGCTCTTTCAAACTCCTCACGCAAAATTTTAATGGTGAATTTGTCGACTACTCTGCCAAGATCATGAGAGGTCTCGAAAGGGTCTTCTATGCATATTAAATGCCGGTCGTTTCCTATACGCCTTGTCCAATCTTTAGAATGCTTGCTAAAAATATTTGACAGAAACCAAAGAAGAGGAAAAATCAATAAAAATGTTCATTTAATGTCATTAAATGTATTCAATATATGTCATTTATGCTCAGTGACTTCTCTTAGAATTGTTTTAATTGATTAACAAAGTTAGCTACAATACATAACTCATCGTCTTTTATATATATGGAACCAAATCTCTCAACCTAACATTTATGATAAGAGATCCCACATACCAACAGGAGGATTTGCAAAAGCACCATAACAATTTATTGCCTTTGCAAATAAAACCCATGCTTTCATATTTTCATGTACACTATAACTGAACAGTTTTGAGTATTTTGTTAACCATTTAGACTGACAAAAAAGGTAATGTATTCTAATAATATTGATGTTTTTTACACTTATCTTCTGAGACATTTATCAAGCAAGTTGAACCACACTAAGCAGATTAAAAATGTTGGCTTAAACCTTAACTGAAGAATGTTTGATTAATCAATATGAAAGTTTAGCATTTCAGTCATTTTCTTTTAGCTTAGTTCAACTTTATGTAACACAATAGAAAAAATAATGACAATGTTTTAGGTTCATATGAACTTGATTGTTTACCTAATGAGGGTACCAGTACGGATGGAAATAACATCAGCAGTGTAGTCATGCTGGTACGCCCAATAATGGAAGAAGGCCCACAAAAGCCTAGAAATGGACTCTCTGTTTCTTGCACCAAACATATGCAATTTATTGACATCATCAAAGTAGGAACAATCTACGTTATCTGCTGTGACAACATATGTTGCCTCCATCGCCTAGAAAAGCCCACAATTACAAATTTCAGCCAAATATCAATAGAAAGGACCTCTCTGCGAGCACATGCATGCAAAAAATAGAGAGAGGGCGAGAGAGAGAGAACCTGAAGGCATGGGAGAATAGCGGGTCTACGGTTTTGCAAGAAGTGGATGCACATTATCACATAGCTGTTAACAGAAATTTACAATAATTAAGAACATTATCATTTATAGTGGGTGTTATAGTTATTTTGAACAAGGGGAAAACCCCAGGGCAAATATGTCATATGCCTTTTCCAATGCATTATTACATCGATCAATGGGAAAAAACCCAGGGAAAATATTTCATATGAGAAATATTGGTGTACATACACAACATCATTTTTTTGGTGTACATACAATAATTAAGAACATTATCATTTATAGTGGGTGTTATAGTTATTTTGAACAAGGGGAAAACCCCAGGGCAAATATGTCATATGCCTTTTCCAATGCATTATTACATCGATCAATGGGAAAAAACCCAGGGAAAATATTTCATATGAGAAATATTGGTGTACATACACAACATCATTTTTTTGGTATAACGTGCAAAAATTCCTAGTTTGTAGAATTCACTTACGCATAACTGGAGAGAGTTCCTTGATAAGTCTCATTTACATGACGTGACTTGGCCCAGTACTTGACAATGAAAGCCAATTGCCTTAACCTTGGGTCGATCATCGCATAATCTTTGAGGAGCTTGGTATTGACAACTGCCAAGAGGTTGTTAATGCATATGTCGCATGACAAACCCGTTTGTGGATCCATCATCTTGACTATTGGAACTCTAGCTCTTGTCAGGGCCTGGAAGAATCAAACCCCAAAAAATTAGCAAAGGAAAAGTTAGATTATATAAAAAATATCAAGGAACTTGTGCAAAAAAGGCCCTAATTTTAATTACTTTAGCACATCATTAGTCCTTACAAAAGAAGCAATCTTTTGAAATCCAAAGATATTGTGATATAAGTGCAACACCCAACTCCCACCTATCTTATTGTTTAATTTTTAATATGTTTGACTACTTTGTGATATAAGGTGTTGTGAAATAAAAATTTATTATTGATTATCGACAACTTGAGTTTCATTTCATTGCCATCTATCTATAAATTGTTTCCTGCCACTACAATGTGTGGGCATTTCAACAGTAAATATAATGTTCTCAGTTCTGCAACTGACACCCGTGAATTTCTCAATTTCAGATTATTTGCAAGTAAGCACAATGATAGTGTTGAGTGGAGAACAATCAACAACCAAATTTGATGAAGACAACAAGATCATGTAAACTTTAATCAAAAATGTTTTCAGGAGAGAATATCATGTAAACTTGAAACAAAATGTTTCTTTTGCTCGATTTGAGATCAATCTCTTCTCAGGAGAATGAAATAACTGACAACATAAACCTTCATCCTTAGGTCTCTTGTGCTAAGATAATGGTTCAGTGCTAGTTGTGAATATCTTTAAAAATGTTAGTTGTTAGGTGCATAAACAGAAGTGGATAGTTGTTAATTGCACAATCTATACTGCTTTTAAATATTTTGCAGGGGTCAAAAGTGGAACTATAATTTGCATCTAGTGTTTTGTATGGTCATGCACTTCACTTTTGAATAACATGATATTAATATTATAAAATATTATTATTTGCCAAATGAGAAGAAGACATAACAAAACTAGACAATTACAGTGTGTACAAGCAAGAAACTGAAAAAAATGCAATACAAGAAAAACATTTACCTGAACATTTTGAAGGTTACCAGCTTCTAAAATCTCAGCCAACTTCAACAGTATTTCAGCTTTTCCCAGCTCTCTCTCATTAATTGATAAACACACATCTATGTCACTATTCGAGACCCCAAAGGAGTTTGCACAAGATCCGTAGAGATGTAGCCTTGCATGTGGCCATTCTCTGCTTATCAAGTTGTTAAGTGAGTTTATGAGTTGCCTTTGTTTTGCTATCTCCTCTTCTGCTGGAACAAGGGATTCAAAAATAGCGAGAAATTTAGGGGCAAAAGAGTCAATGTCACGCCGGCACTGAATATTTCTTCTCTGGATACGAATTCTCTGGCTCGACACGTGGTGTCCTCTAGAGAAATCTGATCTGAAATCCTGTACAATTTGAGTAAAAAAATTACAAATAATTCAATAAGAGGCCCAAAAGTAAGTCAAGTACAAGAAGGTTTTCATCTCAACTAGAAATTCCAGGAGTATAAAAAAATGAAAGAAGTACACAATTAATGCGCGTCAGTTTTGAATCTCTAGCAGGAAAAGTTTTTCCATTTGTGTTCTTTAACATTCTTTTTTTTCTTTTGGCAAATAAACCCAATATATTAGCAAATAACACCCACCCCTTGTTATATTTGCATTTAGCACCAACCTTCTATTGAATCATTTGCAAGTTAAACCCAACCTGTAAATCAAGGTTAAGCAAAACAAAACCCAACTTATTGACCCTAGCTTTTCAAATAAACTGAATCATAGTGACACTACTGCAAAACTAGAACCCGATATTTTATATGTCATTTTTTATTTTAGTTAAATCGAGCTTTATAAGTGGACATTTTTAAGCTAGTGTCAAATTGTCACATATTTAACAAAACACACCTAAGCAATCAGACTAAATAGAGCAGGATAATAGTTCCAATGATCTAAAGAATGTTGGAAATCACAAACTTTAAAAACATGGCGTTTCATCAAAACAAACTGTAGAGGCATGGCTGTTATTTTCAAAATAAGATATAATATAGTGTATGTTTCTGAACAGGCTGAAATATGTAACAAACAGTCAATATAGAATATAATGCCTCTGATACATATGGTACAACCTCAACATTTTGAAAAAACGCCGAGAGTAGTAGTAACTAATTTATTTTACCTTATTTCGTGAGCTTTTCTTTATTTCTACCATGGAATTTTTGATGTCGCCATCTTCACTAACTACTAAAGATGCCACCAATTGTTCGCTCAAATCTTCTCCTCCTTCTACATCCTTGCAATTCTCACTACTTGAGGCCATAGAACTGATCTCACTACTATTTGAACTGAGAAAACCAAGTTCAATTTTTTTGCTAGCAATTTGAAACTTTTGCATGTTGACCGTCTCTTCTTCACTCAAAGAACAAACAGCTGAGTGAGGGTTATACTTGTCTTTTCTCCTTTCCTCTCTCTCCAATGGTGCCATTCCATTGCCATGGCTATCAAAACCTTGATGATGAACCGATGGTGGAAATTGGTTTGCCGAGCATGAATGGAGAGAAGAGGCATGGACAGGCCTTTGCTGTCTCCTTTCTTCCCACTCCCTCTGGAGTACCTTATCAAGAACCCCACTGGCATCATGTACAACCCTCTGATTTCTCTCCTCATCTCTCATGCTTCCATTATTTCCACTAGGGTGCCCATGATTTACTCCAAAATCATGCATCATAGTAGGAAAATCCAACCTTTGGTGATGAATCAATGGGGACCCAAATTGTTGACTGTTATTATGAAAAGTGTCATATGGGTTCTGATTTCTATTCTCCTCTCTTGGAACTCCGTTGATTCCAATTGGGTACCCTTGATTTGTACCCATATCACGCCCCGTGGTCGAAAGACCAAAACTCTGATTTAATGGTGGCATGAACTGTTGATTGTTTCTCTGGAAAGCATCATGTGCCATGTCACCGTTGATACCAATCGGGTACCCTTGATTTGCTCCCCAATTGCGACCGACAGTAGAATAATCAAATCCTTGCATTTGCTGGTAACTCTGCGGTCCTAAAAACTGCTTGTTATTGTTCGCATGGTTAAAGATCACATGGGGAAGAGAAGGGAACGGCACTGTAGGTGAACTGGAGAGGATGTGGGTAGGATCAACCGGAGGAGAGAGGTTAAATGGGAGGCTTGGGCCCACCGCTGCCACGGCGGGGTCCCCGTGGCGGGGATTTATTGGGTAGTGGTGGTTGGTTGGTTGAGTCGGGAGAAGAGAGGATTGAGGCGGCTTCTGAAGGAGTTGCAAGAGAAAAGCGCCACCATCTTGAGAAAAGCCAGGGCCGGAAGTTATTCGACCTGAGGTGAGCGGATCAGGCGGCGCTCCGCCGCCTTCAGCCATGGGATTAGTGCTGGTGGTTAAATCAGGAGAGATGACTCTTCGCTTTACAAGCGCGTGTGGGAAAAGAAAAGAGAAGAGGCAAAAATTAAAGGCTGCACTGGGAAAGGTTTAATGATATTTTGGAAGGAGATTTTTGCCTTTAATCCCCGGAATATTCCCTATTTTAGTTGTTGATAATTGAAATTTGTCTTTTTTTTTTTTTTAAAATTGGAAGTTGAAGGGGCTATTATTTACATAAACCAAAAAAAACTATTATAATTTTGAAATTGATAAAACTCCAATAAGCACTAAAAACTGAAAGTTATATTCAGTAATAGCTCTGTATAAATTACCAAGTTATATTCGGTAAGTAACACTATATAAAAATAGTAGTATCTATAAATGGAGATTTATATCAATAGTAAAAAGATCCGACAATTGACAATTTTTATGATTTTAATATTGTATATAGCAAAAAGCTATTATAATTTAGAATTGATGAACTCAAATAAGACTAAAAAATTGAAAGTTATATTCAGTATAGGCTGTATAGCTCTGTATAAACTATTAAATTATATTCGGTAAGTAGCTGTGTGTAAAAATAGTATTTTTGAGAGCGCGCAATAAAGAAGTGAAGAAAATAGAAGTATATCTATAAATTAATGGAGATTTTTATTAAGAGTAAACCTATGTGATGACAGTAGACATTTTTTTTTTATGATTCTACTGTTGTTATAAATTTCCCTAACAAAAACTATTGTTAGAAATTATGTTTAAGTTTGAATATGACGTGTTGTGATATGTCATCAATAGGGTTTGCATATGTGACCTAAATATATGTTTTACATATATCACCAAAAATGATAAACCTGTCTCTTCATATTAAGATCTACCTATTTTTAACACGCAACTTTATCAATCAATACAAGTTAAAAAAAATTATGAACAAATCGGAGTAGTGGTTTCCGTCTAGGGGTGTCAACGTGTACGGTAAGAGTCGGGTGGAAGTATTTTTATACTTGTATCTGTCACAAATTATTCTTATCCGTACTCTACTTTTACGCGTATCATATCCTTACCCGTTGTAGTTGTCGAATAACGAAACGGTAGCAGGTAAATAACGGTTAATACTTGTATAATAAATATTTTTATTATTTATTAAATAAAACACTAAAACACATTTATTTGTCACATATATAATCACATTACTAATATGAAAATTAATTCCAACTAAATTGTTTTTTTTTTTATCAAAACACAAATTCAAAAAAACAAATATATATGTTCTTTAATTAAAAAAAATCAGGCATGCAAATAAAAACAAGATGGTCAATTGTTCAAGTGCTTTAACAATGAATTATGTTTAATATAGTTGCATAAATGATCAATTGTTCAAGTTAGAAAATTTAATAAATTTTGTTTTTCAAGATCAAGAGTAGTTGCTAGTTGGACTGTTGGAGATATATAATATATATAAATTTTTTATATAATTACCCGATCGGGTAACGGATACGAAATAGGCTTTATCTGTACCCTTACCCGTTTTGATAACAGAAAAAAAAAATCTTTACCCGTACTCATACCCAATAAATTTATAAAAAAAAAAATCTTACTCATACCCGTCTTATTGAATACGGTACGAATCGGATAAACGAATAAAAATATGCCATTGACACCCCTATTCCCGTCTTAGCAAGCAGAAAGAAATGTTCATTTAAGTTTATCTGTATCTAAACATTGATTTTTTTTTTCAATTATTTATTTAAATTATTCAGTTTTGATGACATTGTCAAAACGTATTTCAAATGATTCGATTTTCAAGCACGTCATCGTTTATATGAATTTATCATGTATCTCAACTGAAATTAAATACTTAACAATGTAGTGAGATTGTAGATAGTGCGATAAAAAAATATAAAAAATAATTCTTGTTACAACTTTTTATATATAATAATAAGAGTGACGCTATGTTACTATCCATTGCGCATATTATGGTTTGTAATATAAACTAATATCTAATTTTTAAGATTCAACATTTGATCTGAATTGTTGAACATGATTTTCATATAAAAATATACTTATAAATCAAATTTTACATTTGTTTAGTTATCGTTTTATTTTTATTTTTGTAGGTAGATAAAAAATTACTTGATCCAGAGATTTTTAATCATTCAAAAGTAATGATTTTCTACCTAAATAAATTGCAAAATAAAAATGTAAAATTTAGTAAACAAGATTTTTTTTTTATACGATAACCATATTAAACGATTTAAATCAAATGTTTAGATTTTAAAAATAAATATATCAATCTATAGTACAAATTAATATACATTATGCATTGCACATAGCCATACTCTAATAATAATTAGAGAAATGTTCTGGTTTCCCGAGCCATCATATCCAAATGTGTCCCCCAAGTAGTTTAACAGAAAAAAAAACTTCCAATGTTGTTTAACTTTCATTTTCAACGCTAATATCCAAACTTTTAAAGCTATGTTTGTAATAATTTTAACTATTTTTGTTTTCAAGCCAAAAAAAGGAATATTATTTTCAACCATTTTTTTATTTTTTTCTCTAATCATTTTAATCTATTTTTCCAACGATCCGTGATGAATTTTACGAATCTAAAAATATGAACATTTTCTATTCGATTTTATCTTTCAAATAAGATCCACGAAGGAATACTTTTAAGTAATTTTAAAGTCGTTTGTTTTTTTTTCTAAAGTAAAACTAATGAGCACTTTAAATTTTCAAATTTTCAAATCTCAGTCTACAACCATTAAAATTTTCAATGCTTTGTACATTAGGTTTATATGTTTTGTACATGCAGTGTTATTATTGAGGTTTATACGCTTTGAAGTGTTATTGTTGAGATTTAAATTCTTTGTACATGAGGTCTATACGCTTTATTCTAGAGATTTGAAGTTTTATTAATGAGGTTTATACACTTGTACATGAGGTTTATGCGAAAAAAAAAGTTTTAAGTTGTTTGAAGTAAAACAAAAAAAACTGAAAGTCACAGAGTGGTAAAAAAACAAAGACGACACAAATATAACTCGAAAGTTATTCTTCATGGATCTGATTTAAAAGAGAAAATCAAGTAAAAAACATTCGCATTTTTAGATTCACAAAGTTCATCACGGATCGTCAGAAAAATTGACGAGAATGATCAGAGAAAAAAAAAGAAAAGGTGAGTGAAAGGAATCTTTCATCCTTTGGCTTAAAGACAAAAGAATAATTATTTCAATCCCCACACTCCAGTACCCGCATTATACCCCCATCTCTTAAACAGATTTTAACTTCCCATAAACTAACTTAACTAGCTAATTTAATTAAATTTATTCAAAACACTAGTATAAATACTTGGAAGATAATAAATTAATGCTTGCAAATTAAGATATTAATACTTGCATGTATAACTATATGGAGAGACCACTCAAACTACATGGGGGAGAAGAATCATACACGTTTTTAGAGGTGGATTTTTTTTTTTCAATATCTTCCACATTTCTCACGTTCTATGAGGAATTTTGCGAATCTAAAACCACGAATGTATTCTACGCAATTTTATATTTCAAATGAGATCCATGATGACGTACTTTCGGATTCATCGTCACACAAGTATTTATACCGCATCGTACAAGTATTTATACCTATACTTGTAAGTATTTATCCCTAATCGTGGACCCCGCATCTCCGCATCACATTTCCCTAATCATCCCTGCGTCAACTTTTCTCTAACAAAAATAGTTGACCACATAGGTATAAATACTTCAGTCCATAGATATAAATACTTGTAATACTTGATATTAATACTTTTAAATGTCAGCAGTGTCATATGTGAAAAATACTATGTATAAATACTTAAATGACGAGGTATAAATACTTGTGTGATGACGAGCTCGAAAGTATGTCATCATGGATCTCATTTGAAAGATAAAATTGTGTAGAAGACGTTCGTGATTTTAGATTCACAAAATTCCTTATAGATCATGAGAAATGTGGACGATATTGAACAAATAAAATTGGGGGTATAATGGAGGGATGAGAGTGCGGGTACTCATATCACCTCCCAAGACAAAAATAGTTAGGAGTTAAACCATCTAAATTTAGAATTTAAATAATTTTAGATAGAGGTTTGAGTGTTTGCGAGTAACATTTTAAAACGTTATAAACAGAGCTTTAAATGTTAAGATATTAGCGCTGAAAATGAAAGTTAGATAACATTGAAAAAAAATTCTGTTAAATTACTTTGAGGACACATTTGAATTTTGTTTGAGGTACAATTATCAGGCTCCTAATAATTATCTCCCTAACTTTATTTAACTGCTAAATACGATAACATGATACATGATTCGTTGAGGCTTTGAGGAAAGGAATATTATGGGGCATTTGTTCCGTTATTTTTTAAGGCAACTCCCTGCCATCTCAATGCCAATTTTTACATTACCGATTTTATCAAAAATGATAAGAGAATTGATACGGTTGTGTGATCACTTTGTTATTACAATTTCATAATTCATGATCATATATGGTAAGAGTAGATTTTTTTTTTTTCCTATTTCGCTTGACGGGAATCACTCATTTTTTAAATAATTATCTTTTTGAAAATAAAACGTATTATTGATTTTTTTTTTTTAAATTCCCATAGCCACTGTAATCTATAATAAATATAAAACTTTAATCACATATTCTCTAAAATTCTGGAAGCGATAGCTATTCAAAATCAAACATAATAATAACACATTATCATAAATAATATTTCTTGATATTATATTTTATAAATTCCAAATATTTCATAAAATTATCTATAGCGCGAATCAAATACTACCTAATATTTCTCTAGTCCTCACTCTCACATACTCTACATGTATTCTTGGTCACCTGTACAAAGAAATGAACAAATGGGTATTTATTTCGGTACAAACGAATCATTTTTCTTAAAACGAGACAAGCGTGCATTTTAAAGAGTCCAAAGTTCAAAGCACCTGTTGAAGACTATTAACCACTATTTTAATTGAAATTGTGCCAAATTGTGTAATTTGATATAAGTGCGCATTTTAGTTCATACCCGTACATTTTGAAGAGAATTTGAATAATAAATTTTAGAACTTCAAAAACGATCACAATTCACAACATAGAAGCATTAATTTAGATTCAAATGAGCGTACAATACATTCAATATAATTAAGGGCAATGGGGCCCATTTATGTATTGGTACTGTTTGAATTACCAATTGAGCGCAACGGCTCAACAGTTCTCGCCTATTATTCTACCCATCCATTTTCGATCCGTTTTAACGCTCATTAAAACCTGCTGCACGATGGAACACAGCAGAGGAAAACCCAGCAATTAGATCCTGATCGGGATTCGGCCGGAAAAGAGACGCCAAAATAAATAATAACCCCCTTATTTTCGATTATATAGTATATTAATATTAATTGGCTGTCAAAAAAGACCGACTGAAACGGGTATTGCTGCACAGAGAAAAGCCTCTAAACCAGTCAGGTACAGAGCCCCTGATACTGATCCAGCCCACTGTTGGAATCATGGTACTGTTGTTTTTCGGATGGCTCTTAGGTTCAGGATGGATTATATCATGTTCAACAGGGGGGAGCTGGTGGTGTATAGGTCTTCAAGGAGACAATTGTGTATTTGTGTTGTCCGGCTGTCCCATTCAGTCTTAGGCAGAGGCACTTAAAGAGAATTTAGATCCAGTGCAATACCTGACTGAGTACAATTAGATCCGAGCCGCCAATTTTAAGTTCTCAAAACAGATTCCCTATATGTACAGAGGCACCGAATTCCAATCGCTCGGCTAGGAACTCATTTGAGCTAATTGTACTCAGTCATGTACTTGGGAGGATACACGTTCACTTAAATAGGCATGCCTATATTCAATTCAATCTGGTATTTTGGAATGCACCTTCTTCACTAATAGATTCAGATTGGCGCGCCTTTTCAGTGATTTTTTTTATATCTGGTATCTACTGAAACAGCACCCTGCCTTTTCGTGTGCACATGTAAGTCGTCACCAAGATGAAATGGTTGATTACTTGGCAAAAAAAGGGTACAATGCAGGTACGGGATTATGTGGGTTTTACTCATCATATATTTAATGTTTAAGCAATCTTTATTCAGTTTTAAGGAGTTGGAGCTTTTCCAATTTTACTTCTGAATGTAACTGGTATCAGTTTCTAATACAAGGCCTACGGGCGTTTATGCGACAAAAAAAAAAAAAATCTATAGTAATGCATCCGAAATGGGCATAATGCTAAAGCGCTGATCCTCTTTTGTTCTAACCCAAATTAGTGAAGATAATTTTATCGTTTGGTGAAGCGGAATAAATAAGCTAGATGCGTCTGAATAAAAGTTCCTAGAGTGTTTTCGATTGTTGCAATTTTATTTTTCTAAAAAATAGTTAAAATTTTATTTTAAAAAAAAAAGCAGAGAAATGTCTTCTTATTTATCATTTTAGTTTGTTTTGGAAGTCAAAGTGAAAAAAAGGTCGAAGGGTTCTAAAAACACAAAAGAATGGACATTTGACATATCATCTTCAACTCATTCGGTGACAATATTTTAATTGAACTGTTTTAATTCAACATAAATTTGATAACAATGAAAAAGCTAGCGAGAAGTAATCGTACAAGAGTAATTAGTGTAATGTCTGTCCTTTTGGCTTGAAGAGTAAACTAACATTTTAGATTTCTAAAACGTTCTATACACAAATATCAATATTTTATGTGTCACACTAAGAGATCTGAATCAAAATTTAAAGAATAACACAGTAATGGCAAAACAGTGCTGACATGAGGTGTCCTCTTGAGGGAGCAATGGACAGTAAAATCCATGGATCAAGAGCCCAGGTCGACATCAAACCCGGCACCAGTCCAACCCGACCCGCCATTCCCTCTCCCCTTAGACAAAATTAGACTGCCTCTCCCTCCTCTACCCGAATTCTGAGGCCTTCGCTTCTCTTTTGCTTCAGAGGTAGCAGGTTTCTGGCTTTGTGCTTCTACTTTATTACTGGCAGTAATTGTAGGATTTTGAGGGGTTGTAGTAGAAACATTTGCTGAATTAGGCTCCTGGGTACTGACTGGAGCTGGTACACTTGTTTGGTTCTGAGCATTTGTTTTTGGATCCTGGAAAGGGCCAAGAAAAGTATATGTCAAAGAGAAAAAGAAAAAGAAAAAAAAAAACTGGTTCACCAATATAGTACAAGACTAAGGCCACCTAAATGGGTTAATGGGTTGGATTCAGCTTAGATTTGTTCGTTCACTAGATGTACTGGACTAGTCAGATCACAGGAACGGCCCATTTATAACTTCTTGATATAGTTACAAATGATCCCCATAATTTCATTAGAAATACACGCTAGAAAATAAATAGAACTGAACCGTCGATTTAACAGTAAACATTAGTGTCAACTCAATCCGCAAGTTACTGAATCTGGTCAAAACAATCCTTTACCGGATTGATCACTGCTCTTTGGCTAAAAAAGGAACAAAATCAGACTGAAACAGTGCAGATGGTTAAAATTCGATATAACTACACTAACTAGTGTCGCATCAGTCGAGATCCTGCTAGGATTGAGAGCCTCAAGCCGCTTTTTTAGCTCTTCTAATCTTGAAAACTGAGATGCTGCACTTTCTTGCACCTAAGATATTTTTTAAAATTATTAATAAAAATTAGGTCGAATGACTATTCTATTTGTAGCAACCGGCAACTACCAGTACTAGTCCTGGCCTGATTTGGTATAGAGATCTAATGTTAAATTTTTAGTATTTTCAAAAATCTGAGACTAGCATCAAGTTGCATGCATGTAAATATTTAACAAAGTAAAAGAGGAGTAAATTACAAAAATGGTCGTCCAGTTTTGGTAGCTAGGTTTTTAAAAGTAGCCACATTGGCCCTTCAATGCAATGCATACCATTTTTGCTAGTACCATTCTTTTCCAGTCAGTTTTACAATTTTGGTTCTGTGATTGTTTT
This sequence comes from Carex rostrata, assembly GCF_964058835.1. Taxonomy (NCBI): domain Eukaryota; kingdom Viridiplantae; phylum Streptophyta; class Magnoliopsida; order Poales; family Cyperaceae; genus Carex; species Carex rostrata. The sequence continues at coordinate 1,605,878 of NC_135948.1, read as the reverse complement.
TCAAGTAACAAAAAAAAAAGGTTAAATATCCCAGGCAAGGTTCTCATGGCGAAAACAACTTTTGACTAAAGATACACCACTGAACTGATTTCATCCATGTGAGGTTTCTGTTTACTTATCTGATTTATAATTGATGGTTTGGACCAAAGTGTTACAAACTCAAAAGTGCAAGTACCAAAATGGGGATCAAACAATTTCATGATGATTCTCTAAGGACAATCAGTGTAATTAACTTGAGTTTAAAAAATCAATAATTACCAGACTATTGAGATCATCACAAAGCTTCTGTTTTGCAGCCTCTTCTTCTTTCAAAGCTTGTTGAGCTGCTTCCCATGCCTAAAATCCAAAAGGAATAAGAGGTAAAGCATATCAGCCGACTTGTTGAGAATTTACATCAAATTCTCAAGTTTGATTTTTGATTTTTGAGGTATAAGAGGTAAAGCAACAAATTCCTTTTCGAATTTACATAAGCTCCGGACTAGTTGATTTGAAATCAATCAACAATTAGCCTAATACTGTACTAAGAATTTACATCAAAAATCAACAAATCCAAAAGGAATAAGAGGTAAAGCAAATAAAAAATCAACAAATTAGCCTAATACTGTACTAAGATTTTTTTTTTTTTCCTGTTTAGTACAAGTGCACAAAAACCTCAAATCTCAAGAATCAGACTCAATGTTCATCTTGAGTTTGTAAGAGATTGTGTAAATAAATTTGATAAGAGTTATTATGAAGAAATGAAGGCAATTATTTGCTTGACTTGACTCAGTTTAAATTTAGCAACTTGACTCGGTTTAATATTTTTTGCTTGACTTGACTCAGTTTAAAATTTAGCAACTTTCTGGCAATCGGAAAAATGGTGGGCGTTATTCCAAATTATTTCTTAAGGAGAATAAGTAATGTTGCATATTGTTGGGCATTGACGAAATTAACCTTCTTTGCTTGTTCCTCTTTAAGCTTAGCTACTCGTATTCTCTCAGTTGCTATCTCTATCTTCTTTCGCAAGTACTCCAGAGCTTAACAGCAATAAGAAAAAAAAATGAAATTGGAATACCAAGGAAGAAATAGTAATTAATTGATCTGCCAATTGTAAAAGCAACTGACCTGCTTTCTTGGGACCAGCTGTCAGTTTCATCTCAAGATTCAAGCCCTCTAGCTCACGCTCTACATCTCTAATTTTGGAGTAGTTCTCCTGTATATATCTGAAATATTACTCAATTTTAGTATCCGTTCAAGTAATATGTACCAATTATCATGCTACATTGCACAAATTAAAGAGAAATGAAACAGATCTGACAGAGAGAAGGAGTTAAGAGTGCGTACTTCTTAAGCTGAAGTTGCTCTGCCGCAATGACCTGAAACAGCGTTTTAACGTGTAATTATGAGAAAATTGAAGGGATTTTAACGAAAATTGCATAGCGAGCGAGCGAGAGAGAGAGAGAGGCACCTTCTCGGTGTAGGCGATAACGGGGGATTCGCGGGCTAGGCCGTCCGGGCCAATCTCCGTTAGAGCAGGGTGTCCTGACGCCATTGCTGATCGCCCCCAAGCTCGGTCGCTTGGTCGTTCTCTCTCTCTCTCTCTCTCTCTCTCTCTCTCTCGCTCTCTGGCAAAGGGAGAAAGGAAGAAAGTCCTCTCTCTCAAACCCAGAATTTTTGAAACTTTTGCAAATAGCACCAGCTATTGCTAACAAATCTGTTCTTTAAAAATTACAAGTTCGATTATATTTTTGAGTAGAATAGGGTGTCAATTCAACTCTAAAATCTATTAGATTGATTTCAAATAATGAATCTAAACTGTTAAAATTCTTCTATTGCATAAGTAATGCGTCTATATGTGAAAATTTTAAAATTTTAAATTAATTTTATATAAAATCAAGTGGTCAAAAGACATTAAAAAACTGAATATATTAAAATTAATTTATAAACCTTCTAATTTTAACCACTTAACTTTATAATAAATTAATTCGAAAATTTAAAATTTTTACATATAAACACATCATTTGTAAAGTAGAAAGATTTTAACAATTTAGATTCATCGTTCAAAACCAATATCTTTTATTAAACTAAACAATAATAAAAAATTCAGCAAAGTGATGATTTTCAAAATTCTGAAAAATAACAAAAAATTTCCAAATAATATAAAATCTGGTCTCTAAGCCCATTTTAATATGAAGAATACGTTGGAAGGTTCAAATCGACTATTTAAACTTTGAAAATGAAAATATGAGGGGAGGGTGCACGTTAGAAACACAAAAGAGAGGGTGATTTTAACCCTCCTCTACAAATATATATATATATATATATATATATATATATATATATATATATATATATATGAAAATGTCTGTTGTAACATGTAAGTCTAGAGACATAGGATAACCAATTTGAGATTTATGAGATATAAGATGGCTGATAATTATTAACTTTATAAGGGCTTATGAGTAAAGAGGCCACGTGCTAATTGCTAAATAGCCTAACTTGCTACAACTACAAGTGACAAGAAAAAAAAAAAAAAGAGCTTTGACCTGAGATTAACTTAGATCGCAGCCAATAGTCTCATAAATTAGATAGATATAGAAGGCGATTAAAAAATAAGAGGGATAACTGCATTCTCTATCACGTCCTTATATTTCAGATGAGTTAGTTTCTCTATATATAAATATTTACATATCTGATAATAAAATTAATTTTACAGCTTATGTTTTAGAAACAAAAAATTTAAAAATTATACTTGTACTTCAACAAAATATTTAACTTGAATCTTTTTATGATTATTTTGAAAAGGAAAGGTGATAACGTACAAACTCTTGTGAATTCATGATATGAATAAGTTTCATGCTAAATATAAATTCTTTCTGATTATTAGTTCGGTCATGTCACATCATGTGTATCGATCACATGACGTAATATGTGTGTCATGTAATATGATCATGCGCTTGACATGGCTGTTTTTTACCATTTTAGTAATGTCGCATCACATAAATTAACCTGATCACGTCACATCATGTCGGTGACTAATTTTTTCAACATTGTTTTTTAATTATAATTTCTTATTTTTTTGTACATCTTGTTATTTTTTTTTAACTAACTTAAAATTTAAAAATAATAATTAAATACAATCAGTCATGTCACGTATGATCACAGTGTCATTTTTGTGTCGTACCAGGCAGTCAAGTTCGTCTACATAGAGGTACATATATTCGCCTTTTCCCACCAGGTCTGAGATCAATGCATATTTTCCTTCGTCTACTTGTTTTTTTACATGACCCACACCTCTATCATCCTGGCTTATCCTATGATCGTGACCATTGGTGACGTGATTATTTGTGTGACATAACTATCATCCACTATTTTAGTCACGTCACATTATGTTCAAATAAATTTTAATTATGTGCCGTGATGTAAAGTGACCAAATCATGACGTGTGAATCACATCATGTTTTTCTTTTATTACATATGATATAGAAATTGGTTTCAAGAAAAAAATTCTCTGTAAATAAATTTAAAATATATTAACCTGGGTTTCGGATAAAAGTTTCAACATTTTAGGGAGATTAAAATATTAAATAAGGGGGATTACTTGAGAATTATTTATTTCAATAATTTTAACCTTACTTTTAAATCAATTCAAATAAACTTAAAAATCTAAAAATTAATTAATTATAGTTATATTGTTAAAGATATGGATTTGAATGGAGCAAGAATAACTCTAATTCAAAAATAACATTGTTTTTTTAAACTATTCGGTGTTTGCATAAAGAGCTATCTATTATTCTTTATTTATTATTCTTTATTTGTTTTTTATAAGTTAATTCACTATTCTACTAATTCAATCAAAAGTTGAGTTAGCAACTATTTTTCATTCTTGAATTAGTCACTATTCTCACTAATTTACTCTTCCATCCAAACCCACCCATTTTAGATAATCTACCGAGGATATTGTTTGATGATTTATCATGAACTCTCAAATTTAAACCTTCAAAAAATTTAAATTATTTGATAAACAATAAAGAGTGAGTCTATGGTACTATGCATATTACGATTTGGCACCGTGCTACGGCTCTATATTCGAGTTTTCAAATCCTAACGGTTGATCCAAACTGTTTATCTTGTTCTCCATATTAATATGTGTTTGGAGACCAAATTTTACATTTTTTGAAATTTTTTTACTATTTTTTTAGATTTATTGAAAATCACTGTTTTTGGATGGTCCAGAATTTTCAGATCAAGTGATTTTCTAAATATCTAAAAAAATAGTAAAAAAATTTCAAAAAATGTAAAATTTGGTCTCCAAACACATATTAATATGGAGAACAAGATGAACAGTTTGGATCAACCGTTAGGATTTGAAAACTCGAATATAGAGCCGTAGCACGGTGCCAAATCGTAATATGCATAGTACCATAGACTCACTCAACAATAAAACATACAAAATCTCATTATTTTTATAAGTGATATATGCACCGCATAATGACGTCTATAATATCAAACTTCAATCTTATTTGTTTAACAATTATTATCTTAATTTCTTAAGATAATAATTGTCAAGTGATATAGAATGCTCAATTCATAAATCACCAACATACCCATTCAACTAATTCTTCATCCGTATAAGCATCACATGTTTGGTTCACCGCTCAAATTTTTCATTATTCGGGCGTGCTCCAATTGAAGGTACGCCAGACTGTATTTGACCGACGGTTCTTCCCTGCTCCAGAAAGAGAGAATTGAAGAGGTAGCGAAGGGTACGTGGTACTGTGCAGAGAAGACTGCTGTGCTTTGTTTTGGTCAAATCTGTACCCCCGATTTGGGGTGTAAAAAACTCTGTGCGGAGGATTGACTACCTCCGTCGCCCGTTCCTTCCGTTCCCTTTAATGAGGAGTTTCCCTCTGCGTTTTGAAGCACGCCCTTAATAAATTGAACTTTTTTTGTTTCCTCTTGCTTGATCTTTTTGTATTTTTATTTTTAGTCTAATTGTGATCCCTGGTCCCACTTTTCAACTCCTTTGTTGCATAGACTACATTGTTCAATGCAAGTGATTGTAGATGTACACGTCATTACCAACTTAAAACAACTTCACTAAAGGGAATAGCACAACATTTCAGATCCATTCAGGCACCTGACCTGGTAGAATGAGATCTATATAGTTTATTTTGAAGTGACATGAATCTTAAAGACCTCCCTTGCATCTAAGGCAGACCCTTTTTAAAATTGCTCGGCTGGAATTTCCTCAAGTACGTGTGTTACCTGAGGGGATACTCACTCATAGCACAGGGGCACTTTTCTCCACTGGATCAAATTGCGAGTATTAAGAGAAAAGTTTCAGGTCATGCAGCTTAGGAATAAGATTTATGTGACCTTGTCTGTTTCTTATGCAAATTTTCACGATCATTGGAACCGAAGCTATCAGTAGAAAAATCAAATGAAACCAACGACTATTTTACTATTGTTAATTCTGTCGGTTTTTTCGTAATTGAATAAAATACTGAGCTATTGTAATTGTAACAAGTTAGACACTATTACCTCTCATGAGTCATGAACATTTCTTTGTTGCCAGAGTTGTATTAGCTAACAAGCTTGAAGCTTCCATGTTTCATTTTCAGTGCAATGGAAAGTATGTGACGAGACATTGAAATCGGTTACTCCTTGTATGGCCTGGACATTAGGTCTCAATACCAAATAATTACCAGAACTGGTGCGACTAGTTCATTACCAAACTGAAACTGGGACCTTCTTTTCTAGATGTTATTTCTTTTCTTACTGGCACCAAGCATGGTATATCCGTATCCGTATATGCTGGTTTTAGAGAAAACTCTTGTAGTTAATAATTATTATTTCAATTAGAAGGAATCATTTGCAATTTCTTTAAGCATTATTAATATTATGCGGCAGTTCCTTTATACCATAGCTTAAATTTAACATCAATAATGAAATCAGTCTGTTGATATATAAAATTGGAGATCATTTGTAAGAACCCTATGTTACAAAGTCATTTTCATTGCAAAAATACCCAACTTAAAGAGGAAATTACAAGAAAGTAACTGTCTGCTGCATCCCTAGTACATGAAATTCAGAAATTATAATATTATGGAAGTGGTAGAGGCTGAAAAAACAAAACAGCTCAGAATAACATAAAACTGGCACTTGATTATTTTTACCAATTCCTGCATAATATAGAGCAAGGAAAGTAGAGTCCCGTCTAGTCTACAGTACTTGCCGACCTCTGAAAACTGTCAAATTTACAATCTTTCCCTTTCCTGATAACTCCGGCAGCTTCCAATTCTAATCTGAGGCTATATGCCAGTGCCAGCACATCAGAAAGTCCTTGGGGGCAATACAAAGAGCATGTTATATTTTCTTTTAAAAACCTTCATCACACTGTATTTTCTAGGCAGGGCAGTGAACTCATAGTCAAAGACTTGGCTTTTATGAAGAAGTATCCAAACTAGGATACTTGTTTTTTATTCATCCAAAGGAACAAAATTTAACTTATTAGTAAATAAAAACGATTACAACATATTACAACTGATACTCTCTATTACAATAGGCACATTGTAATGCTCTCTTCCTCATATACCACCAGAAAATTTACGGGTCAAAAAGGGAAAGTTCCTAATATACAGAAAGTTAAAAACATATCCTAGTACAAATTAAATATATATATATATATCAACCAAAAGGAACAGAGACTTTGAACTGTTGCTCACTGTTTGCTCAAGTAATGACAGTTGGCTTCTGCCTTCCAGTGAATTCCTCCAGCTTAGAGATCGACAAAGCCAAATCTATTCCAAACAACAAACGAATACCTTGTAAGACCAATGAATTCAGACATGTGAAACAACATGCGATATTCAATATTATCACGGTTAGCAACCAAATATTAAATGTAATGTTTTACCTATCAATGGCTTCAGCGCTACTTGTGCATCAAGATTGTGCTTGGAGACATCAGGTTCGAATTGTTCGATATACAATCTTATTGTTGCACCAGCTGATCCAGTTCCCTGATATAATATTTCAAAGATATATAGTCAAACAAAAGATATTTTCTAATTTCTTAAATATGTGCAATAGAAATCTAGTATTAAGAAAATCATTCAAGTACTTACCGAGAGCCTAAATATTATCCTTGAGCCGTCCGTGAAAACAAAACGAAGCCCTTGCTTTGTTACAACACTGCCATCGACCTATATTAATTAATTATTAAAAAAAGATTAGAGATTAATTTGTTATGCTGTCATTTTACAAAATAATACCCTAAATGTCGGAACTCAGCTTGTGGCTAAAATTGTAAATGCAGAAAGCTTAGGAAAATAAATTTGGGGGGGGGGGGGAGGGGGGGTTACAGGATCTGTGTAGGCAAAATCATCTGCAAATTGAAGTGTGTAGGGTCCTGCAACATAATATATGAAATATTAGCAAGTAATTCGAATTATAAGACTAAACAATTATTTTTTTCTGAAAAGGAAAATGAACAAACCGTATGTATCTCCAGGTTTGCTCCCGGAAATTATGTCACGAAGGTACTGAACCATTTGATTCGCCCTATCAGACTCACACTCCTACAAGCAGAAACGAATTAGAACTATCCTAGACAGAAACAATTTGAAGTTACTTATTTTGGACAGAAAATGCCATACTTCATAGTCGTATCTTGAGAAGAAATTACGACCAAAGGTAGACCAGTGCTCCAGGGCAACATCTGCAACAGAAACCAGCTTCTCTCCCACCTTACGGTTTTTATTTTTTTCTGCAAGTATTGAAAGCCATGCCAATACAGCCCTGTAAAAGGATTAAGTCTCAGCACTTCAAGAAATGTCAAAACAATTTCTTACCACAATCTATTGCACTGGTAAAGTAAAACGCTGTTGTAAAAAGAGTTGGAAGTTCTGAATAGCAAAGGAAACAAAAATGGGAGAAATTAACCAAATTTCTAAATTTTTTTTTAATGGAAGTTCTCACCAGATTCCATCCTTTTCACGGATATGATCTGAACCTGTGCCGAAACTCTCCTCTCCACAGATGGACAGCTTACCATCATCCATTAGATTCCCGAAAAACTTCCAGCCAGTTGGCACCTGCAATTAAATGTAAAAGATCACATAAATTCCCATTGTGTTCCCTCAGTTGAGATTATAGCACTGCCATTTTATACATACCTCAAAGAAAGGAAGCTTCAGTTTTGAGGCTACTCGGTCAAGGGCCCCACTTGTCGGCATTGACCTAGCAAGTCCCTGGAACATGATTTTTATTCAATGATTTAGAGTGCATGATCATGGAGGATTTATAAACAAAGGGTCATGAAATGAAATTACCTTGGGACCAGAATTGAAATAGGGAATTGCGGCCTGCGCATTGGCTGCAATCATTGCAACAGAGTCCGAAGGAGTAATGAAGAAGCCTTTTCCAAGAATCATGTTTCGGTCTCCGTCACCTACATGTTTGGAATCCTTGGTTAAAACTGAAATGAACAAAAATTGCATGGAACTCTAGTAGTGTCCCCATATTGCGAGAGAAAGGGGTGGTTTTAACTCTAATATAACACTCCAATAGTCCAATTGAAGGTCTTTGCAGCACACTACCAGTGTCTCCATATGGCAAGAGAAGAGAATAATTGCAACCCTAATACTACACTCCAATTGAATGTCTTTGCAGCACTTTAGTATTGTTCCCATATTGCGAGAGAAGAGAATGATTGTAACCCCTAATACAACACTCCAATTAAAAGTGTTTGCAACACTCTATTAGTATCTCCATATGTCAAGGGAACAGTGACAGCAATATATAAAATAATGCAATAGATAAAATGAAATCTTGAATAAAATCCAGACAATTTAAAGACACAAAATGCATACCATCACTAGCTGCTCCAAGGTCTGGAGCATTGCTCCCATACATTGTCGTTACGAGCTCTTTTGCATACCTGCCCATAATTTTATAAAAATTTCACATTTTCATTGTAACGAAATTTTACAATTTAGAAGACATTTTTTTCTTACGTTAGATTCGGGTCAGGGTGACCGTGACCAAAATCTTCCAATGGCACCCCATTCATAATGCAACTCTGACACAAAAAAGCAAAAAATAAATAAAAAGAACAGGCTTAATTGGTAATATAAGAAAATGGCTATTATATTGAATAATGACATTAGAGATATAGATCATAACAAACCGGACTAGCTCCAAGCCGATCCACAAAAATGGGCTTTGCATATGCACCAGTTACAGCATGCATAGCGTCAAATATGAACCTGCAATTACCCAAAATGTTTCAAAAATGACAGCGTTAACTTACAAACGACTTAATTTTTGCGGCTAGTTGGCTTGCAGTTCTTTGAAAATGATACCAAATGTTTGTGTTTCATTTGTAAATGACACCTGACTTCTCTAAGATTTGCAATATCCAGCACCCAGATATTTGCAACTAGCACCCAACTATTAGTGGTAAATGACACCGGACTTCTCTAAGATTTGCAATATCCAGCACCCAGATATTCGCAACTAGCACCCAACTATTAGTTCAATAGGATGGCATAGGTTGTAGGTCAGTGATATGGATCCTTTTGCCATTTCTTAACTAAGTTCCACAAACCAATAATTTTAACTCAGTTAAACCAAGTTAAAGTGCAAATGAAAATTTGTAAATTACTATGGTTGCACTAAATGGCATAGTTATAGTCATTTTTTTTCTTTTGGCTCAACTCTCTTTTGCACTTACAGGCTGGGGTGGATATACAGTATAAGAATGGGGGTCAATTGACCCGCATTTTTTTCAAAAAAATTTTATTTGCAACTTATTTTCTATATAATTTATAGTAAAATGTTACAATTAGTGTAAAATGACTCTCATTCACAGCAAGAATAATTTTATATGATAGACCCTCATTCACGTTTGACCCCGTAACTTGAAAGTATGGCTCCGCCCCTGCTTATAGGGGTGGATCTCAGCATTAGTTTCTCACTTTTTGGACTTGATAATTCATTATGTGTACCTGAAATCAGGTCGAGAGAGAAGGTCCTTGACAAGTTGAAAATCAAACACTGCCTGCAATAGATAAAGATATGTCGATGAAAATTCAAAAACGCAGTATAATCAGAAAATATGTAATGAAAAAGAAGTTGAAAAGGATACCTCCATTAGTTCGAGATAGTCAGAAACAGGGTCAACCACTTCAACGGAAAAACTGCCATAGCTTTTCACGCCTAGAGATGACAGATCAACATCTGGTATATCTGCCATCTTGATTTCCGAGATCTGTATATGCAAATCAAGATTTTAATGTCCTGATTTACGTGAGCATAACCTGTATCTTGTCCAATGAAATAGGATAGAGGACAAACCGAGAGGGTATTTCCATAAATTTGGTCGGTAATGGACTCAGGTGCAGGTTGGCCGCTGTTGTAATTGAACTGTATGCACACAAAAACGACAACAAAATATCTGAAGATAGATGATAAATAATTATAGGAAAGCAAATGAATGGATAGATGAAACTTCACCTTAATACCCCAGTCATAATCAGGACCACCAGGGTTATGGCTTGCACTCATTATAAAGCCACCATTAGCCTACCAGATTTGAAAACATAAAAAGCAATGACAGTGATGAGAATAGTACCAAACTACCAAATATACCCTTCAATACCCCTTGTAAAATCTCAATATCACATATAGTTAAAAAAGGTACCCTTCCTTATTGACATCTGGAGAGATGATAAATGCATGAAAGGTAATTAGGTACTTGTGAAAAAAATAGGGAAGATAAAGCGGGTGTAATATATTGTCAAGTGAGAAGTTTTTTGTGTTATGCGGTTAGACATGGTATTATCATGTTATATATGGGCATATATAGTATTCACAATAGATAAGTAAAATAAAGGTAAAGAAGAACCTTTCTTTTGCGGATAACTGCAGAAACAGCAGGAGTCGACATTATTCCGTCCCTGAAAGAAATACATTGAACACTCGTAAGTGTTGTCTTCCACTAAAAGATGGATGTTTTGCACAAGTACCCTCCAAAAAGCCCAATTAAACACGAAAATATTTAAACATGCATGAGTGATATTGTGGTACCAAAACAAACTGATCTTATCATATTTGAGTAAACTCAGGTTAATTTACATTACTCACCTGCCCACAAGGACCTTGCCCACTCCATTCCCAGCAGCAATTTTTATTATAATCTGCCAAGATGACAAAATTAATAATAAAAAAAATGCAATTAATCTTTTATAAATTAAGAAATTGATCACCAATGAATTAATTAGTTAAAACATACCTGTGCTGCCTCTTTGTTAAAATAGCGACCATCGCCGCCCAACACAAGCAATCCTCCTTTGTAATCTTCGGGGGGTAAGGAGTCGAATAAAGCCTATATTAACCATAAAAAAAAAAACAATTTTATTCCAAGATCAACCAATAAAACATATAGCATATAATTGTTTATTGTGGATTTGCCTATTTCATATGCCCAATAAAGAAATATCACCTCACTCCTCAAATGTTTTATTAAGTTGTTACTGTGATGAATTACACGTTCAAAGGCAAGAATTTTTAAAATGTACCATAATTATGTATTTCGCAAGTTCTCTATCTTATCAAATAGAATGTTTGAAATTATTTAAAACAAAATCAGAGGGGGTTTATATGGAAATTATGACTTTCGGTGGGCCACTTTTAATAATATTCAGATTCCTAAGAAAGAATATAATATTAAACGTATGAAGCAGCAGAGTACCTGAATCCAATTGGCTAGGTAGTTTTCCTGCTGGAAAACTTTAACCTGGTAAAACCAAGAAAATAATGTAAATCAACAAAAAATCCCAACGAATTGCCTAATAACTAAAACCAATAACACAAAAAAAAAATTCAAAGATCAGATTTTACTATAACCTTTTTTCTAAGTCCGCTTGTTCCTGTCTTCTGCCCCTCAAACGGCTTAGTTGGAATTGAAGTTATCTGCCCACCACATACAAATTTAGCATGAAAATAATGTAAATCAGACGCACTAACAAAGAATCGGAGAGAGAGACCTTCAGAGCTTGAGCGGCGGATGAAGAAGCTCTGACAATCAACCTCTGGAGGGGAGCTCGGCGAGAGAGGAAGAGGTGGTCACGTGCTAGAAGAGGAGAGCGCGATGAGATCACGTGCGGAGGTGAAGATGTGAGGAGGGAATTCAGCCTCAATGCCACGGACGCCATTGGAGAGTGAGAAAGAGAGAGGTCGCGGGTTTTTAGAGGGAGAGGGTGCTAATTTTGTAATAGTCTTGTGATAGAGAGAGACTTGCCTCGTGTGGTGATTAAATAAGATCGCTCCGCCTCTCGGGGTGTGCCTGTGTTTTGGTGCCAACGGTCGTATGGATCCAAAGCGTGGGGGGTCCAGTGTCTGACAATTAGCGCCTATAGGTGGACCCCACAGATGCCGCCACGTGTCTGGACTTGTGATCGTCCGAATTATACTCATCGGATGCCAATTGCAAGAAGCAACTCTGCATTTTTTTTTTGAGAAAAGATTCATGTCCATTATATTTTGTCAATTATTTGTTTACAGTCTTATTCGACTCTAATTTAATTGACTTTAATTGTCTTCGGTCCTCACATTCTAACGGTCTCGTCTTCCTATTTAAACAGGTCGGTCGACGACGGAACCTTCCTTTTTTGAATTTCATTTCCCAAATTTCCAAATCCGATCAGATTTGCTCTGCATTTGGCGATTTCATTCCTCTTTCGTCGCGACGCAAGATTCAGCCGTCAATTACATTCAAACGAATCGCGAGTTCTCGTACCTAGTTCGAAACTAATTTCAGACGTGAATCGAACTAGTTTCAGGCGTGATTTTGATCTTTTGAATTTTTCTTCCCTATTTCGCCGCGAGTTCAGTCAAGCTGGTCTTAATTTCATTGGTACTGACCTTTATTCAAACGAAATCGTAATTTATGTGATTTTTGTTGTATTTTGCTTCTATCATTCATTTTTATCGCAATGATGATTTTTTTTTAGATTACTAACTCAATTTCGTTGTTTAAACATGATCGCGATGGAAGAGTGTATTTCGATCAGATAGAAGACGACGATATTCAAATCTAGTAAGTTTTTCTGTTAAATTTGTGTTTTTCATTGTATGCAGTAACAAATTTATCATTTCGACTGAATTTTTATCAAAATATTATTCATATGTTGTAACATCGTCTGATTTTGTATTTTCTGTTTTTTACAGTACATATATATATATATGACTTACAATATATATTTCACATTTTACAGTATATTGAATGTTTTTTTTTACACTTACCTTTTCTCATTCATTTTTCGTTTTGCAATTACGAATTTATTTGAGATTACTCACTCGATCTCGTTTTTTATACATGATCGCAATGGGACGTTCAGCATTGGAGCGGAGTAATGATTGAATTTGTTGTAAGTTCGCTGGATTTTATATTATTCATTTTTATAATATATAAATATATGTATTACAATATATATGTTATATGTTACAGTATATGGCAGATTGAATTGTTTTCATCTTGTACTCTTAGTTTTGCGAAGATGTGGATGTTGCAAACTGTTATGAAAGTTTCTAGATGTTTGAAATTGTGAATTACGTTTTTTATAAGATTTATTATTTAAGTTACAACATTGAATGATGAATTTTATAGTACTGGTGCAGAATGAAACGTTTTCATATTGCACTGTTAGTTTTGCGAAGTTGTGCATTTTGCAAACTGTTATGAAAATTTTTGGAAGTTGAAAATTGCAACGACGTTTTTTATAAGACTTGTTATTTAAGCTACAATATTCAATGATGAATTTTACAGTATTGGTGCAAGTCAAATAACACTTTTTCTTTATGTTTGAAAATTGTCATTAGTTTTTATTATATTTTTTTTACATAAGTTACAACTTTAAATTAGGAATTTTACAGTATTACACATCTTCTGGTGAAGAAGGGGCATATACGGAATATCATTGGCGCACTATCAGCTGGCTTAAGAATTTTCTTTCCTGGAGGACTTGTGAGTGTTTATTTTATTTTATTATACTTTGTTCATCTAACTATTTTACAGTATTGTTATACTAGCTTTCCTTTATTGTGGCAATTAACTGCAGGTTTAAGAATTAAAGTTTTTATTAATTGCTGATATCATATTACATTTCGGCCAAACCTGATTGGAAAGATGTTGCTGTGGATTATAAGGACTGCCCAAAACAAGGAGAGAAATCACAGGACTGCGCTATCTTTCTCTTGCGTTTTGTGTACAATACTATCACAAACAGTCCTATGATTTTCACCTAGGTAAATAACTTGGATTTATTACAAATAAGAAAGCAAGATTTATTACAAATAAATCCAATTTGTTTCATTGTTTATTTTATTTTTATGCAGGATGATATCCCGAAAGAACGCGTGGTTCTTGTGATAAGGCTTCTTACTCATTCCAACAATGAACACATGAGGTTTTTAATTTAGAAGTTACATCTTTCCATAGTTTTTTTTGATGATTTTCTAGATGTTAAATGATATAATTAGGTTTGATATTTTGTGGTGAATATTATGGTTTGTGTTGAACAGATGCTGTGTGTGGTGAATATTATTGTTTTGGTGAACATATAATGTATGTATGTTTAGATTCAGGAAATTTATAGTATAGATGGATTTGATTTATAGTTTAAATTTGGAAATTTTATAGTATTTATTGTCTGTAGGTTGTATTTTTTTTTTGTAGTTTGAGTTGAAATTTTGTAGTTTTTACTTTTTATTTTTATCCTTTTCATATGTTTATTTTACATTATTGAAATTTTATAGTTTTTATGTTTTATTTTCACAGTTTACATTCACAATTTTACAGTATTGAAAATTTATGTTTTTTAATTTGTATTTTAATCGTTTTCATCTGCTAATTTTACATTGTTTTAAATTTATAGTTTTTACTTTTTATTTTTCAATTTAAGTTTACAATTTTACAGTATTGCAAATTTATATTTTTTAATTTTTATTTAATCTGCTAATTTTTCAATGTTGTAATTTTATAATTTTTACCTTTTGAGTTAACCGTTTAATTTGATAATTTTACATTATTGAAAATTTACATTTTTTTAACATTTTATTTTATCGTTTTTATTTGTAAATTTTACATATATGTTATTTTATAGTTTGTACATTTTATTTTTATAGGTAAAATGGTCAATTTTTACAGTATTCAATGTTTTGATGATTTTATTGTGTGTTCAATCTAAATCGAGAAAAAAAGAATACAAAAAATTAATCGGGAAATTTAATTTTTCCTTTTTATCACGTTTTTTGTCAGAATAACTGCTAATAACTAACATTAATTGTCAATAACTTTCTATAACTGCAATTTCTGAAAGTACAGTTTGAAAGTACAAATTTTTTGTCCTGTTGTGCAAGTTGCAATCTTTTATTATCTATCATGGGACCGCTTCAAATAGTTGCTGGATGTTTTGTGATTAACTTATATATTTTATGTTATATATTGTATTACTATACAGTATGTAGAAGTAATTTTACAGTATTCGCGTAAGTAAAAGCTGTGGACAAATGGTAGACAAAAGGCTGTGGACAATTAGACGCTTCCTTTTTTTTTAGAAACTCTATGCAAATTGATAATTCAGAATTCATCATAATTCTTTCCTCAAAAAAAAAATTGTCCTAATTCCAAGTTTTGGTCTCAAAAGACACTTAGAGGGGGGGTGAATAGAATCTTTTTAAATTTTTAATCTAAGTTATAAGTCCCTAGTGTGTCTTATAGTTATTCTTGACGGAAAACTTTGTCCTAAACTAAAATATAAAATAGATAAAGTAAATAGTAGAGTTTAGAGGCACTTGACATGAGAGTTATTTACGGAGTTCAGCACTAACGTCTACGTCTCCGGAGCCCGCAATCTTCGAGATGGCGCACCTTTCTTTACCCAATGAGAAAGGAATATAAGGTGAAACCGGTGAGCCCTTACAATCTTCTGAAAAATCACACGGCCCGAGCACGAGTAATAAAGGCTCAAAGAAAACAATCTGAACAACAAAGGGCTCATGGATTGCAAGGTGAACAATAAGGCTCAAGGTAATAGTTGATTTGATCACGTAGGATCACTCTAGGAGTTGTTGTATCAATTGAATAAGCTTGAGATTGATTGTGAGTATGGAAGTTTAAGTGCACAAGCAACAATGGCTTTCTCTAGATCTAAAAATATGAAATATTAAAGTTGGGGGCAGTTAGAGGTACTTTTTAAACCTTGGTATAGCTTCTATTTATAGATAGCTGACAAAAATGAATTAAATGGTGCTGACCGTTGCAACGGTATAGGGACCATTACAACGGTAGGTTAATTTGAACATGTTTGGATTAGGGACCCATAACGGTGGATTACGGTGCCTAACGGTAGGATTCAGTTGACAAACAACGGTAGATGACCGTCTCACAATGGAAATACTCTAGAATGTTGACCGTCAGGTGACGGTTCTGATCGATTTAAACTATGACAGACTCAATTAAGGGTTTATTTATTCCGTTGCAACGGTAGGCCTCACTTAGGTCAGTCTCAAGCTTATTTTACCAATTTTACAAATTAAATATCCTTAATCCTGAGATAATACTTCTACTGTCCAATATCTTATGCTTCATGACTACCTTCTTGATGTTGTATTGCAATTCATTAATTCATCATTGATGTGTATTTATTGAATCTTCAGTTGTCATGAACCTGCACAATGTCTCAAGAAGAAAAACTGTAAAATGCAATTTATATATGTTTTGCAAATCTAGTAAAATAGACAAGTAGATTATAGCACAAGCCAACAATCTCCCCCTTTGACGATTTGCAGAACATACATATCAAGTGAGTGCATAAATTGGTTATTCTCACAAAGTACGAAAATTTTAAAATTTTTGAAGTTTTTGTTTTTCCCTTTTTCTTGTGTTTGTGTGTATTCACTTTTTTGTGTGTTTGTGTGTGTGGTGTCATGGAAT
The DNA here is from genome assembly GCF_964058835.1 of Carex rostrata. NCBI lineage: Eukaryota > Viridiplantae > Streptophyta > Magnoliopsida > Poales > Cyperaceae > Carex > Carex rostrata. The sequence goes on along the minus strand of NC_135948.1, from coordinate 1,588,897 downwards.
ACTAATATAGCATGAACTTGTAATATCTCTCCCATTTTTTGAAAATAGTTAAAAGAGTGGAAATAGAACATATTTATGCTCAAAACAAAGAGAGGGCTCCCCCTCAATTCATGCACTCCCCCTTAATTTGATAAAATTATAAACTAAGGCATAAAAATAAAAATATCAATAAAATATTGAAATTAAAGCATGTAACTTTACACTAAATTTGAATTTTGGAGTGTAGGTAGTGCAACATATGGAACATTGACTCTTTTTAGTTATGAAAATGTTGAAATTAATAGAGTAGAACTAGGGTGTTCTTAAGTTCACCAAGTCTTTTGGTGAACTCAAGTCTAAAACCCGTCAAATTGACTTCAAATGACAAATTCGAACAGTTGAAACCCGTCTGCCTTATGAGTGATATGTCTACATGTGAAAATTTTAAACATTTTAATTAATTTAGTATAAAGTCAATTGGTCAAAAAACGTTCAAAAATGAATGCTTTAAAATTAATTTGTTAACCTTCTAATTTTGACCGCTTGACTTTATACTAAATTAATTCGAATGTTTAAAATTTTCACATGTAGACGCATTACTCGTAAAGTAGACGGATTTCAACGGTTCGAATTCATAATTTGAAGCCGTTTGATGGGTTTAGACTAGAGTTCATCAATGGACTTGATGAACTTAAGAAAACCCTAGTTCTGCTCAAATTAATATATAAATTTCTTAATATCAATGAAACTTGACTTGATCATTTTATACTCCTAAAATAAAATAGTATTGAGATTATAATATTGATCAAGTATATTAGCCTCTTATACTAGACAAACTATTGAGATTATAGCACAAAATTTATGAATATTGAAATTTAAGATTATAAATTGATAATTTTGGTGATTCTTCTAATCAAGAGAAGTTTGAAGTTTTGATGAATGATCAATTAGTTGTGCCTCTAAATTAGGCAGAAATATTGAAATTATATTGTTGAAATCGATCATATTTTCATCTTTTTCATTAAAACATATTTAGATGTGGTGAAATAATTTTGCCTCTAAAATAGACAGAAATATTGATATTAGAATTATTTTAATATGATCATTTTTAGTCTTCTAAATTAAAATATATTGAATTTTAGAAGTGATCAAATAATTGTGATGTTCACTAGGAGACGCAAATTTTCAAAAACATAGAAATTAATATTAAATCCTATGATACATCATTCAAGGAAAATAAAATTTGAAAATAAAAAACACACATAGATAGATAGATAGATTTGTCTCTCCTAAACTCCAATGAACTAGTTCTCCTTAGAGTTTGGCTCCATTTCAATCTCTTTCTCCTCGTTTGGCTTCTTAGCATTATCCTTGTTAATCTCCTCATTTGGCTTCCTTTTATGTTTGTCTCGCGCCTCACGAATGCATTTGCAATCGACGCATACAAATGAGTTAAACCTTGGATCAGTGGAATGGACCAGCTTGATGAGAACACAACAAAGATGGAAGGCTGGGTTGCAATCATTGCAAGTAAACATGCTCCAAGCTGTGCCATCTTTTTCACAAGCGAGACAAGTATAGTACTCCACAGGAGAATCAGCATCAACTCAAGGTCGGGAAGAATGAAATGAATACTCATTTTGGGAGTCTTGAGACCAATTGAAAGACATGTTAAGGTATAAGAATTGATGAGAATGAGAGGCAAAATTATGCTATGAATTTGATATACAATGATGTGCCTTAAATAGAAGACGAGGAAGATTTGATTAGGATTTCACACCATTGAGCATAAGGCAACTTGATATTATTTGGGAAGTATATTGATTTGAGATGATAGGAATACTAAGAATTTTGGAAATACATTGTATTATTGACAGGATATCAATCAAACTCTGGAAAGTTTTGGAAGAAAGAATATTAATAAACGGGAAGGAAATCTACCAAAATTATGGTCTGCCGCTATGGACCGTTGTAACAGTACAGGAACCATTATAACGGTAGGGTTCACATTGTTGTTTCTGGAGAGATTTTGAAACTGAATTTGAATATTTTATTTTCTATTTCAATTGAAGGACCAAAAATTAATCTTCTAAGGTTAGCATTCCTAGTTTGTAACGAAGTTCATTATGTTGTTGAGCATTTAAAGGTTTCATAAATATATTAGCAATTTGATTTTTAGTATCAACATATATAAGTTCCACATCTCCTTTTTCGACGTGATCTCTAATGAAGTGATGTTTAATTTCCATGTGTTTAGTTTTTGAATGAAAAACATGATTCTGTGATATTTAAATTGTACTTGTATTATTACACATGATTGAAACTTTATGAAAATTAATTTCATAATTTTTTAACGTTTGCATCATCCATAGTAATTGTGTGTAATAATTTTTGGCCGCAACATACTCGGCTTCCGTAGTAGAGAGTGTGACGGAGGTTTCCTTCCGACTTGACCAAAACACTAGTGATCCACAAAGAAATTGGCAAGTCTCATTTGTGCCTTTTCTATCTACTCTATAGCCGGCAAAGTCGGCATCCGTGTATCCTATGAGGTCTAGATTGTGTTTACCATACTATAAGCCTAAATTTAACACACCCTTAACATATTTTAAAATTCTTTTAACGGCTTTGTTATGTGATTTTTTTGGATTGACTTGAAATCTAGCACATAGACACACAACATGCATAATATCGGGCCTACTAGCCATTAAATAAAGTAAGCACCGATTATACCTCGATATTTAGTGATGTCCATGGATTGTCCACTTGGATCTTAGTCGAGCTTTGCGGATTGTCACGGGTCTGGCGGGTCTACGGGTTCTGTCGGGTCGGGTCCGACGGGTCCCATTTGAGGGAGTTGGACCAAACCCGTGCTAGACCCGTAGTCCAAAATTAGCATGGGTCAGTCCAGGTCAGGGCTTGGGGTTTCTGGGGATTTCTGGGGGGTTTGGGGGTTCCGAGGGTTTCGGGGGGTTCTGGGGGAGTTTCTGGGGGGTTCGGGGGGGATTTATGGAGGGTTTCTGGGGGTTTCGGGGAGCTGGTCGGGTTGGTCCTGGTCGAGGCTAGTCGAGTCGGGGGTTTGGGTGGGTCAGGTTTACGGAGGTCTAGTTCAAAAAACCAACCCAAACCCTTGCTAGACCTAACCCTAGAGTTAGTCCGGTCTGATCCGGGGGTCTAGTTAGAGTCGGGGCGGTTCAGAGACGATTCACGGTTTGACCGGGTCGGATCTGACTCGGTCGGGTTTTTAAAAACCACTACAACTAATAGGGCATCCAAAGAAAAAAATACAAAAAAAGTTATATTAATTTAACACCTAATTAAAAACTTTATTTCATACTTAGATACAACAAAAATCATAAAGAGTCGAGATTTTAACAAATTTTCCTAATATTTTTATTGTAGGAGTTTCGGAGTTTGTTGTTGGAAGGTATATTGATGTGATGGATTCTATTTTTTACATCTCAATATAAATTAGTGACCACCATTACTAAGGGAGCGATCAAATTTTTATTTCTACATCTAATGGCGATTTGATTCGTCAATATTTCTAATTTTGTGAATTATAAAATGTCATCATTTAGCCGTCACGGTTTTATAAAATATGATATTTCAAAATCCATTAGCATCTCGATCTGGTAATTTGATCGAAAGTACATGTGAACAATAATGTGGATCAGTGTTGTAAATAACGGTATGCGTCGTCGGACGGATAGAGTATCACCAAATGATTAATCGGGAATAATTAATAATAATCGGCCGATTAATCGGAAAAATTCATGACAGTTTGATCACCGCCAATGACTAATCAATCGATTAATCGACCTAAACGGACGTTTTTTACAACACTGATGTGGATACACAATTCATGTGAACCTCGATAAAGATATGTAGTTGGCGTACTGCGCCAACCGTCATCATATATCATATATAGAGTAGAACTAGGGTGTTATTAAGTTCACCACGGGATTTGGTAAATTCAAATTGACTTTAAATTACAAATTTGAACTGTTAAAACTCACATGTCTTACGAGTGATGCGTCTATATATAAAAATTTTAAACATTCGAATTAATTTAGTATAAAGTCAAGCGGTCAAATTTAAAAAGTTAATAAATTAATTTTAATGCATTAATTTTTTGAACTTTTTTTTACCACTCAATTTTATATTAAATTAATTCAAATGTTTAAAATTTTCACATGTAAACGCATCACTCGTAAAGTATACATGTTTTAATAATTCAGATTCATTATTTAAAACTGATTTGATATATTTTAAACTTAAATTCATTAAATAACTCTGGTCAAGTTAAGAACACCCCAGTTCTACTCATCGTATGTGATACCACACTGAACCCAATACAACACTCAAATCAAAACTAAAATCAAAAGTGTGAGTTTCGTGAAGTAATGACTTTCGTAAAATGTTTTTCTTTTGGCAGTTTAGCGGCTTGTTTGTTAGTCTTGTCGTTTTCTTTGATATTTCGAAAAAAAAATATCTATATTAGAACTACAAAATAATTTAATACAGATAGAGTGTGTTTGATTTGTCAAATGATGATATATTTAAAAATAGTACAGCTCTTTTGTTTTTCTTTGCAGGAAAAATAGTAAGAATTTATAAATGCAAAACTATAGATGGAAATTATCTCATATTAAAAATTCATTTTTCTTCAACAAAATACTTCTCTTTCTGATGTGAAGTCGGAAAGAATTTTGTGTAATTTTTTTTATAATTCTAGCGTATAATTCAATTTTAATGTACATTATAATTATATAAACATCTTAAATAATAATCATTGAACCTTGAAGGATTAAAAGATCATATTCATTAATATTGAATTGAGATCTATTATATAATAAGGAAATAATTCTATGTATGATGTTACTATTAAATATTTTTTTGTTGTTTAGGTACAACAAAACCATTAATAATCAAGATTGAAAAATTCTCCTAATAGTTTTATGTTAAAGAGTTTTGGAGCTTGATGCTGGAAGGTATGCTGATGTGATGGATTCTAAATTTTTAGATCACAATCTAAATTAGTGATCACAATTACTAGAGAGCAGCAGCAAATGGTGATTTGATTCGTTAATATGCGGATAAAATATTTATATATTTTAAAAATTTATTAAATGCAAAACTTTTGATGAATTTTTTTGTTTAACTTTGTTACCTTTCAAGAAATTTTGAACTCGAATATTCACGATTCAAATGCAATTTCAATAAATTAGACAAATTATCCCTTTTTAGGTAATTTCTATGTACCTCTCTTAACTTGCTTAGTTTTTTATTTACCCCAAAAGACTTAATTATCCCTCATAAATTAGACTCATGTAACATTTTCTTATTTACCCCTCATGTTAATTTTAATTTTGTTTTTTGTTTTTTTTGTTTACTTTATCCTTCGCATGTCTTGCTCACAAATGTATGATTCCCTTTAAGGCAGATGGTGTAACAGTGCAACAAATATGTATCCAAAGAGAAAAATATTGATTGATAGGTGCAGGTCTATTTTTCAGTTGAGAAGAAACCGATAATTATTATTTTCAGTGAGAGTTAATGGTAATTTTGACTTTGTAATTTTTATTCAGAGGTAAATTAATTTTTATTTTTATTTAACATGATACTAATTACATGAGTAAATAAAAGAAAGTAAGAGTTGATAGATAAATATTTTTTGCACGAATCTCAACCGTTCAAATAATACCGGCCTATTGTGCTATCCTCAGATAGGCACAGTTCATGTTAGGCAAAAGTAAGCAAAAATTAAGGCTGGACTAAGTAAAAAAAAAATTGGACTGTGTAAAGCTGAATTTTAAGGTAAGCAAAAACCCACATACAATTGGTTTAAGGGTTAATCCAATACTAGTGACTTGATTTTAAAATTTAGAAATAGGTAGAGAGTAGAGACTGAACTGTGTGAAGTTAAGAACTTGTTTTTAGTCTAGTGACAAAGGCACATAGCGTCAATGTGGGAGGTCATGAGTTTAAAATCCACAAGTGGAGAAATCTTCTATAATATACATAGAAATTTGAAAGTATGTTGGGTGACTTGACCTCCAACTCATGATTTCAAAAAAAAAAACTACGTGAAGTTGAATTCTAAAATAAGTAAAAGTCCACATACATATGAATTTAGACTTTTTTTTTTTTTTGAAAATCTTTGCAGAAGTTGCAAAGTCGTGAGAGGGAATCAAACTCTCGACCTTTAAATACAATAACTCTATAATTTTTTCCTAACCAATTGTTCTACCTCCCCTTTCTCAAATTTAGACTTAATTTTCAAAATTCAAAGAGTAGGCAATAGTCCCAACAGGACTCCGCCTTTTCTATACCATAGTTTTAGTTAACTAAGATGATATGAATAGGGGCGGACCCACCTTGAGTCAGAAGGGGGCAACCGCCTCTCTTTGGATTTAGAAATTCAGTGGAAAAATACAGATCCGTGTACCACTTTGTCCTTCCCTGAAAATTCTTTTGCCCATCTTTGGAACTGAAAATCTCACCATACCAGTTCAAAAGTATTGTTAATGAAAAATTGTGTTGTTTTTACATAAATTTTATAGAAATTTAAGGATCCGAACCAACTTTGTTGTTTTTCAATATATAAAATTATATTATTTTGTTATTTTTATTATGTAATAGTATGTTATTTATATTATTTTTTATTATGTTGATTGTTTTTTTTATCTAATATCTTATAATTAATGGGTTGAACCCTGTAAGCTATTTGAATCCGATTTATGTCACTCCCTAGCATAAATTCTGCGTCCGCTCCTGAATATGAACTTGCAACTTCGCAACCTGCCTAGCAAAAGATAAGATCCTAATGCTAGGTGCAATGCCTACATAGATGCCAATATGGCACCAATTTCTCCGCGTTCAGCCCTTAATTTTACGAAAAAAATACCTTCGACTCAAAATGAAAAGCAGCACAAACTTTTCTCAGCCTCTGAATGAATACTTGGAAGTACGCGTTTAAGACTTTATGCATTCGGTATTCTATTCTCCGGTCCCTCAAAACCAATCCAATAATAATTTATTCTGGGTGAATTAAGCCAATAATTAACGAGGAGATCATGCTATGACAAGTAAAGAGAACAGAGAAGGATTTGTCTCAAGCCTGAATTCGTAATTGCAATGATCTTAGTTGGATTTGTTTAATCAATGGAAAGAGATTCCCATTTCTCACTAGTGGAGCTTTACGCAACCTTCAATTATAACCGATCAAAAGAGGCATTAATATGCTCACATTGCCACCATACCTCCTCCTACGCATAATGTATTTAGCTTCTCGTCTATAAGTGCACACCAACTACAATTTCAAACAATGTAAATGTAAACAAACGCAAATCTAGTCGGTTAGAAAATCAATGCACCATATATTCATTAATCATTATTCATCTTCGTTGATTAAAAAAAAACGATCATATTGTTTTGAAGAAATGATATGTGTTTTTTGTGTTATACAAAATGTTATATATTTTGTTTTCTCAAATGAAAGCTGGAAGTCTAGTCTACCAGCTTCCTTCAAACTTCTGTTTATATTACTAAAGATTTTCTCCATTTTATGAGTTTCGAATACATGATTCCTTACATAGAAGTAATGTGTCTTTGTCACTAAACTAAATTTTTTAAAAAGAACTTCGAGCGAGACCCTTCGTCTCTTGAGACAGAAGAGGTGATTTCTAAACCTAGCAGCTGCTAGTACTAAACACCCCCATCCTCCCTCCTCTAATCAGTCCACTCCAGTCCACCTCATGTCCACCGTGCTAGTCAGCTTCTCATCTCTTCAGAGAGAATCGTCGGCTCCGACTATCTCTCCATCTCTATCTCGACTCTAACCATGCCTCATCTTATAACTCCGTTGGTGAAAAGTGCGAAAGGAACAAACGAAGAAAAAGAGACGTAGCCCCTCCGTCTCTTTCCTCTGTCTTCTCCAACAGCCGCTAAACCCTCCGGCTACTACTAAACTCTAGATCTAAAAGACTATTTCCTTCAGCTTTATCCAACCGAGACGTCACCCTAACCTCGCCATTCTCTGTCTTTAAAGCCTCACCAGAACCCTAGGTAGGGTTGAGGGAGACTGTGACCTCCCCTACCCGCTGCCGCCACCACCATCCAAAAAAAAAATGTAGATGCCTCCATCTTTGTGTTGCTAGTCGGTTGGTGCAACGGAGAGCAAGAAGGTGAGAGAAGAGATTGATGACCGCTTGAGTTAGATGTTATGTTGTTAGCGGTGTGTTTAGTTGTTGATGAGTGTTTTAGATTAATTTGTTACGTTATTTGAATGACGGTGTTGTAATATTGTGATGTGAAATGATGTAATTTTATTTTTATTTAATGAAAAATTATATTTGATAGTCACTGTCAAGATTTAAAAAAAAAATTATTAATTTAAAATGAACAAGCCACGTAAATCTGTTTTAAAATTTATGAGGCTCTTTTTACTTGAATTTGATTTGTTCGATTCAGTCGATTGATCTGATTTAAAATAGTATAGACCTACTTTTGAAAAACTAGGTGATACCAATTCGTACAAATTATAGTAAGTTCAATTTTGTATCAACTAATTTCTTTCATAAGAGACATAACAATTAGGCCATTGATAAATAGGGCTGTAAACGAGATGGCTCGGGCCGAGCTGGACCTTGGCTCAACTTGTTAATTCTGGTTCGAGTCTGGATCGAGCGAGCTGGACTTAGGTCTCCCGAGCCAAAAATCTTGGCTCAGCTTATGACAAGCCAGCCCAAACTAACTCACAAGCTGACGAGCTGACTTACTGGACTTTATTGGACTGTCGTTATACATATAATTGCACTAAACAAATTTTCTTTATGCTATGCCATTTCTTTTGCTTCCAATCGGGTTATAATTCTCACCATATACATTAATATATACATGTTGTTTCTTTTGAAAAATCTCAACCGATCAAACTTTGCAACACAAATCTCAAAGCATTGTTTGAATTTTTGGAGAGTAAATGAAATTAACCACAATTCATATCAAGTTCGGGTCCGCACCTCTTGATCTCCCTCTCTCTCTCACTACACGTCCCCACCAGGGGCTCTCCCTCCTCTCGTTCTCCCCACCAGGGGCCGAGCTGGTTATGGATCGAGCAGGCTCGGTCTGAGCTGATCTCTAGCTTAGCTTGTTTATTTTGGTCCGAGCCTGGGCCAAGTTGGCTCATTAACAGCTCGATTTACTAGCGAGCGAGCTAGAGGCGAGTCACGAGCGATTCACGAGCTTTTTTGACAGCCCTATGATAAAGAATCTGTTGTCTTCTATTTCATACTCACAAAAAATTACTGATAAAATATCCTTTTGTAATTTTGTAGAATAAGTATTCCATATACATTATTCCTGTTATTTAAATGCAATTGAAGAAAACATTTACTGCTTAAAGAATAAATGTTCAAATATATATATTTTTATGAAATCATGGATTGAGGATCAAGTCACCCAACATACTTTCAAACTCTTATATATATTATAGAAGATTTTTTTACTTGGTGGGTTTCGAACCTATGACATCTCACATGAGAATCATGTGCCTTTGCCACTAGATCAAAGAGAAGTTCTTTTAAAATATATATATTTTTAAATTAAAGTTGAAATACTTAACTCGGTATGTTCGGCTCCTTGAGATTAAGTGGGTTTTCAAGGGATTTTTATTCTCCATAGTCCACAGTCCGTTTGGTACTTCGGCTGCCAATTTTTGTTATGGGAAAAACCCATAAGAATATCCAAAAAGTTAAGAAATTTATGGGGTTCTAAACATTATCTCTTAACTAATGTTTTTATTCCCACACAGGCACCGAAGAAGAAATGTATATCTTATATTTTTTTTTTCTTGTTTCTTGGTTTATTTTTTATTTTTTATAAATTTTTCTTATTTTAAATAAATGCGAAATTTATTTTTTTAAAATAAATCAAGATTTTTCACAACTAATTTTACGGTAGAACCGAACATTCATTTCAATACATTTCCATAATTATTCTTGTGCACTAGCGGATCCACGTTTAAATTGGGATAGGCAAGTGCCTACCCCTGAATTTGAATTTTTTTTTATTTCGATTCAGTACTAATTGTTTAATGTGCCTACCCCTAATCTGATATAGTGCCCACCCCTTGGTTCGAATTAGTCTGGTTCTTGAACCAATTCTTTGTGAGTTTTGATCAATTATATGTATTTTTTTTGTTGGATATGCAATACTATATTTCGTAAATAAAATGAAAATAATTACAAAACAAGAAAGATTTGACGGTGGAATATATTATTACAATTCTAAAGAAATGAGTTGGCTGAACTTTTTGTACATTTTATTATTCAACACTTATATTTCAATTAAATTCTTATCTAAACTTTGACTTAAATTTGCAAATTGCCTACGAACAGTCCCATTTTGAATTGTGCCAAATGAATTTTTAATTAGCTTACTAAAAATATTTCAATACTGTGTCAATCGATTTTATGATTGTAACATATTTTATAATAAACATAGTTATAGGGATTGAGTTGTAATTGTGTACTCGATAAATTAATTGGTTTGAATCCGATTAGTTATTTGAATTCAATTAGTGTCCTACCCTAACAGAAATTCTGAATCTGCTCCTGTTCCTGTACATATATGTGAATATAGATTCTTACAAATCAAATAGTAAATTCTCAAACTCGCTAAATCCCATCCCACACAGTTCTATGACAAACAAAAGACCATATGAAATAATAAATGCAATTTAAAACAGTCTCATTTAAATTATGTCAGCCCAGCTGCAAATTACCGATCCTTCTATATTCCTTTTTTTTGTAAAAAACCGTGGGAAAATCACGTATGTATAACACCCATGCTCACACCCACGGGCAACCTTCTTTTTCTCTTTCTTGGTACGGAAATCATCTCCGTTCCAATAAAATGGAGACGTCCAAACTATGCTAAATGTGGCCTAATTTCGGAGAAACTAGAAGGACAGGTTTTCTCCAGTTCATAGAAAATGGCGGTCATAAAAACTATTTCGTCTCTTTCATCAATTGAGAACTCCTTTTAAACAGAAAGCAAAATTCATGTTCATGGTTCGTCCCCTCTCTCTCCCCCCTCAATCAAAAAGTTTTAGAATTCTAATCCAGAATTCGTTGAAATTGAACTAAACCCCTATTTTAAATCCAAGTTTCACTCTACCTTAGCTGTTAAATTCTCCTAATAAGGTCACACACTTTGGTACAAATTCTCTCGACTTTCTCCCAAACCGACACATACGAGTTTAGAATATAGTACCAAAGAAATTCGAAACAACGATTATCACATTAAAATCAGAATTTGGGGTAAATTTCTCTCCTTTTTCCAAATTTAAAGAAAAGACCGATCCAGTTCGGTCATAAATGGGTGCCTCAAGCAGTCACCACCGTCGCAACAACAACCACCACCACTCCACATCGCATCCAGCTGCGACGCCACAACAACCATCGCACCCTGTAGCGGGGCCATCGCCTCCCGTGGAAACACCTCCAACCAATCGCTACGTGTTCGCGGCCGCAACTCCTTACCCGAACCCTAGCAACCCAAACCCTAACCCTGCTCATCCATACTACCCAAACCAACAGTACCCGTCACAGTACGGCCACTTCTACCCACCTCCGCCACTTCCTGCGCCATATGATCACCGTGGCGGGGCGCCCCACATGCATTTCGGGTTGGGCGGTCCCGGCCCCAGGTGGGGTCCACCCATGCCAATGCCCGTACCATTGCCAGCGCCGCCTCCTTATGTGGAGCACCAGAAGGCCGTGACTATAAGAAATGACGTGAACATAAAGAAGGAGACACTGAAGATTGAACCTGACGAACAGGATCCAACAAAGTTTCTGGTTTCCTTCACCTTTGATGCTACTGTTGCTGGGAGGTGATTGATTTAATCTCCTACCTTTTTCTTGATCTTTCATAATTTTCATAGTTTAGTACAGGTTCCATAGTTGTTTTACTAATCTTTTTATCTCAACCATTTGATAATTTCTGGAGGTGTAATCAGACTATTTTTTTGCCTTAATTTATCCAAGGTATTGTTTACTTGACAATGGATAAATTTTCTCATACCTCATGACAATACCAGTACCTGTGCATTCTTGCATATACCCGCCTAGAGCCACTCTTATCTTTTAGTTCTTGTAATTGGTTGATGCTGCATAGGGGTGGGGATAGGGCTAAGCAGCTTTTCCATTATACTTATTTTTTTTTTAGTTCAAATTATAATTTTTCCCTCACGTAGCACCTTAATTGATATCTAGCCTGACCAGCATGTTTGCATATGAGTTCATATTTGTCTCAAATTACATGGAACTTATTGGTGAAATATTTTGAATTTTTCAAAACATGATGGAATTAAGTTGAATGTCTTGTTAGAAATTTTTACAACAATTTTTTCGACTTATTTTAGTTGAATGGATATTAAATTTGATGAATTGCGAAATGAACAGAGCATCGCAATTTAAAGTATTGAACCAAAGTGAAAATTTGGTGGTTGAAAAGAGACAATAGAAGGCTCACCATATTGAAACATGATGTATAGTATATTGATCTTCACGGGACCAAATCCAATATATGTATTTGCTGTTAGTTGAGCTTTTAGAAATTGTTTTCTGTTTTAATTTTTCTATTCTCACTATTTTATATATTGGAGTATTATATATTTTGAATTGTATCATAGAGCAGAGAAGTATGTTTAGTTCTCCGATGCATATATCTGATTTCCTGAACCATGTAGATGTGCATCTTTTAGTACTGAGTCTATCATTTTGCTATAGATTATGTTTTAAAATTTTACAACTTAAATATTATTGACAACTAGTTGACTTGGTTTGCTGGATATAAAACTCAGCTACTTCCTTTATTTTCTTTTCATTCTTTTTTCAAGGTCTTTGTCTGATTTTGACGCCGTAAAGATATGACATGTTTACTTGTAATTTATCGACGGCATATTTTTATAGCATATTATGTCATTCTGTCTTTGGTATTAGCACTTTACATTTGAGGAAACTCTGATTTGCCTGTTAAATATCGCATTTGGTTTTTAGTTCAAACAACTCCTTAAACTATTGATTTTGATTCAATCAAGCCAATGAATTGTTTTATTTTTGATGTTCATCCAATTGGTCTGTTTAAACCAAGTGCAACAGATCTGGCCAAATGAGATTATTTTATTTTTCTTGTTTCCAAGAATAATTGATTCTTTGGTAGCTTGATGCAAGACCATTTTCTTTGGAAGAATAATTAATTAAAGACCAAAACCTTTTTTAATAGTTTTTACCTTCTATTTAATCTTTCTTATTGAAACTTGACTTGTTCAATACATATCCGAATGTTTGTATCATTCTTTATATCTTTGTTATTTGTAATGTTTATTATAAACTATACCTTTGTTTTATTTTAAAATACACTAAAATAGTACTCGTCTGTACGTGGCTTAAACTGAAATAGACATCACCTTAAATTTATATAACCTTATTTTTAACTTCTTTTGGACCTTTTCCTATTTGAACAGCATTACAATCTACTTTTTTGCCCAAGAGGGATTAGACTGCAACCTGACCTGCACAAAAGAAGACTTGTTTAAGCCGGTCACAATCACCTTTAATGAAGGCCTTGGTCAGAAGTTTCGACAACCTTCTGGAACTGGCATTGACCTCTCCAGTTTCCCTGACTCTGAGCTTTTCAGAGATGAAAAAGAAAAGGAGGTGTACCCTCTTGCAGTAAAAGCAGATGCCTCACCTCCAAAGGAAGAGAAGGAAGGAGAGAAGGATTGTGCAAACTCTGGTAACAGAAATTCGCATAATTCACAAATAACTCAGGCGGTCTTTGAGAAGAGAGACAGTGGCTACCAAGTTAGGGTTGTGAAGCAGATCTTGTGGGTCAACGGGACCCGTTATGAGTTACAAGAGATTTATGGGATAGGGAATTCGGTTGAAGGTGAAAACGACGTAAATGACCCTGGGAAAGAATGTGTCATTTGCCTCTCTGAACCAAGGGATACTACTGTTCTTCCTTGTAGACATATGGTATGTTTATTTCACCTAAAGAAAACTTATATGTACTTTTTTAACTTCCTGCATTTCTATATAACTCCCTATAAATTGGTGGACAATTGCTATTCTTTTGTAATTCCAAAATCAAGACTTAATTTGGTACTTGATTTATCTTAAACATTGTTTATCAATCCCTTGGCACAAGGGGAAATAGAAACATTGTTTGGGCCACTAATATTGTTTGACTACACTCCTTATATTTGATACTATAACACTTACTAATATAATTTATTTTGCATGTTTTTTGATGCAGTGTATGTGCAGTGAATGTGCAAAGGTTCTTCGATTTCAGTCGAACCGATGCCCCATTTGCCGACAACCTGTTGAGAGGCTTCTAGAAATAAAAGTTAACAACAAAGGAGAGGAACAAGCCCAGGAGACCTAGACTCCACTATTTGAGCCCAAACTAAAAGACTCCAAAATTAAATTTCGTATTTAAGTTATGTATATTGGGTTCTACAAAATTTCTGCCCTTTGCGATTGAAGTAAATAAGTAGAAAGATGTTGAGTCTTTTCTGTGTGGTGTGTTACGGAAGGGGTTGGGTATACCAGTGCCAGTTATGGTGAACTTTTGAAAATCATTAGATAGTGAGGAGTTTGTTTATATCACACTATAGACAACTTATGATCACTGTTATGATTTTGAGGGGGGGTACAAATTGTAATAGAAAATCTATGTTTAGTTAACGAGTTGATCTCGCGCAATGGTGATGGTATGTTTTCAACATTGGGTGATTTTAGTTATCTCCAAGTACCTGGCTTAAGTATTGCTTATCTAGCTCAAAAAATACTGTCACAAGACAGCACAAAATTGATGAAATTTAAATGTGTTGTATAATGGTCCATTCAAGGCTGTATTGATGAATGGACACAATGAAAGAAGTTTTTTTTTTTTTTTTAATATCCTAGCCCGTATTCATTTGTTTAAAGATTGATCTGAAGCAATCAGTTAGAGCAACAGCGAATGCATGCACATTGACATCTATCCTCCATGAGAAACACGAGTGGAATTGAATAAGGTGCTCCACTAAATGGTGTAACATGTGCATGTGCCATTTCAAGGCTGTAACCAACCCAAGCTTTGATATGGTTATTTTATTCGATTTTCGCTTGTGTGTCAACTGTGAAGGTAAATTGCGGACAATTATGTCTGAGAAGTATTTATTTATGTAACATAAAATATTTATCATTATGCATGAGAGTATTTATCATTGATGTTTTACTGAAAGTTGTAATTATGCCTGAAAAATATTTATTCATGTAACATAAAATATTTATCATTATGTCTGAGAAATATTTATTATTGGGTGAGGGGATTGTTTATTTAATGGTCCCCAGTTGTGAGGGGACAATCTAAAAAAAAAAGAAATTTTGTGCGGGGATAACTGACAAGTATTTATGAAGGGGATTATTTATTTAATGGTCCCCAGTTGTGCGGAGACAATTCAAAAAAAAAGAAATTTTGTGCAGAGACAATTAATGGATTGATTTATTCAGTCATAAATAGATATCATTGCACAGTGATAAATACTTTGCAAATCCACGATAAATACTTTGATGCTTCAAGTTAAATACTAATAGTTTCTGCGGAGTATTAATGATTGAGCGGTCCCCCCATGACTTTTTTGGCAGTTTGTACGGAGTTTTTTGCGGAGTTGAGACTGCGGGGATTGTTATTAAAATCCAATTTATAATAGATGATCTAAATTCAAATTTAAAATTTAAATTATCTCTCCGGAACTCAATTTATAGCACTATAACAGGATGCCTGACTCCAGAAGATCTTAAATTATCTTACGTGGTTCATCCATAGCAAGTTAGCAACATCAGGTTAAATTTTTCTACAGCGAATTAGTTTGTTTACTAGGATAATTAAATAACATTTTCATTAATTGTCATGTTAGGATTGAATCGTCATAAAGTGCACCACATCGATGTTAAGTGCACACTTGACAGACAGTAAATCAACAGATGAATTAAACAAAATTAGAAGTCTAATAGAGCTAATTCCAATAAGCAAAGTTGCTTTGTTCAAATTCAGGATATTTTGGAGGTCCAATCAGGAAATGATCTCTTCCTTTCTTCAGTCCACAATAGGCCGCGCTCGGTCCGAGCCACCCCACTTTTTTCTCTCCCCTTCACTTGGTCCCGGATGTATCCATTTATAACAAATTCTGATCTAACTATTAAATATAGTCTCCAGTACATAATGAAATGGAGATCAGGTTACCTTTTTCTTTACAATGGCGGGGTAGGTGGCTTGCTGGTCTGGTAGAGAAGTAGAGTCTCTCTCTGGTCTATATTACTCTCTCCCTCTCACCAAACTCCAGTTATCTTTCTCCACATTATAGCGAACGAGAGAGAGAGGTAATGGCGGTGTCATTCGGAGCAAGCAAGCTTCTAATAAAGTCGGGTGGGATTGGATCCCAGCCGTCGGATCTGAGGCGACTGTCTCTTTCTCCCGTGCAGATCTCCGTGAGGCCACGGGGCGACACTCCTGCCAGAAGATCAGGTTTTTTTTTTCCCTCCCTCACTCAATCCCAATTTTGTTCTGAATTTGTCCGTTATTTTGTTGTAGAAATTGTGTATATAGTTTATAAAAACGATGCGGTTCAATGTCTCTGTCACTATAGATTTCAATTTTCATGTAAATTCTCTGAATATAATAGTTATGAGCTCTTAACTGTGCGAATTTGTACACAATCCTTTTCATGTTTGAATTGTGGAGTGGATTCTTTTTTTTAGAACTGCTACTACGTCATCATATGGATTTTTCAGGTTTTGCCGTATCAATATATATACCAGTGCAGAAACAATGGCCGATGTTTGTTATTCCAGTTTGCTAACCAAAAGGTCACATTGTAGAGCCTTAAGTAACACTTATTTTGGGCTTGGGAATCAGCTGAACATAGGCAAACAAATAGAAAGATGTGATATTATATGTATCCCCATTTGAGACATCTGCACTTCATTAGAGTCAGATCTTTTCAAAATATTATTTTCAATCAAAGGTACTTATATAGACTTTATGGCCCCAAAAGGGTAAAAGGTTTAAGGAAATTTGTTTAATTCAAGAAGACCACATAAGCTTTTGGGGCTATAAGACTGAAATAAAATGTGAGGGGACTGTTGTCACCTCCCATGAATATATAATTGCTCATCTCTATCTTCTTCTACCCTGTTCACTCCACGGTTTCGTATTTGTACTATTTTAGGATAAAGTGATAGCTAAAATTTAACAACATATAAGTACAATTTTTACACAGTTGAGGTGCATGCGAGCGGGAATGTATTTGGGACAAACTTCCAGGTGTCCACATTTGGTGAGTCACATGGAGGAGGTGTTGGTTGCACCATCAGCGGCTGTCCTCCTAACATACCTCTTTCTGAGGCGGATATCCAATTCGAACTTGACAGAAGGTTCTCGTTATTTGCTATAATTTGGTTATATGTTCTTTTGCAACAAGGATTGTATTTATGTGCTGAGACTAAACAGCTGTGCACTTTTTTCTGAGAAGAAAAGTTATATAAAAATAAGTATTTCTTTTAATTGCTTCTGGCTGAGATTTAAAAAAAAATATATTTGCCACCTTTGCCTTGGTAACTTAAATTCAAGTTTAACTTGGGTTTTCATTGAAAAATAATAAAGTGTAGTTGTTCTTTGCTAATCTGGAGGAATGTCAGGTTTTGAAAAACTTTCATATTGTTTGGTATTATTTTTGCTATCAGGTTAAATGTCTTGTTCATAAAATATCACTTTGCCCCTATTAAAATTTATGTCTTCTGCAAATGCGCAAGAGAAAAAATTGAAAGGCTAGAAATGCAAATACCAATGTCATTCTTTGGCAAATTTGAATGAAAGCTTGGTTCCTTTTTTGCTAATAAAAAATATCTGTAACCATTCAGTTGTTCCTGGTATATTATTTAGTTGTTGAGATTGATGTTCAAATATTATTTTCCAATAAAATATTCTTATAAAACCATGTATGATGCAGGAGGCCAGGCCAAAGTAGAATAACCACACCAAGGAAGGAGACTGACACCTGCACCATTCAATCTGGAGTTTGCCCTAAGGGTTTTTTTTTTAACCCTTTTTATAACATTCGTACTCTGAATTTCTGTTGTTTCTCTCTTTTAACTTTTTATGTGGCTTATTATTGCAGGGTTGACTTTGGGAACACCAATACATGTTTTTGTACCAAATACTGATCAAAGAGGCAAAGTAAGTTTTCAAAAGTTCCCTTTGCTTCATGATTGAATGCACAAACTTTGTATACCTTGATGCGGTATAGACTAAGAGAAAATGGAATAATCTTTTTATTTCGGAACTCGAACAGGATTACAGTGAAATGTCTCAAGCATACAGACCCTCACACGCTGATGCAACATACGACTTCAAGTACGGCATTCGTGCTGTTCAGGTACCACTTTTTTTTTTTTCCTTTACATTTTTTTAATCCACTTGCGCACCAAGAATTACGAATAGTTCAACAAATTTGTGGACTTATCTGGATAAATAGGGAGGAGGTAGATCATCAGCAAGGGAAACAATTGGAAGAGTGGCGGCTGGAGCTGTTGCCAAGAAAATCCTCAAACTGCTTGGGACCGAGGTATGTTCTCTTTGCCCCCCGACTTCACACACACAAACACACAAAGAAGATCCTAATATTTATATTTGTCAAAAAGGTTTACTTTTAGCGTTGATAGTTGACCTGTATTATCAGATAACATTAGCATACACCAACATTAATGAAGTACCGAACTCATAGATACCACATTAGGAAATTTGTTAGACGTGTGTTTTGTTAACTTATTTACTTGTATTTTAAAAAATATAGGTCCTCGCTTATGTATCTCAAGTGCACACAGTGGTGCTTCCAGATGGGATTGTTGATCATGAGACCTTAACAATGGAACAGGTAATTTTGGTTTTTGTTTCTTAAGGTTCATGTCATTATATATTCAGTAAGAACCTAATTTCTTCTCGTTTGGACATGCCAACAGATAGAGAGTAACATAGTAAGGTGCCCAGATCCAGAATACGCACAGAAGATGATAGATGCAATCGATGTGGTAAGAGTGAGAGGTGACTCCATTGGTGGAGTTGTGACTTGCATTGCTAGAAATGTGCCACGTGTGAGTTTCATATCCAAAAGGAATTTAAATCCCCAAACTGTTTTTGGAAGATGGTTGTGCGCAAATGACTTAATTATGAAATATTTGAACAGGGGCTTGGTCAACCGGTCTTTGATAAGCTTGAGGCAGAGCTAGCAAAGTCCATGTTATCTCTCCCTGCAACTAAGGGATTTGAATTTGGAAGTGGATTTGCTGGTAAGTCACTATTAGCGGCTTTTAGCCGTACTGCAGTTTATGCCTATATTTTGTTTCATTTGCACAAATACATTAGCATAGATGAAAAAATAGCCGTCAATAGATTGCAAATAACACCCCAACCTTTAAAAACAGGTGTTATTGAGAGAAAAAAAAGAAGCATAACTCGGTCCCTTTTTTGTAATCTGCACCCAAAATTGGTTTATGAGAGTTAGACAAGAACTGAGAACCCAACAAAAATTCTTCTTTGTCTGAGGGATAATATTGTAGCAATTAGCAGTTTGCAACTTTGCATTTCTTATCACAGGACATTGTAGGTGGGGTGTCCTTTAATAAGGAACCAGACCCAATTTAGTTCTTAGGAAAAGAGAAACAAAAAACAAATAATTGATTGTGTAATGACCTGCTTGCTACGAGTTTAGGTACCTTCTTGATGGGGAGTGAGCACAATGATGAATTCTATGTGGATGCCAATGGCAAGATCAGAACAAAAACCAACCGATCTGGGGGTATTCAGGTACCACTTTAAAATTATCTTTATATTGTTAATGATGTGGTACTTGTACAATGGTACTAGATAGGAATTTAGTACTGGTCCATTGACAATTATATTATTTTCTGATTATGGTTCCTTTTGCCGACTTTTTATTTGTTTTTATTTATGAGAAAAAAAAAAAGTTGAAATGTCAGATGCCATATGGGTTGTGTACCCCTCCCATGCAGAGTATTGTAAAAAAAAAAGAGCCATGTTCAAGTGATCCCTCATTAGATAATCTCAAAAACAA
Organism: Carex rostrata; assembly: GCF_964058835.1. NCBI lineage: Eukaryota > Viridiplantae > Streptophyta > Magnoliopsida > Poales > Cyperaceae > Carex > Carex rostrata. The sequence continues at coordinate 1,568,727 of NC_135948.1, read as the reverse complement.
CCCAATAATGCTGACGTGTTACAGGGAGGGATATCAAATGGAGAAATAATTAACATGAGGATTGCTTTCAAACCTACAGCTACCATTGGGGTATGTTTGCCTTTTTCACCTCTCTATTTTCTTATTTACTTGTGTTTTTTCATTTCATTCCAAGTTGTTCTGCTCAAGTTGTCATATAGATTAAAGTCCATTAGATTTAAATATCATCAATAAATAAATATGCGAGATTTGTGATTTCCAGAAAAAACAGCACACAGTAACAAGAGATCGGGAGGAGACCGAGCTCATTGCCCGGGGCCGGCATGACCCTTGTGTGGTCCCACGAGGTACATAGAACCCTTTTTAGAATACCTACTCTCCCTTTTTCTCTCTTACTCTGCAAGTTGTTTATGAGTTTCTTGCCATGTAAATGTAGCGGTACCAATGGCGGAGGCAATGGCAGCACTAGTACTAGTGAATCAGCTGATGGCACACAAAGGACAAAATGAACTCTTACCTGTCACCTCTATTCTACAAGAGCCAATTCCCACCCCTGCTCCACTTAATCATGTCTAAGAAGCAGTTCTGTTCCCAAATTTATTAATTTTATGCTATTTTTTCCTCCTTTGTGTTTACTTATTTGAATAAAGAAGGCGAAAGAAAGAAGTCTGTTGGCAGTTTTGTTACGATAGTAATGGTGTATGTACTATGCCGCAGTAAGATGCCTGAGTGTCTGAAATTATTTAACCAAGTAGTATTTAGAGTGCATGTTGACAAAAAGAAAGAAGAAAAGGAGGTATTTAGAGTGAAGCTCTCTGAACAGCGCACATTTTTTTTATATATTCTTTTGGTTTGGCGAGAAATGAGAGATGGTTGTTGTGCACTAAAAGTATGAAAGAATGTATAATTACAATCCTGCTCAAGGATGATGTCGCTATAATTTTTTGGTTGTTTAAGGTACCATTGAGAGACAGACTGATGCACAGATCTTAGTTTCTTACCATTTTTAATGCATAACATGATGAACATGCATAATCTATTAATCTTGTATGGAGCTGTTCTGCATCCATTCCAATAAACAGTTCAGTATGATGACTATATAGAGCTCAATAAATAATAATTGGAAGCGGTAAACATCTTTAGGGACTAAGGAGGGTGGAAATGGCTACTGGCCTGCTTGGGTCAAGGTGGCCTTTTCTTTTTGAGGCAAGGAGAATTAGGTAAGTGTTTACTCTAATCCTTTACTAAAAAAAACTATAGTTCACCTAGTACAGAGGGAAAGAATATACGACTACCAACTTTGCTTACTAAATATCAGTGGTTCAAAGTCCAAACTATAACATCCTAGTTCCCCGCTACATAAATGTTAAATACAATTTTTTGGATTTTGCCAATTAAAACATATATTTTCAATTGTCAATACTGAAGTACTATTGGCACCAAGTATGCATTTGCGTTTTCCTCTAGATATTAATTGATTAAATAATTTATTGTACATACATCATGTTTGATCGTGTTGGGTTGGCTTACATACCTACCTAATTCATAATTCAATGGTTAGAGGCTTCGATATGAAATTATAATGTGTTCGTCCAGGTTTGTAGTTTCAAATTAAATAAATTAATATGCAGAGGTTTTCAGCTGATTATCAATTGCCACTGCAATGTGCCCTTCAGTAAAGTTGAAAATGACTGAAATGAGTATAACTGTGTTGGTATAGCAAGGGCTCATTTGCATGATATCCACATCCCAAGGGTTCATTTGCATTGAGATCCGTGCTAACAGGCACCTCAACGCAGCAAGCATCTTTCCAGTAAATTTTTTGACAAGCTTGTGATTGTTGTTACGTGGAAGATCAATTCAATAAGAGAGCTCCATTTGAATAATTGATTGAGACTCCAAAGATCAAGACCTGTTATCAGTCCCTTTCTTTCCGAGATGCACAGCTTATGATATCCTAATTGCTACGTGGTATTTTGGTCAGCAAAGCCACCATTTTCACATAAACTGTGTCGACTTAATTAACAAAACACCTCCAGATGTTTGTTCAGCAACAATACCTCCAGTAAATTATAAAAGAAGATACAAGCATAAAAGATTAAGAGTGGGAAAGAAATTGATGTTGCAATAGCATTACAACCAAGGTTTTTTTTGGTCAATCTTGCAAAGTTGTAGGATTTTTGGTTGCGTGCAAACTAGTAGTTGCCAAAGACCAAATTATCCATCTAGAAAATGAAGTTTGTCACCGGGAGCATGTTAGATTACTTGCAACTAGAAAAATGTTACTCGATTGCAGAAAATAAGACTACTAGAACTGAACTTGCATATTCTAACTAATAACATAAATAAAGGCTAATACAAGTATTAAGTCTAACTAATAGCAGTAGGTAAGTGTTATTTCAGAATTCAGTCCAACTTCAAACTCGTAATATTTCACTAGAAGCACCAAGGAACCATAAATCAACTGCTCTGAACTTGTCTTAGCCTAAACATTTACGAATTTTCCAAATGGACCAAAAAGCCCCTTGTAATAATGCATTTTCTAAATCAACTGGCTATCCAGGGGATCATAATTTCCAAAGTGCCACAACCATTTAACCAGGCATCTTCATGAATAACCATGAGCAAGTTCGGGAACAGCATAGCAGAACAGAACAAATCTGTTCGGAACCAATGCCCCCAGTAAACTATTTAAATAGTCGTACCCATATTTAATTAATGGTGCAAAAACAGACTTGTAATTAAGATTATACAAAGTATAAGAAGCTGTATAACAGTTTGTCATAAACCTGAGAAGTTAGTTGCTGGCAATTCAATTAGCTTCTATTTCAAAATTGCCAAATACTGGCTACCAAAGTTTATAGCTTTTCCATCAAGAAAGATCAGAGGTTACACGAACTTTGAGACAAATACTAGGTGAAGTGCTTAACGCCAACATTAATTTCCAAACAGAAATTATCAAACAACACGATATTAAATCAAAAGGTCCACAAACGCAGTTGCCTGAGTGACAAAGAACAACAGTCAAACAGATATGTTCTGACTCAAAGCAGCAGAATAAGCCTCCACCAGCTCCGGTGCTTCCTTCTTGTATGGTTCTATGTACTTCTCAAGGAACGTCTTTTCTGTAAGAATACATACAGTAGAAAGGTTACAGCTTTTCTCTAGGCCTTTTGCAACCAAGATGCCCAGCACATGATGCCTCGGCACCAACCTTTTTTCTAAGCTATACGTAAGCAATAGAGGCTGAGAAGCTATGCTCCCAGGCTCCAATTTAGCCTGTTGGATGAGAAAATCCATGGTAGATTTAATCTTATTCTCAGAAGATGCAAGTACAGAAGGGGCTCTGGTGAGAGCTGAACACAACTCTTCCTGTGACCAGCCACACGTCGTCTTGATGAACTCCGCCTTTCTTTTAAGTTTTTCTTTGCTATACCTACAAAGTGCGTTAAATGTGCTGAAGAACTTGCCTGATTCTCTTGGAATTCCCAGCTCCTCGATGAACATGAGGGTCTCCTTCAGAGAATCTAGGCTTCTGCTCATGGTGTGTCCATGCTCAAGCACCCTCACAATATTTGGATTCGACAATCCATATTCTTTGAATAAATTTATTCTTGGAGCAACATACTTGTCAAGGTCATATTGGATTAACCATCCGTTCCTCAGAAGGATTTTTAGTAAAGCCTGATCGCCTTTTCCAACAAAATCCCTCCAGAAGAGGAGACGGGAGAGAGTGTGTTTGGACACAAGTGCTTTTGGGTTGGATCGGATCAACTGAACCAGAAGTTCACCAGAGAAACCCCCATCCATCAATTCACGTACCTTTGGTTTCAAGATTGTCTCCACGTTGGAAGCCAGAAGACGCGGGTAAAACGAAACAACATTTTTGATCTGATCATCTGATAGACCCGTCTCTTTGAGGAATCTTACGACTGACTCAGGCTGGTCAGAGGATTTGACTGTAGTGAAGGCCGAGTCAGTGGAGCATTTAAGTGCTTTGTCAGGGGAGAAGCCCAAGGAGGAGATGAGATACTTGGCCAGGAAAGGAATGTCCGCCTGCTCCGAGGGTTGGGTTGAAAATGAGAGGCGGAGAAGAGGAGGCAGCAAAAGGGATAGTTGCTGGTGGTGGAAAGAAGAGGGAGAAAACAATGAAAATCTTTTTGCAAGGAAGAAAGACATTGTTGTAGGCTGGTAGCTAGCTACAACTGTAATTGCTGCTTCCAGTGGGAGCGGAGCTTCAGTGGCTCACTTTTATACAAGCGTGTTGGCTGCGCAGGGAAAAAGGTCACGGAAGTAAGGAAGAAGAATAAGCAAAGAATGACAAATAATCAAGAAACTCGGCCCATTTTAAAATGAGCCCATAAAAAAAACGAAGCTGAAATCTGGTATTTTCTTCGGCTTAAGCCAGAAAAAAAAAAAAAAAAGTTAAAAATGATGAATTTAAGTTAATTTTAATCTATTTATTTTCATTATTTTCTGACCGTTTGATTTTAAATCAAATGAATTCAAAAATTTATAAATTTGATATGTAAACGTGTCAATAACGAAGTATATTGATTTTAACGGTTTGAATTTGTCGTTTAAAATTTATACAATAGGTTTTTGAAACAAGAAATTTATAAATTTGATATGTAAACGTGTCAATAACAAAATATTTCGATTTTAACGGTTTGAATTTGTCGTTTAAAATTTATATGATAGGTTTTTGAAACAATAGCACATAAGGTCTTATGCTATCCATAAAAACTAAGTATTACTCATAAAGAAATAATATTTTATATATATTTCACCGTACATCAAGTGTCATAAAATTTTCAACGGTTCAACATTAACGATCCTTAACATAACATAAAATAATTCTTAAATTGCAGTAAATTTGAGTGTTAGGTTATTTATGCGTCTAATAACATATTTATAAATTTTATATTTTATTTTATTTTAAAAAAATTGTCCAGCTCATAAGTTTACCAATATCACGTAATCCCTCCATTTTTAATTATTTTCATTCATTTTACTAAAGCATTATCCTAACGACTTCAGTTTGGGTCTGATGGCCATTGGATACAAAGTGGTTTCAATGAATTCTCTCATCATCGGATCTGTTTTAGGATTTGCGCGCACGAATTTTAAAGCATACGCAAAAGTGCCAGCACGAATTTTAAAGCAGATCCGATAGTGAGCGAACTCATTGAAACCACTTTGAATTTAATGACCATCGGACCCAAGCTGCTCTCTATCCTGAGTTAGTCCTTTATTTCTCTATATTTATTTCTTAACAAATCCTTTATTTGTCTATATAGTGAGAAACCGAAAGCTATAGGCAAAATGGGACAAATTGTCCCTTGGGATTTTATGGTCGGTTGTCTGGCACTGTTTCCCCAATCATTATTTCATCCATGCCCTTCCAAATTCACAGGCGACCTAATTCTTAGCGCTTTTAATGCTCAACGGAAAAGATGACATAATAATACGACCTAATCCACAATTATGCATATTCTGTTAGTCAAACAAAAAGTAAGAACTGTATATTTGTTGGGATTACCTCATTACCATGTAGCTAAAGAATATTCAACTGTTAAAACAGTATAAAACTTCGGCTTTTACTCGAAATAACTCATGCAAAACAATGAATATAAAACAAAAATCTTTTGTCGATTTCTTCTTGGCACTAAGTCAGGGTGTTTAATTGAACCAATTTATTTGATTTCAATCATTTATTGTAATTAGTAGGATTTGACTGTTTGTTTCAATTACCTGGACGGGTTCTGTCAAAAAATGTCATAGTTTATTTTTAGCTTTTTGGGCTTTATAATTTGATCTTAAAGACTGAAAATCTTTCTTCTTCTTCTTTTTTTATTTTATTTTTTTATTTTTATTTTTATTTTTATTTTTATTTTTTTTTGAAGGGGACCAGGCAGTGGCTTAAAGACTGAAAACCAAATAACTTATGTATATATAATAGGAGTGAGGTTTAGCGTGTGCTACTCTTCAAAATTTATTAAATTGATTTTAAATTAATTTTTAGCAATGAAAATGACTATAAGCCTTTCTTTCACAAACAAAAAAGCAGTCACTCCATATAATGATACTATGAGGTTAGCGTATACTATATTTATCAAGAAGGTATAAATTAGTTTTAAACGTCAAATTTAAACTGTTGAAACCAATTCATTTCATGAGTGAGTGTATAAATGCAAAATTTTAAAATTTTAAAATTTATTCAGTACAAAGTCAAGTGGTCAACAAATGATAAAAAATAAATGTATTAAAATGATTTGAAAATTTTCATTTGTTTCGTACTTGACTTTATATTAAAAATAATTCAAAATTTTGCATGTACACGAATTACTCACAAAGTAAATCGGTTGTAAGTTTTAACAACTGAATTCATCGTTTGAAGTCAATCTAATTAATTTTAAAGTTAAAATCACGAATTTAATGAGCTTAGTACATACATGCTTACCTTGCTCCTATTATATTATACATATTGAAAAACAAATTAAAACACATAGTATTCATATAGTTGGTGTAAATTGAATTTTTCAAACTACTTCGTTTGACAGAATAAAATTTCAGTTCAGTGGATTAGATATCTATGTGAACTGATCGGTTTATTTATGGAAACAAGAATAATTAAATTAATTAAAATTATTTTAAGTACAGTTTAAATTAGACTGATCAATAAATATTTCTAATTTTTATACTAAAAACTGATGTTATTAGAATCGAACCCAACGTCAATACGAATTCGAATCACCCCTAGTCTCAAGCAAATTACAAACGGATAGTACAGGACCGTTTTTTTTTTAATTGGCACGAATCTCAAAACAGCCTCCTATAGTTTTTTAATTGGCCCAACTAAGATTAATCTGGGCCGTCTGTTTGTAATTCGCTTGAGTCAGATACCTGAGAGATATGGATCCACATCAATTCAGTAAAGTTTCGGATGATCAAATTTGTGGTTCAACCGGCTCACCTAGGAGGCTAGGACTGCACAAAAAGTTTGAAGTTTGTGATTTGATTTGAGTTTAATTTGAAAAAAATCTCGTAATTAATTCAATTCAAAATTAGTTCGTTCTGAAACAAATTAAACTAGTTTGGTTCGAATTTTATTAAAATCAAACTCAAATTGGGTATAATTCGTTCGAAATTGATTCGCGAACTATTTAGGTTCGAATCTCAAATAATACAACTAATTAATTCAACAATCAATCTTTAATAATGTAGAAACCAAATTTATATTAGAGCTCAAAATTATTAATATAATGCTAAGTTATAATAGAAAAATATTTCAGCAATGTAATATATTAATCATGGAATAAATTCCATTTGACTAGGTCCATACTGTAATTTTAATCAATCCAGCAGCATAAAAGTAAGGGAATCTTGAACTGGCCCATAATCCATCAGTGTGAATTCGTGAAAGATAAAAAGAAATAGTGAAAATTTTATTCCTCAAGAAGAAAACTAATGCCGATTTTTTTATTTATATCCAAAAAAAAATATAAATTTAAAAAACTAACCAAACCGCTTGTTAATTTCGAAAACTACCCAAACCGGAAAAACTTGTTTCAACACCAATTTTCGGAAATTTTTTTTCCGGTAAATGGATATTAAAACCGGAATAATTTTTTCCGGTTTTATGATTTTTTTTTTTAAGGAAAAAAATTTTTCCGAAATTTTTTTTTTCATTTTTCAGTTTTTATAATTTTTTTATTTTTTTATTGAAGTATTACAAATATATATTTTTTAAAATAGATGGAATACTATATAATTTGATTTATTCGAAAGACTACTACAAAAAATCCAGATCAATATTTTTCATGCCGGATTTGAAAATAATTTGAAAATACCGATCGTTGAATGCCCACCGTGGAACGAAAACTTAAACTGAATTTTTGAGGCACTAAACGACGTTTTTTTGAAATTCTGATGCCTCATTTTTTTTCATACCTCATCATACCTCATATGAAAAAAATATCATTTGGTGAAAAAATGAGGCATTAGAACCCTCGTTTAGTGAAGAAAATGAAGATATAAAATATGAGGTATAAAAAAAATGAGGCATTGGAACCCTCGTTTAGTGCCTCAAAAATTCAGTTTAAGTTTTCGTTCAACGGTAGGCATTCAACGATTGATATTTTCAAAGTTTTCAAAGTCCAAACAGTCGATCCAAACCGTTCAACATGATAGATATTTTAAAATGTGCTTGTAGATCAAATTTTACATTTTTTTAAATTTTTTTACTATTTATTAAGATGGGTACAAATATTCAATGGTCTGAATATAGCGATTTTGTTAAATACTTAATAAATGGTAAAAAAAATTCAAAAAAATATAAAATTTGATATGCAAGCACATTTTAACATATATATTATATTATATATACATATACATATATTATATTATATTAATTTTTATTACGGCCGTAAAAAATCCGGCATAAAAAATATTGATCCGGATTATTTGTTGCAGTCTTTTGAATAAATCAAATTATATAGTATTCCATCTATTTTTAAAAAAATACATTAAATATTTGTAATACTTTAATACAAAAAATAAATAAATTATAAAAAATGAAAAAAAAAGAATCCGAAAAAAAAAATTTTCTAGAAAAAATGTTTTCAGAAAAAAAAATTTCCTAAAAAAAAAAATCCTAAAACCGGAAAAAATTATTCCGGTTTTAATATCCATTTACCGGAAAAAAAATTTCCGGAAATTCGTGTTGAAACCGGAAATTTTTTTTCCGGTTTGGGTAGTTTTCTAAATTAACAAGCAGTTTGGTTAGTTTTTTAAATTTATATTTTTTTTATATAAATAAAAAAAATCGGAAACTAATGCATAAATTTTGCGTTTAAATCCAGATCATCCGATTAGAATCTGAACCAATTCAATCAGATGTGGAACGCACCGAACTTCTTTAATATTTGTGTTAAAGCAGATCTCTCTTTCATGATCTAAACTTGTGATATGAATTTTATTTATTACATACGCAATTATTATTTCTGTGATAGTGCACGAAAGTGGAAAACGTATGCGGGCCCATAGTTACAATATACAAGATATATTCGCGTTTTATTCATTTTTTTAAACATTTTCGAACCGAACTCCGAATAAACGTAAAAAACGTAGAATACGTTTTATTCGCGAATAAAACGCGAATCACCAATTCTTTTTTTTGCTGGGTTTTTCTTTTGAGGTTTTTTTTGTCCCTTGTTGTACTGAATCATTTTTTGAATTATATCCGAATCATGAATTTTTTATCTTGTCGAACTGAATCCGAATTATTTGTTTGTTGCCTTGCATACAATGACTCGCCACTCGGGTACCCACATACGGTATCTCATAGAAAAGAAGCGAGAAACTGTTTGACCGAACTCCAAAAATAGTCCCACTTGATGCGGATGCCTGAGTGTAGAATACTATATATGCTGCCGACAAACATAATCTCGTAATTTTGTACTAATTAATTTCTTGCTTGCTATGTTTAGTAACCTAAGTTCAACTTCTAATTATTGGCTGCCAAACATAAGAGCTGATGATAAAAGATACATTCTTCTAATTTTTGGCTAGATCTATTTAAAAAAAAATGCTTTGTACTTGAAACAAAGATGAAAGATTGCTTATATTTTAAGTGACAAAATTTAAAATTTTTGGAAAATATATTTCCCTGCTCGGGGAAAAATCGCCTCAAATTTATCCAACAATGAAGACTGTTACATGCGCACTTTAAACAAAAAAAAATGAAGAAATTGTGAATCGAGTTTAAAGATTTTATTTTAAAATTTTTAATATTATGTAAGATGATTTAAACTTGTAGCAGGTTTCTAATTGGTGGACAAAATTAAGATATTTCTTATAGTAGATTTCAAATATTTATATTTCTCACGGTTTTGGTTTGGACTCGTCGACTTGTATTTGAAATGTATTTAAAATTATTGTTATTGAACATTTAAATTGCTCAGACTGACAATTTTCCAAGCACCGTTTGACAATTAATTATCCAAATAATTAGTATTTATAGTTTAAATCTTATAAGAGGGCGATTTATTTTCGCTGGATTAAATCAATTTATTAATAGAACCATCTGAAATCATAAAATTTAGCTATGTAGTAGCAAGTAGCAATTATTGTTGTTTCAATCTTACAAGAGGGCTATTTTGGTGAGAGCAATGGAAAAAATATACTTAAATAAACCATCTTGAATTATAAAATTTTATGCAAAAGATGGGGGCAAATGCCAGCAATGCCCCAAGAATTAAATAATAAACTAAGAGACCTAATGATTAGAATTTAGAGCCATCAACTTTATTTTTATTTGTTTAGTTATAGAACGAGTGATGGAGATTTTAAGCGTTTGGATTAGTGTGTTGGTTGTTAGGTTGCAAAACTGCTATTTTCTATATATATTTATACCTTTCTAAGATGAGTGATTGCATTCTTTATTTACATCCGTGCTTATATTTTTTTTTTAAAAAATTTTACACCTAGATATTAAAATATTCATATCTCCATTCTTTTATTATGCACATAGTTGTTCTGATCCGCTAACGGATGAGATTGAAAGATGAACTTTTAAATTGAATATCAGCCCTTCAATCACATAATCTATCTTATTTTGATTAAATACATCTATTTTATGTCTAAAAGTCTAAATTTAATTAAAAACAATCTCGCTACAAGAACTACTGCATGGTTTGTCACTATTAAAATTGAATGAATCCCTAGTGATTCGTTTCCTTATTTCTTTTTACAACTATCTCCAATTCTTGCAATTAAATTATTTTCTTATTTTTTTTTGTTTCCTCCATTTCATTTCTCCTCTTCCTCCATAGTTTCGACAATGAAATTGGAAAGTGAACTGGTATACACAACATAAGCAAAAAAAAACCACATAAAACATTAAAATTAGCAAAGAGCAATGGCTCAAGAAGGGCAACACGAGGCTATCAACAACTCCTTCAAGCTCACAAATACGTTGCTCAATGGCATAAATTACATTACATGGGCAAAGGCTACAGGGAGAGCGCTCAGCGGCCGAGAGATGCGAGAATACATCACGAGAGACAACAAAGTGCCCGAAGTTGCAAATCCACTTTCTCTGACCGAAGCGGAGAAAAAAGCAATGAAAAACTGGAGAACTCAAAACGACAAAATCATAACGTGGCTCACGAATTCTATGGAGTCATCCATTTCAGAATTGTTCCTTCTTCTCGACACGGCTTTTGAGCTATGGCAAGCCGTGAAAGATATGTACGGGCAAGAGAACAACTACTCTCGTATATACCAACTCAAATTAGAAATTCAGCAAGAAAAGCAAGGCACGAGAAAACACGTAGAGTACCTTGGGGTTCTTCAAAAGAAAAAAGATGAACTCCGGTTGTGCCGGCCGGCAACCACCGACATGGCAATAATCAAAGAAGCAGAAGAAGAAGATGATATATTTGAGTATCTAGCGAGATTAAACCCGAGCTATGAGGCCATACGGGCTCAGGTTATGAATACCATTCCTCTTCCCTCTTACTCCCAAATCAAGAATATGATTCAACAAGAAGAGAGCCGAAGAGAGACCATGGGTGGCCCGTAACTCACAGTCGAAGAGGGACATGAGACCCATGCCTTTGCAGCAACAAAAAAAAATCCAATTTCCCCAAATCCGGCCAAAACCCTAAATCTCAAAATCACTCAAATCACAATGAAATCAAGAGGTGTACTGGGTGTAAGAACGAAGGGCACACCCATGAGAACTACTGGTTTCTTCATCTCCACTTGAAACCAAAACATTGGAAGAATCAAAGCTCTGTTGGAGGAGGAAGTGATGAACAAAATGAAGGAAAAGAAAGAAACAGGGAAGGGGTCGGTGCTATGCGTATTTTTTACGCTGAACCATAACTTGCGCTGGAATTGGGTCCGACTACAGGGTCCGTAGAGGCTAATGGGTCCTCAGGGGTTAACGGGTCCGCAGGGATTAGTTTGTTCGTTGGCGGGTCAGGGTCTGGCCGAAATGGGTCAGGTGATGCATCAGGATATCTGCAGTCGCTAATTCAGCAGATGTCTATGCGACTTAACAAAACCAGTCTAAATTTTCTAGTATATCCTTATATTCAAAAAATTTATTTATTAGATAAAATAATTATCGATAGTGGTGTTATAGACTATATGTTTGGCAATCAAGCACTTCTAAAATTTTAGATATGACAAAAAATGATCAATTTATTTTGGTAGCAAATGGTATGAAGGCTAAAATAAATGGTATAGGTGAAACTATATTTTGTGACAAAAAAATATCTAGTGTGCTATACCTAGACACATTTCCTATAAACCTATTTTCGATTCAAAAATTAACACAAGAATTAAATTGTGATGTATTTTTTTCTCGTAAAAATATTGTATTTCAGGACCAGAAAGCTGGGACGAAGATTGGTGAAGGATTTCTTGAAAATGGACACTACTTTTTTAACACAAAAAATTATTTTTGTGCTTCCGCTAAATCCATTGATATTAAACTTTGGCATAGAAGATTTGGGCATCCCTCCGACAAGATTTTAAATTATATTTTGGATTGTAAAAATTTTAATTATGCCAATTGTGAGATTTGTAAATTGACAAAATAAACAAAATTTCATTTTTCACATTATAATAGCAAAAGTGAAGCTATGTTTGATTTAATTCATTAGGATATGTGGGACCGGCCCTAATTGAATCATACAATGGATTTAAATACTTTGTTATTTTTATTGATGATTTTTCAAGAATCACTTGGTTATATTTACTCAAATAAAAAATGAAGTGTTTAGTAGTTTCAAAGATTTTTTTCGTCTTATAGAAAATCAATTTAATGTAAAATTAAAAATATTTTGGTCGAATAATGGAACGGAATTTGTGAACAAAAATTTTAAAACATTTTTTAAAGAACAATGAATTATACACCAAACGACTTGCGTTAATACACTCAAGCAAAACGGAGTGTCGGAACGAAAAATAGACATTTGTTAGAAATAACAAGAACATTGATGTTTCAAAGTAATGTTCCTAAAATATATTGGTTGGATGCCATACTTTGCGCTACACATCTAATTAATAGATTACTAAGTTCAAAGTTAGAAAACAAAATTCCGTTAGAGATTCTTTATTAACAAAAAATCATCTTTGATCATTTAAAAATATTTGGATGTACAAGTTTTGTACATATTAAAATGACAGATAAGCTAGATTTTGTATCAACAAGAGCTAAAAGCTCTAGAAAAAAAATGAAACATGGGTAATTGTTCCATTATCAAAAAATAAAAAAACCCGTTAGATGCAAATGGGTTTACAAAATTAAATATAATTGTAATGGTACCATAGAACGATATAAGGCAAGGTTAGTAGTCAAAAGATTTATACAAACATATGGCATGGATTATAATGAATCTTTTGCACCAGTTGCAAAAATAAATATCGTTAGGGTGTTATTTTCCATTGTAATAAACAATGGGTGAAATTTATACCAAATGGATGTAAAAAATATATTTCTTCAAAAAACACTTGAGGAATAAGTTTATATGACTCTTCCACCGGGTCATGTAAAAGAAAACAATGCTAACCTTGTTTGTAGGTAAAAAAAAAATTAATTTACGGACTTAAGCAATCTCCAAGGGCATGGTATAGCAAACTATCTCAATATTTAATTTCTTGCAATTTTAAAATTATCAACGCCGATCACTCGTTTACCAAAAGTGAAGGAAAAAAAATATAACCCTTGTCTTAGTATACGTAGATGATTTAATAATTACCGAAAATTATTTAGAAGCAATTAGAAAAATCAAACTCCAATTGAAAGAAGAATTTGACATTAAAGATTTAAGATATTTAAAATATTTTATAAGAATAGATGTAGCATTTTCAAACAAAGGTCTATTAATTTCACAAAGAAAATATACTTTGGATTTATTCAAAGAAACCGACCTCTACACCAATAGATAATAAATATAAATTAAATACCGAGGATGGTGAACCCTTAAAAAATATACACCAATTTCAAAGACTTATAGAAAAATTAATTTACCTCATGGTAACCCGTCCGGATATTTCTTTTTTCGTAAGTCAAATTAGTAAATTTATGCACTTGCCAAGAACACCGCATTTAGAGGCCATAAATAGAATTTTGAAATATTTAAAAGGAAATCTCATAAATGACATATGGATGAAGAATAATAATTCTAATGCAATATGTGGCTATTCCGATGCAGATTAGGCCGGTAGCTTTGATAGAAAATCCACCTTCGGCTTTTGCACATTTGTAAGCAGAAATTTAGTCACATGGGAAAGCAAGAAACAAAATATCATGGCACGATCAAGCGCAGAAGAGGAATATCGAGCCATGACATCAACCACAAGCGAATTGATATGGCTCAAGCAATTGCTCAAAGACATGTGAATCATTGTTGATCAATCCAGGAAAATGTATTGTGACAACAACTCCGCACGTCACATTGCTCAAAATCCTGTATTTCATGAACGGACCAAACACATAGAAGTTGATTGTCATTTTATTAGAGAGAAGGTCCAAGCCAAAGAAATAGAAATACCGTTTGTTCGAAGTGAAGATCAACTAGCGGGTGTGTTCACAAAAGGATTGGATCCAAAGCCGTTTGAAGAAATTGATAGGGGTCAAATTTGTCATGATTTTCCATATCACTTAGCATATATTTTGGCCATTTATCGAGTTACAATTGCTTATTTTTTAGAGAATCATATTCATTTTCGTTATTTCACCTGATTTTAGAGAATGACAGATTTTCAATGATTTTGGAGCAAAAATAGGCTTAAACCGCATGCTATTTCGGAGACGCTATCGCAGACGGTTATGCCACCCGTACGGATCTCAGCCAAACAGCATGTTATTCCGGCATCTGCATGCAAAAACTACCAGAACAACAGCTACAGATCTAACTTCCCAATCAAGGCCTATTTAAGCAAATGGATGCCTGGGAAGAAAATGGGCTCTCACTCTGGACATATCATACAATACAATACACATATGAGAGAACTTAGAACTAGGGTTTCACTCTAGTGGAGGCTATGCAAACGAAAATCACTAAGAAATAACAAAGTCTCAACTAGAAGAGAAGGAAGAAACAAGGCATGAAGACGTCGTGCATGAGATAAAGGGCAACATAGGTGTTCTCCCTCCATCTCTTTCTATTGCTCTCCCTCTTTATGTACTTTGTTTCTTTTGTTGTTGAACCCGCCATGAGCGGCTAAGCAACCCTATTCTATAGTGAAGACATGTAATCTTGAATTCTTATAAGTTTAATCTAGTTGTTCATTTATATTATCTCTGCACTATGATCTGAATTCTTACTGAGATTTTATGCCTTATGATCTTGTTTATTGTGTGCTTAAAGTGACCTCGTATGTGTGGAGTGTACAATACACCCATACCTAATTGGGGTTAACCAATATTTGAAGAACATAAGTTATCCTAGGTACAAGTAGAATAGACTGACCCATTAACCGCTTGTATTCGAACCACGGTCAAGAAACCTATTGGGAAGTGGTTTAGCAGACGAATGTCGCATTCCATCACTGATAGTGGGGTAATCTTGATTATTTTTATTACCAATGGTTAGAGGAAGGATTGACCAAGTGAACTTGACCCTTTTGTAATATTAGGAATTATGACTTATCATTAATCTTAATGCTACTGAGCCTTAAAAGTACTCGACATGGTACTTGCTCAGTTAGGGTGCTGTGAGTCCTATTCACACAAAAGTGTATCACAAAGTTTCAGTACAGCAAGCTGTACTTTTTAAACCTCGAATATACTTCCGATTAAGACTGCAAGTGCACAATCTTGTCGTATAGTAAATCAGGTATCGATCCACAGGACGGTTCAAATATCAACTGGACTCTACTTAAATTAATTAGGTACTAGAAGTGAGAAAATGTTGGTTTGGTTTGTTTTAAATTCCTAAATTTGATTGCAATAATTAAATGACGGTAATTGAAAATTTGGTTTTTATCAATTGTAAAAAGGCGTTTCTAGGGTTTCTGGTTTCAACTTCCACTCTGCCTCTCAGCACCAGCCACGTGACTCGCTTCCTTTCAGAAGTGACCCTTGTGACGCGACCCGCATGGGCTTCGAGGATAATACAGCATGCTCTCTGTTTCTTTGTGTAAGGTTCTACTGACCGTACCTAATGTTCCTAAACCTCAACTCTCGTATGTTGACTTAATAAACTTGGTTACGGAAATGCAATTTCGCCTTCTTAAGTTTCAAACTCTAAACTTTCGTTCATTGGTATTCAACCTAAGTTATTTGTCAGGTTTACTAAAGGCATCCATTATCTTTCGATAATTGGAAAGTTTCACCTCTCGATTACTATTTGGCTTTAAAGACCTACCTCAAATACTTGGTCTGGTTGAAAGAAACATCAATGCCAAATTACTAGAAAGATGTGTACAGCATCTAACAGTAGACAACAAGATTCATTCAATCAATTTCAATCAAGCAATAGAAATAATACTCAAACAAATAAACACAAATTTCAACTCAGATCCAAGTAACATGCATATAAGAACAGAGTTTCGTACTACATCATAACCCTAGAAACTAAATAAACTACTCAGACATGATCAAAAAACAAATAAAACAAGTGAGAGAAGAAGAAATCATGATAAAACCCGAAGAAGACAAGTTCCAAGCCAAGCCTCCTCTCCAAAGATTGCTTCCCAAAATGAGAGATATCTTTGTTCCTGCTGTCTCCCCCTTATTTATAGCTATTTTGTGACTTGGGGAGCAAGCAACCAAGGATGAAAAGTGAATCAATCGAGATCTCATGAGATATGGCAAAAAATTCAGCTGATGCCTTTTTAAAATAATTTCTGTGATTTGTACATTACAAATTATGATTTATAACCTTCCTAGAATTGTAGATCTCGTTGTCCTCTTTCCAGCAAGCTTTTATTTGCCTAAAACGGAGTTCGTATGACCAAGATATGATCAAAATACAAAAAAATGTCGAAAGCTGGAATTTTCATATTTGCTCTGTCGGCTTTCTGCGTGACCCGCATCACAACTGACGCGACCCGCTTGGAGTCTGCGCGGCCCGCGTCCTGCCTCTGTTTATGCTGTGAGCCAAACTTCAAATGGGCATAACTCATTATCCGTAACTCCGTTTTCAGTGTTCTACCACTTTTCGGAAAGCTTGCGAGAAGATCTATAATTTGTTCCATTTCCTATAATTTAAATAGACTTCGGAAGTAACTTGATTCTTGGTATAATTCTAAACTAAATTAAACTAAATTAACCTAAATGCATGAAAATTGGTCAACTTATTGATATGAAACCCTAGGCAAAAGTATACATATTTCATGGTCATTAAGTCCGACCCAGAGATACCAGTATAGGGCGTGTACAGTTTTGGCCAAACTGTGTGCGATTCCGACTGGAGTTGAAACCAGACTTTTTACGGTTTACCCAAAATGTGTGCGGATGGTGACAGAGCCGCATGCTATTGAGTAACTTTGCAACTGACAAGTATTAGCAATAGTATGCGGATTGTGACAGAACCGTGAGCTATTGTTATGACAACTAGAACCTATATTAAACAAGTTTGAATGATAGAATGTTTGATTCCCTAGAAGCCCATCTTCTAAACACTTAAACTACTATCAATTCTTTGTTGTATTTCAATATTACAACTGAGAAACCAATAATCAACCAACCAAACAAAACCAATCAACTTAAAGGAACCGATAACCTAGACCTTAGTTTGCATCATAGATCTCTTAATACACCATTCCTGTGGATCGACATCCCAATCTATACTACATAGTAGATTCATGCGCTTGTGAATCGACAGTAAGTAGAAATTTGGGTTATAAATATTATTAACATTGATTTCCACTCTATCATAAATCACAAGCAAGCTAGAATTACTCGATATTTATAATTCTAGTTTGAGGGGGTGTTGAATAATAATCTCATAAATAATAGATCAAGGGTTTATATGAAAAATGTACAAATTAACTTAAGTAGCTCACTAGCAACAAGGGAGATAGTTCCAACAGTCATATTGACCATGTAATATATATATAGTCACTGTAACAGAAAAAACAACACAACTTTTCAAAATACAAAAAATTCATATTGTCTCCTCAACTTTGCATCTCTCAAAAATCAACAACTAGCAATTATAATTCCGAAAACTTCAATTTTATTTATTTAATATTTTTTTTTCAAGCATTCACAAATCTAAACATCTCTCTTTAACAAAATATGAGTAGAACTAGGGTGTTCTTAAGTTCATCAAGTTCTTTGGTGAACTCAAGTCTAAAACCCATCAAATCGACTTTAAATGACGAATTCAAACAGTTGAAATCCACCTACCTTATGAGTGATGCGTTTACATGTAAAAATTTGAAATATTTGAATTAATTTAGTATAAAATCAAGCAGTTAAAATTAGAAGGTTAATAAATTAATTTTAATGCATTCATTTTTTGAACGTTTTTTGATCACTTGAATTTATAAAAAATTAATTTCAAAATTATTATTTTTACATCTAGACACATCACTCGTAAGATAGACAGAACGGTCGAATTTATCGTTTAAAGTCGATTTGATGGGTTTTAGACTTGAGTTCAGCAAAAAACTTAGAGTGAACTTAAAGAACACCCAGTTTTACTCACATAATATTATCTGCCGAAATTTTTATTAATGAAAAATTAATTAATTAAATATCGATAATGGAGAACGAATCTGAGTTTTTTCTAGATATAGAAAAAATGTGATAGTTTATAACGTCATATGGACGTTATAAACTATCATCCCCTTGTAACAGTACCAGTTCCTGGCCAAAATAGTGTCAATTCTTGCCAAAACAGAGTCTGTTCCTGACAGAAATAGAAGTTGAAACAGCCTGCTCCTGACCGTGATGATCTATTTAAATTATCTCGTTTTTCCGATATCTCGAAAAAACTCAAGTTGATTCTCCATTATTGATATTTATTTAAATAATTTTCTATTAATAAAAATTTCGGTATTATCTGCACAGAGACTGACAAAGTGACAATGCAGTAATTCTTATTCTTTTACTAGAAAAGAGTGCAAACTGCGAGGAAAATTAGGGGAGAAAAGCTGCACTGAGAGTAGGGGTCCCACATTTCAGAAAAAAAAGGTGCATATAATTATGTGATCCTCCCAAGGAAAAAGAATTTTCTAGTGTAATACTTGCTTTAAAAAGAAACATGTACGGAGACAGACATTTCTGATAAAATTATACAATTAAGCTTTTCTGTTATTTTATGTGGCAAAGATTTTATATGATTGAATGTGGCTAGCCCAGAATATGTGATTAAGGTAGGGCTGCAAACGAACCGAACCAAATCGAATATGTTCTAGTTTGAATTCAAAATAATTGAAGATTGGTGAATAATTTCGAACCGAATTACTTTCGAATCGAATTTTTTTCAAACTTTTTTCGAATCGAACTCGAATCGAATCACGAATCTTGAATTTTTTATGCACCCCTAGATTGAGAGATCCAATTTCTGGCAAGTGGTAAGTTTGAAATGTAAGAATAATTTGATAAGGTCTAGATTTCATGATTCGAATATAATACAATTATAATTCAAAATAATTTGTTTTTATTAATAATGTATATAATTATTAAATATTAAAAGTTTTAACAAAGAAAAAAAGTTCTGCAGATAATTTAAAGAAGTCAAAATTATTTAATTTATCTACTCATTCGGAAAGATACTAAAAACAAATATTTTACAAACAATTCGTTAATTGTTTGTAAATTTTATTACTATGACTTCTGGACTGACCTGGCAACATATCAGAACTTCAGTATAGCAATGTACATAAACTGAAAAAAAAA
This sequence comes from Carex rostrata, assembly GCF_964058835.1. Taxonomy (NCBI): domain Eukaryota; kingdom Viridiplantae; phylum Streptophyta; class Magnoliopsida; order Poales; family Cyperaceae; genus Carex; species Carex rostrata. Next base: position 1,548,875 of record NC_135948.1, on the reverse strand, counting down.
AAACTAATAAAGAAACAAAAATTGAGGAAACAAAGCACACTCTATCTCTGATATTGTGATCCTCTGTTTTTGACTAAATCTGTCAATGTACTAGATTAGTCATAATTAACAAACTTTATTGTGTAACCTCCTTAGTTAACTCTGAGCACTTTGTCAGTTATTCTATATGATTCCCACCTCAACTCTACTACTCTAGAGAGAGAGAGAGAACAGGATGAGAGAAATATTGCTCCGTTCTGTTGTTCGTTCTACATCTCTGTTCTCTCTCTAAAGTCTAAACCTCTTTAACCGCGTGCTATGTGACCAAAAGGAGAAACCGAAGCTCAGAGCTTGCCACCCAAAATCTCCAACAAAAGCATCATCTTTCACTAGCACACTTCCCCATATACCTAGTGGAAGAGAGAGACCAAAAGAGCATAGAGCGAGAGAGAGAGACCAAGAGAGCAGAGAGCTAGCAGAGATGGAACCACCGGCAGAGGAGATGGTGGTAGAAGTGCACGATACCTCTCATTTACCAGGCTCACTCACCACCGACAAGCTCAGCTATGAGATCTTCTCCATTTTGGAGAGCAAATTCCTCTTCGGCTACACCACCAACCATCCCGATTTCCTTCACGTACCCCGCAATCTGTCCCCCATCTCATCTCCACCGAAACCCAGCCGCCGCAAAGTGTGTATCTTGTCCATTGACGGTGCCGGTTTGCGCTGTATTGTTGCAGCTAAAGCACTTGCCCAACTAGAGGCATCTCTGCAATCCATCTCCGGCAATGCGTATGCGAGAATTTCTGATTTCTTTGATCTCGTTGCGGGTTCTGGGTCCGGTGGTGTTCTCGCCGGGATGTTACTCAAGCCTGATAAAGCTTTTCGGCCCGATGATATGTGTCGGTTTCTGGTCGATCGGGCCCCATTACTCTTCCCTAAACCCAACAAGTTAAAATCTTTTTTCTCCAAAAGCCCCCTCAAGGCATGTACTTCGGCCATGGAGAAAACCATGAAAGAGGCATTTGGGGAGGATGCAAGCTTGAGAGATACCATGAAGCCACTTTTGGTTCCATGTTACAATTTGAACACATCCGGACCATTTGTTTTCTCTCGAGCCGATGCGACGGAATCGGAAAGTTTTAACTTCAGGCTATGGGAAGTAGGTCGGGCAACATGGGCTGAACCAGGCCGGTTTGAACCGGCTCTGGTTCGGTCTTGCAATGGCAGCGAATCGTGCTTTGCCACGTCATGCCACGTAATGTCCAATCCTTGTGCAGTGGGTATAACACATGTATTGAACAATAAAATAGAATTTCCATTTGTGAGAGGAGTGGAGGATTTGCTAGTGCTCTCTCTTGGCTGTGGTTGCAATGAGAGTTGTAAGAGCGTTGAGGTGGATTTGAGAAAGGTAAGGAAGTGGGAGGCTGACAAGTGGGCCCATCCAGTGGCTCGTGTTGTGTGCGATGGTGCAGCAGATATTGTAGATCAATCTGTGGCCATGGCGTTTGGCCAATGCCAGAGCTCCGGCTATGTCAGGATCCAGGTAATTTTCTCTTGTTAAACTTCATTTTAATTTTTGTCAAAAAAAAAAAAAAAAAAAGAGATTGGATTTTGTTTTGCGGTAGTCAATGGGAAACAATACCTATTGTTCTAGACTGGGGATGGATCTACTGTAGCAGGAGGTGGGGCAGCCGTTTCAACCAGATTTTGAGTTTTAGTGGTAATTTATTGGTGTCGATCGATTTTGTTTCTTTCTAAAAAAATTTTGGACTCTTCTTTATGTTTGGTTTGTTACTCGGGTTAAATTTAGTATTAAAATTAAAAGAAAATTCTTGAATTATGATTGATAATATTAATTATAAGTTATAGGATTAAAAATTATAAGTTAGTGTATTGAAAAGTATAAGTCAAAATATTATTTTTTTTATCGAATATCGAATTAGTTAATGAATTTAAATCTAATAAATTATTTAAATTCGATTCGATATTTAGCTATTTAAATCTGATTCGATAAATACCTATCTACAACAGTACTATAACCTCTTATCTTAATTCTTTTCCGTAGTAATTTCTAATTATTAATGAGCTAAAACTAAAGTTTCGGTGGCCATGAAGGGTCTAAGGCTATCAGCCTATTCGACCTCTTAATTCCTATACTGGTAATACTTATGTCAACTCCCAGTCAAAGTATGGGTTCCATGATAATGAGTTGCCACCGTACAAGACAGCTGTTACAAGTACAATAACATATTCATGGGTATGCTGACGTGACAAGATTTTGATGCATTATAACACTCAGGGGCCTCTATGTAATCACAGTTTTGTTATGGTAGTTGTTTGCTTGTTCTACTACAGTAAAAATGTGCAAATCACATTTTTTTTTTTATTTCTATGCTTACTTTGTTATGTCATTTATTATTTTGGGATGTTAATTTTGAAAATAAAAATATTTTTAATAGTTGTACATTAAATTTCAATCGAGTGAACTCCTGGTGTACGGTAGACAAAAGAGAGGGTGACAATTTTGTTGGAGGTGACCGAAAGGTGAGTTGGCATCTGGTACGGTACCAGCAGATATATCTTGTCAACTCACTGTTACCTCTGTCTCTGCTCTCTGTGGGGTTTAATTGGATCCAATGTTTACACCCCCCGTGGCCACTTGCCAGGTTATTGGAATTCCGATCCCATAAAGTAACTCAAACTTTAATTTTTGATCCAGACCGTCCGATCTGTTTTGACAAAAAATTAGAAGTCGGATTGGACGGTTCGGATGTAAACTCAAATTTTAGGCTACTTCAGAGTAAACGGACCCAGGTTATTGCCCTCCATGATTCATTCTCCCCTTTTATTCTGGAATGCTTATCCTGTGCGTTCACTCAAAGAGAAATCTTTTGAGTTAATGAATGTCAACCGTCGGATTTTAAACGGAGTCAATCCGGCTCTGCTATGATCATAATTCATTAACTCAAAAGATTTCCTTTTGAGTTAATGCAGAGGATACGAATTCTTTATTTTGTTCCCTAGCTGCATGCATTTCCAAACAAACAATTCATCATTGTTTGATTTGTATTTCTATTGAATAGGGATGAAGATATGGCAGAACTGGGTAAGAAATAGAAAGAATAAAAAAGAAGCAAAGATGAGAACAAATGCATAACACCAAAAGCTGTTTTGTTTTTTTCCTGTATCGGTCTTCCCAAATAAGTGTCTGTTTTGTGTTCTTGTTTTCTCAAACAAACAGGGTAAATTTCAGGAAATAAAGTACTCAAGCATATCATCATATTTAGTTTGATTACAGAGGATTATATTTTAGAGCTATATTATGTTTAGATGAGGCCTCCTATATTTCATTTTATATATATTTTTATAAATAACCCGAGGTTTTAGTCTCTTCGCAAAAATGCAAGGAAATTAGGAAAGGCTGCATAAAAATCCCCTTTTCTAGACTCCACAACTTGTGGGAGCTTTCGGTATAAGCCCCTATTAGGAATATCCCGATGTTTTCACACTATCCATCTTGATAATATTAAAACTTTTTTTTTGTTTTTTTTGGTAAAATCCCAAAGTTTTAAATCTGTAAATATATGATAAATCTATCTATTTTTTTTTTTTTACAAACGCACATATTCACAACTAATACCGCATTTTTGCGTTCAACTAACTAAAAAAACATTGAATATTTTATGAACAAACGTACTGAACACAATTGTCCGAAACAACAACAAAAAAACCTAAGATTGCATGTAGAGTTGTTTTTTGTCTTGAAATTTCATTATTATAATTTTCACAATTGTAGGGTAATTGTTCCAGAACCGGGATCATTGGAGCAGATGTCGACTGCGATCCAAGACCCGAAAACATAAACATGTTACAAAGGGCAGCTGAGGATATGCTCCGGCAAAAGCATGTGTCGTCGGTGCTTTTTAAAGGGAAAAGAGTCGGCGAAAGAACCAATATGGAAATGCTAGATATGTTTGCAAGAGAGCTTGTGCAAGAACGCAACCGGTTTTAAAGTGTAATCTCATTACATAACTTTTTGTGGAGAGGATGCATGGAACATTTGAAATTTGGGTTCTATTCAAGTTGAGAACAAAGAACTACCCAAAAAATGGAACTGGAAATAAGCCGACTATTCTAAAGAAAAAATAAAAATGAGGTCGGATTTGAAAATAATGCGGAATAATATTAGCATGCAGCCTAGGGAAAAATGAAATTGGTGGAAGGAAAAAATTGATGAATGCCTAAAGAAAGCACTCTTCTAGTATATTTCTGTATTATGGTTATAAATGTATGTCATGGTGTTTTTGGTATTAGTATAATTCCGTAATTTGGTATAAATGTTTGCAAGAGATATTGCTATATCAGTTTTTGCGTCATGGAGTGCACATACAAGAGTAAAAACAGTGATTTATATGACTTGTGTGCTGCATAAAGCAAGAACTGCTCTGTTAGTATCTTTACCTTTTGGTAGGTAAGACACTGGTATATTTTGAACAACTTTCTTCACTTCAATTAAGCAAAGAAATAAAAAGAAGTATAAACGAAGTGGTCCAGTACTCATCGGTTGGTTCTTTAGCTGAGAAAAAATCGCCTTTTTTGTGGCAGCTTCATGTCTTCGTAACAAACAATTATAGATGGATGTCACTTTTGCTGATTTCTCTATGAATGCGACATCATCTTTTTGTACATTTTTAGGTGTGTAACGAGCATTCAACCAAGTACTTTTGAATAAATGGACGTCAAGTCGTCAACTAAAAAGCGCTTTGAATATGACTGTCATCTGTTTTTTGTGGTTTAGACTTTAGAGTAGAATTAGGGTGCTCTTAAGCTCACCAAAGTTTTGGTGAGCTTAACTCTAAAACTCATCAAATCGATTTTAAATGACGAATCCGAACCGTTGAAACCCGCCCATCTTACGTGTGATGCATCTACATGTGAAATTTTTAAACATTCGAATTAATTTAGTATAAAGTCAAGTGGTCAAAATTAGAAGGTTAATAAATTAATTTTAGTGCATTCATTTTTTGAACGTTTTTTGACCGCTTGAATTTAAACTAAATTAATTCGAATGTTTAAAAATTTCACATGTAAATGCATCACACGTAAGGTAGGCGGGTTTCAACGGTTCGGATTCGTCATTTGAAATCAATTTGATGAGTTTTAGAGTTAAGCTCACCAAAACTTTGGTGAGCTTAAGAGCACCCTAGTTCTACTCTAGACTTTAGATGCCTCCTTTGGTTCTTTTGCATGAAAAATATTGAAAAGAGTTTCGTCATTTTATGAAATCTAGTATCAGTATCAGTATTCAGGATTTATTTAGTCATAAAGAGCTTACCAGAACTATCTTAATATTCAGGATTTATTTAGTGATAAAGAGCTTACCAGAACTATCTTAATATTCAGGATTTATTTAGTGATAAAGAGCTTAACGATCAGCATAAACAAATCGATAAGACGTGAAAGACAATGAGAATTGAATCTTATATTGCAGTAAGTAAATCAAAAGCACAGGATAATCTAACGGGTTTTTTTAACGGTTTCGATTCTTTATGAATCGTAGCACATTCCTCTCTTTGTAACACATCTCTCGTCAAGAACAACCGATTCTCTTTGTTTTCGATCAAGCAAGAGAAAGCGTTCCTCTTTCAAAATTCTCTCTTGAGCCTAATGTTAGATATGTTCAATTGTGTAGAGGGGAAAGAGAGATTCAAATCGATATATAATATGAATAAATTTGAATGAAGCAGTGCGTTCTGACAAATTCAAAAGATTTTGGATTAGTTTGACCCCATGGATCATGATCGAAACCCAATTGATTCTGTACTCGAATATTCAACAGTGTGGAATTTAACTTTTAGATAAAACTTATATATTGCATTTGCATATGTGATTCAGTGATTCTTTCTTTGGGAAAATTTCATATATACCACTATAAAAACTGTGAAATTATGTATTTCCTATCTAAATTTCTATAATTATATATTTACCATCTAAACATCTAATAACTCACATATTTACCCAATTAATCAAAAAACGAGATTAATTAAATTATCAATATATGAAATTCTCCCTATAAAATATAATTAATAAGTCATTTAGTCTCTTCTTCTTCTCTGCCCCATTCCTCTTTTTGCGTACTGATTTTCGTCCCGTCTTTTTTGACGTTACTTCACATTTTCACTTAAACTCTCTCCTCATCTCATCTCTCCCGCTTAAACTCGGAGAGAAGGGGTAGCAGACTCGGATATAAGGATTTCAACTCCAGCTTGATCGTCTAAAATCAAGGTAACCACTTCAACTTTTTCAGCTGAATTCGATGATGATATTGCAACCCGTTATCAAAGTAGTAACTAAGTTTAAGAATCTGTGTTTTGTTATTAGCTTGGAATATCTATTTTTAATCTTTTATATTGGGTATAAAGAAGAACGGTTCTAAGGAAAGAAAGAGAGGGTACTAAGTTAATCCTTGATTAATTATAATTTTAAAAAAATTAAACATAATTAATCTGAGTTTTGGGTATATTTGATATATACTAAAGTTATATTAGGTAAATATTTGAGTTATTAGATTTTTAGATGGTAAATATGTAATTACAAAAATTTGAATGACAAATATGTAATTTCATAGTTTTTGAGTGGTATATATGAAAAACTCCAAAAGGCACTGATATTTGAGGGATGTTTTATGGGTTCACCGTAGTAATACTTTTTTTATTTTTTATTTTTAGTAAAGGTTGGAATTCCAGCTACTTAACTATTTATTATTCACAAAGAAATTTTTTTTTTTGTATTTTTAATATGTAACTTTTCACCCGAAAGTATTAACTTTGCTATTGGATCCACAGTACTAAATTATTAGATGATCCAATATAAAAGGATCCAGTAGTAAATTATTAGATGATCCAATATATACATTTTGTTTTGCCTCCACGTCTCAGGCGTCTCTGTCGACATAAGTTTCGGTCATTAATTTAGTAAGATTTGTTCTTAAATTAATCATTGTGGGCCCATTCACATGTTTAACTTATAAATTTGAGTGTAGTTGTAACATATTTTTTTGTCTATCTAGTTGTTAGTAACAGCTGAAAATAAGTTTGGTACACGATAATAACGACAATTCTAAGTAACACGATAAAATTCTTATATGAAATGTACCAAATTAATTAAAAAATGAACACACTGAATTTTTATTATTAAATGGTTGTTGTGAGAGTGATGAGAAAGGCTACAATGATTGACAAAAATAACCAATGCTTTCTTAAAAAAATTTATATGCTTGCGTGGATTTCAACTAAAATGTGGAGCTAAAATAACATAGATCACATCTAACGGTTTTATTTTGACATTTAAGTTTAAAACTTTGAATTATTTAAGTTTTAAAAAATAGAGGCATGATGGAGACACAAAAAATGAAGGCATTTGAACCCTCAAAATATATAATACAATTTTATATGGAGATCATGTTAAGCGTTTTGAACAGTTTAGATTTTGAAAACAAAAATGAATCCATAACGTGAATCAGTTAATAATTTGCATAATATCATCACCATCATTATTAACAATAAGTCACAAATAAAATACATTAAAATAGAGCAACCCAATTGCTCAATGATTAGTAAAAAATTAAGGTCTGAGTTTAGTGAACACAATATGTACTGACCCCTAATGGTCACTTCAGAATTTTGACATACTTCAAGAAAACAGATAGGAGTTCAAGTTGAGAATATCTGTCAAGAATTGTTCTATTACAATTATGAAAGAGAAAATCCCCATTCCAAGTAGAACAGGCTTTGCACCTGATAATTGTGACATCCTCATTCCATCTATAAAATTTTGATGTTTGATTTGGTTCTCTTGATCAGCCAAATTAAAATGCATAGCCCATGCCATCATAGGCGGAAGTGCTCCATACAATATCATCATGCAATATCCTCCCTGAAATATTTTTTTTCAGTTATATCAGGTCATCTTTTGTTATAGTACTAAATTTGATAATTTTTACAATATCATCTAAACAAGAAATTAAAGTCTATATAGATAATTATAGTTTCTACAATGCGGATATTATTTGGTATTCCATATAAAATGTTTCAAGAATCCAATATTGTAGGATTTTTTTTTTTCAAATTATGTGATGGACAGTCAAATAACTTTCAGATTGTACAAAAATTTGATATATAGCCTACCTTAATGCCATGTTAAATAAAGATGGGGATAATGAATATATGTTAATTAGAACTAAAGAAAAGGCCTATTAATGTAAGTGACAATAAGTCTTATCAACTTCGGGAGTTAATTTACGCACCGCAAAATCTGTTGCCAAAGAAAATGCGTCTGGCACAGCTGCCGAGAGTACAATTGACGGGATAATCACGATCAGAGTTGCCGAAATATTGAGTTTGCTTTTATCTATAAAATTTCTCACTGTAGCTAGTTCAAACTTGCCTTCATTACCAGTTAAATCATCTTCATTATCCTACAAGGTAAGATCTAACGTCAATCATAAAAAAGTAGCATAAGCAGAATCTTCTAGTACCAAAATTAAATCAGGATATGTTAAAAAGTCCATGCTAGAATGGTGAAATCGGTAACTTACTGTTTTTCGAAACGGCTGCCTCAAAGGAGGAAGGAGATTGATTATTTGTTCAACAAAGAATTGAGATGCTCCAAGTAGGGTACCAATAAGCGATGTACCAACCGCTAGAAGTGAAAATGCCTCTATCATTAGCCCCATGCCACTCCATCTACTTGAATTTTAGCAATTATTATCTATCTTTATTCAGATATTAACATGTTTAGAAGATCTGAGTGAAATTAAATTACTAATTATCTGTAAAGAAATGCTCACTCGGTCTTTAGCAGCTCCAACGGATCAAAACCAACAATGTCAGAGGGGAGGCCAAGGGCAATATCGTCCCAAACAAGCAAAAAAAATAGAGGCACTAAACTCCCAAATATAATTGAGAATCTTATCCGCCCAAGATCTCCTCCTAGATATGCGCATATAACTGAAATGTGATAAATAAAAATTCAATGATTTTACAGTTAATACTTTTATTTCAAAGAAGAAGAATATATATATATATACTTTTTTTAGTTACCAGGGGCAATGTCATGAAATACTAGAGTGAAGATAATAACCGGTACCATTTGTGGAACTTTATCCCAATTCTCAACTTGTGGAACACTTAATCCACCTCCAAGTGATATTGATGTTGCTTCTATCAAAGCCAATAACCCAATCATGACAAATGTGAGCCATTGGTTAACCCGATCTGTCAGGTGGGTCCCACCGACCGAAATTAGCAGCGCTATGATCATTGTAAATGTAGCCCCCGAGACAGAATCTGGTAGCTGAACCAAGCGCGAGACAACCTCCCCTGATTTGGAAGTGTATGCGATCACAGAAGTGTAACTCAAAAACAGGTAAGTGGCAGTTGCTATATTTCCTCCCCATTGACCTAATGTCTCTTGTGCCATAGTCCTAATTGATATTATCTCTATATTGCCATTGTTTTGGTCACAGATTATATCTTTGTTTCTCTTCTTGCGTAGGTTGACATTTATTTCGGCTAATAACAGCGCTTCTATTACGAGAAAAATCCAACATATGATGATAGAAGTTGCGCTAGGGATGAAACCCTGAAATAATAGAAATTAATTTAACATCAGTCATTATTTGGTCCCCTTGTTTTTTTTATTAAAATTACAAAAATTAGCCTCACCGCAGGAGAAGTCTTTTCAGGTATGGCAAGGATACCTGATCCGATGCTGGTACCAATAATTAGTGAGACTGCTCCAGCTATACTTCCCCTTTTTTCAGGATCTTTTGTCACACTAAATCCTGCTTTTATGGATTCTTCTATTCTTTCTCTGGCTCGTACGCTCATTATTGATCTCTTTTTGTTGATCATGCCCACTGGATTTTGCCATAGTTGTGATCTAAAAGGAGAGCATTTACAACCACTGCCAGAGGAAACAAAATATGAAATTAAACAAGAAATTATGACGGAAAATTCAAACATTGCAGAAGAATATGAGCGTGCCTCTCTCCACAAAGATCATGTGAAACGGAAGCATTATAAGCAAAATAACAGTAGAGATGAAGATACAGGTATGTTGAGCTGATCATACCGATATTTTGGGAAGAAACAAGGTGCCGAGAGTAGTGATTGATGCAACCCTGTAAAAATTCTTGTTGTAGGCAAAGTGGGATTTCTCATGAAACATGATGGGTACATTGATTTCAATTAATTAATTGAATTCAGTGACCCTCCTCTCAGAAAGAGAGAACGAAGAATCAGCAACAGATTCACTTAGAATCTAGAGGAATCTTTCTTTAAGGCCCAATATTTGGGGAAATGTGGGGCCCAACAAATGCTCCCGCTTGTGTGGTTGTTACGCAGGGCTAGTTCGACGACTAATAAGGAGATTTCTCCAATGGACCGGGGACCACACAAATGAATTATTTGGAAATTGGAACACTTAATCATCGGAATTTAGTTAATGTTAAAATTAGTCCACCAATACCAGCTATTTCAGGCTTATTTACAAAATTTTGGGCCTTTTATAAAGGTATAAGGCTTAGTGCAATATTTGGGCCCTGTTAAAGCTTTAATACATGGGTTGACATTTAATACATGGGTTGCTATCTATTGGAAGCCTCTGCTAAGTTTTCACTGTGTGTTACGAGAAAAAAAAAAAAAAAAAAAAAAAAAATCGAACATATGATTGATAGAGGTGAAACCCTGAAATAATACAAATTAACTAACATCAGTTATTAATATGTCCTTTTGTTTAAATTAGCCTCATTTACACAAATTATTGTTGTAATATAAAAAATAAAGTGATTTTTTGAGTTGCATAGGATAAGTGTTCTTTTTCAGAAAAAAAAAATATATGTTGCTTAAATGTCAGTTTGTGATTAAATGATTGATTTCAGCCATTTTAGTCACCGTATATACGGGCCCGCCTGCATTTCAAGAGTTTTGAATAGAATAAAAAATAAGCTTAGCCATCTTATAGAGGATTGGAAATATGACATACTTCTTCAATCAATTTAAAGTCAATATGGTATACGGACATATTTGTTCGACTGCAAATAATTAACACATGCGTTATATATGTGCATTTATAAAATTTATGATTGTTGGTTAAAGGAATCTAGAGAGTGAATATTTGCTTTTTAAATTTTAATCTAAATTAAATTAACTAGTGTGTCTATAACCTATTATTGGTGGAAACTCGAATAACTTGAATCTAAACTAATAAGTATGAAAGTAAATAAAAGAGTTTAGAGACACTTGACATGAGAGTTGTTTACAGAGTTCGACACTAACGCCTACGTCTCCAGGGCTTCGCGACCTTCTTGATGGCGCATCTTTCTTTACCCAATGAGAAAAGAGTACAAGGTGGAACTGGTGAGCCCTTACAAAGCTTGGAAAGTCACACGATCCGAGCACGGAAATGACTCAAGAGCACTAAAGCCTCTAATACAAGATAAGCGAGCACTCAGGGGTCTAGTATTCATAATACAAGAGAAGTGAGAACTCAGGACTCTAGTGTTTAAATGAATAAAAGATCTCTCACAAATCACTCTAATTCTTACAATAGATTGAGTATGGTGGAGTAGATTTTTGATTGTTGAATGAGTATTGAAGTGTCAAGATCAAGCAACCAAAGCGACTTTAATTTTCAGCAAGAGAAGATGAATTTGACAGCTGGAGCAACCAAAGAAAACATAATATTTGTTTATATATATAGGAAGAGAAGTAATTCTAGGTTTATAGACGTTACCATATTTGATGTTTGCTTTCCACGGCCCATAACAACCCATGCATTCATAATTTGAATAAAGTTAAAACATGAAAGTTGTAGATCTCGATCTCTTGGAAATTTCAAGCTTTGATTTACTCAAATCGGAGCTCCTATTACCAAACGGCAGCCAAAATACGAAAGCTGTGCAGAGCTAGAAAGTGCTAACCATTGTAACGGTCGGAACCCGTTGTGTGACGGAAAAATTCATTTCCGAAGTCCAATTTTCTGCCAAAGTCCAAAGGCTGACTGTTGCACCGGTCTATGACCCGTTACAACGGTTATCAACCGTTGTGGAACTTTAGCAATTTTTCAAATAGGCGTATCATGGTACGTGCTCGAGTATCCGATTTCGGTATATGACTACTTTTCAGAAAGATATTGATTTTGAAGTCTTAGCCTTCAGTGGAACAATGATGTAGTCAGTTATCTTAAGGACAAAGGAAATAACCTTAACAGTATTGTTGCAATTCTAAATCTTATGAATCTGCACATATCTCAATTCAAAGAAATTGTTAAATTCAATAAATATATGTTTTGCAAATCTAGTCAAACAGACAAATAGATTATGGTACAATCCAACAATGATATGATGCTGGAATACAATACCAATGATGAGTGTACTGTACTCTTAATTCGTAGCAAATAATAAGAAAAAGAAACAAAAATAACAATAAGAATATAAAAGTTATCTGGTATAAGTTTTTAATGATTAGGTTTAAGGAACGTACTTTTGGGACCACACTAACTTGAGACGAGGATATATTTATCGTTAGAAATTAAAATTTTAATTCTTTCGAAAAAATAATGATTATTTTGTATCTTAAAAAAAATAACATAAATGGTGTGATTCTACTAGGTGCAAGTTTCTGGGACTACAACAATAGTGCGAGTTAGTGTATTTTCAGATGCTAAATCTCATCTTATTTCTTGACCACTGATTTGTTGGAAAGTTGCTGAGATCGCACTATTGGTACAATTCTAGCAACCTATTTTTGATGAAACTGCACTAATAAACATGCGGTGGTATCTATGTTTGTATAAAGATAATAGTAAAGCTATGGTACTATGCGTAACACATTGATCCGTACTCTCAAATCTTTGGTTTTGAAAGTTCCTACTGAACCATTCAAAAACAATGATTTTCTACCGATCTAAAAATATAGTAAAGAATTCTAAAAAATGTAAAATTTAGTTTACAAGTATATATTCATATGAAAACAATGTTGAATAATTTGAATTGATAATTCAAATTTTAAAAACATAAGAATTGATAGTACAGGGTCAATCTACACTATGTATAGTATCATAGTCTCACTCAATCAGAGTAGGTCCGATGCCCATCGGATCTACTTTGGTTCAATGAATGTAGTGACCATCCGATTGCATCATGATTCGTGTGTTCCGTATTAAAATCTGTGCATGTGTATCAATTTCCGTGCGCATAAGATCTTAATGCTAATCGTACAATGTTAGAGCTAATTGAACCTAAAGTAGGTCCCAAAAATAATAATCACTCTCTTTTCAAAAACTTTGATTTTTTTTTTAATTTAAAAAAAAAAATCATAGACAAAGCTGAAAAACAGGCAACGACATCGGGATATGCGTCTCCAAATATACCCAATAATGGAAGGACCTTTTGGGACCACACTAACTCGAGACAAAGCTGGAAAACGGACCAATGATATCAGTTCCCAAATGTACCCAAAAATAGAAATAGAAAGAATGCCCTTTCTTCGCGCTACGTGCCATTTTGTCTCATTGCTTCTCTCTCCAATTGTATCCAAAGTCCCAAAGCCAAGATTAAATTTTTCATTTATTTCTCTCGACAAACTTTTTTCTTTACTTTTACATAAGATTTCTCTTAATTATTATATTTTGAAAATGCACATATTTTAGTGCGCATTTGTAAATAATGAGATAATCTTATTCTTCAAAATTATTCATTTCATTGTTACACAATTCAATATTTAATATATATACTGTGAAATTATTTCAAAGATGGATGTTTTATTTTATTTTTAGTTAGCCATGAAAAATTTATAAAAATTCTTTTGTGTCTAAAATAGAATACAAATTATTTTTACTCTTTAAATGTTTGTATCATTTCTCGGCATATATCATAATTAATTAACCTTCTTAAATGTCCGTTTTATTATTCGAACATTTGAATACCTTTCGAGATTATGTGATGGTATAATTTTTTATTTAACAAATTGGATCCTAGAAACAAATAAAAAATTCATCGATATTAAGATAGAATAAGAACATATGATGGGTGTATTTAATTTTTTATTTTTGTAATCAATAGCATAGTCACAAATGAATTATTCAGACGCGGTTCGATCGAGGAGGTCAAAAATTGGGATATATTTTTATAATGATTCGGTACCACGTGTTAGCGAAAATCTTGACAGTAGGTGGTAGTGGTATTTACCAGTATTACCCCCACTTCCACCTTATCTGATCCCTTGCTTTTGCAGACAGGCAAACAGCACATCTGGTAATTGGTAATTAGGCAACAAATTTTCCTTTATTGGCCATGCATCTCTGAGTGAGAGTCTTGTGCTTTCATTCCCCTCTGAGCTAGTTGCTGATTTGCTAACGGTACCTCTGACCATGGGTATGCCAAAAAACAATTGATCTCCCCACTGTCCATGCCACATGGACCAAATAAAGATTCCTTTTAGTTTGTTTAATTGGTGCCATAAGAAAAACGTCTTTCCCTGAATTGATTATTTTATTAAAATACCGTCAGGGGAGGGGAGTTGATATTCTAATTCATGGCGAATATATAAGTTGTGCAATAAAAGAGATAATTATGTTACTAATCGTTTATTTTTTATATAAATTTTGATGTGCAGGTCTTAATAGAACTTGCCACAATTGCTCGAATAGTGTATGGGATTTTATTATTCTACCGTTCATCAATTAGGGGAGTTCTTTTATGGGGCTGCTGGAATTTGAGTTTTTCGGTAGAAAATCAGAACAGGGAGAGACGTTTCAGATCTCTAGGAGATATTGGGCAAAGGATAAAAGCTGGTATGAAGAAAATCAAGAATGACATAAGCACTTGTTTTACCTTTGTGCTTGATCTTTACTTGGCCGTTTCGTTCAAGTTAGGTTTGATGAGGTATCCACCAGCACAAGGCGAAGTCCCGCCAGCACGAGACGAAGCACCTCTGGCACAAGACCATCATGGAGAAGTGGAACTTGTTAACTATCTGAATGAGTAGCGTTTGTTTTATGCTGATACAATTTGTAATAATGGGGAGTTCCAAAAGTTAAAAAATTGTTTGTTAGATTGCTGTGAGACATTGTCACTTTGCTGATATTTGGTAGCTTTTCTGTTTCAGAGATGATATATAGGTTATTGTGTTTGGATGCCCAATCGTTGATGGTTTAGGTGTGCTGAAACCTTGTTGCTGCCCAACTGATGATGGGTCGGTGGTATCAGTAATTAGCTAATGAGCTACACTTTTTAGAAGGGTTTCGTTTGCGTCTGTATGATTAGAGTCAAAGTCTAGTGCAAAGACTTTCGTTTAATGGATGGGCTTTAAGTCCTTTTTTTTTTTTTTAAATGAGTTTAATGGATGGGTTATAAATTAATTAGGGATTGATTAAGCAACCGAATTAATTAGACTTATGTTAATTTGGAGAAATTTTTTTTGTACCTGATAATATCATTGATATTGAAATTAATTTACTATTGTCAAGTCGTTAAATATATGTATGTGTGAGAACTGAGAACTGAGAACATATTTTGCATCTTGCAGGACATTTACTTAATATGTTTTGAAGTCTTTTAAATTATTTGTTTGCAAGCCATACACCTCGTTAAGTGAGTGAAAAGAGAGGAAACCATTCCTTAATTTGAGTTTGAAATTTTAGCTAGAAGCATTTCTATAGTTTCTGAATGTACGTAGTTATAGGAAGGCTATAAAAAAATATGGCAAGTCAGAATTGATGACTTAGAATGGATTAATTTCATGCACCTTCTATTTTCATTTTTTTCTTGGAATACAAATTCGTAAACAGATACATCTCATTCGCATATATACCTCTCCCATGCTAAAGCCTTATAACTCAAATAATCATGCTGATATTTTATTTCTAATATAGCATTATTATTTTTTATTAAAAAAAAATAATAAAAATAAAAATAAGAATAAAAAAAAATATAATTCTTAAATCTCTGTTGTGAGACTTTATATTCGTCCAATGTTCTCCAAATGTTTCAAGCATCACCTTATCAAGATTGTGTCGTCGACCGTCATAATAAATCAGCAACACTGGATACAACGGTATGACAAAAATTAAAAAATAAAAGGGAATAAGGCAGAACCATAAAGGGATCAAAGAAATAATGCAGTCGGTTAAAGGAATTTTTTTGTTCACTAAATTAAAGACCAAAATGGTGATCATCAATGAAAATGTCGAAGACAAATCATCTACGTGATCAAATTCTTCCTTGGGATCATTGTCATGAGTTGCTTGCCACAATAACCGAACAGATAACAATCCTAAGGCTTGAGGAATGCAGTCCCAACAAGCTATTGAAACAAAATCAACTCCATTGTGGCTGTCACGATATATCATCACCGGACAAATTATGAAACAGAAGAAGGAGATGAGTGATATTAAATAAGCTAATTTAACTTCATGACGACTACCGTCACTTGTTTGTGCATGGTAATTGTCTTTTTGAATTTCATTAGTAGCTATAGGCTTTGTGTTAGCTTCAACATCCATATTTTAAACAAGCCAACTGAGATATCGATTGAGAAGACGTGATTTTGGTTCGGGCTTTTTAAATGTGATTTTAACTATGTTTATCGATCTAGCTAATTTAAGTCAGTTGCTTAATTTAATTATTCAATACATACACGCATTACGATGCATATGTGCCTAAATGTGCTGTTTTCTATTTTTTTTTTTTTTAAGTCTAATCATAGTCACAATATCTGAGAGTAAAAAGTGATTATTACTGATGGTACACCGATATAAAAGTGATTTATTAAGTATCTGGGCCTTTTGTAATGGCATAAGGCTTACTGAAATATTTGGGCCGTTAAAAGCTTTTATTCACGAGTCATGACAGATTAAAACCTTTCTTCTCTCTGAGTCTCAGGTTTCGACTTTTCGAGTTGGCCGCTTAGAAACCTAGCTCCACGCTTCCCCCGACCCGTTTCAAGTTTAAACCCCGAACCGATCCTCTCTTTGGCCTGGCTAGAGCTATGACCTTTAGGATCACCGGAGCAGTACGGAATCGCCTAACCCAGCGCCTTCTTGTCTCCGGCGCCGCCGCCTCCGTTTCCCCCGCCAGACGAGAGGTCACCGCCGTCTTCAAGGTGAAGAAACCCTATAATTTCCCATTTCATTTCAAAAGCCCTTGTTATCAGATGAAATGCGTAGACGGCTGCACTGCATATTTTGTCAATCAAGTTAATTTTCTGTTATGTGGCTTAGATTACTTTTGGCAGTTAGCTATGTCTACTGCTTGGTACATTTGCTCTTTACTTGATTATATAATGCTGATGATGGCACCAGTAGGGTGCACAGTCCAGAGGATGTTCTCTGCTCAACTGTTTTTTGTAGTTGAACTTGTTTCAGTCAAATGAAACGGGCATCAGCCTTTTTTTATTAGAAAATAAATTAACCCAACTTTCAGTTGCTCAAGCTTAACCAAAAGTATATTGAAACCAAACTTGAGTGTGCTTTTTAGTTGCCATCTTTTTTTTGTCAGCATGTTTTTAATATAGCTGTGCCAGAAGGTGCCATATAATGTCTAATTTTGTATTTTTTATTACTTTGCAGGATAGTACTAGGCTTGAAGGTGCGGTGCTCTTTTTTTTTTGTTTCTGAGTCCATTCTTTACTACCAACACCAAATTTTGCGATAACAAGAATTTATAATGATTCTGTATTTGGTATGTTTTTAATTTTTTTTTGTTTATTCAGGCACATCTAGTTTATTGCGAAACCAGATACGATGGTATTTGACGAAACCAAGATCATGTAATAATTACCTTAGTAAGGACCGACAATGGAGACATCATGGGCTTTTGTCTATGGTACGGCCATGTGCTGCTGATTATTCAACAGAGGCTCAAGATAAAAAACCAAACAAGGTTCTGATTTTATTTTGTATGATTCCTCTTATTATCTACATTTTCAGAATTAACCCCTATATTTTACATTATTTGCAAGAGATCACCTGCGTTTCCTGAATATGCATCCAACTTCCATTTACACTCAATCATTTAACTCAGGGGGTTGAGACTAACAAAATAAATAAATTACTTTTACTCTTTTTCTTGTGAACTCAACAAGAAAGCTCAACCAAATTTCAAATTACCACTGGACGCCGGATTTTACTGGAGTTTGACATAAGTCCATTAAAAACAACTTCACGAGAGGCAGGAGCAATGTTTTCAACTTTTAATTAAATATAAACTTATATGATTAAATGGGTTGGGTGCTATTTACAAACATCTGAAAAGTACTGAAGATTTATGCTAATTTAAGAAATGTTGGTTATAGCATGCAAAAACATAAAATAATCAGCTAAAATATTGGCAAAACTCCCTTCTGTTGTTTCACTTGAGTTTGTAAATTAACTCAGGAGCGAACTGATATATCAACAGTGGAAGACCCTTTCGATGCACCGACGTATCACATACCAGAAAAGCCGGTGACCTTCACAGAAGGTGCTTCATACAGTCTTATAATACTTGCTGGTCTTGGTATTGCTGGCATAGCTGCATATGGTGTTTTTAAGGAACTCATCTTTGAGCCCAAAGAGTATGTAATTCCCTTCAACTATCTTACTCCGAATACTCCGTCAATTCAGTTGTGTGCTAAAAATGGCAATTCAAATTGTGTTTATCTTCTTTGATAATCAAAATAGTATTTAACATTTTGTAGTATTTGCAAGTTGCTTCGAACATTTGTGAGTTATCATGGGAAATGTGATGATTTCGCCCCCACTATAATTGACCTTCTTTTGGAATTATTGGCTCGTAAAGCTAATAATGTTAATTATATCAAGTTAACAATGAAGCAATTGGTTTTGCAACCTTAGTTTTAGTGGTTTTATGTATTAATTTCAATAAACACAAAAATGTTGGTTGCTACTAGCAAATTGTAAAAATGTTTGGTTATGTGTGTATAAAAATCATATGTACTCTACAAAATATGATTAATACATATTGGAATACTCATTTGTTCTTTCTAAATACTGTGCAGGTACAAAATTTTTGGAAAAGCCCTCACAAGAGTACAGAATGACAGTCAGGTGTGTGCTATATCTCAAAATCACCCAAAAAAGGTAGATGAATCAAATTGATATAGGTGTTATTGATTGTTATCAGGTGACTGTGAGGATAGGAACTCCAGTTACAGGATATGGCCAGGAGAGCAGAAACCGTGCAGCACGGCAACGCATCCCTAACCGTGTTTGGACTGATGAAGACGGTATTGAACATGTTGAGGTATACTCTCTTGGAGTGAGGCTACGGTACTATGCATATCACACTTTAGACTTTGAAAAAATTAAATAATGTAAATTTTGGCCTCCTAGTACACTTTCATATGGTTCGGATTGACTATTTAGAATTTGAAAATGAAGATATGGATCCGTAGTATGGACCAAAGTGTGATATGCATAGTACCGTAGCCTCACTCCCTTCAAATATGCATTGCATACTTCTGTTGATTACATTGAGTTTTTAAGCAGCTGTTTTCAAAGAAATAAATTAAGTAGAATATTTGTTGCTTTTTCAGGTAAATTTTTTCATACGGGGCCCGCATGGAGCAGGGAAGGTGTTTGCTGAGATGTTCAAGGACCAGTCTGACAAGAACTGGAAGTTCACCTATCTAATAGTCGAGATATTTTCTCCATCTAAAGTTCAACTCATGCTCGAATCCTATGTCCCTGCCTAACCTAGAAAAAAGTTACCTGAAAAAAGATGTAACAAAAGAAAAAAAGTTAGGAGAGAAGAGTTTTGAGATGGAACATTTGTGTAATTGTCTTTAATTTGTCATTGTTTTTGGGCCGTAGATAGTGCGGCCTCTTTCTTTTTTTTTTCAATTTATTTTTGCCCCAAAAGTTTTGGCCTTGGCATGAGGAGATGTGAAGACAAGTTAATAAGTTATTGGAACACTCATCTTCAACTCTTCAAGAGATTGATTCTTTACCTTTCGGTGATGTTAATGTTGCTTGTATTATGAAGAATGATGTTGGGTATATCTTTTCCTTTGGTGCCATCCATGAAATTATTTTTTACTTTATCATTGCTACGGTAATGTGGATTATGTGGCCTTGCATTTGCTGGGCGGCAGCCTACCAGGCTGAAATTGAATTCACAAAAATACAACGCTGGTGGTCTATTTCCAAATTCCTTTGTCCGGTAAAAACTGGTCAAAAGATATCAAAGGCGTGAGAAAATCATTGCACGAGATGCCTTTGGGGAAAAATTGTGGATAGGATCAGAGGACTATCGCACAAGCAATTAAAAACGACTAAAAGTAGGGATTGGAGCCTTTGGAATGTGAAATGCTCGTTGGCATGAGGCACGGGGGTGAAAACGGTAATATATACGATATGTATTCGAAAAAATTAGAAGTGAATATTAGATATAATATTCGTGTGGATATGAATACAAATATGATTTTATGTTTCAATTATTCATATCCGAATAGTAGATATATACCATATAGTTTAATATATATTATGAGCGAATTATGTTATTTAATAATATTATGAATTTTAGTATTTTTAATAATATTTTAATTTTTTTTAAATAAATATCCAATTCGATCCGTATAAGTATCCATATTTGTCTAATATTTGATCTGAAAAATTAACAAGGCATATGAATATGGTTTATCACTATCCAATCCGTATCCGCTATGTTTTCTTTCCTGAAGAGGCATTGTCCGCAAGTCAAGTGTGAATTTTTTATATGCGGGTCGAACATAGACTTAGTATAATACATGCGGGTAGAGAAGGAAATACGTAACATGCCGTGACGTGACGTGGCCAACTTTTTTTTCACGTGATGTGATGTGACATGGCTACAATGGTAACGGACGGTCACGTTATGTGTAGTCACGCCGTAACAATACGTAACGTATGAAAATTCAAATAAAAAATATGAAAATTCTAAAAATTCTAAAATAAGTAAATAATGTTGCAATTTTTTTTTTAAGAAAGACCATTAAAATATGGCATTACTTTAAAAATTCAATTACAAATATTCATTATACTGAACTAGAGAAAATAAAAATCAGTACTACATGACATGAGTACCAGTATCATTGAACCTACAATAAAAGGGAAACTTTAATATTCTATGTGTATTAAAAAAGTTGAATACTCTATGTTTCATATTGTAACGTGTCATGATATGATTGATTTGCATAACGTGACATAACGTGTAATTTTTACTTGAATGCGATCACGTCACATAATCGACACGCGTGACGTGACGTGACGTGACGTGACGTGACTGATCACGCTGTAACTAATTTCCTTTCTCTCATGTGAGTGAGACCCAATGTCATCCTTGGGCATTGAGGCATATGCCAATGAACCTCTTACGGCATAATTTCGCTTTTTGCCATATCAGGTCGGTAACTGGTGAAGTAAACTGTATAAAATTTATATACTGGTGTGCATTTAGGAGCCGGCTCTTTACATTATTTTTTTTTTATTTTTTTTTAAGTAAAAGTTGGAAGTCAAGCAATCCAACTATTTAATATTCTTATAATATAACAAATGATTTCTCTCATTTTGATTTTGAACCCATGATCTCTTACATAAAGTTCTTTACATTATTAATTTCTTAATAATTAGTTCCTTAAAAAATACAAACTTTAAAAAAAAAAAAATCATTGCTTTATTTTATCAATTGAATTTGAACCACATATTTATCATATGACTATTTAAGTTTCCTTAAGGCACAACATATCCCCCTAAAACTTAAGTGCCCGTTCGACAAATGAATAGAATAGTGAGATAGTGAAAAAAAAGAGGCTTATATTCCATGCAATTTAATCGTGTTCGGCACATTTGAAATAGTGAAAGAGTGGAATTGAACTAATTTTCAAATGTGAAAAAAGTCACTATTCCTCAATTCCACATCTACTATGAAAGTGAGATGAAACAGAGAGGGGCTAAAGTGTAAAAGAGAAAAGTTTGACTGCATATTTCCATAATATTTTCACTTTTTTACTTTTTCTCTATTCTATTCAATTCTATTCACGTTCAACTACTATTCCGTCACAATTCCTCACTCTTCCTCTATTCCACCTCATTTGATTTGTGCCTATTTTATGATTAAGATTTAAGACAGTACATTTTATTTGAGAGATTTCATGTTTAGAGGATCTTTTATGAATATTTAAAATTTAAAGTCTTAAATACAATTTTTATCTAACACAAAAAATTGCATCTTTGAGATGGGATCATAGGAGGCGGTGTTTAAGACTGATTGTTCTACACATAATTCTCCTAGAATATAATTTGTTTTTTTTTTATAATAAAGAAATGACTTAAACTTTGCTCTCAGTTAATATTTTTCATTAAAATTTCATTATAGTATATGTTAAAATATAACAGCTAGTTTCAAATTTTATTTGTAACGGCTAATTGTAGGGAATAGTGGTTAGTAGTTAGCGGTTGTAATTAATAAACTAGGAAATAGTGCAACGGCTAATTTTTTATTTATTTATAGATAGAGACACATGAAAAAATAAGAATGCAATAATAAGTTGTTTTCTTATTCTCTTCTCTTGTCTATAAAAAATAACATAGTATTAGAGTCATAGATTTGAAATTCTGCACAAGTACTATCCAAACTAGCAAAGCTAGTCGGTACGAGCGAAGAAAATAAAAGAAAAAAAAGACTCAAGAGCCAAAGAGCTAAGAACTCAATCAGTGTCAAGAAAGTAGAGTCATTAGCCAAAGAGCTAATAACTCAATAAGTGTCAAGAGATAGAAGGATAAGAGTCAAAGAGACAAAATAGTCCTCTCTCTGCACGTACCAGAAAACCGATAACAAAATTCTAGTCTTTGTTCTTATCAGTAAAGAACCAAAAAACTGTTTTTTCACCCGTTGATATTTTTAATAATTTCATAAACGGCTTAACACCTGTTGTTATTTGTGACTTGGGTAAAAATATCGAATACCTTTATTTTCCAATTTTTTTTTTTTATCAGATTCACATAAAAAATAATCTTTTCCGAAAAATCAAACAACAATGACATAAAAATCTGATCTCACCAATCACCAAAGCAATCCCAATTGTTGTTCAAATTGCAAAAAAGAGGGCCACACCTGAGATCGATGTTGGTTATTGTATCATAATCTCGGGGCGAAAGGATGAAAAGTAGCAGAGAAAAGAGGGAGAGATGAATTGGATCGGACTGGAAGAGATGCGTCTGCTTCCCACTCATGTGCCACAAACAATTCAATCCCGATACCACAACATCTTCTCTAACAAATCCTCGAAATGCTTGCTAAACAAATTCATGTCACAAACAATTCAATCCCGGTGCCACAACATCTCCAACAAATTCTCGGAATGCATTCTAACCAAATTCAAAATAAGAGCTCATGTGGTACTGCTTCTAACTAAAAAGATTTATTTTTCAATCAAATTATTATAGATAATTGTGCAACAGACCATATATTTGGTAACAAACAATTATTGTCAAACCTCAAACCGATTAATGGTAATAAATAAGTCTTGGTTGCAAACAGTATGAAGGCAAAAATAAATGTCATGTGATAAATTAATTTATGCAAGAAATAAATTGAAAATATTTTATATATAAAAATATTTTCTATAAAATTAATTTATATAAATAAATTAACACAATAATTAAATTATAATGTAATATTTTCTTGTAAAAATATTATATTTCAAAACCGGGAAACCGGCATCAAAATTGGTGAATGATTTCTTGAAAATAGATACTATTTTTTGAACTCCAAATTAATTTTTTGTGCTTCCGCAAAATTCGTTAACTCTGATCTCTGATATAAAAGACTTAAGCGTCCTTCCAACAAGATTTTAAATAGTATTTTAGATTTGAAATTTTGAATTATACTAATTGTGAAGTATGCGAGTTAGCAAAACAAACAAAATTTTATTTTTCTCTTTCTACTAGCAAAAGTAAAGTTGTTTTTGATTTAATACATTATGATTCTGATGTAATGGGTACCGGTCCCAATTGATTCATATAACGAATCCAAACATTTTATTTTATTTATTGATGATTATTCAAAAGCAACTTGGTTCTATTTACTTAAATTTAAAGATCAAGTGTTTGATTGTGGGACAACTAATTTTTTTATTTTTTTTTTATAAACAGAGACACATATGAAGCTAACATAAAATCACAATAATAAATTATTTTCTTATTCTCTCTTCTCTTCTCTTCTCTTCTCTTGCCTTACAAAAAAAATAAAATAACAGTATACAACATGAGTGGTTCATATTTGAATATGACCGGGAAGATAAAAAAGTAAGATATGATCCACCGCAACAGACACACACAACTAATTGATGTGATGGAAAAAGGCCAGAGGATCTGATTCGTGAAGACAGAAGCCTGAGCCACCGGTTTTGAAATTGGCTTTGATCGGAAAGTAGGGACAGGTAAGTTCCTTTTGTCCGGCCTCTAATATCCATTCTATGTGCTCATGTCCCAACTTGCACATACCACCTGGACTAAGATGGAATTTCTTTTACAAACCATAATTAAAAAAAAAAAGGGAGAAATTTCAAGGAACCAACACTTTTTTTACAAAAAACATAAGTA
This sequence comes from Carex rostrata, assembly GCF_964058835.1. Lineage (NCBI taxonomy): Eukaryota > Viridiplantae > Streptophyta > Magnoliopsida > Poales > Cyperaceae > Carex > Carex rostrata. The sequence continues at coordinate 1,524,248 of NC_135948.1, read as the reverse complement.
TAAGCAATTCCAATTGCGTCCAAAAATACTATTCGGTGCCTCCCAGTTTTACATTTTTATTTGACAGTAGTCACAGAAGATTCATATTCTCCATATACCGAACAGGCTATTGGGTCCCAAGTTCCAACATAAAATCAAATTATAACTTTTTTAAACAAAAAATATGGTAGCAAAAACTTGAAAAAAAATAAAAATAAAACTATACCGAATAGCCTATTCGGTACAGAGCTATTCTACAGAAAGCAAAAAATTTATGACATGAGATATACTGAATAGGTTATTGGTACCCTTGAATTTATATAAATGGCACGTATGAAATAGCCTATTCAGTAATTATAGTTTTTGTAAAAAAAAAAATAACCAATCAAATTGGTTCCCTAAATTTTTTTTTTTATTATGGTTCACAAAAACAAATCCACTAAGATAAGCTCAAATTACATAACTTTATATGATTCCGTGATTAATATTTTCAAAGATATCCAGGTTGATTTTATTCCGTATTAGTCATTTAGTCTAGCATATTTCCCAAGTTGGAAAAGTTATAACAAAATTCCACCTTTTTTTTTTGTTTTTCTCTTTGTCCGAGTCATGACATTTAATAATAGATATACTTCAGAGCCGAAGAACGGCCGCAAATGTTTGTTAGATAAACTCAAATTGAAAGCATATATCAATGTTATATCAGTGTACACTTTCAAATAAAATATCTCTTTTAAGTTTAATAATGGATAATATTTCACCGAGTATACAGGACAAGGCGTGACCACTACAATCAGACTTTGTTGTCTTTAGATAATCTGAGCATTAATTAAAGGATTGAGCTCTCCTTTGTTTGCAGACGTGGGACTAGGTCATCATTACTCATCAACACAATCTACCAATAGATAGGAATGGCAACAATATCTATCTCTGTGTCATATTTTATATTTAGCAACAAAATCTATGGTTGAGAATTTTTTTTTTAACGCAAGGGTACAAATGAGAACTATTTTATAATTAAGATTATATGAGAATAACTTTTATTTGTATGATAATTATAATTTATATATATATTTTTATTTATTACAAATTGATTTATCAAACATTTGTTATAGTTTTATTAATGATTTGTGGCCAAATTGGATTTATGTAATATTTTTAAATTATTTTATGTTTAATATTTTTTAAATAATAAATCAATAATGGGCTAGGCTACTATGACATTGGTGTTATTTGAAATTAAATAACACCAACTTTTAAACCCTTAGATCTGCCTTGAGATTCGTACAAAATAAAGTGCTTGAACAGTAAAAGCGGATATTACGAATCTCAAGACAGATCTAAGGGTTTAAAAGTTGGTGTTATTTAATTTCAAATAACACCAATGTCATAGTAGCCTAACTCATCAATAATTGTCATTTTTATATTTTATAAAGTTATGATGCGATTAAAAAAGAATAAAATACAGATAACGCTAATACGTAATACGTAAATATAAAATATACATAAAATTAATTTTATATGAATACAAAATATGAAAAATATCTCCAATCGATCAGTACATGCGTGGTGTAATATCTACAAGATATTTGTAGAGAAATTTACACTAGTATCTTCACTTCCGCTAGAATTATAAACGAATGCATCCAAGGCCGACAAAAATAATATCATAAACTAATACTGTAATTATAATCTTAACCCACTTGCATAATTAAGTATTACATTTTTATTCTATGATGATCATGGGTCGGTTTGAAAAGGGGTAAATTAACCGAAAGGGTACTTGTTTATTTGACTAAAAGCTTCTTCTAATCCGCAACCATTAGCATTCCATTCTTCAGGCATCACAACATGCCTTGAATAAAGCCGAATAATTGGAGAATATATTTTTTTTTTTTTTCTAATACAGCCAGCTATGATACCGTTTCTTAATCAATAAACCCATGGAAAAGGGGGACTACTTTATCTACAAAAGAGACAAATAAAAGTAGCAGCATATGAATAATTTGAAAAAAATAATAATAATAAAAATGAAAATGTGAACTCATTTGATGCCGTCTTATTGTGACCCCACTTGAAATGCTGAAAATTGGAAAGAACAAAAGAGAAGCAGCTTTCAGCTTTCATGGATCTAAAATGATATTCTAATTATCTAGTTGTGTTATGTTATGTCAAATATGCGGCCTTCTCACGCAGTGCGGGGCCTACTGGGCCCGCATTAAAGCCCACAAGTCTCGCCGCTGGTTTCCCTTCACCCAACCTCGCTACACTCGGTGCAGAATTTATTGTAACTAACAGATCTGGCCTGGTGTTACAGGTTTATCAACAATGCATCGACTATGGACTTGATGATCTTGACCGTTGAAATGAATGTTTATATTTGAAATCTGGAATTGAAATTTTGATATGTAGCCATATGTTTATGGTGCATATAAAATATTATGAACTTTTATTTAAATTTATTGTTCATTAGATGACTTAAAATTTGCAATAATTTGCTTTTATGACATTTATCTAAATTGCATAAAATTATCCATATGATTAATTTGTAAGGTAATATGTTTGCAAACTTGTTTTTCAATATTTATATTCAATTTGAAAATATTATCAAAATTATCAGGTCAAATATTGTTAATAGGTTCCAACTCCCAACCCATTTAATATACTAGTAAGTATTATTTTCGAATTTAGTTGGTCAAAGAGTATATTCCAAATACACCCTGAAAATATTATTTTGAATTAATATCCACCAAACGCATTTCGACTTTTTTCTTCTTAAAAAAAAAAAGAAAGAAAGAAAAACTCTCCATACGCACCGAGTATAATCCAGGTCCATTGGAACTGTAATTATTGTGATAGCCACATTTTTTAAACAGTGGTATTGGCGCCAATCGATTTAAGAAATGTGAACGCGACACGTGTCAGACACTTACACCAAATATCCGGACTTTGTCATGTGAGGTGGTCAGGTGGGCTGGGCACAATACAAACCCCCTTTTTCCCCTGAAAAAAATATAAAAAATAAAATAAAATAAAATAACACAAACTCCTTTTTTCCTGGCATCTTTCTTGTACGCCATTCATGATTCACCCGGAGAATTTTGAGATTCAACCATTTTTTTAAGGAAAAGATTTTTGCTCCTACTGTTTAAGGAAAAGATTTTTGCTCCTACTGAGGCTTCCTTAGACGATTGTATAAGAATATAAAATTCACGAGCATAAAATTTAATACGTCGAATAATAAATTTTGTATAAATTCAAATAAATCCAGGACTTATATTTTTAGAACTTTAAGGATTTATATAGATTGATATATTTTGATGTGTTAGAATCTGTGCGCACTGTATCAAAAAGCACGCTGAAGATAAGTACGAATACTATAAAAAAAAATTGACACGTGAAAAGAAGATGATTCGTGTATAAATTTTGCATAGATTATTTTTTTCGTCGGAATAAAAATTTATGTGAGAGAATTCTCAGATTTTGTGTTAATATCCGGACGAATATAATTAGGCAGTCGCACTCCAAACAGTAATTAACACTGCTCATTTTTTTATTCTGTCTTAATTAGATTATGGTAAGGAAAACCATATTTGAATCTAAAATAGTAAAAATATAATTTAAACGGTAATTTTTTAATTTGAAAATATAATTTTGCTGTTAGGATATACGAACAATGAATTAAATTGACATTTTTGTTATACATCGAAAATAAATTATAATTTTGAAACCTGGTAGTAGAAATATGATTTATACTTTATGTATTTCATGCATGTAAACAATGTTTAATTTGAGGTAAGTTTTGCTATTTATCAAATCACTCAAAACTTTGCAATGATTCATATTTAATGGCATCTGGTTGAAATCTAATGATATTCAAATTGTTTGAAAAAAAGAAATACAAAATCAAATGATGAAAATACTCATGCAATTTAGAATTCATTGAACTTATTTTATTAATTTGAAAGCTATTTATTCAGTTCAGAAGAAAAAGTAATCAATATTCATTTAAATTTTTCTCTAGGTTTATATTGAAACTTCAAAATACAAAAAAAATTATCCTTCTAAATTAAAAAGAAAAACATAAAAGTATTTCTCTAGCAATGAACTATCAGATTTAATCATTTAGCCTTTAATTCTGTTTCACTTTCATCAAAGTTCAATTTGTTTTATGTATTCTCAAGTAACATCAATTTTTAATTTTATTTTCAAAGTTTCCAAAGCAAGAAATTAAATATAATAACGCAACAAACAATATGATAAACAAAAAGTTTACATGCTAATTGTTTGCAACTCTTTTTATTATATTATTTTAAAGAAATGGATAAGTAAGTTGTAACCGTTGCAATCCTTACTTGGAAGTATATTTTAATTTAGTTTGAATTGTTCATCTAAAATTAATTAAATTTTCTGGAATAATGGACAATATTTTCGAAAGTTTATTAGAGAGAAAAAAAGAAATTATTTTGTTCTTGTGGATCCAAATTCGCCAACCATTTCTGTTGCATATGCATGTTTGCAATTGGGAAACAGAGTAGGTCCGATGGGCATCGGACCTACTTTGGTTCCAACGGGTTCAATCACCGTTAGATTGGCTTTAGGATTCGCGTCTGCTTTAATATTGGTGCGCACAAATTATGAAGCAAATTAGACAGTATATTTACCAATCGGAACCAAACTAGATCCGATGGGCATCGGACCTACACCTTTCTCTTGTAATTGGGGTTGAATTTTGTACAGTTGAGGATATTTTCATGAGTCATGACCCATATAAATATTTTTGGATTTCTAAAAGGTGATGTTGTTTGCATGAAACTAGATCATGGGTTTAGGATTCTGAATAGCTGTTCTGATTCTGTATTAGCTGTTTGCAGGATTAAATGCAATCTTTTTCAATCCATATCACCGTTTATCAATTCCACCTGGAAGCAATAATTAATTGAATAATTAATTTAGTACCCACACAGTATTCGCGTTACAATACGCATGCTACAGTATCACACTTAGAGAAATAATATATTATGGTCCCCACTAATTATTATTCTAAAATCATAGCAACATCATTTCTCTATGGTCCTCATTAATTATATAGTTTTCCTTCTACAATCCCACACTCGTGTTGACTTCATAGGAACAAATATTTTAATGCATAGATATAAATACTTTTAGTACTTAGATATCAATCAGTGTCATATGTAAAAATAATTAGATATGCATACATTCGTAGTTATAAATACTTAGAAGATAATATATCAACACTCAAAAAAAATATTAATACTTTGATGCGTGACTTGTTATGGTTATCCATTTTCGAGTTCCTTTAACAAAAAAATTTAGTGTATAAGTATAAATACTTTCAATACTTAGATATATGTACTTCAATGTCATATGTAAAAAATACTTGTACGGCAAAATATAAATACTTGCGTGATGACGAGTCTGAAAGTACGTCATTATGGATCTCATTTGAAAGAAAAAAAATGCGTAGGTATTAATAATATGGAAAAAAAAATTGTGGAGATTTTGCAGTCCATGTAGGAAGTTATCTTTCTGCATTTAATTTTCGGTGGCCCCCCCGAGTGTACAGTGCGGGTACAGTACTGCGGGTATTATTATCTTCGCGCTACAGTACCCGTACAATAAATAATTGTTCACCTCATAACTATAAATACTTCCATGCATATATATTAATAATTTAGGAAAAAAATTATGAGTTGTGGAATTTTTGCGATCCCTACAAAAAAGTTATTTTTTCACATTTAATTTTCGGTAGTCCTCTTGTGGATATAGTGCAAGTACTGTAGTGCGGATACTGTTATCAGCTTCCTAATTAATTTCATTGAGACATTCATTACGTGTAGGAAGCAATATGCGGGGAGGAATATCTTTTAAAGGAATGGATAATGGGAAACATATCTTTTAAAGGATCGATTTTTTTTTTTTTGTGTGTTGGGGAATATTTTGTTCCAATTATTTGCTATTTAGAGTATATGTAATGTATTACGTGTAAATTTTGTTTGTCCAACTACAAGGTTAAGTGTGAATTAATTTCGTGGAAGTTTGTTTTAAATATAAATTCTCTACAAATTAAAATTTAATCAAAATTAAAATTGACAAACGAAAGATTAATTGATAAATAGAGGTGCTATTTTTACTAGATTATCCGGTCTTGACTCCTGATCTTATTTTGATCTGGATTTAAATCGGGATCAGTCCGAACCTAATTAATCTGAATAAGGTATGATTTTAAATATATAATCAATTAAATTATGGGTATATTTTTCTATATCTGGTTCGAATTTTATCCGAACTTAGAATGTATAGTGTATGGTTTAAGTCTACCTTTCCTGACCCAATACGACAGTATATACCTAATGTCATGCTAATATTAGTAACATTTCTGAGAGGGGATATTTCTAATTCTAAAAGATTATAACATGTTAGTTAATATATCTCCATTCTTACATTATGTACGTAGATGTTCTGATTCGTCAACGGCTATGATTGAAAGATAAAATTTCAGATTTTATCACTTTTTATTTTGTTTTTGTGTAAATTAATAAGTTGAAAAATAACATTCAAAATTTATTTATATCAATGTATTTTTATAAACTTTTGATATCGATCAAAACTAAATTGGAATGTCATGATTTTTTAAATGTGGATAGAGAAAATGATAAGATCAAATCTAATAATATTATTTGAGCGAGTCTATGGTACTATGCATACCGTGCTACGGCTCTATATTTGAGTTTTCAAATCCTAACGGTCGATCCGAACCGTTCATCTTGTTCTCCATATTAATATGTTTTTGGAGACCAAATTTTACAGTTTTTAAAAAATTTTTACTATTTTTTTAGATATTTAGAAAATCACTTGATCTGAAAATTCTGGACCATCCAAAAACAGTGATTTTAAAACTCAAATATAGAGCTGTAGCACGGTACCAAATTGTAATATGCATAGTACCATAGACTCACTCATATTATTTTGATATTTCAGTTTTGAATTCTAAATTATTAACATTAAAAAATAAATATATGATAGAAACATTGAAACTCCTCTTGTATTATTATGATCAACATTAACTTTTTATTTATGCTATTTTTAATTTTAATAGATTAAGCGGAATAAGGGCGGTCTGATCTGAAGGAAACGTTTCATGCACATCAAGATTTACAAAGAAAACTTTAAAATTTGTACTAATTTAAACATACATCGAACGACTTTTATCCAGGGGCGGATCTACTGTACCACCGGGGGGGGGGGGGGGGAGCCACCTCCCCTGGATTTCGAGTTTTAGTGGTAATCTATTGGTACCGATCGATTTTGTCTCTCTCTGAAGAAAAATTTATTCCCCTCTGGATGTTTGATTTGTAATTCGGGTTAAATTTAGTGTTAAAATCAAAATAAATTTCTTGAATTATGATTGGTAATATTAATTATAAGTTATAGGATTAAAAATTATAAGTTAGGGCATTGAAAAATATAAGTCAAAACATATTTTTTTATCAAGTATTCAATTAATTAATAAATTTAAATTCAATAAACTATTTAAACCCAATTCAATAATTTTTTTCTTCCGACGAAAATCCTGCCTCTGCTCTTATCCGACCTCCGACAATACACCTCCCACTCAGCACCGCTATATTTTGTACATACGAGCATTTGTAGAATCAATGAAAATAATAATAAAAAATGCTATGATGTAGAAGTTTGAGAAAACCAAAAAATAGAAAGTTGAAGCAAGTACATAAAAACGGGAGAGCATCAAGAGAAATAGGAAAATGAAAACAAGTGGCATCGACATAGAATTTTTTTCATAAACCATAATTGAAAAATGGATTCTTAGGGAACCAATATGATTACAACTTTTTTTTCAAAAACCATAAGAACCGTGGGAACGTCACGGTCTGGCATTTTTTTTTTCCAGACCGTGTGCTTCTCACGGTCTTGCCAAAATTTTTTTATTTTTTTTATTTTTTTTTAAAAAAAAACAGATTTTTTTATTAAAAAAAACAGATTGTTTTTTTCAGACCGTGGGATTCCCACGGTCTCAATTTTTTTTTTTTTTTTTTTTTTTTATAAAACAGAATTTTTTTTAATTTTTTTTTTGTATTAAAATATTAGAAATGTTGAATATGTTTCTTTGAAAATAGATGAAATACAATATAATTTGATTTATTAGAAATACTGCAATAAATAATCCGGATCAATATTTTTCAGGTCGGATTTTTCGCGGCTGTAAGAAAAATTAATATATTTATTTATGTGTTATTAGAAAAAAATAAAAATGCTTAGATTCTGAGTTATTGATCCCGATTCAAAAGTCACTTCTAGGTAATCCAGAAAATATTGTGATCCCTCTAGGACATTTAATTTATAAAAAGTTATATCTATTTTGAGAATTCTTTTTGAATAACAATTATTAAATAACTTAAAAGTTATTATTATTTTCAAAAATAGATACAACTTTTCATAAATTAAATTTACTAGAAAGATCACAATATTTTCTGGATTACCTAGAAATGACTTTTGAACCGGGATCAATAACTCAGAATCTAAGCATTTTTATTTTTTTCTAATAACACATAAATAAATATATTAATTTTTCTTACAGCCGCGAAAAATCCGACCTGAAAAATATTGATCCGGGTTATTTATTGCAGTATTTCTAATAAATCAAATTATATTGTATTTCATCTATTTTCAAAGAAACATATTCAACATTTCTAATATTTTAATACAAAAAATTAAAAAATTAAAAAAAATTCTGTTTTATAAAAAAAAAAAAAAAAAAAAAAAATTGAGACCGTGGGAACCCCACGGTCTGAAAAAAAAATCTGCTTTTTTTTAAAAAAAAAAAAAAAAAAATTTGGCAAGACCGTGAGAAGCACACGGTCTGAAAAAAAAAAAAATGCCAGACCGTGAGGTTCCCACGGTTCTTATGGTTTTTGAAAAAAAAATTGTAATCATATTGGTTCCCTAAGAATCCATTTTTCAATTATGGTTTATGAAAAAAACTCATCGACATATCCCACTGTACCTCGATAGACTTAAACAAAGACAAGCACCAGAAAACTGGAATCTTTGCCTCGGATTTTTAAAACCTCTCGGGTTGCGTTCACCTCCAGTGCTCAAGGAAAACAGAGAAACAATAAATATTCATACTCTATTCTAAAAATAATAATATAATTAAACAACTTAATTTTTTTATCTTTTCTCTAAAAGAAAATTATACTATATTTTTTTGTCAAAGTGGTTTCTTCACTATGTTGGTCATATAGGTACATGGATTTTAATTAATTTCCTATATATTATTAGGTTTTGGATAATTGATTATAGTTTGACTAGAATAATTGGATATCTCCAGTTCTGATAAGAATGTAAGGAGGGCATGTGTAAGAGGTGTTGCTTTATGGAGTAACGCACAACGGTCTGGAACCGGAATCGCCAATTCCGGTTGCCGATATGCAGTGCAACCGGCTATAGCCGGTACTAGACAACCCATTTGTGCGTATAAAAAGCGACAGCCTGTTTTAACTCGGCCAAGCTTCTCTTTGGCTATCAGATCACTTCCCAAACAAGAAAATACAACGACAGCATAAAAAAAACAGTGGAAAGATATCGCTACAATTGGCACCATGGTAACAAAATCTCCTATTGTTTCGCTTTGGTGTACAAATTATTCTGTTGTCGTTTTGATTTCATTCGGTCTGATTACAATAGCGACGAAACCATTGACAATTTACGAAATAATGAAGAGCAATGAAAAAGCTCTTCATTAATTCGTATAATGGTACTACAGTTTCTATTTTCGTTATCAATTGTTGAATCAGCGAAGGTCTAATTTTTCTTTCGATTTGTGAAAAGAACAAAAGTGAAGGAAGAAGAGGGAGGAATGCGTTCAATAATTCGTAGAATCCCAAATAATTGCATTTTTTTTTTTCTTTTTACGTTGTTCGTTCGTGATTTTATTTGATCTTTGTTTTTAGCACATTGTTGATTTGATTTTCCTTTTTCTCATGGTACTAGGTCAAGGGTAGGGAAGAAGAGAGCAAATTATGTAGGAGAAAGAGAAAGAGATCATGGAGAGGCAATAGAGTTTGTTGCGTGGTCCCGGAGCCGGCTGTAGTGTCGTGCACTACTTTCAACATTCTAGCACCTATCTACAAACGTCTTGATCATGAGGTATCAATTCATATCACTTTCTTAATTAAATTGGTCAATTTATCATTTTTCCCATTTCATTGTTACTTACATTGGGGGTATTCTTTCAATTTCAATCACGCTTGACAGATGCTAGTATCAGAAAATAAATATTATTTTTCCTGGCATTCTATTCCCGTTCTTATTATTATTTTTGTTTGGTTTAATCTGTTCTAGAAGTTTAAACTTCTAGTTGTCGTGATAGAGCTGTAGTCCTTTTCTGTTGTTTCTTTTAATAGATTTGTACCAAAGAGATGCACGGCCTTGGTAAACTATTGGAACTGTTTGTCAGACATTTCATCAACCAATTGTTGTGCAGAATTACTGATGAAATATTGATCAAATGATATTTTCAAAGTACCCTTTTTTGTTTAATCAGGAATTCAGGATACCATGACCCTGTATAAACCTCAACGTCTGTAGAAACTCATGTCAACATGTGTGTAGAGGTCCCTTAAGCCATCTTTGCACACCCACAAGGGAATTTGATGTCTACATCCCATAAAGAGCCACACAATCGTGCTGACTTCACCATAGCAGTGAATATAAATTATGCACTCTGTCATTTCCCTGTGAAGATCCAAATTTTCATCAGAAAGGCTGTCAGAACTCATAGTATGAAATCCTCCCATTATGGAAATATTGGGAGTGTTGTGGACTCCAGTACCCCAATATTGGTTGCTAAACCAGAAAAACTGTCTAGAAGCTAAACTTTAAAAAACCTTGGTATAATAAATATTTATATATTTTGTTGATTTCTTTTGTATGGGCATATCTTAATTTTTTGTTGTTGTGGTGGTGGTCCAGAGTACTAGGGAAAGCGACTATAGAGCTTATTGGCTGAGCAGGAATCAACGGATCTTAGATCAGCTCTTATCCGACTGTTCTTCTATTATCTGCCTCCAGGTACTAAAAGCATTTATTGAGCAAAATAAGACTCATAGCCCATGATCACTTGTAGGAAGTTCTTCAATTATTTATTGGATGAAAATTTGTGGCAGGTATCATATTTTACAAATCAGAGGCCAAAATTGGGAAATCAGGAACTTTTGGGACCAAAAATGGGAAATGGTAATATTTTAGATACCATATTGTGCAATGAACTCAGAAATAAGAAAGCTACTTTAGAAATGCCTCTTTGGTATTAGATTGCTGCAACACCATTTTCATAATTCATACTAAATTTAAGTTAATGTCTTTTGTCAGGAGGTGTGGCTAGGTAGTGAAGAACTTGTTAAACTGTACGAGAAGAGACTGAGCGATGCCAAATACGATACTTTTAAGCTGGCACGTACCAATAACCGTGGAGATGGTAAGGAACTACTGATTATGTGAATTTTTTTTAAAGCTAAATCATGATATTCTCAATGCAATGTTATTGTTCAGTAGGTGTTATTATCAATTTTTATTTTACTCAAACACTTACTAATCATCTGTAGGGAAAGTAATATAAAAATATAAGTGTTTATTTCAGTTGCTCTTTCTTAGATGATTGTTTAGAGGATATTTACATCAGATTAACATATTTCCTGTCACAGGTCTACTGACTGCTGTAAACAAGGGAATCTTTAAGGTCAAAAACTACAAGGAGTGCCTATTCAATGATTTTGGAGATCGTGTCGCACAATTGTTGCATGTTGAATCTGTTATTCCCTTCTCACAAATTGGAAATGTAGATGAAAACTTTCAGCAGGAGATCCTGATTGTCAACACACATTTGTTATTTCCTCATGACAGGACTCTTTCGATTGTTCGTTTGAAACAGGTAATTTCATACATCAAAGCAATTAAATTTTACTATGCATCATTTTTTAGGGTCTGTTTAACTGTCATCACTATCTATTAAATCTCTAACTGGATGAAGTGCCAATGTTGATCTGGTGAAGTCTGAAACCATGTATACTGTCAGTCTGCTGTTTATATGTCATTGGTTAAAACATATTTTCACTAGAGGTGCCAGACCTGACCTAGTAAAGTCGTATAGTTATAGCTATGCACAAACCATTTGTCAACTCATCCAAGGGTGAAGGGTCAACTTAGGTATTAGGAGGTGTCAAGGGTCAACTTAGGTATTAAGAGTTGTCAAGGGTCAACCAACTGATGCTGATGATCTGCTAATAGTTTTTTTTTTTTTTTGTTAAAAAGACCTACGGTCCAGTTTCATTAATAAAAATGAAACTAAGTGTTCATCTGCTAATAGTTTAAGATAGTTATTATTATTATTTGATGGTTTTAGGGTTCTTAACCTTGTTAACAAGGTACACACAATGAATTCTTTCGCTATCTTGAAAAGACAACTTGCACATCCAAAATGGTATCTTTAGTAAGCTTAATTTTATAATGGTAAAAGTTTCTGCCGCAACTCTTTCTTGTATAACAGTCCTCCTTTTGTTTTGACCTTAGGTATACAAGATCCTTCAGTGTATTGAAGCATACCAGAAAGAAAATAAACTCGGTCCTATGCCAATTATCTTATCTGGGTAAGCTTTTAAGCTACAACGAACTACATTACTTTGAAACTGACTCTTTATTCTGGTAATTTATCTATTGTGAGATGAATCCATGTATTACATTATGATGCATATAATTTTTCTTATAGGGATTGGAATGGAAGTAAACGAGGGCAAGTTTATAAGTTTCTTCGGTCACAGGGGTTTGTATCATCATATGACCAAGCACATCATTATACTGACAATGATGCAGACTGCCACAAGGTATATACTGTTTATAAATATATTATCCAAACAAAAATTTGACTGATAAACATGTGATTCTTGATGCAACAAATGATTAATAGTACATCTGTTGTGTGCTGGAAACATCATGATCCAATTCTTATAATGTCATCATTTTCTTTTGCAGTGGGTAAGCCATCGGAATCACAGAGGCAATATATGTGGTGTTGATTTTATTTGGTTGCTAAATCCAAACATGCAAAGGAAGCACCTTAAAACTAGCTGGAATGAAGCTGTTCTTGCTATTATTAAGGTACACATTTTATTTGTTTCTGGGTCAACACTAAAATGTTCTCGGATTGGATACTACTAGTTAAGGTTTACATTTTTTACTTACATGAAAATTTCTTTTTCCCTTTTGGCAGAATCTTCTAAGAGTAGCCTCACTTTCAGAGTATAATGCATATGAATTGCTGAAGGCTGATAATTCCTGTGATTATATCACTTATTCTAGATTTTGTGAAGCACTATATGAGGTACAATTTCTTCATAGTTGGTAGATAGAGAAATGATTTCGTGAAAAGTAGATGTATGTTTTTTTAAACTTCTTTGTAAATGAATTTCAGTTGAACCTGCTTCATCCAAATGGACTTGAGAGGGAGGAGATTGATGAATTGTGGGCCCACGCTGACCTGGATAGGAACGGCGTTTTGGATTTTCCAGAATTTCTGGTACTTTACTTTTTTCTTTAATTTATTTTTACTCACCACAAACCGGCCTGAACTGGTACAGTCTCTAGATTGGGACTTTATTAACCTCATTATAAGTAATTTGGGCTGTGGGAAGGCCTAAATTTTTAAGAACCCAGCATACCAATTGGGCCATGCTTTTATGTTATTGGATCGAAGAAGAAAATCCATACAAAAAAACAGAGCACTGAGATAAAAGTACTGCAAATAGCTTCTAAAGGATGGTTATTATTTTGGCAGTCCTCAATTTGGAACACAGATTGGCACGACCAATGTGAGAATACATGTTTAGAGGAGAGGGCTCTCGAGCAGGAAAGTTTTCATAACAAAGATGTTGTATATGGTCTTACTGTAAAAGATGCGGTTCTATTTCCACCTGAGGTAGAAACAGGGATCTGGCCTGATAACTATAACCTCTCCGATCATGCCCCCCTGACCGTAACTTTCTCCCCTCTCAAAATATTTACATAAGCTGCTCTTTTCTAACTCATGTTTTAAGAGGAACAGAAGGTAAAAAGCAACATATGGTTCTGTTGCTATGTACATACAATTGATTAAAGTTGAGATGAAATTGCCTTTTGAAATTTCAGCTCATTTTCTTTTTTTTTTCCATTTTGTACTTTTCTGTATCTCGTTTTTTTGTTTGTCCTTTTTAGTGTATGTTATTACTATGTGCAAATGTAGATTTCAAAGATTGGGATGTTTGAATTAGTTGGGATGAGCTAAAATGAATAAACTAGTCGACTAGAAACATTTTCTTATAATTAGTATAAGAATGAAATATTTTAATTTGCTTAACTAATCATTTGTTGCTTTCCCTTCCAAGAATGGGTTTGCTATCCCTTTCGTCTTAAATACTGAGATCAAATGTTTGCTGAATTTCTGAATTAACACAATACGCTCAATTTGTTGAAACGAGACTTGCCTCCTCAAGAGCAACAAGTTAGATACAAAAACCTTGTCTCTAGATTTTCTCACTTTTTAAAAAATAACAAAAAAAAAAAATTGGAATTAAGGTTGAAGAATAATTTTAATTAAAAATTACTCGGATGTCTTTTAGCATGACACGATGAATATTTTAACATTCGATAACAAACTTGCCTTCTTCAAAACAAAATCACAATGTATGTGGCATGCATGTTTAAGAAAGATGCAGCACAGTGACTTGCCACACGGAGCTATACACAACAAGTGCCACAAAAAACGCACTATACATTAGTAGGATACATGGTATAGTCCTATGATAATGACATCATAACTAATACTTTTATGCCGGGCATTAAATGAAAAAGGTCATATAATTTAGAATGTATGGACCTACATATCTAATATCTCTTGTTATATGACGATTTTTGGAGTGTAAACTAAGCAAAATCTTATGCTCTTAGCTGAAGTTTTGGTGAATTTTTTTTGTTGATTTGCAAATTTTGAAAGATAATTTGAAACTAACTACCAACGATTCAAAAAATAGATCTTGGTGTTGTTTCATTATCGTAGAAAAAAAAAGTTTCAGAATGTTATTGATGTAGAAGCAACACTATAGCTGGAATAAGTTATATTTAATAACAATTTTATTTGCTAATTAATTTGGGTTATATGTATACACTTATCTATGTTTAAGAAATAAAGTTATTGGTGTCTTATCAATCACTTAAAAAGGTAGCTTATTGATATCGATTAAATTAAATATATATATATATATATATATATATATATAGAGTACGGCTAACGCGCTTCCTCTAGCATATGGGCCGAAATGCTTCCGGTCTAAATTTGAAATTTCAAAATCCAAAAAGTCGATCTGAACCGTTCATCTTCTTCTCCATATTAATATCTGCTTGTAGACCAAATTTTACATTTTTCTGAAATTTTTTACTATTTATTAAGCCACTTTGAAAATTGCTGATCCAACGGTGGCTTACCAAACAGTAAAAATCAGAAGCTACCGTTGGATCAGCGATTTTCAAAATGGCTTAATAAATAGTAAAAAATTTCAGAAAAATGTAAAATTTGGTCTCCAAGCAGATATTAATATGGAGAAGAAGATGAACGGTTCAGATCGACTTTTTGGATTTTAAAATTTCAAATTTAGACCGGAAGCATTTCGGCCCATATGCTAGAGGAAGCGCGTTAGCCGTACTCTATATATATATATATATATATATATATATATATATATATTTAGGTTTCATGGTTTCTGATTGACGAACAAACATTCTTTAATAAACATCCAACTTAGTCTATTATTTATTAGATATTGATGTTTCTTACTATATAATTATCAAGTTCATTATCAATGTTTCCCATTATAAATGTGGTACCATTTCAGTTCACAACGGAAAAGAAAAAGTATTGGACATAATGATGTCTAAAATTCAACGGGTTTGCAACCTTGCTTTAATCTTTATACATCCGACCTTGAAAATTGTAAAGGTGGTTGGTAAGTTGAAAAAAGATATTTTCCGGTCTCTGGATACTAGTGCACATCTGGAGGCTGAGGCTGGAGCGGTACAATTTTATTAGGTAGTTAGGAGTTATACTTAGGTTGAAATTAGACATCTCCTAACTACAAAAGTAGGCTCTGTCTCTCAAAAACTAAAATAAAAAAATTTGCATGAAAACTTTTGTACTTTTTTGGGGACATTTCTAGTTTGGTTCTCTGGAGCGAGTGTGAAATCTGTATATATGTAAGGAGTCGTGTGATTTGGGTGCCAAACATTTTGTTTCAGTTTTTAATTTTTACCTTTACAGACTCTTTCTTTTTTTAAAATAAAAGAATGGGTCAGGTACCTTTTTCTTTTTTAACTTCTGCCAAGTTTGAAAACTTTGTCAGCTATTTGAAGTTTAATAATATGTTCAGAGAATAGATATAATATTGTCAAACTTTAAAATAAAATATACTATTCTTTAACTTTTTTAATCCACCAACTTTAAAAAATCCAACAAAAAAAATTGCAAAAACTGTTTAGTATATTAAAACTAGTTTCTGAAACATGTATATGTCCAACGTGTCAGCGACTCATCACATATTTAAATTGCGTAAAAACTCTAGAAGAGAAGCAGAGTTATAATTTCGAACTATAGAAGTTAATTATATAAAATATTTGTAGAGAGGAGAATGTAAATCAATTATATAGTACCATAATATTTTAATCAAAATTATATAAAAAATTATGCATAAAAATTAAAATTAAAAAAATAGAGATTAATTGACGCCATTCTTTCTCTTTTCTCTCTGACCCCGCCTCTGCTCCAGAGAATCCTGCATCATGACGAAGAATAATAGCAGACGGAAATCCAAGTGTTTGTTGGTTTTGCATAATTTTAATTCGCCTACTCCTTAGATAATAATACCTCGGCTGCTGGTCTCATTCGTTAGTTGAGTCACCGCATTCAAGGAAACAAAATTAGAATATATATAAAATGCTGTGCATTATTCATGTTAGAAACTTTATCAATTTCTTCATGTTTTAAGACTTTTTCTTTTCATGAGATAAATACAAAACAGGAGTGTTACCGGACCGAAAATTTTATTTATAGCATAAAAGAAAATAAAATAAAATAAACCAAAACATCTCCAAAATGAAAGAATTTTACATTTACCTGGGCCGCACATTCAATCTGCGACCCATTTATGAGGGACCGTAGATTGACTTAAAGGTCTCTCAAAAATTAATATATTCAATATTATAGTACATTTTTCAAGCTTTTGAAGGACCTCTAAGACAATCTGCAGCCCTCTATAAATAGGCTGTAGATTGGCTGTGCGGTCCGAATAAAAGTGGAATTACTAAGTGTTTTAGTTTTTTTTTTTTTTTTTGGAAAATATATTAATAAAAATTTCCGGCTACCGGACCAGTCGGTCATCAGTTGTATTAATCATAGTTCTTTTACGGAATTTTTTCGATAACTTGTACCATTACATTAATTCAAGATGAATACTTTTTAGGTCAATTGAGATGATTTCTTTTTCCATTGATCAGATATAAGTCCCAACGGATCATTTCAGTCAATTGGCCATGAACTCTATGTAACAATAAGCAATGAGACCAGAGAAATAAGAGAAGGGGAAAAAAAAATACAGATACAACAATTTTAACCGAAAAGGGAAATGAAAAATTTAGCAGGGTACTATTGCCAATATAATACACACAAAAATGTTCTAATTTCTTGAGTTATTGCTGCAATTAATTTTGGATTTGTTTCTTCTCGAGGCACAGTTAGAAATGAAATAGAGATCGGACTATTTTAAAAGAAGAGGAGGGTTAAAATGTCTCATATTTTCGTGATTCGTATTTTTTGTTTATGTTTTTAAAGTTCAAACAGTCGATATAAAATGTTCATCATGATCTTCATATTAAAAATATTTTTGGAGACTAAATTTTAAATTCTTTTAATTCTATTACTATTTTTTTAGATAGATACAAAATCACTGTGTACCTATCTAAAAATATAATATTTTTTTTCAAAAAATATAAAATTTGGTCTCCAAACTTATTTTAATATGATGATCATGTTGAGTGATTTGAATTGACTATTCAGATTTTAAAAGCAGAAATAAAAAATATGAGGTACAACGTAGCATGAACGGACATGATAAATTTGAACTCTCTTGTTTGAAGAATGTGCAATATCACTATTTAATGTCTAATTTCTAGGGGTGAAAAAGGTATGTATAATATTTGATCTGTATTCAATAAATTAGATGTGGATATTCGATATCTGTGTGGATATGGATACTGACATGGTTTTATGTTTCAATTATCCGTATCCGAATAGTAGATATATATCATATATTTTAATATATATTGTGAAAAAATATTGTTATTCACCATTATAATTAGATAAATATTATGAACTTTATTTTTTTTACATTATTTTATAAATATCCAATTTAATCTGTATCCATATCCATATCTATTTAATATATGATTCATATATGTATTCGAAAAATTAAAAAGAAATATGAATATGATTTGACCTCTATCCGCTCCGTATCCCCTCCGTTTTCATACCTACTAACTTCTTATTTAATTGTAATTTATTTAGTCTAGACATAATTTTCCAATTATTTATATATGTATAAAAGATGCATGAATGAGTGAGGCTATGGTAATATGCATAGTGTGGATTAATCTGCAGTATGTACTATGGATTAATATTTTTGTTTCTAAAGTCCATACAGTTAATATGAATCATTTAACATCATTTCCGTGTGAAATGTATTTGCAGAACAAATTTATAATTTTTATAATTATTTTACTATTTTTTAGATACATTTGAATGATCTAGAATCTTTAAATGAAGTGATTTTCTACCTATCAATAAAAAGAGTAAAAGTTTTTTTTTTTGCAAAATAAATAGTAAAAGTTAAACAAAAAAATATTGTTTAATATGCAAGTACAATTTCATATGAAAATCATGATAGAAGGTTTAAATTAACTATTTGAATTTTAAAATTGAAGACATTGATTCATAATATGAACTAATATGTGTTATTCATGACACACATACCCCCACTCTGCATGAATAATCATATATTTTGAAACGAGATCTGCTGCTCTCCAAATTTTTGTTATCCGTGCTGTCCTCTCTATCTCTCTAATCCTCATTTGAAGAGAGACAATAAAAATGATGCAGATATTAGTTTTTTTTTTTTTGGGGGGGGGGGGGGGAGGCCCGTAGGCGCAACTAGGTCTATTTTTCACTTGGTCTTTGGATGACTATCCAGCTACCAGCTGCTCTTTATTTTCTTTTAAAAAGGAAGGTAGGTCAATATGACAATATCCCTATGCATGTGCTTTGTCAGCATGAAAAACATAATGCAGACGTACAAGTGAAAAACACAATAGAAAAATCTATTAAACACAAAGTCCACAGATCATGGTTTATTTTAAGTATTAGATAATTCATTTTTTAGTACCACTAATCCACAATACAAGGATTTAAAATATGTTCTTTACATCGGTGGGTCCAAATGATGTACAGTTTTACATTTTCTTTAAATAAATTGTGTTAATTGTTCGGCATTATATTTAGAATTAGGATGTATTAATTGACAAGGAGGGTTCAAATATATCAATGATTTTGTGCTCCAATTTTTCTATTCATTTATTATTATTTTTTTTAAAGTCCAAACAATTGATCATAACTATTCAATATGATCTCCATATTAAAATGTGCTTGAAGACCAAATTTTATATTTTTGTCGAAATTTTTTACTATTTGGATTAGATAGGAACTTAATTATTGTTTTTAGAATATTCTGGACCATTCAAAAGAGTGATGTACCTATCTAATTAGTAAAATAATTTTTTAAAATATATAATTTGGTCTTCAAGCACATTTTAATATATAGATTATGTGAGTGGTTCAAATCGACTATTCAGACTTTAAAAACAGAGATAAAAAATGTGAAGCATGATTGACACAAAATCAACTGTGAATTTTATCCTACTCTTAATTGACAATTGAGTTGACATACAATTTGACATTAGTTTTTATTTTATTTTTGAAAAATGAGAAAATTTATAGGCATGTTGTTATTATTATGTGAAAATGGACGAAACTTTTGCTGTTCATCAAACAACTATAAATATTTTACGGCATTTACTAAAATATTTAATATAACTCAAACTGTGTCATCAAGTTTCGTCCATTGCAAAACTAAAAGTTAGTTTTGAGTGGTTGTGAAGATTATTAATTAATTTGTTATCAATAAGTTTCAATTAATTTTTTCAGTTGTGTAATATATATGAGAAAGTTATTTAGTCCTTGCTCCAGGAGTAAATAGAAGGGGAAGTAAAAAGAGAAATGTGAAAACTTAAAAATTACTGCTTTACAATTTTATGTGCCCTCCAAATTAGAGTATAGAAATCTTTTTAAAAAATCGTTTTTCAATGGTATGGATAACTGTTGAAGCCTAGTATGAGATATCCCCGATTTTTTTTATTAATACTCTAAAAACAAATGAAATTAATGAATATGCCCTAACTGCCCCTGTAGGGGTAGTCCACTCTCAACACTAGACTGCCCTCTACAGAAGCGGTCCACTTTTTTTTTTTTTAGATCTTAATATTTTCATTTAAATAGTTTTGTGGAGTTTTAGTTTTTTTTATTTATGATGTATGTCAAAAAAAATAAGACATTTGATATATTGATAAGTGATTTCGTAATTCTTTATAATTTTGACTTGATTTGTCAGTTTGATATCATAAGTCTAAAGATAACACTAATTAAGGACTTGTCATTGATTCTTAATAATTTATTTTATTCAAATATACACAAGGAAATATGATTAGATTGCCTAAATGTCCAATGATGTCAACTTTTTTTTAAGCTTAATATTTTTGTTTAAATAATTTTTAGAATAAGTTTATGAAATCATAAATATAACTATTTTTTTTATTCAAAACAAGATGCTTTCGATGATTTTTGAATCATAAATATAACAAATAATTCATGAAAAACATCAACATAAAAGTTTAGAACGAGATTGTGAAATCTAAGGGGAGACGGTTTTGAATTTTGAAAATAATAATAAATACCGTGTAAATGACATATATTGAACAATCATAAATAATTTCAATGATCTTTGAATAATAAATGAAACCGTAATCCATTAAAAAAATAAGCAAACACACACAATAAATAACAAATGCATTTTAAAGTCATGGTCGTTTAGAGAAGATGGGTACGTCATCGAATATGTTTTGGCATTAATAAAGTTATGTTCGTTTAGAGAGCATGGGTGCGTCATCGATGTTTTGGCAATGAAACATTGATGCACTTCTCCCATTATTAAGCTGGGCATAAAGCATCGGTGCGTTATCGGTGTTTTTGCACGGAAATATCATTTTTTTTTAACTTTAAACAGCTATAAGTTTGGCTAGAAAAATCGGATTTGCGCATATGACACCAATTTGGAAAGGGGGGACGAGACGGTCGGGACCTTGAACGGGGATCATCCCCGGGCACTCGACGGAATTAGAATTGCAGAAAAATGTCGTTTAGTACCTCAAAAATTTGGTTGAAGTTCTCTATCTACGGTAGACATACAACGGCCGGTATTAGTTTTTTCAAAAGTCTAAGAGATTATTCAAGGATTGCCCATATAATTATTTTAAAATGCATTTACTATTTATTGTATGCGTTTGATTATTCAAGCAAATGGTATATGTTGACAATAATCAAATAATTAAATTATTATATTTCTCGCTCTCCAATTATTCTCTAAAAAAAAAGAAAAGTGGACCGTCCTGTGGGGAGCGGTCTGGTGCCGAGAGTGGGCCACCCCCCACAGGGGCTGTTAGGACATTTTTTTTATAAAAAAAATCGAGGACATATTCATTAATTTAATTTGTTTTTAGGATATTAATAAAAAATTCGGAGATATCAATTCTACAAAAACAGAAAAAAAAAATAAAGCAGAAACAAATGATTCCTTTTTAGCTATAAAAAATGAATTTCTCTGTTTAACACAGATGTTGCACACGTGGGCGGAAGTACTTCCGAGTAATGTAAAGCTGGAATTATTCCAAGTTGAGTCATTATTCTAACCAAGTATGAGTTGTAATCCTACCCTTCTTTGTTCCTTTATATATATAATTCATATAATAATGTACTGACAGTATAATCTAATCAAGGTTATAGTGACATGGATATTACGTAGCGATCTGCACTGTGAATTTATATATTTATTTTCAAAGTGCAAATAATCAATTCAAATTGCTTAACATAATCTTTGTATAAAATATATTTGAAAATCAAATTTTACATGTCTTAATTTTTTGTAACTATATTAACCATTAGAAAGTAATGCTTTTATTTTTAAATTATAAAAATTATAAAATTTGAACTTCAAATATAATTTCATATGAAAGTCACGCATTAAAACGGTTGAAATTATTTTTTTAAACTTTAGAAATAAAACTATAAACTGATAATACAAACTTATCTGTTCTACGGTACCGCACCGAATTCAAATATACTTGGTATGATTCCAGCCGAATAGTTGAAACTGAGTGTGTATTGTAAATATAGAGTGTCCATTTTGAGATTCGTGCCAGATCAAAGAACAATTCTGGTGCACTCTCTCTTGCATTGCTCCATTCAAGGGCGGATCTTAATGTATTGAAAATATGACTAAGTCACCCCTATGATTTTAAAATTTTAGTTATATTTATTGAAATTTAATTAAATTTTATTTTTTCAGAACTTTCTACATACTTCAGCCCCCTTCAATAATAATCAAATGTTTATTTGTAGTCTAGTGGTTAGAATTTTATCTTGTAGATGAGAAGTCTTGAATTCAAATTCCACTTGCTACATTTATGCATTTTAATTTTCAGCCTCCTGTATTAAAATTTTCTATTTCCGCCCCTGCCTCCATTTTTTCTTTTCTTTTCTTTTTTCCTATTAATTTTTTATGGGTCCAATTCGAACCCTGAAGCCCCGTTCTAATCACGCAGCTACCAGTTGACCTTGTGCCCACTTGGACACCTTTCTCTTTTTACTTTTTTTTTTTTTTTTTAGAGAGAGAGAGAGAGAGAGATGGAGACCTATACAATGGAGCAAACTGTCTAATAAGAAGAAAAAAAAAATTGTACCGACAAGGCGACAATAGTAATGATTTCTCATCGTGTTATACATAAATACTGAAGTAACTGAACAAAGGAAAACCCATCGATTCTCTCCAATTTGATTGGATCGTGTTATCAACTTACTGTTCATAAATACGGAACAAAGAAAACCACACCGATCTGAATTGAAATTGTTTATATGTCATAAAGTTGGACAAAAATTTTAGTAGGATATGTTATTTTGAGAACTCCATTTATAATATTGAGGACCGAGAGAAGTCTTTTTTTTTTTCTTTATATCAGTTCTATATTTATTTAATATCTTTTCTTTTTTGGTTTAAGCTAGACTAAATATAGATTGTATACAATGTACTGGAAATGGAATTATTAAAAATATTATATAAAGAAATATAATAATTAATGAATGTAAACAATAATAAAAACTTATTTTGTGAATGTTATAATTTGGAAATGTAATTTATGCAGTTATGTGATCAAGCAACTTATATTGTTGTTAATTTCTTCATGAATACATATTTTTCTATCTAACTTCATGAAACAAGATATTAATAATAAGAAAGTGCATAACACTAATTTATATTATGACAATATAAATCACATAAACATACTGATATAAGGTCATATTTTATGAGCATTAAAAGGGACTAAAAATGAAATAAATTAAGTACATATAAAATTCGATTTGGTACGCAGACATGTATGAAAAGCTAATTGAAGTTAAAAAGTCAGAATGAAAAAAATAAATTTAAGTAAAAAAAAATACCAAATAAAAAAATTAGCTTAATTATAAAATTTACAAAATAACTAGAGCAAGCACACACGAACTATTGAAATTCAATCAATTTTAGCATTCAAATCAGGAAGAAAAATATTATAAGTTTCTAAAATTTAGACGTTAAAATAATTGATAAAGAAATTCCTAAAAGACCTTTATTCTTCACTTTTCGTTAAAAGAGTAAGGAAATGTTAATTTTTGGAGACGCCTGATATTGAAGAGCTAACCCAATTTTGTAGATCTCATGTTTGAAATCTTTGTTTTCTCCTTCTTCTTGTTTTTTTCAGAAAACAATACATGATTCAAATATATTAATAAAAATAAATAAAGTGATCAAGTTACATCCTTCGTCGGAAACTCGGTATCTTTTAGAATTTGATCTTTTCAAAATAAAAAAAAGGAATAAAAATAGAATAAAAGTATCTCATTTAATATTAAAAGATATAATTTTTGTTATCCTTCAATTTTCTACTTAATATTGCATTATTTAAAAAATCTTATCAAATATTCAAAGAGAAAAATAAAACTGATATAAATTAAGAAGACAAAAGTTTTACCACTCTCAATTCGTATATACTGAACAAAGAAAAACACACCGTTTTGATAGGAATTATGTTATGCCATAAATTAAGTTAGCCAACCTTTTCAGTAACAAAGGGGGTGTCATTGCATTATTGATTTCTCTCAATTGAATAAAAACACAAGAAATAGTACCTCCCATGCATATTTAGCAACCATTCTTCATAGTACTAAATCATTAATTATATGAAAACTATATACTCAATCCAACCATTTAAACATGACAACTTGACAAGCACACAAAGCGAGCAAATTAATACACTAACAACCATTTAAAAACAAGAACAATAGGTAACAAGTAACAACCAAGAACATGAATATTAGCTATAACAGCCAAAATTATAATAGTTTTTATTAATTATAATACTATGTGTGACTGGCGTACCTCAACTGCTCCTGTTTCTGACCCATCTGTTTTTTTGTCACCAACCTTTTGTGAACCCGACCCGATATCTTACTCCACAACCAGACCCAATAAAAGAACAATTATTCATAAGTTGTACCTTGTATTATACATCAGGTGGTAGCCTGGTAGGACCATATATAGTTCAACAAACTTAATTTCTTCTAGTCATCTCCGTGTTCGCTTCTACACAATGTATTTCATAACATAATAAGTTAATAACCTACACGGCTACACTCCAATCATTTTTTAGTGTATTTCCAATAATCAAATTGTCTTTTGTAACTAATGTCGGCATTATAGAATTAGGTCAGCGATGGAGGAATTATATATAATTGATTAATTAATTATATGAACCATATATTAATATGATTCAAATTAACTTCAATTTATACGTTGAAACTTTATAGGTAATGCAGGGTTTGCACTTTATTATAAATAAAACTATGTACTTATTATAATTTGGTACATTTATAAGGTTGAATTATGTACGGATTTAAATGTGAATCTTATAGAAATTTTACTTTATTGGTAATACATATATGGTTTGCACTTTATATAAACTTAATGTCTTCAAACGTTACACTAATTGTCATTAATCCCAAATTTAATTAGAAGAACCATGCATGTATAACTATATACATGTAAATTTAATTCCAAAAAACGGTAAGTACCACAGGAATATGTGATGTCTTACATAAATTATATCTCACTAGTATTGTGCCCGTGCGTTGTAACGGGACATACTATAAGATTGAATAAAATATAAAGATATTTTTTTATTTAACATTCACACAAAAAAAAAAATTTAAATGAAAATAAAAGAGAAATGAAAAAAAAGGAAATATAAATAATAAATAACAATAAAAGAAACAACAACAAATGAAAAAAAAAATCAAATATAACATAAATAATTCTTTTTGAAGTATCATTGAGATTTAATATCTATTTTTCTCTACAAACAAGACATGTCATTAAATGATTTAGAGGAGAAATGATATGTAAAGAAACAAAATTGGAAAAGATATAATTAAATGATTTAAATAAGGATTTTTCTCTACGTATATATTCCTGATGAATTTTTTTTTTAACAATAAAAATTTCTCTATACAAAAGTTCTAGATATTTTTTATTTTCTCTCCAAATCAGAAAGATATGATTGTTTTCATCAGTACAAGATTTGTTATTCATCTATTCACAAAGATACAATAGCTTTAAACAAAATATGAAAAGATATAATTATTTTCATTTTCATTGTCGAAACTATAGAGGAAGAGGAGAAGTGAAACAGAGAAAATGGAAAAATAAGGAAATAATTTAATTGCAAGAATTGAAAGAAATAATTTAATTGTAAGGAGAAATAAAGAAACCGATCGCTAGGGATTTATTCAATTTTAATGTGATATATCATGTAGCAGTTTGTGTAGTAAGTATGTTTTTAACTAAATTTAGACTTCTACACATAAAATATATATTTTTAATAAAAAAACAGATTATGTGATTGGAGGGTTGATATTCAATTCGAAAATTCATCTTTCAATCTCAGTCGTTGGCGGCATAATTGTTCGCACAGAATATATGCTACAAAGTTTCAGTATAGCAAGCTATACCTTTTAAACCTTTGTTATACTCTGTCAAATCAGATAGCAAGTGCACTATCCTATCGATGAGTATGCTCAGGTATCGATCCACAGGGATGGAAGAAAATGACCGGACTTATCCTAAAATTACTTGAGATTCTAGAAGTAGAGAAATTGATTTGGTTTAGTTCTAACAATTCTAATGATTTATGACAAGTTTAAAAAGCAATAAAAAGAATTAAAGTTGTTTTCAATTAATAAAAAGGCGTTTCCAGGGTTCAGATTTCATTTCTGTTCAGCCCCGAGGCATACGGCCCGTATGGCTTCCCATACGGCCCGTAGGGGACCCCGAGTTAATGCTGCAGCTACTGTTTTCTGTGTTGATACTAATGTTTAGGGTTTCTATCGACCAGATCTAGATACCTAACCTCAACTTTCGCATTTTGGCCTAATACCCGATTACCGGACTCAAATACTTCCCTCTTAGATGCATTAAACCTCAACTTTCGCATTTTGGCCTAATTTATCTAAGTTACTTGTTGGTTTACTAAAAGTATCCAAGGACTTTCGCCTCAAGGAAAGTTTCACCTTTCGGGTACTCCTTGGTTTAACCCTACTTCATATACTTTATTCGGTTAGATTCAATGTCATAGACTTGGCTCCTAACACTTAGATGTGCGCATTCATCTAACGGGATGACTAATCAATTCAAGCAAGCACAAATAAAGCAATCAAAATACTACTCAACAAAGTAAAAACAAAGCATTCAACACAAAATCCAAGTAGCATGCAAACAAAACCAAATTAGAAACTACATCTTAGCCCTAGAAACAAAGTAAATTAGCTACTCATGTTCATAAGATAACACAAATAACAGAAAATAAAAGAGTTCATGACAAAACAGTGGAGAAATCCGAAGATCCGTTGCAAACTCGCGTTTTCCACTTCTCTTCCTCTTCTCCTCCTCTTGTCTTTTGCTCCAAGAAAGGTCGTCCAAGTTCCAGTGGTGAATCCCCCTTTTTTTGGTGAGGAAATATCTCATTTAATGCCCCAGATCGCGTCTCCAGAGGCTTCCTTTTCGGCCTCCTTAAATTAAGCTGATTTCAGATTCCAGCTGGATTTTCCGAATCTGCGCCCTACGGGCCGTAGGGGACCCCGTACGGGCCGTATGGGACCCCGTACGGGCCGTATGCCTGTGCTTTGTCTTGGAGACTTTGTGCCTCTGTTGTGGAACCTTCTGTGCAGTTGGGCAGATCTTGTACGGCCGTACAAAATGTCATACGGGCCGTACGAAAAGTAGTCAGATCCAGTTTTTCGCCCTCTTTCCTGCAAAATACCAAACAAAGCATAGCAGTACCACATTTCATCGAAATATAAGTAAAAAGTCCACATTTATAGGCTTTAAAGCACATGTTTCAGTGTAAATTAGGGCTGTAATTTAGATATAATATGGAGATATCAATAATATAAGAATGGAGATACACTTCAATTTATTTTTCAAGTGTATTTCCATTTTCCACTAACCAAATTGTCTCTTATACTAATCACTAATGGCGACATCATAGATTTACGTCAGTGATGTCGGACCATTAATTTGATAATTTTTTGTAACATAGTAGAAACAAAATTTATGAATAATATATATTTTTTTCATATTTAATGGGTCAATTGCTCCAATAAAGTAAATGGTAATAACTTAGATTTTAATCATTTTTCTAGTTTATTCCACCAACCAAATTGTCTCTTAGTTAATCATTTTCTAATGGCGACATCATAAAATTAGGTCACCCATGCTGGACCATTAATTTGATAAGTATTTTTTGTTATAGCAAAAACGACATTCAAAAGAAATAATTTCTGTTTAATATTCAACGGGTCAATTATTTAATAAAGTTGATGTAGCTCAAACTCTGTTTGAGTAAATATATTGTCACAGTGTACTAGTTATATTTTTTTTTCTATTTCATCAGATCATGTGCTGTATGAAACCGAAGTAGCTTTGTTCATATCTTTATCCTTTGTTTTATGTTTTATGTAAAACCGTCAAAAATTTGTTTAAGTATAGTTCTCTCACTAAATTATTTTTTACATTATGGCAATAAATAAGAAGTTAAGAACCAATATATATTAGACAAAGTCACAAGGGAAGGAGAAAGGGGTTAATCATAGAAGCAGCAATCAATCAAGTCCTTTTAAGAAAGAAATATACGTAGAGCATTATATGAATATTTTAAATTATTAATAGAGGAGAAGGATAAGCCATCTTATTGCGTCTAAAGGTTTACATCTCTCACAAGACCTGCTCCACACCTACCTTAACTAACTTTTAAAATAATTATCCACCTAGAATTTAAAAAGGAATTAGTCACATTTGCGCTTACATATTCCTATTCTAGTCTTTCTTTGGCTATAGCTGTATGAAATCATGTGCAATTATCCATGTGTCACATGTACTCCTATTGCTCTAAATTCTAATTCCTAGATCGTTGACATGCTTTGGAGTTTGGACTTCTGATCATTTATATGATGCAATTTATTAATTTTATTTCAAGAGATTTACTTAATTAGCTGGACACAAATCAAATTTACATGATTTAATTAAAGAATCGAATCGTTTGCCCCCCTGGGGGCAGGAAATTCCTACCCCCAGAGTCACTGCAGAGTGGACCTCCATTTAACCCTAAATTCAAAATCATTTTAACCCTAAATTCTTTAACAATAACCGGGCCCACCCCGCAGTGACTCTGATGGCAGGAGGCAGGAAATCTGATTCCTTTAACTAATAGGTTCCATAAATTTAACCTAGACGGCTAGATCACAAGAACTTTAAATAAATTTCAAGTACAATTAATTGCTTGAGCAGCTTTATTAAAGCAACACAAATATAGCACCGAGGAATGCCACAGAGGAACCACACAGCGTATATACTACCCAAATTAGACCAATCAAACTTTGTATAACTTAGAAATAAAGTCAAGCAGCCCTTCAACCTCTCCCTCTCAACTCAACCACCATGACAGCAAAACCTTGCAACTCTCCTCATGCCCTCAATTTGACCAAATTACCCCTCTTAAGAACAAAAGAGGGCATCAGTTGGACCTTCTCAATCTTGCTTCTCTTACCCCGTTCAAGCTACAACACCATCACAACAAACAGAGAGAGAAAGAGTCATAGTTAGAAAGCAAGAGAGAGAGACTTTTAAAGGGGATATATGAAACCTCCAATGCAGAGAAGAAGAACCCAGAGATATGATTAAAAAGACCCCACTGACACTATCTTCAGCAACATGGACTATGCACAATACATGCTCGATGAAATGCCGGCTCACCATGAATGGGCTTTGCAAGATATCAAGACCTCAATTCTCAAATGTACAAGATGGCAAGTAGAAGAAACCACAGATTTCGTTAATTGCTCGTACCATTACTTTTGTGACAGCACCTATGTCGGCGATTATTCCGCATTTATAGACCTTGCAGTACTCATATTCATATCTTACTGTTTCATGGCTACAACATTTTTCACCCTTGTAGAACTCACCATGGCCAAGCGAGGCATACCCAACAATTGGATCCTTCGAAAGAGGAAGTACTTGGTTCCGTCAGGCCCCATTTTACTTCCGCTGGTACTCCTAATCCTAGCCAAGGGGCAGAGGATCAATACCATATTTCCAATCTCACATGTGGGCCCTGCGATATTACTCCTACTCCAAGTCTCTGCACTGGCATTTCGAAACGAGGCTGATCAAGACCTGAGGTATGCGGTTCTCGAGGCATCTACCGTATCCGGCATACTGCACGCGAGCCTGTATGTAGATGCAGTTATACTACCGTATTATACCGGGCTGGAGGCATTAATGGGTTCCCGGCTTTCGGGTGAATGCACGTCATGCGTTTGTAGAAATGAGCCCTTGATTGTAGGTGGCAAGTCAGCAACTTACAGAGGCTTGTCAAGAACGACCTTGTCTATAATTTTTGCGCTCTGCTCACGGATGGTTTGTAGGATTTATGGGGAGGAGAAGATTAGTGTGTCTATTAGAAATGCATTGGAAGGATTAAGTTGGTTCTTAGTCGCATTCGATTCAGTTTTTTTGATTCGAGCGAGCGCCGAGTGGATCAATTGCCAAGTTGTTTGTATTGGGGTATTGGCATTGATTTGTTTCAATGTGTTTGGAAAGGTGTATAGGTTCTTGGGTTGGTTGGAATTGAGAAAGATGCAGAGGAAGTTGGAGGTTTCTTCCATTCCTTGATCTTTGTTTATTTTTTTGCAATTTTCATTTTTTTAACAGTTGAATGTAAATGTAAAGATAATTCAAGGTGTGTTTGATGCCGTTCTAATTCTTTTCATCGAAGATTGGAAGAATTGTTCCACAGTACAGAGAAATAAGGAATAATAATTGGGAACCATGTAAGAGCTGGGAATTTAACTTTTACATTGTATATGATTTTAGGTTTGCATTTTGTCTTTCTTTTTCATTTTACAGCTAAATTTTCCTTTCAGGGTCAACTTGTCTTTTCCAATAAGTTCAATGTCATTCTAGTAAGAAGATGTATATTTTACTTGTTAAATTTAATTCATTGTACGCGTATCAGAAACTTGTTGATTTCATTGGAAGTTCGTATCAGATATAGTGTTTTATATCTCTTACTTTGTATCCAACTTTGTGTTAATGATGTTTATTTTATTTTATTGTTTAGCGTGTAAGAAACATATTGGTGAGATACAATTTAAAATATACATCCCTAATCGTCATCACTATACATTTATTCATGTAAAAATATATGAATTTTTTCACTTGGGGGGTGGGGCCATCATCTTATAGCAAACCTTGACTACAAGCATATTTTTCTTTTTGATTATGAAATTCTACAGTGAAAATATCAAATTTAGTTAGGCACAATGTAGTTATGCTCCGGTGCCGGTGCCTCTCGAGTGAGTATCCTCTTAGGTACCCAATTTCATGAATTATTCCCAGTCGAGTCGGTAAAGAATTTGTCTTATTGGTACACAGAACCACTTTTAAATAACGGTTAGGATTTAACTTCACCGGATCTAACTCAACCTCCACGTAAAATTAGAAAATCCAGACCGTTCTCTGGCATGAATCTCAAAACAGATCCCCTATTTATAATGGACACCGAATTTTATTTTGCCCCACTGAGACTAAATCTAGACAATTCGTAACTCATTGTATCCTCATGTATCTGAGGGGATACGGATCCCCCCATCCCCCATCTCGAATTCAAATCCAGATCCAGGACAACAAATTAATTGTGATCTGGCTGTGAATATTCTACACGTCCCGCTCCACCCCTCTAAACTCGGGGGTAGCACAGGGGGCCAATATTATTTGAGCTTCGAAATTCGTGCAGAACGTATTTGAACGGTTCAGATTTTCCAAAAAGTCACGCAAAATATGAGATATCTCAGAGGATGCTAATTCTCTAAACTCCGCCTCTTGTATGTGTATGTTATTTTCAGCTATAACAGTGTCGTCAGAGAAGGCCCCTTGCGTTGAGTCTAAATAAATAATTCCGGATCGAACATTTCAGTGTTCAGGCTCTGACTATCCTGTGTCAAAACATCTCAAAACTGTGGGTCCGAAATTATACAGGCTATGGATCATTTCCTTGATTGAAGGCTCACATTGATCATATTATTATCATTTTGGGCTATGGTTTGTAGGGCTTAGATAGAATAACGGATCCATTACCTATTTCTTACTTCAGCCTGAAATCTTCCATGTGATAACTCTTTTTGAGATTTTCTCCGAATTTGTACTTGGGGGTATTTTCTGTGATAACTGATAACTATTTTGCAGTTTTGCTTTTGCTACTGTTAAACAGTGATGTTTTCAATAGTGATAGTTTATGATTGTGAGTAGTTACTAATGTTTAACAATATAGTTGTGAATAGTTAATATATTGATATTTTATAGTTTGCATCTGTTAGTTTTATTGTATACATATTTTAAATTTGTAGTATTGAATTTTGCATTGTGTTTATCTCAGTTTTATAGTTTACATTTGAGAATTTTACAGTATTGAAGTTCTATAGTTTGCATCTTTATGTTTTATAGTATGTGTAGTGTTCATTTATATGATATAAATGTATATATAAATATTAATTATTGAAGAAAAAAAATTAAAATTAATTTTAATTTTGAAAAAAATTGATTAAAAAAAATTAATTTTACATAATTTTCGAGGTTAATTTGAAAAAACTACAAGTTTGAGAAGTGGTATAGTTGTAAGATGTTCTACAAGGTTTTAAAATTGTCATTAACTGTAAGTTAGAGAAGTACATCAAGTGGTCCCGCAGTAAGTACATATAGTTTGGCAAGTCGTGCAAGTTGCAAGTACACAAAGTGGTCCCGCTGGATGTTATGATTTAAAGTGCGTTTTGTATATAATTCGTTATATGAGATTACAGTATAGAATTGAAATTTTATAAGATTCACGCAAGTCAAATGATAGTTTTTTGTGAACAACTAGTTATGGACAATTAAACACCTTTTTTTTTTTTTTTTTTTTTTTGCAGTTTGCTAATGACGTCACCATTAGGCTGTCTATAAGTATCAATTAGTTATACCACGACAATCTGTAGTTTGATTCTTGGGTCAATAAATTTTGGGCCTGGGCTTAATTCCAACTATCTACACCAGGTTATTATTTTTAGTTTTTTTATAACATTCAGTAATCAGACAATCAGACACCACGTTATTATTTTTTTCGTCTTTTAGATCAGATCACAAACGAAAAGGATCAGGGTTCCAAAAATAAGAAAAGAGCAAGAAAAAGACTTAACAATTGGAGCTGCCTCAAGAAAAACTAAACCCGGTCTGATGGGCATCGAAATGCCTCTGCTCTCAAGCAGTTGACAGATGATCTATTGTCATTAAGGCCGAATACTACACAGAGCAAAATAGCAAAGAGAGGCAACGGCGCATCAGCACTCATCAATCCTTTTGATTAATTACTAAACATATCAAGATGTTGCCTTTGGTCTAGTAGCAAAGCCATATGGCTTTCATGTAGGAGGTCATGGGTTTGAAATCCACAAAGTGAAAAAATCTATTATAATATACATAGGAGTTTGAAAGTGTGTTGGGTGACTTGATCCCGAACCCATGATTTCAAATTACGCTAGTTTGCGCTAATTACGCTACTTGTGGTAATTTGTGCTGAATTAGCACCATTGAGCACAAACTAGCACCAATTAGCTCGAACTAACACAAATTAGCGGATATTAGCACAATTAGCGAAATTAGCGTAAATTATCGTAATTAGCGTGAAGTACCGTAACTAGCGCAATTACGTCGAATTTTGCTAATTTAATGTAATTAAGTGTAATTAGCATAATTTTGGGCTAATTTGCACTAGTTGCGCTTATTGGCACTGAATTAGCGCCATTGAGCGCCTTTAAATATTTATCATTTATTCACATGTCCCTTTTAAATTGACTGAAGTTAATTATCTGTCAACTTCAGTCATGTTTCCATAAATGAGCGTACGGTGCAAGTATTTAGTTTGGTATATACCATCCTCTAACTTCTCTCATGCATCCTTACCATATCCAACCCCAACCGAAACCGAAACCACCGGAAAGAAAAATGCAACATAACCAAACCCCACCGACAAAATAACAGCCGTAACACCTTCCCTTGCCGGTCAATTTCACAAGGGTAGTGGGCAGAATCATTTGCAGATGACTTAAATACGTGACGGAGCATTATAAGTGACAGAGTGGCCTTGCTGCCACAATCTACTGAGATCCAGCCCCAAATCGCACGGATTTCAATCTTATAATATTGTATCTATTTTCAAAGAAATATAAAAATATTTTTAATATTTTAATATAAAAAATAAAAACTTATAATATTTTATATTTAATTGAAAAAACTGAGGATTATTTTCTCGAAAGAGAACCTTTGGATTCAGAAAATTATTTTTCGGATTTGGGGGTTGGATTTGAAAAATAATTCTCCAGTTTGGGCAGATTTGAAAATAAGTTGAATTTGGGTGTAGATTTTGAAATTTTGAATTTTTTTATATTAATAAAAATTTCAGGTCGAAATATGTTCAAATAATACATGATTTGTTTCACCGGTTCCTCGCACTTAATGCGTCGTGCAACCACCAATACATATTACTTGCTTTTACCGAGATATGGACTAGGGTTTTTTCGCACTCAGCTTCGACCCCTAGCCGGTGCTGGTAAACTGGTACACTTACACTGGTAAAAGTAAAGATCCTGGCACCACCTGGTGTATTTTGAGATCAGTAGTGTTGCTCTCACCGGCTGGTGATAGGATCTTCACTAAAAAGGGTGGATAACTCTAACGATACTTAGCGTAGCAGTAGTAGTAGAATTAGCATAATAGTAGTAGTAGTGAGGTGTCTTTTATTTTTGCTTTTTGGTTTATTCTTTGACTTAGTTTATTTAGGTTACTTTTGCTTAAATGTCATGAAAACTGGAAGTTCACATGTTACTCTTAGAAACCCTTTCAGCTCGTTTGGGTCAGGAAAGCATGGTTTCAGAGAAATCTACAAAAGAGAAGCAATGCAAAATTACGAGAAGAAAGATCTATAGTCTACATTAATTAATCCAATTGAATGCTGATATGCATGTACCTTTACCTTTGTTTAAAAAGCGATAGATTAGATTAGTACTTGCATTGCATGCGTTGGTGGCATGATTAATTACTAAATTAAATTGTATTGCAATTTGTTTTTGTCAAAAACAAAAAAGGAAGATATTGGATTGCAATTTGTAGGAGTATTATAAAGGAACATTCATAGTGATGATGTAAGCAGTACAATCTCAATGGGAGGAAGTGAGTGAATTTGCAGGAGTATCTATTGAGAGCAGTCACATCTCCAATTAAAATACACTAACACCGCCCGGATTGCACTGTTCTGATACTTTTGAAGCAGATAGGTTTTATCATTCAGTGACATGTCATATGAGACGCTTTATTAATGGGTCTTGAGAATAACTAGTTGCTAAAATAAAACTGAATGTTTACAGCAGTAGCAAATTTATCTGTCCAGCATTGCACTAACTGACATGTCTTTAGTTTTTTGGCCATCGATTCTTCGTACGAGCTCCGATTTAGGTGATCCAAAATTATGTGGAAAGCTAACAACAAGCTTTACAAAGTTTATGTCATACATTTGTTTAGATTCCAAATATAGCATGGTCAAACAGGCATGCCAAGAGAACTGATCAGTTTTGAGACTGCTTGTCATTAATTAGTTAGTTGTGAGTTTTTAGTGGGATTTTAATATGGTCAAAAATGTGTTTGTATCCACCTTTGTTTTGTGGTTTCTAGGGGAGTCTTTTTTAGAGTTTCTAGGAAGATAATTAAGTATATTTTGAGAGGATAAAAAGTAGTTGAAGTTGTATTAATGTTTAGGTGACTTTTGGAGGTCATTATAAGGCTATAAGAGAAGTCATGCTTATTTTGTAAAACAACTATTAAATATTTACGAATTTTATTGTTTGAGTTGAGTTTTATCTCCTCATATCCTCTGTTGGGTTGAACTTTGCTCCTCTTGAGTGATGTTTCGTTGAACTAGCTAGTGTCCTTGTGAATCTCCATGGCTGGACCATGTCATTTGGTATGAGAGCTCAAGGTTGAAGATGGTGCACGTGAAACACGCAACCGGCCTGAGTATGAAGACCAAGACCGAAGAGATGTTGAGATGAATGAGTTGAGACAACACGTCCAACAACTCTTATGGCGTATTTGGCTAGTGGAGGCTGCCAATC
This sequence comes from Carex rostrata, assembly GCF_964058835.1. NCBI lineage: Eukaryota > Viridiplantae > Streptophyta > Magnoliopsida > Poales > Cyperaceae > Carex > Carex rostrata. The sequence continues at coordinate 1,487,923 of NC_135948.1, read as the reverse complement.
GAAACCAAGACCACCGAATGAGGCATGGACCTTCGAGAAGCAACCCTTGTGAGAATCGCAATCACCGAATGAGGCACAGTTTTTCAACAAGAACAACTCGTGAAAGTCGAGATCGCCGACCGAGACACAAATCTGCGAGCTACACCAACATTTCTTGTCACCACCGCCTTCGTAACATCTCCAACAACAATGTTTGTCCTTCACCTCACCTCCAGCGGAGAAACAACCGTTTAAAAAACCTCAAGAGAAAAGTTTGTAAAAATTCTTTTTCTAGAAGTTCTCTTAACCCTTTTCCCTCACATTCTTTTTTTACCGAAATCTAATTTGAAAGTTAGAAAACAAATGAAAGAGCAAAAACCCAGTAGAAACAAAGTATTTTGTTCTCTTAAACTGTGTTCTCACAAACTTGACAAAAATGAGTCTTGTAAGAGGAGAACCCATAATATATATGCATAGTACCATAGACTCACTCTATAGATATTTAAATAGATTTACATGGACTCACTCTATAGATATTTAAATAGGTTTACATGAAAATGTCGATTGTCCAACATTAATTGCAGCGGGCAGAGATGGAGAAATTTCAAGAAAATTGCAGATAAAAGAGTAGTTTTATATCATTTCTTATTATATCTGTTGACAACCGTACGGCTGTACTCCGTTTGTACATCCTATTAAATTTGTGATTGGCCAGCTTGTGTTCACCAGCGTTGATCAGTTATATCCATTTCGGAGTAGCACACTGTTTTGACTTTTGACAGTCAAACCTCAGCTTAGATGCATTTATATATCTGTCGCTGATTAAAAATATGAGTTTATAATTAGTTGCAGCGCACTGTTTTGCAAAGTGCAACCTAATTTAGATATATATAGTATGTTTTTTATTACTTTGAATACAATGTCAGAATTTTTCTCTGTGTTTAAAGAAAACAATATAAAAGTTAGCATTTTAAAATTGGGAAAATTACCAACCCACTACCAAGCTTTCAAAAAAAAAAAAAAAAAGGAAAAATATCCGAGTAAGAATCAGAAATGTCCTTGTTGAATACTCATCGGTATGTTAGCTTGTGCACTATCTAATTAGCTGGCAAGGCATGATTAAAATTCAAATTTACATATTAAATGATTAAAATTCAAATTTGCATATTAAATGAAACAAATTCTGAGCTTATTATTTATTTATTTTTTTAGTAAGAAATAGGAGTCAATCTATTTTGAGCTTATTTTATATAAACAAAAATCTATAACAATAGGATAATAATGTGGACATAGTAAAGTGAATTTTGGCAACACAATACGAACTGATTCACACTCTTATAAGAGATCGTATGTTCAAAATCTAATTTTATCAATGGTGATGATTTTAAAAACTGACATATTCATGCGCATGATACAAAATACACGGAAGAATTTAAAGAGTAAATTCGTCAAACATTTTTATTTTATCTTCTTTTAGTGAGCAAATGGTTTTTCTATTATATTATTTGACCTGAAATTTTCTTATTAAAGAAGCCAGTTTGGGAGGGCAAAGACAAATAATTATCCTCATATCATATGATTTTAAAGAAATTGAATTTATTTAAAACCATAGGCGGAGGGAGAAGGGAAAACAAAGGCATATGACATGTTCCGTTCTTTCATTTTATGCCTTACATAGAATACAGTAGAAATAACCTCTCTGTTTTTTTTTGGTAAGTCATAAATTTTGCGGACATTTTGATGCCGTAATTTATTTATGCATTAATTTATTGTGTGCGGGGGTGCCTTGTATTAGTGTATAGATTTATTTGCACAAACACCCTTATCCCAATTGTACAATTGTAATTCATTAATTATTCAATCATCATTTTATTTCAATATTAATTATCAGATCATTTGCTTGACAGCTTGATAAACATGCACGCCATCTATATTAATGCTACGAGAGCTACAGAGCCAATATATTTGTACAAATATTTATACAAGGATAATACCGTTGAAGAACCAGTTATGTTGGTTTAACAGTTGAGATATGTATTTAATTAGAATCTTTGTTAGCTATATAAATAGGGAATCACATTCCCTTCTCTCTTTACACTCTCCAATCTCTCTTTCTCACTCTAAACTATGCTTGGTATTCTAGATTGACTCTCTAGCTAATTTCTCTCTCTCTCTGCTTTCTCACTTTAATTTATGGCTAGCAAATTCAGAAGCTAGCCTAATGTACAACCAAATTCCAAACAATAAGAAAAAAATTAGCACCGATTTTTAGATAAAAATCGGTTCTAAAAAAAATTAATGAACAATTCAATTGATATATAACACCGGTTATTTAACAAAACCGGTGTTGGATATAGCTTAATTATAACACAGGTTTTTATGAAGAAACCGGTTTAGCTTATAACATTTAGCACCGGTTTTTACGTACAAACCGGTGTTGTTTCATTACATTTAGCACCAGTTTTTATGTAAAAATCAGTGTTGCTTCATTACATTTAGCACCGGTTTTAAACCGGTGTTAATCAATCGATGGAATCAGCACCGGCCCAATCAACACCGGTTTGAAAACCAGTTTTAAATGTAAAAAAAACCGGTGCAGATTTGAAATTCTGTAGTAGTGTCCGTTGGCCTTCTCCTCCTTTTTGCAATAGATCCTAACATTAAACGTCCTGAAATTCATCTTTGCTGCCATGAACTTGATCCTCATCACAAGCCTACTCTACTTATTAATCAATGTAATCTCTTGCAAGCGCTAGTACGGGTGCCTACTTCAACTATATATAACTCCACCACAGGATGGAAGGATGTAAAATTTTACGGCGATACTACTATATACAACCACATCCTCTAGCTCACGGGTCCAAAAGATGAGTGCGGTTGGGCGACCGATAGCACATCCATTCCACTCGTGGATGGTGTCACTGGTGAACCTGCCAGCTTTCTCACACATTTCTCCCTTTTTTATCAACGGATCATTATTGCTCGGCCATGGCTTCGCCTTTTTCCTGTCTCCTAATTTAATGTATGGCCAAGTTCCTCTTGCAGCGGCGACCTCGGCCTCTTTCCTGAACATGACTACACGGGTAGTTCTCAAAATCAGGTGGTGGCTGTGGAGTTTGACACCCATAAGGACGCGTGGGATCCTCATTTTTATCACGTTGGGATTGATGTATACAATATTTATTCCGTTGTTGTCCATAAGTACTCTGAAGAGGTTATCATTGCAAATGTGGTACATGCATGGGTCAGTTACAGTGCCGGTGAACAAATGCTGAACGTGTCTTTGAACTTTCAGGTGATTCAGAATCACCTGGTGATCCTATATATCCTCCCCTATAAATTAAATTTGACCCAAGTACTTCCAACTACAGTGACGGTAGGTTTCTCAGCTGCCAACTATTATAAGGATTACAATGAATTGCATCAGATCCTTTCCTGGGAGTTCAACTCCACCTTTGGTTCCAACCCAATTCCTCCACCACAAAAGCCAAAATCTGGCCCGCAAGTCTACATAGTTGCATTGTGCACTATTGCGGTCATGGTGGTTTTAGGGGGAACTGGTTTGGTTCTTGTGTGGCTAAAGAACTCTCTGATCAAGAAAAGAGAAGACCGCCCTGAGTTACCAGAAAAGTACAGTTACAAGGAGTTGGTAGTAGCTACTTCAAATTTTGCAGAAAAGAACAAGCTCGGTGAAGGCGGTTTTGGTCCCGTGTTTAAGGGATACTTGAGAGACAGTTGTGATGAAGTGGCTGTTAAACACCTTAAACAAGGATCAACCCAAGGATCAAAGGAGTTGAAATCAGAAGTCGAAATTCTGAGCAACCTAAGGCATCCGAATCTAGTAGAGTTCTTCGGTTGGAGTGAAGAAAATGGTCAACTCTTATTGGTATACAAGTACATGCCAAATGGAAGCCGTTAAGCCACTTTTCGATAAGCATCGTTTGTTGTTGTGGACTAAAAGGTATGAGATTGTCCTCGAGCTGACCGATCCTCTATGCTATCTGCAAATTGACAACGAATGCAACAAGGAAGTTGTTCACAGAGACATCAAACCTGAAAACGTGCTATTAGATTCCTCCTTGCATGCTAAGCTGAGTAATTTTGGACTGGTGAGGCTTGTGCATCACGGCCTTAACGCAAAAACAACAAGTGCAGCTGGGTCCTGGGGATATGTGGCTCCGGAATTAATCACTGACGACGGCAAAAGCAAACCGAACATGCAATCTGATATCTACAGCTTTGGCATAGTCCTACTAGAAATAGCATGCGGAAGAAGACCAATTGATCTAGACTTGACACGGTTTGTCTGGGAGCATTACGAGAGGAAAGAACTCCTCAAAGTTGCTGATGAAAGACTAAAAGCTGAGTATATATAGTGTGAAAGAAATCGAGCGTGTATTGTTTGTGGGCCGGGCTTTGGTGCGCTCATCCAGTCGCCTCCGATCGACCGGATATTGGATTAGCACGGAAAGCTCTCAAGTTTCAGGAGTGTAAAACGTTTGTTTTCTGAAGGAGTGATTGGAAGGAGGTCAACAACAGAGTTGTCTAGCACTACCGGAACCTCCATGTGGTCGTCTGAGGAGGTGTAGCTTAGATTCAACTAAGAGAGGACTACAAATGAAAGTGATTGTTTTTACCTAATTTTATTTATAATTTGTTCTTACATACAAGGACTGTATGTTATTGTTGTGATTTATTTCAGTGTGTTTGTGAATCTGTCCGGTGTGCCGCGTTGTATTTAATTTTTTTGTTGTGTGTGGAACATATAAATATGTGGTCATACTCATGCATCTATTGAAATTTAATTTATTCTATACCATTAAAACAATACACTTGTACCTGTTATAATATATGTAGTCCCTTTACATTACATCCAGTAATTCTTTTCGGAGATTTTTAATCAAAATTTGACATGATAGTTTGAATGGTATAGTTTAGATCTTTTACATTTCATATATGTTTCACCTTAATTATATCACATGTGATTTGAAATTCAATGGTAAAAAAATTGACAGTACTAAAAATGGCATGAAATTTAATTTTTAGGTTATCTAAATGTATTCAATAATACCAAAAAATTTACTTTAAATTTTCAAATATTCATTTTTTGTAAAAAATATTATCAAAATTATCAAAATAAATTAAATGATCTCTACTCGTAATAAAATTTATATATCCTAGTTACAAATTACAATCTACAAGGGGAGCTCGATTTTACTAAATACTACTTTTGCTGTATGATCTTTCACACTACTCACTACTGTATCAAAAAGCGAAAAGAAGGATGGCAAAATAGTCTCAGTAAAGCATCTTAGGCTTAGCATATAATAATTTAATTTATTCTATTGCATGACTTCTACACATACACAGAATAAAAAACAATACAAAATCCTATTGCTATTGGACCTATCTTCATTGCTCTGAAAATGTATCTGATACACACAAGTACAAATTGTTGATCTACCAAAATTTATTATATCAATTTTCTCATCTTTAATTAATTGAAGATTTTTGTAGGCACTACGTACCTAGACAGCTGCTCTATCCTCTATTGTGTTATCAGATCTTGATTTTCTAATGTTTCCATGACGTACATCTTGACTTTTCCCCCAAAGGAAAAGATACAACCCTCCAATAATCACTATTGTACCTAAAATACTGCAATTTCAGGAACAGAAAAAAAATGTTATGTGTTTTTCAATGTAAATTTATCTTTGTATACCTTAGGCTTAGCATATAACAAATGCAAGGTTTTCTCAAAAAAAAACAAAAACAAATGCAAGGTTTTCTCAAAAAAAACAAAAACAAATGCAAGTCCATCTTATAGAGCATATATTCCATTTGAATCTGTGTACTTGCAGTTGGAATACAAAAAATTATATTCATATTTCCTAATAAGATACAAAAATTTGAAGAACTAAAATCTTTTCTTGAATATAATATTTACTTCTATGAGTAAAATATATAATTACTACGTATACATTAGCGGTATGGGAAACACATTTTAATATACTTGGTCTGAAACTTTTTTTTTTTCATATGTTAATTGGAGACACTTAGCAGCACCATAGAAAACTTGTCAGATAGTTCCTCCAAGATTTACAATATCAATCACATTAATATCTAATCAACTAGGATCAATCCGATGAATTAGATAATATTGTGTAATAGGAGCGGTTAGTAGAATAGGTACGTAGAAAACATTATAACAGCTAATTAATTAGCCTGCATAAATCCTTGTAAGCAATGTAATAATCAATCAATCAATGAAACTATCTTAATTTCTTTCAATTCAATATCAAATTCTAACATCATAATACTTATATATGATATCCACTGACCTTCCAATTGTGAGATCATCACCCAAGAAGAGAAAAGCTAAGAAAGTTGTGAAGATAAGTGACAGCGCATTGAACATAGGAGGATAGCTGGCTCCCCTCTTTTCAACAGCATACGAGTTCAAGCTATACTTGGCAGCAGTACTGAATGCACCCTGAAATTAGTTAGAAATAACATACATATTATATTATAGTGTCTTGTTGAAAGAGTTTACCATGAATTTAATGTTCTAAATTGTCCATCATTATGTACTGTATAAGCAATATCCTAATACGAATGCTGAAGTATATTATAAAAATTCTTTCAAAATTTACAAACTCATTAATTAAAATATTATTTTATTCATTATTTTATTAAGTAATATTGTCAAATATGCATTTCTATGTACCTAAACAAATATTTTTTTTGAAAATTAGAATTGGTTATTGAATATACATCGTATAATTATGAGTGTTGCTTTTATCAGGGGCAGATTTAGGTTACTTCTGGTGGCTAAGCCAAATTAGCAATTTTTGTCTTTTATATTATATAATTTACACAAGTGTTAATACTCTATACTCATAAAAAAAAAATGCTACAATAACTTATTCAGACCCCCAATTCCATTTTTCTATTCTGCCTCTGCTTTTTATAGCATGAGCATCATGCTTATTGCATAAATGGAATGAAAAGCGCATGCATGTAAAAACACATCTTACAAATTATTCTAATGCGCCTTGAAATTGTGATCAGGTAGTGGCTTGAATTTTCATTGAACCGAAAATGCAAATTATTTTACCGAGTATATGATCGTGAGTAATTGTAGATCGTATCCTAAATGCCATGACTTTAAATCTCTCTTCAAAATTATCCCCACAACTCCAGTTTGAATGCCACCAAGCAAGCAAGTCATCATTGATGACCAATACTTGTAGGGGTATACTTTCAGAACTTTGGACTGTCCTACAGTAAAAAAATATTTACTTAAATTCAACCCATGTTCAAAACAAAATTCTACTGCAATTAAAAAAAGATATAATAATGGAATGATCAGTGCCCATTTCATGATTTTATAATTATTACACTTGCCAACTATATATTTCATTCGTCATATATACATAAATGAAGTCTACAAAATATTAATTAAAAAGATTGTCAAATAATCACACTATAAAAAAGTATCATTGTTCCAAATTTACCTGAAGTAGATACCAGCAAGCGAAAGCAAAGCAACTTCCTACTAGTAACAAAGTACCGCGCAATTGATTTTCATTAGACACAGATTTATGCACTACTTCTTGGTGTTCTCTGATAATAGCATGCCAATGAAATACTTTGCCCTTGTATAGAGTTACAAGAAATGTCCCTCCGAAACAACCTAGAGTGCCTAAAATTCTCATGTTTCCTAGCAGACTGCAAAGCCCTAATTTTTCCATCCTAAGAAAAATAATTGGGGTTAGTTAGTTTGCAATGTGTAGGTGGTGTAGAGCACCGGTAATATACAAATATACAAGTAATAGATATACAGATACTATATATTAATATATGGATATGTATTCTAAAAAAAAAAAAATTGTGACCATATATAGAGAATTGATTAAAGTATGCACTTCAGTTGAAAATGGAAACATGTATTAATATCTTAGTCTAACTTCCTATGAGTCTAAGTACCAAGTACAATATTTTTTGAAAAAAAATTAAAGTTTGTTATTATATAATAAAGGAATATCTTCACTTTTAGGGCGTGTTCGGCAGACGGACAGGAATAAGAATAGGAATAGGAATGGGATTGCAAAAATTTTGAACTAAATTTTACTGTTCACGTGGGAAAAAAAAATTCAGTCCGAGTACAGTAAAATCCGAACACGCCCTTAGTCATTGTTTTTACTGCATATGCAGATTTTAATGCAGAAGTATATATGCAGTTTTACTATGAGTTATTAAAATATGGTTTGTGTCTTTTATTACACTCCTATTAGTCATGGGTTCAAGCCTCCCCTAGAACAATATTTATATGGGACATTTTTTGATTTGGGAGCAACCGCAGGGACCGCATATTTGGCCTGCATATCCACATATACGGACGACATGTCCGCATATGCGTATATTCGCATATGCGGACATGGAATTCTTAATGTGGCTGCCAACTGCATATAGTTATGCGATCACATTTAAAAACGCTGCTTTTAGTACATGGTGGTGTTTATCTTTAAATTTTTATACATGTGGTTTTTTGCTTCATATGCATGTACCGAAGGAACAAGCATTATGTAGATTGTATTTTGATGAGTCATTCCGAAGAATTAGTTTAATTCGTAGGGGATTAATAATAAAAATCAGTATATTAATTAATTAACATGGTAATTCGCTTATCAAAATTATTATTATTATTATGGTTTTTGGTTCCTCTGTTTTGTAATACGTGTTTCCATATGAGAAGAATTAAACTTCAAACTTAGGGATTTTCTCACCATATAGTTAGATAATTACCTGAAAATAAGAGCAAGAATATATGTCGCAATCGGGATTATATTCAAGAAAATAACAGAATAAGAAGAGGTTGTGTCATAGAGACCATAGTAATATAAGCCCATCGGAATTGCATATCTGCACAAAAGGAGAAGCGATGAATTAAATTCTAGATATAAATGAATTACCAAAAGGCATTATGAAATTGAGCAAAATAAAAATAATATATTGAGTTGATCAATACAGTACTGATAATAATATTGTTACAAATATATTGATTAGTTAATAATTTTCTCTGACTAGTTAGAAATTTAACAAATTATCATTCTATTTTATGCAACCTCCGGTAGACCTCTAACAAAACTCCGGTGAACTTTTGACAATTTTCGATGAATTTCTAGCAATATATAATTGAATTAGTAACCCGACGTAATACAAACATGAGTATGAAATTTGAAATTTTGGGCAAACTAAAAAGTTAACCCTAGCAATGTAAGCTGAAATAAGAGAATGTCGTAATTTCAACAATAAGCACCACTAAAAGTTTATCGAAACACTATAAAAGTTTGCCTGATTACTTTAAGCATGTTGGGGTTAGTTTGTCGCTTGTTTAGATTTCATGACTTTAGTCACATTAGAATATTTTCTCTATGGCTTAATTTTAACTTACCATGGCATTGTCAAAAGTTCACTGCAGCATCATCAGAAATCTACCAGAGACTCGTCAAGTTTGCTGGATCGCTGTTGGAGGTTTGTCGGAGGTTATGTAAAGTTTATTAAGGAACATAATTATTTATGGTGTTGACTATACAAACAAAGTATGAATAATCAAACTACTTGATAATGATGTAATAATTCTAATAAATAATAATTGTAATAATAATAACAACAACAACAACAACAATAATAACAATAATAATAATAATGTTTTTATATGACATTTCTCATTATAGATCTGAATTTTATTTTAATTATGAGTCCTTGTTTCTGTCAACCATCTTGTCTGGTTAATACACTCAAAGAGGTTACATAGAAAACATAGAAAGATGTCAACTTCTCCATTTGAAATTTCAGAAGTATGGGTTTGTTGTAATTTATTTATTTATTATTTTTTTTTTCATTGAGGACCTTCTTGGTAGACTGTATGTGCTACCCTTTCATGAATAGTTTTGTATAGCGGGCCAATCCACATGTTTATTGCAAGCACCATGCTAGGCAACAGTAGAGGTGATCTCAGAAAGTACAAAAAAAAAAAAAAAAAAGAACGGATGTAATTTGACAGGTGGAATTGTCTTCTGGAATTGTGATGAAACTTTATATCTAGAACTAAAATCAAATCTATAATGCCTATAATTGTATTAAAAATCCCTCTAAATCTGTAAAGTTTCTAGCAAATTGACTCACCCAAGGATTGCATTCAACGAGATCCAGCAGCAGGACTTCAATTCCAACTTTTTCCACGCATCTCTACAATTAATTTTTCAACAAATTGTACAAGTAATCAGAATATATAGCAATCAGAAATTACCAGTATCATTAATTAACCATGTGATATGAGATCATGCATGCGGTGATTACTATACATGCATGCATGCAAAGGCAAACTTACCCCTCGAAGAAGAGAGCGAAAGGGAGAATGATAAGAGCACCAAAAAGACTTCGATGTGTGAGAAGTGCAAAGACGAACATGCCATCGCTGATAACTACCTTTGAGAGAAGTATCATGCCCGTTGTGAAAATCTGAACCAAAACCATGTATATGGCTGGTTTCCAACTCTCCAACCATCCTTCATTTTTGCCTTCACACATCGAGAGCAATCGCACATATTACGGAGGGATAGAGAGGAGAGAGAGAGAGAGAGATCCGTTTAACTGATTATATGCAATGGATGCCGAGCATGGGGAAGGAATAATACTTAACAGACGCGGCACAAGTGTCTCATTAATTGCATGTAATTAAGGCTTACAACAAATAAACCTATGTAGGATCCCCGTTCACATGTCACGGTGTAACCAAATTTAATTTATCGGCTATTTTAAGCAAACAAAATTAATGGTATAATTATATATAGGTAGTTCTGTACTTTTTTTCTAGGAAAGATTAGGCTCGAGTCCTCATTTTATTGATATTCTGTAGGTAATTTTGTTCCTAATCGAACTTAAACATAGTTTGTCTTATATTAGAATTGGGTTCAACTATTAATTAATTAAACATCAAGCAGTGGCGTGCTGATTTCTAATTCTGCCGTGTTTTTTGTGTCTTAATTAGCCTTCACAGTTGTAATCAGAATTACGAGATATATATATATATGAGTTAGGCTGGGGTGCTATGGATAGCATAGTGGCCTCTATGCTACGGCTCAATATTCGAGTTTTCAAAATCCAAACGGTCGATCCGAACTGTTCATTTTATTCTCTATATTAATATCCGCTTGGAGACCAAATTTTATAATTTTCTGAATTTTTTTACTATTTATTAAGCCACTTTGAAAATCGCTAATCCAACGGTTTTACTGTTTTGTGCAGTCACCGTTGGATCAACAATTTTGTAAAATACTTAATAAATAGTAAAACAATTCAGAAAAATGTAAAATTTGGTCTCCAAGCAGATATTAATATGGAGAATAAGATGAACGGTTCGGATCGACCGTTTGAATTTTGAAAACTCGAATATTGAGCCGTAGCATAGATGCCACTATGCTATCCATAGCACCCCAGCCTAACTCTATATATATATAGTCTGTGCACGTTTTTTTTTCTCATATATCATTTCCTGTTAAATATCACCATATATACCACATGCATTTGTTATTTGTTAACATCAAATGATGTCTACTCATACAAATGTAGACGTACGTACGTTCTTATTTTCTCAGTGAATTTTTTTATTTCTTTTTACCAATGGGTTGCGTTATGTTACCCGATTTCATTTAGGCAATCATATTCGAATATACGTATCCAAATACAGATACCGTGTCCGTTTGAAACTTGCATGATACCTATTTAAAGTGTACTTTATTATTTAAAATAGTTATTATTTTTATAGTCAATATATATATATATAGCCTTGGATACAAGCACGAAAAACCTTAAATGTAAATTTTATTAACTAGAGTTGAAAGCCGCGTCTTTAATTATGGCAGATTTTTGGAGAATTGGAGCCCACATTTCAAAACAAGAATATTCGTTCCGAGTACATATCAATATTACAATGCCACTTAAATTTTCATCATTTAAAATATGCTAGCTTGAGATATTTTCCTCTGTTCAAGAGTTTGAAAATTTGCGCATTAACCGAAATTAAGATGCTACTAATTAATTAAGAATTTTGTATGTTTGTAGTATATATGCTTTTCTAGAAAATCAAGAAATGAATAGACAACATAAATTGATGTGTATACAGTACCATGTACATTTTTTTTTGTGGACCATCGATCGGATCAATTAATATCCAGCGACTTGTTTAAAAAACTGCATGCAAAGAAATATCTGATGAATTAATATCCATCGATCGGATCAATTAATACATTTTTTTTCATCTGTAAATTAAATTTATTTCTTTTTAAAAAATATTGTAAGTCAGAAAATCTGATGAGATCCTTCTACGTTTCATCGTTTTTATAATTTGATATTTTTTTGAATGATTTTTTATTAACTCTATTTAATTTATTTAATTCTTATTGTAGTGAATTTAAATTAATATAAATAAAAAATTGAATATATATACATATTTTGATAACAAATAAGGATTTTTCATAGCTATTAATTCCTACGATATAATTGAACATCTATTTCAACATTTTTTAGGGGAATTTCACATATACCCCTCAAAAACATCAAAATTACGTATTTTTCCCTCTAAATTTTGAAATTACATATTTTCCCCTCTAAACTTGAAAAATTCACATATTTATCCATTTTATTGTCTTTTCTATTAAAACACATTCTAAATTTATAAAATCCTATTTTACCTTTTTGTTAAAAAAACATAAAACACCCATATGACACTAATTTGAATCTAAAGGTTTATCTACCGTCTGAATTGCTTTGAGATCTGTGCGCACTAGATTAGCACATATCTTGAAGCGAACAAACACAGAAATTGAAGCAATGTACACAGATCTTAATGCAATGCACACATATCAAAATTGCTTTGAGATTCGTGCGGACTAGATTAACACGAATCTTGAAGCGAACACGTAATAATCTTCACTACAAGAATAAAACACTTTTCGCGAGGATAAAAGAGTGACTTTTTGCGACGGAGTACCGTCATTGTTCAACTTTTTTTTCGCGACGGTACTTTTCGCGAGGGAGTACCGTCATAAATGCACTTTTTTCCTTGCAAAAAGTGTCCACTCTATTGTTGTGCTTATTGCAATGCGCGCTGATCGAACGGTAGAGAAACACTTCAGATTCAAATTTGAGTTCGATGGGGCGTTTTATACTTTTAATGAAGGGTAAAATAGGTATTTTATAAATTTAGAATGAGTTTTAATATAAAAGACAATTAAATGGGTAAATATGTGAATTATTGAACTTTAGAGGGGGAAATACGTAATTTTCAAATTTAGGGAGAGAAATACGTAATTTTGAAGGTTTTGAGGGTATACGTGAAATTCCCCCTTTTTTTATATAATTATCGCTGTACATATTTATTATTAGTATGAATTTTCGTAAAATAATTTGCAGGTTAATTTCAGTAAAATGTCATCGACATGTCCTTAATATAACCCGTAACTAGTACCGAATAAATAATTTATTATTCTATTCATAACGATATTTTCTACTTAATTTCTAGCTAAATATAGTGCATATGTATTTACTCCATAAATCAGATTGATTACGATATTTTCCAACCCGGTATTTCAAAAAGTACTTTCTTTTAGGAGGTATATATCTCAAGTAGTACTGAAGTACCTTTCGACGCAAGTCTATTTGTTAGGATCTTTTCCCGATCACTTGCCAGCTAAGAAACTTCCTGTATATAATATATATACGTATCTGATAACCAACTTATGGGCGAGTTTTTTTAAAATATTCAAATTTATAAATATTTTATTATAAATAACCATATTTTTGTCAAAATTTTATTTTTGCCCAAACCGTACAGATTATTTACGGTTTCAATTAAAAATTCAAACCGTAAATATTCCTTACGGTTTGAATTTTTTTTTATTTAAAAATTCGGACCGTATATAATATTTACGGTTTGAATTTTTTTTTTTTAGCCCAACTTTGCACCTCTGGTTAACATATCAAAACACCTTCAAAAATCATGAAAATTTACTGACATGTATTCTTGACTTCATAGAATAAGATTGTGAAGTTTCATACAAAATCTTAAAACAGATCGTGAGATATCGACTCTCAAAAATTGCCCAAACTGCTGAAGGAGTGCTTCTAAGTCCAACTTTGCACCTCTGATTAACATATCAAAACACCTTCAAAAATCATGAAAATTTACCGACATGCATTCTTAACTTCATAGGACAAGACTGTGAAGTTTCATACAATATCTCGAAACAGATCGTGAGATATTGGCTCCTAACTTTGTCAGGCCTTAAATTCGCCCCTGCCAGAAAGAGGCACTGTCACCGCTTACTTGCTTAGGTACCGTACGTACATGTTATATATTATCATACCAACTTATCGTTCGTGAATAAATAGATGAGGCGACGTAAGTTGTTTTTTCTCTCTCACAAATTATTTTTGAGAGCTTGATAATATATATACTCTAATGGGCTCTACTTGGATTTTGAAGATTATGATGGACATCTTACGGAGGGACATAAGTTTCATTCTAAAATTAAATAAATAATAATGTTGAAGTTTATAAAGAGTTCTCATTTTACAAAGAAAAAAAGCTCGAGCATACACCTATATTATAATGTGCGGACAAATTAAATATCATCTTAAAAGCATATATTAGTATGCACTTTTTCTTTTTCTTCTCTCTAGAAAGAGAGACTCACATATAGAGTCCGATTAATATGTTTTTATAAGTATTTCAGCTAAAATACTTATGAATTAAATTTTAAAATTCATATGTAGAACATCGACCTACAAAATTATGAATTAAATTTTTTTTTTCAAAATTTTGAAAATTTGTTTTAAAAAATGTGCATAAATATAACTATTTTTATCAAGACCTGTATATTTATCGTAAGAGTTGTCTTGAGCAGAAGCACCAATATCTTTTAGAAAAGGAAACATTCCTTTCAAGTTCTTTTCAGGCCTATTGATTTGTCTGCGTTATTTTCCTGAGCATTCCCAATTCAATTGTGTAATAACTCCTCTGGACTAAAATATAGACCACTTTACAAGTAATCAGGCTTTACAATTTTTGTACACTGTACAGTTATGGACTAACATTGAAGAACACTTAAAGGCCTAAATTTAATACCAACCTGAGCCGAGTGGGCTAAAATGGGGGGAAATGAAAAGAAGCCTTAGTCAGTTTACATCACAATTCATTATGTAATATAACTTTGGCGATTGGCGATGAATACATATCCTCTGCATTAACGCTGAGTTAACTTTGTCGGTCCGATCTAATTTTGAGCCAATTCGGCCCATATCTACAACGCACCTTTGATATTTAGTGCAGATTTAAATCGGAAGGTCTAGATTAATTCAAACGGTGCGTTAATGCAGAAGATACAAATTCATTGGCGATTTTCCCCATTTTTTTCCGAATTTTTTCGGTTACCATCTCAAAATTTCGTAATTCGCACTTTACTACTTTTTGGACCAAATTTTAAAAACTAGCACATGTGCAAACTATTTTTTCTGTTCTATTTCGGTTAACAATTCAGTTAAGAAAAAGACATTTGGTGTGTATACTCAGTATGCGCATCATAAAGCACAGACTGAATTGAATCTAGTCTGTGCATGTGGCAACTTTTGAATTTTGATAAAAAACAATAATAAAGGACAAATTATAGAATTTTGAGATGGTAACTAAATTTTTTGGCATGTTCTCTGTCTTTCATCAGGACCCAGTAGTAATATTAAAAGTAAGTAAATATAAAGTCACTTTAAAGAAGTGGTATTTGATAGTAATAAAATAATGTTGAATAAAAAAAAACTAAACTATCCTAGAGCAATATTAGAAAATTAAAATATATCAAAGTTAACTGGTCTTTAAAACTAATGCTATTAAATGCAGTTGCTATGCGGTATGCGGAAGGCCACCGCATACCGCATATATAGATTTTTATGCTAGTATATATATCTGGATTTTAAAATAAGAATATATATGTATGTATGTATGTATGTATGTGTATGTGTATGAGTGTGTGCGTCTATATATATATAGAGAGAGAGAGAGATGGGCTATGGTGCATTGCAATGCATGAACTCTTTTATGTATTGCACTTAAAATCATGGATTTAAAGTCCAAACGACCGATCCGAACCGTTCATCTTGTTCTTCATATTAATATGTGCTTGGAGACCAAATTTTACATTTTTTGGAATTTTTTTACTATTTATTAAGCAATTTTGAAAGTCGCTGATCTGATGGTCCAGAAAATTTTACTGTTTTTTACTGTTGACAGCAAAACAGCAATTTTCAAAAATGCTTAATAAATAGTAAAAAAAATTCCAAAAAATGTAAAATTTGGTCTCCAAGCACATTTCTATATGGATTAAACATCTAACGGTTCGGATCGGTCGTTTGGACTTTAAATCCGTGATTATAGTGCAATGCATAAGGGGGTTCATGCATTGCAATGAACCATAGCCCATCTCTCTCTCTCTCTCTCTCTCTCTCTATATATATATATATATATATGGATGGGCTACACTACTCCATGGAGTAAAATGAGTTGGTGCTCCACACCGTCATATTTTTATTTTGAAAATTCAAACGACCGATCCGAACCGTTAGATGTGATCTCCATATTGAAATGTGCTTGGAGACCAAATTTTACATTTTTTGGAATTTGTTTACCATTTATTAAGTATTTTTGAAAATTGCTGATCCAATGGTCCAGAAAATTTTACTGTTTTTTACTGTTCACAGCAAAACAGAAATTTTGAAAAATGCTTAATAAATAGTAAAAAAATTCCAAAAAATGTAAAATTTGGTCTCCAAGCACATTTCAATATGGAGATCACATCTAACGGTTCGGATCGGTCATTTGAATTTTCAAAATGAAAATACGGCGTGGAGTACAAACGCGTTTTACTCCATGGAGTAGCGTAGCCCATCCCTATATATATATAGGGTCCGGTTAATTTGCTGCCGGCAGCATTTCAGCCCAAGGTGCTGCCGCCCCTTTTTTTATTTTGTGATGTCCAAATAACAAATCCAAACCGTTAGATGTTTAATCTATATTATAATCTATTTGGAGACCAAATTTTATATTTTTTTTGAATTTTTTTTTTACTATTTATTAAGATAGTTTGAAAACCGTTGTTTTCAGTAAATTTCTACAGCATTGAAATCAGCGGTTTTCAAACCAGCTTAATAAATAGAAAAAAATTCTAAAAAATATAAAATTTGGTCTCCAAGTAGATTATAATATAGATTAAACATCTAACGGTTTGGATTTGTTGTTTGGACATCACAAAATAAAAAAAGGCGGCGGCACCTCTGGCTAAAATGCTGCCGGCAGCATTTCTGCCCAAGGTGCTGCAACCCCTTTTTTATTTTGTGATGTCCAAACAACAAATCCAAACCGTTAGATGTTTAATCTATATTATAATCTACTTGGAGCCCAAATTTTATATTTTTTGGAATTTTTTTATTATTTATTAAGCTAGTTTGAAAACCGCTTCAAAGTCCAAATGACCGATCCAAAGTCCAAATGACCGATCCAAAGTCCAATTTTTTGGAATTTTTTTATTATTTTTTGTGCATTGGACCATAAATCACCGATTCAAAGTCCAAATGACCGATCCAAACCGTTCATCTTGTTCTCCATATTAATATGTGCTTAGAGACCAAATTTTACATTTTTTTTGGAATTTTTTTACTATTTATTAAGCCACTTTGAAAATCTGAAAATCTAGGTGAACAGTAAAAAACAGTAAAAATTTCTGGACCACTGGATCAACGATTTTCAAAGTGGCTTAATAAATAGTAAAACAATTCCAAAAAATGTAAAATTTGGTCTCCAAACACATATTAATATGAAGAACAAGATGAACGGTTTGAATCGGTCATTTGGATTTTGAATCGGTGATTTATGATCCAATGCACAAGGGTGCCCATGCATTACAATGCATCGTAGCCCATCTCTATCTATAAATATGCAGTAATATGCGGTAGTATTTGATACCATACAAATAAATATGTGATAATATGCAGCTAAATATACAGTAATAATATGCAAAACCACATATATTTACCGCATACATATTTTTATACAGATTATAACCGAATAAGCATATGTGGCCATATAAACCGCATTTTATTACATTGCTTAAAACACTTTTGTTTGATAACTTAATTAAAACACATTAAAATATTTGACTTGTCATTGTACTTCTTTCTCAAGCCTAGGATGAAGTATTGATGTCACTGCCTACGCATTTTTCTTTGAAAAAATATTGATGTCACGACCGACGTCATATTCTACTTTAGGTTTTAATCTAGAAGTCTTAGACTCCTAGTTGAGAAAACTAGCACTTTGTAGTGGGATTGTTTTCGTTCCGTTCCTTTTTATTTTGACAAACTGCTCATGACAAAAAACAACAACAAAATGTGGCAAGTTCTCTGCCATTTATCTTTTCTTCTGTTTTTTTTCGGAGAAGTAATTAACATCGTCTTATAGTTAATTGTGTAGATTAAAAAAAATTCTTGTATTAATTGTAAAATAACATATATTGAATAATAATTAAAAAAAATATGAGGCTTTAATATACTAAAGAAAATTATGAATAGTCGTTATTAGTTATGTATAAAAGGAATACTAACCCATCAAACCCACCTAAATCAATCCAATTATTTGTCAAATTGTGATGTCATAAGAGCCCGAAATTTATTTAGTTATCAATTTAATATTTTAAAATTCTGACATAATTATTGATTTCTTAAAATTTAAAAATGTTACCACAAATACAGCACTAATCTGTGAAAGGGTCATGGGCGGAATCAATCTACGCACATCAATGGCAATGCACGAATTTCAAAGAATGCAGGTGGTAACTAAAAAATATCGGAGTTTGAATATTAAATAACTGTTTTTTTTTATTTAATTGTAACTTTACCTTTAAAAATCCATCTTAATTCGACCAGTCAGAATATAAGAATTTTTAACAAGGTAATCTCAATATGTGATGAATTGTCTGAAGAAATGCCTGCCTGGCTAAGTGATTTTTTTGGTGTGGGAAAGCCAAGTGACATTTATAGCGCCTAATAGTTATTACCAATCTTATATGATTTTGCTTTTATTAATTCCCGGAAGTACCTGCGACATAGCATTATAGCCAGTTTTTCTTTTCAATGAATTTTGATATGGGAGATTCAAATGAATAATACCATACGAAAATCTAATTAAATCCAATCTAACTCAATCGGCTAGCGTTCATATTCTGGCTAAATTTATTAACCCGGTCGTTGTACACCCCTAGAAATATATCATTTTTTCAAAAATAATAAACCAAAACACCATTCAATAAACACTGGCTAAATTTATTAACCCGGTCGTTGTACACCTCTAGGCCCGAAATTTTTATATATACCATTTTTCAAAAATAATAAAAACCAAAACACCATTCTTTTTTGAAATTATTAAAAATGCCATGGTCGCTTCTAGGGAAAGCGGGCACCTTGCCCGTGGTCGCTGTCACACCCCGCGGCCACGGGTCGTAACAGTCCCCCGCCGTAAGCATACAACGCCGTGTATGCTTACAAGGCTACTCACATTTCAAACCAAACAACAAGCAATTCAAACAAGTTTCTAATATATATATCAGAGTACACAGTCTGGTCAGCATATAATACAACAAAAGTATCTCATCCGGATACCAACCACGAGGCCTACCCTAAATCTATACAACAAAAGATATCTAGGGTCATATACTGGTAAGCTACCAAGGCCTACTACTCTCGTGCCTCTCCGGAATCAGTCGCACCAATACCTGTAAAATAACGGGGAAGGTGGGGGTGAGAATAAATTCTCAGTGCGAATTTGCCACATTTGAATTATTGGACTTGCAATCAAACTCTATATTCAATAATGAAACCCAAACAACAACAATGCAAACAGTTATATAAGAAAACATAAATAACAGAATGCCACTACTCGACAACAGTTAATCAACCTGAAACACAGTTTACGGAATTTCCAAGATGAATCTCAAACACAACATATATTTTGGCTTAACTCGATTCCTAACTCAGTTCAGTAGGGCTTGTAGCAATTACAGATGTTCTTTCGAGCTGAACCTTTATCAAACCCACATCTGTAGGGTTACTGACACCTACAGATGGCCAACCAAGCTGGACCCTTTATCGGACACCCATCTGCAATTGCTGTTTGGCTTAACCATTTCCTAAGGTCCGGTTACAAGTCACCAATACAGGTCAACTTGACACATATGCAAACACACGGACTCAAAGTTACCTATACAGGTCAACTTTGCTAAATCTCAAGCAAATATATCTCAAGCCACACATATAGGTCAGTCTCGCAAATTCTACAGATCGACGCATAAGTCAGCAGCGTCACCTGAATCCAGCCACCTAAACAGGTCGGTCTGGCAAATTCTACAGATCGACGCATAAGTCAGCAGCGTCACCTGAATCCAGCCACCTAAACAGGTCGGTCTGGCAAATTCTACAGATCGACGCATAAGTCAGCAGCGTCACCTGAATCCAGCCACCTAAACAGGTCGGCCTGGCAAATTCATAAACACAGGTCAACGGATAGGTCACCGTTACCTTATCCAGCCACCTAAACAGGTCGGCCTGGCAGATTCATTCACAACAAGCACAATTCATAGAACTAAACAATTAATAACCATACCAACATGCCAATCAATCTTAACCGAACAATTCAAATCATTCTCATTTATGCAAGAATCCATATGCAGTACGAATTCCAAAATATGCAACAATTAATCATTCAACATGACAAACGAATAAACAGTTTAATTCCTGAAAACAAAGTATCAAACAAGTCCAAGAATCCCGCACCTTATTATGACGAGCGTACCGCTTAAGCTAAGGATCGGACGTCTCGTATGGTCTCGCAAGTTCTTGCTCGACCGAGCCTACACCTATATTATACGTATACTAGGTTTAACATTGGTTCAGGATCGAGGAGTTTAATCGAGTGGTGCTAGGGCTTATACCTTCCCTATTCAATTTCTATGTTTTTGGTATCAATTCGTTCGGTTCATTATTTCTTACCAAAATCCTCTAGGTCCTCGGGACCATACAACTCTCCATTTGGTGACCATCAATCACCGGTTCACTACCTTGGTTCTCGGTTCATTTCAATTTACCGTTTGGTTAACCCTAATTTGGTCAAAACCTCAAATCGGCTGTTAAATGTTCTAAAAATTCACGATCAGGAGGCAACCCTACCGATTACAAGTCTAATTGGTCGGGTTAAGCAAATCAAATCACGATTAGGCCAACTTTCAATTTTGGCACGAAACCCTAGAAATCAGATTTCATAAATCGGAAGAAATCGGGAAAAAGAATGACAAACAAACTAGTAAGAAGTGTAGAGGAACTAGTCCTCGAGCAATTCGAGCACAAATCTCGGGTTTAAAACGAGAATCCGAGAAATCGAGAAAATTCGAGGTTTCGAAAGTAAAAAGGAGAGAAAGAAATACCAAATAGAAGGGTTCTGAGAGATCCTCGGCTGCTTTCTCGGTTCCAAACTCGATTTCTCGCAACAATCGGGAGTCTGAACGAAACGGAAACTCACGGGATCTTTTCCTTCTCTCTTGGACGAATTTCACTTAGAAATGGGGAATGGTGGAAGAGAGAGAGAGAGAGAAGGTTTAATTTGGGTTTTAGGGTTAAAATTACCCTGAATGCGGATTAGCCAATCCGCACTGCGGGTTACCTAATCCGCACTCGAGACTTAGTCGGTTGTCAGCCGAATCCAGGAAAAGTCCGAGCCTACTGCGGATGAACCTGATCCGCACTGCGGTTCACCCTCATCCGCACTCACTACTTAGCCGATTTCAGGAAAATTCAGTGCAATACAGAAATTCATGAGTGCGGCTAAACTCATCCGCACTGCGGATCCCTCACCCGCACTCACTACTTAGCCGATTTCAGGAAAATTCATTGCAATACAGAAATTCATGAGTGCGGCTAAACTCATCCGCACTGCGGATCCCTCACCCGCACTCACTACTTAGTCAATTTTTTGGCAAAATTCCAGAAAAAGCCTGAGCCACTGCGGATGGCTTCCACCCGCACTGCGGTCAACCTAATCCGCACTGGGGCTATAAAATTCCGAAATCTCGAAATTTCGACGCGGTTTCAATTCACAATTGACTTACTTATTTAGGGGAACCTTAATTAAGGTTTAAACTTCCATTTTATTAACATGATTTATCGATTCTTTCTTTTAAATCATTCGAATTTAATTGTAAAAATTTCATAACGTAACATTTCTCCCCCCCTTAAAATAGAGTTCAGTCCTCTGAACTAAATTGCGTACCTTGGTTGTTGAATAGTTCCGGGTACTTCTCACGAATGGTTTCCTCATGTTCCCACGTTGCTTCCTTAGTCGAATGGCGTCCCCATTTGACCAGTACAAGCTTAATCGTTTTGCTCCGAAGTTGCTGTTCTTTTCGGTCCAATATCTGCATTGGCTCTTCTTGATAGGACAAGTCACCTTGGACATGCAGGTCCGAGTGATCAATGCAATGAGATGGATCTCGTACGTATCGGCGCAATTGTGACACATGAAACACCGGATGAACCCGGTCCAATGCTGGTGGCAATGCAAGCTCATATGCCACCGGTCCCATTCGCCTCAAAATCTGAAATGGTCCAATGTATCTAGGGCTTAACTTGCCTGATACGCCAAATCGGTGTACACCCCTGACGGGTGAAACTCGAAGCCACACATGATCCCCTTCTTGAAACTCCAACGGTCTTCTATGCACATCCGCATATTTCTTTTGTCGCTCCTGGGCCGACTTAAGCCGACTCAAAACGACTTTCGTCGTTTCAGCAATCTCTTCTAACATCTGAGGCCCGGTAGGTGAATACGTACCTGCGGGTCCCCACCACAGCGGTGTGCGACACTGCTGTCCTGTAAGTGCCTCTTGTGGTGACATTCCGATACTTGAATGGTAGCTATTGTTGTACGCAAACTCTACCAAGTACAAGTGGTTGATCCAAGATTCTCAGAAACTTAAAGCACAGGATCGAAGCATGTCCTCCAATGTTTGGATTGTTCGTTCGGATTGACCGTCGGTTTGCGAATGATGGGCTGTACTGAATCTCAGTTTCGTGCCCATGGCTTCTTGAAAGCTTCCCCAAAAGTGAGATGTAAATCGAGTGTCTCGGTCGGAGACAATGTGCCTCGAACATCCGTGGTACTTAAACTGGTATTGCAAGAACAAATCGGCTAGTTCTCTTCCGGATGTCTCGATCCGGAGTGGAATGAAGTGTGCAATCTTCGTCAGCCGATCCACTATCACCCATATGGCATCATATCGTCCAACGGTTCTCGGAAATCCAGTCACGAAGTCCATAGTGATCGACTCGAATTTCCGCATGGGTATCTCCAAAGGTCTGAGCAGTCCCGCCCTCTTTCGTCTATCCGCTTTGACTTGCTGACAGATCTGACATTTCTCAACATAGCCTTGCACGTTCCTTTTCATCTTTGGCCACCAGAAATATCGTTTTAAATCTTGATACATCTTGACTTCACCAGGGTGGATGGTATACCCCGAGTCATGTGCTTCTGACAGAATCAGATTCTTCAGTTCTGAGTCATTCGGAACGCATATGCGGTCATGGAACCGCAGAATACCATCCTCGTGGAGTTGAAATGGTGAGTCTGCATTTGACTCGAAATGTTGTCGGAATTTCTGGCATTTTGGGTCCTCTTGTTGTGCTGCTCGAATCTGCTCATGTAACTCTGGTCGAACCTCGACCGCAGCCAAGATAATCGAGGCAACTGTAGCTGTACCTGCCCTATTGCTCGCTCCAATCAATCGAGATGAGGTTTCCAATGCAAACTCACGGGATGCGCCCACGTGCAGATTCATTCTTCTCATTTCTTCGAGAAGGTGTGTCTCGCTGGTGATAATAGATGCCAGATTGATCTGACTCTTCCTGCTTAGCGCATCTGCTACCACGTTTGCCTTTCCGGCATGATACTGGATATCCAGATCGTAGTCCTTCATCAGCTCCAACCATCTCCTCTGCCTCAAATTCAACTCCCTTTGAGTGAAGATATACTTCAAGCTTTGGTGATCCGTGAAGATACGGCACTTCACTCCATATAAGTAATGCCGCCAAATCTTTAAAGCGAAGATCACTGCAGCTAGCTCCAGATCATGGGTCGGATAATTCTGTTCGTGCGATCGCAACTGCCGAGAAGCGTATGCTATAACATGGTCCTTCTGCATCAGTACACATCCCAAACCAGATCCGGATGCATCGGTGTAGACGGTATACTCCTCGTCGGTGATGAGCATGGCAAGAACCGGGGCAGTTACTAACCGATTCTTCAACTCCTCAAAGCTTTGATCTTGAGTGGCACCCCATTCGAACTTCACACCTTTATGCAAAAGCTTCGTGAGGGGAGCAGCTAACTGTGAGAATCCGAGCACGAACCTTCTATAATATCCGGCTAGCCCCAGAAAACTGCGAATCTCCGTAACTGTTTCTGGCCTCTTCCAATCGGTCACCGCCCGAATCTTTTCTGAATCCATGGCCAACCCTTCACCTGATATCACGTGCCCAAGGAAGGCCACTTTCTCAAGCCAAAACTCACACTTCGAAAACTTTGCGAATAGTTGATGATCTCTCAATCTCTGCAACATTATCCGCAGATGTACCTCATGCTCCTCACGTGACCTTGAATATATCAGGATGTCATCGATGAACACCACCACAGTTGAATCCAATAGGTCGTGAAACACTCGCTGCATCATGTCCATAAATGCAGCCGGAGCGTTCGTTAGCCCGAACGGCATCACCATATATTCGTAATGCCCATAGCGCGTTCGGAAGGCTGTCTTTTCCACGTCAGTCGGACGTATTCTAAGCTGGTGGTACCCCGTCCTCAAGTCTATCTTGGAGTAGATCGAAGATCCTTGTAGCTGATCAAACAAGTCATCGATTCGGGGCAACGGGTATCTATTCTTGACGGTTACCTTGTTCAATTCACGGTAATCTATGCATAACCGCAAGGTACCATCTTTCTTCTTCACAAACAACACCGGAGCACCCCATGGAGATGTGCTCGGTCTAATAAACCCGCTTTCCAGCATCTCTTCTAATTGGGCCTTGAGTTCTTTCAATTCTGCAGGAGCCATACGATACGGACTCTTTGAAATTGGTGTCGTACCCGGTACCACTTCTATGCTAAACTCCACTTCTCGTTCCGGTGGTAATCCGACTATTTCTTCCGGAAACACATCCACGAACTCCGACACCACTGGAATCGTATTCATCTCAGGAACTTTCGTATCAGTGTATACTATTGCTGCCAGATATGCAGTGCACCCTGAATCGATCAGGTGCCTAACTTCCACAGCCGAGATGCACGGTATCAACCCTCCAACCTTCCTACAGTTAAGCATGCACGACATACCACCTTTCGCGGTCACAAAACAAATCCTGCGGTGCGGACAGTCGATCGTTGCGGCATGTCTTGTTAGCCAATCCATCCCCAATAGAACGTCGTAACCCGTGATCTCCATAACCAACAGGTCTATCTCGAGATCCCTTCCATCAACTCTGACTTTTCGGTTTCGGCATATGGTTATTTTTCGGTCAGTCGAACCGAAAGGGGTTTGGACACTCAGGACTTGGTTATTGGTTTCGGTTGGCCAGTTATACCTTTCTACCCAAGCCTTCGATACAATGGAATGGCTACACCCAGTATCTATCAAACAATAGGCACTCTCATCCGAGATAGAAAGTATACCTGTCATCACATCAGCTCGAGAATCAGACGGTTGCGAGCCTTCTCCTTCCTCCAGAGTCCTCGTTGCGTCATATGCAACCTCTGCTATACCGAGTGCATGGGCAGCCACTCGACCTCCAATCCTGCCTCCGCTGGTTTGGGAAGCACCTCGACCACGGAATGGTGGTCTACCAGTTCCACGTCCCATGGGCCCTCTGCCACCGCTGTTCCTCTGGAACCCTAGTGCTGCATTCGGGCACTCTCTTGCCCAATGCTCCATACTGCCGCAGGTGTAACAGGCTTGGTTGCGGCGTCTGCACTCGATCTCCGAGTGTTCCTGGTCGCATGAATGGCACCACACTGAAACAAAACCCGGCCGGAGTACCGGTGCTGCCATCTGCCTCGGAGGGGGTCTAGGTGCCACAAACTGTCTCAAGGGTGGTCTAGCTGTCGATGGTCTTCCCCTCGACCTCAATTGCCTGTTCTGGTCCTCCCTCTGCCTCACACTCCTCTCCGTCATTTGCAGCCTTCTCCTCTTGCCGTGCAACTCCACTTGCTCAGCATGATCCATCATGGCCTGCAGCTCAGTAGCCATCGGGGTATCCACAATCATAGAGATCCCCCCGTCAAGTCCATCCAGGTACTGCCTATGGTATCTCACCACATCAGTTTGCACATCAATTGCATACCTGGATAGGGCGAGGAACTCGTTGTTATAATCTGCCACCGTTCGCCCATCCTGCTTCAAATCCAGGAATTTCCTCCGCAGCGCCTCTCGCTGTATGTTACTCAGAAATCGTCGAGTGAATTGTTGTTCAAACCATTCCCATGGAATCTTGGCCTCCTCCCCGACATAACTACGTCGGGCTCCATCCCACCAGAACCTCGCACCCTCCTCTAACTGCTGCTCGGCCAGCTCCACCATATCCTGTTCTGGCGCTCTACACAGAACTAACTTGGCACTCATGCTCGCGAGCCATTCTTCCGCAGCGGCATACTCGCCAGTGCCATTAAACCGAGGTGGATTAAGGCGCATGAAGGAGTCGTACAACCTCCTAAAATCTTCCGGACCTCCTCGGGGAGCCTCCGGTGCCACCTCATGTCTCTCTGCTTGGCGGCCTCTCTCGTAAGCCGCAATCAATCTATCGTCTAGATCTCGGTCCCGGTTCTGCGCACCTACAGGTCCAAGATCAACTCTCTGGACCTCCGGCCCTGCAGATCCGGCCTCGCTCGCATGAACGATCGGTTCGTTCAGTGGGTTCCTAGTTCTAGGTCGTCCCCTACCTCGGCGTCCTTCCATAGCTCTTAAATAAGAAGAAAATAGTCATTAGATTTGCATATACCTATCTCATAGAACGAACAAGTCGTTAGCCGTGACGACCCCAAGTATAACGTACCCCACTCACGTATCCTATCAGTCTGGTTAGGGTTTAAACCTTGAGCTCTGATACCACCAAAGAGAGCTGTCACACCCCGCGGCCACGGGTCGTAACAGTCCCCCGCCGTAAGCATACAACGCCGTGTATGCTTACAAGGCTACTCACATTTCAAACCAAACAACAAGCAATTCAAACAAGTTTCTAATATATATATCAGAGTACACAGTCTGGTCAGCATATAATACAACAAAAGTATCTCATCCGGATACCAACCACGAGGCCTACCCTAAATCTATACAACAAAAGATATCTAGGGTCATATACTGGTAAGCTACCAAGGCCTACTACTCTCGTGCCTCTCCGGAATCAGTCGCACCAATACCTGTAAAATAACGGGGAAGGTGGGGGTGAGAATAAATTCTCAGTGCGAATTTGCCACATTTGAATTATTGGACTTGCAATCAAACTCTATATTCAATAATGAAACCCAAACAACAACAATGCAAACAGTTATATAAGAAAACATAAATAACAGAATGCCACTACTCGACAACAGTTAATCAACCTGAAACACAGTTTACGGAATTTCCAAGATGAATCTCAAACACAACATATATTTTGGCTTAACTCGATTCCTAACTCAGTTCAGTAGGGCTTGTAGCAATTACAGATGTTCTTTCGAGCTGAACCTTTATCAAACCCACATCTGTAGGGTTACTGACACCTACAGATGGCCAACCAAGCTGGACCCTTTATCGGACACCCATCTGCAATTGCTGTTTGGCTTAACCATTTCCTAAGGTCCGGTTACAAGTCACCAATACAGGTCAACTTGACACATATGCAAACACACGGACTCAAAGTTACCTATACAGGTCAACTTTGCTAAATCTCAAGCAAATATATCTCAAGCCACACATATAGGTCAGTCTCGCAAATTCTACAGATCGACGCATAAGTCAGCAGCGTCACCTGAATCCAGCCACCTAAACAGGTCGGTCTGGCAAATTCTACAGATCGACGCATAAGTCAGCAGCGTCACCTGAATCCAGCCACCTAAACAGGTCGGTCTGGCAAATTCTACAGATCGACGCATAAGTCAGCAGCGTCACCTGAATCCAGCCACCTAAACAGGTCGGCCTGGCAAATTCATAAACACAGGTCAACGGATAGGTCACCGTTACCTTATCCAGCCACCTAAACAGGTCGGCCTGGCAGATTCATTCACAACAAGCACAATTCATAGAACTAAACAATTAATAACCATACCAACATGCCAATCAATCTTAACCGAACAATTCAAATCATTCTCATTTATGCAAGAATCCATATGCAGTACGAATTCCAAAATATGCAACAATTAATCATTCAACATGACAAACGAATAAACAGTTTAATTCCTGAAAACAAAGTATCAAACAAGTCCAAGAATCCCGCACCTTATTATGACGAGCGTACCGCTTAAGCTAAGGATCGGACGTCTCGTATGGTCTCGCAAGTTCTTGCTCGACCGAGCCTACACCTATATTATACGTATACTAGGTTTAACATTGGTTCAGGATCGAGGAGTTTAATCGAGTGGTGCTAGGGCTTATACCTTCCCTATTCAATTTCTATGTTTTTGGTATCAATTCGTTCGGTTCATTATTTCTTACCAAAATCCTCTAGGTCCTCGGGACCATACAACTCTCCATTTGGTGACCATCAATCACCGGTTCACTACCTTGGTTCTCGGTTCATTTCAATTTACCGTTTGGTTAACCCTAATTTGGTCAAAACCTCAAATCGGCTGTTAAATGTTCTAAAAATTCACGATCAGGAGGCAACCCTACCGATTACAAGTCTAATTGGTCGGGTTAAGCAAATCAAATCACGATTAGGCCAACTTTCAATTTTGGCACGAAACCCTAGAAATCAGATTTCATAAATCGGAAGAAATCGGGAAAAAGAATGACAAACAAACTAGTAAGAAGTGTAGAGGAACTAGTCCTCGAGCAATTCGAGCACAAATCTCGGGTTTAAAACGAGAATCCGAGAAATCGAGAAAATTCGAGGTTTCGAAAGTAAAAAGGAGAGAAAGAAATACCAAATAGAAGGGTTCTGAGAGATCCTCGGCTGCTTTCTCGGTTCCAAACTCGATTTCTCGCAACAATCGGGAGTCTGAACGAAACGGAAACTCACGGGATCTTTTCCTTCTCTCTTGGACGAATTTCACTTAGAAATGGGGAATGGTGGAAGAGAGAGAGAGAGAGAAGGTTTAATTTGGGTTTTAGGGTTAAAATTACCCTGAATGCGGATTAGCCAATCCGCACTGCGGGTTACCTAATCCGCACTCGAGACTTAGTCGGTTGTCAGCCGAATCCAGGAAAAGTCCGAGCCTACTGCGGATGAACCTGATCCGCACTGCGGTTCACCCTCATCCGCACTCACTACTTAGCCGATTTCAGGAAAATTCAGTGCAATACAGAAATTCATGAGTGCGGCTAAACTCATCCGCACTGCGGATCCCTCACCCGCACTCACTACTTAGCCGATTTCAGGAAAATTCATTGCAATACAGAAATTCATGAGTGCGGCTAAACTCATCCGCACTGCGGATCCCTCACCCGCACTCACTACTTAGTCAATTTTTTGGCAAAATTCCAGAAAAAGCCTGAGCCACTGCGGATGGCTTCCACCCGCACTGCGGTCAACCTAATCCGCACTGGGGCTATAAAATTCCGAAATCTCGAAATTTCGACGCGGTTTCAATTCACAATTGACTTACTTATTTAGGGGAACCTTAATTAAGGTTTAAACTTCCATTTTATTAACATGATTTATCGATTCTTTCTTTTAAATCATTCGAATTTAATTGTAAAAATTTCATAACGTAACAGTCGCTCCTAGAGAAAGCGGGTACTCATTCTGGGCCGCTTCTATCGGATGTGGCCATGGTCGCTTCTAGGGGATGCGGCCACCCTAGACCCTATATATAGTGGCCGCTGGTGTCGGATTTCCTCACAACTTCAGGAATTTCAATCCCCTCCAATCGAGTAAGTTTCTTCTTCTTTTTAATTTCAATTTTTAGTTTAGATTAGGAGTAGGATTAGAATTAGGGTTTAGGATTTAGGGTTTAGGATAGGATTTAGGATTTAGTGTTTATAATTTGTGATTTAGATATTGACCAAAATAAATATCGAATTGTACCAAATTTAGTTATTAACCAAAATAAATATTGAATCGAAGCAAAATTATTTATCGACCAAAATAAATATCGAACTCTACCAAAATTAGTAATATCTCAAAATAATTAGTTTATTTTTTCAAAAGTACTTATTTTTAACAGACCAAGTAAATTGGGTCCAAATTTTAAGTAGGTGTAAAATTAGTTGTTGACCAAAATAATTAGTTTATTTTACCAAAAGTAATTATTTTTACCAGACCAAGTAAATTAGGTCCAAATTTTAATTAGCTGCCAAAATTAAGACCAAAATATAATTGCAAAGAGGAGGGATCAAGTTACAACAAGTTACAACAAGAATTTTTTACATTTTCAAAGTCCAAATCGTTGATCCAAACCGTTAGATGTCATCTCTACAATAAAATGTGCTTGGAGACCAAATTTTACATTTTTTGGAATTTTTTTTACTATTTATTAAGATGAGTACAAAATTCAATGGTCTGAATTGACTAGTTTTTGTACCCATCTTAATAAATAGTAAAAAAATTCCAAAAAATGTAAAATTTGCTCTCCAAGCACATTTTATTGTAGAGATCACATCTAACGGTTTGGATCGACAATTTGGACTTTGAAAATGTAGAAAATGCTTGTTGTAACTTGATCCCTCCTCAATTACAAATCCTAATAAGACCAGAATATAAAATACAGCATGGCATCTTCGAGAGACATACCTTCTTCCAGCCGAGATGCAGCCCATATTCCCACTCCGTTTGAGATGTCACAGTACGTCGAGGAGGCGTTGACATCTGTGGTGCCCGATATCCGGCACCGCACTGATCGGATACCAAACTTTCTCTGGTACCCGAACGCGAAGCACCGTATCTTAGAGGCTGCCACTGGGGTAAGTTTTATATTATTAATAAAATTATAATTTTAATTAAAATGACATTTATATGAATATTTAAATGATCTGACATTTTTTAAAATTTAGGGATTAGATGCAATGACCACACGCCACAACAAGATGTGGCTTAAGTACCGGACGGCCTATGCTGAGACATTGCGTGCCATGGGATTGTATCAGCTATCCCAGATGGCCGAGGAGAATACCGACAAAGGATTGTGCTCTGGCCTCATTGAGCGATGGCGTCCCGAGACCCACTAATTCTATCTCCCTCACGCTGAGATGACAGTCACCCTACAGGATGTCAGCTGCCTGTGGGGCATGACTATTGTCGGGGAGCCTGTGATGAGCGTCGAGTACGGGAATTTCAGGTCCTTGTGCCAGGATTTGTTGGGGGTACCGCACGCGCAGCTGCAGAAAGAGAAGAAGAGAGGCACATCAAAGACACAGATCTCCCCGGGCGTTGCAACGAAAATATATTATAAGATTGAATAGAATATGGAGAGACATTTTTGTTGACATTAACTTGTTTAACTAATACATACATTTTTTTTTTTGTAAATGTAGACCTTCTTTTGGTTTTATTTTTTTGCTAATTTGAACATGGTACTCTATACTCCATTAGTTTCTATTATTATGATTAGAATAAATCCAAAGTTCAATAACTTTAATATGTATAAGAATTCAAAAACCAATTTTGCGATGGGGTAAACTTTAATTTCCTGTTCCAATGAATTGGCCAATATCAACGTCATGTCGAATATATCATCACAATTTCAGTTAATATCTTTTGACCCACGAAAAACTTGTTGTCATCTTTTTTATTTTATTTCATGTCAATCGCAGGAGTGGCTGCAATTGAAGTTTTTGATTAAATTGTTAAGCAAAAGCTGAACACAATTTTATTAGTTGACTTACTTAGCTACAATTACCTATTTAAGAAATTATAATTTTGATAGAAATTTGACCACCCTTTAACATACCTGAAGTAATATATTATTTGGAATTTTGATATAGTCCCATTAACATGACAAGGTCGACCAAAAGAATCAAACCATATAAGAACTCATTAAAGAGTTGTGCCTGATTGTAACTCTACATGTAAACAGGGAAGGGGTCACATGTGGAATTTAGTAATATTAGGTACCTTTGCAAGATAGCATGAAACGGTGAGATGAAATATGTAAAATCGAATTTAGAAAAGCCTCTCTAGCATCCATGAATAGATAAGTGTGATCTGGCAAGCTCTCCTCAACAAACTTTAGAGTTGCAATAATCTCTGCAAGAACAACAACGGGTGTACTCTGAAATATTAAAAATACTGTATTTTTATATAAAAAACACTCCAATAAGCAAGTAAGAATTTCTTAATAAGCAAGCAAAAAAAATTCAGGGATTCTATTTTATTTGAAAAAAAGTGAACATTATATTTGTAACTGAAAGAAGAAAGAAGGTTGAAATTTCAATAACCGAATGGTTTTGAATTTAAACACAATACTCACCTCATAACCTGTATGTCATCATTGAAGATAGTGTGAGTTGAGCGATATCTTGAAAGAAGGTCAAACGCATTATGGTTTGCAAAATCTTCAAACTGGCCAGAAATTTGAACAAAACTATGTATGTTTGATAAAATACAAAAGTTTATTAGTTACAAAATCATTGATGCGCAATTGTTTTCACACCTGAATGAGAATTTTTTTGCATAATTTTTTCTTGACAGCTGTCATGAACTCATGAAGAAAATCTTGGTAGTCCTGATACACAACACGAATAAAAAACGATTTAAGAACGGATTTCAAGAAAAAAATTGACTATAATGCTAATGAAAATTAACAAAAAGAGACATGGAATAAGACAACCTAGCTAACTACTCTTCTTTGCTTTAATCCAATATAAAACTCATTCTTAAGTAGCTCTTCATTGTTCGTCCCCACATCTATATATTGCAATAGGTAAGCCTTTCTAATAAGCCATCATCATGATATGATCCAACAATAAGCCATCCTAATTTTCTAATTTAATATAATTTTATTTTTCTATTAATTTTTATACCTCTCTTTAAGACTATTATAATTCTGGCAACAATACAAATTCTCAATTGTATCAATAGAAACAAAATTCAAAATATATTCTAGATTTTTCACAGCAATACGTATACAATATGTATAGAAAAGAAAAGAGAAATAAGGAAATAAACAAAAAAAATTGATTTTCATTGTGATCCATATAGAAACAAAGAAGAAGGAAATTAAAAAAAAGAAAAGGAAAGTGACTTATGCTTAATTGAAGAGGGAAAAATAAGGAAACAAAGAAATATATTATTAAAATTTGGAGTCTGTTTAATTTTAATTGTAACATATTATGTGGCAATACGTGTAGCGAGTATGTTTTT
The DNA here is from genome assembly GCF_964058835.1 of Carex rostrata. NCBI lineage: Eukaryota > Viridiplantae > Streptophyta > Magnoliopsida > Poales > Cyperaceae > Carex > Carex rostrata. The sequence continues at coordinate 1,454,245 of NC_135948.1, read as the reverse complement.
AACTAAATTTAGACTTTTATACATAAAACATATGCATTTAATCAGAACAAGACAAAATATGTGATTGAAAAACTGAGATTAAATTTAAAATTTAGTCTTTCAATCGTAACTGTTGTTAAATCGGAAACCCAACGTGCTTAATAATAGAACTGAGATATGAGATATCTACGGTCTACCAAGTTTTTAAAATCTAGATATGTGGGATAGCGACTGAATATTTGTTTCGGTCAAAGAAGAGGTGAGAGTAGACCGGATATTTGATTCGATCAAGGTGGGGCCGCAAAACCAGTGTAGTCCTTGGTGTGATGGTGTAAAAGAAGAGAGATCAAATTAAAGTTTCAGTAATTAATTTCATGTCTGAAACGAAACTTTAGTTTAGCAAAAAAAAAAAAACCAATCTGTTAGTTGCTAGTTGAAAAACTACTCTTTTTTTAATATTTTGTAAAAATAAAAAAATTGTTCCCCAAACCAAGGTTGTAGCCAGACGTCATATCCTAGTTGTGGTTTGAATCTAGAAAAGTCTTGTGTTTGAATCCCTAGCACTCGCTGAGTTCAGATGTTACTTTAGGGGATCCAGACCATCCAGGGCTCCAGTCAAATAGACTCGTCGCCTATTTATACCTTGGAGAGGGTTATAGAAGTGAGAAGAGCCGAATAACAACATCAAACAATCGCACAGGTAACATCTCCTTTTGTTCTATAGAGGAAAGGATCCTTGTGTTTCTCTTTTCTTTTCTTTTCTTTTCTTTATACCTAGAACGAGGGGTCTTTACTTTACATAAAGTAGGGGGTGGGTTTCGGGTAATTTGTCGTTGTTCTTGTGCGTTTAGATCATCTTTGGAGCATTTTAAAACTTGAAGTTTAAATTGTTGACATGATAAATATATAACCTTTCGATTCTTCAATACTCGCCACAATTCCGTGGTGCTAGCTAAGAGAAACTAGTCATGCAAAAGTTCTCAATTTTGACGATTTCATAGATTGATAGGTCTATTTGGAGATGGAAGGTGAAGCAGGAAACGGGAATTGTCTTGCATGGGCAGCAAGGGATCCTTCGGGAATTCTGTCCCCTTACAAATTTGACCGAAGGTTTGTCTCTTAAAGAATTACTATTGAAATCAATGTGTATAATCGGCAGTAAATTCTATATCTAGTTAACGTTTGGTAATTGATAACTTGATAGGGCTGTTGGAAGTGATGATGTTGCATTGAAGATTAAGTACTGTGGCGTCTGTTTTGCGGATGTGGGATGGACCCGAAACCTAAACAATGACACTATGTATCCTGTTGTTCCTGGGTATATCCCTTTCTCACTCTCTCTGTATATATGCACGTGTGCCACTCATATGACACATACATCATTATCATGAATCATAATTATCATGAATCAGATATGTGTATAGCTCCCCAAAGAATATTACAGTCATTTATGCATGGAAACATTTATATACAATCTTTTCAGGCATGAAATAGCTGGCGTTGTAACAGAGGTGGGATCCAATGTGACCCAATTCAAAGTAGGAGATCATGTGTGTGTGGGGACCTATGTTAACACATGCAGAGACTGTGAACATTGCAATGAATTTCTCGAGGTTCATTGTAAGAAATGTGTTTATACTTTCAATGGAATTGATTATGATGGTACCGTCACCAAGGGTGGCTATTCTAACCACATAGTGGTACATGATAGGTACGGCAATTTTCTGTTTTTTGCTTCAATTTTAACTTATATGTTCTTACAAAGAACGATCACAAAACCGGCCAGCATTCAAATCTGACTGCCCATTAGTACTGGTATAATTCTGATTGGTACAGTACTTAACTCATTATTTTTGAACCTTTCTCATTGGACGAACCTATTTGTTCAACTGGTACTGTCATTGATCTTTCATAGCAGCAATGATCATAGTGGTGCCTATTTGTCTGTAACTTGCTAGATGATGATTTTAAATGTTTCTCTTTACAGTTCATTAATTCCCAGATCCAATAAGAACTTCCAAATTATCAGATCATGACTTGTTTAAATTATTCTGTAGGTATTGTTTCAAGATACCAGATGGGTACCCATTAGAATTAGCGGCTCCTCTACTGTGTGCAGGAATTACAGTATACACACCCATGATGTACCACAAAATGAACCAACCTGGCAAGTCGCTTGGTGTGGTAGGATTAGGTGGTTTAGGCCACATGGCAGTCAAATTTGGAAAAGCATTTGGTCTGAATGTTACAGTTTTTAGCACAAGTGAGTCAAAGAGGGATGAAGCAATTAATATCCTAGGAGTTGACAAGTTTGTCCTTTCTTCTGATCCACAGCAAATGCAGGTTATAACAACATCCTTATTTTAGAAAAAAAAAAAAGTAAAAGAAAAGAAAAACAAGTTCATTGTGTATTCCTAGTGCTGATTGAGGAAAGTAATTATGGTAGACTCCCATTGATTGATTGGTTTCGGTACAGTTGGGCGGAAACAATCTGATGAAAAGAGGAAGTTTCAGGAGAAGTTAAAATCGTCAATGTTTCACACGAGTAGGGGTGCTATTTGCAAACACCAAAAAGATATTAGCTTATTTTATCAGTTTTTGTTATTAATTTTGGCTCGTAATCTTGAAAAAAAAAAAAACCTTGTAGTACTGTTTTATGTGGAATTTACATATTCAATTTGAATTTCAGATTAATGACCTAAAGAAATGTTATCCTGACATAATTATCAAGTAGAGATGAGAAATGAAAGATTCAATTTAAATTTTGTTATGTGCAGGAAATTGAAGGTAAACTGGACTTTATAGTGGACACAGCAGCAGGGAACCACCCGTTTGACCCATATCTAAACACGCTGAAGGTACATGGGACCATGGCACTGGTCGCCTTCCCTAGTGAAATTAAGTTCAGTCCCGCTAGCCTTAATATTGGTAAATTCTTAATTTTGTTCTAAAGTTATCTATCCTGCCCATGAAAATAGCAATTGGATGTTTCAATCGAATTAACCTCAAAATAATTTTTATTACTTTATTGCTTGTAGGAGCAAAAACTCTTGCTGGGAGTTTGACAGGTGGCACCAAGGATACACAGTCGATGCTGGAATACTGTGCAGCTCATAAAGTATATCCAAAAATTGAGCTTATTAAAATTGACTATATAAATGAGGCACTCGAGAGAATGATCAAGAGGGATGTGAAATACCGTTTTGTGATTGATATTGAAAACTCCTTTAAGTGAACTTCTGAAAGATTGATCTAGCTAAAAGCAGAGCTTATAGCAGTCCATAATAAAGAAATTTGTTGAATGTGAAAAGGTGGTGCAATATTTTATCTTTGTCACTTGTATGATACATAATAATGCAGTGAGTTGCAATAATTGTAGTTTAGTGTTATCATCTTATATATGATAACAAGATAATTTTGGAATGACAGGACATTGTTCTAATAGTTTTGTTCTATTAGAAGTATATCTAATGGGCTTCCTATTTCGGCTAAATCGAGAAGGTTTGATAATACTCACATGTTACCAGCAACAAAAAGTCGTTTTAAGGATTGGGGCTGGAATTACATAGGATTTACGTACCCTTTATTCAAACCAATGTTATCAGAACCAGACCGGACCTGGCGGTTCAGTCAGAAAAAACCGGACCTAGTCAATTGTCCGGTCTGATTCGTTTGATGGACTGTTTATGCTAGTAAACAGGTCAAATCCGGTTCAACCGACAGGTTTCAATAAAAATCACTGAACCGTTCAAATTAGAAAAACTGAGTCTTCTGTAGATTAGATTTGTTCTTTCTTTCTTCACTCTTTCCTTATCTCAAGTGATTCCAGTTCTTGCCATTTTCTACACCCGTGAAAATGAAAATCAGGCAAATCTACGTATTAAGGGATAGAATCACGAAATTACAGGAACTTCTCTTTAATGAGTACACTGTTTCCTTGCCTCCATTTCAATTTTCATTGTTTCAAGGTGTAAGTAATCTCATCAATCATTGATTTAAGTTTGTAAGTAGCATATAGAACTCGAAAGGTTAATATTAAACATGATATTATTGGATAAGAGAACTCTCTTAAAGTGTTCGATGAAATGTTCAAGGCAAGATTTGAACTAAAATTGACACTATTGAACTGAAACACATTATCTAGTTCTTGCACGAAACAGTTTCATGTTATTGGACAGTATTAGAGTAGTATCAGAATTTTCTAAAAACTCTTGCTTAAAAATGAAGGAAAGCAAGTCATGTATGAATAGTTACCGTTTGATTAATAATTTGACAACCACGAGTTTAGTTTACCATCAGTACCAAGGAACCAATAACGCATACACTGTCACAAGATTAAAAGGTGAGAAACTACAACTGCTCACGTTTCAAAAATATGAGCTGTGACCAGTAACTTAGTACAATGACAATGGCCCTCGAATTTGAAATGAATTTAAAACAAGTGTGTAAAATCAAAATAGAATATGACTCACTTGTATCAAATTAATTAGTATGCTTGAAATTTCATAGATATCCAATAAGAAATATGATTATTTATATATATATATTTCTAATATCTCATAAATAAATACAAGTATTTGAAAAACCGACAGGTAAACCGGTTGATCCATCGGTCCGACTAGTGACCCTTTGGCCTGAAGCTTTACCGGATCAATGTCTGGTCCGGTTCTGATAACATTGATTCAAACAATGACTTAATTTTGGTAGCATAGGAATATTGAAATAAAGTTACAATGCAGAGGAATGTAAATTTCAGGTTTTTGGTGACTGAAAGTCTCATTTTCCTGATATTCTGATGTACTGGTAAATTTCTGTTAATGGCAAGTCTACGGGCATTTTCTCCTCAAAAACAAACAAAACAAAAGGATTGTCTTTTATATGATAGAGTTAAAGACTGTAGAGTTAAATTGGTCAAATTTATAGGCATTAATTAAGCCCAAAGGTGACAAAACCTTTGTTTCTGTGGTTCTGTTTCACATAGCCTGGCGGTCAATTAACTCCATCACTTCACGTCGAATTTTTTCATCTCTGGTAAGAATGAATCAAAAATAAAATCAAATTTGAAATAATGATCTCTATTCTAATACCGGAGCTGCCAGGTCGAACAGATAATTTTCTTGCTCATCTCTATCATATAGTTCAAGAATTTAATGATATTTGTGCATAACCTACTATATCTTTGAGATTAACGGATAATGGATGAATAATAAATAAATAATAACAGCAAGTAAGAAAATCAATAATAATTGTAACATGTCCATCTTAATTACAATCTGTAAATAAAACATAAAAAAATATTGTATTGGTAAAATTGTGACATTTATTTTAACATTTAAATAAAAATATTTTACCAACTTATTCCATTCATTTCAAAGGAAAATATTAAATTAGTAAATATATCCGGTCATGCAACAAATATTTACCACTCACGAGCTTCCTCGTTCAAGAATTTAATGATAGAGCAGGTTCACAATGAAATGTTTAATTTAATGATAGAGCAGGTCCACAATGAAATGTTTAATTTAATGATAGAGCAGGTTCACGAGATTCGGATATTTCTTTACCACTCACTAGTCACAGGTAGGGCTGGCAACGAACCAAACCAAACCAAACCTAACCCAGGTTCGGGTTCGGATTCGAAATTGAATCTGATTTCAAACCTCATAGACCAGTTCGGGTTTGGTTCGGTACATATTCGAACTGGTTCGTTTTGGTTCGAAATAGGTTCGAAACAGTGAAACGGACCGGGTATCAGTAATAACAGAAACCCAATTCTACTCATCCGAAATCCAGTTGAGTGATTTATCATGCTATCCGACTGCTGCCTGCTTTTATAGGCTGTGGAGCGCTTCATTTATTTTGTTTAAACGAAGTGGGACTAAAGAAGTTAGATTATACCGGATGAGTTGTCTCCAGCTGTCATCTTCGCATTGCTTTTGGGCCGAGCAGAAAGATGTGAATTGAATGATTAGCTTTTGGGCCGAATATTGCATACAGAATCTGTATTACAGATGAATTCGTGGACCCAGCCATTCTAGAGGGATAAGCTTTTGGATCTTTAATATATTTGTATTTACATAATCGGTAACTGGTACCATATAAACTATAAATATGGTCTATTTTATGAGTTTTAAAAGTTCGATTTATCTTTTCGATTTTATGAGATTCGAACCACAAAAAAATCATGAACCTATTTCGATCGAACCAGGCTAGATTTGAGTTTAGTTTGAATTAATTCCGAACCGAATCTGATTTGATTCGTTTCAATTCGAACCCATTTTGAATCGAATTAAACTCAAATCAAACCCAAATCAAATCCGAATCCAATTACGAACCTCGAATTCTTTTGCCAGCCCTAGTCACAGGGCCGTAAAACTACTTCGAGTCTCCAGTCTGAAAATTATTCACCATCGACGATCATCCAGTCAAATAGACTCGACGCCTATTGATACTTCGGAGAAAGTTATAGAAGTGAGAAGAGCCGAATAACTACATCAAACAATAGCACAGGTAACATCTCCTTTTGTTCTATAGAGGAAAGGATATTTGTGTTTCTCTTTTCTTTTCTTTTCTTTTCTTTTCTTTTCTTTATACCTAGAACGAGGGGTCTTTACTTTACATAAAGTAGGGGGTGGGTTTCGGGTAATTTGTCGTTGTTCTTGTGCGTTTAGATCATCTTTGGAGCATTTTAAAACTTGAAGTTTAAATTGTTGACATGATAAATATATAACCTTTCGATTCCTCAATACTCGCCACAATTCCGTGGTGCTAGCTAAGAGAAATTAGTCATGCAAAAGTTCTCAATTTTGACGATTGCATAGATTGACAGGTCTATTTGGAGATGGAAGGTGAAGCAGGAAACGGGAATTGTCTTGCATGGGCAGCAAGGGATCCTTCGGGAATTCTGTCCCCTTACAAATTTGACCGAAGGTTTGTCTCTTAAAGAATTACTATTGAAATCAATGTGTATAATCGGCAGTAAATTCTATATCTAGTTAACTTTTGGTAATTGATAACTCGATAGGGCTGTTGGAAGTGATGATGTTGCATTGAAGATTAAGTACTGTGGTGTCTGTTTTGCGGATGTGGTATGGACCCGAAACCTACACAATGACACTATGTATCCTGTTGTTCCTGGGTATATGCCTTTCTCACTCTCTCTGTATATATGCACATGTGCACACTCATATGACACATACACCATTATGATTCATGAGATATGTGTATAGCTCCCCAAAGAATATTACAGTCATTTATGCATGGAAACATTTATATACAATCTTTTCAGGCATGAAATAGCTGGCGTTGTAACAGAGGTGGGATCCAATGTGACCCAATTCAAAGTAGGAGATCATGTGGGTGTGGGGACCTATGTTAACTCATGCAGAGACTGTGAACATTGCAATGAATTTCTCGAGGTTCATTGTAAGAAAGGTGTTTATACTTTCAATAGAATTGATTATGATGGTACCATCACCAGGGGTGGCTATTCTAACCACATAGTGGTACATGATAGGTACGGCAATTTTCTGTTTTTTGCTTCAATTTTAACTTATATGTTCTTACAAAGAACGATCACAAAACCGGCCAGCATTCAAATCTGACTGCCCATTAGTGCTGGTATAATTCTGATTGCTACAGTACTTAACTCATTATTTTTGAACCTTTCTCATTGGACGAACCTATTTGTTCAACTGGTACTGTCATTGATCTATCATAGCAGCAATGATCATAGTGGTGCCTATTTGTCTGTAACTTGCTAGATGATGATTTTAAATGTTTCTCTTTACAGTTCATTAATTCCCAGATCCAATAAAAACTTCCAAATTATCAGATCATGACTTGTTTAAATTATTCTGTAGGTATTGTTTCAAGATACCAGATGGGTACCCATTAGAATTAGCGGCTCCTCTACTGTGTGCAGGAATTACAGTATACACACCCATGATGTACCACAAAATGAACCAACCTGGCAAGTCGCTTGGTGTGGTAGGATTAGGTGGTTTAGGCCACATGGCAGTCAAATTTGGAAAAGCATTTGGTCTGAATGTTACAGTTTTTAGCACAAGTGAGTCAAAGAGGGATGAAGCAATTAATATCCTAGGAGTTGACAAGTTTGTCCTTTCTTCTGATCCACAGCAAATGCAGGTTATAATGACATCTTTTTTCAGAAAAAAAAGTAAAAGAAAAGAAAAACAAGTTCATTGTGTATTCCTAGTGCTGATTGAGGAAAGTAATTATGGTAGACTCCCATTGATTGATTGGTTTCGGTACAGTTGGGCTGAAACAATCTGATGAAAAGAGGAAGTTTCAGGAGAAGATAAAATCATCAATGTTTCACACGAGTAGGGGTGCTATTTGCAAACCACCAAAAAGATATTAGCTTATTTTATCAGTTTTTGTTATTAATTTTGGCTCGTAATCTTGAAAAAAAAAAAAAACCTTGTAGTACTGTTTTATGTGGAATTTACATATTCAATTTGAATTTCAGATTAATGACCTAAAGAAATGTTATCCTGACATAATTATCAAGTAGAGATGAGAAATGAAAGATTCAATTTAAATTTTTTTATGTGCAGGAAATTGAAGGTAAACTGGACTTTATAGTGGACACAGCAGCAGGGAACCACCCGTTTGACCCATATCTAAACACGCTGAAGGTACATGGGACCATGGCACTGGTTGCCTTCCCTAGTGAAATTAAGTTCAGTCCCGCTAGCCTTAATATTGGTATGTTTTTATTTTGTTTTAAAATTGTCTATCCTGCTCATTAAAATGGCAATTGGATGTTTCAATCAATATTTAACATCAAACTATATTTATTACTGTAATTTATTGTAGGAGCAAGAACTCTTGCTGGGAGTGTGACAGGTGGAACCAAGGACACACAGTCGATGCTGGAATACTGTGCAGCGCATAAAGTATATCCAAAAATTGAGCTTATTAAAATTGACCATATAAATGAGGCACTCGAGAGAATGATCAAGAGGGATGTGAAATACCGTTTTGTGATTGATATTGAAAACTCCTTCAAGTGAACTTATGAAAGATTGATCTGGCTAAAAACAAAGCTTATATCTAGCAGTCTATGTTTAAGGAATTTGTTGAATGTTTAAAAAAAGGTGTAATGCTTTATCTTTGTCACTTGTATGATACATAATAATGCAGTGAGTTGCATAATTGTAGTTTTGTATTATCATCTTATATATGATAACAAGATAATTTTGGAATGATAGGACATTGTTCTAATAGTTTTGTTCTATTAGAAGTATATCTAATGGTCTTCCTATTTCGGCTAAAAAGAGAAGGTTTGATAATACTCACATGTTACCAGCAACAAAAAGTCGTTTGGTTCTACTTCACAAAACAGTATGTACCTGTTTGGCTTGGAGGATTAAGCTTCTTAAGAGTTAAGTTTCTTTGGACTCTTAATCCAACTCAACCCCTTAAGAACTGGATTGCTTAAGGGGCTCCTTAGAGTCTTTTCTAAATTATTTTCAGTTGTTTGTACCTCATTTCCTTAAAGGCCTCCGTTGTTTTATCATTTTTTATTATGTTTCTTCTATTCAGTTAGGCACATGTCCCTAAGAAGGGGGAAAACTGCCACTTCTTTCTGCTTTGATTGCCGGTTCTCCAGCGATCAACTCGTGCTGACACCACATATGGCTTCCCCTTGAGATGTTCTCTTCATTGTCTTCTAACGAAGTGCTTAATCATAAGCATATACTCTGCAGTACGTGGGCTCATGTATTTTAAACAATAATGTGCTAATGTAACATCAAATCATCAATCAACTTACTGATGGCTAAAATACATTAATTGTTGCAGCAAGGAATGACATGCGACCGCCAACCATTCATCATTTAAAAATGATTTTTAAATCATTAAAGAAACCAGCAAATGATTTAAACAATCGATCATAAATACGTTAATAACAGTTGTTGTCATGGCCATGCGTCAATATTTCAATGCTAAAATTATTAACATTTTGAAAATAAATGGAGGTCATAGACGGTCAGAATAATATTTTGTCTCTGCAAATCTTCCTTATGAACTTCCAGCTGTTGGTGGCAAAATCATTGGCTTCTCGATCTGCATAGGCTGGGTCAATGCTTGAGGCAGTCGGAGTTTATATCAACGTATAATATATTAACACTTTGGAGGGGGGGACCGGGGGAGGGGGGTTGCATCAGCAAAATAACCAATGTGCTGATCGTACATTATTGTTGTCATTCAAGAACTCACAAAAAGGTCCTTGAAGGCAGAGTCTGAGGCCCTAAAGGAAGGAATTGATTATGCTACACGGGTAAGCATAACCTCTTGTACATAAGAGCATTCAAAACTGATAGTCAATTACTGGCCAAAGCATGCATGGATTTTAGCCAAAACTGATAGTCAATTACTCTCCCGACTGATGTGGATTGGAAGGCATTTCATGAAATATATAACTGCTGGAGAAAACTGAAAGAAAATCCGAGTCTCCACTGTCTTTATGTGCCAAGAAGCCAAAATGGAATGGCTGATTATTTAGCTAAAAAAGGGAAGGATTGGGGCTGGAATTACATAGGATTTACGTACCCTTTATTCAAACAGTGAGTTAATTTTGGTAGCATAGGAATATTGAAATAAAGTTACAATGCAGAGGAATGTAAATTTCAGGTTTTTGGAGACTGAAAGTCTCATTTTCCTGATATTCTGATGTACTGGTAAATTTCTGTTAATGGCAAGCCTACGGGAACGGGTATTTTCTCCTCAAAAACAAACAAACAAAAAGATTGTCTTTTATATGATAGAGTTAAATTGGTCAAATTTATAGGCATTAATTAAGCCCAAAGGTGACAAAACCTTTGTTTCCGTGGTTCTGTTTCACGTAGCCTGGCGGTACCACAGGTACAGATGGCAGGGCTGGTATATGGACTTCTTCTGAGACTTCATTTTTGGACCGGCCAGTTTCTGGGACATGATTGTGGAGAACAAAAGGTGAAAAATAAGTCAATCCCTTGACAGTATCGTTCTATTTTTACTATTTAGATAATTAGTGTTAAGTTTAATTAGGAATGTATGGATGGTAATATTGGTTTCCTTTGTTTAGTTTCAGTTTCTTGCTTTATTTTCAGTGTACTTGCCAATTTGACCGAATTATTTTAGAAAAGTAGACATTCCTTTCATGTTCTGTTTAGGCCTATTGTCTATGTTCCTGTTCTGACATTCCCAACTCAATTGAGCAAGAAACTCTGTGGAAAAAATATTATGTTTGGAATCAAATAAATAATTCATAATTTTGAAATTCTCATGACTGTGCCAGTGAGCCAGTGCCACTTTACAAGTAATCAAGCTTTACATTTTTGTACAATTATGGACTAACTGAAGGATTTCATGATGGGGTAAGGCAATAAATTCAAAAATTTTAACCTTCTTACAAGCATCTACGGATCTACTTTATTATGCTAATTATATTAAAGCAATTCAAATGTATGCAAATGGATATCTACTCATTCATTAATCACAAATCTATTTACTAAAAGTGATTTGGATATACCTCTACCAAATGTCAATTTGGTAAATAGAGAGAAGTCGAATTCTCTTCTAGATCTCTTGGATACCTTCGTTTGTCGAAACGGCCTCCTAGTGTTCACCTTGAACTAAACAAGGATTAGAAAGACCTTGCTAGAGATCTTAATCTAATCTAAACTTAGAACCTAGTTAATAACCCTTCTTGTTCTTCTAATAATTTCTCATTAGAGAAACCAATAATATGAGAGGAATAGGGATGGCGGCTAGGAGGGAGAGGAAGAGAAGGAAATAAATTTTCAGAAAATTTCTTGCTTGCTTACTTATTGAATACCTTCTCTACCTCTCATTATATACAAATATACTAGGATTTCCATTGTGTAACATTCCTAGTATAATTCTCTTTAATAAAAGAGACAACCCTAGCCGCTGCTACAGTAACTGCTACAGTGCGCGCTACAGTACCAGCATCAACTCATATTCATTTTGGGTTTTAATAAACTTATGTTATAACAATGTTTTGCACATTATTAATTATGTGTCATGTATATTATACTATAAAATATGCACCATATTATACCAAATAATATACATACACATTTCTCATAAATTTATCTTCGTTCTAAGCAGTCGTGATATTTATTTATCACATATATATTATTTCATGTCATATGAAACAATATACATCATATAAATAAAATATCCTTCTTGTTTCTCGTTCAGTTGGTGTGACCTATATGGAGGATCTGTGTTATGTTGGCAATGGCATAAAACATTTTATTACCATAAACTATAAGCGGTATTCTAGCTATACATTATAGTTACCCAAATAACATAGATGTAAAGTATCCTTTTTACAATACATGATCCTTTAAAGTAACGTTACAAATAACATTACTTGTGTCTATTCCTTGCCACATGATATTATGAATAATATACAAAGTCGGACCGTGTCATCTTTGTATTATATTCGTTTCTTGGTCTCTTAAGTAAATTATATAAATATATAACTGCACTTCAGTTATATTGCATGCATTATAATTCTACTTTACCAAGGGGCCCACAAAATATCATCACTCATTATAAATGAGGGGCAATGATACTATTGACATATAACTTTCTCCCGCACAAGTTATATACAAGGAACTAATATTTTTATCACCACTTATGATAAGCAGCTTTTAATACTAATTACATTATATATTTCTCATGTGAAAAAGAAATACATCTCATATCTTAGAATTCTGAGACACAATGAAAATATTAATGACACTAACATAACCCATATAATATTTTCATTCGTTAGGTCTGTTCAATATATGAAACCTTTCATATACTCATGTTATTAAACGATAAGCCTTTATCAACATTTATAGAACTACAATGTACTTTAATCAACATGACAAACTTATCATGGTATATTAGTGTTCCATGCTAATAACCAAGTCTGTGAACATTTTAGAGATTTATGTTTGTCATCATATAGAGTTCTATGGTTCAAGACCAAGAACATCTTCTTGAACACTTCTATAGATAAACATAAATTTCATGGAACAAAATGCATGTAGCATCCAATTCATAAACATAACATGTAAAAGTGATCAACATAAGATAACTTTTAGAACACATATCTAACACTAACATCCAGCTAAAGGCCTAAATTTGATCCCAATCTGTGACTCAATGAGCTTAAAATGCAGGGAAAAAAGAAGCCTAAAAGAGTTTCCATCTCTGCAACACTTTTCCTCTATAATCTCCACTAATTATATGGTCCCCACTATTAACTGGTCACTTATTTTTCAGCCTCCGCACTCGTCTCCACGTCAACTTTCATAGATATAAATAATTAACACTTCAAAACTAAGGCATTAATACTTTGATACTTAACTTGTTATGATCATCTCTTTTCAAGTTCTCCAATTGTCCTCGCATAAACCTCCTTATAATAAAGTAGTGGGGACTCCGTATCACCGCATCAACCCTCCTCAATCATCTTCGTGTCAACCTTTCTCTAACAAAAATAGTCGATCACATAGGTTTAAATACTTTAGTGTATAGGTATAAATACTTGCAGTACTTGATATTAATACTTTTATACGTCATCCAGTGTCATATGTAAAAATACTTGTAAGTATATGTATAAATACTTGCACGACAATGTATAAATACTTGTGTGACGACGAGCTCAAAAGTACATCATCATAAATCTTATTTGAAAGAGAAAATTACATAGAAAACGTTTGTGGTTTTAGATACGCAAAATTTCTCGCAAATCATTAGCAATATGGACGAGATTGAACGGAGAAAAGACACACAAAATTTCTCACAAATCATTAGCAATATGGACGAGATTGAACGGAGAAAAAAAAAACAGTTCTTAAAATACGTATGACCCCCCATGTAGTTTGAGTGGTCCTCTACAAGTATTTATGGTGCAAGTACGTTTGGAAGATTTAATTGAGAAGATAATTATTTATGTAAAAATTGTTTACCTCATAAGTATAAATACTTCTGTGCACAGCGTTGGAGTTTTTGCAGTCTCCGAAATAGTTATGATAGTTATAGTACGAGTATAGTGTGAATATTATACCGCAGGTACATTTATCAACTCTCTTTAATTATTTCTTTACACACCTAGAATGCAAATAAATATATAGTACAAATAAAAGATTTTACTGAAAGACAAATAGAGTATAGTTATAAACAATATTCTTTGAGCCCTCAATATTGAAATTCATGCCCTGATAATATCCCGGCCCATAAATTATAGTGGGGCAAAAATCTGATTAGATAAGTCTTGCTGTACAGTCAATAATCGCATAGCACCAAAAGTATATTTCTTGACTACTATTTACCTTTCTTATTTTGTGGGGTATTTTTAGTGCGGTCATTGACTCGTTGTGAGACTACGTAGAAAAATAAGAGGAAAAATAGATTAAGAAAATATTACAATAATAATAGTCGCAGGGAGTGGGGAGTGGGGACTAATGTAAAAAATTATGGGTAGAATCTTGGACCCATAACATGATAACAGATGGCTTTATTTATTTCTTCTGACATCCCTAATTCTCTTTCCCATACGGCCATACCCTTTATTATTTTTCTCCTTTAGTCCTTGCGTATTCCATATTTTATTATCAATAAAAGTTAAAATCTTATCCGAGGACCTTTATGAAGAACCCATAATTTTACAAACTCGTCCTCGTTTATCAACATTTCAAACTCCAGTCCTTTTGTGATAAACTCTATCATTGAAGATGGTCATTTGCATTTCTTTCCTTTTTCGTCTTTTGAAATAAGAAAGTTGTCACACAAAGGGCTAATTTGTGAAAAAGGTCGGTGAAACGGTGAAAGTAGTCATACCATTTAGTTTGTCAACCAAAAGGAAAGAAACAATGGAGAAAGATGAAAGAGACAGAGACATGCACTACAGCGTGGATGACATAATAACAAGTTAATGTTGTTTTATCACATGTTTCACCAAACTTTGCCATCTCCTAGTCCTAGGCAGTTAGTGCCTAGTATATTAATTCTTACTTCACGGAAACTTGATTTGCTTTTGCACAAAGATACAAAATGTAAAAGTGTCCCGATATGACCATTCTTGCATGCTAGGAAACAGAGATTAAAAAAACACATTTTATTTTTAAAACTAAAAAACAGAGTATTACAGTACATTCAGAACTTTATACCTAACATATACAGTACGTCTAGATTCCATGATTCCATCTCACATAAATATTGAAGTTCAATACACACAGGATACGAAATATCATTCGTTTTTTTTTTTTAATTATACATGATTACCATACCAGGATTGACGGTTCAATAATGTGGTGCGAGTCGATTTACCAGTGCCAGTGCATTGCTGGTAACCTGTGCCACCTCCACCACTCTCTTCCTCACCGCAGTTCTGACTGTGGGCCCCGCATTGTGTGAGAGTGAGTCAAGACAAGTGTTTGTATCTGTCAACGCTGCACTTACCCATGTCTGCACATTACTCAAGTGCCATCTGTATATATAATTAGCAATTATCATGAGCTTAATTAAGCCTGATAAGAATGAAATATGAGGCAACAAGTTAATAAGAGCAAAAGAAAGATGCTATAATTTTTTATTTCAGAAAACCTGAATCGACGAGTGTGTACACGCCCCATCTGACCCATTTCCTGAACAGATTGTCTGAGCTGATCAACACCATCCTTCATAGTGTCCAAACAATCCTTGATTGCCCCGGCTTGCCTTGATCGGGCTGGATCCGGTTTGGGGAACTGTTGTTTTATGAAGGCTGAGGTGGACCGGGCCCGGGTGAGACTCACGGTCAATGCGGCATGAGCCAGCTGACGTGGGCTATGGCGAACTGAAGGAGCATATGTAAGAAGGGATTGAACACACAAATCCGGGTAGCGCGTGGCCTTACATGAAGATCGGATAAAATTGGATTGAATCGGTGTGACAGCGGTGGCATGGATTGTTACCATGATGAGCAGAGTGAGATTGAGAAGAAGAGCGAGGGAATTAGATTGCTTCATTTTTATTTCTTTTCTTCTTCCTATTGTCTCCCCCCTTTTTTTTTGTTGGGTGTGTTTGAAGGTTTTGAGTGATTTATGTTGTGAAATGTAAGTTGGGGTGTTTGGACTTCTAAGCAAGTTTTAAAAACCTTGGCCAATTTGGATTGGGACCTACTGTATTCAATACTCATTAATCATAGTGCTTCGAGTTATGATATGGCACATTTGCATGTATGCCCTTTGAAACATGGGAACTATGCGTGTAATCCTTTCTTCTTGAGATGGACATATTTGGCTTCACATTCTCTCTAGTGCAACGGTGGGACAAGCTAACAGTTATTGACGGCATTTGACAATTTTAACAGTAGCAAATCAGCAGTAGTTCAAAATAAAACAAATAAAATATTTTATAAATACAAGTAGATAGTAAGTTTTGCTAAAGTGGGTGCTTATGTCAGCAGTCTAGTAATTCTTAATAAAAGAAAACCATGACAAAATCGTTTAATTGGAACAAACTAATAATAAATTCAGTAACAAACTTATAAAATGAACCTTCAAAACAAAAAATCTTTTAAAATCAGGCAAAGTTTTTTTTTTTTTTTTTGGCATTATAATCAGGCAAAGTTTTCACCCCCCCGGAGAAATTACCTTTCCTTTGTCATAAACTAGTATATACATTTTAAAAGCTCCCCCGGGGAATGGAGCCAAGCGTGATTGCCTCAAGTGGACCTAAAAGATTATTTTTTTTTTTCTCTTTTTGAATAAAAAAAAAATGAGAAAAAAAAATAATCTTTTAGGTCCACTTGAGGTGAACGGGGACGAAGGACCTACAAGAGGAACAAAGATTCAAAGATTGACCAACCGACAGAGTTCAGCGTAGCATTGCATGGGGATTTTTTTATTTCTAGGAATTATTATTAAATAATAAAGGGTATCTGTGTTTTTTAATATCATAAATGGACCAGAAAAAAAAATTTAGATCCAAACTTTAGGATCACTTTTTTTTTTTTAATCCAAAGGATTTTATTTATGTTTCAAAAAAATACTCCATTACATTTTCAGTTTTAGAAAAAATTAAGCCACCTTTACTGTTTTGAAAAAAAAAATATCTGGGGTACATATTCAGTAATGCTTTTAGAATACAAAAAGAAAAAAAAAAACACCTTGAATCTGAACAAAATTTCAGTTCCAAAGTTTGAATCCAAAATTTCTTTTTCAGATCCATCTATAACATCGAAAAATGAAAGTATCTTTCTATATTTTTATTATTATTCAAATAATATTTTTATAAATAAAATAGAGATCAGTTGACACCTATGCGTCTCTATTGATAGAATTTAAAAGTGTGATGTTTAAGAACTTGTTTTTGATTTAGTGACAAAAACACATAATTTTTATGTAAAAAGTTATATGAGTTTGAAATCCACAAACTGAAAAAATTTTCTATATTAATACACAAGAATTTGACACTCAACCCATATTTAAAAAAAAAAAAAAAATGTGACTTGCATAGTTCTCCTAGAAAAACAAAAATGAGGGGTCAAAATTGGTAAGACTTGGGCTGACGAGGTAGACATGCATTAAATATCGGCTGATGGAATGATGGGAAGAAGTCTCAAGCCCATGTATCATGTTGTTCTTTCATCAACCACGAGACCGAAGGTGAGGGTGTTTCCAATTAATTGCTTCGATTCAAATTAAATTAATATTTTTTTATTTGGCTTGTATAGATATAAATTGAACCAATCGAATAGTTTCATCAACCGAAGTACAAACTAAAAATAACTGAACTTTAATTTGTTCGGTTTGATTAAATCGAATTAGTATGAAATTTTAAGTCATAATTAATAATACAAGTATTAACTTGATAATTTGGACATTAATATGTGTGATATTACATCATTAACATAATAATTATTGTTATTTCGTTTCATTTGGCTTGTTCAATTTATTTGATTTGTAATTCTCTAAACCGAACCGTAGATTAAAAACCAAACAATAACAAAATTTAACTTAGAAATGTAAATATACGACGTGCCGTGTTGTAACTTTGATTCTTCACGCCTGATATCTCATTTGCATCCTTCCCTCGTGTTCGATCTTCTCTCAAATCCAAAAATTTGAAGTTCATTTTGCTATTGGATTTATCCAAAAAAAAGAAAAAAATTGCTGATTTCATCCTAAAAGTTGATGCCACCTAACAACGGCCCATGGTTTTTGGGCCAGCTCCAGCCTAAACTCCGTCGCCTAACAAAGGCCTACTTGGCTCCGGCACCTCCTATAAATTGAACCCACATCCTCTCAGATCCCAGTCGGACCAAAATCATTTCGGTGCCTGTTTAGAAATTTAGAATATAGGGATCTGTATCTAGATTTGTGCCAGATTGAAACGGACCACTCAGATCTCATTATGCACTGTCAGTGGAATTCGCATCCTCTGAGATATATCATATTCTGCGTGACTTTTGCAAAATCTAAACCGTTGCAATACGTTTTGTGAGAATCTCAAAGCGCAAATAATGTTGGCCCGCTATGTCACCCCCGAATAGGCACCTGACATGTTGGTCACGCAAAATATGAGATATCTCAGAGGATACGCACTCCTGTCAGTGTCAGGTATTGCTGAATGCGTATTCTCTGCATTGATTCAAAATATTAATTTCAATCGTCTGATTTTAAATAAAGTTAATATAACATAAAGATTCTTTAATATTAGTGCGGACTTGATTCGCATAAATTTTGAAACAGATGGAATGATTGAGATGGGAATTCATTCCCTTTGGAGTTAATGCAGAGGATACGAATTCAGGTATTGCTCTTGATCTGAATTCCAAATAATTGCACGGTATACTCTCAGTAGTTCCGAGTAAACAAAATATTCGTGTATCTGATTAGATCGCAGCCGTGCGATCACCTCTCATCTCCAGAAAGCCAGAAACCCTTTAGCAAACCCGCGCGTGCTCCCTTCAACAGTTAAGCTCGGAGGCCGAGATGTCGGGTTCGGGCGGAGCGATGCGGGTGCTACCACGACCCGTGACTTTTGTGACGGGAAATGCTAAGAAGCTGGAGGAGGTCCGAGCCATCCTCGGCCAATCCATCCCTTTCCAATCCCTGAAACTCGACCGTACGATGAAATTGGTCGCTTTTAATATGATGAATCTTTTAGTAGAAATGCTACTGCGTCGTGTGAATTATGTTTTACGTTTAATTTGCAGTGCCAGAATTGCAAGGTGAGCCAGAGGAGATATCTAAAGAGAAGGCCCGGCTCGCCGCTGTTCAGGTAATTTGATTCCAGTTACTGTATTAATACCTTTCTTTTATGTATTATAATGTAATCGCATTTGTAGCTTTTCATGTACTGTGATCGTGAAGGTTTTTATCGGAGAAGGAATTCAAATAAATTTATCTGAATTTAAACATTACAAAGCCGATTGATAAAGAGATGAAGAAGAGAAACAGAACAAACTTTTCATTCAACCACTGGCTTGGTTTCATACCAAAAAGATAACAGACATGGCAGTGATCTTCTCCATATTGTTCATGCTGTGTCTCATACAAAACTGAAGCCCAATCTTAAGTTGTATCCGCCAACTGACGAGCGGGTCCCATATATTCCCTGCATCTATTCATTTCAGCCCTTAAACTTTCTTTATCTACAAAGGTGAAGCAAGTGAGGGATTATTTGGATGAATCGTGACACAACTTAACAACCTTTTTTTCTTCCTTGTCTGTTTTAATTCTTTTGTAGGTCAATGGTCCTGTTTTGGTGGAAGACACCTGCTTATGCTTCAATGCTCTCAACGGCCTCCCAGGTCACTGCTCTTCAAAATTATTTACATTATTGGTTTCTCAGTTGGTTCTGTACACTGGTAAAACCATAGAGGTGAATTGTAGTAATGGTCAATTTTGCCAACATTAGAAAATTAAATGGCTCTTTTATACCGAAACCCACATGGTGGTAAGAGTTAGTACAATTTTAACTATTTAACCGTACTGTATCCTAGCTTTTTGTCCTTTAATTTGTTAGAAACTGATGTGTTATTGTTGATAAATTGCTGCAGGACCTTACATGTAAGTCGTGCCTTCTTTCATCATCATTTCATTGATTACCCAAAGAAATTAATCAATTTTATGTTCTCCATAACTGACCTGCTCTCGAAATAATGGATACGCAGAAAGTGGTTTCTTCAGAAGACTGGACATGAAGGTGTAGAAGAATGAATTTTTCTTTCAAATTTTACTTCTTTTTTTCCCTTATATATAATGCTGTTAACTTCATCTTTTATATTGGTGTAACTTTGGTTTTATTTATATTTGTTTCTCTATGTCAGGCTTGAATAATCTATTGAAGGCTTATGAAGACAAGTCAGCTTATGCTATGTGCATATTTTCTCTTGCTCTTGGACCAGAAGACGAACCGATAACTTTTGTGGGTAAAACACCGGTATGATAATATTTCCTGCAGCAGTGATATGCATAGCATGTTCTATCATGGTTTCGATACAAGTTTATACTCATTAAATTCTTACGAAAATTGTATTGTAGCCATACGATGTCCTACAAAGTATTTGACTTCTGTTTTTTAAAACACCTGAAACAGCATGGCTACTTTTAAAACACCTCATGCAGTATTTTATTCTCATTTTCAACTTCTTTTATTGGATTTCAGGGGAAAATAGTGCCTGCAAGGGGGCCTAATGATTTTGGATGGGACCCAGTTTTTCAGCCGGAAGGATATGAGCAAACGTTAGTATCTCTGTTCTCGATTTGTTTTGAATTGGTATACGTGGCTAACTTGTAGTCTAAATGGCTTGTCTATCATCCCATTTTCTTATTGAGCAGTACCAGAAAATGGTTGAGCAGTACCAGAAAGTGCCTTGTGGACAATTTTAAATTTGTTGTGTTTTTAAACAAATTATCAGTATCATTGATTATGCGATGTATTGCAATAGATGGATGATTTGGCTTACTACTAGTTTATAGGTTGATATGTTGAATTTATCATATATGCATATCTATGGTTGAGCAGTACCAGAAAATGGTAGATGCATTGCGGTTTTACATAAGAAAGATATGTTGGATATTTGACTTGCCAACCCTATACGGTTCTTTAGCACTAAAATCCTTTAGAAAAAACTTGATCAGTTTTTTAATCAGTACATGTTTTCAAATTTTTGTCTAGTTTTATTACTCTTTTGTTCGATTTTTCATTACATAATGCAGGTATGCTGAGATGCCAAAGGAAGAGAAGAACAAAATATCACACCGCTACAGAGCTCTGTCATTGGTCAAGGCACACTTTGCGTCTGCTGGTTACATTTTTCAGACCGTTGGATCGGCATAATTTTTTTCTTAACTTCCCCAAGATAATTGTAATAGCATCGTTTTAGTTTGAAACTTTGACATCTGTACAATGTGAGATGACTTGGGACTGAATTGTGTGCAATGACTTTTGGCTACTTGATACCTTTGATGCATCTACTAGAGAAAATAATTTTTGGCGCATAAGAGAAAATTTTATGGCAGTAAAAAGGCACTAGATAAGCCTGTTTAACACAGGGACAGGCACCTCAATTGTCTATTCTTTTAAATAAAACAAGCCTCTTCTTTGCTTGTTAGACTGCAAGGAATGCCATTTACTCTAAGAATACTTGGTACCTACACTACGTGACGCATTTCCCTATAACAACTATCCTAATTCCTGACCTACCTGCTTTCTTTCTTTCCTCCCTCTTTTTCTTTTTCTTTTAAATATAATAATCAAAATGTTTCAATATGGGTCTCGTCTGCCCCCTGGGGGAGGAAATTTCTGCCCCCAGAGTCACTGCAGAGTGGGTCTCCATATAACTCTAAATCCAAAATTACTTTAATCCTAAACACTTTAATAGTAACCGGGCCCACCCCGCAGTGACTCTGGGGGCAGGATATCTGGTTCCGTCTCTCACAAATCACAATGGATGACAACAACATAATAGAGTTAAGAGAAACATTAAAGACATAAATTGAATAGAGCACAATTGTAATGATCGATCTATGCCGCTCGCAAAAACCATCCCAAGCATTCCCATTCCTTCCCCCCCCCGCTGCCAATATTAATACTACTGCTTGTTCCACCATAGTTTGCACCAGAATAACTGGTTCCATCTCCATTCCTGTTATGGAAAGTATTAGTTCCTGATCTGATGTTATTATCTTTTAGTAACTAATGGTTTCAAACCTAACACTTTATTTAAAGTGTGGCATTGGAACCAAAAGTGAGATAAATTAATATAGGTATAGTAGAACAGACAAATCCAAAAGCAATTAATGGAGCAAATTAGTACAGCACGCCCAGATTGGAGATGTGAAAATGCTAACCTTAAGATGTCAACTATAGAAAAGGCAAATAGAATGGAATTTGATTCTAAAGAAAAATGTAACAGAGACACAAAATAATTGTTTTGGTCCTCTAGAATTTTGTGTGCAACTTATATTTTGTCAAGTAGCAGAACGTGCCATTCTCTAACCTGATGCATAGAGGCTGGAGCATACAAAAAACATTGATGCAATTATTAGAATTGTACAAGATCAAGCTAGATATAAGAGAGAGAAGAAATAAAGAGAAATAGGAAGAGGTGGTGGGTCCTATAGTGCCATTGGCTCCATGGGGTCTGAATTTGAGATCACATGGGATGTGGGAGCCGCCTCCTTAGTCCTTACCTTTAAGTTGGATTTTACTGGATTCTCCATTTCAACATAAAATGGAGGTTACATCTCACGAAATGGGTATTTCCACGAACAACCCTATCTCATCGCCAAATCAAATAATTATTATGCAACTATAGAATAAAATCAGGAAACCAGTATTGCCCGGATTATGAGATGTGAATTGTGATGCATATTTCGTTGTGTTTCCGACAATTTTTTTTTAGAAAAGGTAATATCTCCGGGCTACAGTCCCCCAAAAATCTCCGTGTATAAAAGCATTCTCTTTTTAGCTTAGTTCTGACACGCTTTCAACTGCCATAATTTTAAGTACAATATGTATGTTCACAGGATAATATGTATATGTTTACAGGATAATATGTGTATGTTCACAGGATAATATGTGTATGTTTACAAGATACTATGTGTATGTTCATAGAAGGTGGTCCCCAACAGCTGTCACGCGTTTTCAACAGCTGTCACACGTTTTCAACAGCTGTCACGCGTTTTTAACAGCTTTCACGCATTTTCATCTGGGACCACGCGGTTTCATCTGCAGAACATCCATTAAACTTGTTTATAGGATTGTTTTCATAGTATTACATGATCTAATGAACTTGTTTATAGGATTAGTGTAAAAAGTCCGGGGATTTTCGGGGGACTGAGGGCCGGGGACTGTTAGCTGCTTCCTTTTCCTGTGACTTTTTTTTTTGCTTTTTTGAAAACCTCAAATAGACTATATGTATTGTTTGAATTTGTTGCTGCCTGTTCATCTTGTTTAAATTTTGATTGTTTAATCTGACGGGTCTGTGAGTTCTAGAATGTCAAATATTTGATTAGGATGCGGGGTATCTGAAGTGGATACAATTGTAAATTACCACTACGATTTCAACTTTGCATTTTGAATAACAGTGAAGTACAATGATATATTTAATCAAGCTCTTCTAAAGATAAACAATGCACTGGCCTATGTGCAATTTGAGCTGAGAGTAAGAAATCAGTATGATGAACATGTGTATTATGGTGTGGTGAATAATCTAAACGGTTTCGATGGAATTGTCAAGTTAGAGGAGAGAGTTTCGATGAAATTGTTAACTTCTCAAACTGAGAGCACGTAGAAATCAGTATGATGGACATGTGTATTAGGGTTTTAGGGGGTTATATATGTATAGTTTTGCTAGTTTTTAAATAGTAGCTGTGGCACAATTGGGAACTAAGTTCCTGTTGCATCTTTTTAACTGTTTTCTTGAAATGAGACAGTTTCGATGTAATTGTTAAGTTAGAGGAGATGGTTTCGATGAAATTGTTAACTTCTCAAACTGAGAACATATAGAAATTAGTATGATGGACAGGTGTATTATGGTGTTGTGAATAATGTAGACAATTTCGATAAAATTGTTAATTTTGGGTATCAACGACCAGTTTCACTAGATCGGTTTTTTGAGTATCAGCGACTAGTTTCACCGGTCGCTGATGCCTTTACATGACGTCATCAAAAACCAACAGCAACAAAAAAATCGATCGCTGAAAAATCATCAGCAACTAAGATGACGTTATTTAGTGACCGATGACATCATCGGACGAGCATCAGCGACCGATTTTGACTATCAGCGACCGACGACGCGAGCATCAGACCGGTCACTGATGCCTTGATCTGTTGTAGTGAGAATATTATCCATAAGCTATCAAAGACGAGTACCAAAATGTCGACACCAAAGATCAACAAATTTATGGTAAATATTTTGAAAAATCAAGGTCAATTTAAAAAAAAAAGACAGAAAAAGAAAAAGGAGCAAAAAGAAATTGAAAAACCTAACATGAAAAAAAAATCTGCACGTCAAATCCAATAAACGTTTAATGGATGTCACATCTAAAAAAAATATTGTAGCAACCGTCACGAATTTTGGTGATTAGAGCATTTTTAAAAGTAAAAAAAAATCAAGAGCATTTGTGTAATTTTTTTTTAATTGAGAATATTAATAAAAATTTCGGCAACATGTCTTCAACATACATATTTTTTATTTGGGAGAATTTCCTGTGTGCCCATGTAAACTTTCAAAATAGCCAATATCCCCATGAAAACACCATAATATTCAATATCTCCATCAAAACTTCAAATTATTTCTCATATCCTCTTTTATTGATTTAACATATTATTTAGCTATTTTAAAAATCAAATTGACAAGTATACCCTTCCTCTTCTCTTCCTTTCTAATTGTCTCCTCACACAATAACTCTATTACTCAAAAGAACCTTTCCCCATATTATTACATTCCTCTGTATAACTATCTGTTGATGAATTAGAGGTGGTGGATAAGTGTGCGTACTTGATTCTACTTCATACATGTACAATTAGATGTTGTGAGGTCGAAGGAAAAGAGATCCATAACTATGTTCTAAAAATGAATTTTAGGTGTGATATCTATGCTCTTTTTTATTTTGAAAATTCGGTAAACTTCTCATGATCATAGAAGCACAATGAAATAAAGTGCAACACACCAAAATTTCTATGTAAGAATTAAGTGTATAATAGCACATAAAAACCAGTACTGAATGAAAAGATATACCCTACACCCTGCATATCCTCAAATTGACAAACAAAATATAAAATCAACACACTTGCAAATTAAAACTCAGAGGCTTCATCATATGCCATGCGCAATTCTTTTGTGAATGAGTTTTTTTTTCACTCGTTTCAGTACAGAAGCAACGAGTAACTCCAACTAGGATTTCTGATAATTACAGATGTCACAATTGGGTCCCACCACTTTACCATAGCTCACTACTCCACGAACAATTCATAGCATACCCACCCATTTGAGTTGCAAATGGCCATACTGGTTTCAATTGACCATAATAATATGACACCCAAAATTCATTTTGGGAACGTGGTTATGGATCTCTTTTCCTTCAATCTCGCAATCTCTAATTGTACAGATATGAAGAAGAATCAGGTACGCACACTTATCCATCACTTTTAATTCCTCAGTAATCAAAGAGCTATATAGACGGATGTAACAATGGGGGAAGTTTCTCTTGAGCAATAGAGTTATTTGTGTGAAAAGAGAAGTAGAGAAGAAGAGAAGAGGAAGGATATAATTGTCAATTTGATTTTTACAGTAACTAAATAATATGTTAAATAAATAAAAGAGATATAAGAAATAATTTTAAGTTTTGATGGGGATATTGGATATTATGGTAATAGTATTTTTACGGAGATATTGGCTATTTTGAAAGTTTACATGGGTACACAGGAAATTCTCCCTTTTTACTTAAGCTAAATCACAAATTTGTTTCTTTGAGGGGCCAATTAAAGTATTATTGTGTTTTTATGGAGATATTATCAAGTTTTGCACCAATCTCATATAAATATCTCAATCGTTCAAAGACGTTCTGCACCAATCTCATATAAATATCTCATACTGGCTCCTGCGCTATCCCCGAATATGAGATATCTCAGAGGCCCAAAGAAGCATATATATTAAAAATACAGATATTGTGGCGAATATTTTGAGAAAATAAAAAAAAAAAATCAAGGACACACAAGAACAAATTATTTCCTGACAAGAATTGTTTTGTTTCCAAATAATACTATATTATCAAGTATCTTAATTTTGTGTTACGTCCTATAACATAAATCATAACATAACTTTATAACTTTAGATCTCAATCAAATATGAATAATTTTAGCCAGTTTAAATTTAAATAATTAACCAATTCTCAGATCTCCTTTGACTTTAGTCGTCAACCAAACACCTTAATTTAGTTTTCGGAACACGGTAGCTAGACTAGCTAGGTACACATGCAATATCCTTCCTATTAAAGGAACTGACTACTGAGTTCCTATTAAAGACAGAGAAGACAATGTTAATAGTGCAGGAAAAAGGATCTGGGATTGTACAGTTTTATTTCGTTTTTCACCCTGGTCATTTTTGTTCATTTTCATATCAAGCGCACTGTAATTAGGAACATATATCAGAGAACTTTTCAACGGTTTGCAACAAATAATAAACATCCGAAACTTCACTCCAAATTAATTAAGCTGGCATTCACCAAATAAATTCATTATATATCTAGATAGAACCAGTAATTCACAGCGGTAAAAAAGAAGAAGAAAAAACTCAATCTGGTACTTTAACATAGTCAATATATAATAAAAAGTACATCTCACTGCCATAAAAATCCCTCATCGATCATATTAAGATGACACATTTTACTGGTACCAACAGAAGAAAACGAACAAAAACAAGCTTGCAAGACCTGACAACCGCATCCATGTGGTACTGTACAGCACAGAAGCTTCGCTTGGTGGAGCTAGAAAATTTACATGTTATGTATCAAATTCTGATCATGATAATGCTCAATTAAAATAAATCTACGCACTTGGTTGAGACCAGCAGCAAGACTGAACCCTAAACGAGGTTCTGATTAGCATTCTGAGTTTTCTTTGAAGTTATTTGGCTAAATGTCATACCATATTAATTATATCATTATAAACTCAAAAATGCTTCAAGCTAAGGCAACTTGAAATCTAATGATCTATATATTGTTGAATAATTGATGAAATTTAAATGCTTCAGAAAAAGAATCAAATAATTGCAAGATACATACGAGGGGATGGCAGCGGTAAGCCCGGAGGAGTTAGAAATGGTAATGAAGGACCCAATGGAGTAAAAGGGAACAAAGGAGGAGCTGCAAAATTATTATCCACATCAATCAGTGAGAAAAGAATAATAAGAGACTTAATTATTACTTAATTTCAGAGTATATAATAAGCAATCAAATTAGAAATTAAATTCTTAAATTATTAACACTTAACAACAGCTCTCCTAAATTATCTAGTTATTTCATGAAAAGTAAGCTAGACATGGACCACTAGCTTAAAAAAAATTACTATTTTTTTTTTTCATTTTTCAATCTTAGGGCATGACGTGCCATTTATAATCACACTAAATAATTATTAACAACACTAGCAAATATTGTTGGTACCTGCAAAAGGTGAGGTGCAGATGGTAGTCGAGGAATCGACGATTTTGCACTTGACCAGGAGGCCCGACACTTGTGTACTGTTCATACCAAGCAGGGTGGTTACGTTTTCGGACATGATTACCATACAAAGACAATCTTTTTCGGTGTCATAGACTATTTTCAAGGTGGTACAGCATGCAGGAGACGGTGTGGTTGCGCCTTGGCACGTCATCAATTCAGCTAGGCATGTGAAGCTGGTTGGCGGTGGCGGTGGAGATGCGCCGGTGCTAGTCTCTATTATCATCACAAGAGCCATAAAAAAGAGCACGATAGTTATTTTGTTTTCCATGATATCTCTAATTTAGAGATGATTTATTTTAATTTGTGTCCTTTTGTATGTGTGGCAGAGGTTTATATGGAAAACAAGAGAGGTTTAACTATGAAAGAGAGAATTGTTTTCCATAGACAAGGTTCGAAGATCCATTGTCACTCAAATGTCAGGTCAACACGGTCCATGGGAGCATGAAATGTTTGGAAAATAGTTAATTTATTTTTTTGCTACAATTTTCTGTGTTCTTTGACATGTCTAGCTAAGATTAAGTCAAGATTTATTTAGTAAGCTTAGAGAAGTTGAGAAGCAATTCAGTAGAGGTTTACAGTTGGATTAGTTATTAAATCAAGGAGAAATATAGAAGAAATTTGTAATGGAGCACAGCTGAGGGGCTTTTAGGTTCAAAATTGTTTTGTGCAAATATAATCATTGGCCATTTGTATCTGACTTATTCTTTGAACTCAAGGACGTTTGACATGAACAAAACGGCCGGCATATTAATTATCTCTTAAATACAGCTTAATTATTCATTTGATTTCATTTTCCTTTAGCTAAAATAGAATTAATCAAATCTTCTCTATAACTCAAAAAAAAAAAAAAATCAAGTAAATTAACTTGAAACTAAACATTTTTTTTTTGGGTATAATTTTAATAAGATACATGCATGTACATTCATTTTGTTGAAACAAAATTGCACATGAAAAATAGAAATTAAATATAAATGAGTACAGCAGGTCAGCAGCATTAAAAAAAAATTAAACTCATAACATCAATAATATAATTTCATATTCAGTGAAATAGCACAGACACGACAGAGTACCACCTCTTCTTAATTAATGTATCTCCTAGAAGGCCCGAGACGTTACGTTGTAGATATATTACAGTGTCTCAGGCTAATTTTATCGAGAACTCCGAATTTGTTATCATGTGAAATCTCTGAAGAAGGATCATAATTATTACACAGTTAAGGTAATTTTAAAAAAAACGTATAATGCTAGGGAATCAGAACAAATGCTATGGAATCAGAACAAACGTAATTTAGGTAATTTTAGGCGATTGCATGGACTGGGCTGATTGAGCCGTTTATTATCCGATTAAATCCCATTTAATTGTTATAAATGGACTGGGCTGGTCCGTCTGGACTAAGTGAAGCAAGTCACCCTGTGATTATTTCTTTTTTGGGCCTCGTGTTTTTCTATTTGATTCTGTTATTGCTCTCAAATATTTCTTTCTTTTGTTGTGTGTCTTGGGGTTTGACATGTTTTTTCTTCACTCATTAAAAATTACTACAATCAAAGACAGGCACAGCTCATGAAATATACAATGAATTGTAAAGTTGTTTCACATAGTAATGAAACAGGTGATACTCTCTTCCGATCCACTCTAATTTTTTTTTTTTTAAAAAGAAAATAATACAATGAACCCAAAGAGAATTACATCATCAATCAGTAAAAAATCATTTACAATATAAATAACCCGAAAAACATAATGATGCTTAAGAAGTTAGTTGTCCACGTCTGCTTAGTCATCACTGTGGCTTCGCTTGGCGGCAGAGCTACAATTATTGAAAAAGAGATGTTGTTACAGATGCAAGTGTGGGTGTGGCTGTGGCTGAGGCAAAAAATAACATGGTTTTCTTTTCTATTTTTGAGGGTTTCTTCTATTTGAAAGTCTGAGTAGCATAATTATGAAACAGGCAATTTTGGCCCCTTTTTTTTTTAAAAAAAAAAAAAAAGCAAGAAGAAGTGAAGAAGGGGGGAAAATTTTGACTTGGTGAAAACCAATCGCAATTTAAAGTTACACAACAAAAAAATTTGACTTGGTGAAAAAGAAATTAAGTTGAACGATAAATTGGTAAAGAAAATGGAAAGCTACAGAAAGCAGTATGACATACGTGGAGGAGGTGGATTTGGTGTGCAAGGAGCAGGAGCTATATAAGATTAATATGAAAAACAAAAAAAAAAGTTTAAGTCAGCTGACCTGCATAAAATATTTACAAAGAAAAAAGTTAAAAAAAAACAAGAATATCAATTTTTAATTGTTATTTAGGACCGAAATTTTTATTAATAGGAAATTATTTATATAAATATTGATAATGGAGAATGGATTTGAGTTTTTTCAAGATATAGGAAAAACGTGATAGTTTATAACGTCCTCTAGACGTTATAGGCCATCACCGCCAGAAATAGCTTGTTTCGGTCTATCTTTCCGCCAGAAACAGACCAAGTTTTGGCATGAAAATTGAAATGACACTTTTTTGGCAGGAACTGGTACTGTTCCAGGCCGTGATAGTCTATAACGTCCAGACAACATTATAAACTATCACGTTTTCCTTATATCTCGAAAAGTCTCAGATTCGTTCTCCATTATCGATATTTAATTAATTAATTCCCTATTAATAAAAATTTCGGTATTTAGGATCTATCACTTTCTCCAAGAACTCCTGAGTCCTGACAATTGTTACAAAGCACCAGTTCCAACCATCAAAATTAACAGTACCAATAAGCAGTACAAGTAAATTGCTTGGGAAAATAAGGAACCTTACCTAGCTAGCTTGCAGGACTTTTTAAAAACTAAATAGCAAATGGACATCTGCTATATAGGTGGATATCAATGTCATGGTGTTTGCAAACCAGATCCATATATGGTGAAAAAGTTTATGATTTTGTGTACGTCTCTCATTATTTGTTATTTGTTTTACTTTGTATTAATTATTTTATTGAGGTGTTTATGGGTTTACATAGACTAGTAATTTCTAAACAAGCCTTTGTTCACTAGCCGAAGAAATATATATGTCGGTTTAATTTGGGGCATACACATGCAGAGAGATAATCTAGATAGCCGAAGGAATATGTATTTTGATTTATATTTTTGTATTTGTTTACTTAACTTTTACTTTAAGAGATCAATTACGTACGTAAGTCTTATCATCTCTAAAATATATTTAAAACGAAGAGCAAAAGAAAATTACGAGTGACATTTTTATTTGTACTCATTTCTCAATTCTTTTTCTATCTGTTCGAGCAAAATAGAGGATGGTGGTCATGGCTTCTGATAATTGAATAAGTACTGCTAGCAACTAATTAATTTAAATTCCAAATTAATTGCGAGCCTCAGCTAGGGCTGTCAAAAAAGGTCGCGGCTCGTGGCTCGCCTCTAGCTCGCTCGCTAACAGCTCGCTCGGTAGTGGACCGAGCTGTTAACGAGCCAGCTCGGCTCAGGCTCGGGCCAAAATAAATGAGCTCAGCCAGGGGTCAGCTCGGCTCGTTAAGCTACAGTGAATTTAGAGTTTAGTCCCGTATAATTTTAAGTCCAGTCCCATTTTTAAAGGCACAATTATGCAAAATTGATGTATTTTCGGTTTGGGAAGAAAGGATATGACTTTAGTTACTTGAAGATGTGCCTGCTGGACAATTTCTTAAATTTTTTGAATGAGATTTCTTATTTTTTTATTTGTATAATAACAGCCCAACGAGCCAGCTCGTCAGCTCGCGAGCTAGCTCGGGCTGGCTTGTCACAAGCTGAGCCAGAAGTTTTGGCTCGGATGACCTAGGTCCAGCTCGCTCGGTCCAGGCTCGGGCCAAAATAAACGAGCTGAGCTAAGGCCCAGCTCGGCCCGAGCCAGCTCGTTTACAGCCCTAGCCTCAGCGCTGCGAGGCAGACGGAAAAGAGAGAGAGAGTGTTATATTTTGCATCTTTCTTATATTTGTAATCCGGAAATGTTTTAGAAATTTAATTCTGATATTATCAAATACTAATAAAATAATTCGGCACTTGTCATTCTCTGTAATATACCTCGAAATGTATACGATCGATTATGGTTAGCTTCAACCTCCAGTAAGCATGAGAATTGAATGCGACCAGACATAGCAGTATACCCCTCGAATCCGATTGACAGATTGGAGGTTGAAGCTAACATTTAATTCGAGGGGTATACTGCTTTATGGTTAGCTTCAAAAATGTCGTCTTTTAATTGGTCGGTTTTCGATAGCAAATAAGTAATTTATCTACTTTTTAACGCTTAAATAGTGACATTTAGATATTTATTTGTGTAAGCATAAGAAGTAGATAAATTACTTAATAAATTGGTTTAATTTACGAGTTTTTGAAATTTAGAAGAGTAAATATATATGATATTATGCACTTTAGAAAGGGGAAATACGTAATTTCAAAGATTTTGAGAGGTACACATGAAATTACCTCTTTTTTTTAAAAAAAATGATAGGATTTCTCTTATGGCATCTTAAAATATCGAAATCAATCATTGCAATTAAGGGAAAGAAGAAGTGTTTGATGCTCAGTATTAGATCAAAATCGGTTTGATATGTGATCTGAGTTTATCGATTCACTTGAAAGATTCATGTGTATCGCTTGAAGATTGCTTGAAGATTTGAGTGAATCAAGTTTGTGCAAATCTTGACGTGAATCAAGCTGCTCTGATCGGACATTGAGGAATTGATTTTGGTCTAATGTCCAACTATGATAGTTGATGTGAACTTTCCCCTATCTAAGCTATTAATGGATATACATAATTCTCAATATGTACGAATGAATTTGTATGAAATTATATTTATTCATTTATTGAATTTACATATAGATTTTGAATGATATATTTTTTTTAAATCATGAATTAGAGGCCAAGCCACTTAACACATTTTCAAACTCCTATGTATATTATAGAATATTTCTCTATTATGTGTGTTTCAAACTCATTACCTCTCATATGAGAGCCATGTATCTTTGCCATTAAATTAAAAACATATTCTTAGATCTTGAATGATATTTATCTTATTTATTAAATTCATATATGAATCTAGAAGGATCTAAGTTTGAAATTTATTGAGAATTTAATATTAGAAACTTTTTTAGTTGTTTCTGAAGCTATTTAATAAAATAATTAAAATTGTCATTTAAGTTAATTTAATTACCATTAATTTTTTATTTATACTTTTATAAGAGTGAGGCTATGGTACTTTAAAAAAACGCGAGTCATGTCCATGCTATGGATCCATATCTTCATTAAGAAACTTATATAGTCGATCTAAACAGTTCAGTATGATCTTTATATGAAAAATGTACTAAGATATTAAAATTTAAAATTCTCTCCTACTATTTCTTTTAGGTTGGTAGAAAAATATTATTTTCGGATGATCCATAATTTTCAAATAAAGTAATTTCTACTCGTCTAAAAAAATAGTAATTTTTTTTTGTATAAATAATTAGACCTTTATTCGGATTGGACTTAAAATGTTGGAAGATATGGTTCCTGATTCATATTTATATTCTCAAATTTATTATTATTAATTCGTATACAGATTTTGTAAATTTTTAATGGATCTGAACTCGGATCTGAATCTAATTGATGGAGAGCATACCCGTCTACCACTATCCATTAATTATTTACCAATTTACTCCAACTCAGGTTACTTGGGGACAATTATAATCGGACGGTTGTTTTAACCTGGCACGGACCTCAAAACATAACACTCAGTTTTTATAGACACCAAATAAAGTTGGGCTAGAATTAATCTGGACCGTTTATTTCAATTTGCGCTTTGAGACATAGTGGGGGTGGAAAGATTCCTCGCAGCTTTCACAATGGAACATCTCACATCTGGGTGAGTGAATGGCGAATTGTCCGAGGCAGGATAGTTGGGTTGTTTTTATTTCTTGCGATCTGCAAAAACTTTGACCAAGAGCCGGGCGATGAAATCATTTTATTTGTTGAGAAAAGGCTATAATTTTAAAACTTTTTTTTTTTTTTTTTTGGAGATATGCCCGTAGGTCTCACACACTCACACATCTTTCAGCCTTTGGCTGGAATCGAACCCACATCTCTCAAAGGAGAGTGGGGTGTCTTTACCATCTGCGCTATGCAGTGGTGACTATAATTTTCGAACTAAGTCTGAGGGTACGGGGGTTGCTCTATTTATAGGATCAATCATTTGAGTTGGTATTGAGGCCTTATACCGAGGGCCAGGGGTGCGTAAATGCGTAATCCGAAAGGTGGCGACGAACCGAATTTCTCGTGTGTATAATTCGTACATCTTTGATTTCTATATATACAAGGGATGTCCGATCCAGGCTCCTTGCTACTTTCTCTCATTTGCTTGATTTAATTAATGGTTGATAGTACGATTTATGTCGATAACAAGATTTGGTAAATTTATGGAGATATTGAGAATCTTGAATAATTAATTAACTTTTTGTATTACTGTTCATCCTATAAAAAACAAAATTGAACATGTATTTAAAAAAGAAGAAGAAGATAACAGTCCAATCAATCTGTCATCAGTACCAACCCGTATTTAATTAACTTGCTACCTGAAACAATCCGAATCAATAGACCTAAAGCCCCATAAACTTTACCCAACCATTAAAGTTGACGGACACAAGACACAAGTTGCAAGACCTTGATCTGGATTCGATAGACCGAATTTAATCTGGACGCAACACACAAGTTGCATTAGGCTAGTTTTTTTTTTTTTTCCTTCTAAGTTAGTTTTAAGAGAAAAGGTAACGTCCCCCGACGTTCAGTCCCCGGATAATCCCCGCTTAATAAATCCTTCCTGTTTTAGCGTCGTTCGGACGCGCTTTCAACCTCCGATAACGGAAGAAGTACAATTTGCACACGCGGTTTCAACTTCCATAACCGGCAGCGACGCGGTCCCCACTAATTCCGCCGACATTTTCCCTATTTAAGGCATTCCTCTTGTATCGCTTTCCTTTTTTTTGAAAATTGAATTGTTTTTGTGAACCTTCCTGATCTGATTTTTCCTTTCCTTTCTTTGTTTCAATCGATTATTTAGTGCCAGAATCGAGGAGCATCAGCATTGACGAACAACATCGATTTTTTGAGAGCTACATTTTCTTCGTTATATACTGGTATTGATGTAATTTTTCAATTTCGTATAATTTTGAAACTTCCTTCCTTTTCTGATCTGATTTTTTTCCTTTTCTTCTTTGTTTCAATCAAGTATTGAATCTCAGAAATCGAAGAGTAGCGTTTTCTATAGTTCTTTGAATTAATCATTGACGAACAACATTGAAGTTTTGAAAATTACAGGTCATTTTTCTCATTTAATATTGCTTTGTAGATCATTGTTGTTTGCAGGATTCAATTTTTTTGTTAATAGGATTGATTACATTAGATTGTCATTTTTATGTTTCAATTACATATTCAGTGTGGTAGTTTTCTAGTAGAACAGAATTAATAAATTAGCTTACATTGTGATTTGTATGTGTACTGTATACATAAACTGAAGTTTGAAACTTTATTATGCATTGGTTGATGAAGTATTAATTTGATAAATTGTGATTATTTGGTAATAGGATTAATTGTTTCCATATGATATGTATTATGTTATGTTTATAGAATTATATGTTGTATTTATAGAATTTAACATATGTCCTTGTAGGTTTGTTTGTGTTTGTGTAAAGGCAGGTTGATATAATGGATGCTGACCCGAATGAAGAATGTGTGGATGATACAGTTTCCCGATCATCTATTCATGAATGGGATCTGAACAAGGATTCTTCTGAATTTTCTCATGAGAAGCCTATTGAGAAGGGGAATCTTGGTGAAAATCAGAATTGGGCTGAGAATGAGGGGGAACAAGTTGTTAGTGTTGGCCATCAGTTAGAAAGCGAACCTGATCCTGATGAGATCCGATTCATCCCTCCACCTGCAATAGGTGATAAGTTTGACTCTGTTGCAGAAGCTTACTTATACTGGCAAATGTATGGGTACCAAACTGGTTTTGGAGTAAACAAGAGAACCTTTCACAAGAATGGTGATATTTTTGTAGATTATAAATTTGCATGCAATAAATTCAAGGATGTAAAGGAATGTATTCCTGATACTGCCCCTTTTCCTAAGAGACGGAGACCTTTAGTACATACAAAATGCCTTGTGTATATCAGGATAATGTATTCCACTATTACTGATAGATGAGAAGTGAGTGACATAGAGCTAACTCATAACCATGATCTCAATCCGGAGTCATCTTTCCTTATCCCTTGTTATCGGTTTATTCCACTGAGATATAAGTCAATGATGGAATATAATGCAGACCAAGGAATGAAAGCAGCTGATAATATAGATATTGTAACACAGATAGCTGGTGGTTATTTGAAGTGTACCTTTACACGAAAAGATGCTAAAAACCACTTAGATCAGTACAAGAGAAGTAAATTGAGGTCATTAGGTGGACATGATGCTGAGTTACTCTCTGACTATTTTGATGAAAGGAAGAAGTATGATTTGGATTTCTGGTACACATACAAGCATAGCAAGGAAGGGCATTTGTGTAATATTTTCTGGGCTGATGGTCGTGGCCGTGCTGCCTACAGATATTTTCATGATGTTGTTGTCATGGATGCGACCTACCTTACAAATAGGTAATATTTTTGTATTACTTTACATATTTTATGTATGTAACATGGTTCATATTCTTAATTCAGGTTATTCTTTTGTGCAGAATTATGAAGTTGATCTGACAGATTAATTTTACTGATTTATCTTACTGTTATAACTTATAGGTATCATATGCCACTTGTACTTTTTGTTGGTGTGAACCATCATTGGCAATCAGTGATTTTTGCTTGTGCTCTTCTCTCAAGAGAAACTGAGGCCGACTATAAATGGTGTATGAAGAAGTTTCTAGCTTGTATGAAAGGTGTTAAGCTAGGTGGCATTTTGACAGATCAGTGCCCGAGTATTGCATCAGGGATTAGTCATGTTTTTGGTGATGAGACAGTGCATAGGTATTGTGCATGGCACATTTTACGCAAATTGCCTGAAAAATTGGGTGGTGCTGATAACAAGGATGGTATAATTCTGCTTGTTAAAGATGTTGTATACAATGCGAAAACACCTATACAATTTGAAGAATCTTGGTTAACATTAATGTCAGAAATTGGTTACGAAAATGCACCGTGGTTTATAAGTATGTTTGCACAGAGGCATAAATGGGTTCCAATTTATTTAAATGACCGATTCTGGGCTGGAATGAATACTACCCAACGTGTGGAGGGTATGAATCATTTTCTTGACAAATATCTCAGAGCTAAGGCTACTCTAGCTGAATTTGTTGGTAGTTTTGATAGTGCTTTGAACAGAATATGGCAGAAAGAAAATGACAAAGATTTTGAATCAAAGACAAAAACAACTGCCATGTACTCAGAGTTACTTTTCGAGAAGCAGTTTGCCAAGGCATATACTCTTACCATATTCTACAGGTTTCAACATGAGTTGAGAACCTCTGTTAATATGACTTGTGTATTTAAATTGGAACTACCTGACTCTACGAACATTTATGAAGTTGAAGATATTAGGGGTCATATTTTTGAGGTGCGTTACAACAAGGAGTATAAAGAATTTTCTTGCATTTGCAAATTGTTTGAGGCTTCTGGTATAGTTTGTTCACATGCTTTGATGGTTTTAAAGCATGAAAAGCAAAATTGTATTAATGATAAATACATACTTGATCGTTGGAGGAAAGACAAGAATCGATTAGGTTTGATTTTGGCTGGATGTGACACTACTAACAGTATTGAGAATAACAGGTATTTTTCCCTTATTTTTTACTGATTTTGTATGTTATTTTTTTATATGGAATTAATATATTGTGGTTACCAGTTATTATGAGACATTTATTTTCATTTGTTTACTTTATATTATTTGTAGGAGGTATGATTTGACAAGGTCAATTAATCCAATAATTGATGACCTGATAAGCTTTGGGTGTGCCAGTGATGAGCAGCAGAATATTGTTTTCAATGGGTTGGAAGCTTTTAGAAACCTATTAAGAGGTTTTTCTTTTTGTTTTTAATTAATACTATTTTATTTTAGTAATGTGAAGATTTGGTAAAGTTGTTTCTGTGTTTTAGTGTATTTTTTTTATAATTTTTTACAATTAATATCAAGAAATATTGTTTCTGGGTCTGGAGATGAAGAGGTTGTGAATGCAACTAACAGGAATAATAATGTTGGCTCTCAAAGAAGTGTTTGTAGATTGAAGGGTAGTTCCACTAATCCAAAGAAAATGTCCGGACGTAAAGTAAAAGGTAATATATTACTGAATTTGCACAACTAATATCAAGCAATTTTCATATTTTTGTGAAATAGTTTGTAGTTTCAACTAATATAAATTACAGAATCACTTGGGTATGTATGCTTAATTAGCACTGGTGTTTTTTCTTATATTAGTTGAGCAATTGATTGATGAAAAAAATACGGAAGCTATGGTTACTACAACAGGTAGTGCTAGTGGCATTATAGAAGAACATTGTTCAACACTTCAAAGGAAAAAACCTACAGGAAGAGGAAAGGGTAATACAGTAATAACTTTCTTCTATTTAATTCATTTGTTTATATTCTTTACCTAACTTGTGCCAAAAATTTTGTAGGTAAGGCTGTTAATAATTCTACAGGCAAAATATCAAGTATGTATAACAGTCACTTGTAATATATTTGTACCCTTAGATAATTTTTTCTTAAAGAATGATATTTATGATGCTATTTTCCATATGATATAATAGGTGACACATTAAATTGTGATTGGGATGCCATTTTTCGAACAGTAGCCATGTTGACTACACGTACAGCAGGAGGTAACTCCTCCATGTTATTTGCATTTTTTTGTAAAGTTGTTTTTGTTTATTTTTTTAAAATTATTTTGTTTTGCTGATCTTAACAGTCGATGAAGCTGTTAAAAAACGGAAGTCCAAAGCAACGCAGAATGAGAACCAATATTCCTCAAGTAGTGAGAATGAAGTTTTGAATTCTGCACCAACCAAAAAAATTCTTCCTCCACTTGCATCTATTTCAAAGGGTCGGCCACGGCAATCAGCTTATAAGAATCCCATGGACAAGAAGAAGTAAAGCCATTATTTTTTTGGTTAAAATAACATCAATTCTTTAAAACATGTTATTGTATTTGGAGTTTATCTTAGCAAATAAGATATGTACTATTGCAGAATTTATATCTTATGTTTATAGAATTTAATAAATGTTCTCATAGATTTTTATATGTTTATTTGTTTTTTATTTATTTACCACGTTACATATATATAATTCTAGGAATTATATGTTATGGTAAACGAATTTTATAAAATCACTACATTTGGAAAGTAATGACCAAATAAAAAAATAATGACCAAATAGAAATATATATTTGTAGGAATTATATTTTATTGTAATAAAAAGATGTAAAATGAGTATATTGAAAAATAAGGACGAAGTAAAAAAATATAATTTCAAATATAATATGTATGCTCAACGGATAATTTTTGTATCTTAACAGGATTCATCACATTAACTTACATTTTTTTAATATAATAAATATTTAAATTAATATTTCAAGTATAATAAGTAAGTTCAACGGATAATTGTAGGATTATATGTAAATGTTCACAGGATTAGGATAATATGTTTATAGAATTTAACACATGTTATTATAGTTTTTTATATGTGCATCACAACTATTCAAAATCAATGATATATACTCATTAACTTACAGTTTTTTAACATATTAAATATTAAAAATAAAATTTCAAGTATAATATCTAAGTTCAACGGATAATTGTAGGATTTTGTGTGAATGTTCACAGGATTATATCTAAATGTTTACAGGATTAAGACAATTTGTTTATAGAATTTAACACATGTTATTATAGTTTTTTTATATGTGAATTTCAACTATTCCAAATCCACGATGTAGATCCTGTGACCATCTATATCTAGATCCTGTGACCATCTATATTTTGGTGTTTTGACACAATTCATGGACAGATTCTAGTTGTTTATAGGATTACATAGTTTTGTTTACAGGATTACCTTGTCATAGTTATAGGATTATATCGTTTTGTTTACATGATTACTTTCATATAGTTACAGTATTGGGTTACTATTGTGATTACAGTTTGGATACTTGCAAAATAATTTTTAAAGAGTATGCAAGTAGTGATTTGTATGATGTAAAATTGTTGTAATTTTTTTTTTCTTTCAGTGTTATGTTGTATATGTTTCGAAAAATGATGAATTTAAATTGTTAATAGAATAATTCATATATGTTTATAGGATTTAGTATATATGTTTACATGATTTAGTATAGATGTTTATAGGATTTAGTATATATGTTTACATGATTTAGTACTGTTGAATCAATTTAAATTGCTAATAGAATAATTCATATATTTTTACAGACTTTACTGATAATGTTTATAGAATTTTTACTATTTTACATTATATCGTTTAAGTTATCAACTTTTTTGTAGAAACGTAAATTTAATTTAATTTATTTTATTTTAAAAAAAAATTATTTTGAAAAATGAAATTTTTTTATAATTTTTTTTTATAATTTTTTTCTTAATTTTTTAATTCACATAAATTGTTCACTAATTATAAAATCTGGTCCCAGTTACAAAATTATAAAATCTGGTCCCGGTTACAACTTCTAGAAGGTGGTCCCCATTATAATTGCTAGCTGTACTTTGATTGTACTTTCTTAGTTGACCACGCGGTTTGGACTGATTTCACGCGTTTTGCTTTGGAAGCACGCGGTTTCATATGTGTAACATCAATTGAAGTTGTTTACAGAATTATTTACATAACATTACCGAAGCTGATAGACTTGTTTACAGGATTAGTTTTAAAGGTCCGGGGATTTTTGGGAGACTGAGGTCCGGGGACTATTAGCTGCTTCCTTTTATTAATTAGTCGTGTCCAGGTACTTATAATATGATTGATCAAATAGAAAATCATTCTTTGTAATAACCGACTTCGTTTTATATTACTCCTGTGTGGTTGTAGGAAATAAATATGCTGTTATTCCAAAGGAATCACGCCAGTATGTTATTCTAATCCTAGCTGTTGATCTTTGTCGAGATTCGGATGTGAAAAAAAATTATTTGAGATTCGTGCATGAGAAACTTTGAGTAGTTGAGATAAGAATAACAGGATCCTATGATCCCTTTGGAATAACAGCAGATTTATATCCGTGGTTGTAGATCCAAGTTGTCAATACAATAAATAGAAAAGTTTGGAGCATCATTCAAAATAATGTAGACCACAGCAAGCATTTCATGTGTCATTTTAATCAAGAAAAACCCAACGGGAGAAAAGAGCAAATTATTTAGGCTACAATTAATAATGGCCCAGATCTAGATGTTATTTTCTTAGCCCATTATCGTCCCAAAAAGTATGGAATCGCTTGAAGCCTGAATTTCTCCATTGCTAAATTAAGTAAATCTTGTTTGAGCACAGAAGGTTGCTTCCATCAACATTGCTAAATTAAGTAAATCTCGTTTGAGCACAGAATTGCTATAGCTAGGGGTGGCAAAAAAATTCGTAGTTCGTGATTCGATTTGAGCTTGATTTGAGTTTAGTTCGATTTGAAATTAGCTCATTATGAAACAAATCAAATTGATTGTTTGTTCAGGAATCAACAAAATTCTTATTAAAATTGGCATTCCAACTCGGCAATTAAGATCACCTAATAATCATAAATTGAATTTTGATTGAATTGTTTCCATAGATGCTCAAATTAATGTTTAACCTCCTAGATTTACAACCTAATATTAGTAGTTATTTTATGCATCTACCAATCAAATCTAATTAATTACGATTTACATCAGGTTTGGATTTAATAAAGATACCAAATGTAGATAATTGGTTATAATATCATGTATCTGTGATTCAAATTAGATACGATGAATAATTGTAATTTATATACTGTTGGTAATTAGTTATAATCGTCTAAATTGTATATTTAGGAAAGTTTTTTGTAAAAAAAAATGAAGTAATTTATTGCATCTATATGTGGTGACTACGTGCCATCAAAATAGCAGCTCGGCTGGGTTTCAGCTTCTCAAGAGAGAGAACATATTTTGTGAAGGATCTCCAGATATCTTCGTAAACAGTGAGGTAAATAAGACTTAACTTTATGCACTTTGTTTTATGTTTTACATGCTTGATTCTGTAGTAAGTTAAGTTGAGTATTTCTTAGATATGAAAACAATAACTGTGCACAATTTAGATGTAAATATCCTAGATGATCATATCATTGAAAACAAAAACTTGTGAAAGACTAATGGGGTCTAATCTTCAACCAGCAGCTGATTAGTTAGGCATTACAGTGGGGTAAGCAGCTGGTAATTTAGGTAGGTACCAGTGTACCAGTATTCATTCCCAGTTTAGATTTTTTTACTTTTATTTTTTGGAGATGACAGTAACTAGGATGGAATGTTGTAATTTGTACTTAATTCTTATTTAAAAGCTTTTTTTGGCTGCCATAATTTCAAAAAAAGGAGCAAACCTAAGAGCAAGGCACTGACAAGGACAGTACATTTTTGTTTATTTCTTGCTTTCCCACAAAGAAATGAGGCTATGTTTGGAGGGAGCAAACTGCCTCCACGAAGATTGGCTGAGAGAATTGATCTGGATGCCAAGGTGTTGGGCGAATTTTTGCTAACTTATTTAAAAATGATGCAAATTGAAGTAGTGCTGTCAGTTGTGACAGGTGGTAGAAGTAGGCCTAGCTGTGTGGTATTTTGTGTTTTTATTTTTAGATGGAAGGCTTTGAAACTGTTGTAATACGTTTTTTTTATTATTATTATGGAAATGCATATGCAGAGATGTCAGTATTTTCCTTATATATTGTTGTTCAATTGTTCTTATAATTGATAATCTAAACAATGTAAGGGTAGTAATATGTATGAGATGGAATAAAATATGCATTTATTTATTTTTTAGCAAACTGATGACATCGTACAGTGAGAGAGAAGGGGGTGAACATATTACATTGTAGAGAGAGAGGGAAGGGGACGAAGATGTGTAGATGGACATCGTAGAGAGAGAGAGAGAGAGAGAGACCATGGGGGCACAGATGTGATGAAGATGGATCATAGAGAGAGAGACCATGGGGCGAAGATGGATTGCAGATGTGATGACCATGAGGCGCAGATGTATATCAAGATGGATATCGCGGAGAAAGGAAGGAAAGGAAAGGAAGGGGTCGGTCAAAGGGTCAATTCGGTCAAATTCCATTAAATTAGTTGACGTGGCACCAAAAAAAAATGGATTAGCAATTGCACGGTTGTGGGAGTTATGCAATTAAGAACTGAAATTGATTTCAATAATCATTTTGCAATTGCAAAACATTGCACCAATAGAGATGCTCTAAATAAATTTAGACTTTTATGATATAGAAAAATATCAAAAAGATGCATAGAATAAAAAACATGTCATCTGTTTGATTGAAGGGTTGAAATTCAATCCAAAATTCAATCGTTTAATCACAACTGTTGACGAATCAGAACATCTAAGTGCTTAATATAAAAAAAAAGGATATAGTCATTTCCTCTAAAAGCAAAACTGACTTCATTCTCTCTCAGTAACTCATTCCAATACTGAAAAAGAAACTTAATCAATATTTATGCTTTATATCTCCCACATATCTCCCTGAGACCCCGTTTTCTACTTTATCAAATTAAACTAATTCTAATCTGTGTTGGATATTGCGGAATTATCGTCAGTTGTTTCCATGGCATGTCTAAGGAGCAATAACTCTGGATTATTTTGATTAAAATTCTATCTTGTACGATGAGACGGAATATATTTAAGAATAAATGTCCCAACACTCTAGGCGGTGATTATGTAAATTCTGATGTGGACAAATTAATAGATGTGATATTTTACCAAATGTTTTTCGATGAATTATCCCAAATAAAATTGCTAATTTTGTTGGATACATTACTTACATCTACGATCGTTAGATATAATTGATCAACGTTGACAGCCACGATGCCAATTAAATGAATTAATGTACAGCTTAAAATTAATATCCACAGACTAATTAATATGTTAATTATATAGGCAACGTATTAGAGAAATGATTTATTGGCATCCAAATTAAAATGAAAGAAAAAGGGAAAATTCTGTTATAAATTCCTGACGATTCCTCGGAATTATAAAATAGAAAGAAATCATGAAAGAGAAAGAAAAAAAAAAAAGAGTTCTCCATTCATTGGCATCTAAAATTTATAAAATAGAATAAAATAAATAAATAAACAGCAATTTAATAGAATGAATAAA
The DNA here is from genome assembly GCF_964058835.1 of Carex rostrata. Lineage (NCBI taxonomy): Eukaryota > Viridiplantae > Streptophyta > Magnoliopsida > Poales > Cyperaceae > Carex > Carex rostrata. Next base: position 1,410,165 of record NC_135948.1, on the reverse strand, counting down.
TAAACAGCACAATTCAGAAGTGAATAATGTCTCTTTCAATATATGCGTACACTCTTACATGGCACAAATTGAGAGTTCTACATAAGCACCTTATGCCATGATAAAGAGGATAAGGGAGAAGAAGGTAGAAAAACCAATCCATTCAGATTTAAATGGTGCTCCATTTGGAGTCCCTGTTTCTCGAGACAAAAATAAATTACATTACACAACCTTACAATATTTTCATTTATGAGAAAAACATATGAAGTGTACTTCTTAATTAAGTTTTATTCGGATATATGTCATATAATATGCTTGAAGATGTCTGAACAAGTTATCATTACGATCCTTGTAAATGGATATATGTGATACTAACAAAAGAAAGATGTCAGTTTACATATGTTGTAATAAATATATATATATAGTTGCAAAAGATATATTGAAATACAAAAAAAAAAAACTTGAACAGGTTTGGTGTATCTCTCTACATTATGATTCTTAGAAATTAAGCTGCACAATTTTAAAATGGACATTCTATATAGAAGTTGTAGTTACTCTATTTGGTTAACATATATCAACATAACATAAATTGCATTTAGAATTTTTCATTTTTGAAAATATACCTGGAGTTGGAGGCTTCTTAGGCGGAGGAGCTGAAGATGAAGTACAAATAAAAAGAATAAAGAAAAGAAATATAAGTTAGATCACACATATCTCTGTTCTCCTGGCAAAATTTATCAATCTAAACAACCAACAAAAAAGAAGAAAATTTAATCAAGCCATAACATATTAAAATTAGACAAAGCTTACCTGGTGCTGCTGAAGTGCAAATATTCGGGCCTGCACCGGTGATGTTGCACCGATTAAAGAGCTCCAGACCCGATTGCAAGTTAATACCAAGTTGTTTCTGAATTAAGGGATTGTTGAAAACTGCACAAAGGCAAGTGACCTGGTTTTTCAATGCACTTGCGAGGGGCCCGCAACATGCTTCGGTCGGCACAAGAGCAGTGTTATTGTAGAACTCAGCACAGTTTGCTAGATCAGCAATGCATGGCAGGTCCTGTGCTTCTGTTTGTGTTGTTGCAACCACCGCTACGGCCACTATCACCAGAGAGAAGAATCTCCTTCCTAAAATCCTCTCCATTTTTGTTTTGTTAATATATGTTGATGTTTAATCTTTCTCTCTAATTGAGAATTGATACCAGAGAGAGTTGACTTGACTTGGTTTATGCAAGTTGGCGCCCTTTTTATTTATTGCTTTGTTTGTTGTTTTACCAGATAAAGGGAAATATTTTATTTTGTATGCTGGTTAATGATTATTCATCGTGCCTCGTGAGGTGACATGAGTGATACTTTGCAAATATGGTTCTATGGACCTTTAGAATGGCATAATTCACTGTGATAGCTACAAATTTGCAATTATAATAATAAGATCATGCATCTACAAAAATGAAAAAAAAAAGTTGTTAAATTAGCTGGTGTGAAAAAAAAAAATGAAGACAACTGCTGTCAGGTTGGATTTGATCAAAACTAGTTTACTATTGTTAATTAAGTCTGGTAGGCATTAGAATTATCCATTTATGAATTAAATTAATATGTGTGTCCTGAATATTGGCAAAGAAGATAGTAAAATGAGCGAGGTTATGGTACTATGCATAAAGCGGATTGGTTTGTATTATAGATTAATATCTATATTTTCAAAGTTTATATAGTCGATATAAACCGTTCAACATATTTTTCATATGAAAATGTACTTGCGGACTAAATTTTATATGTCTTTATTAATATTTTTAAATGATCTATTAAATATCATATTGAACGGTGAACCTTTAAAGCAAAACTATTGATCCATAATACAAATTAACCAATACAATACGTGCTATGCATATTACCATAGCCTCATTCTTAAAAAACATATACAGCATTGGCACCAACCAATTATGAATTAATCATGTGCGCCATGAATATTGCTAAAGATAATATAATATAATATATATCCCAAAACGTGTGCCTCAATCCCTCCAATCACTTTCTGACCTTCCTTCCTATTTATATTTAAAATTTCTTTTATGTAAAGTAAGAGAAATTATACTCGCACAAACCAGTGTTTGCATTTGGAAAAAGTATTACAACAACGTATAAGATATTTACAAATAGCAATTCTTTATTTTGACAGTTTTTAAAAATAAAAGTTAAATTTAAAATCTGACATTTTGATATGATCTATATTATTTATATATCTAGTGACTATAGAATATGATGAATTTGATATATATTTCTCTGTACATCGGGCCTTGAAATTTCAACGGTCAGAAATTAATGGTTTTTGACACATCATCAAACAATACTAAAATTGTATGAAATTTGATTGTCGAGCTACTACATGTCCAATAACGTACCTATAAATTTACTTTCTATTTTTTATTACACTTAAAAAAATTGAATAATCTATTAGCAAGATTGTAAAATTAATCATTGTCAACTGTCAAGTGATTCCTCCGCTTACATAAAATAGTGATATGTTGTTCCAGACTATATAGAAATGCACTTTTTTATCAGAAACAACTAGTCAGTGCAAATATGTAAGAAATATTTTGTGAAAATGGTGTGAGATAACAGCACTTGTTAATTTATATGCTGACTTCGTTCCAATAGAATAGATCCCAACTGTCATGATCGATCATCTCCAGCTATTTCAACATTTCTAAGTGATCAAAACTTAAAGCAAACATCAGTTTCCAGCTGTCATGATCGATCATCTCCAGCTATTTCAACATTTCTAAGTGATCAAAACATAAAGCAAATATCAGTTTAGTAAGACACTATGCAGTTGGGATTTTCGAAGAGGAACAGAGAATGATACTTATTTCACAGAAGAGAGAGAGATTGTGTGGAGTGATTTAAATGACTTAAAAAATTCAACTTATCCAAATAATTTATAATAGCTTGGTTCAATAAAACAATGACTGTTTGAACGAGTTAACGCACGAACTTCTGTTTATATTTATAAAGTTCCCTTTTCTCTTACACACGTCTCCGTCCAATTCCAATCTAAAGTTCATTCTGCAATTTATTCCAATGGTTTAATTTGTCATTAAATCGAGTCAAAAACGAAGTGATAAGCTAGCTTTTGCCATTCCCGTTAAATTTTACAACCATGCAGCCACTACTAAAATTTTCTTTTATTTATGTCAAATAATAATGTACACGAGGGGCAAGCTCTTACACTAGTAACAAAACTGTATCTGTAAAATGGTACATTTCTGTACCGTATCCTGGTCTTTTGACAAAACTGTACATGAATATTCCAAGTACAAAACTATTGACTTTATTTTAATAGAGTATTATGTGCAGCAAACAAAACTCTACAACTGTGTTATGAAACAATTCGATAAAATATTTCAGAATGCAAACTGCTACAGGCTAAATATATGTCACGTTAGGGAACTCAAGCATCTATACCAGGCCCCGGGTAAGCGGGTAGGCTCATGATCCGCTTGTCAACTACAGGCCCGCCCACTGTGAAGTGATACAGACTTTGGAAATCCCTCCCTTTTAATCCAAGCACTTCATGCACTGCAGATTAAAATCATGAAACATATATTTGTATCAATCAGCACTACAAAAGTCCCTTTTCTTTCTTGAAAATTACACCAATTGTAGCATTTGGATATTCAACCCAATAATATTCATAAGGGCAACGGCCACTCAATTCTGTTACTAGTTATGCAAATGGTAAGCACCTTTGTTAGATTTGAGTATTGGTAAAGGTAAATTCCATCAATTGTCCACAATTTTAAACCTTGGTAATAAGGTTTTTTTTTCATAAATCTAACACGTGCTTAAATTGAAACAAAGAGAGTTCCATTTTGGGTTGCAAGTACCGGTTAGGAAAACCATTTCCTTAAATTCAATATAACCAGATCAAGCCAACCTGGCTTAATGTTTATTACCTTGATGTTTTATCGTGTAATTTACAAAGGAACCAAAGACTAATTGAATTGTATAACTGTGCATAGCTAATTTTTAAATTTCCAGCCAAGCAAAATTTCTCATTGTTACTTTTGTTTTTTATACAATTATAGCAGATATAACTTACCAGAATCATCAAAATAACAACCAATACCGGTAGCAGATATACCAACAGCATGGGCTTCTAGGTACAGCACCTGGCCAATGACTCCCGTCTCCCAAAACAACCGCGGGTACATCCATGCACCCTTTTCACGCAATACTGGCTCAAATCGCGCCACCATTCCCAAACTAAAGCATCCATCAGAAGCAATATCCTGCAGTTTATTTGTATAGTTTTCAATTTCGTACAACAGAAAACAAAATATTCATAACCACCGTGCAAGGGTTTCATTGGCAAAGCAGTTGCACATTTTTCATAGTTTCATTTCCCTTCTTTTTACAGTTCGTTTGACTAAAGCAAAATATATTATACATACTTTTTGATTGAGGCTATGGTAATATGCATATTACAGATCAAATCCATATCATGGATCCATATCACTGCTTTCGCATGGTCCAGAATTTTTACATCAAGTGATTTTCTATCTATCCAAACAAATAGGAAAAGATCTCTAAAAATGTAAAATTTAATCTACAAGTACATTTTCATATGGAGATCATTTAACAGTTCGGATCGACTGTTTGAACTACGAAGATAGAGATATGGATCCATAGCACATGCCAATCCATAATATGCATATTACCACAGCCTTACATATACCTTTTTCCATTCGGAAAATTAGCCAATTAAATAACTGGGATACTTTCATAGCTAGCTAATAATATATTGGACTCTCAACTATAATTTTCAACTCAGACATTTAAAATGAAATTAGTGCATTTATTCAGTTGGATCTTAGTTTTATTTGTTGTAGTTCAGGCTTCAGTTCACTGTTTTCCAAATTAAAAAAGTTTGACTTTCCGGTTGATTTGGACAGAACCATAAAATGAGAAACTAACATAAACAACCAGGATTCACATATATATAACTACCAAAAAGATTTGCTGAACAATATACCTGAATGCAAGAGAGTTGCTTTGCAAGATCCTGGCAATCTCCTTTGGCAAGCCTATAGAGTGGGAGTCCGGCAGGGCACTTATCGGGCCGGACCCACTCAAATTCAGACCTCATTGCCTTCTTTAAGCTATCAAAATGATCCTCATTCCTCACCAAAAAATATATTCCGTTTTCCAAACCGTTGACTCTGTGCACAAACAATGCTAGATGCACCTCAGCATCCCAATCCAGAACCCTAAAGGGCATTGCAAAATTCCTCCCTTGTTTTTCCCCCAGATCCACCTCGCCTGATGGGAGGCAGTGCAGTAGAATTTGGTAAAAGGTTTCTCTCTCCATTAAGTGGATTCGGTCCATGTCCACCGCAGACCGCCTCTTTCTCACCACCTCATAAACCGTGAAATCTTTGTAAAGTTTCTCTGATATCAGACCGCTTTTACGAAATGGGTTCACTGAAAAAAGGTTATCATCTCCAGGTTTCTTTATGGCCTCAGCTGTGTGGTATATCACATCCCAACATACATGGTCTTTACTGAGAGAGTTTGGCTTGCCAGCCCAATCTAAATCAGACAATCCCTTAACGAACTCTCTTAAAGCTGGATAATCAACAGTAAAATCGGTATTAGCTGGAAACAGTACCAATGCACAATCGGGGTGTTGCGCCTCAACCCAAGGTAGGTTACCTCTAATTGGTTTTGTAGGCAATGGCTCGGGCAATGGTGGATACATCTTGGTGACACCTAGTAAAGCTTCCAACTCAGAATGGGACAGAGAATCGAGCAGTTTGGCATCCCAACCAAGTGCAGCAGCTGATATTGCCAAGGCCGCAATTGCATGGCCCACATCATGATTACAATACCTCAAGGCGCGTTCGCCATATTTCCAAGCCTCGCGCCAAAAAATTGATGAGAAAACGGCTATCAACGAATCAGAAGGAATGGGTAATTTCAAATTCGGGGGCAATACTGCTCGAATCTCCAAGGAGTGATCTTTGGGGGAGTAGTGAGAGAGAAAAGGAGAGGCGTTGTAAGGGGAATTGGGGAGGGGAGGAGAGAGAATGTGGCACTCAGTCGGATGGAGGTTGCCACTACTTGGGTTGACCCGAAGGGACCAGGTAGAGAAGGTAGTGGTTTTCCAAGCCGACAGAGAGAGGGAATAGTAGAGAAGGGAGGAGAGGGAGGAGAGAGAGAGGGGGAGAGGAGAGGAAGGGAAAGAATTGAAAATAGAGGGAAAATGAGGGGAGAGGGGAGTGGTGGGGTGAAGGAGGGGAAGGGAAGGCGAAGGTACGAACCGGAGGAAGGGATTGGGTTGGTTGGCCCAGTCGAGCCGACCGGGTCCGCGAGCGTAACCGGAGGTGAGCGAATGCTTGGTCCGGTCGTGGTACGCTATCGCTTGGGTCGTATACTCGGTTTGGTTCTGCGGGAGATGGTGGGATAGGCGGGATGTGGAGGAGTGAATCATTGCCAGAGTGAGCAGAGATAACGGTCGTGGCCTGGGAGAGTGAAGGCGGAGGAGAGGTCGAGAAGGCATTTGAGTATTTGACACGAAGCAGTGATGTTACCGCTTACGTTTGAAGCTCCGTGAATATCAATAATGTCTGGACGTGGTTTTAGGATTCCAAGGCAGGATAAGGCACAAGGGCAGTGAGGAACCGATCACGGTTCATGAAACAACTGGGGAACTGGTTCATGCTATGGCAAATGGGTGATGGAAGAAGAAGTGTGTGGTTGTTTGGAGAAAGAATGAGGTGAAGGTTCGGGTCGTTTGGGCCCAATGATAACGGGCTTTCGATGGGAAACTTTACGGATATTTTCGAGTCCATTA